>NW_027181661.1:17390000-18700000 GCF_028537555.1 Battus philenor
ATATGTCCTAAAAAAATCGTTTATTCCACTTCTTCCGCTATCTGGTTTCCACTACGGAACTTTAAATCCTCTGCGGTTCTTCTTGATATATATTACTTACTCCCCGGGGTTTTTTATCTCATTCCTAATTTAATATTATATAGGTTTAATTAATTTAATTAGGTTAAATAGCTTCAAATATAAGATTGTTAAACAATATAGCGTGCGAAGTTTAATATATAAATATAGTGATAATATATTGTTAACTATATACCAGTAAAGATAAATATGCTAACAATGTATATGATTCCAATAAGATCGCTTGGTCTTTTCACCTGGTGGGTGGATGACCTATCTAGTTCTATTCCGTTGTCAGAAAGAGTCTAAGGATCATTACTTCTGCATGCTATGAGATCATATCACTGCGAATTCTACTTGCAAATCCAATATATTGTACAAAAGATATAAACAGTAAAGATACTATAAAAATGTTTTGTTTCTCTTTCTTTAAATTTTTATGCAACGACGAAAGGTCTTAAGTCAAATTAAAGATCAGAGATGGTAAACATTTAATGTTTAATTTTTAATGCCGTTGCTAAAAGTATACAAAATCGTTTTCACATAAGTCAAGTGCAATTTAATTGATGTCATACTATATACCTCTCTATGTTCTTTATTTAAATAATTACCTTGTATTTAATAGATAAGGTGTTTGCTTTTACTAAAAGATATTTATTTAAATGACGAGAACAGCCGCGTTTTATTGCAATACTGCGTAAAAATGGTATAGGAGGTAACTCGATGAAACAAAACATAAAAAAATAGTTTAAGGTTTAAAATTTTACTAGCATCCAAAGTATCAAAAAAATATAAAAAATAATTAAAAATGTAAATACATATGCTGTGTTGTATAAAATGTGGCGAAGTTTCTAAAGCCGTATATAAAGAAGGTATAAAATGTACGATATAATGTGAAAAAAATTGAAAAATGGATGAAGAGAAAGGATAACTGTCAAGGAGTGAAAAGGAGTATGGAAATAAAAAAAAATCATTGAAATGTAAATCCCGGTTCGAAAAAATGATATGGGAACGTAAGGCTTCCGAAAATACGAAGCTATAAAAAAGGAAAGAAGGTATTCATTTAAGTCGACAGAAGAAGTTAGATGCTGTTTTTCAAATAGATCCTATTGGAAATATTTGGATAAGATTTTTGTCCAGCTGTGGATGGTTTAAATAATGATGATTATATAGTAGAACTTTTAAAATAGGTTCCACTTGATACCAGCTCAGATACGAAAAACTGGACTGTTAAATCGTGTTATTTTGTTTATCGATGTTTCGAACCAGGTGAGAGAAACCTTCATGTCGTCATTCAACAATAAATCTAAATACTAAATGATTTTAAGTTCAAATTCGCCTAATGGAATTTACCCTAAGCAAACAACTCGAAAATTGTACCATTCGACAACACTAGCTGTTAAGTAAACGGTTTTCCAGTGAGTACGTTTGATAGATTTCTATTGCTTGTTTTATTTAGATGTATCCTCTTTTGAGTTCCTTTTGCTGACACCATTCAATTTACGTATGATTCTGAGTGCGATATACAAAATTCAGAAACATTTCACTAATAGTCCATATTGTTAACTGAATTTCGATATGGATAGGTAAATATAACTTCCATAATACAATAGATTTACAAGTTAAGGTTGTATTGAAAATACCAAATACTGCGAAAGACAAAAGGCTGTTGGGGTTTTAAGATTTGTTTGGGGTCTCTAGTTCAACGTGTATATCTTTGTGTATATCTCTAGTTCATGGAATGATTTTAATAAATTTCCATCACTCATCTTTCGACCTTTCAATGTCTTTCATTTCTTTCTTTGTCTTCTGTTCAGATTTCTACAACCTTTTTTATTTTCTTATTATCTATATCGAACATATTTTACCAAACTTGTTCTCTTGTTTTTCCTATTACCTTTTTGCAAAACTCCAAAAAGGTCAGGCAAGACACGCCTTTACTCACCAGTGAGGCGATGTTCTGTTGCTTGCAATAACATAGCTTTCTTTCATGAACAGGAAAATCAGAAAATAGTCAAAACTGTGATAATTTAGCAAATGAAGAAAGGTGATGAATGGGAAAAGGTTTGAATGTAAAGAAAGATAAAGATATGTATAGGACACAAGGTAATTGTAATGTAAGGAATAAAATGAAAAAATAGTTTATCCTAGTCGTTACTTCCCTGCCCCATGTAGCGGAGACGAGAGATTAAAAAACATTGATATAACAGCATATATAACTTCATATAGGACAATGATTAGGTGACCATTGTTCCGATCAAAAATTCCAGAGGAAATAAATTTGATTGGAATTAGAATTGATATGAACTCTTCCATAACAGATTTCAACTTAAGTGAAGTCACTTAAAAACTCTGCAAAATAATTAATTAAAAATCATGGTAAAATTTTTTTTATATTATATTTACACTTGATTCCATTGAACTGTTATTAAAAATGTTCACTTCAACACGCTCCGATCACAATGGAGAAAGTCGCGCAGACTTTTTATTTCATCTTTTGTTATGGAATTACAATCCCGTCTCACTATAGTGGACTTTTCACGGCGTTTCAATAATATTAAAGTTTGTTCCCTATATCTTCTTGTATTTCGATACGAGAATGCATTCTCAAAACTTTTTATTATTTTATATTTATTCAAAATGTTCATCTTCTCTGACATCAGATATGATAAAACCTTTGTTGTTTTTAGATATACGGCTGATGTGATGAGAAACGTACAAATTTGTTATCGATATTATGTTGCAGATTCGATTTCCAGGATACAATGTGTAAATAATTCACACTTTGGGCATTGATGTGGGATTCCCACTGCCCACAATTAAATTTAAAGAAGATGTATAGCAGCGTTCATCCATAGATGACTAATGCAACACATAGGCCTCCTTTAAATATATATATGGGGGAATATAACGTAACCGCCACGCTTGGAAGGCGCTTTGGCTATAACAGTGTGGGGAAGTCTCCAAAGTACAGATATAAACTTACTGAGATACTGTCCCCGATTCGAATCCAAAAGACGTAAACACGTGACGTTATGCAGAAACCTTAATATACCTCCGTTCAACTTACTGGACCTCCTCAGGAAAATATCTACGGTAGAATCTTTTAATGAATTGGCCCGGCACATTGTCTTAAACTTCAAGGCATTTAACGGTCTATAGCGCTTAGGCAGCGACTCGAAATAAAATAATGTACCAACTGATGTATAATTGAATAAAACTTCCAAATTGTATTGTTTATATATATACATTTAGGTGTATTTAACCGTAAGAAAAATTGTAAGTAATAATAAAAGGCTGTGGTTAGTTGCAGCTGGGAGAAGAGAGATCCGCAGCGAATAGCGGCAACCCTCTCTCTCACAACTGTTTGCACTCGGTAAAGGCAAAAAAATATTGTCAACAAAACACTATAGTGATACAAATTAGAATTAATAAAAAAGTATAATACGCAAAGCAATATATATATATATATATATATATGATGTATACTATTTTAGAAGGATGAAATGGGATGGATGGGACGCCCTTTCTCTGGATTCGTAATCAACAGACAAGTGGTCATCGT
Organism: Battus philenor; assembly: GCF_028537555.1. Classification (NCBI taxonomy): domain Eukaryota; kingdom Metazoa; phylum Arthropoda; class Insecta; order Lepidoptera; family Papilionidae; genus Battus; species Battus philenor. The sequence continues at coordinate 17,393,623 of NW_027181661.1, forward strand.
TGGTGACAGAATATGTCAAATTTGTCATGACTTTTCTTATGCTATTACTGATTGTTTACAGTGTAATTTAATAACAAATGAAACGTGAGTGATCTGAGAAGTAAATGAACAATCAAAAATTTTATGTAACTGCTCCGAGAGGTGATTGAAATTCTATTGAAAATGTTATTAAAAATCTATTTGCAGTCAACGATAGAACACTGAAACGTATTTAGTGCCTTGAAGTCAGTTTTTTCTTTTACGTTTTTTTTTTAACTGCACCGAACTCCATACGTGAATGTATTTCAGAATAGCTCTGTCCATTCGGAACTTTTGAAGTCCATTGTAACATGGCGAATGCATGAAATAGATTTTGTAATAACCCTTCCAATACTGGCTGAAAGGTAATTTCGTAAAAATATTACCTCCAGCTGAATTTCGAATTGAAGTGGAAATGGTTGTAACGTTTTTATTACAACAGAGGAATTGGAGGTTGTTACTTTAGGTACAGGTTCGTAGAGAAGTGTGATAAAATAACTATTCAAAGTCCAAAGCTCAGGACTCGTTTTCAAATACGACATAGATTATCTTAACACAAAGGAAGCAGATGTATACAATTTAATCTGTACTGACAATCGAAATATTCTGGCTTGATTTTCTACCAATGACATTCAGTGAAAGCTTTTTCAAACACTTTTGTGTGTATTTCAAAAGAGTGCAGTCGAAGTTTTATTACAGGCCAGTGTTTTTGTAAATACACTATGAACGTCTCATATTTTTATGAGAGCACTATAAGAATATTGGTCTCTATAAACCGATGATAGATATGTACTACATTACACAATTAATTTAAATATATACACTAATTACTTAGTCCGTATATGTGTTCGATCTGGCTTTTGACATTTCGGATGTGATCTTCAATATGTTTAATCGGTATCATAGACAACAATGAGTCAATATCAGATCTAGATTTGAATCTTTGTTCGCACGAATGCGTGTGACATTTCCATTAGTATATATCAAAGGACATATATTAGTCTTGTGTTCTTGTATTGAATTAACCGTACAATTAATCAGCATATATATATCTTTATTAAACTATATTGATTAAGCTACTTATTCTAAATTCAAAATTATAATTGCTCCTAGATGTAGTACAGGTGCACTATATATAAACATACTCCAATAGTTTATTAACAGTGAAGAACTAGATCGTGATGGTACATCGCTAGCTGTCTTGTGTCTGGACTACTCAACTGAAATTGACAAGAAAGTGAAAATATAAAGTTTTCCTTTCTTCATGGACAACCAAGGTCGTGTAAATAAGTGGAGCAACAGACAATTACTAAGAAAAAAAGCAAGTATGAAGAAAAAAAATTACAACTATATACAACTGAATTGTAAAATCTATGAGTAAAAGAAGGCGGAAGTATTGACAAAAAGAAACGCAAGGATATCATTTACTTGGTGAAACTTAAGTCTTACGTAACAGAATACTTTAATAAGGTCTTTGAAAGAGGCTGGATTTAGACTATGACCCTATGAATTTTTGATCTTAATTCACCAGTAGTTTCAAGGTTTTTGACGTCTGTATATGACTCAAATATTCAATAATTCGATGCGTACGAATAGCAGTAAAATGATGGTTTTGATTTTGAAATATTGTATAGTGAAACAAATTGTCTGTTTTGTGTTATAAAAAAAAATAAAAAAGCCCCATTTCCGACCACATGCGATATTAAAGCTATAAATTCAAATAACATCCTTTAATATATATCCGGATGGTATATTAAAACAGTATTTTTAGATCATCAAATCCTCAATAAATTTTCCTGGTTCTAGATTTTCGTTTACCCCGAATAAGAGAGGAATTTGGGATTTATCGATATCTGTGATACTAAAGGCGTATGGACGTGAGCCAGGGGATGCAGAAGTGATTTGTTTTCGCACGCCTTGTTCAGCTACCTCTATTATTGTTGCACTGTGGAGAGAATGAATAACCAACCTACATACAAAAATAATACATTTCATTACAATTATTACTTATATCTTTTAAGTATCAAAAATTGAAACTAAAATTAAAATCCGTTTTGATTTGTCGTATTCAGATCTTACTGTAGTGTCTACACATAAATATTTAATGGAATCAGGCGTTACCTCACGGAAGTCCATCCTAAGTAAGAAAAGGACCAATAGTTAGCCACTTCCACAGAGTCTGTAGTTGGCACTAATCGGTGTCAACTAAAATCCTGATATATGACATAGTTTGGCGGTGGCGGTTGCGTGATTCGCATTGTTTTCCGCATACGCATTATTCAGCGGGCTGGCGAGCGGTGCGCTTTGTTGCACGACTACCACTGCATGTGCGGAAGTGGCTAAATATTGGTCCTTTTCTTACTTACGCATAAATAAAAATAATATAGTTCTGATCCCGCACAGTTCGGCCGACTTCCTATAATCTTAAATATGTTGCAATAAAGTAAATAAAACAAAATTATATAATCTGTGATAAAATGTAAAATAAGCAAATTATTAAATGTAAATAAAAAAGATAAGAGTAAAAACAATTTGATAATCAAAAGCTGTGATAGTAAGGAACGAGGCGAAGAAAGTGAGACGATGAATGAACGGCAGAATGTAAGTAAAAGAAAGATAGATCATGTGAAGTATAACAGAAGTGTATGGAAATAAAAAAGGAAAGAGAGTGAATCAATAAAAGATAAAAACGTCCCTGTCCCATAAATAAGATAGGGGAACGAGAGGCCGCAAATAGCGGGGGCCTTAAAAAAACTATGTCGCATCTATCGACTTGTGGTCCCTACTCTCAACTAGAACGGCACATCGGTTGCACAAGCAATATACACCACCAAAGTGGCAGTACACTTTAGACTAGCAATCTTCTCTTCTTGAAGTGCCTCTCCAACTAGTGGAGGTTGGCTATCAGCTTCCTGCTCTCTTCCTTATTTTTGGTTCTGCGTAATAGCTCAGCAGCGCTGGCGATTCCGGTGCACTCTCTAATGTTACGAAGCCACGACTTCTTTTTCCTACCAACCTTCCTTTTACCAGCGACCTTTCCCATCATGATAAGTTGAAGGAGATTGTATCGTTGGTGTCGAAGAACGTGTCCCAAGTAAGCGATTTTAAGACTAAGACTAGCAATCCTCATACGTAATTACATTAGTCTTATCTGAAATCATTGATTTTTATATATGATGTTCCATACATAACGGCTTGCTGTGACTCGTAATTATTGCGGTGTGATCTGCAGAATGCGCTGGATCTTTGATCCCTGTTTAGTAATGTTTCTCTTTGTTTTTTCATCGTTTGAATTTAAATCATTATATGTTCTTAGTGAGATAGTTATAAGGTAACAATTGTAACTAATTTTATATTTCTAAGTTTCTAAGTTAGTACTTTCTTACTGCCTTTTGTTACTGTTTATCTTCAATAAAGTAAAGTAAAGTAAACATAAATATGAGCAATATTTTCATGTCGTTGAAGCTTACTAATCATACTGTATATATCATCGTTATTTACAACTCTGAAATACTCAAACTATATTGCATCGCAACTACGAGAAGTAATATATACTTAAGTAATGTATTACCACATTTGAATTTCAATAAAACAGATCATTCTGTAGATAGAATTATCCAAAAATTTTCTGGGTCATTCCCAGCTTTAGACCAAAAACTCTTACGCCCCTCCTTTGTGACATATATAATTTTTTAAGTGAAAAGGTTTAACACGTATCGATTCCATTTTCGAACCGTTAACAATCAAATTGCCCTCCTGTGGGGCGTGGGCATCTTGGGAAACACTTCTGTAGACGATAAAGAATATTTATTTTCAGACAATTATTTAATATATCAAAATCGACAACGATTAAGATATTTTAACTTAAATTTGTTAGTAAGGTATTAAAATAAATATTTATATATACAATTAATATACTATTTCTTATATACTAACGAAGGTTGTAAACATAAAGCCAACATTAATTATATTAAAAATTCAGTTGAGGGATGACGTTTAAGACAAGGGTGAAAATACATTAATCATTTCAAAATGGTGTTATCACATATTGAAACGTAAACTAAACATTCTACAGTATACACAGTTATTTAATGATATATAATACATTTGTTTTTAAGCAGAGTATAGACAAAAGTAAAAAAGATTTAAATAAATAATTGAAGATCAATAAGTTCCAATTTGAATTAATTAATGTACATAGGCCTTCCCCGTAGCTTGCCTGACTAAATTAAACTTCTTTCGAAGTTCTAGCACGATTGTCTTTTCTTCTTGTGACTTGACGTCCTTCCGATCCGTGGTCACAGCATAACCAATTCAGATTCTTCTTCATATGAGATATCAAGACGGAAAAAATAAAAGAGAGAAAATAATAAGAAAAAGAATAAAATAAATTATTTAGTGACAGAACTATACCTGTGAACCCAAGACAAGAGTTGTAAAAGAGGTCCCCAATAGCGAAAGCTATAAGCACATAATGAACACCCAATGCAAGACATTGTTACCTGTAATTATGATTTGCTTTGTAAAAATATAAAAAAAAAATCTTTTTTATTTAATATTATAAAGTGCACGGCAGAGATAAATTCTCTTACATTTATATATATATATATATATATTAGGTTTGTTAGGGTATTTTGAACGAGAAGATGTTTCGGAGCTTTCCGAACGCTTATTAGTTGGATTCAACAAGTGATCTGTTTCTAGAAGTTAGTATGTCATTTAGTAAATAAAAAATTGCTATAACACTACCGTGAATGTTTTCCTCTACTTCAGTTTATAATTCCAGAATTAGTTCAAACACAATACACGAGAATTTCTTAAATTTACCTGCTTACCTATCTTTACTTCCCCTGTGTTCTAACAGAAAAACTTTCGCTGCATAAATGGCGTCAAATTGAACCCCCCTCCATTTCTAACAAATCCAATAACATGGACGCCGAGGCTTCGCGGCAGGTTTCATTAAAATTAACTTTGATTTCTCTTCGCACCTTCGCCTTCTTGATTTGTTTAATACACCGGCCTTATTGAATGCAACCAATTTTATATGTAATCTTTGACGACTGGTAAATGTGTTTCGTTTATTTTAAAAGGCTTCATTCACTTTGTAAGTAAACATCTCTTTCAACCAATTACTTACTTTATATTTAATTGTGAGAAATATATTTGTTTTAATTATGTTATTGAAAAAAAATAGAAGATCTCTGAATACTTCCGCTGTATTCAACCCACAATGGTAATTTATATACCAAATCAAAGCTATTTTTCTTCTGCATCTAAATATTTAATTACTGTTTATATATTCTGAAATTTATCTGAGTTATTACAGAAAATAGATTTTACTGGAATTAAATTTAAAGGTTTTTGAGATATATTGACTGTCGTAATTAAGGTTGCAGTACGATATTATTCATGTGCACTTTTCTACCAACTCCTTGACTGCAAAAGTGCAGGCTTTTTTAAAATCATATTCGTCTTTATGATCGTTTCTTTAAAATAGATTATGGTAACGAGAATTTACCGCAAATATATTGATAACAAAATAAAAAGTAGCCTATAATATCAATTACTAGAAATATTTGATGGAATCAGGCGCCACCTCGCGGAAGTCCAAAAATTGAAGTGCAAAAATCACACAGAGGGGCTTTGTGTTTGGCACTAATCAGTGTAATATAACTCCTGAAGAGACCCCGTGGAGGGGTGAAACATGTGTTGAGTGATTTGGCGGTGGCAGTTGTGTGATTCGCATTGTTTGCCGCATACGCATTTATCAGCCGGCTGGCGGGCGGTACAATTTGTTGCACGACTACCACTGCATGTGCGGAAGTGGCTAAATATTGGTCCTTTTCTTAATTAATGGAAACTTATAGAACATTTTGTCCGAGAATAATACCGTACTCGCTCTTACGATTCTACTTGGTAGAATTACGTTTCATTTTACATTAGAAAAATACCAAGAAAAATCACGAGGTGTTATACTACCTGTAGAATCCGAATTGGACAGAAACGGAATAGGTCCCCAGTAGCATAATACGGGTCCATTCGCTGGGAGCAACAATATACTTGTATTTATCAGGTTAGTTCAATTTTCTTCTGTTTCGATTTTTCTTTGAACTACACACTGTAACAGCCCATCGCATACATCAGAAAGTCCAGCTGGAAATGTGTCTCGTTCAAATGTATGGGAGACGATTTGAAAGAGAAAGACAGAGACTGTGAGAGTGAAATAAAAGATTTTAATTAAAAAATACTTTACCGGAGCTGCAACATGATCCGCACATGGCAGAGGGGTACGAGTGGTCGTCAGGGGGGAGGGGCATGTAAAAATAACAATGACTACAACATTATTTTCACTCATACATAGCCTTTCCCAAAAATTCCAAATAGGACAGGTATATACAGCCTCTTGTACACAGCCATAAACCTGCTTTCCGCTGGTTTTCCGATCTCCTCATTTATGATTCAATATAGTAATGGAATTCAAAGAGTATCTCACTTCATGAATACTGTTCTAATTTTGAATAAAAAAAAAGTTTTTTTTTTATACCGCATCCAAAACGAAAGTCCACCCGCCGGCGTACGTGTCGAAATAGATTAACAAAACAATGTACCGCTCAGCGGTTGCCATTAACAACTGGATGCGGCAATAAAAATATTTCAGTCGTCTCTCACAAGGGACCACGGGGGGGCATGGTGAGGCGGAGTAAAAGGGGTGGTCACGCGATGCCGTGCCTTGGGATACCATTAGTACTAATTTCGCTGAAACTGGAGCCAATTTACGGGCGAACACTACGGCCACTTACAGTCCGTAAATACCGTATCCATCTATAAAATATTACTTGCGCAGTGTAGCGATTTAATAGAAATATTATTATTTTTTTTATTTGTTATGTTTTTTTACAGCATTCTTACGGGTAATATTTGAACCGGCTTTGAACAAGTTTATCATCATTTCAGCTAAAGGACGCCCACTGCAAGGCATATGCCTTCACCAAAGATCGCCAGGATGACCGATACTGCACTGCCTGTATTAACGTTTCCTTATGTCGAAGTTATGGGCCTGCCCACGCGGTCGCCATACGAGAACCTAGTAGAATAATTGCCGCCCAACACAACGCAAAGCCTTCCATCAAAGACCACTGCTATGGGCGGTCTTAAATAAATCCAGCATTCTTTTCTTGTTATTTATTTGTTTAAAAAGCAATCAAATATTGTGTAATTAAAATATAAAGAATACATATAACAGACACGTTAACATGTTTCATCGCATGCCGACGTTGTATTGACTCATATAAGTTGGTTGGTAGGCATCTCGCGCCGGCGCGAGACCGGCTCCTAGTAGTATACCCTTCGTCTCGCGTCGGCTTGAAACCGGCAGTAGAGTTAAAAAAAACAATATTAATAACTTATCTATTTACTTACATACCTGAATTTAATTTAAAAGTTAACACGTAATTATTGGCAGTGGTAATCCAGGTAGAGAACTGAGACTTGTTCGTAGGTAGCGAGTTTGATTCTCGGTGCACAAAATTATATTATTCAAACTTTTTGTATTAATTAAATAGTATTATCACAGCACACAAACATTTTTCCAGAGCATCCACCCCCCCTTAAATATCTATGGTCTGAAACTTCGTATTTATTTATCCACGTGCTTTGCCTCATCAATATGTTCTAAAATATTTTATTTTAATAAATAAATACATTTAAAAAACTTTTAAATTAAACGGTTTTTTGATACCCATATTGTGGTGGTTGTGGAAAAATATGTACCAAGTCCGCCATATTGGAACGGCGTCCATCTTGAAGTTTAAATTTTGACATAATCATCGTGTTTTACTAGTGTAGCCCTTTCATTTGATACGCATATTGAGGGGGTTAAGAAAAATACGTAATCCGCTATTTCGTATCGGCGGCCATCTTAGATTTATAATGTTATTGATTTTATTGTCATCTAAATTAAATGTGTGTACCAAATATCAGATCAATCTGACAACGGGAAGGTGCTTAAATTTTAGTTTCTAATTTTGATCCAAATAAATTCCGTACGGGTCGAACTAAATAAAACCGTTTAATAAAACTGTTTAATAAGGATGACTCAAAGCGACTCTGCTAAAGTTATACCGGCACATTCGTGAAAATCTTTAAAATATATTTAAAATGTTTAATATCCTGTATTTTATCTGTTAATTAAATGTAAATTAATGAGAAAGTAAATTTAAATTTCTCAACTCCACAGAACGGTTAAAAACGATAAAAATTACCTTTAATATGAAATAGGAATAGCCGCTTAAAATGCTATTTCGAATAACTTGAAATATGCTAATTCGTTAGCTTGTTAATATTTGGATAATTTTTAAATCGTTTCAGAATTCTTTCTTCTTTTCTCTTCTCTTTTTTCAATATTGAAACATAACCTTACTACTTTAAGAATATATGTAAGTGACAAATATACTTAGGAATAATTGAGATAAAATACTTGTTATATATACGTGTATATTGTTATTATTATAATACCTATATAAATATAAACACACACACTCATTGTTTCATACATATAATAACGCAGAAATGCTACATCACTGTAATAAACGAGGTGATCATTAATTTGTGAAAGATGATAAATGTAAATATAAATGTATATAAAGCGTGTGTTCACATACAAGTAAAATTTCAACTGTATATTTTAACACTTTACAATTTTAATAAAAACATAGTTTGAATCGTTTTATTAAAGTTTTTGTCTGGATAAAACAATATTTGATTAAAGTCCTTTGCTTACAAAACACACGTACTCATCGATTCTGTTCCATTAAAATATACGTGAAATAAAAAATACATTTCACTGCCACGAAAATACTATTATTCGGTGCATTTCGAAAACCGCATAGAACGTTGCGACATTTGATGCTCTTAAATCATTTACAGTTGAGCTTTGAATTGGTTGTGTGGTATATAATTGATTTTCCGGAAGCTGTTTTAATTTTGCACGAACATCACGGGAGGCCAGCGCGGGTGCGTGCGACTGATTCCTCTCACGTCCTCTTCCTCCATCCTCTTAATGAGACAAAACTATATAACAATTATTCCACTCCCTGCGAGATTTGTTACAGAGATAATATATCTTATTGTCATAAAATGTTTATTTCAACGCGAAGTATATTAATAATATATTCTATCTACTATTTACTTAAATGAAATGGATTATTTTCCACTATTTCATTATTAGTACGTGAAAGTATTTTATTTTATATATTTCTGTCATAATAATTTTTATTTACATTCATTACACTATATCCCCTTTCAAACTTTTCAGTTTTATATCTCTTTATTTACAAAAGTCGCCTCTCTTTGTTCTCCACATTCTTTTATATACAGATATTTACAGTTTTTTTTCTATACTTATTTACATTTTTAATTACATTCGTTACCGTTTCACTTTGTTTTATAGCTTTTATTAATCACCTCTTTTACAATTCTGTTACATTCTCTTGAGAAGTTATGACTGCGTTCTCTGTCTTCTATCCTGGATGTGATGATGTCACATCACCCTGTCTCCCATCACTATAACTTAGGAGTATTCAAGTCAAGAGTGACTAGGTTTCTTCTAAGCAAGCATATAGCGTCGTAGACCTTGTCATCACTTAACATCAGGCACGACAGAGGTCAAATGCTTTACCTACAGTAGATAAAAAAATAATGTAACATATTTCGGAATGGTCACTTTCTTTTTTTTATTTTAAGCCGATAGACGCTTATTGCAAACGATTGGCCTTTTCCAAAGATATCTTTAGAGGAATATATCATAATCGCCATATTTGACAGGCGGGTTGGCGATCGCAGTGTGGTATTATAGTATTTAATGGAATCAGGCGTTACCATGCGGAAGTCCATCCTAAGTAAGAAAAGGACCAATATTTAGCCACTTCCGCACATGCAGTGGTAGTCGTGCAACAAAGTGCATCGCCCGCTGACAAATGCGCATGCGGCAAACAATGCGTACTACACAACTGCCACCGTCAAATCACTCAACACGTGTTTCACCCCTCCACGGGGTGTCTTCAGGAGTTATGTTACACCGATTAGTGCCAAGTGGACTCTGTGTTCTCACTTTGTTGCACGACTACCGCTGCATATGCGGAAGTGGCTTAATATTCCTTTTCTCAATAGGTATTATAGTACTCAGAGCACGTTGCTGTCGATCCTCTAGAAAGTTGCGTTAGTGTGAATTATTGAAAATTGTATCCCGGGAATCGAATCTGCAACTTACGATAGCATGTTCTTGTACCATACTAGTGGGCTACCATAACTAATTAACATATATAGATATACAGATATACGTATATTTCTAAAAGACAAAGCATTTAAAGTGTCTTCAACAGAAGCCAACTTCAAGTTATTTAAGATAGTTAAGTCACGAAGGATTCCCGAATAAACCTACAAACAACCTATATAATGTGAAACTATATCATCAACTTTATACAGGATGATTATAATATGTGTAAAATCTCTAAAGATTTTTGGTGACGAATAAGTTAAATGTTTAACCCTTAGCTTTTACATCTGTAACAAATTACCACAAAGATTGCATTTTTTTTTCGACAGTTATTTAGCTTTTTGTTTATAAAAATATGACATAAAACATTTCTTATAATAATATAAAGTCTGTTTTAAAAGCATTATTCAATGCAGAAAGATTTCACCAATTTTAATATTGTTTTCTTTTTCAACGTGTTTTGTATATTCCACCCTTGGTGGTGCCTAGGTTTTTACAATTACTAATTATAACTAATTTTATATATCTATACATAAAATTAGTAACAATTGCTACCTTATAATTATCTCACTGAAAACAAAACACATATATTAAAGTTATTTTAATCAGTATCAACATATATGGACTTTATGAAACAACCAACTTAGTGATTCGAAGATTTAGCAATAGAAACTTGGCTTATTTACGTATGAATGTATAAGGACCCTCTTTTCGTGTCTCTTTGAAACGCACTTTGTTTATCGTATTTCGCATTTATCCGAGTTTTCTTTGTGAGCTTATTCTTCTATAACAAGCGGATAGGGGAGAAAGATTCTCAAAAAAATATATATAAAAATTGATATTTTATTCACATTCCCTCCCTCATTGTAAATCTCAATATTCCTTGTAACCAGCGAACGCGTTTTTGGAGATAGATACATATAATTATTAAATTCAATATCCGTATAAATATTAATGATACAATACAATTAAGCGGTTTAAATTAAAGTTTTGTATTTTAAAATCTTATTTTCATTCACAGTTATTGAATCATTTAGTTTTCAAAAAATTTTAATATAAATTTCAATTATATCGCCACAATTTTAGCCTCTAACAAGCCGTCTGTCTTTAGATTTTCAGACCCCAAGCGGTCGTGTTTTCCACACCATTTATACCTACCACCTACCATTCCAATTGCCAATCAAGTCACTATTATTTTTCTTATCTATGTTAACTTAAATTCTCACTTACCCATCATATGTGAAACATCATATTTAAAAATCCTTTCATTATAAGTTTTACATACCATCTTATGTAAAACTTATGAAAGGATTTTACTCGGATCATATATACTTTTATTATTTAGTTTCACGTTGGTAAATGAAACCGAACTATAATAGGCTATTAAACACGATGGTCATGACATTTTAAATTTGATATTTACACGATAAATAAAATAATACAATATATTTTAGTTCTAAATTTAAATTTTTAGCGAATTAAATCTTTATTAATTTTTTTTTATATATAACGGAATCCATAATGAAATAATTTAAAATAATAAACCGCAACCAACGCACCAACGTGAATAGGACCGCCACTAGATGAATCAACCAGAGAAAATAGCGATAAGTTTCAAGATGTAAAGTAATGAGTTGTAACGATATTTACTTACATATTTTTAAGGTACTTGTAAATTACTTTAAATATAACTTTGAAAACGTGAAGTACATATATCAACACTGCTTAAACATGAAACTTATGTATTAACTATGTTACAATTAGATTAGAATTGGTAAAATTCAAACAAAGTTAAATTATAAACGGTTATAGACAAAAAAGAAAAATTTAATTTTAATTTAATTTAAAAACCTGAGCGAAACATTTGACGCGTTCGGAAAAAATGTCGAAATTTATAATTAAAAAAAAAAACGTATCGGTTGTTCAACAATGTGGGGTCGAAGTTATGAAATTTGTACCTGAATGTACACAATTTCAAATTAAATGTACGGTGAAAAAAGGCAAAAGCGATGAGACGAATTGCTTTTCACGGATCGACTACGAGGCCTCCGTTCTTTCGTATCGCGTAGAGGGGGCGAGAGTATTTCGTAAAAATAAATTGTTTCCGGTTTACCGTGCGGTTGCAACGGTATTATGTACCTTGGTGGTTTTTAAATGTGTTTAAATAATTTCATTCCAGCGGACTCAATAGCGGCTCACATCAATTATATATATATGTATATGTATATGAAGTGGCTGTCATCAACTGTGCATATATATATATATTTATATATATATATGGATGGATGCTCAATAGAAAAACACTAATTTACTTGTAAAACTTTAATAAATGCACCAGTCAACGCTTTCTATCTTAACGTTGACAATTTTTTCTACATTGCTGTCCTGCTATTCATCTGTTCCATATGAAGTAACTGTCATCAGCTGTGCATATATATATATATATTTATATATATATATGGATGGATGCTCAATAGAAAAACACTAATTTACTTGTGAATCTTTTATTAATGCACCTGTCAACGCTTTCTATCTTAACGTTGCCATTTTTTTCTACACTGCCGTCATGCCATTCATCTGTTCCATATAAAGCGGCTGTCGTCAGCTGTGCAAATATATATATATATATATATATATATATATATATATATATATATATATATATATATATATATATATACGCGTCGTTTGCATGAGCGTATGCCCAAACAACTGCCGATTCAGACGAGCAATTCTTCGAGCTTCGTCGGTGATCTGGATTCTTCTGATCATCTCATTCCTGATTCGATCTCAGCAGCGAAACTTGGAGCACAGCCTTCCTCTTTATTATATCTGATAAAAACTTGAAAGTATACGAAATAACAGAGATCAATAAATGTTTCGGAGGGAGCTTAGTCCCTTAGCAACATGTCAATTAAAGGCTTTTTAAGTTACATCACAAATCCGAACTGCTGAAGGGAAGAAACCTTACAACGGTATTAAAGCGATCAATGCCGCTTCGAAACTTTTGGTACATATTTATATTTTAAATTGGCTACTTATAAAGTTTTAGATTGTGAAACCGTATCGTTTTATTGATTTATTAAGGTACACCAACAGTACATATAAGTTAAAAGTACATTGAAAATCACCGTATTAATAAGGTTTCAGTTTTGTGTTCCTTTATAGGTTACAAACATTATAGAAAGATCAGGTCATATCAAGTAAAAAAAACGATTTAAGAGAAAATGTATATATGTATATATATACAATAAATCTTACACTTTAGTAGAAATATTAAACAGTTTCGTTACATGTTTTTTTTAATGTAATAGTTTCGAGGTCTTTAGGCATAGGTCGGTCCCCTGTTAGGTGCTTTGTAGTGAACGAATGAATGAATTTATAAAGTCGATTAAAATGAGAACGATTTTATAGTATGATCTCTTATCATGGTGATAAAATAGTTCATTTTTTTTGTTTTAACAAACGTAGAGTAACTACACTAAGTAGTGTGGCCATGAAGTTCATTTACAGCGGATATTACAAGACATCTCTCAAGTGTTGAAGGTTCAAGCACTTAGTGTGATGACACTTATAATCCGACATCCAATTAGTAACAATAATCACCGTTGTTCTCGGGATTTTCCGTGAAAATGATAAATAATTATATCTAACTTCACCTCGCTTGGTGTTAAGAAAGGCTTTATTATTAACGATTCAATGACTTATAGGTAAGACGAGTAACGAATTTAATTTATAATCAAATCTAAATGAACAGATTCAACATCTAAAACTACAATATCCAGTTTTCAAAAATTTGTAAGGACAATTTTTTATTTCATTAAAAATAAAGCAGTGTTGATATTTTTAATTCTCATTATGACATATATTATATCCAAATTCATTATTTCCAAACATAACTTATTAACAAGAGAGCAAATTTTCAATTTGTAAAATGACTAGGTGTGGCTCGCGATTTCGTCCGGGTGAAATTATAAAATAAAAATAGTTGTATTTCCCTTTTTGTTTTAATTATGTAAGCCGCACATGAATTTAACAATTCACATATATTCTTACGTCACCCATAACACAAAACGCCATCATTCGTGCGTTGTTTTCGTTTCAATTCAAATCATAAGGAACTGACATTTACTCGTATTTAAATGACAGTGGCGCCATCTGTCAAAAATTTATTATACCTATTTAGAAACCTATGTGGGCTCATGTACAACAACTTTATTAAAGATTATTACATAATCAAATGCACAGTTTACAATTTTATAAAGGACATACATGCAGACATTTATTTATATCTTAAACAAGGACGCCAGAAGCAAACGCATTAAAATAACACAATCAAAGATGTGTACAAAACTTACAATAATTATGACATATAAAACGACTCAGTAAGGATGTATACACAGGCACCATATATCAAAATAATACAATTTTTTATTTCAATTCAACTTTACATCGCGAATGTGTTAATGATTCTTTTTAGAACTTATAAAGGACATACAGACAAACATTTATATGCATATATGTATGAATATGTATAAATACATTATGATTTAATATCGAATACACGAACGTGTATTGTAAATAAATGTAAACATTATAATTAATTACGAGATATATAGTTTACCTTAGGCAGTAGGTTGTAAACTTTATGGTATCCAATGTATATTTTGTTCGACACGCTTATTCCATATCATTAAGAGCGGTAGGGGTCCCTGTTTGCCTCGAGCCGTCTCTAATACGTAACTTTCCTTTCTATACTTATTTACTAACTTTGTTTTGTGACACCAAACAATAATAACGGTAAATAAAGAATATGTATTACAATAAAAGCTTATTTACAACTCTCTTAATTTTGATACAATTAAAAAAAAAAATACGCATTCAATTTTGACATATGATCGCGTCATGTGTATTTTATCTAATTAATGATTTTTAAATATATTAAATTTAAAACCATTACTGTTGTATTATATCCTAGTACATATTTATTTGTTGTAATTAACGTCAAATGTTTGAAAAGTAAGATTGACGTTTTACTTACTCTGTGGTAGCATAGGAAGGGAAAATATTTTTTTTTCTCTTTCTATACAAAGAATGATAAGAAAATTTTTCATAACTTAGCAAAAACTTAAACTTTCTTCTACAGATCACCTCATGTCTAATCTCTCAGTGAAGCAAGCATATCTCACTACAATGCCCACTCGTTGATCTTGAGCATTATTATCCGTCGGTGTATCTAGTGAGTGCCTACTCACCAGCTTCTCGTGAACGCAACTCAGGTACCTTTCGGCCCCAACGATGTGCCATTTCAGAAGAATTCATCGAGATGCATTAGTGAACTTAGTTCTTCCGAAGATCTCAGTTCTGTTTCGATATCATTTAATTTATATTTATATGGATTATAACTAACAAAATCAATCTGATAATTACGAAAAAAAAATCGATTTTCATCACGCTGCTCGCCTAAGATTTTTCCATCGCCCTCACGGGAAGACGCAATTTGCTCAATGAAAAAAAATTTCCTCATCCGTCGCCCAGCGGGAAAAATCGGCAATGTGTCAGTTTCGCAATAAAATGCTTAAAACTCCTCCCCTACCACCCCCTCCCTATAATACGGTGAGGGTACTTATAACACTACCTTACCTCTGTGCAAATTGAATGTAATGAGTATTTTCAACGGCTTCGAGCGGGGAGAAATATTAGTTTTTTTCACACACGAGTTGCGAATTTTACGGGCCGGTATAAAAAGAGAAAGAATTTATAGATATTGTTTCTCTTTTCTTTTTAATACGTAAATTCTAAATCTAAATTATATTATTATTACTATTATATCTGTATCCTAAACGCCACCAACTTAAATAAATTTGAAATTAAGACACGACATGTATAATCAAATAATTTTTAGTAAATTTATTGATTTACAAAAAGCAACCTCCAAATTAGAAACCTTCGTGGGCTTACACACAAAAACTTCGCTAAAGATTATGACATAATCTTAGACACAGTTTAAGATTCTATAAAAGACATACATACAAACATTCATTTATATATTTATATATATAATACAAGCACGCTAATAGCAAACGCATTTAAATAATAAAATTATTTAAAATGTGTACAAAACTCACAATAATAATGACATACAAAAGCAAATCAGTAAGAACGTATACACAGGTACCATATATTACAAAACAACACACTTTTTATATCAATTCACCTTTATTTCGCAGAACTTTCATAACGATATTCTAGAAATGCCGAAAATAATATTTATCATAAATAGAATACTAAATGTGTTCTATTTTAAGAGCTCTATTCTCTCTATTCTGAGAACTGAACGCTGTTATGATTTCTACGCCTCGATTTATTCATTTATAAGTAAATATATACCAGCAAATAGTCACGGTTCTACAGGTCTCAGGCTGTAATATATGAGAACAGGCAATGTAAAGTTTAGAATAAACCACATAGGCTATCCATCCATAAGGTGAACGTCCAAATGAAGAAAATATGATTATTATAACATATATTAATTTATATCGCTATCCGCCTTTTACGAAGGCCACATATAGAACAATCCCTGCTGAAACCTTCAAACTACTCTCGTGCAAAGAAATACAACCTCCGATCATTATTGATATAAACGTTCCTGAAGTTTCTACGATCATCACTCCGTTCTCGAGTATGCAATCTATGTCTCAAAGTGCGACCATTGAGTCCGTATGCTTCACGTGACAGTCAAAAGGTTCACTCTTGGAGGCTCTTGATGTAGTTCCCTCATTATCTTATAAAGCCTACGCCAAGGTTCCTAAACCCGCCATCTAGCTATGTTACTGTATAATTAACAGCTTCAAACAACATTACTGTAAAAGTAATTGTTGCGGTTGCCTGCCATTGCGCCGTTCCCCCACGCCTTGCAACTAGTGGGAATGCACAGAGCGTGCGTACGCGCAACCCTACACTGCGTTTCACGCTCCAATATCTCTCCCACCAGCGCGAAAGGCAAGAGTAAATGAAAGTAGAGACAGGGTTACCGTAACCTACGACACTCTCTCTCCCTCTCTCTCTGGTACAGTACCTCGTAAAATAATTTAGTTAGCTTGTAATTCATTAGATGTGTGTAGTGTAAATAGTTTTTGTTATATTCTTGCGTTTATAATCAATATACGTGTTTATTTACTTCATCGTCCTGCGTGTTTCTTTTCGGAGTAAAACACTGCGTATCACGCTACATTCTACTAAATGTCAACGTGAAAAGCGCCTCTTACAATAAAGGAGCCGCGATAGTATTTTTAAAGATTTGAAAATAAATGATTTCGTTCATTCATTCAATCCAAACGCGGAAGTGAAATTAATCGGTGAATGTATAAGAATATGTAGGATAGAACGAACTGAAGTTTTATTTACATTCACACATAACGTATTCACTGTTCATTAAAATTTACTATCTTATGTCGATTAAATATCTCAATCGAGTCCCTTAGTGGTATCATTCGCATTTGTTTTCCAAGCGAAATCTCTCTAAACATTTTTATCTTAATACCCATAAATGTATGTAATATAAAAATAACTACGAGAACCGGAAAGTAATGTCGTTTCTGTCCACATATATTACAAAAAAAATCGATTGATTTGTTACCGCTCTGGCATTTATTTGTATACTAGATGGCAAAAGGTTAATGACGAAGGTGAATATATTGTTGATTAGATATAAAACCTTGTTAAAAATGTAGTCGTGTGAATTCAACTTAAGATAGCGACATTACTATTCGATTCCCCTAATAACTGTATTCACTGATTTTTTTTTTTAATTTATCGTATAACGGCTTGGTATATTATTCGAGTCATTTATTTAAAGTTCATCTGTTGATAGGTGCCCACTGCGAGGCATAGACCAAAAATTGCCTCGAAAACCAGTCTTCCACTGTACCTCACCTGGTGGAGGGCTTGTCCACGCCGCGTCTTCTGGTTGTCGCAACTGGAGAACCTTTCAGCCTCAACAGCTGTAAGTTGCACGAGCGATATGCCACCACACTGTGACCACAGATGACCAATCGAACCTGATAGACACCTTCTGAAACGCAAAGGCCTTTTACAAATATCGCCACGATGACCGATCTTGCGCTGCCCATACCCAACGACCTGAACTATGTCATCGGTTTACCAAGTGGAAACTCACCTATGCCACGTCTACCTTTCGGCCACAACGGCTGTCAGTTGCATGAGCGATATACCACCACACTGCGACCACAGATGAGCAATTCTTCGAGCTACGTCGATCGTCATTCGATCTCCTTGTGAAACTTGTAACATGGTAAGAAAAGGACGAATATTTAGCCACTTCCGCACAAGCAGTGGTAGTCGTGCAACAAATTGCACCGCCCGCCAGCCCGCTAATAAAGGCATATGCGACAAACAATGCGAATCATACAACTGCCACCGCCAAATCACTCAACACGTGTTTCACCCCTCCACGGGACATCTTCAGGAGTTATGTTACACCGATTAGTGCCAAACACAGAGAGAGACTCACTTATAGCTTAGCTCTCAACCTTGAGCCTTCTGTAAAAGCCTTACCGGATAAGTCATCACCGTTAACACAAAGAAAGCCCATCGTCTTTAAACATTGCCTAATTTTATGATTATTATAACGTAAAATGTCTGATATTAAAAGTATGAGAGTAAAAACTTTACAGCCCATTACAGAAATCTGCGTTACGGATAAGGTAATTTTTAATTATATTAAAACACTTTGAATCCCGTTTTAAGAATCTCAAATTAAATAAATGTTACACATAAAAACGATTATCACATAAATTCACAAGTATTTTTTCTATCCCTGACATTTTAATAAATCCAAAACTACGTGTTCTCAGGCCTGCTTGGCATAGCGCGAATCTCTTGTAAATTTATGTTTAAGAAATCAATTTTTCTGTAATTTTTAACGTGTTTAAAAATATATTCTGACCTGTTTTTAGATCAATTTGATCTTTACTTTGAAAATTAACTTTTTAACGTACTCCCCTTTAACCATCCTTGTGAAAAGGATATCATAAAACACGTTTTTTGCTGATCTTTAGTCAGTAATAAATACATTTAAAAAACTTTTAAGTTAAACGGTTTTTTGATACCCATATTGTGGTAATTGTGGAAAAATATGTACTAAGTCCGCCACATTGGAACGGCGTCCATCTTGAATTTTAATTTTTGACATAATCATCGTGTTTTACTAGTGTTGCCCTTTCATTTGATACCCATATTGAGGGGGTAAAGGAAAAATATGTAATCCGCCATTTTGTACCGGCGGCCATCTTAGATTTATAATGTTATTGATTTTATTATATTGTATTGTCATCTAAATTAAATGTGTGTACCAAATTTCGGATCAATCTGACAATGGGAAGGTGCTTAAATTTCAATTTCTAATTTTGACCCAAACAAATTCCGTTCGGATCGAACTAAATAAAACCGTTTATAAAGAATATTCGCAGCAAATTTCATGATTCTATGCCAGAGATATGATGATGTATGTTCATGTAAATTCGTATTTATATATATGTAACACATATAAATAACATATTATTGCAAATAAAAATGTATCATGTATCAATTCAATCTTGTAAATTATAAAAGATGTGCCTTTTCACGCTTATAAATATTTTATAGACGCTGTAAATGGTATAAAATCACCTTTCGATTCCATAGCTGACCTACTTATAGACCACGGGGGAGAGGTGAAGAAAAACTCTGTATTGCCATCGTAAACAAAAGGTTAATTAGTAATTTCCTCCTTCGTTTGAAGGGAAAATCGATTTTCTTCAATTCACAAATGATTTCCCACTTTTACAAGCAGTGGAATTCTTTTCAAATTGAACTTACTTTGAGAAACTTTGTACCATCTTCAGTGTTTTCGATTTACGACGTAGAAAAATATTAAAAAATTTAAGCGAAATGTGCAGTTACTGAATTTTCAACCACAACACCCGTTTTTAGGGGGCGGCCGCCAGCTCCCTAACTGTGAACAACGTAGGGCGAACGGAGGTTGGATCCGGATCTCCTCTTGGCTCGCCTGTGGTTCAAGCTGCCGTCCCAAGCCGTATACACAACATCAACACTACACAGCTCTACTCAGGTAGAGCGGTTTACTTGACTACAACTGGAATGCATCTGTCCAGCTTCTGTTTTATTTTTAAGTTCAGACCCTTCCGCTCCATGAACTTAGTTCCGATGAAGCTGTAAAAGCCTCCGGGCTAACGGCATCAACACAAACCGGGAATAAGTAAGTGTATTTCCATTCTCCTGGAAGTCAAAATCATCACCCCTCTATAATCCTTCATTCCAATTTTAAAAATAGACATGTTGAGAGACTTATTGATTGATTGAAGATCTAAGGTTATCCAGCTTTGCGATGGAAAAGTAGATAATGGTTCGCGAAAATTCGATCTCAAATCTATGCAGGTTTCGTTTGATATTCCTGCTATTAAGTTTAGTATAGAAGACAGAGAAATGAAGCAAAATTTAGCGCTGGTGAAGAATCTTGCTACCATATTTGAAAATATGCTGTCAATTCTTTCTAACATAAAGAAACTTTTCCATGTTAGTTTTAACTGCTCAATATCCAGAAGTTATCAAGCTTTGGGATGTAAAGATTAAATTCTGACAGAAATCGTCTTTGGATTTAGTTGACATTCGTGTTGTAAACCTCTGCAAAGGTGGTACAACTTCGTCTGATAAGATTTTTCTGGTCAGTTGTGTTGAAACGTGTTATAATAGCGAAATATATCACTTGCTGGATTTCAAGATCATGCGGGCCCAGTTCATTTCTAGAACTGAGTTCTAATGAAGCATCGATAGGATTATTTACAATTTTATTGTATAAGATGTGGATCCTGGTCACTAGTGATGATTGCAATACATTGACCGGAACCGTAACTGATAAATGCGTATGCGGCAAACAATGCGTGTTTCATGTGTTTCACCCCTCCACGGGACATCTTCAGGAGTTATGTTACACCGATTATTGCCAAACACAGAGTCAAATTTGTGTAAACGCGCCTGTTCAGCTTGGCATGCTGATCTTAAATTACGGGTTACGTTACACGAATCGGTGTAACATAACTTACAAATTACTAAACACGTGTTGAGTAATTTGGCGGTGGCGGTTGTGTGATTCGCATTGTTTGCCGCATACGCATTTATCTGCGGGCTGGCGGGCGGTGCATTTTATTGCACGACTACCACTGCTTGTGCGGAAGTGGCTAAATATTGGTTATTTTCTTACTTAGG
Source organism: Battus philenor (assembly GCF_028537555.1). Lineage (NCBI taxonomy): Eukaryota > Metazoa > Arthropoda > Insecta > Lepidoptera > Papilionidae > Battus > Battus philenor. Next base: position 17,415,200 of record NW_027181661.1, read on the forward strand.
ATGGTCTTCCGCGAGGTAAAGCCTGATTCCATTAAATACCGATTGATTCGTTACCGCTCCGGCATTGATTTTGTTTACTAGATGGCAAAAGGTTGTTAACGAAGGTGGTTATATTGTTGATTAGAAATAAACACTTGTTAAAAATGTAGTCGTGAGAATTTAAAGAAAGCGACATTACCTTCCAGTGCCCCTAATAACTCTCCATGGAATAGTGAGAAGTTACATCTATACCTGTTAGAAGCTTGATAATTTACAGATAAAATGACTGCTCTGACAGTAGCATACGACTAAAAAATGACTGCGTGGCAAAAATGAGTCAAATAATCGTGACAAAATTAAATTGCATTAGTCGCTTGGTAAACCTAGCTTCCTAAAAATGCACCAACGATGATCGGTGTGATGATGTAATTATATTTTGCCTAATCCCATAAAACTCGTTTCTCCTTCTGTCGATGGAAGCAATTTTCTCTTGCGAAACAAACATGTAAATGTAGATATTTTTTATTATATATACCTTTCAATTACCTATTGCTACTATCAATACACTTTGTCTATTTGATTTTAGACAAGAAATGAAGTCGCTATTCTTAAAATTAGGAAGACTCTTTGATTATCGTTAAGTAAAATCACCAACAATTCATTGCCATCTGGGATTTTTTTCGAATAGATAGTCTATTTTATAAAAAAAAGCACAGCGCAAATGAATAAATATTTTTGTATTAATATTGTGAGTGCTCTAGTGTTTCTGCAGCTCTATAGTTGTTTCAAAAACTAATCCAATAAATTTTTAAAAGCATACAGTGTATGCGATATAACAATTGATTTTGGAGTATCCTTTCTTCCACTTAGTCTCACGGTTGATCAGAACTTTACTAGATTAGAGTATCTTCTTACTTCTTCCGATGGATGCCCATTGCCATTCATAAATCTTCCTCGAAGATCGCAACGATAACAGGTCCTGCGCTGCATTCTGTGTCTGAGGACTCCGGGCCGACTCTGAATGCCGGTTAGGCATAACGGTATGCGAGGAGCTAATGACTTCGCTAATAAAGGAGAACGAAAAGAGACCAATATTCCTCAAACTTTGCAGGAAAACAATCAGTAGAAATAAAAGTTAAGAATGATAATAAGTGTGAACAATGAAATAGCATATAAAGCAAAATAAAAATGAAAATTATATAGATCTAAATTTTTAAAATAAAATAATGATACATAAAACTGAGGAATGAGGTGAGGAATGAATGATATCGAATGAAAGAGAGATGCAGAAGAAACGTGAAAAGAAAGATTATAAGGAGAATGCAATAAGAGCGCGCAAATAAAAGTAATGTGAATAAAAAATATTAAATAAAAAAACGACCCTGTCCTTCCCGAAGATAGGAGTACGAGTGACACCCAATAGCAAGGGATATTAAGATAAAAGTATGTCATGTTACACCTAGTTGGAAACCCACATACGTTGTGTCTACCAACTCGTGGATACTCGAGAACTTTCCGACTCCAACGTTAGAGTATCAATTATTGTTAATCAAACATCTATCTCCGTAGCCTCCCTGATAAGAGAAGAAAAAACCAAAGAAGAGTTCCTCCTACTCTGTAGAAAAATAATTAGTAAAATAATAGATAGAAATAAAAGCTAATAAAAATGTTAACAACAATAATAAAAAAAATGTAAAACCAAGTGATATTGTAATCATCCTATATAGAAATAAAATAATAAATATGTAAAAGAGTAATGAGGGCTGTATGAAAGGCGTTACAGAGCGAAAGGGAAAGATAAAAGAATTGTGGCAAGAATGAAAAGAACGAAAGATCACACGATGTATGAAAGACGATAATGAAATGTTTTGTCCAAATGGTGTTGAGTAATTTGGTACGGTTGTGTGATTCGCATTGTTTGCCGCATACGCATTTGTCAGCGGGCTGGCGGGCGGTGCAATTTGTTGCATGAATACCATTGCATATGCGGAAGTGGCTAAATTTTGGTGGTACCGATTAGTGACCACCGATTAGTGGCAAACAAAGAGTTACTCTGCACTTTATTGCATGACTACGACTACATGTGCGGAAGTGGCTAAATATTGGTCCTTTTCTTACTTAGGATGGACTTCCGCAAAATAACGCCTGATTCCATTAAATGTCTATATTGCGGTCAGACCTCCTTTGCAACTCTGTTCAGAAACTTAAGGTTGGTACCTTAAGTTTCTGAACAGAGTTGCATCTGTTCGGCTAGCTATGTGATCTCACTACTGCCACTTGAATTTCTATTAAAATAATTTTATTATACGAATGTACATAGCTTTTAATAATTTAACATTTAAAATGATATATACTCGATTGGAATTAATCTAAAAGGGGATCAAAGAAATAACTCCTTACCCTGTAATTTCGTGGTCGCTCGAGTTATTTTATTAAAAAATATATATCAAAAGCTAAATGTCAGAGGCGCCCGAAATTGTTTCGCTTTTATTAAAATTAACAAAATGTCTATATTAAATTATTTTTATCCTATCAAAGAGAATAGTTACGTGTTTAAAATTTCCAATAAAATTACAGTAAAAAAATACCCATATCATTTTAATCATAGGAAGAATTTTGCTATATACAGATCATCCTATAGATTTTAAATTAGCCAGCATTAAATATCTAACAACCAAAAGCCATATTAACAAGTTAGTCTACCTTGTCCGTCTTTTTACCCTTGTATGTGAAACATCTGACCTATGTCTCGCCTGATCTTAAACAAGGAAGAGGTCTGCAATGGTACCTTTTCATTCCTGTCTTGAAGGCTCCTAAGAGAATTGTCTGGAAACCTGTTGTTTAATGAAATCAGTCGTTATTCTGCGGAAGTCCATTCTAAGTAAGAAAAGGACCAATATTTAGCCACTTCCACTCTCTGTGTTTGGCACTAATCGGTGTAACATAACTCCTGAAGATGTCCCTTCAAACACGTGTTGAGTGATTTAACGGTGGCGGTTGTGTAATTCGCATTGTTTGCCGCATACGCATTTATCAGAGGGCTGGCGGGCGGTGCAATTTGTTGCACGACTACCACTGCATGTGCGGAAGTGGCTAAATATTGGTCCTTTTCTTACCAGAAGGTTGTTCCATTCTTTGGCTGTTGCTAGATTAGCTGGTCCAAGCAAGTAAATTTCATTCCTCAACAGATCTCCTCATTCTTAATTCGATCACATTTGGAAACGAATATAGCCCTGTCCATTGGTCGTTGAGAGACAATGAGTTTACCAATTAGGCCAGAAGTGTGAGACCAGTGTAGAAGAGAGGAATATCGCATCTCTAATGGAAGACGAGGAACTTCGACCCATTTTTCTCAAGTAGAACTTTAGTTTCGAAACAGGCATTTTAATGCACAACCTCTAGTCCATTTGTGGGTATAATTTCGTAAAATCCTTTCTTCCTTAATTATCTAGTGGTGAAATGTTTCTTCTTTTGTTTATTCTTTTCATATTTAATGGAATCAGTCTTTATTTTACGGAAGTCCATCTTAAGTAAGAAAAGGACCAATATATAGCTACTTCCGCACATGTAGTCGTAGCCGTGCAATAAAGTGCAGAGTGACTCTTTGTTTGGCACTACATTAGTTTTAATTTAAAAAAAAGTTTTATAAGAAACTAAAGTAATTTAGCTTGGTACAATATTTAATCTAGTTATAAAGACAAAAACACTGTTTTTTATATTAATATTCCATATATCCCACTACCATGAAACAGTAGCGACATACCTTATTTACAATTATTTTTAACTACATACAATATCAAATTATTTAAGTTTATTATTATAATTTTAAACTAATCTTATTTTTAATTTCATATTTATTCATACGTGCCATTTATATGTGTAGCATATCTAATTAATTTACTTGAAATCAATATTAGTTTTTTTATTTTATATACTTATTTCTTATCTATTTATATAATGCAATAACTTTTCTATTTAAATAACCAGCTTTCGGCCGTAGTTCCGACGGGAAACATTATGTGGACAGTTTCACACGCAAAAATTCCAATTCATCCTCATCTGAACTGTGCATCGGAAAGCAGGGCGAACTATGTAACTTGAAACACTTACTTAACCCCTTAACTTAGTCTTAAATTCATGTACGAACAATCGCCGCAAGTTATTTCTTGTAAAACAAAAGTATAAAACTATATAATATTCTATTATAAGATGTCAAACATCAAAACGTTATAAAAAAGGGAATAAATTAAGATATTTATTATATTTTGCGTTTTGTAACCTCCCTGTATCTTCGTTTTCCTTGTGGCCAATAATCTTCTGATCCTTATTTACCGACATAGGCTTTGCGGCTGTACAGCTTCGGCCCGTTGGCCTCGGGGCAACTTATGCGAAAACATCTTTACGAATACGGAAATGTTTTTTTTTTATTTCACGCTAATACAAAACACGGGTAGTGTATTCTGTTATATATTTCGAAAGTAGTGATATATATATATATATATCTATATATATATTATATATATATATATTCGAAAGTAGTGATATATATATATATCACTACTTTCGAATATATATATATATATATATATATATATATATATATATCGTACATATACGTATGTATATGTGTATATACATACATATAGGCTACAAAACTGGGAGCGTTCGTGTTTATATATACATTTCTCAATCACACACATCTTCCGTTGCTCTCACTCAAACGTCACTTGTGATTGGTTGATAAAGTACGGCTTGTGATTGGTTGTCTAAATAAAGTAAGTCCTAGAATTGTTTACCGTCAATAAATTATTGTTTACCTTCTACGTCTGCACTATTTAGAGCCAGAATATATTGGCCTGTCGTATTACAATAAAAAAATAATGTAGCACATTTCAGAATGATCATTTTATACATGGTGATTGAAAATAGATGTATAAAATATGATACTTCCTTCCGACAAATGACAGTATATTCACTCCTTCAAAACTTTTACGCATATGACCGATCACCCTGTATTTACGATAAAGTGTTTTTAATTAAAAATTTTAATATAAAAACTGTTGTGCAAACCAATTAAATCATTTCTTCTTTTAATTACAGGTAATTGATTTTATACATCAAGGTAAATTCAAAGGCACGCCGAAATCTCCCGTTCAACCTTCCATTTACACCATAAATAGATTCTACTCGGTAAGTATGTTTTCTTTATCTCGCGACCATATTTAGCACAAGTTTAAGTTACTCTACAAAGTTACTTCTAAACAAAAGCAATTCATCTACCGCCTTGGTTATTCTAAAATTAATTATATTTAACAAAGCACCGATCGATATACTAAACAAAGAAAAATTTCAAAGTATTACAAAATTTTCCTATCTATCAACAATAAATGTTTTATTCTATTGTGAAGATCGAAAGATGATGAACAAAAGAAAATATGAAGCAAGAATCAAAAAAATAAAAATCAAAAATGAAATATATTATTTTCATATGTAAACAAAGTCTTTGTACTATATGTAGGTTACTGTTTTGTGCAATGTCCACAGCTGGACATACAAATAAGATCTTAAAACAGTCATTTGTTGACCTTTTAATTGGACGTCATAAGCTGTTTTCTGTGTGTGTGTGTGTGTGTGTGACAGCCCGCTGATAAATGCGTATGCGGCAAACAATGCGAATTACACAACTGCCACCGTCAAATTACTCAACACGTGTTTCACCCCTCCTCGGGGCATCTTCAGGAGTTATGTTAAGATGTTCAGGATTATGTTAAGATGCCCCGCATTTATCAGCGGGCTGGCGGGCGGTGCACTTAGTTGCACGACTATCACTGCATGTGCGGAAGTGGCTAAATATTGGTCCTTTTCTTACTTTGGATGGACTTCTACAAGGTAACGCCTGATTCCATTAATTATGTAAAAAAGGGGTCCAGGTCTAAATGTTGAAGGAAAAGAGGATATGCATGAAAGGTAAAGAAATGTAAAAGGAAAAAATATTTTTTGAAGGAAGAAGAGGAACGAGTAAGAGAGACAAAAGAAAAGTGTGGAAATTATAATGTCAAAATTATCCCCGTGAACCCAAAACAGCGGTTGAACCAGAAGTTCCCAATAATGAAAGCCTTAAAAAAGAGAAGCATATAAAAAGAGAACCCATCATCTTTTCAGCAGATGAACACCCACAGCAAGTTTTTTGTACACCATAGACAATAAACAGAGGAAAAAAAGATACAATTCATATGGTACAAGAGCCGGTATATCGCTCGAGGCGATCTCTACCAGACAATCTCTGGATGGAGATGAGAGACATACAGGAGAGGGCAGTTCAGGGTGTACGTTCATACAGACATATACATGCAAGTACCATAGTAAATGTAATTTATTTTGTCACTTGCAATTAAAGATAACTTCGAATGTTTAAAGTGCTACATTTAAATACAGGTGAACAGAGTTTATTAGATTACAGAGTTTCTCTTTAATCACATCAGCTTTCACTATCAATTCAGAAGCGAGTGATTTTGGTACATGTGAAAAGTACGATTCGTTGTTACGGAAGCTCTCTTGCTATTTTATCTTTTATTTATAGTTTACATAAACTAGGTCCTATATTTTGTGTTATACTCACATCGAAACAATATTGTGAATAGATACAAAATGACGGTGAAGCGTTTTAATATGATTTACTTCATTAAACGAGTAACGTCATAAGCGACACCGTCTTCCAACCCGCAATACGATTATGTTTGAACAGTCTACCTTATAATAGTGCATAGACTCCAGTATAATACAATTGCATACAGGATGTTTAGTTTTAGATACATAGTTTTCAAAGGAATTAATTTATCGCTTGTTTTTTATATTTTTAAAAAATATTTTGGTTTTTTACTTCGACCAATTTTATTTTCAAAATGAAGAGAATAAATGTTCAGGAAATTTTTATCTATTATCTTTTCCTTTATTACCTTATTTATGCGATCCTAGATACAGGTGGCATTAGGTAAAATTCGGAGAAGTTATGTTAAGATGCGATCATTACAGACTTCACCTCTTATAGGAGCGGTTGAAACTGTTAAAATAATTCAATACCATAAAAAATTACACTTGACTCGTATAGCACGATAGTTTCTAGAAAATGCCGTGTCGAATGAGACCCTAAACTAGTATTAAAATGGAGGTTACGTGTTTCACCCCTCCACGGGGCATCTTCAGGAGTTATGTTACACCGATTAATGCCAACTCTGTGTCTCTGTCACGTGTTGAGTGATTTGACGGTGGCAGTTGTGTAGTTCGCATTGTTTGCCGCATGCGTATTTATCAGCGGGCTGGCGGGCAGTGCACTTGGTTGCACGACTACCACTGCATGTGCGGAAGTGGCTAAATATTGGTCCTTTTCTTACATAAATTATAAAGGTTAGGCTACAAGTAAGTTTAATGAGTTAAATACGTTTCCGCAACGCTGTATGTTTGGAACAAAAAGCCTAATCGCGACTGTAGAAGTACATATACAAATGATTTTCAGTTTTCTCATCATATTATTGCTAATCCGTGTTATCGAATACTGTATTGTACGACGACTAGTCTTGTAACGTATCAAATATGAAACGTGTTGTGAAAATTTTTTTTTATTTTTAAAACATCAAATACATTGGTAAAATGTCTACTATATATACTTACCTCTGCTAACTTCAATCAGTACGTCTGTCTGTCAGGACAAATAATCACAAATAAAATATTCAGAGATTTTAAAAATAAACTATTCTTTAAAATTTTCATTCAAGAACTTAGACGGAGAGAATTATTTTTTTAAAATTCAAACGCTAATTCCTTTTTTTAAATATTTCTCCATTACAATACATAAATTATTTCAGGTTTTCTTATTTATTCTTTACAAAAGCTGCTCAACATCGCGATTTGTACAAAACGAAATAATGAAGGCTTGTAATTAGCGAAAGATTTATAAAGCGAAGTTAACAAACAAAAGCATGATTTAGGAGATGAAAAAAGTTTGATTAAAAGATTCTTCATTTAATTAAAAAGTCCGCTTCAAAACAATGACCGGTATGATTAAAAATTTATTGATATAATTAGACTATTGCAATTGTATATAAAAATTACATATTAACAATTACAATGAAATGCGCATGAGTGGTATATCCGTGTGTGTTTGATGAAAGTGTAGCTCTTTGAGGAGGTAAATTAAAAATTAAAGAGCCTTTTAACCCAGGATCACTAGAATAGGGATGAAGTATCCTTTGCTTACCTCAATGATATCCTGAGAAGGACAACAACGTGAAGTGGTCACCTGTTGATGAGGTACATCGATGATGCCGTAAAGTCACAGCACCCTTCCAAAATGTTTCTTGGAGTAGGTTACAAATTGGACAAGGATATTGAGATTAACAAGAAAGGACAATGAAAGCAATCGCAGAAAGATAGAGTAGAGAAGAAGATAAAATGACAAATATTGCGATAGATGATAGAAGAAAAATTAATAAAACCTTTGCTGTACAAATTAGTGAAATCAAAATCCTTGTTCCAAAAAACGATTGAGGAACGAGAGGTAAATAAAACATTTCTTGTTTGATTCCATTTGCAATCAAATTAGGCTTTACCGGCATTTTTTCTTGACGTCCAAATGTAATAATTTTTAAATATCACACATTGTAAGAATATGAACAAATAAACGAACATACCTACCAACGTTTACGTGAATAATATCATATAAATCACTTAAAATTCATCTACTTACAAATGTTAAATATTATAACAATGAAATATTACGAATTCAAATCGTCTGAAACATGCAACATTGCCTGGCATGTCGCAACGTTCGGAATAAATCTAAAACAAAAGAAATATAGGTACGAAATGAAAATTAAAGATTGTTTATAAATGCTTTAAGCTCGCTAGTTTTTATTAATAGCTTGCTGTGTTAAATGTTCGTGAATCGAATCACTTGGTGCTTGTGTATAATAAGCTAATTATAATACCCGGCATTCCAACAAGGATACGGGTGTACTGTTCAACCTGGTAAACTTAGAGAATAAAATCACTCGCTGAATCCAACTTAGCATCAGCTTTCGGGTAGCCCCGACTAAAGACGAAGGTGATCTTGACCAATTTGTGTTGCCAGTGATAACATATGTGTCCGTGTCGAAAAATTACTTATCTGAAGTAACAGTGGGCGGGCACACCGCTCGTGCAGCCGATGGTCGTTGGAGCCGAAAGGTTCTCCACGACCACGAACTGGTAGACGTGACGTGAGTCCTCCACTAGGTAGACTAACAACATAGTTAAGATCGCTAGAGCTCTCTGGATACGAACAGCGCAGGACAGATGTTCATTTCGATCTATGGGTAGGTCTATACCTGGGCGTTCAACGACTGAAACAAAAAGTGGTAAACACTAGCCGGTAGACGTAGCTTGGCTAAGTTAGGCGTGGCTTATGTTAACGGGAAGTCGCAGGATACTGGTAGCCAAGAACAATTCTCATGTATATTTATATATATATAATATTTAAAATGAAGATATTTTTATCCGTTTTTGACACCATTATACAAAGCAAAGATGAGAGGCACCGAACGAGGAGGTCACCTATATATAAATATACCTTAATGATTATCATAATTATATAGAAAACAACATCCTCACCATTTCAGCCAAAGAACACTCCAGTGCTAGACATAGACTATACCATACAACTCCAACAATATAGGCAGGACGAGGCCTGCATCCGGTAATTACCGGCGATCCTAATAAGGAAATCTTTCCTTATGGGTGTTCTTCCTTGTGGGTATTTTTGATCCTTGGTCTAAACTCCACCATGTAGCTTGCACACTCCCACTTCAATTTGACTATCCGCTGGACTGTATTTGTCACTCTCCTTCATCTACCAACCTCTTCATTTCTGGCCTCACTGATTGGCCCTCAAACATTGCTATGTATAATTAACTACACTCCACCATGTAGCCTGCACACTTCCACTTCAACTCGCCAATTCGCTGGACTGTATCTGTTACTCTCCTTCGTCTACCAACCTCTTCATTTCTGGCCTCGCTGATTGGCCCTCAAACATTGCTATGTATAATTAACTACACTCCACCATGTAGCATGCACACTTCCACTTCAACTCGCCAATTCGCTGGACTGTATCTGTTACTCTCCTTCGTCTACCAACCTCTTCATTTCTGGCCTCACTGATTGGCCCTCAAACATTGCTATGTATAATTAACTACACTCCACCATGTAGTCTGCACACTTCCACTTCAACTTGCCAATTCGCTGGACTGTATCTGTTACTCTCCTTCGTCTACCAACCTCTTCATTTCTGGCCTCACTGATTGGCCCTCAAACATTGCTATGTATAATTAACTACACTCCACCATGTAGTCTGCACACTTCCACTTCAACTTGCCAATTCGCTGGACTGTATCTGTTACTCTCCTTCATCTACCAACCTCTTCATTTCTGGCCTCACTGATTGGCCCTCAAACATTGCTATGTATAATTAACTACACTCCACCATGTAGCCTGCACACTTCCACTTCTATTTGCCAATTCGCTGGCCTGTATCTGTTACTCTCCTTCGTCTACCAACCTCTTCATTTCTGGCCTCACTGATTGGCCCTCAAACATTGCTATGTATAATTAACTACACTCCATCATGTAGCCTGCACACTTCCACTTCTATTTGCCAATTCGCTGGCCTGTATCTGTTACTCTCCTTCGTCTACCAACCTCTTCATTTCTGGCCTCACAGATTGGCCCTCAAACATTGCTATGTATAATTAACTACACTCCATCTTGTAGCCTGCACACTTCCACTTCAACTTCCCAATTCACTTCGAATCTCCTTATTCCCTCAGAGACCTTCAGCTTCTAAACTTGTTTAGAAATATTAGTGTTTTGTATTAAAATAAGAAGTAGAACGATATGAACATATCTAACATATATGTTTTCAATATATTAAGACGTATTTACCTTATTAAACATTCCTTTAAGGCTAGACTATGAAATATTGTAAGCTATAAGTCTCCCGATACCCCGGGGTATCTCTTCCTGTTTCCTTACCTTAAAAAGATGCGTCCGTAAAGAAAAATAATAGAGCGTCTTCCGTTTATATTACAAAATTAATCCCCGAAGCCGGGAAGAGCGATGAGTGAATTCCAACACCGGTAAGAAAACAAAGAAACAGCAAAGTGTATATAATCGATGTCAAGTTTAACGACAGATGCCGCGACCGGGGACTATCAATCCATCTCCCCCTTTCCCACCTTCGTCCCACTGTAGGAGGGTAGAATTGTTATTCACGATCCACTACCTCAATTTTTTAGACCCCGCGCCTGAAAAGGTACCCTTTTACTTATTGTATCTCATCTCTGAATTGGACGACAAACAACATCGAATTTAATTTCTATGATTATTCGTTTTTTTTTTCAACACTCCATTAACTGTTTACGGGTGCTCGTGTTACTTTGAATTATCTTGGAGGTATAATGTATCATAACTTAAACATCATATATTTTCTATGTTTATGTTTAAGAAAAATGGTATTGTTAGATATCTGATACTATATTTACTTTTACTGCTATCAAACCTAAGCAACTTCATCAAAACTAAAACAATTCTTGTTTGTACAACACAGTCAATAATATATATATACTAGAGTTACTTAGGCTACATAGTTCAGAAAAGAACCAGAGGGTCCTAAAAAAGTGGTTGTCCTAAAAAAATTGTAGAGATCACCAAATCACACCTATGGGTAGACTCTTGCGCTAGATGATGGAAGCATTCAGTATACCAGGTCATAGAGACCTGTAAGGGACCTTGTTGAATCTTCGACCATGGCATACCAGGCCCATATACCGCGTAGCACCTTGTTGTTCTGGACAGAAGACTACGGAATGAATCTATATATATAATATCCTAATCTTATAGCAAGTTAAGAATACATATTACATCTTACATTAAATCACTTCTTTATACTTACCATCATCATTTAACCTGGATTTAGAGCGTCCACAACTGGAGATAGGTCTTTCCATAGATTTCCAATAGGACCGGCTGGAATTTGCTTATACTTACTTGTACTTGCAGTGATATACATCTACAAATATCCTGCTTAAGTATGACATTTGTATATTTTATTATAAATATAGCATGTCATTAAACATACTTGTATATGTTGCCAGGGTGATTGATACAGAAGCCGATTAAAGCCAGCCATACACGGAATACTTCGGACAGAAATGGCAAAACCAAGTCACGTTTTACGTAACAATAATTGAATAACACTCGATCCTTCTCGCAAGTGGAAACGTTCACTTTTCTTATCTAATACTCCACAAAATATATCAAAGAGATAACAATGATTTTTGTATTCATAACGGTTTTTTTATGCTATACGTCAATATCGATGTCATTCTTAAAAATAAAATAAATTTTATCTAAGCGGATAGTTTTCATTTTTATGTTAGAATTACCACCGAGTATAATATTTTTTTATTTAACAAATAGTAAATTAAATGCAATTTTTTACTAGAAATGTATTATAAAATAAATTGTTCTTTCGTTCATTTGTTTTGGTTAGTGAATAAGGCTTATTCCACAAGGATTCTTCTTCTTTTCAGCCGATTGTCCCGCACTGCAAGGAATTAACCAAAGGTTACCTTAGCCTTAACCAAAGGTCACCACTTCCAGGTCTTGCGCTGCCTGAATCCAGCGACAATCCAGGTCCTTGACTATGTCGTCGGTCTACCTAGTGGGGCCTACCTTCCCTGCGTCTACCAGCTCATGGTCATCACTCGAGAATATTCCGGTCCCAACAGTCATCGGCTGCACGAGCGATCTGCTACCCCATTTCCACTTCAAATGAGCAATTCTTCAAGACACCGTTATATTGGTTGCGGACCATCATTTCTGATACGATCTCGCAGCGAAACTCCCAGCATAACTCTATCTATTGCTCTCTAGGTGACTTTGAGCTTTCTATAAGGCGCGTCGTAAGTAACCACGTCTCAGATCCATATGTCATCATACTATCGACACATTAGTAAAAGACCTTCGTCTTCAAACATTACGGTATTTTTGGACGAGAAGTGTCGGTGATTCCTGAACGTTGCCCATTCGTGTTGTCTCTTTTTTATAGTTGTAATGGAATAGGCGTTTGTCTTCCATATCACCTGATGGAAAGTGTAGATTAAGACAAAGGTGGTAGGCTTCCATCCAAAAGAAACCTGTTCACTCTACTCTTAAAGGCTTTAGAGTTCAACTCGTCAGGAAAATTAGACCAAGACATGTCGTTCTAAACCTTGGCGATTGTCACCAAAAATGAGCTGCCCAACATCTCTCTCTCTCCAAGAATTCAGCTAGTAAGCGACCACAGTGATTTCAATGTCTGACGTAAAATTGCCCCACTCGCATCTCTTCACCGCAACATGTTCGCAGTTTCGCGTTGAAGTCCCCCATAACAACTGTGTAGTTAGTTTTGGTTGCACGTGTGCTACTGAGGTCCTCATACATTGTCTCCACCTCATAATTGGAATGAGTAGAGATCGAGTCATACCGTTTAGTTATTCTGAGTATCCGATACGGAACCCAAGTAAACACTCTCGATCTTGACAATATTATTGACGAGGTAAATGTGGAGAAGAAACCCAACGCCTTCCTATGACGGTTGGTTGCCCTCCCGGAAGTAGAACAGGTTTCCTGTGTTAGACTTACTATAAGACAGACCCAAGACACCCCAGTGTAACCAGTTCAACACCTCGAATTCCAACAGCTTTTCATCAGACCGCAACGTCTTCACTTCGAATGTTGCCATGGTCAATCTTCGGAGGTTATGGTAACCAGGTCCTTGTCGGGTATATCATAGCACCTTGCCCCGCTATTACCGTAGCCAGGAACAGCATGGCAGCCGGGGTCTAGGGGGCAATTTTAGATGTACCATTGGGGGATATATCATAATCTTGGCTAGCGAGTTAGCGATCGCAGTGTGATGTTAGAGTACACAGAGAAAGCTGCTGCCCATCCTCTGGAAACTGATCCCTCTGTCGCCTCATATGACACCCACGGGAGGTAATGGGGTGGGTCTGTTCTACGCCGGGCCCACACGGCGAATGATTAGGCAGTTTGTTTTAAAACTATGTATTTCCACACAAAAAGACATACGAAACAAGGTTTCCGAGTAAACTTCAACATCTATTTATGTTTTTTTAAAAGAAAACATCGCGTATTTATTGTCACACGAGTCAAAGTTTAATTTAAGTGTATTCACCGCGAGGAAACTTCTAGAATCGCTTATGTTTTCAGTTTACATGCAGATATCTTGGGCTCGGAGCTTTGAAACCACGGCTTTTATAATGGAATTGAATATTTAGCATTGTTTAACTTATGTATAGAACTCCTTATGATTTGAGATAGAATTGTTTAAAAGTAAAAAATATATAACATTTATCTAATATACACTTACTAAATGACTTGTATATTTTAAATGTTATCATTGCGTTTTCTCTTACGGTATTAATTCTATATTTATTTTACAAAAATAACCATGCGGGCAATTTATACAGGGTGATGTATTTAAAGGATTCGGTATCCTAATGTTTAGGGAATACATTTTTAATAACATATTTTAAATCATATATCAAAATTAGACACAATTAAAAAGGAGAAATAAAAATAAAATCGTTACTACTAAATCTCGTCTTCAAAAAGATTAACGAATCTATTCAATACAGAATATAAAATAATTAAATCGTTTATATTTTAATTGTAATTTATTCGGTAATATATTTTATAAATCTGGCAACACTGACAACTCTCACGTTTTAATCTCTAATTTTGTTTTGTAACGTAATGCGTGTCTTATATTAATAAATCCATATTTATTATTAAAAATCAACAGCAGTTTTATTAAACAGAATCCTTCATGGATCTAATATCAACAAGATATCTTTACACCTTTCGTTTGTTAGTTTTAAATATAGAATTAAAAGTATATTATTATATAAATCTTATTGTATAAAGTAAGTAAAAAGTTTTTAGTTGATCGTAACGTGTGTTACTTTGTTTGTTGACTCATTTACATGGTTCATATTATAATGTACACATACAAAATTGTTAAATTTCATTTAAAAGGGCAACTGTTGAGTTTCTGTCCGGATGTCAATATCAGCGTTCAAAGCCGGTGGTAGCTTACCGCTTGCACTGTTAAAATAATCGACAGTTAAAAAGCGCAATAAAATGTGTTCCTACATAATAATAATAATATAAATATATAAACAAACATAATATAAATATATAAACCATAGTCTTTGATTCCTGTTTAGTAACGTCTATATTTTTATTTGTTTTTTCATTGTTTGACTATAAATCATTATATGTTCTCAGTGAGATAGTTATAAGGTAACAACTGTAACTAATTTTTTATTTCTAAACTTCTAAGTTTGTACTATCTTACTGCCTTTTGTTACTGTCTATCTCCAATAAAGTAAATAAGTAAATAAATAATAGAAAGTGCTATGACAAACAATTGTTATGTGCGGTTATTTGGCTACATGCAGCATATCCTAAAGCAACTAAATTAGGGTTCCAATTCAATTGACTATTTCAGAACGTGTAGGTGATAAAAAATAAAAATAATATTCATTTATTGAACATTGAAACTTTTAACAGAACTCTTATTAATCGACAACTTATTATATATTTTCTTAACATATCTACTTTTCGATTGTACTTTGCTTCGCAAACTGTTACAGTTGCGGAGAAGAAGCAGGAACAAACACCACAACAACACGTCTTTTAATAAAGTTTAATAATACAGATTTATACATATGCACTTTATCAGATATAGCATAAATGGAATCAGAATATTCAGGCGACATCAATGCAGAAGATTCTTATTATTTAAATATTCATTTATGAAATAATATGCTTTTTCCCGTCAATGTATGAACTGAATGAAATAGAATGTGGTGAATACCATCTGCTATAAAAACCACATTCTATTACCAAAGACATAACTCTCCCTGTATCTCTGTCAATTGCGTGTCTCCTGACATCTTATAAAACTGTATAAATATAAATCTAATATATAAAATTCTCGTGTCACGGTGTTCGAACTTGAACTCCTCCGAAACGGCTTGACCGATTTTTACCAAATTTTACATGCGTATTCAGTATGTCTGAGAATCGGCTACTATCTATTTTTCATACCCCTAAGTGATAAGGGTGGTCCACCCCTAAATTTTATTTTTAATTTTTTTAGACAATTTTTTTGGTTTTTATTTTATTATGATACAGCATACAAAAATACATACAAACCTAAATTTTCACCCCTCTACGATCAACCCTTATCTTACATTTGTTAATTAAAAACTTTAATTTTTTTTGCAAAACAACGTTTGCGGGATCAGCTAGTTTTAATATAAAAAACATCATCATCAACATTAAACCTGTAAAAGGCACGTTTGAAACGAAACCAAAGTATAATCACACCGGTGTTGCGGACGCGTTAAATTGTACAAATCTAAAAGAGTACACGTACAATACCGAAAGTATAAATGTACAAACATTAAAGTGTACCCACGTCACGCGCACCGATGATACCGCGCCAACGTGATTCCGGTTTGGATCGGCGCGATATTGTTTAAAAAGATGATCCCTATAAAATAATCCAGATGTATACACTATTCAAGTATTTATAGGAATTTTTATAATTTAACTAGCTGATCCCGCAAACGTTGTTTCGCAAAAAAAATATTATTAATTTTCAATTTAAAAATAAGGGTTGATTGTAGAGTGGTGAAAATTTAGGGTTGTATGTATTTTTGTATGTTGAATCATAAAAAAATAAAAACCAAAAAAAATTCGTCAAAAAGTAAAAAAAAAATAAAGGTGAACAACTCTCATCACTTAGGGGTATGAAAAATAGATAGTAGCCGATTCTCAGACCTACTAAATACGCATATAAAATTTGGTAAAAATCGGTCAAGCCGTTTCAGAGGAGTTCAAGTTCGAACACCGTGACACGAGAATTTTATATATTAGATATTCTTTATTGTATATTCTAGAAAATATATACATAGTTGTTACTGTCTTAACATACGAGGCAATTTCTTCCACTTGACCATAGTATGTAAACAGTGGAAGTATAAACAACGGGAAGTATAGATATATATAGACAAAACCCACAGACATCACAAATGATGAATGCTTCATTCGCTGTCGATACTGCACTGTTGGCAAGTAGCAAAAATCACCAGACTGCTTCAAACATTCCACAATAAAGCCTCAACAAAGTAGATGACTGGATACAGAAGTAGCGCATTAAAGCAAGTGCCTCTAAATCGACCCACATTACTATCACACTTAGAAAAGAAAACTGCTCACCTGTACAATTGGGTAACAACACCTTACCATATAGTGACTCAGTGAAGTACCTCGGAATACACCTGAACAGAAGATTTACATGGAAACACCACATTAAAAAGAAACGTTATGAGGTAAACATACGGTTCCGGTCTATGTACTGGCTGTTGACTCGTAACTCCTAACTATCGGTGGACAACAAGCTCCTTATCTACAAAATGATACTCAAACCTATGTGGATGTACGGGATCCAACTCTTGGGAAGCGCTTGTAACTCCAACATAACCATCATACAAAGGCTGCAAAATAGTTCCTCTATGCTCCATGGTTCCTCACGAACTCTGAATTCACGAAGCTCTGGAGATCAAAACAGTAGAGGAGGAGATCCAGCAGTCATCTACCAATTATAAAAATCGACTAGACAAACACCCAAATGACTTGGCTTCCGAATTGACTTGCATCCAGTACAGGAAACGTCTTAAATGCCATGACATACAGAGACTAGACGCTCGATGGTGAACTAGGAGTGTCTCCCGCCGGGGAGACCACTTCCAAAGCTCTTACTTTTGACTCTGTGTTTGACACTAATCGGTGTAACATAGCTCCTGAAGATGCCCCGTGGAGGGGTGAAACACGTGTCGAGTAATTTGGCGGTGGCGGTTGTGTGATTCGCATTGTTTGCCGCATCGCCTTTATCAGCGGGCTGGCGGGCGGTGCATTTTATTGCACGACTACCACTGCATGTGCCGAAGTAGCTGAATATTGGTCCTTTTCTTGCTTAGGATGGACTTCCGCGAGGTAACGCCTGATTCCATTAAATACTCAACAAATCCGCTTAAAGTCCTGGGACTGATCGCAGATGAAATAAGAAACACCAAAAAAGATATTGAAAAAACATACATATATATGAACATACATATATATATACTCATAAAAAATACGCTATAATATATATTATAAATATAAACATCGAATTAACTTAGATCGCACTTAGAAAGCATGGAAGTCATGCACAGCAAACGCAGCCTAGGACCCACAAGCTCGCCGGAAAACGCTTTTTTTATTTTCTCTGCTATTATGGACCTCTTTAGTAGTTTTCACTTCCTTTTTATTATTTTCATACTATTTTCCCATTCTTCACAATCTCTATCATTCTGTTCTTCATTCCATTATTCAGTTATTTTTTCTCTTCTGCTCTAATATACTTTCGTCCACCCTCAATTATTGCAGTTTAGTTTATTTATACAATTTATATATATCACGGCTTTTTTATTTAATTTTACACCAACAGAATATTTGTATATACACATTTAATTTATTTCTATTATAATTAGTTCTAATATACATTTTTGTATTGCACTGTTTAACTTATGATTTGTTGATATTTATCTGTCTGCCTTCTCTCTCTATCATAATGGAGACCATGTTTGCCTTCTCTATCTTTCTGCCTAACCGGCATTCGGTTACGATTCGGGCCCTCCGAATGAAGATATCGGAAGGCATCGGAAGACGGTGCATTCCAACTACAATTGGAAACTTAAAGGCAGACCTATGTTCAGCTGTGGACTTCGTTTGGCCTAAATGAAGAAGATAAATACAGTTACATAAATACAGTTTCGAACCTGATGTTAAGTCTCTGCGTGTAGCCATTTAAACCGTTATGCTATTGGGGTTTCAATAATCTATTAGCGTAAGCAAATAAAGTATCCCGACAGAGCACTTAGCGAAAAAAACTTCATTTTATTAAAGCAAAGTGAAGAACCCGAGGCCCGTAATTGAAAACAGTATATAAATAGCACCTCCATCCCATAGCTGCGAGTTACTTCGAGTCAGTTTGATTTCAATTAAAGTATTAGTAAATACTTTAAGCGTGACGCGCCGGACGTTAGTGACCCGTCCATTTTCTTTCCAAACGGAAAATATTTCTTCGTTTCATTTATCGAAACATCTATTCAATGATTTCACAAAGTTTTCCACTTAAAAGTTTTATACGATATAATTTATTAACGCTTATCGGATACAATATTACAAGAGTTGGAGATCAAACCAAAAAGTGGAAGAGAGAAACACCGTGTACCTAAATCACACCTAAGCCCAGGCACAGAGACAGGTTCAAGGACGCTCACCACCCACGAGACCCAGGAGCTAAAGAGCGAGTCGAACAGACACCCTCGGGCTGTATAACACTCTTCATCATGTGGTGATTAAACGGATGAATCTAAAGAGGCGATCATCATTCATCGATGTAGCGAATACGGCAACCGCCGCACAGATACTGGAATACAACCTCAGGATGTCAATATGGAGTACGGATGGTGTGGTCGCACGAAACTTAATCTTAAAAACTGGACATTTTCAGGGTGTCGTTAAAATAGATTAAAATAATAAAAAATTTCACGAAATACCAAACATAGAAACATAAGCACGGATGCTAATGCCTGTGAAACATCGACAACAAAGTGGACTTGTAAAGGTTATCGGAATAACTGTATGCAGGCCGCTTTTATCTTGTTATAAATCTGTGAGTGAAGCCTATGTCCAGCTGTGGGCATCCTATGGTTTAAATTAAACATCCTCTGCCTACCATAATTCTACACTACGATCGAATCACCTACCTAGAGTGAAGATTCCGGTATATCCCCATTAGATATTTTTATGGGAGATCCATTCCTTGCAGTGGGCGTCTATGAGCTGAAACAACGACAATTCTGGTTAAAGTTCAGCTGCTTTTTACACCAGGACAGCTCCTGAATCGGACCCGCTCATGTCTCCTGTAGCCATCATCATTTATCGGCGATGTACCAGCACAAAGCTATGGACTCCATACAGAGACAAGAGGCTGATTGGTAAGGCTTTGCTCAGCGTTAAGCTTCAGAGCTTGAAGCATCGAGAAAAGGTTACAGGTTTATCGTTATTCTATCCACTATATTTTGGAGAGTTTGCGTCGGAATTACACCAAATAATTCCCTCATCTCCTTCCTTTCATGTGGCAATAAAATGCATAGATTCACGACTTCCGTACACGGTTGAAATACTTTCCACCAGCACTAAGCGTTTTGCTAATACTCTTAGTGGAACAGCCAAGGAGTGAAACAACCTACCGGTGTCCTTTCCAGGTAGATAACTTGAGAGTCTTCAAGTTAAGGCTGAATAGGTATATTCTAGGCTTACATCAGGCAAAGACAGAGTAAGAAAAGGACTACTATATAGCTACTTCCGCTATGTAGCAGTAGTCGTGCAATAAAGTGCACCGCTCGCCACTACCACCCGTTAAATCACTCAACACGTGTTTCACCCCTCCACGAGGCATCCTCAGGAGTAATGTTACACTAATTAGTGCCAAACACCGAGTCACATCATCAAATCAGGCAAAAACAGAGTTTAAATGATTTATCTATAAAGTATAATAAAAACATTGAAACAAATTCATGTGGAAATCGTCCGTTTAAACAAAGTTACCGATTACAATGCTTGTATGTGTGTTGGACTTTTAGACAAACAGAACAGTGTTTGTGGATAGTCTGGAAATTGAGTTTAAAACTACACCGGGAACTAACATCTCTTACGCTTAGGCAGGTGGCATTAACGCCCTTTTAGTAATTAAAACTAAATGTTACTGCAAACGTGTTCTATTTGAGACAAAGTAAACTTTTCTGTTAATGGGATGATTGATAAAAAAAACTATAGTTACTTTCACCGAGCAATTAGTCTAATTAAATAAAAATTAAAATATAACTCCTATGTTTGATTATTTAAATATAAATCTAGCTGTTTAGTTCTTAGGTGGCGTTCGAAACTAGGTGGTTCATCTGTGATGTATTAAAAGTGTGATAAATATACCTATAAGAGAATTTATAAACAAAAATCTGTGATAAACTGTAATATAAGAAACCAAATTGCAGTAATGAGGATGGATGAATGTGATAGAATAGAAGAGAAAGATAAATATAATTGTAGAGTGAAAAAAACGGATACAGATAATGCATGGAAGAACAGTATGGTAATAAAAAATGAAATGTGAAAAAATAAATGAAAGAAAAACAAAATCCCTATTCCCACACAAAAAGGAGTGGAAGGAGAAGTCCCAAATAAGGGGGACCACAAAAAAGGGAAAAAATCTACATTTCTTCTACCTTTTCCTTTTATTCGATCATTTCATTCCTCTTTCCTCAATTTTACATTTCTTTATCTTTTATTATTTTTTTTTACACATTTTGTTATATTTATAATTCTTTTTCTTTTACCTTATTTGCTATTTTACTATTTACATTTGTTTTCACTGATTACTTTTGCCGCGATTTCCCTGCAAAATTGAAGGAATTTTGGTCTCTTCTCTTTGTCATTTATTAGCGAGGCTATAGTATCCTCTCAGATCTACGTGCCTAACCATCATTCAGAGACGACTCGGAGTCCTCCGAATGTGGGATAGTGGGCTACCAGGTGGTCCACGCCCGGTTCACAGAAGCACGAGGGGTCGTCAACCCCCGTGCCCCGTCAAAAGCTGAACCAAGACCGCGTCCACCACGACACTGCGGAGCACGCGGTAGGCTAAAATGGCATCTAGGAAAAATTTCCCCGAAAATTTTAGTTGCATTAGGTGGGCTAGGACAGAACAGATAGATCTTGAGATTCTGTAGTGGAAACCACAGATAAGCTACCGCAACCGACCTCCCAAGTTCAGGAAAACTAACTCCACATTGAGCTTAGTCATGACTTTTATCTTCAAATAAACCTTTATATATGCAAAACTTAGATTTGATTAGATACAATAAAGTAATACATTCTCAGGCTGTAAATTGTTTCAAATTCCTTACGTTCGTATTTTTAACTATATCTTTGTTTAATATTGTTTATTCTCGGATATTAATTTTGAAATTAATTACATATTTATTTATAAACACTCTACAAAAACGACTCGGCATATAGTGTTCATATATATATATAAGGCCAATAATATTTGCCTATCGAAAACAAGTTGAAATAAGTACATTAAAAAAGTTTTCCCGCTCGGAAACTGTAAAGCGTTGGTTAAGTTAGAAATCATGTTCTCCCCCGTCCCGTGTGGACGTTGGAAAGATTGGGGTTTCCCCGGAAAAGTAAGAAACAATTCGGCAGTTTTCAAAATTCGTATACATTCAATACATGTCGATATTGCGAAGTTTTGAACCTTCTATTTCAGTTTACTTCTTAGATATTTTTCTATCAACTTTTTTAACCAAATAAATATACGTAAATGACAAATATTTATATTTAAAATACCCTTCTTTATCATCATACTATGACCCGACAGACTAAAAAACTTTCAATATATTAGTAATCGATCATAAGTTACGTGACTTTCCGGTGACGAACGTATATAACAAATACAGCCTGCGTGTAGAAGAGTCAGTAAATATCGCCCAAAATAGATCACTGTTGGGGTTCAAAGGTGCTGGGATTGAGTACATGGATTCAAGATAGACCGAAATATTCAAAATCGTCGAAAGGCGATATCTGCTGATCACCAAACAGTATATTATGGAGGTCTATGTTCGAAAGTAGATATTTTATGATGAAAACGATGATGAAATTATCCACCCATATCATATCACAATAGTTGTTACGAGTAAAAATATCTTGGTGAAAAAAAAAAATTATCGAAAAACAAAGTACCCCAGCGTTATGGCAAGATTGGTTGGACTATTAAAGTTCTGGAGTAGAGGTTACCTACAAACGCAGCGGAGGTTTATCACCTACAACGTGGAAAGACGACCTGGTGATGATCATCAAAAGACTCCGGACAAAGGCTTCTACCAACCAGTCCTATTAGTAATCTATTAGGTCGTGATAATGATAATAAGTGATATAATACATCATCACCTTCGTCATTTGAGCCGTATACCATCCTATATATAGCTGGTGTTATAAAGTGATGACTTCAATTACATTTTAATAACATGACTAAGTTATCATTGCTCTTTCAACAGTATTTTTTTTTTGCTTTTGATTAAATTTTACATAGATAGCTACATAGGTATTCTTTTTAGGTGATGAACGCCGACTGGAAGGCATAGGCCACCGCCACAAATAGGTAGCCGGTTCTGAGCTGCCATTCATTCATCAACTTCCTGTGTCGTAATATGGTGTCAAAAGGTTTTCCGAGTGGTAGACGCGCCGTGGGACCTCCCACTAGGTAGACAAAGAACAGAAAGTGATAACACCACCATACTTTTGTATTGTGGTATGAAAGGCTATATTATGGTCTCTAGAGGCTTTGGATGAAGACACTTCTCAGCAGAACTGCCTTCCAAATCGGTGGAGGTTTTGTGTAGGAATAATGATGATGATATTTCATGTTGATTGATGATTTGAAC
Organism: Battus philenor; assembly: GCF_028537555.1. Lineage (NCBI taxonomy): Eukaryota > Metazoa > Arthropoda > Insecta > Lepidoptera > Papilionidae > Battus > Battus philenor. Next base: position 17,438,896 of record NW_027181661.1, read on the forward strand.
GTGCACTAGTTTATTCAAATAAAAATAATTTTAGTAGTACTATAGGAAAAACGTTATATTTTTCATGAAATTTTCTATTTCCCATCGAATCAAATCGCGCAGCGACCGATCAGAAGACTCCGTGTCGCCGGCGTACCAGAAAATTAAGTTAGCACATACCGGTTCCAAAAATTGACAAATCTCGATCCAATTCCGATGATAATCTACGAGAATTCGGTACCGTACCGGCATCCCATCATTTATTATTCCATATTGACTCATATTTTTTTAGTCATTCGTAATGGACGGAGGCTATTAGCCGGTAGGCATTTGAAAGGTAAATGCAGTCCATTTGAACAGAACGGAATGAACTAAATGCCGTACGGAAGAGAGTCGTTGACCGTATAGCGAATTGCAGTAATGATTCTATATTTAAAATCATGTTTTTTTTTCTTTTTTCAAATTACGAACAACCTATTCCTTTTGAAGATTGCAAACGGTAATAATTTGTAAAATTGCTTGATATTTTTTACAAAAAAAACCAACAATGTTGATAATGTCATATAATATTTATAAACTAAAAATGAAAATCTTTCTACAGTCGCGTCAAGTGAACCGTCATAAAGTTTTTATTACGTTATTAAAAATCAAATCTGTTTATCTAACATTTGTCCCATAAATCAACATCATGCCTACATAGCGAAAACCTCTTGAAAATTTACTAATGGAATTAATTTTTTCAGCTTAATCTATTACAATTAGATGGTAGTGATAATGCTAGCTCACGCAATTTGATTTTCTCTATTTAATTTACAGGTCTTGGTAAGATGAAAACAAAAAAAAAACGTAAAACCATAAGATTGACCATAAGATGTAGTAATAGAAAGTCTGAAGAAGTGATATGGGTCTTCAACGTCAATGAATGTGGGGAGCGCAAGACTGCCCATCATTGCGATCTTTGGGGAAGGCCTAATCCTTGCAGTGGGCATCTATCGTTGATGATAAATAAAAAAATCATCACCGGGTGATTAAAAGTCATTTACTGCTTCAGTACCGATGTTCCAAAATTCAATCAACAGCTAGGTGTAGTCACCCAGAGAGCAATGAGAGCTATGCTCAGGGTTGGTGTAAGATCGAATCAAAAACGACGCGATCCGCAGAAGAACAAAGATCAGTGATGTAGCTCAAAACCATTCAACATGGTGGGGGAGACCTAGCCCTTGCAGTGGGGGTGCATCGGCTGAAAATAAAAAAGAAAAAAGTTACCCTACTTTTAACGTTAAGTGATTATAGTCAAAAATAGCCCACGTGATCGGTCACGTGACTTTGAGTGATAGTGGGGAAGCAGGTGGCATATAAATAACTAAGTGGCGACGGACTAAGCACACTCTGTGTTAGGCACTAATCGGTGTAACATAACTCCTGAAGATGCCCCGTGGAGTGGTGAAACACGTGTTGGGTGAATTAACGGTGGCAGTTGTGTGATTTGCATTGTTTGCCGCATACGCATTTATCAGCGGGCTGGCGGACGGTGTACTATGTTGCACGACTACCACTGCATGTGCGGAAGTGGCTAAATATTGTTCCTTTTCTTACTTTATAATTTTAATTTACTATTTTTATGCGCACAGCCTTAAAACCTTGTGTAAGTCGTAAATCAGATGTTTCCTCTTACGCTCGAACACTTTTACTTTCATTTTTCTTTTGATATTGTCTGTTCTTTCTATATTGTTGTATATAGTATATTTTTAATATTGCGTCAACTATATAGGAATATATAACAGAACCATTATTTATATAGTATATATATTGATGTATTTTTACGTGTACGGGCGGTGCACTTTGTTGCACGACTACCACTGCATGTGCGGAAGTGGCTAAATATTGGTCCTTTTCTTACTGATCATAGTCAATATGAAAGCAATCGTTTTACTTGCAAAAATAATAAACATGGCGATTAATTTTATGGTTTGGAATATATAGCACATTTAGCACAAAACATTAAAATTTTTACACCTATTACGAATAACCGTGCACAAATTGTATTGGAATATCTTACATTATATTTATTTTTTGTATTGCAATACAACAGGCCAATGACTTCTGGCAGTAACGTCTGCAGGTACAGATGGTAAATATTATTAATTTTAATACATAATATTGAGAATTTCGTCTACTTTTGGATTCTTAATAATCATTTAATATAATTAAAATAATTATTGAAATAAAATGGCATGTAACATTTCATTGACAAGTAATATCTGTAAAAAAATAATTTGTAACTTTTCTCTAGTTAAGCGAGGTTTAGTGATCGATTGCAGGTTGAGGGTTTGATTCACGGATTATTTGTTAATTATAGATTGCCACTGCGCACAAATAAGTTTACATGGGATAGGCGATAGCTTCTGTGTGCTATAATAGCACAATGCGATCGCAAATCTGCCTGCCAAATAGCGATTATGGTTTATGGCCATGTCTTTTTTAGTTTTATTCGTTCCCCTATTTTGTTGGAGACATGAACTTACTTACTTTATTAAAATTATCACTTCCTATTTATTATTTTCATACTATTCTTCCGTTCTTTACATTCTCTATCATTCTGTTCTTCATTCCATAATGCAGTCTATTTTTCTCTTACGCCCATCCTTAATTACTGCAGTTTAGTTTATTTATATATATCACAGCTTTTTTAGTTGACAGGCCTATGTCTTGCATTAGACATATTATACTTGAAACGACTTAGATAATTTTTATTATTACAGACATTTGAAAGATCAATTATGTCAATTATTATATAAACTGAAATTTAGATCCTCCGTTGTTACAAGCTTTTAAATAAGTTTAAAATAAGGCTTCAAAATTTCCAAAACGTGTCCTGAGGTAAGGAGTAGCAATATCTTGATTAAGTTATTGTTTAGAAACGTCTATGCTGCTATTAAAATAAGTTAAATTAAGTTATTCCTTAACAATTTAAATGATAAATTTCATGCTTTAACAGGTATAAGGACTATACATGAAAGTCTATATAAAATTAGGATTCTGGGCAAATATGGTAATTAGATTGCGGAGCCTATCTCAAGAACGAATGAGGCTTGAAATACGCTGATTCGACACGAAAGATAACAAAAGAACTTGACTTCAAGATGACATGCATGTATAGTAAGTTATAAAGTGACATTACTTAAAACTATTGTGTTTACAAATATTGATTGATGATTTTTATTATAGTTTCCTTTGTTTCTATCATGTCTTATCGACACTTAGTTTAATATCTGTTTATACTGATTTACATCACTTTTTTACAATACTCAAGGAATGTACGGTGCATATTGACGTCGCGTCCTACAAAGGCGATAGTTACTCCCTCTATCTATCTCCTCACCTCTAATAACATAGCGGAAACTGGTCATCCTAGAAATCTATGGAGGAAGCCTATGTCCAACAGTGGACGTCTGGGCCACATGGAGCGATAATTGAGGTCGTAGTTAAGAGATATAAAGGTGAAAGTAGTAAAGTTCGGACAGTGTAAAATAAATGAAGCTAAAATAAACAAAACAAAAAGTTATGTGAATATGCAAAGATTGTTTAAATGTGCAAGTAAATAAGTATTTTAATTAAGTATGTTATATATTATGAATAAAATTGTAATGTCATGTCCCATAAATATGACAGGGGAGTCCGAAAGGACCCCAATAGTGGGAGTCATTATAAGAAGAAAAAAATAGTGGAAGTCCTCCGGTAAAAGTAACAATGAATATTTGTCGTAAATAGGTTGTAGAAAATGGTCATTTCTAGTTTGAAATTTTAATTTTGCAATATAAATATCAAAGTTAGATTTATAAAATAGAATTAAAACTTAGTTAATTGACATCTTTCATTGCTAAGTTTCACTAAGTCCGGATACCGTTAAAACTCTCACCAGAGCAACAATTAATGAAAATCGTAAGAGATCGGAAATTGAATGAAAACACTCGACAGATTCGTAGCGACTTAGGAAGGCTTTTAATCTAGGATTCGTTCCAATTACCTGATTCTCGGTTCCTTTTTATATCAAATTTATATTTATAAACATTCGATCACATAGTTTTCTTGCCATCATATTAAAATTTACATTTTAACTTTATACTACATGTTACGTACCAAATAATATTAAAGAATAACTATTTAAACCTTTGTCCGTTTAAAAAAAAACAAGTTGAAGTACAATATTAAGTAAACTATTCATAAAAATAAAAAGTCTCTTTGTAAAATTAAAACAACCGCTTTTTACTACAAACATATACGCGGTACATATCAAAATTACATTTTGTTTAATTTTTGTCTGTATGTCTGTTTGTTCCGGCTAATATCTGAAATGGCTGGAACGATGATGGGACTTATATTGGTGTAGCTGATGTTAATAAGGAATAATTTGGGCTAATTTTATTTTAGAAAAATTCTTAAATCAAAACATGGATTATTTTTTATAAGCATACAAAGTGAAAGGCACATATAAATATACAAATCAAAAAATACATTTTCTTGTAGTGTCATGGCTGACTTAGTTGTGCGAGTATTAGCAGAGCTTCGATACATTAAAAGAGGTCATAGGCTAGGCGTCTGTTACCTCCCACTTTAAACCCAAGGATTCTGCAAATGCCATTTGGGCAGCAGAGACAGTCCAGTCTAAAAAAACCCAACTCACTGTCACTACACATTTTTTACAGTACGTATGTATATCTTCTATATATTAATATGTTTATTTATTTTTATATAGTACATATATACATGCATGTACATATAGGATTGTCTGCGTTGTTAATTCATTTCACTGTAAAAAAAAAATATTGTAGATTAATAAATATTTTCGTCATCATCACCACTATTTCATCCGTTGGCAGTCCACGGAATATAGCTCTAGTCTATAGACTTCCAATAGGACAGGTTGGAAGGTGCCTTCAGCATCAACATTAGCAAATTCTATTCACCTTTTAGGTTTCCACTATAGAAACTATTTTGTATTAAAATATTAGTATTCGTCGTACATAAACCAGAAGATAAGAAATTAACGCAATTTTTGAAGACGAAGGTCTTTGAGCAATATCTTAAAATGGTCTCTCTATTGCTCTTTGGGGTCACCCAGACTCAGACATATGATCAGAATTTCGCTGTGCGATCGAATAAAGCATGAGAAGATTTGCAGGAGAATCAAAATCACCTACGTCGCTCGAAGTATTGCTCGTCTGAATTGACAGTAGGGGGAGCACATTGCTATGACTGTAGGTACACGTGGGTAGGCTCTCGCGGAAGAAGAAGGGATAAGCTTCACCAAAATATCACTACTATGCGCTACCTCATATATATCGCCGGTCCATTTACTCTAACGCGACTATAATTGGCCAATATAATAGAGATGTTACAGAACGATAAATGTACATCGATATTACATAGTTTAAATGACATAATACAATAGACGGTTTATTGTACGGAAGGCTCCAAGCTAGACTCCGTTAATTACTGCTAGCAACACGGATGTAATCCTATTTCGACGTGTGGAAATAATTGCCATGTTGAATTTAAGGCCGCCACACACTGAACCGGTGCAATTTAAATAAACAGACGTGGTTTGTTCGTACGACAAATCGGATATATTTTAACAATGTTTATTCTATTGATAAATTTTATATCTTGAGAAACATTGGTTTGGAGGTTCATACCGCCCGCCTCGACTTTTGTGGAAGGTGCGTGAGAACGAATGGTACTATGATAATCTTATATAATTCACACTTAGTGTTGTCACAAACAAGTTTCCAGAGGATGGGCAGCAGCTTCCTTTGCCTACCAACCAACCCGCCAGACATGCATTGCGATATATAAAAATAAATGGAGATAAAGTCGAATAATACCGAAAAATACTAGCATAAATTAAAAAAATGCAAATATTGTTTAAGAACCTAGAATTTGAGGAAAATAATAAAATGTAAAAATTTATAATAAAAGTAACAATAATGTAGCACGTACACCATAGGGAAAACAGAAAACAGAAAAAGTAGAACCTACAGTCGAGTACTGTTTTGGGAAAGAAAGAGAAGTAAGCAAAGATACAAGTAAGAAAGGGAATGTGTTACGTGTGTAATTGTGAATGAAAAAAAGAGAACGAATGAAAGATATTGTGAAGAATGTACGGAGAGAATAAAAATGTATATAAAATGTGAAGTTACTCACCAGATAGAAGACGAATAAGAGGTCCCCAATAATGGGAACCATAAAAAAGCCAACCGTGGTTATTGTGGTATATAGATATCATTACGTTAATATTTCTTCATTCTGCTGCGTGAATTGTCCAGGATTCAAATGCATATAAGAAGAATAATCAATACATCCAACTTCATACAATACTTTTTATTCTATATTATAAACAGTATATATATATAAATATATATATATATATATATATATATATATATATATATACTAGTTGTGATCTAAAACGGTCTAGAAGAAAGATATATATGAACAATCCAAAATCATCCGACACAGCCCACGCACTGGCGAATTAAGAAGAATGGTTCTCGAGTTGCGACTACCTTTAAAATACTCTTATTGTAAATTAATTCGAGAAGCTTTCTCTATTTAGGCTTTATTAGGCTTTCTTTCTTAAGGCTAAAACACAATTTATTAATAAAAAAAATTAAAACGAAAGTATGATGCATATATAAAAAAAATATTACATTTATGTTTTAACAACATTGTATGCATTTACAATTTAAACTTATAAAGGCAATGTTGATATATCTAAATGGAACATTTATAAGCATATTCATAGAGTAGATTTTTCATTTACACGTTAAACACCGTGTAGTTTCATAACAATAGAGTTTAAAACTAACTAACGTGGTTGTTTCAAACTGAATGTAGACTGTGTTTTGCGACCTGATTATTGTCAAAGGTAAACATGTGCAGTCTGTGCAGAAATATTGTTTTTATTTATAAATGAACGCACCTGGATTGAATATTGGATTTATTAGAAACCTATTTACAATGCTTTAAGTGAAGATAATGGTGATGAATTAGTGTTAACCATCATATAAAACATTTGACTCTGTGTTTGGCACTAATCGGTGTAACATAACTCCCGAAGATGCCCCGTGGAGGGGTGAAACACGTGTTGAGTGATTTAACGGTGGCAGTTGTGTGATTCGCATTGTTTGCCGCATACGCATTTATCAGCGGGCTGGCGGGCGGTGCACTTTGTTGCACGACTACCACTGCATGTGCGGAAGTGGCTAAATATTGGCCCTTTTTTTATTTAGGATGACGCCTGATTCCATTAAATATATAAAACATTTTTGAAATATTTATAAAAATCGCGGTATATATTTTATAATTTTTATCCGGACATTTTTAAGAAAGGATAATTATGTCGTCGGCCATGAAGAAAAGTTTCGCTTGTGAGAGAGAAATAAATCATTATGACAAATTAAAAAACCCTTAATTTTAAAGGGTTGTATTTTTTCGTTCTTATAAAACAAAAAAGCGGATGAAAATCATCTTAACGGTGAAGGAGATTAAGTGTTGTTTTGTTTAAAAAATGCATTGTATTTAGTTTAGATTCGGGAGGTTTAACTGTATCTAAGTGTTTTCGCTTACATGGTTCAAGTACTTACCGCAACTATTCAAATCGATCATGATTAGGACTGGAAATAAGTGTATTAGGTTGTATTTTTTCGATATTTAGTTTAGATTTACGTAATTTTGTTGCTATGAGATCGAATCGGAAATAGAGAGATCCGCTAAAAACCAAGATCACTTCACTTGCTTGTCTAAAATACCGCAACGTTTGACGATGGTCGTTGATCAATGTGCGCATATGTTAAGATATCTCAACATGCGTAAAAATTTATACTTCGAATCACGCACCTTATGGTATCCTAGACTGTTCAAATTCGATTCAAAATTGTTGTTAACTTATAATTACACTCTTTCATTTGTTATTTCCTCCCGTGATTGTCATACAAGCGTGGCGATTATGGTATATATGTGTTAGGGGAATACCCTGTGCTTTTCTTTCTTATCAAATTCCTAAGGAAAACCCAATCTGTTTAATACACATTTACAACAATTCAACATCAATAAAACAATTCAAATCATTGAAATGGTTTTTACCAGTGTTTTAGTAATGTGACTAAGCGTACTAATCGCATTTACATTTTCCATTGCCGGTTTACAATTCCGAACGCATCTGTTAATCATACCAAAGCGTCAATAGTACTTTACCTAATCTGCGGCTCACGGATACGTTCACATATAATGTATTCACAATGTTATTTACACGTGCAATTTAATTAATTTTATATTAACCATCAACGTTGAAACTGCGAGAGATAAAATTAAAAATTTCACTTAAACATTCGTTCATGTGTTAAAACCATTTGAAATATTTAAAGTGGATTTCGAAAGGTATTAAAATTTTTCGAACGTTTACTGAAATTCCGTGTTTAAAGTGGAATTTAAAATAAAACTATTTAACGATTGATAATGTGGTTTACGATTTCACAATTGGAATAATTAGGGTACTGAACTTTAAAGTGTCGGTTTGGAGGTAACCATTATTGAGTACTCGTATATAGTCAATATGGTATGTTTTTTTTTATTGGTCTAAAAACAGCAGTTGTAGGTTGTACAATGTCCATTACTGGACATAGGCCTCCTCTAAATTTTTCAAAAGTACCGATAGGAAGTGTCCTCTTACCAGCTACTTCCATGGACCAGACCATGATCCACCTTGAAACCCTTGCCCGCGTTTAGAGGATTCCATATCGACTTCGAATGCCAGTGACGCATGAAGGTTGACAAGGTAACAGTGGATTTACTAATAATAGATGAAGATACGAGACTTAAATTCCTAAAACTGTGTAGAAAAAATATAAAAGATAAATAACATTTAATAAAATAAAAGAAAATTAAAACAACGGAATTAGGTGAACGAAAGGAATCAGATAAGACAGAAATGACGAAATGTAAAAATTAAGAAAAATAATAAAAGAACTTAAGATGAAAGGATGTAGAGTGCGGAAATACAATAAGAAGTAAAAAAATTATTAAACGAATAGAAATGACCCTCTCCTTCCACAAGGTAGAGGAACGGGAGGTCTTGCACTACCCGCTTACAGCGTCTTCTTGCTATCTTGACTATCTCGTCTATTCTCCTTGTTGGTTGCCCACCTATGGGCTCGGTTGCACTGGCGATATACCCCACCCACTGTCACTTCAGACGAACAATTCTTCGAGCTACGTCAGTAATAGTAATATTGATAACAAAGCTATGAAAAAAAGGTCTAATATATAGCTACTTCCGCTATGCAGCAGTAGTCGTACAATAAAGTGCACCGCTCGCCAGCCCGCTGATAAATGCGCATGCGGCAAACAATGCGAATTACACAACTACCACCGTTAAATCACTCAACACGTGTTTCACCCCTCCACGGGGCATCCTCAGGAATAATGTTACACCGATTAGAGAGTTTAGAGACTCTTGCGCCGCCTGTATCTTCGACTTCCTACTACCTCAATCACGTCGTCGTGCCAACAAGTATGGGGTCTACCTACATCATGTATTTATCGATGAGGAATGCCATTATAAGAGATCACCAGGAAGCAGGGGCGGCTATAGCATCGTAGCATAATGTAGCAACCATGTGCAATAAAACCCTGGCGCCTTGTAGACCTGACCCCCTCCTCCCTTTCCCCCTCCCCTCCTCCCCTCCAGCGGCTATAACTATTAACTTTTCGCCAGTCTTAGGAGGCGCCGTGTGCAATGCACACCTTGCACTATAGGTTAAGCCGCCCCTACCAGGGAGTCTTCAAGCTTCCCCCATAGATATGATAGTGGTCTGCATCAATCGTCTTCCGATAACCCTAACAAGAATGTTTCCACCACAGAATCTATAGTAGATAATATTAATCAATAAACTAAGAATGTTTACATTGTAGTATTAGAATTATATAGAAGAACTACATTTTTATAGTAGTGTCCTATTTATAAAGTCGTTACAAAATATATTAGCGATGTCTCTGAACATTAATGCGATACTTAAAGCTTGGATCGCTTGCTTTTAAACATATTATATCTTTTACATTTATATGTACATTATTTTGACTATATTTATTTTTAGTTATTTCCTATTACTTATATTATACTTACGACGGACCTGATAAAGGCTAGCTGGCTAGCTGAAGAAAGCTAGAGGTCACATAGAGAGCTTAGAGATGGTAATGCTGAGTTACGAAGAAAAATGAGGAGGTCAATAAATCATCTGAAGTAGCAGTAGGGTACAACCGACCATGAGCAGGTAGATACGGCGTGGGTTGACCCCCACTAGGTAGACTGATGACGTAATGAAGGTCGCCAGAAGTAGCTGGATACTAGATTAGTTTTGATATTGTATGTAAATATCGAAATTTCGGCATAGAATTCACCGACATATTCTGCCTGTATAGTCCAAATAGGACTATCCTACATGATTAGATAAGTTTTAAGTAGTATTTTTTTAATTTATAATTTTTTAGGATATACAGGAAATTATATATTCTTTTTTATTTTGTTATAATTTGTATTTACAGTTTATCGACGATGATAATTATTGATGTAAGAAAAAAGAACCAAACCGAACAGTTTTAATTCTTTTTCGACGATGAATCGATAGAAAGAAATTTAAATTCGCAAAATTTTACAATAACTCCATAGTTTCATACCGCACGGCATTTACAGTTCGCCATAATGGTTTAACAATGGCCCCGCAGTGGCGGCAGGTGTTTTGGCCTCTCTGCCAACTTATGGCGAACCGGCAAGACCCCGTGTAATTGGTTCGAATTTAAATTGAGAACTTTTCGATTGTTTTAAATATATTGAAATCTTTTGCACTACATACAACATTTGTTACAAGTGTCTAAACTCTAAAGAGGTGTATATACATTCACATCTTATTTGACACCTTGTACACAAAAATGTTCGACCCTGTAAAGGGTCTGCAAAGACAGTTCATTTATTCCTATGTCCCCAAGATCAGGCAGAGGGCGTCCACAGTACGTCGCCATTCCGAGCGGTCTTGAGCCTCGCGCTTTACTTCGCTCCGTGTCATTCCAACTGCCTTCACTTCTGCAGTGATCGCCGGCAGGTTTTCTTTGGACGGCCACGTCTTCGCTTTCCTTGAGGATTCCGTTCTAGGGCTTGTTGCCTTCGAAGCGTGTGGCCTATGCAGTTCCACTTGCGGCGTTTGATCTGCTGGTCGATCAGCATCTTACTAGAGATCTACGTTAGAGAATTTCTCAGGCCAGTATATACAGAGAATACGTCGAAGACAGTTGCTAATGAAGACTTGGAGCCGACACGAGACATCTTTGGTGACAAAAGTGTGCAAAGACAGATAGTAAATATGATTAGTTTTAATATGTTGTCCCACTAGGTGGATATGGCGAAGGTCGTGCGCTCTTTGAGGGAAGACTATGCCTTACAGTGGCCGTATACAGCTGATATGAAAATGATGTTGAATCCGAACTTTGAAAATGAGCAAATGAGCTTAAAAAACTAAACATTTACATTTTTAGAGCATTTACACCTATAACAATCATGTATCTGTATGTATCAATTATGTTTTCATGTACATCTTGTTCTCTTGACAGGCTTTTTAATATCAAAGATTTTTGTAATCAACTTTGAAACATATCAAAAATTATCAAAACACATGTATTTTAGTGTAAACGTGAAATATTTCATAGCTGGGGACAGCTGTTTTTATTTACTCCGTGGTTTACACGAGAAAATGAACGCGTTATTTTTACTGTTTGTACCTTCAAGAAGGTAAGCTAGCTTCTTTACAAGACATAAATATTAAATACAATTAGGCGAATTGATCAAGCGTTTAAATTTTGAGGTTATTTTTTATTTACGTAGATGAAAATAAAGATAAAAAATAAAATTAATTTATTTCACATTGGAACTTTTAACAGAACTCATATTGATGAACATTTTTTTTTTTGACTTTAATCTACTTCGCGAGGTGTTATAATTGTGGGGGAAAAGTAGGAAGAAACTCCACAACAACACATCTTTTAAAAGTTTACCAATACTGATTTTAAGTATATACTTTGTCAGATATAGCCAAGGATTCTTGTCATTTAAATGTTCGTTTATTGAATAATATTCCTTTCTTGTCAATTTATATTTAATAAGTGATTTGTTGAAAAAAACATTGTTATTTATTCACGAAATTTTTTGCTTGTAAAATATATATATATATATATATATATATATATATATATATCATTTATTTTGTAACAAAATTTATGAATGTATGTATGTAATATGTATGAAATCTATATATTGTTTTGAATAGTTTGCTTTTCGTTTACCAATTTTGTCGGCCCGTGTTCACAGATTGAAAGACCAAAAAATTAATGTTTACTTGAAACTAAATAATGAATTAAATTTTCGTTCTGAAATAAATTGCGTTATTTTTTTTTCTAATTGTTTGGAGCTTTTAGTCCATTTCTTTTAATCCATTTGTGACTTTTCAAAATGAAATTTCTTATCTATTCTTATTATGGGTGATTGAGTTTTTATTACTGATCACCAAGAAATAATATTAAAAAATAATTCTAAAATTTGAAAATAGAACTATAAGCATTAAAACAACAAATTACGTTTTAAACGTTTCAACGACTTTCGATTATCTGTGATAAAACCACGATAAACGGTTATATTTTGGTGATGAAACTCCAACTTGTGCTCTTATTTATAACTGTTTTGATGATTAAAGACACGGTGATAATGATTTGTGATGGTTTGTGTGTCCATACTTTAATAACTGATAATGAAGGTGCACACACGAAAGTTTAAGAGTCTTAACTATTTAACTGTCAACAAATACGATGATGTATTCATCGCCTAATATAGAATCTATTTAAGTTTTTAATATTAAAAAAAAACAGATGGAATATTTGTAAATTCGTAACACAAAAATTTTATTTAGTTCTCTCTGAAATTTATTTACGTGCCATTTTATTTCATGTCACGTATACCTTATATAAATTCAAATAAGAAACGCGACAATACTTGTTGCTGTGGATGAAGGTTTAATATTATTGTCGCCTGCATATAAGTTCACTTTGGAAGCTAACCTTAAGCTACTTTGGGTTTATGTAATTTATATTTATAAAACATAAGGTTTGTTGTATACAATGAGACAAATTATATCTTATTTATTAACTTTATTATTTTGAAAATCGAACAGTTGGATACTCTATATATAAGCAAAAGTATTTAATGGAATCAAGCGTTACCTCGCAGAAGTCCATCCTAAGCAAGAAAAGGACCAATATTTAGTCACTTCCACACATATAGTGGTAGTCGTGCAATAAAATGCACCGCCCGCCAGCCCGCTAATAAATGCATATGCGGCAAACAATGCGAATCACACAACCGCCACCGCCAAATTACTCAACACGTGTTTCACCCCACCACGCGGCATCTTCAGGAGTTATGTTACACCGATTAGTGCCAAACACAGACTCTGTGACTACCACTGCATGTGCGGAAGTGGCTAAATATTGGTGCTTTTCTTGCTTATAAGCAAAAGCACATATGTCTTTTAAATATTATAATATCTGATGATCGGTACTGCGCCGCCGGCGTCCAGCGACATACGATCTTAACTATGTCGCCGGTCCAACTAGTGGTCGACCTGCTTACATGTCTACGTCTCGTGGTCGCCGTTCGAGAACCTTTCGCCCCCACCGATTGTACGAACGATGGCCCCACCCACTGTCACTTGATCAATTTTTCGAGCTATCTCGGTGATCTTAGTTCTTCTGCGGAACACCTAATTTCTGATTCGAAGCGAAACTCCGAGCGTAGCCCTCTCCATTGCTCTCTTGGTGTACTTGAGCCATCTTATAAGGCACGTTGTAAGTGACCACGACTTTCCGCAACGTTGACTTTGTCGTCTGTTTAACTACAGGAGGGCCTATCCACATCGCGTCTACCTGTTCGTGGTCGCCACTCGAGATCCTGTCGGCACCAACGGCTATTGGTTACACGTCAAATTCTTCGAGCTATGTCTTAGTTCTTCTGCGGATCACCTCATTTTATGAAGCCTGTCCTAAGTGACCACGTCTCTTATCCAAATGTCATCACCAGCAAAATAGATTTGTCAAAGACCTTCGTCTTTGCTGGTGAATAAATAATACATTCATCCAAATTAATCTTTTAAATATAAATAATAATCTGTTTACAAACCATATTAAAATGGCGTAATGTTTGCTCTATTAAAAATACTACCGTAAAAAATTTCTTTATATTGTTAAATTTAATATACAAGTCTTTATTACAAAATTAATCAACTTGCAATTAATATTACAAATTAATTAACTTGCAATTTATATTACAAAAAGAAGTTGAGCCCACTGAAATAAAAGTAAATTCGACTTCGAAACTTAATTAAACTTGTCCGAAATTTTATTACTGCGTAAAATATTCTATCGCAGCTTACGAAACTTTTATCTTGAAGGTAAATAAGTTCCAATTACTTATAACTTGTCTCAGCCTTTATGTATGAACCATTCTAAGTTAGTCAATTTGTTTTTATTTTGATGATAATGTATATATAACTCATTTTTAGTCTGTAATGAGACAAATCTCAAAGGGTCTTAAAGGTTTTAAATACTTATAGATTTAATGAAATCAGGCGTTATTTTGCGGAAGTCCATCCTAAGTAAGAAAAGGATCAATATTTAGCCACTTCAACAGCAACAGCTAAGTGATTTAGCGGTGGTAGTTGTGTTATTCGCATTGTTTGACGCATGCGCATTTATCATCGGGCTGGCGGGCGGTGCACTTTGTTGCACGACTACGACTGCGTGTGCAGAAGTGGCTAAATATTGGTCCTTTTAATACTTATAGAGTCAAGATATCTAGAGGCAGCAATTGGATATCACAAACGGACTTACGGGCTATCACTTATCACTTTAAAACTTTATGGTCAAGCCAGTTTTATCCTACCTGCTAGAATAAATGTTCACATAACATTAATTAAAATTTTGGTTTAGTTTTACGTCGATAGATGTCTCTGCTAGGTGAGTAATTTCATATAGTATGAAGATGTTTAAAATTTTTAAAACCTACTTTTATTTTATTTAAGTTACCCCTAATTTTATTATTGTGACAGGAAATTATTTTACATATATTTTTTATCACTCCTATTTATTTACATTTTCTCTCTTTCATTCACATTCCTTATACACATCGTTTCTCTTTCTTCGCCATGTTGTTCGTTATCAATTTGTTCCTATACTTATTTGTTTTCGTTTTATTTTTTTATTACATTTTTACCGTAAACTTTATTGCACTGTATTGCCCTCTGCCACTTCGAACACCAAAATCTGCAAATGCCACTCGAGCAACCTCTTAATACCGGTCCTAAAAAAAAGTTGTACACTTTACATATAATATATATAATTAATAATGAGTGTGTTCTCGTTACGGAACCATAACTGTATATTGTGGTAGAGTTTAATATACTAAGCCATTTGTACATTTAAAACACTATTATTAAACCAAAGTAGTTCAAACATTCATACCGCAAACATACTTAGTTTAAAAGTCGAAACGTTTTAACGCGTGGCTTTAAAAGCGTCTTGACATCCTTACATATTAATTTACAAACTTTTACGGTTATTTCAATAATGGTTGTAATCCATTGCGTAGTCACATGCCCATCAAACACGATTAATCACATAAAACAATCAATGTATATGTAGTTAATACTTTGCAGACGAAATGGTTAGGAATAAAAATCACAAGGGCTGTAACAAATCCGTCTTTGTAAAATATTCTAATCTATTACGTCACGCCTTTGATTCCAAACTGAATAATTATTAAACTTGTAATTGTTTCATACTGCGAGTGCCGCAGTCCTACGCCGACTTTTATATTTCATTACAAGTCAACTTTCTCTCTAACTCACCGAATCAATTTTAATGGAAATACTTCGGGAATATTTCGGAAATGTCAAATTTAAAATACAACCCTTCCGTAATTATATAAATTGGCTGCTATCTGAGATATATTAAAAATTAATACATATATTATATGTAACAGACGTTTGATGAAGTCCGCTTCGTATTGGAAATATACCAGGTAGGTCTATGTCCAATAGTGGACTTAAATATATAAAACATATATGAACCTCTATTCAGATGAAGGATCTCCCTTCTTCATCTACTTCCACGTCTCTCTTGTTCACCGTCTATTTGGTCTGTCTGACTGTCTACCTTTTTCTTACTATAGTGGATAGAATATCATAGCTTCTTCAGAGGCAATGCTGCAGATAAATCGACCCGGGAGGCTTTAGCATTGTTTTTTTTTTCATTCCTCCAACATGATCGGAGTCTATATTTACTTTATCCTTTCATTCCCGTTCTCGCTTTTTTGCTTCTCGCACTTTCATGATACATACTATATCTTTCTTTTATTCTTATTTCTGTGGATCGGACCTCCATCTAACTATCTATTATTCTGTCTTTGTTTCTGACACGAGGGTAATGCGCTGACAACAGTAGCGTTTTATTAATACACTAACATACGTTTACATTTTGGCTGGCAATCTTATTTTAACAATTTATTATACTCTAACATGGTTGTTCCTCATCCTACTACCCATCAATGAGGCTAAATTTCTCGTATTCAAGTATAGTATTCAACACAGGGAGAATTAGACGAACCATAAGTGCCGACAAGCAAAAGATTGAATGCGCGGCTGTCGCGACAGCGCCTTCTAGCAGGGATCTTGGTTTTAAGTTGATCGAAATGTGAGAAAATTCATTTGTTGACTTACATGGTCAATATTAACATGTGCAAATAGTTAAATTTCATTTTAAAAGGAGCAACTGTTGAATTTCAGGTCGGATCTTCTAAACATAGCTTACTGCTTATAAAGTTAAAATAATTAACAATTCAAAACCGCCAATAAATATATTATTGAATTGGAAAGCTAATATATAAATTTAAATTAAAAATAACAAGTATTAACAATAAATTTGTAGTTGAAATTGAACTATGAAAGAGGCATTAGAGTAAAAGCTAAAATAATACCCACGACACGAATCTCAAAGAGAGGCAGGTGAGGTTGGCACATATCCAGAGGTCGTACCTCCATTATCATATGCAGTGTACAAATTCAATTAAAATGCACAAAGGCCCTGTGCCAAACCTTACTTTTGTAATATTACATTTGTTTGAATATATTTCAAACAGTCCATTTTATCGTTACCTATTCAAGAGTAACATATATTTTGATATGAATATATATATTTAAAAAGATATCGGACACCTTAGCTGTTTAAATAGCTTGTTTATTTATTTAATATTCTTTATTGTACACGATAAGATACATTTAATAAGTTTTACAATAATATACAGAAAAGTACAATGGGCGGTCTTATCACACAAGCAATCTCTTACAGAAAACCATAGTAAGGAAAAGATAAAAGTACTTATAAAGGGTAGTTCAGGTGTACAAAAAAATACATATTCACAAACAAATGAACATAAATTTACATAAACATACATAGACCTACATACATACGTACGTATATAACATATATACTTGTAATAAAAAAGGTTTAATACATTTAGTTTAGTATCTTGTATCTCAAAGAGTACACGTGGAGTTTTATAATCTTTGAGACAACTTTGTCTGCTCTTTTAGATCAGTACTTTGTAACTAAAAGTAATAATCGGTCAAATCATTGACAGGATTCATTATATTAATTATCCTTATCATTTACCTTACTGTACACTGTACAGTATCTAGCAATGATAAGGATGATAATTATGTATATATATATATATATATATATATATATATATATATATCTATATATATATATATATACACTCAGACTTACGATGGACCTGTCAACTGTTTTAAGACGAGATTTAGGCTTCACGAATTTTCTATTTAATCCGATAAGGCTTTATTTAGTTCATAAGTGTACAAATGTATCAATATCAAAGTTGTATATACAACTTTTAAAATAGTCCTAGTATAAACAATAAAAAACTGGACGAAGTAAAACCAAGTTAATGTATGCCGCCCTATTGGATTCTTCGTAAATGCATTTAGTGTAATAAGTAATAAAATTGTGTAGGGTGATTTTTAAATTTATTGCAGTATCATTAAACGATAATGGTCTCCCTTCAATCAGGGATGAAATACACGCGACCCGTGAGCCACGAAGTATTTTGATAATTGTATTTATTTTTTTGAATTCAAAATGATAGCACATATTAAACCGAAACAATTTGTGCGCACTAGTACAGCGACTCTGCATAATTTTTTTCTATCGAATTTGTGTTTGAAAGTGTTACTGCATATTTGCGTGCAGTTAAATAATTTTTAAAATTAAAATTGGTCACTTAAGTAAAAAGGTTGATCACCCCTGGCTTATATGTCGGTGATGTTGGTTCTTCTGTGGATCATCTCATATCTAATTCGATCTCGCTGCAAAAAACTCCGAGAATAGCCCTCTCTATTGATTTTGGAAGAGGTTTTGCAGCTTTCTGAATGCTGCCCATCCGAGTTGGATTCCGCGAGTAATGCTGCCCTGCTCACATCTAGTGACATAACTATGTCGTCGCTGCGTCTTTACCTCGTGGTCTTAATAATATACAAGTGTATGTAATGTCTGAGTAATGTTTGTAAAATTTTTCAACCTTAGATACTAATTCAATTTGAATCCTTAATACCGTGCAAGTATTTCCAAGTACATTATTCTCCTAATTTTAATTTAAAATTTCTTCTAGACGTTTTACGAGTTTTCTGGAATTTCACCAAAATTGAATTTCGCTAATTCGACCTCTTGACAAATTTTGATGAGGGGAATGAAAGTGGTTAAAAGGAATGATAATAGTTTAGCAGCATTTTATACTACGATTTTCCCAGTCGAAACGTTTCTCTTGAGTCTATGAATTGAGTTGATACCAAAACTATATACAATATATTTAACTATACAAAGGTACATGTAATAAAATTTATTTTATATAAGTATTGTCAAGATGAGATATGTAACGGCACACAAAATTACATTTTAAATATTGTCACGCGATATAGAATTCAAATTTTAAAGTATATACACGCGGCAATATGTTAATACGTTCAAAATTAAACATTCGGTGACAATTAAGCAAGATGGACGACAGAAGAATTAAAACAATCTTATAATCATCTACATACGTCCACTGCAAGATATATGCTTCACACATATTTACATACTTTTAATAGGACCCGTTGAAAGTAACTTTAAGATCGTCTGTATATTTTTTATCATGGCCCATGTTTTTACCATGTGTAAAAGCAGGGATATTACAAATTCAGGTTATAATTTTATTCAGAAATATCTTTGAACATTAATAGTGTATTTACAAAGTGCTTTAAGTAACGGAGTGTACCAATTTTTAGACTGTTCAACTCTAAAAGCTTCTTATTCAATAAACAAAATGTTGAAAATCCTTGACAGTGATGTCGCCTGATTATTTTGATTTTATTAAGTCTATATCTGATGAAAAGATTTGTTGTTGTGGAATATCTTCCTGTTTCTTCTACACAACTATAACACCTTGCAAATCTGAGTAGTATTAAAAATTACATGGATTCAAAAATAAATAGATAGATAATAAGTTGACGATCAATGAGAGTTCCGTTAAAAGTTCCAATGTTGAATAAATTAATTTTATCTACATCTTTACACTATTTTAATTAAAAAAGTTAAATTATTTCAATATTTGTATAGTAAATAAAAAACACTTTGTAAATACGTACTATAGTTGTGAATATTTTTGATAAAATGTAAATAAAGATAATTACATATCGTTTAGGTATATATCTATATATATAGTAGTAGACTAGAAAGATCGAAAATGTGACAGTCCTATTTTAGTTAACAAGCGTTGTAAATAAGATCTCTTTTTTTTTAAACTTTTACAGTGAAACTGTGCACAAACTGTGCGCAAGATGCACAAACACAAAGCCGCAATACTAAATTCTGCTCAACCCCTCACCATTTGCATTTTATTGGCGAAGTTTCCGCCAGCGGAATGCCTATTTTTGTGGCAGCCATATTCAAATATTAGATGCCGTTATAAATCTGCGAAGGAACGTCCTGGTACCGAGGTCGCGGGAAAACTTTCTACGGCCGTAGACGCTCGTATGCCTCTACGAAAGCTTCGTAGAACATTTAAGTTTTTTGTCGTAGCAACGAAAGGCGTAGACGTCGCTACACGGCACCGGTGTGTTCTGTTTTATATCTTTACACTAACACTACTATACAAGTTTGTTGAGAACTTGAATTGAGTTCTCCTAGTTTTGTGCGTCGCATCTTGGATAGGATACGAAAGAAACCAATCGGATTCGTGACAATGAAATTTAAATTTCATTATTCTATTACACAAACGATTTTATCTCGTACGGGATACTAAATAAATTATTTTTGTTGATCAACTATACTAATATGTACACCAAACAATATACTCTGACATTACAAGAAAAAAAAAATGTTACTAATATAAGTGTTCTGATCAAGTCAATCTGTCAAATGACAATATGGAAAATTTCCATTAACTGTCAAACTTACAAAATATCAAAATTCATTTTTTATTCCGAAATTTTATTCTTTGCAAGTAATAAACATAGGGTGTTCTAGTTCTGTGTTTATTTCAGTGTAACACGTTTGTAATTTTCGTAAATTGATTTTAAAATGAAGCATATTACAATTGGAGGAGCTAAACTTGACTCTAGTTCTTATAATGATTCACGTAATTGATCTTCAAAATGTATATATAAATAGAAACTAATAAAGAAATAGAAAGTTATCGTCGTTTCCACCATTAGAAACCTGCAAGGTATATATCTCTCCCAAAGATATACATTAAGGTTATATACCATAATCTTCACTCAGCAAGCAGATTGGTGATAGCAATGTGGTATTTTAATACACAGAAGCTACCGCCTTTCTCATGGAAATTTATTAGTGAGCAATTGAATGTCTAAAATAACAAAAATAAGTAAATTTAAAAAATGTCGCAGCTGTCGTTACAGCCGATAAAAGCCTACCGCAAAGCATAGGCTTTCTACAAATATATCCATATGTGATAATTTTAAAATTCTACTAAAAATATACTGTTTATCTATATAACAAAGAAACAAAGTAATATTAATAATAAATTAAGGCAAATAAATGTAAAAACAAAATATAAATTAAGAATCCTACAGAGAAAGCGGTACAAGTGAGGTGTTGTAAGAAAGTAAAGGTAAGAAAAGGTATGCAGAATTAAAAAGGATAAGAAAAGTTCTTTTCAATAAAAATATTCAGTGAAAATTATTAATTGTATAAATAGTCTCTGTTATACTGTGGTAGGGGAGAGGGAAATCCCCAAAAAGAAAGCTATAGAAGAAAAAAAGATATCTTTGTTAGGAAATATAATCGCCACGTTTGGCAGGCGAATAGGCGATCGCAGTGTGGTATTTTGGTACGCAGAGGAAGTTATTGCCTGTTCTTACGAAACTTGTTTTTCAGAAGTGTCAATCCTTTATAATTCTCTCTAAAACAAGGCCCCTACCACTGTGCTACCGTGTCTCAAAAGTTGGCAAAAATTTTATAATATAATAATTATTATCAATAGTTTCTATTACAAAAATATTTTATAAATACGATAGTAAATAATGATAAATAAAAATTGCAATTTCACATGTTATACTAACCGCAAACCGGAACGAACATTGTACCCTAAAAACCTACAATCAAAATCGGAAATAGACATTGTTCCAACCACATTTTACTTCCGGATTTGTTTTCAATTTGATTAAAACATAGTCATCCAAGTTTCTGCAACTTCAACACAGCGACATTGTTCTCAAACTTAAGAAACTTTTAATGTGCATAGGTAACTCACAAAAGGCTTGCGATTTTAGATATTTTAAATGTTTTACGCTTATGATCACAATTTATGAATAGAAAAGAAGATGGGCAGTTTTAAATTAAATAAATTACATATACTATTAATTATTTTTCATAATTGTACGCTATTTGTTAAAAAGCGATCATACAAATTACTTATCTATTTCTTTCTATTAAATATACACGGTGATAAAAAATCAATAACTTCAGATATAACAACGTAATATACCGACAAACCATCCAGCTTAGTGTTTCAACTTCGTGAAAGAGATCACTCGCTGAATCCAACTCGCAGCATTCGGGAAACTCCAAAACTTCGACCAAAACATCGCAATGTTTAAAGATGATGGTCTTAGGTCAATGTGTGTTACTGGTGATGACATATGGATCCGAGACGTGGTCACTTACGACAGTTCTCATAACAAAGCTCAAAGTCACCCAGAGAGCAATGGAGAGGGCTATGCTCGGAGTTTCACTGCGAGATTGAATTAGAAATGAGGTGATCCGCAGAGGAAACACCATCACCGACGTAGCTCGAAGAATTGCACGTTCGAAGTGTCAGTGGAAGGAACACATCGATCATGAGTGGTGACCACGATCCAGCAGAAGCGACGTGGCTCCCCCACTAGGTAGACCAGCGACATAATTAAGCAAACCCAGTCATAGTAGCCATCTTTTGGGAAAAGCCAATACCTTTCAGTAGGCGTCCATCGGCAGAAAAATAAGAAAATGAACTAACGTAATCATAATATACAAAGAAAAATCATTTTAGAAAAATCTAATTACCACATTTTATAATTATAATTGTTTATTATCTATCCCTTCAAACTTTGTACTGGCAGGAGTAATTATCCATAATTTATTTTAAAATATTGGCGTGGTAATATTATTTTAAAATAATAAATAAAACATACATATGTACAGCGGTAATTATTTACATTTTATATACATTGCAACACTGTTAATCTGCCAAAAGGAAAGATTTATGTTGAAATAAATCATTTGCTTTATTGAAAATAAAGATTGACAATTTATTTGTATAAAATGCAAGACATTCTTTGTTTTAAGTCATATATTTACAAGATGCAAGTGAAGAGTGTACACAAAATATGACATCTCAAAATCCTTCGCCTTAACTCACTTCACTAGATTCATATCCAAGAGGGTTTATATTGAGAGGCCACTACGTCGTATATATTTCAAATCTCGTAGCTATTTAAAGGTTACATTTTAAAAGCAGTCTTCTCAAAGGATACGGTAGTTTAAATGTAATTTAATAAATTATTATTCATTTTAAAAATTTTACATCTAAATAGGTCAATGACCTCTTCAATTAAGTGCCTTTAAACTAAATTTTAAAAATATTTATTTAATGTAATTTAATAATGCTTCAGTTAACTGTCAAATTCCTTTAATTATGTTAATTAACTCTTAAAAAATTGTAACTGATACAATAAAAGTTAAAAATAAAACTTTTGCTCCAGTAAACATTTCAAATTAAATAAGCATTTTTATTTGAAAGCACGGTAATTTACATTCAAATTAAATATAAAAATTTTGTAGAGATTCAGGACGATGACAGCAATTCTAAATAAATAATTTAAAGAATAACGATCTTAAAAAGTTGCGGATTTATAAATATTCGTAACTTACTTTCATATCCAGTTAACATTTATATTTGTATAATGAATATCTTATATATGCACATATGACCATATATATTATGACTTTTCATACGATTCATAACAAAGGCCTTTATGGGAAACAGTGTATTAAAACACACTATACCCTACACATATGTTTACAAAATATATTTTTATACGTAATTAATACATGTAAATGTATTAAATAATATTTTACATCCATTAATTATATGTGGCGCAATAGTAATGTCATAATGTAAACATAATTTAATTTTTACAAATAGCTATATAAGGCACTGTTCTTTGATATTTATGATGTAGATATATAAAGAATTTGTTGTCAATAAGCGATAGAGCGGTATACGTCTGAAGAACGTGGAAATATAGTAACTGCTTATTTGATATATATAGAGTTCGTTGTTCGTTCGTTCGTTCTTTTGTTCGTTCGTTCGTTAGTTTCAAATAACGAACTCTTTTAATTAAAACAATAAATCTATGGTTTTAACGTATAGGATTAATAAACCGTTTTTATATATAAATAATTACAAAGTTTTTTGTTGAGTTTTACTTTATAATGGCAAGTATTTATCACATTTTTTTTAATAATTTACAATGAACACTTTTACAGGGTGGATATACTGCTCATTTATCATCCGAAAGCCTTAAAATTTTTACTCCTATATCCAAACACCTTTATAAATTGATCACACAACTATGTTATATTAATATATGTATTCTTCTGGGATACAAGCCTATAACATCTAGCAGTACTAAATCTGCGGGGACAGAGAGTTAACAATAATTTTTATATGTAAATAGAATTTTTAAAAAGCTTTTTATTAGTATTAGAGTGATCTGAAAGTAATGTCGTTTCTGTCGACATATTTTACAGAAAATCGATTCATTTGCTACCGCTCCAGCATTGATTTTGTATATTAGATGGCAAAAGATTGATGATTAGAAATAAAAACTTGTTAAAAATGTAGTCATGTGAATTTAACTTAAGAAAGCGACATTACATTCATCGTATTACATTATCTTTACGATATTTAATATATTTATCCCTCTAAAGGTTTTTTATCAATAACCAATCATCGTATATAATAATACGCATGATTACAATCTAAGTGTGTTAAAAAAAACTAATTAAAAATATCCTATTGTGAGTAGAATAATAAGTATATATACTATAATCGAAGCGTAACAGTTCAATGTTAAATGATTTCAAAATACAAAACCAGTTAATTATGTACGAGCAAATTTATGTATGATATTGGAATACGCAAAATTCACATTTCCGTACCGCACGTTAGCGCCTCGCAATAATTGGTATCGTACCAACATTGTTCTGGTATCAGCGTCACAATTGAATATGATCCCGTAACGGGGGATCCCCCGGCGCTGTTGAGTCCGGATAATTAATTATTTCACCCACAATAGGACAATGTTAATTAGTTTCTTGTTTTGTTTTTTACACACATATTTACAATCATTTGTATTATTATACAGGAAGAATGGTTATTGGTATAATAGCTTTAAAGGGATGAATGTGTTATAATAAAGGACAGGAAAGTAATGTCACTTTTTTCAATTAAATTCACACGACTACATTTATAACAAGTTTTTTATTTCTAATCAACAATATATTCACCTTCGTTATCAACAACCTTTTGACATCTAGTATACAAAATCAATACCGAAGTGGTAAAAATCAACCGGTTTTTCTGTAAATTATCTCAACAGAAACGGTGTACTTTCGAGTCCTAATAATACTAATGAAAACCTTTTTAAAAATTATATTTACATATTGAAATTAATATCAGCTATCTGTCCTTACAGATATTGTACTGCTAGAAGTGATTTGCTTGTATTCCAGAAGAATACATAAATTAATATAACATAGTTGAGTGATCAATTTATAAGGATTGATTGGATATAGGAGTAAAAATTTTAAAGATTTTTGTACGACAAATGTGCTTTTTATCTCCCGTTAAAATGGTCATTGTAAATGAAATATCTACCATAATATTCAATTAAAAACGTTATAAATATTCATAGGTAAAAAAGGTAAATAAGCACCAATTTTTTAAATCATACATTATTTGTTTTAATTAAAAAAAAGTTAGTTAAACTTTATGGCGTCGTTGTAGGTGGATGCAAGAAATATCCGTTTAATGTACACAAAAGCTTTTTGAGGCAGAATTGTTAAAGTTACCTCGTGTGGTGCACTGAAATTTCACTTACAAGCCAAAGACAAAATTAAAACACTTGCTATAAAAAAGGAAGCAGAGGTGATGAACCAAACATTTTAGTAAGGAAAAGCGAACAGTGATCAATGAAGGTAAATATTTACATATGTTTAAAAATTATTTACAAATTACATCTAACACAACGACAGCGAACATATCACTAATGGCGTCGAAATTCAAATCACTGTAGAATGATTTAAAAAAAAAAAAACTATTGCGATCATAGTGGCCAGCAGTACAGTTGACTGTTTTATACAGATTAATTTGAAAATAGAATTCTAAATACAATTTAAATTTAATTTACACCATATATATATATATATATATATATATATATATATATATATATATATATAAATCGTTCAATATGACCATTTTTACAGGGGATAAAAAGCTCATTTGTCATTTACACCTATCACCTTTATAAATTGATCACTGAACTATGTCATATTAATTTATGTATTCTTCTAGAATACAAGCTAATAACTTCTAGCAGTACAAAATCTGCAAGGACAGATAGCTAACATTAATTTCAATGTGTAAGTCGAATTTTTAAAAAGGTTTTTATTAGTTTTATTGCGACCTAAAAATACATTGGCGGTTTTATCACACGAGACGATTTACAGGCAGCCATAGTAAAACAGTACATGTATAAATAACGAGTAGTTAACATACATATGTACAATATACATACATACGTATAGCATATATACATATAATAACATACATTAGATTGACTTGAATGGAACTTGCATTAGGAATAAAGAAACAGAGAAAGAATAATTTATTTTATCTATATCGCCGCAACTAAAAAAAATCATTTAGAGTCGTTGTTAAATTTGAAAAGGACGTGGATAAATCACCTCAAATAACAGTTTGCCCGCTGTATCTCGAATATATAAACCACTTATAAATTCATCTTGATCATTTCAAGGATATGTGCGTCCTTCATAGGTTTTTAACACAGGTTTATAAAGCATCCTTGTGGACGTCATAAATCCTACGTCTAAAGATGATGCACAGTTTAATTTACTTTATTTTTCAAAAAATTTCTTCTTCGTATTTCTTCACGGTGATGAACAATGACTATGAACAGTCCTGTGCTGATCGCTGCACACACAGGCGATGTCTCCTGCTTACTGCTATTTCAGACGAGCAATTCTTCGAGTTACGTGGATGATTTTGGTTCTCCTATGGACCTCTTCATTTCATTGGACCTCGCAGCGAAACTTCGAGAGCATTGCCTTCTCCATTGTTTAAACCTTAAGCCTTCTTATGAATACCGTCGTATGTGATCACATCTCAGATACGTATGTCATCACCGATAACACACATTGGTCAAAGACTTTCTTCTTTAAGTATTTGGGTATTTTGGAAGAGAATTAGTGACACTAAATATAGCTTATATTGTTTATTTCAACTAACATGACATAATGTTAAAATATCGAGAATATTAATATTTAACTTTATGTTTTACCATATCAACATGTTTTGAGTCAAGTTAAAATGATATCCGTGCTTATACGAACGATGCCCCGATGCGATCCATTTGTAAGTGAAAGAGGCAAAATAAAAGGCAGACGAAGTTGCAGGCATTATCGCGCTGGGGAGGCTTTTACGTCAGTCCTCCGGAGGATTCAGCTACTCGTTCCTTCAATTTTGCTTCATTTTAATATCTTCTATGCATTGCAAAAGTTGAATTGTATTCTAACTTGTAAGATCATTTCTTTACACTTCCGAAATAAAGTATTTTTTATATGATATATACACTTGAAAAATATTTATCGTATACATACATAAAACCTTTAAACGGGAGTGAATTTATAGCTCCTTTATACATAAATCAATTGTTTCAAAAATAATAAATTACGTAATGATAAAAGGGTAACATATTAAAATTTATTATTTTTTACTATCTACTCATAAAAATGGTATTCTTCGCGAAAATATTGACTTGTCGCATATATATATACACTAATAGCAATAGATCAAGAGACAAGCAATAAGTAGGTATTTGATTCGACATTGATATGTGCAAATTTCAACATCTAAAAAATATCCTCAAAGTAGACACATATATATGTATATATTACCTATGTGACGTTTTGTCGGTCGTTCGACGGAGATAACGCTCTACGAAGTCGAAATTAGCTGACATTCTCTTTCCAAAGGTCGATGTGAAACATTTATCGCCGGTTACTGTACCTGGTAAAGGACCAGTGGCGCCATCTCTTATCGTCTAATTGAAAACAAATATAATATCAACTAAATAAGGAATTCATTTAAATAATTGTTCAAGTCGTCGGAATCCGTTCATTTTGGAAATCTACGGTGATGAAAATGTTCAGTTCATCGTATTAATTTTTATAAACTGCAAAGCGCTCGGTATTAGATACACATTTTTGCATGCAATAGGTCGACGCTGACTTTTAAGTTTTTATCTGTATCGCACTATAATGTTGCTAAAGAAATATTTAATTCCCACCTTAAAATTTAAATAGTTCTCTGCTTCAACTAATCTTATATGTATGACGATTATTTAAAAACTGTTTAATCTATTTTTGTTGTTTTAACATGGCGTTAAAAATTAAAACAAAACCTTGTCCCATAAATAAACGACAGGCAGAAATTGCGTTGAATGGTAGATAGATTTATGTAAGATACTGTGAATATACTTATAATCAAAAAGAAATGTGTTGTGCAATTTTAACTGTTTTAAAATATGCGAAATTAATGCTAAAACTGTTTATTATTACTATTTTACTGTTAAAATGAATTTTTAATGTTATATTTATTTGAAGTAAATCGAAAAATTACAATTAACAATTTTTAAAACCACCGTTCAACTGTTAGATGTCCAGTAATAATTATTTCTGTAATTTAAATGCCCATGAGTGCAGCGGGTAATTTATCTTATGTTTTATTTCTTGTTTCAACTGTAAATGGGAAAAGCTCGGTACGAAAACTTACCGCCTTCGTAGCGCGCCTGCGGTTACACCTGACGAACAAAACTCGCTTATTTCGTTTTCTGTACCATTCCTAAAATGAATATATGTAAACATTTTATGTACATAAATTTCATATAGTTTTATTTTTTAATTGTAGTCTTTGAAACGCTACTGAAATTACTATTTCAAACTGTTAACCAGATTCTAAAACTTTTTAAATAAACCGTAAGACATATGTACAGGTAATTTGTCAGAAAAAAAAACATTTAAAGATTTTACACTTGTTTACAACCAACCTTTATTTTTATTAATGTTGGGGCCGAAGTTCTCGAATGGCATCCACGAGCCGGCAGATGCAGCTTAGGTGGGTTCCCCACTACGTGGACAGACGACATAGTGAAAGATGTGGGAAGTGTCTAAATGCAACGCTGTTATGGTCTTCGTGATAATCTTTTGGGGGAGGCCTAGGCCTTGCAGAGGACTTCCATCGGCTTAAAAGTAGAAGATGATCACAAACCCGCAAGTGCAGCAAGCGTCATGCCTCTGAAATCTTGGACAAATATTATTAAGTTCATTGAATGCCCAGTAGTGTATGAAGTTCTTTATTTGAAAATTTCGTTGCTCATTGTTGCTCATTGTTCGCAGGCGAGATGTGGCGTTTTGCGCCACTGGTGATGCGGCTGCTGGTCGTATTGCTGGTGGCGTTGGTCCTCGCGGAGCCTGGCAGTGGTGAAAGCGGCACCACCATAGTCGCGCAGCTGCCGGCGAGAGACCTCGCCCGTCCCGTGCGACCGACGGCACCGATGCCGCGAAACAAACAGCAGCGTCGTCGCAAACGTCGTCGCACCACCACAACCACGACTACCACAGTATCCCCAGACGAGGACGAGTACGAGCCCACCACTCCCGGGACGACGACCACCGTCGATCCACGCTCATTCGATCACAGTAAGTAATTTTATTTACACTCCTTAAGTTTCAATGAAGGCCGCTTTGAATTACATTGCTGCTCTAAAATGTTTGAGAAAAAATATTCGTGCAATGGACAGCCGTTGGAACTTAAAATAACCACGAGCAAGAAGATGCGTTGTAGGCTGTAATACCACCTAACGGGTATACATGAGTTGGACCAGAGGCAAATTCAGCTGATTTTTGATTTACTTATGTCGTTTTATCGGCTGATATTATGAGGCTAACATACTATGGATGTCGTTACAACGGTGTACTTGGATTTTCTTTCGATATGTCCATGTTGTCATTTTACCTTATCTTATCTAAGATATCTTGTGGGCTTTGTTCCAACTTTTTAGTAATTTTAAATTTGAAATTAGAACAAGCTTTTAAAATTTAATCTTCGACAAAAAAATGTCTATTCGATGAATATCATATTCCGTAAGACCTAAATAAAAAGGTTAAACTATATGTAGTTAAAATTAGCACCTGATGGTTAGTTCTGAGTGGAAAGTCAAGATATCCCTTCTTTTCAACCATTACAAGACATAGGCCTCCACAAATATCGTCGTGATGACCGGTACTGCGCTGCCGGCATCTAGTAAGTTCACGCGACCTCAACAATGTTGTCGTTTAACCTTGTGGAGGGCATACCCACACCGCGTAGACGATTCGTGGTCGCCAATTGAGAACCTTCGGCCCCAATTCCACCATATCCTCTTCTTCAAATTCTTCATCTCCGCTATTTCGATAACACTCACGAATTTCTTTGTATCTACCAAAGTCTTCTGTATGTACAGATTTCTTGAATTTTGTGGTCTTACGACAAAATACGTAAATAATTTTAGAAAATTCAACTTTTGATTTATTCTAATGGGCATATTTTCGGTTTTAATCATCATCTAATGTGATTAACCTGCCGGCAGTATGAGATCAATGTATTTGTTTAATTACTCTTCAATTTTTTTCGATCATTATAAAAGCCTGTACGCTTAATGGATTCGTATTCTAGTTTTATGTTTAAATGTAATTTTGCAAATATTTATTTGCATAGATTGGCATTTCTTTAATAAATTTAATAATCATTAAATAAAATTAGCAACGTTCTTAATTAAAACTGTACTTTGAAATTGACTTATTTGACGTGGAGCTTTCTTGTAGAACTTCTCTCCAGAGACCGCTGCGATTGTTAACAATGACAGCTGTCAATCAGTTTGAGACGATCCGTGCGAACATTTAAACACAATTAAATGTTAAATAGTTGAATCACTCAAATTATATTGGTAAAGATCTTAAAATTATATATATTATATACTGTGTTTGTTGTGAGCGCTTGTCGAGGTGCGTTTGGAACTTTCGTAAAATTATTTTATGGCAGTAGAAGTATTAGGGGCACCGGAAAGTAATGTCGTTTCCGTCTACATATTTTACAGAAAAAACGATTGATTTGTTACCGCTCCGGCATTGATTTGTATACTAGATGCCAAAAGGTTGTTGATTAGAAATAAAAACTTGTTAAAAATGTAGTCAAGTGAGTTTAACTTAATAAAGCGATATTACTTTTCGGTCTTCCATATATTTTAATGATGCACAAAAAATACTGATTGATTGAGTATTAGAAGTTAGTATACTTTTTGGTTTTCAAGTTATAATAAAATGAAAAACGGCATTTAAGTGAATTTAACCGACAAAGTCATGTGGATCATGCTTTTTATGTTCGAAATTCAAAATAGAAAATAAAACATTCAAATCTTCACTATAACAGATATTGAAATCGTTGAGAAGACGAAACATTCAACACCCGTTGTAATGACGGCATGAAACCATCAATGTTACGAACATCTCAAACCATTATATTCACGAAATGTTCGACGTAAATTGTTTAGGGTGGCGATTCCGAAGCGCCCATTTAAACGCATAGTTTCACAAGGGCTCCCCTGCAAGAATGTCGAGAAGTCAGCTCGAATAGTTTGAAGACAACCATACATTATTGCTGATTGTAACTGTAAAGAGAAATGACTTCGAATCACAACTACTATGTATTTAACAAACATACTAAATAATACTCTAGAATTCCTACTACTAAAAGCTATTTTCCATTAAAAAATATATATTCTATAATCATACTAATTAATAATAAAAACTTATATTTTAATGCACACGTCTTGTCGTTATCACGTCTTCTTTATTAATGTCGATTCGACCACGCGGTGCCCCTTTTATACGTTCGCAAACAACTAGCGCCATCTATGAAAGCCAGCCAAAACTAGAACTCCATCATGTGTATATTTTTTAAATTATATATTTAATATAAAAGTCTTTATGTTATTTTACTAGGTTTCCTTTTAAGTTATAAATATATTTGTATTAAAACTCTGTTTGTTGTAGAAGAATTGTTTTATTTTAGTCTCTCTAGAAATGATTGGGTGATATTTTTACTACTATATATTATACTGCAGCCACCTTTGATATGACTCGGCGAATATCAGCATGAAGCTCTTCACTCTTTGAAGCTTTTCAGTCATTTTACAGGATTTGTTTTGGTGGAATGTACTGCAGAACTTTGCGTCCTTATTCCACCATTCCTGTTTCTATATAGTACGAGTAGGAACTCTTCCCGATACCACCTTTTACACAGAGTTTTTTAGGGCAACAGTCATTTCGACTCAATGTTTCTGATCAACACAGCCAGAATTTGGTACGATCTACCAGCTTCGTTATTTCTCGAGAAAGCCCAGGTCTACGTCAGGTAGTATACTCTGTGTTTGGCACTAATCGGTGTAACATAACTCCTGAAGATGCCCCGTGGAGGGGTGAAACACGTGTTGAGTGATTTAACGGTGGTAGTTGTGTAATTCGCATTGTTTACCGCATGCGCATTTATCAGCGGGCTGGCGGGCGGTGCACTATGTTGCACGACTACCACTGCATGTGCGGAAGTGGCTAAATATTGGTCCTTTTCTTACTTTGAATAGATACCTACTAAGTCTGCATGTTTCATGTTTGACCACATGGTAAAACGCGGTAACATTTCTTATTACTATAAATATTTAGTTGTTGTACGCCTATACAGTTTAAGTTATAATAAATCAGAATCTTTCAAGTGTAATATATCTACTTATTTATTCTATTAAGATTTTAAACAGTACCGTCGTATAGGATGTTAATTGCATATCACGTGTGTAAAGTGACCAGTGTAACGTGACCTTTGATGTTTGTAGCGATAGCCAATCGCCTTCACATCACAGGTGTGTTGAAATCAAGCGGGGATCAAACAATAATGGCTGTTGGCACCCCACGGCGTGGACCCCGAGTGGCGTTCATTTTACGCCTTTCGAGCGCTCAGTGAAGCAATATTAAGTTTATTAGATAGATAGCCCACCATAAAAAGCGATTATTCAGTTTTTTCTTTTCTTTACAATATTATTTTTAGTACTACCCTTATTTTTTATTATAAAATTCGACAATATTAACACAGGGTATATCTTTAAGGAAGAAAAAAATATGTTATATATTACTCATTATGTATGTCAGATGTAATATACTTATACAATACTAGCTGATCACACAAACGTTGTTTTGCAAAAAATTTTTTTTAATTTTCCATTTAAAAATAAGGGTTGATCGTAGAGGGGTGAAAACTTAGGGTTGTATGTATTTTTGTATGTTGTATCATAAAAAAATAAAAACAAAAAATTTCGTCAAAAAAATAAAAAAAAATTTAAGTATGAACAACCCTTATCACTTAGGGGTATTAAAAATAGATAGTAGCCGATTCTCAGACCTACTAAATACGCATATAAAATTTGGTGGAAATCGGTCAAGCCGTTTTAGAGGAGTTCAAGTTCGAACACCGTGACACGAGAATTTTATATATTAAGATATACAACAAAGTGCAGAAGGGTCATCACGCGGTGATCACAAGCCGGTGGATCGACGGCGTAGTTGAGATCTTGGAATGTCACTGTATACCTATGCTTTGAAATAAACATATATCAGCCTTAAATAAGTAAAAGAATAACACCAGACAATACTTACACTTACAAATATCCTCAATTACCTTTGTGATATTCAAAATGAAATAAAAAAATACATTACAATTTATTTTGTTCTATACAAATACGACATGCCAATAACTTCAGATAACACAATGTATGTACAGACAGATAGTAAACAAATAAATAATTTTAATACGTTGTATGTCTACATGAATTTTCATAAGGCTTTTTCTTATTATATTATCATTACATTATCTATTATTTCTAAAATCGTTTCGTATTAGATTTGATGTTTTATATATTAAATTATAGAGAATAATTGATTTTTAAATAACATGTGCAAACACCACGCATTGCTGTGTGATGCAACTAGTTAAAAATCTTAACACAATGGCAGTTTTGATAACTCAAACATTAACTGAGAAAAAATCGATTTGATGCATGTATATATATATTTATATATATATATAGTATATATATATATATATATATATATATATACATATATAAATATATATATATATATATATATATATATATATATATACGAGTATATGCCCTTTTAGATTCCATAACATAACATTACGTTAGCTTTTAAGTAAGCACTTAATTTTAAAACATAAGATATAAATAAAAATAGGTTTTCAGTTTGATACACTGAATGACTTTATGAATATGATTAATCTTATATAACCTCAATTAACTTTAACATATAGAACCTTTGTGAATAACAGTGAACGCTGAATTGATAAAACAAGCTTTTAGTTTATCGTAGTAACTTTCGTGGTAAGCTTACTTATAACTATATATATAGGAGTATATATATATATATATATATATATATATATATATATATATATATATATATATATATATATATATATATCTTAAAGCCATCAATTACAAATGGATGTAGCCAGAATTTATAAAATTCAGAATTTAAATGTACGGAAAACATATAAAGGTTCAATTCATGTAACATGCATTCTTTCGTACGAAAGAAAAGTTTCAAAATTTTATTGATAACATTTCGTTGAGTTTTGGCACGATGCCACTTAATCTGAATACGGTCGAAAGCAAGCCAGCGCACACACTGCCGTCTCTCCTACATCTGTTCGAACTATTCAAATAAAACTCAATATCGGACGAGCAATGAAATGTCACCGCTGCGGAAAAACAAACCGTGAGAGTTTCGCTAATAAATTTACTATTTCAATATTAAAACTTCTAAAGAATTCTCTATTGTAAAATCATATATATAGACTTTTATACACTCTATACTTTTATAGTAGATTTTTTCAAACTTTTCATATATATATATATATATATATATGACAAAATTAAACTGTTCCCGGTGAAAGCTCTAACAACATTTAAACTGTATTAAAAATGTGAAAGTCTAGATATAATTATCAAATTTTTCGTTACAGAATTAAAATCACGAAATTTGTTTGGACAACCCATGAAAGCCATTTTCGGACAAAGGGGTTTTACTCTCCCATCTTACGAATGTGCAGTTCCAATAACGAAATAATTCAATTTACATTGATATCTTTCGCGGCTTTTAGTCTTAATAATATTTCAATGTGTTCAGAACAGATTTATTATTTTAATTTAGTTAATCATAGTGTAGAATTGCGCGTCAGAGGAAACATTTTAAATTAACAATTTTGATGTCTAAAGTCGTAAGGCAGATGTTTCCTCTTACGTACGATCATTTTTCAATCTTTTTTTAGAAGAGAAGGAAGTCCTTACAGTGGGCGTACATAGACTTAAAAGAAAGAAAAAAGAAAAAGATGTTGTTCTTTAAATTATTACCTCCTTTGAAGGCAATTGGAGGCTTTTACAATTAGCTCGTGTTGTGTCACCTATAAAGGAACACATAACAGAACCTTTATTCATACGGTAAACTTTAATGTTTTTTTAACTTATATGTACTGATGGTGTACCTAAATGAATAGTAGTTTAAAAATAACATTGATATGTGAACCAACATTAGTTCTTCACTGTCGAAAGCAGATAAATTTTCATAGATTTCGCTCAAAAATTGATGAAACACCGTTTATTTGTCACACAGTTAACTCTTAAATGCATGACTTTTATTTATACTTTAAAAATATATATATCTCGTAGATAAGTACACTATAATGCAGTGAATATATATATATATATATATATATATATATATATATATATATATATATATATATATATTGTATATATAAATTATTTTTTTAACTTGTTTTTTTTAAAAAAAAACCCTTATGTTGCAGTTTAAGTTAATTATTATGCATTTATGGGTTAAGTGTTCACTTGTACCAATATTCGAACTTACATTTAAGAAATATATCGACATAATGAACATAAAACATGAATAGTTGAAAAGAATAAAAGAAGTTCGAAATTATTCTTTTATGGTCCCCGCTATTGGGGACCTCTCCTTCTACCCCCTATTTAATTGGGAACAGGGTTTTGTATTTCTTAATAATAATTTTTTTTCACTACAATTATTATTTTCGTTCTTGTCTTCCATAGTACACAATATCTTTTTTCCTCCTTCTATCATTCTACAATCCCATCTTCCTTTCTCAATCATTCCATTACTTTCGTACATCCTCAAATACTTCAGTTATCCATTTCTATTACAGTATCACAGTTGTAATTGGTTTAAAAAGTGAAAAAATACGTAAGAAAATTTAATTCATAGGAGAGAAGAATTAAAATTAGAAATAACCCTCCTAAAATGGTGAAGATGAAGTCCCTAATAATAAGGGGCGTTTAAAATGGAAGATCATAGGTAGAGAAGTGAGACTTGCGATTATAGGCCACAGGTTCGATCCCAGGGAATATAATTTTATGTAATTATCAATCTATGCGTTAATTATATAGGATTGCCACTGTACATAAATACGATGCGATCGCCAATCCTAAAGACAAGCGTGGTCAATTACGGTATAACCCCCTGAAATATCTTTAGATTTGAAAAAGTTTTTCTAATGTTAATGCAACTTATGAATCTAATACAAATAAATAAGACTTAATAATAGCAAAAAAATATTTGTGATTAAAATGTTGTTCGAACTGGTTTAACTGATTTATATATAAGTTTTATATGAAAGAAGTCTTTAATACGCTAATTAGAATATTTAAAAAAAATACGGCGCTCGAAAAGATATATGGATAATTAAAGATCCGAAGAAATCCTTATTTTTGACTCGATATCGTCAAATAGTGCATGTAGCCCGGTTCCAAATTATCCTATTGGAAATATAAAAGTAGCTTAGATCCAGCTGTGGGAATATTAATCATCTCTGAAGTAATACATAGACAGTCTGAAAAAGACATCCTGATAAAGTTAAAAAAAGACAAAAAAATAATTCACCATAAACCTACTGTTATAAATTAATTAAACAAAAAGCTAAAATTAAATTTAAATGGAAACTAAAGAAGAAAAAAACTTAAAAAAAAAACCTATTCACATGAGGAAATTTCCGGAGACAGTGACAAATTGTTCAACCGCCACGTACAAGCCATCTCACTCTAACTCGCCTATTAATATACCTCTCACCTTTTCTGACGTACGCTGTAATATATAATGTACACGGAACAACAGGAACCGAATGCCTTGACTAGTCTATACTTGTTTTTCGATAATAAATATTAACGTACAGGCATGGATGCCGTCGTCGCCATTTCAGCATATATGCCTACATCAAGACAAGGCCATGATTGCCTCGATTGCAGACGGTATGGTGAGGGGGTTGGTTTTGAGGGGTCTTTCGATTCGTGTTCACCAATTGAGAACTTTAAACTTAACTGCTTAGATAAATAAAATTATAAAGTAACATATATGAAGACCAAAGACTGAACTCAGGGTAGAACATCCATCCGGAAGGATCATGGACTTTAAGATCGTTATAAGACTGAACACAGACTGATTTCAATTGGTCTTAATGTGGTAAATCTATTTAATGGAGCCATGTTAACATATCTATATTATGCAAGTAGTACATATATATACTTATAGTATATACTAAGATGGTTTAGATATAGAAACAAATTAAAAATTTTCATGGTGCCTGTTGAATCGTGTAATAGATATTCACCCTTCGCTTTGCACCCTATTTATTTTTAATAGTGTACGTGTAAGCATGTGAACAAATAGAATTTAAGAACAATATTCGGAAGTCAATGATCTCTAGCAACAGAGCGTACCTCAGCATAGTGAGCAATAGACAAGTCATGAGGAGTGCCGAGAAGCACAAGGCAATGCCTAACATAAGCTGCCGGCTCTCTGACTCCCTGCTCCGGCTGTCGCGACCCCGACTGCGTTTGGTGGCAGTGACGCTAACCGGTCATGGTGTTTTTAACAAACGTCTATTTACATCAGTCGTTATGGACAGTCCTCTGTGCAGAGCGCGCCTGGAGGAAGACGAGACTGCTGCTCACGTGCTACTTCGGTGTACGGGTGTAGCACCCAGGGCTACCTTGGTTCACCAAGGTGCCTCTTCGAGATCGCCGGCAACATCAAGAGTCTGCCGGGGTTTCTCGAGGAGTTGGGTTGGTCTGATTAAGACCAACCACGACGCGAAATGAGCGCATTGCCGCTTAGTTTCGGCAACCAGCCCGCTGAGATAAAACAAGACAATAATCGGATAAATAAAGGACGTATTGAATATTGTATATCTTGATTCTTGTCACTTGATGTAGGCTTTGTTTAAATAATTTATAAGACTGCGGTGAAGAGGTAAGGTGATTTTTTTGGTAAAATGTAAATTCTGAACCCAGCGGATGAAACGCAATTTTTCTTGTTAAATACCTTCTTCGATTTGATTTTTATCTCCTCAATATGTTAAAACAGCGTCTTTGCATTGGTGTTTTGAGTTTACTGAATAACTATAAGTCGCATGGAGACAAATCAGGAGAATTTTGGAACCAATCGAGACGTGACGTCTTTGAGATACAAAACATCCTTCAACAGCGATGTGCCAAATTATAAAACAAATGTTGACAAACAGACTCTTAGTGACATATCCTTTCAACATCGGAAAAAAAAATACATGCCTAATGCCCGACAGTTTTAAATTACAATTTCACTATAATTTTTGATCTGAGTACTTTGTTATTAAATTCAATTTGGAACATAACATTTATATACAGGGTGATAGCTTAAATATATTAAAGCTTTATTGAGGTGAATACATAGCTAATTTTCTGTCAATTTATATATAGTATACATTAAAGAAACTTCATGAGTTTCAGAAAAAAAAACGTTTTTAAAATTCGAATCACTACATATTAAAATTAGTTATTATTACTGTCTATACATGCAAACTTTGCATTACCGGTAATTATTGGCGTGACATATTCAAGTACAAAAAACAATCATTTATTTATATCTTATATTAAAATGTAACATATTTAAGATCGATCACTTTATACACGATGATTGTATATACGTTATAAATACGTTATAAATAATATATGTAGATGAATGAATGTATAGATGAATTACCAGAAAAAAGGTTACATTTTAACCTCTCAAAGCTCAGGGTGAAGTGACAAGAAAAAAGATGTATGATTGCGGATCTTCACCTTAGGATTTCTCACTCTAGCATGAGCAATGGTAACCTAGCTAGAAGGGTTGAGAGTTACGATATTATATAATTCACACTTTGTTAATTATTTATATAAAATTGCCTATACTCGCAAATAAGTTTCAAGGGATTATGCGAGTGCCTTCTGGCCTGCCATGCGTGGTGGTATATCCTCCCATAGATATCTCGAAGTGGACGTTTAAGGGCTTGACACCATGAACCACTGTGTTAGGTTATTTTATCACAAAAATATAAACTGATTTGTATTATTATACAAATATTACATTACATGATTATAAGTAATTTTGACTCACAGTGATATAGAACCTCCGCGCAATTATAAAGGTAAACACATTACAAATCTTAAATGATTAATTGTTAACTTTAATTAAAAGAAAAACTATGAAGTACAAAGTTAATTAAATAATATATATATAACTGGCCAGTAGCAAACAAACAAGACGAAGTTTTTCCTTGCCAGGCTTTTCCTGTATCGTGTGAATGCTACACACTTCCGGAGCTTTTCCAGCCGTCGCGGTCGGTGGAAAAGCTTTAATAATGACAAACTTACCCAACGCTTCGCTCGCGAAACCAAAAAGTACTTTTAATCATTTCGTTAGAATTACACAGGCTTTTGAAAATAACATCAACCTGCACAAGGAGGTATTAGGGTTTTATTTTTACTTTCTCTATTGCAATTTCTTCAAAGGGTTGCCTGTTTAAATATATTTATAACTCCACTGCCGAAATTTCACTTTGATCTTCGAATTTATTTCGTCATTAAACAGTCGATTCGGGATAAGTTGAAAATAAATTTATATTACTCACTTAACTGGCTTCTTTGTAAGTGAAAACTTTATTGAATGTTTCGATAGAAGTCGTAGGTAAGTTTAATTTAAATCAGGGGTAGTCAACAAACTCACGCTATCTTAGACTACCTTTATCTTATAATAACCAAGGTCCAAGCTGACTAATACCTGACCCGCTGACTTAGGCCTCCAATTACAATAGTATTATAATCAATATATACAATAGTCATTATCATCAGGGCAGGTCAATACTCGGCCTGCTACCAATTTACTATATAAAGCATTATATATATATATATATATATATATATATCATATGATCCATATAATCATGTACATTAAAAGCCTGATAATTGAATAATAGATATATGTACGAGTATATGCTATAAAAATCTATGTTCATGGAGGACTATCAAAGTCTTTAGGTCTCTTAAGAATATTCCAGAAAGATCTTTAGAAAACAAAGATCTTGATTATTGTAGTCATTGTCTTGATAGCTGTCGATCCTGACCGAACTGTTCCTATCTTCAATTTCGTGGTGCGTGAAGATTAGTGACATATATATCGGATCGATTTTAGTGTAGCACCAAGTTCTAGTAGTGGTGATACCACCAGATGTTTTAGCATGCCTTGATTTGTGTAAAGTAATAATTCACTCTTTGTTCATTAGTGATGTAGAATTGCCACTGCTCACAAATAGATTTCAAGAGATACTGCGAACGCCAAGCGATTGGCCAAACGTGGTGATTATGGTATTTCCCCACTTAGATATCTTTGGGGAAGGCATACGTTTGAGGGAGGCGTAAGTTCTTTGAAATTCAATTAATTTTATATTGTAGATCAGTGATTCCAAAAGTGGTCTATATCGACCCCTAGGGGTCTATGACAACCTGCAAGGGGTCTACGTCAGCAAAAAAAATTTGGGGGTCCATGAAATGAAAATGGGGGTCCACGATAGTGGATCTCAACATATACACTGATAGTACCTATTTACTTACATCATACTGTCTTATAATATCAAAACATTTACATTATTTGTAAAGGTACCTATGAAGTAAAAAAACTGTTTATTTAATGTTACGTATATTTTACATAACAGATGCAAAAATTTTTTTGAGTAGTTTTAATTTAAATTCAATTAATAAATGTATAAATTAACATGTGTTTTTACTTCAAGTTTTTAACACTAAACTTTAGTTAGAAATTTACAAGAAAACCAATATCAGGTAGGTAGGGGGTCTACCCAACACGGAAAAACATGGCAAGGGGTCTACGACACAAAAAAGTTTGGGGAACTCTGTTGTAGATCAAAGCAAAATTTTATACTAGTTTTTGATATGTGTAGAATTAGTGCACATTTTTATTTATTAGGATTTAATTTAGGTAAAAATTAGGATTTAATTTAGGTAAAAATTATGCCTTTTGATGTTACCAGGCTGTCACGGCTAATGCTAAACCGCCGAAGTAATAAACCGTGAAAGGAGGTAGGATATGATTTTTTAATTAATTACCTCCGCGTCCTCCCGGGCGAAGCGTTTACCTCCTTTGACATTCCTCTCTCATATAACTAAGTTATTACGATAATCCGTAAAGCGACGCTCTAACCTGACTCCGCTTACATTACCGGGCGTTGATTTATTAAATTTACATACTCGCATACCCGAGCGGCATTCGATGCTGAAGTTAACAATTATCGTCGCCATAACTCTCGCGGTGTTATATAATGCGTGTACCAAACCTCGGGTAGGAATGCGATGGGCATTTTCATAGACCTCTTACATTATAAATATAATTCGAAAATTAATAATTAACCAATAATAATACGTAAATCATGTCCACAATAATTATTTTAGTACCTCTAAATTAGTATAACAATTCAAATTTACATTATCGACATAATAAAACCTTATAAAGTACTCAAAAGGTTGCAAAATCTTTGACGACAAAACATGAAATATTACACGAAAACTAAATTCTTTTTTTTTCTAACTCCATTATCTATAGGTCTTCTTGAAATTTCAGAACCATCTACTCCAGCACCTTAACGTGATGGCGACCATCTGTACTACTATTGGCCAGACTATATACACCAATACCTCACTTTGCATCATGGTTACGTTCCAAAAAAACACGACGCAAATTGAAACAGCGCAAAGTGAATGAAGATTTTCTATAGCAATCCATGTAGAGATCGAAGATAGGTTCCAGGGTCACGAAAATACAACGTTTTAAAAAGAAAATTGTGCAAAGTAAACATTTAAAAAACAAAAATAATATAACTCTGCCAATAAATAAATTGGAATAATATTTACCTTTTTTGTGACCGGAAACAACACGTAAAAATTAATGTAAATTCATTTTTCTCTTTTTAAAAAAAGGAATAACACAATACTGTTTAGGCCACAGGAAGTCGCAGAGAGACGCAGACACCTGTGTCTCGCCATTCGTTCATCGGCTTAAAATAAGAAAAAGAATATAACCAAAACATAAAGCTGAAAACAGCTAACATTATAACAGCTATGCTATTTTTATTTATCCTTTATTGACGAAGTATTTTAATTATGTCGCGCCTGATGTTAAGCGATGACGTGGTCTACAATGCTACGTGCTTGCCTATTACATACCCAATACATATATATGTATATATGTATATATATATATATATATATATATATATATATATATATATATACAGTGGCGTAGCTAGGGGGTGGCGAGCGGGGCGGCCGCACCAGGCACCACAAGCAGGAGGGGCACCAAAGTTGATAATGAAATGTTAAAAGAAAAATGAAAACCACAATTTAAAGTAAATGACATAAAAAGTTTATCGAATTTTACTATTTTTGTGCTAAAAAAGTTGTTAAATAATATGAACATTAAAAAAAAGTAAACGGTTACAAAAATATAATATACACAGTGTTTAAGCCTTTCATTCGCAAAACACATAAAGTGTTTTTTAAAAGGGGCCCTAAATGACAAAATAATAAATTATTACATTATTGCAAGATTATTCAATGATAAATAGATTAAATAATTTTGAAATTATGTCAATAGTACATGAGAGTACATTAATCACATTTTCAAAATCAATAGTGTCGACTATTGATTTTGAAAATGTGATTAATGACTTTGCAGGCCAAAAAGCGAGGAATGTTCGTTTTTAAATTTTTCCAATAAATTTTATTGAGATTTAATGTTATTTTATATAAATTTATTATTATTTTGAATCATAAATATATATATTAACTACATTCTGTTCTGAATTTTGAAATTATTTAGAATCTTTAGGAGGGGGGGGGCACCAAGCCCCAAATACCATAGCTACGCCACTGTATGTATTTATATATATATATATATATATATATATATATATATATATATACAGTGTAATATATATAAATAAATAACTATTCATTTAAAATAACAGCCATCAGCCTTCCATAATTCTTTGAGGATCGTTTTATTTATTTTTCCGGATCCTTACATTAATATCTCAACGCACATTAGCGTCCCAAATTCCCCTAATTGTCACGTTTG
This sequence comes from Battus philenor, assembly GCF_028537555.1. Lineage (NCBI taxonomy): Eukaryota > Metazoa > Arthropoda > Insecta > Lepidoptera > Papilionidae > Battus > Battus philenor. The sequence goes on from NW_027181661.1 coordinate 17,482,597, forward strand.
AGCCTTATTCGTATTCGCGTTACGTTGTAAATACGTAAACATCTACTTACATACCTTTTAGATCTGTCGGCTTAATATGCGAACGAGTATCTTGGCCAATTTGCCGGCGTCTCTACACAGATACAGGGTGATTATATATAGATTTAAAAGATACACCCTATATCAAAAATCACAAAGATCGTTTTTGAAATTCGAATCGCGATATTTTTAATTTAATTGTCCTGCCATAATTTAATACACAAATATTTTTGTACGTAATGTTACATATATTCAAAGTGATCTCTTTATACAGGGTGAAAAAAAAATAATCAATCAGTCTGTACGAAAAGGGTAGGCAGTAGCTTAATGATTATTGTATAACTTAAAAAAAAAAGGTTTTAGATTAAATTATTTTTAAAGACGCATCTAAAACCTGTCATCAGCACAATCTAGCTGTCAAAAGAACCTCTCCTGTCAGATGGAATACGATTAAAAAGTTTCGGTACCTTTTGTTCTTATCCCTACACAAGTGGGGTCCAACCCCGTAACATGGGATCACAAGTAAATATTTAAAAACACAAAAGGTGACCCTACTCTTTTGATCACAAGTAAATTTTTAATCAGTGCATTAATTATAAAATTGTTTAAACGAACATGAGATGTGAATGTACATTTGTTGTCATAATTAAATATTATACATACTCTTTCATATTTAATATGATTGGGGTCTGAATATGTGTGCAATTAGGAACATAGACCTAAGAGAAAGAGTAAGAAACAGTTGAATTATTAGACTTATATTGGAAGGTTACGTAATGTTAAAAGTCATGCTGGTGTCTAAAACCTTCACAGCATGAGAGGCACCATGAAAGTCAAGCGACAGCTAAGGCTGAATACGCTTGGCGAGTGGAATAAGAGATATGTGTTCGTACAGTTTGAGCTGGCCAAGATTCTGATACAAATGTTAAATGGCCACGGGGAATTCGCCAAGTACTTATATAGGTTCAAATACAGAGAGAGTCCCACTTGCATCTGTGACCCAACAGTGGACAAAACCGTGGCGCAGACAATAACCAGCTGTCCCGTATTCGCAAAAAAAGATATGAGTGTGAAGTGGAGCAGAAAAAACGGGTGAGAAGTAACATCATCATCTTCCTGATGGCAGATAAAGAACCCCACCAGTAATTCCTAGATTATTGTTAGAGAGAAAAATTAGAAAAGATTAGGTTTAAAATATAAGATCAGGAATAAGGAATTTGAAATTATGAACTAAATTATATCAAATAAAGTGACGAAGGAAGGGAAGCAATACGTGTAGGAATTTTGAATGAAAGGAAGGGAACAAAAGAAAATGAGTCGAAAATGAAATAGTAATAATGGAATAAAATCCCTGTATATACTATAAAATACATACATACGTATATATTCGTGATTTCTAGGATAAATTATGTAATTATAATATAATTAATGTCTAATTTATACCATTACCGAAATTCGGAATAATCCGGGATTATCGTCTTAAAGAACGAACTTTTTTAAAATAAAACAACAATAAGAAGCTAAAACTCATTCAAATATTTTAATTTGTTAGCAATTCAAATTATTCCATGGCCGCGTATCATAAATTCACGTTGTCTTAGTGATTACTGAATTTAACTTACGATCGTATATCACAGCTTCGATTCCCGAGAAAAAAAAAGAGTTTTATTTCGATTTACATCTATTTATCTATTTTTTATTTGCATACGACATACCAATAACTTCTAGCAGTACTGTCTGTAGGGACAAGTAGTAAGATATAATTGATTTTAATGTGTAGTAATCCGTATTATTAACCATAAAAACCATATCATTATTATCTTATTCATTATTTCCGAAACCATAGATTTTTGATTAAAAACGAATTGTACAAAAGTGTTATAAAGGTACACTTACAAATATACATCCAGTATAATATATAAAAAATTTGTCTCTCCGTGAATGTAATTAAAAATGATATTATTAATAAATTAGAATTTCAAAGAAGATTCAACATTTAATACTTAGTGATATAGCTTATTACATAGCATATATAAGTTTTTCTGTTTAATATTGACACATATACACATTATTTAAAGGTATACAATATATATAATATACGATGTTATGAATAAAAATGATAATAAATAATTGCAAAGTGATTATTCGTCGCTTTTATTATATAAGGTGGTTTCACTTGGTTAAAGGGACGAAAACCATTTTATTTGGCAACACGTACGAGGTACAGAGGTCGATGTAACTACTGCGGTCTCAATGCGGTACGGTCGGAGAATTTATGTGCCAACAGGCAGCCGAGTGTACACCCTTACCACGCCACGCGAGGTGAAATCTTGGCCACGCGGGATTTCCGTGTAACTCACGCTCCACTGCCGCTAACGCAATAGACCCCGTTACAATACACTTTGTCCGCGCGGCAATCTAAGCCGTAACGCTGCGAATAGCCAAACAGCCTGTTCGTTATTAGTACGTAACATCCTTGGGGAAGCAACCCCGTTCAAATATTAAGGCTCGAGAATTTTAAATTAGAAACATTAGAAGGTCAAATTAAATATTAACAAAGCTAGTCGCGCAAACTGTTGGAGGCTGAAAACAATGAATTTATAATGGTTATACGCTTTTACCACTGTTACTTATTAATGTTTTAGTGCCACCTTTCTGCTTACGCCATTTCAACATTGAGCGACATGATACAGGCTTTGAACGATGTACAAACAAACTTTGAGATTGACTGAGCTCCGTGATAGAAAGTTCAACTTACGAAATAATTTTTAATTAACTTAAGTTAATATTAATTACATAATCATAGTACACTTGAAGGTAACTGTCAAGTATACTTACGACTAAAATAGTATTCTTATTTATAAGCATTACTTCTCTTTCGATCTCTTTTACGCTTCCCTTACTGCTGAACATTGTGGCTCTTTATTATCTTAGATATAAATAATCTAAAAAAGATATGTATCTTGCGTTACAGAATATACAAAATAATTGGTATACATCATTTATTTATTTAAATTTCACGTATATATTCGATATTTCTTTTCTTTTTTATTTGTCTGCTTCTCAACATCATGCAGTTAGAGTTTCGTAAAAGCCGTTCTTAGCTGATATTTACTTTTAAAAATAAATATTATTACCAAATTTAAAATCTTTCTGCCATGTTTCTCCAGAGATATCGTGATGAATATTTACATGAATTGTGTATGAATGTAAACAACATTTTAAGATCATACGAAAGTTATACGTAATTGTTATAAAAGTTGATATGGAAATTTAAAATGAATTTAACTTCCTGGCATCTTACATAGAATTCTGTTCGTAATACATCAAAAAGTAAATCACCTTTGTAACAAACAAGTGAAAAGTGAACACATGTTTCATAATTAAAACGAATTTATTCGCGATCTCGAGCGAATAATATCTTTTTCGTTCTACCCCCGTTTTTAGATACGCGTTCTTATTTTGAATTGTTACAAGGCTTCTTTAATTTCAAAATTTTTATGAAAATATTTTTTTTTAATATTTTTATTGTACACGATAAGATACATAATATACAGATACAATAATATACAGAAAAGTACAATGGGCGGTCTTATCACACAAGGCAATCTCTTATAGACAACCATAGTAAGGAAAAGATAATAGTACTTATAAAGGGTAGTTCACGTGTACAAAAAAATACATATTCACAAACAAATGAACATAAATATACATAGACATACATACTTAAACATACATACATACGTATATAACATATATACTTATAATAAAAAAGGTTTAATACATATTATAAATATAATACAATAATAAATAAAAACATCTAACTGACTTCGATCAATATTGGTTCGATCGCACTTGCCTCAGAAAGACGCAAGAAGAAAAAGAAATGAACTAAGAGATAAATAATTATAGGTCTAGTGAATGGTTCTTAACCTTTTTCTTGATAATAGATAGTGAGTATAGCACGTCTTATATTATTTATGATATAAACGGAGTTACAGTCCAGTGTTCTATTGGTTACGAAATCGTAAGCGAAAATATACTTCCGTGTTATCTCTGTGCTGTGAATAAACACGTCTTCTACCTAACAATATTATTATCTTAAAGTTTATATAAGAGACAGATATGCTTAGATTATTATCATTTTTATTTTCACACGGTAAATAAAGTTTTATAACGATAAAAATCAATATAATTTTTATAACACTATCTACAATAGTTTCTTGACAAGTTTTTCTAAATAGAAATAATATTACAAACAATACACGAAACAGGAGACGTCAATATAGCTGTAACACATGAAATGTTTAGAAAAGGTTTAAGAAGTTGGTATGACTAAAATCCATATAGAACGAATATCAAAATTATAGTTTTCTAGTTTATCCAAATTATAGCATAAACTAGTCGTAGATATCTCAAGGGATATTGCAAGAGATTTTGAATTATCCTAAACGCTGACCAACAGAGTTTGATTCTGTCTAGTTTGACTCCAGTTACAGGTGCGAGTCAATAACTTCAAATATCGAACACTCAACTTATAACAAAGCTATTGTCACGAAGGCAGGAAACGTCAATATAGCTGTCACACACAAATGTTTAGAAAAGGTTTAAGAAGTTGGTATGACTAAAATCCATTAGAAAGAGTATCCAAATTATAGTTTTGTAATGACTGCAGAGGTATACTGCAGCTGGCTTGCAAGAAAATTGAAAATTTAAAAATTTCAAGTATCAAAATTGTTACATACTAGAATGACCGTTGACAGTTTTTCAGTGCAGCCTACATCCTGAAAAAAATGCTACTATGGGCAGGATCGCTGACAGTTCGTTGTGTTAACTCTAGAATATTAAAAAGCGTATTTTAGAGAGTCTGCGTTTCCCTATTGCGAATCCCACGGTAGTGATAATATTAACTATTACATATTAAAACATACATTGAATAAATATCTCATTACAAAAGTGTTTAGTTATGTCTGTTTGAGCCAAGACGCTAATTGGTAACGATACTTCAGTGTGCGCTTTTAAGCTTGAAGCTTCAGTAAAAAGTTACACACATATATATATATATATATGTGTGTGTGTGTGTGTGTGTGTGTGTGTGTGTGTATATATATATGTGTGTGTAATGGGATTCCTATTGTAAGTACATGGGAGGAGCCATGCCCAGCTGTGGACGAGTGAACAAATGATACTAGTCACACTAACCAGTAAATGACTATGTAATTAAGACTAGACTATGTATATATATACATAGTATTAGGCCCCACCCATATATATATATATATATATATATATATATATATATATATATATAATTATAGCTGATTCCACAAACGTCTTGTCTTAGCTATGAATATATTATATAGGTTGTATTTTGGAGAACGTGCATTGAAATCGCACCAAATGATACCCACGTCTCCTTTTTCATCGGAGAACAAGACGCACAGGTTTACGACATCAGCACAAAGTTGAAATTCCCTCCATCCACCTTCCGTACGAACAAACAAGAACTTAACTTAGGTCTTCAAGATATGTGAATGGGTTTTTTTAAGCAAGCATATACCACCTAGTCTCAGCATAGCTTAGAATCAAGCGAAACATTCGTCAAATGCTTCGCCTATAAATGAATAAAAAAATATTTACTAAATGTAAACACGATCATAGGTAACGACACCAGGGTGAGAAAGAAGAATATAGAAAGACAAGAGGTTACCTCCAGAATTAAAATGAAAAATGAAGACGAGAATAATTAAAAAAATAACATTAAGCATTGATATGAAAAAGGATAAAAAAATACCAGTAGTTGGTATAAACTTTGTTACGGCGCTTTCAATCCGGAACACGGCAATGCTTCCGTTATACCGTACAACGGAGATAGAGGTTCCGGATATATCTAACTGGAATGCCTCTCGCTTTAATATTATTACTTTAAATTATACAGGATGATTGTTTACAGATGTAAAACCTTTAAACAGATGTGTCCATTTCTCAGCCTATATAACCGATTGCTCTGAAAGTCTGTCTGCTATTTCATCACCAATCGTCATCATTACCAGTTATTTCTATTACCATTGATTTTTGAATAGAGTATAACATATATTGATTGACAGTTAATGAGTCATATGATATGTCTGAAGATGAAGGTCTTTGACCAATGTGTGTTGCCGGTGATGACATATGGACCCGAGACGTGGTCACTTACGACAAGCCTCATGAAAAGGCTCAAGGTCTCGTAGAAAGCAATGAAGGCTATGCTCGGATTTTCGCTGCAAGATCGAATAGGAAATGAGGTCAGTAAAAGAACTAAAATCATCGATGTAGTTTCGAAGAATTGTTTGTCTGAAGTGGCTATTAAGTAAGAAAAGGACCAATATTTAGCCACTTCCGCACATGCAGTGGTAGTCGTGCAACAAAGTGCACCGCCCGCCTGCCCGCTAATAAATGCGAATGCGGCAAACAATGCGAATTACACAACTACCACCGCTAAATCACTCAACACGTGTTTCACCACTCAAGGGGCATCTTCGGGAGCTATGTTACACCGATTAGTGCCAAACACAGAGTAGACACATTGCGACTACCATTGCATGTGCGGAAGTGGCTAAATATTGGTCTTTTTCTTATTTAGGATGGACTTCCGCAAGTTAACGCCTGATTCCATTAAATACTTACTGTTGTTGCCGAATGGTCCTCCAAAGGCGACTACCAGAAGATGCGGCATGGGAAGGCACCCCACTAGATGGAACGACGACATAGTTATAGTTGGAGGAAGACGCTGGTGATCTTTGGGATGACGGAAGACCTATACCTTGTTGTGGACGTCCATCAGAATCTATAAGAAATCATAATGTAGACAAAATTTAAATATCCAAAAAACATCTGCATAAGTCCTTTATATTACAGAACATTATTTGTTTTTGTATCTTATTTCGTGTACCCACCCCATTTGTGCAAGCCGTCTGCGTTATACACAGGATTAGGCGTCCATTGCTCACTATACTTGTGTGATTAACAAAGTGTCGGATTCACCCGAGGGCTGTCAATTCGTGAAATTTAATATAAAATTAACCTTTTAGACATTTTGAATAATTATTTACGTTCCAACCCTTTCTCTTTTGATAGGTGTGTTCGTGAATTGTACAAATGTACATAGATCTATGCTTCGATTATTGAAATACCACAGATATATGTTACAAAATAAAAACTTTATTTATGACATATAACATTTTTACACGGTTTTGTTAATACTTTTATATTGTAATAACCTAACGGCGTCATTGTTTTCAGACAATTAAACTTAGGAGTCCTCAAAACAAGAGTGAATAGGTTTCTTATAGGCAAGCATGTAGCATCTTATACCTCGTCTTTGCTTAACATCAGGCGAGACAGAGGTCAAATGCTTCGCTTATAAAGAACTACCTTTCAGTTTTTTTCTCTAACAATTACAATAATCTCAGGTACCTAACTGAATAATGAATGACAGTAGTAATAAGCTTTAAGGTGCTAGAATGGAGTGCCGGCACATATAGCTATGGGCGTCATGATGGATACACAACCTTTTTAAAAGCCTTAGATATAGCTGGATTCATGTTGCTAGAAACCGGTACTATTGGAAATCCGGAGTACCATGTCTAGATGTGGACCTGGTCCACCAAAACGACTATTATTATAATTATATCAGTTCTAATTTCAAAGCAGATAGTTAGCCATATTCGACGAAAATAAATATAAAAAACATGTTCGAAGTCAACCCTCTTTTTCACCAGCCAACCTATTAGACGTAAAACAAAACGAAACAATGAATCATCCTTTAGCTTAGACAAAACCTAGATCTCTATGATAAACAAATGTGATATCCTTGTTTTCTTTTTCTCGTTGCTCAGAGTCGTTATTGTATAGATATATAAAATATATAGATATATAAAAAATTCAAGACTCATTTTACTCCGAATTTGGAATGTCCTTGTCCCTGAAAAATTCATATATATATATATATATATATATATATATATATATATATATATACCCCTGCACCTTATTACAAAAAACCATAATGATTAGTCTATTTAAAATTAAATTACTTGGGTCCAAATAACACGACACAGTTAAATTAGACGAAATTTTTTCAATATTTTACTAGACAGAACTCATTCCTAAGCCGCATTGTCTATAGTAGGATTATACATACGCTATCTGTGAACCCAAAAGACAAATGTTTATATATAAATTACAAGTAATTTGTCAGCCCTGGCTTAAGGATGACACTAGAACCGCTCACATACAAATCCTTCAGCGTATTTGTCTTAACAAAACATACGTATTCATCTTTTGCACATGGAGCTTTTAATGTCCTTACACAGAACTCGTATACGCTTGTTAAAAATATTTTACTAATCTCCTATCCCTAGGTTCTTGTCCACGAGCAGGTAGATGTGGTATTGTCCCTTCATCAGGTGGTCCAAGTCTCAGGAATAAAATCTTGACAACGCTAGTCCAGTTATATGTTTAATGTAATCAGGCGTTACCTCGCGGAAGTCCATCCTAAGTAAGAATCGGACCAATATTTAGCCACTTCCGCACATGCAGTGGTAGTCGTGCAATGAAATGCACCGCCCGCCAGCCCGCTGATAAATGCGTATGCGGCAAACAATGCGAATCACACAACCGCCACCGCCAAATCACTCAACACGTGTTTCACCCCTCCACGGGGCATCCTGAGGAGCTATGTTACACCGATTAGTGCCAAACACAGAGTCTAGTAGACTAGTAGGCATGTGCGGAAGTGGCTAAATATTGGTCCTTTTCTTATCCAGTTATATGATCACCATGCACTCTTCGCCGCTCTTAAAGCTGAATTTGAATAAATTCCGACCTCCATCTCAACGTCACGACGCTCATAGAACCTCCGTGAGGTACCATGCACCAAATACGCGTCACACAAATACCTAAGACACGGCCTGTGTTACTCCTGACCGCCGAGTAGTCCTCGCTTCGAAAAACCTATAGTACACTATCACATATAAACTTACACGAGTATAGTGCCTCTTCGTGCAAGGGTCGTCGACGTAGCTTGGATACGACATACAATTTATTTACCTCCTGTTTCACAAAGCCTAAATCGACTACCAGCATTACCTCAACACATATCAAGCATACCAATCGTGGATGCGATTTCTAACAGAAACCTATAACAATGGGCGTGTATCTGCCGTCATGGTGAAGAATCCTTTACCTTTTTTTTTTCAAGTTTCTCCGCATTAAATTTAACGTATATCTATTTAATGTAATCAGGCGTTACCTCGCGGAAGTCCATCCTAAGTAAGAAAAGGACGCATTTATCAGCAGGCTGGCGGGCGGTGCACTTTATTGCACGACTGCCACTGCATGTGCGGAAGTGGCTAAATATTGGTCCTTTTCTTACTTAACGTACACCATCGTTATCACCTCCTATTTTCCACCATTTTGAATAGTAAGGATCCAGGTGCTACCCGCAACTTTGATATCAACCTTATATCGCATTTGAGTCTTACTCTTTTGACTTGAATAGTCTCATGGTCTTCAATCCAGGTGGAACTTGCACCAGATATAATTTTAGGATAATGTTGCCATTTCATTTCAATTCAAGTGTTTCTCAAAACTTTACCACTTATTTGGCTTTCAGTTTATAATAGAAACACCTATCAGCTTCCTCTACATTGCCTTTTAAGCCAGCCAGTTCAAGTTCACTGCTGGGTATAGTATATACACTATAAATTGCAAATAGGACTGGTTGGCTTTGTAAGATCTTTTGTCTGCTTTAAGGGTGAATGTCCTACTCAGGCATTCCTATTCGTGCTTTCCACTCCACCTTCTTCTTCTTTTAAGCTGATGCACGCCCACTGCAAGTCATTGAACTCTGTCAAAGATCGCAACGTTAATTGGTCTTCTGCACGCGTTCAGCGAGTTCCCGCGATCTTAGCTATATCGTCGGTATGCCTAGTGGAGGCGCCCACTGCGCCCACACCGTGGCCATCATTCAAGAACCTTTCCACCACTTCAGACGAACAATTCTCTGAACCACATCGGTGATCTCGATTCTTCAGAACAACTCCTCATTTCTGAATCGATCTCGCAGTGAAATTCCATAACGTTAATTAATTCAATAAAATATAAATATCATTATTATTTTATTATTACAAAAAGTAAATAATTATTTATTAAATGACATACATGCAGTATGTCGACCAAATTAACGTTAGATATAATATAAAATTATAAAGACTTATTTCATGAATACAAAAACATAGTATCTTTTTTATCTTGAAAAAGGTTATATATGTTTAAAAAAAATCCCCGAACCGTTTTACGGGCTTATATTGCGATTGAAATATTTCGTCCAAACAAAAGTTTTCGGATTTATAATCATATTTTCTTAGCCTAAATCAACAATGGCGGTACAATCTCTTTGTTTTCCGTGATGGATGTATATGCGTGATGTATTAACATATTTTTTAAAAAAAAAACACACTTTACTCTTTGAAATTACATCAATAAATTTGGATATGTAAGAAATAAACAGACAAGTAATTTAACATATAATTACGTTTTTAATAATAACTTAAAATACTTAATGTAGAAATAAAAAAGTATATTTTGTGTGCATTGGACAATCATAAAGACCAACAACCAGCGGTAAAAGACAGAGAATGTTTGTGGGTGTTTTAAGAGAAAGACTAATATATAGCTACTTCCGCTATGTATTTATATTATGCTATGTATGTATATTACATAGCGGAAGTAGCTATATATCAGTCTCTTAATTAGGATGGACTTCCGCAAAGTAACGCCTGAATCTATTAGATATGTGGGTGTTTAATTCCGCCATTTTTGGTATTTTTCTATGATCGTTCATTTTGTTCCATTTCTGTCGATATTTCGTATGTTCCGCTCTTAGCTGATGAAATCAAATTTTATGTTCCAAAACATTATGTAGAGATGGTATGAGTAGTGTTATCCCAGCGCTGGAGAAATGAGACTCGCTCTGGTCGCAGATTCGATTCCCGAGACGAAATCTTGTATAATCTTACACTATGTGTATTATTATAGATTTGCCAATGATCATAATAATTTCTAGAGGATGGATAGCAGCGTCCTCTGTGTATAATACCACAGTGCGATCGCCAAACCAGCCAGGAATGGCGATTAAAATATCCCGCTATACATATCTAAAGGTCTTGCTTTGCAGAGACTGTCTATGAACTGAAAAGAAAAGCCTTATGGTTTCAGAGACAAAAACTTCAGTTTGTAATTCTGTTATATTGATAATAATATATTTATGTTATTACAGTTGCAAATGTTAATAAACTGATTGATAAAAATTATCAAGTAAATCTTAAAGCGTATCAACAGATTATCTCAAAATACCATAAAGCGTTTTGTACTCGAAAACAAAATAACAGAATAACAAAAGAGAAGATAAGAAAAATAGAATTATCCGTAAATATTGCGAATAAATATAATTGTAACGAGAATCGTGAAACGCGATAAATTGAAGATGGTGAAAAGAGTACGTGTCGAAATAATTCCGTCAACAGAATTTGAATATCCCTTTGTGTCGCATGAGAAACTTATCGTGCGCTTGGCTTTTAATAACAAAAAATTTTCTGTTTTTTTATCTAACAAAACCTATAGCTTATCTGAGGAATCAAACCAGAGTTTGTGTAAGTCAGGGGTGAACAACCTTTTTATTTGATGGGCCAATTTTTTTTTGACTGGCCGCATAAAAAGTTACACTAAGTGTTTATATATATATATGTATATATATATATATATATATATATATATACACGTGTGTATGTGTGTATGTGTGTGTGTGTGAGTGAGTGTGTTTCCGAAATCGGAATTAAATTACTTTATTTATAATGACGACTGTGAACATACTAAATAATTTATTATTGAAAAAAATATATTTATATAACATTTATTCAACAGCCGAAATTGGAAAATGTGAGGCACCATTGGGAATGGAGAACGGGATGATCTCCAACGAGTCTCTGTCAGCTAGTTCAAGCTACGACCAGAGCGTGTCTCCGCTCAGCTCTCGGTAAGTTTACTTACTTTTTTTTCAACACAAAACTACCCACATTTATTATGTTACGAGAATTACGTCACTCGCACACCGACTGTGACCGCGTGCACACGTGTTCTGTGTTCGCTCCGCATTATCAAAAGCAATATTATTAAATCAGTTTGGATACTTGCATGTGGGCAGTGGCAATCCCATATAATTAAAACAAAAAGTGTTAATTATAAAACACTATAGCCCGGTAACATATGTCTAAGTGATTACTTTACTTATCGATAACTTATTAAAATAAGTTTTCTATTTCATACGCCGACTTTAGTAATAATATGTCTAACAAAAAATAATCTTGACGCGCCGGGAAAAGGTTTTTTAATTTATCTTTGTGGTTTGTATGGAAATGAAATCCGTTATTTTTTAAATATTTTCCATTGTCTATTACTAAGAAGCCTTATAAGAAGGCTCAAGATCAGAGAGCAATGGAGAGGGCTATGGTCGGAGTTTCGCTGCGTGATCAAAACAGGAGGTCCGCAGAAGAACTAAGGGAATGTCGTAGCTCTTCTGAAACAGCAGTGGATGGGGTACATCGCTCATGGAACCGATGGGCGTTGGTGCCGAAAGGTTTTCAAGTGGCGATCACAAGCCGGTAGACGGGAACAGCAAATGATCTTGGGGTGACATATCCCTTGCAGTATGCGTCCATTGGTAGAAAAATAAAGAAGTACGACCATTCTTCGGCGGTCATCTCGTTATAGGAAGAAGGTGCTCGGGGCAGATGTATAACAGATTTTAGAAAGCCTTCTAGTCCACTTAACCAAACCTTAGTGATAAAATTAATTTATTCAAAATTGGAACCTTTAACAAAACGCTTATTGATCGTCAAGTTTTTTTGAAGTTTGTTTTAAAATTACAATGATATTTTTCATTATTATACTTTCATATGTATTATGTTTTGAACAAAATTCGAATAAAACATCGCAGGCTATCGTATTAACCTAAAACAAAAATCAAATTAACCGAATAGCTGATTACATTTGTTAATAGGTTGACCATTATAACTAAATTTATCCCGGACAAATAACAGGGGGATACAAAACTGGCGTCAAATTTCTACGTACCGTGTCCAGTTTGAGATGGTTCTGAATTATTTTTACTCAGATTAATAGATTTTAATTTTAGGACCTTTAAATGGATATAAATAAGCTCCCTAAATAAATATACGTTGACATTTTTTTGAGCTACGACCATAGCTTTTTACGATCTCCTCATTTATTTTTTATATTCCGTTTATATTCCAATCTTAGTATCTGTATTTCGTCTTAATTATTATATTTAAAGATATATTCTAAACATAGCGTTTGTTAATAATAATAAAAAAATGTAATTATGTTTGTACCCAGGATTCGAACGGAGCTCCGGGGCGGCGCCTGGTGCCCTAATGGACTGATCAACGCAAGGAGCCGTCAATACCTGGAGATAAATCTCCACGACGAGTATCTGATCACAGCCACCGAATCACAGGGTCGATTCGCCAATTCCATAGGAGTTGAGTTCGTTGAGAAATACTCTCTGGAGTATTGGCGCGATGGACTCAATCGTTGGGCAAAATATAATGACTTCAACGGAACACGGGTAAGCAGTGTTTATCAAAATTATATTAAACTGACGTTTACTTTGACAACACCATTATAATGTCATTTTAAACAAATTACTCCCTACATGAGTTCATATGTGTGTGTGATTGTGTAAAAGAGTAAGTGATATATTTGGTTTCGCTCTCGTAAAGTTTAGACGTCAATATACCAGAGTAACAAAAACCGCGTTATGAAACGGTTTTTATTATTATTAAACGTTTTTATTTAGTTCGACCCGTACGGAATTTATTTGTTTATTTATTTGGGTCAAAATTAGAAATTGAAATTTAAGCACCTTCCTGTTGTCAGATTGATCTGAAATTTGGTACACACATTTAATTTAGATGACAATAAAATATAATAAAATCAATAACATTATAAATCTAAGATGGCCGCCGATACAAAATGGCGGATTACATATTTTTCCAAAACCACCACAATATGGGTATCAAAAAACCGTTTAACTTAAAAGTTTTTGAAATGTATTTATAACTTTATTTAAAAACAATACAGTTTTAACTGTTAAAAAGGAATTTATACTTATTTTTTACTTAATTAGGCAACAATAAGCTACTACTACTAACTACCTCTCAAGTAAACTGCGCATTTTGAAACTAGTCTAGTCAGATTACTTTTTTTACGTTTTTATTTACATTAGTATTCGTATTTTCTTTTGTTTTTATTTTCATACAACTAAGTAGGAAAAGGACCAATATTTAGCCACTTCCGCACAGAATTTGACTATGTGTTTGGCACTAATCGGTGTAACATAGCTCCTGAAGATGCCCCGTGGAGGGGTGAAACACGTGTTGGAAGTTCGCATTGTTTGCCGCATGCGTATTTATCAGCGGGCTGGCGGGCGGTGCACTTTGTTGCGCATTTGGTGCATGGTACCTCACGGAGGTTCTATGAGCGTCGTGACGTTGAAATGGAGGTCGGAATTTATTCAAATTCAGCTTTAAGAGCGGCGAAGAGTGCATGGTGATCATATAACTGGATAAGAAAAGGACCAATATTTAGCCACTTCCGCACATGCCTACTAGTCTACTAGACTCTGTGTTTGACACTAATCGGTGTAACATAGCTCCTCAGGATGCCCCGTGGAGGGGTGAAACACGTGTTGAGTGATTTGGCGGTGGCGTTGTGTGATTCGCATTGTTTGCCGCATACGCATTTATCAGCGGGCTGGCGGGCGGTGCATTTCATTGCACGACTACCACTGCATGTGCGGAAGTGGCTAAATATTGGTCCTATTCTTACTTAGGATGGACTTCCGCAAGTTAACGCCTGATTCCATTAAATATTTCATATAACTATTTTGAACATTTCCTTCTGATATCGAACCTATCATTAAGAACCAGTCGTTTTGGAAATATATCGGATAGGATTATGCTTATTGAAAACGCTGTAAAATGTTTATACTTACAACTGTATGTGCATTTGTGACAAAATTGACAAATGTCTTACAAAAATTTTTTTTGTCGACATTTGAAAGACTTCCTTACTTACACCCAGAGTAACCTTTTTTAAGGCTTTTGTGCGTTTGACCATCAACTCGCCTGATGGAAAGCGACGATAAAATGGAAGATAAAGTACGGATACCCAGTAGGCACCTAATCACTCTGACACCGAAGAGACATGGGCTATAATTTTGAGGATACAAGCCGGCAGGAGGTCTTTTGACCAATGTGTGTTGCCAGTGATGGCATATAAATCCGAGATATATTACGACGGACCTCAGAACAAGTCATAAGAGAGGGCTATATATAGTTTCGCTGTGAGATCGAATATGATATGAGGAGATCCGCAAAAGAGCCATAGAGAGATAACTATCGTAGTCCAAATAATTGCTCGTCTAAAGTGGCAGTTGATATGGCACATCGGTCGTGCAAGGGCCGAGGACATAACTAACTCCACAACTTACCCGTAGCCAAGTTATTTAGTTTTAAAATCAAACGTCATTTGACCATTTAACTCGGTGTTTGGCACTGGTCGTTGTAACATTATTCCTTAGGATCCCCCGTGGAGGGGTGAAACACGTTTTGAGTGAATTAACGGTGCTAGTTGTGTTTCGCATTGTTTGTCATACGCGCATTTATCAGCGGGCGGGCGGTGCACTTTTGCACGACTACTGCTACATAGCGGAATTAGCTATATATTAGTCCTTTTCTTAAAACTTAAGAATGTCGTCTGTCCTTCCGTTTTAGGGAATGTCTACTCAATCTGGTACCATTATACGCATTATGTTGTTTATATTTTAAAATATCAGATCAATTAATGCGTCTATTGAGTTTATATTTTTGGTTATGGAATCAAAATTTGGTAAATAAATCACAATATCGTAGTCACGGCTCCTTGAGCTATATCATCACTTTAATATTTAAACTGATATATCTATACATAAATTAAGAATCAAATAATTTATATTTTCGTAAATTATACTTTGAATAGTTCGCAATATCTTTATAATTGTAGTGTATTTGTAATAAATTCTAAAGATATTTTTTTTCAATTTTGTTTTTCTATTTCGTGTCACAGACAGCGTATAAAGATGTTGAATGCATGGTAAAAGGGTCAAGTGCAGCTGTGAACGTCTCACATTTGATGGTGCTCATTACGCAATTCCGTGTATTTTTTATAATAATTTTCATACTTTTTATGTATTAATCTATTAACTTACTAAAAATATCTTAATACAATGTAAAGAATTTTATAAGTCAAGTATGTATAGGTGACTTTAGTTCTTCTCTGTTCTTCTATAAGATTAACACTGCTCACAAGTTTCCACAGGATGGGTATCAGCGCCCTTTTTATACCATAATACCACACTGCGTTCATCAACCCGTCGGCCTGCTGGTATGTCCCACCATAGATATCTTTGGTGGAGGCCTTTAATTTGCAATAAGCGTATATAGGCTTAAAATAAAAACAAAGTGATCATTCTGAAATATGTTGCATTATTTTTTATCAACCTCTGGCCTGATGATAAATGATGACGAGGTCTAAAACGCTAGATTGATGCCTAGAAGAAACCTAGTCATTCTTGATTTGAAGATTCCTAAGTTATAGTGATATACAGGGTGATATGAGATTATCAACTCCATGATTCTCCTCATCATTTTTGAATTTCGCACGCAATATGTTCTCCATCTCACATATATATAGGGAACACTATATATATGTATATATATGTATATATATATATATACATATATATATATATATATAGCTTTATGATTGTCGAACATCAGACGGTTGAACCCAATGTGCCACGCCCACTATCTTCCTTATTACACATCTATTCTTGGTCAGGTACAAACAGTTAGTGAAATCTTGCAAAGGATATAACAGTTTACTTCCCACAGTACAAGCGTTATAACATTTAATTAGGTAATATACATTACAATGGCCAATTACGCGAATAGCATGCAACCGATGCAAGAAACGAAGGTACAGAATTTCTAGTGTTATATATATAGTCTGTGATGTCGTGTATGGTTGTTTTAAATGTAATTAGTCCCCTAGAGTATTTATACACGAAACGGAGGCCAAACGACGCAAACTGTACAGATAATTGCATTCTAAAATGTTATTAAATTCTATGTTTGAACACCGCTAGATTTTATAACAGACTTGTATCTGCATCAGGGGTATACATATCAAAGATATTTTTTTTTAAATAACGATCGTCTGTACAAAACATTCAATATTATATTAATATTATACCATACAATATTTTACCATAATATAAATATATGATATAGATATATACTACTCAAAACAAAATAGGGCCCACCATCATTTTGCCCCTTAATTTATGTGCATACATGATTATTAAATTTTTACAATTAGTCGATTTTGAATTAGGGTTTTACACATTAAGTAAACACAAAATAACGTTTAAATTGTTTAATTTTATCGCAATACACTCAAATACATACTTTATAAACAAACATAATAGAAGTATATAGACAATAATCTTTGATTCCTGTTTGGTAATGTTTTTACTTTTTCTGTCATTGTTTGACAATAAATCATTCAATGTCTCTGTGAGATAGTTATAAGGTAACAATTGTAACTAATTTTATGTCTAAGCTTCTAAGTTTGTACTTTCTTACTGCCTTTTGTTACTGTTTATCTACAATGAAGTAAATAAATAAATAAATATTGATTGGTTCGATATTGGAGTATATATAGTTATAAGTTTCAGTGAAATTGCTGTTTGATCCGGGAGGGGATGGTCGATTTCATCTTAAACGATCAGCGACTTCTATTGTTTTGAAAAGTCAGACGGAGAAACTCTTGTAAGAGGTTATACAACATATTTTACAGAGCACGAAACTTTACCCAACTATAAATCTTATCGTAGCAAAAGAAGAAAATATATTGTATATATTATTATAATTTAAACCAAGTATGGTAGAAGTAAAATAATACACGATTAAACAATATAAAATCTATATCATATTACATAATTAAAATAGATACATGATATCGACCAAAAATTATTTATCAATTTATAAATAAATACATTTGATCTCATTAAAACATGTATAAAAATACGAATGATGTAATTTATAAGAATTGTATAGTTCTATTTTCAAAATTTGAAATTTTTTTTTAATATTTCACTAGTTGCCAGCCCTAACTTTTATAATTACCAAATAAAACTCGAATGAAAAAAAAATTCGTAAACAATTAATCATTAACTTAGAATTCTTGTGTCATTGTTTTTTTATATTTTCTCGTTTCTCGCCTTCCTTACACCCTTCAAAAAATCTTTCAGTATCCACGTTCTGATATTTAACACGTCGCCTTTCTTTCCACGTCTACATTCCTAATTATGTCTCTTATTACGCAGCATATTTATTGCGTGATCATGTTTATAAATGAATGAATAAGAAATTTCTTTACAGATGATACCCGGTAATGTGAACACATACACACCGAACAAGTCCATACTGGAAGCGCCATTCATAGCGTCCAAGGTACGCTTCTTCCCCGTGTCTGAACATCCTCGCACGGCCTGCATGCGAGTGGAACTCTACGGCTGCCGCTGGAAACGTATGTCCTCCCGTATCTTATACTTAACGTAGGTAACTGATATATTTTGACTGCTAGCGTAGTCCCGGGGCAAATGCAACGCGAGATGCTAAGCGATTTTTATTTATAATTTAATATCGATTGCGCGCTTTGCGATTTAAGAGCCGCTGTGTTGCGGTTGTATTCACGTAATGTATGTTTCTGCAGAGGCTATTGTTGCGTACTCCGCGCCTAAGGGCGGCGATATGCAGGCGATGACGGGAGGCGCCCGATTCGAAGATTTATCGTACGACGGCGTGATGCGAGGTGGTCGACTGATGAACGGTTTGGGCCAGATCACAGACTCCCTGGTCGGTCCTAATGACTTCGAACTGGCTGATCCTGACGACACCGATGGTAATCACAACTTTACAATCTATTTCTAATTCCTTTTTTATCTATCTTTGTATGTCAAGTATGGAAGGTGTGTTTTGATTCTAAGGCATGCAGACAGGTGATACATCCATTCATAAAGTGACCAGATGATCTAAGATCTGATCTGATAGGACCTGCTGTAGCTGGTTTCAGGATGGGAAGCATCCTGAAACCGGTCCTATTGGATTTCTATGTAAAGCATGTGTCCAATAGTCTTACGGCTAAAATGGTGATTAAGATGATAATAATTACTGTACGCCTTGAGAAGACTTTTACGCTCAAACTCATTTTCAAACTGCTTTCTTATGGTGGGGAACTGGGAAATACATGTAACAAAACTGGTATTATTTAATAGAATCAGGCGTTACCTCGCGGAAGTCCATCCTAAGTAAGGAAAGGACCAATATTTAGCCACTTCCGCACATGCAGTGGTAGTCGTGCAATAAAGTGCACCGCCCGCCAGCCCGCTGATAAATGCGTATGCGACAAACAATGCGAATCACACAACCGCCACCGTCAAATTACTCAATACGTGTTTCACTCCTCCACGGGGCATCTTCACACTAACTGAAGTGGGTAAAACTGGTATTATATTTTTTTTTAATTTCACAGGCTCACGCTGGGTTGGTTGGAATAAGACGATGATGGCTGATGAAACATTGGAGTTGACCTTCAACTTCACAGATACCAGAATGATGCACTACGTAGACATTCACACCAATAACATGTTCACAAAGGACGTTCAAGTAAGAAATAAATTCATCATCTTTAGCTACCGTCAGTGTGTTTACAATGTTAACAATATAATCCATCTTCTTTTTTTTTTCTTCTATATTTTCTTCTTTTTATACTTAATAAAAATTGTCTATCAGTAAATCGAAGGTGGTGCAAACAACAATTAATACTACTTGTTCACATTAAATTTATAATACTTCTAACTATATTTATGCTCGATAAAGATTTAACATATTACCTAATTACTAATAAATAAATACTTAAATAGAATTAGATGATATATTTCGCCAATATGACTCGAAACTTCATTTCAAAAAAATATATTTTCCAGCATATTTTCTTATTTAGTTTTTTCTTTTCGTTTTATAATTTTTCAAAAATAAATGTAGCCTAAGTACTTCTAATTACATTACCTACCAGTATGAGTCGCGTGGAAATCTGTCCAACCATTTCGAAGATTAGCCAAAACAAATAGACAAAAATTAAAAAAGAATGTAATTATACATATACATTAATATGTTTGTAATAAAAATCGATTATTTTACATATGTATTACAAGCAGACACTTCATTTTTATTGTTTGTGTACATAAAGATCATAATCGAATCTATAAATTTGGATTATTTCTTAAAAACCCGTATGAAGTTGTGAATTTTCGTTATATGATTTTCACCTCTAGTTGCTCCGTCGTGTTACGGTCGAACCGAGCTCCGGGAGTAATATTAACTGAGTAACACTGTAAAGCGTTGGAACTAGAGTTCGTTGAAATTTTTATTTCCTATTCCGTACAGTTGTTTTTAAAAAACACCTACACTATTTAGGATAGACTGCAAGATAGGATATGTTGTGTTGCAATATATAGAATCCTACATGTCCTTTGTGACCTCCATGAAATTAGTTACTCTTGTGTGGATAGCTATGTACGGTAATAAAAGGACTAATATATAGCTACTTCCGCTATGTAGCAGTAGTCGTGCAATAAAGTGAATCACTCAGTGTTTGGCACTAATCGGTGTAACATTACATCTGAGGACGTCCCGTGGAGGGGTGAAACACGTGTTGAGTTATTTGACGGTGGCAGTTGTTTAATTCGCATCGTTTGCCGCATGCGCATTTATCAGCGGGCTGGCGGGCGGTGCAATTTGTTGCACGACTACTGCTACATAGCGGTTAACTAGTAGCGTTAGTCTACCTAGTGAGGAGTTTACCCACGCCGCGTCTACCAGCTTGTGGTCTCCACTAGAGAAACCTTCGGCCCCAACGGCCATCGGTTGCACGTGCAATTCTTTGAACCACGTCGGTGGTCTTGGTTCTTCTGCAGATTTCATATCTATCTCCTTCTTTCTCACAGCACGATAGTCCGAATTTTTAATATAAGAGATAATTGACTCGCTTTCAATTTTGAGTATATACCTGAATATTTTTTTTTTATTTAAAAAAGCTACCTTACTTAATGTACAACATTCACGTTTATACAGATGAAAGAGTAATATATATATATATATATATATATATATATATATATGTATACATCATATATTATCAAAACAATACGATAATGAAATTACTATAAAATGATTAATTTATGCTTAAAATATTTTTTTTATTTGTTACACAGTTATTCAGAGAGGCAGAAGTTTACTTCTCACTTGAAGGCGAAAGGTGGCAAGAAGATTACGTTTCTTACGAACCTAAGCAAGATCGTGTGTCGGAACACGCCCGCATCGTTCACATAGACCTGCAGAACCGCACCGCGAAACACATCATGATCAGATTCATCTTCCACCACGAGTGGATACTGCTCAGCGAGGTCACCTTCAAGTCTGGTGAGTTTCAACATTACTTCGAATCAATTTCACCAAGAACTCGTGTCAAATATAACAAAATATATACAATATTAACTCTTAAACATAACACAATACAAAATATAATTATGAAGTACTCATGGCACACACTTGGATTTGAAAATCCAACATAAGACTCTGTCGGATTTTTTTGTCTAAATTCACATTCGTACTAAATTTAAGTATGCAATTTGAACCATAATATAAATATAATATCTAATATATAAAATTCTCGTGTCACGGTGTTCGGACTTGAACTCCTCCGAAACGGCTTGACCGATTTTTACCAAATTTTACATACGTATTCAGTATGTCTGAGAATCGGCCACTATCTATTTTCCATACCCCTAAGTGATAAGGGTGGTCCGCCCCTAAATTTTATTTTTAATTTTTTAGACAATTTTTTTGGTTTTTATTTTATTATGATACAGCATACAAAAATACATACAAACCTAAATTTTCACCCTTCTACGATCAACCCTTATCTTACATTTGTTAATTAAAAACTTTAATTTTTTTTGCAAAACAACGTTTGCGGGATCAGCTAGAAAATATATAAATCATAGTCTTTGATCCCTGTTTAGTAATGTTTTTATTTGTTTTATCATTGTTTATATCTTGTAAGGTAAAAACTGTAACTAATTTTATATTTCTAAGCTTTTAAGTTTGTACTTTCTTACTGCCTTTTGTTACTGTCTATCTCCAATAAAGTAAATAAATATTTTAAGTACATATAGAAGTATAATGAGTATATACACAAGACGCGGTCTTATAATAGACAATATAAAAAGGCTAAAGATCTATTTAACAGCAATATCTTTCGATTTTAATACAGAAAATTATACATATGATTGGTTGTTCGGTAAAAGCTTTCAATCGATGAATGTACTCATTTGACAGCCTTTATTAACTGATCGCTATAAAACTCTACCGAAATGCTACAGGCAAATAACTTTTGACAGTACCATGGCAACAGAGACAGGTAATATTGATGTATACAAATTTTTAAAAAAGCATTTTAATAAATATTTTATCTTCATTTGTCATATCTGAAACAATTGACGTAAAATGAGTTATGAACAATATTTGATGATGATCTCTGACTAATGTGTGTTGTCGGTGATGACATATGGATCCGAGACGTAGTCATGGTCTGTCCACATAAGGTCCAGGGTCACCCAGAGACCAATGGAGAGGGTTATGCTGCTATCGTATCAGAAATGAGGGAATCTGAAGAAGAACCAGTTACAGATATCTCGAAGAATTGCTCGTCCGAAATGTCTGTGGATGGAGTACTATACTAGTAAATAACCGCCGTTGGGCCCGAATGGTCTTCAAATGGCGACCACTAGGTAGACTGAAAACATGATCAACATCATGGGAAGTAGCAGACGGTGCAATTATGATGTAAAAATTGGCCATGGCATTAGAAAGGAAGGTAAATTTATGTGTTATATACGTTATGTGGCCTACTATTTCCTTTTCATCTTGCCGACCCACTGAATTTTGTGGACATTTTAAACATAGAATGTCCACTACTGGGCATAGATTTTATCAGTGGTTTCCAATAGGACGGGTTGGTATCCAGTATCTTCCGATGACCATAACATGGTATGGACTTTAATAATTAACGTTCTATGCTGATTTTAACCACAGTGAAATGTTTTAATTCAAAAACTTTATAATAATAGTAAGATATATTTAAATTTCTCTACGAATCAATTTACTAAAATCACAGTATATATAGTTGAGAATAAAACGATATATTATCGGTTGATCTAAATAAAATTTTACCGTTCAAATACCGGTAATTTCCCGCTTGGACAAAAACCGATGAGCAACCTCTGCAGGTTGTTATTACTTTAATAGCTTCCGTTACTTCTCATCGAACCTTATCTACTCGAGCCAGACGCCTGGAGGTATTTCAAGAATTTTATCTTGCTCTAATTAAACCGTTGCTCTTCTGAGGGAATCCCCTTTTAGTAAATCAATTGAAGATTAAAATGTCAATAGTTTGTGAAACTGTTTAGTCTTATTAAGTATAATAGTGTTAAAAAATAAAATTAGTAATAGAAAATTGCAAGAAATAGTATAATGTAAATATAATAGAAAAAATGAATTAAAACTGTGATAATGTAACAAACTGTCCAGAAATGATAATGATAGAAGGAAGCTAATGCAAGGGAGAAGATTTATCTGTGAAGAAAGACAGAGATTGTGAAGGATGAATACACGACTGAAATTCCTTCCACCCGCGTTTTGCTAGTGTCTTATATATAGTGTGAACATGGTGTGAAACAACCTACATCATCATTGTTTCCAGACAATTATAACTTAGGAGTCAACAAAGTGAACAGGTTTCTACAAGTATGTACCATTTTAGACCTCGTGTTCGCTTAAAATTAGGTAAGACAGAGGTCAAATGCTTCGCCTATGAAGGATAAAGAAAGGTGGTCATCGTGCCGGTCTTTGACTCTCTTGATCATGTAGAGATGATGTTCAGGGTTAATAAAAAAGCAAACGAATGTAGTTTGATTGTGAAGATATTAAATAAATATTTACATTACAACAAATCATTGCCATTGTCATGAGTATAGATCTAATATTGATTTAAACGTATCAAATATTTATGCCGTTATAAAAAAAATGGCAGATGTGTTTGAAAACATCGAAAACCGGTAGATGGGTGGTGGAATGAAAGCAAATAAAATCTATCGTCCTGTATAGCACGCAATGGAACGTGAATTATTGTGCGCTGTGTTTTTGTAATTTATCCAATTGCACCGGTACAGGGGATTCGGGGAAATTAATGATACACGTGATTTAAACGTACCAGGACCGCGTTTGTCGCGCTTCGAGTAAAAAAAAAAGTACGGGTCTGAAAATAGCACAAACATTTAACTGCGATCATTTGTCTGATGTAAAAAAAATCAAACACTAAACATTACTGTTTAATACAATACAGTATAATTATTATTTAATACAACAGTTTTGACTAACTTTTTCGATTTTATTTACATTTTATTTTTATATAACACACAAATAGCTATATTATTAACTTTACTAATTCACTAAACATATATTGCTTTAGTCATGATTAGCTTGGGATCTTGCTCAACTCATTTTGTATTAATTCCGAGTCTTTTTTTTCTATTGTATATTGTACTACTTCTTTGAAGGATTCTAGGAATACTAATAATAGGTGTTAATGCTGCCTTCTTCATTCCTCTTCCCCATCTTGACGGAACGGAACTTGTCGGAATCAAAGCGGAGTTATTTTTTTTAAATGGCTCCGCTGTCGGGGATATCTCGTACTCCTATCTTGTTAGGAACAAGATAGGAGTACGAGAGATCCCCACAACTACATTATTGTTTAATACAATACAGTATAATACAATTGTATTACTACATAAATTGAAAAAGTGTTTATGATATTATAAATAAAAAAAATCTTGTTTCAAATTTCAATTTAAACACGCAATACACAGGTTTCTTTAATAAAATAGCACTACAAGGCGCAAGCCTTTCGATCACTATAGAACCGTCTTTTGCGTGTATTGTTTCTAATAAATAATTAATAAACGGACCCAAGACGTGGTCACTTATGACGGACCTCATATAAAATCTCTAGTTCACCCAAAGAGCAACGGAGAACTCGAAAAATCTTTTCGAACTGATTGAGCCATCTCCATTTCTTTATCAGACTACTAAGCACAGGCAAAATTTTCATCCATACGTTGACATATCCAATAGTCGAACTAAACGGTTTGACAGCTCGTTTTTGGTGAGAGTCGCCAAGATTGGAACGACCTGCCTGGATCTATTTTTCGTGATAAGTTGTACTCTGAAGCCTTAAGAGTAGAGTGAACAGGTTTATTTTGGATGGGCGTGTAGAACCTTCGACTTCATCTACACTTTCCATCAGGCGAGATGGAAGACAAACGCCTATAACATTACACATATATAAAAAAAACTAGCTGATCCCGCAAACGTTGTTTTGCAAAAAAAATTGATATTTTAATTTACAAATAAAAAATAAGGGTTGATCGTAGAGGGGTGAAAATTTATGGTTGTATGTATTCTTGTATGCTGTATCATAAAAAAATAAAAACAAAAAATTTCGTTAAAAAAATAAAAAAAAAATTTTAAGTGTGAACAACCTTTATCACTTAGGGGTATAGAAAATAGATAGTAGCCGATTCTCGGACCTACTGAATACGCATATTAAATTTGGTAAAAATCAGTCAAGCCGTTTCGGAGGAGTTCAAGTTCGAACACCGTGACACGAGAATTTTATATATTAGATTAAGTTGTGGATATCTTTGGAGAACGCCTATACCTTGCAGTGAGCGTCCTTCACCTGAAGGGATATATATAATCTCTGCCAAAGGTACTTGACAAGTCTACTCCGAACGTTTCATATGAAACAAGAAAAAAAAAAAACAGAAAAAAAATTATACGGCCAACTTTTCTCCAGTATATATGCGCCGGAAAATGTATAAAAAAACATATTCAAAGCCTGCAGATGTGAAAATTGAAATGAACTTCCGAGCGTCTTGTACTTCAGTATTAGAGACGGAACCCGCAAGTGTGTACTCATTTAGTAGTATACACGGAACAGTGAGTTTGAGGGAGATGGAAAATAGAGATAATGCAATATCATAGTATGTCACTACTTGATGTATATTACACAGGGTGATTGCTTTTAGATTTAAAGGCTCTAAAGGAGTGAATATAGTTCATTTTCTGTCAATTATTGTATAGTATACTCTACAAAGAAATCATTGATTTCAGAAGTAAATAACACTGGACTAATTGCTTTTAAATTTAAAGGCTCTAAAGGAGTGAATATAGTTCATTTTCTGTCAATTATTGTGTAAAAACTACTCCTTTAGACTTTACTGTCAGAATATATTAAACTGTCGCATTTAAATATAATTAATATGATCTAAAATAATGATAATTTTATATAGAATAGTAATAAATGATGTATAATCTTTTAAACTTTTACACTTAAAAATGATCATCCTGTATATTTTCTGCCCAAGAAAATACTCATTTCAAAGTTATAACGCAAAACAATGTTATTGTGAGAGATATTATATGATCAACTAGAAAAGAAAATTCCATGTGAAAAAGTTTTTCGCGTTCAAGTTTAATATGTGACGGTAAAAAAAAATATTCGTCTTATATATTAAGTACACACATTAACTTGAATTAGTGGTTAATCTGCGCAGAGTACCTGTGGGTCATCTTTATTAACTACTGCTTAATCCGGCCGAGGTTTATAAGCTAAGGAATTTATCTAAAAGCTTCGTAACTTATTTGTCTGATATACAAACATTCTTACTTAACTTTAGTTACATTAAGTTCATATACACTTATGTAAGAAAATAGTCGAGAGAGTATTTTTATAAAAAAAAATATTTTCATTGATTTATCCTAGGGGTAGAGTAGTGAAACTTAAGATCGTACGTGGTACTTGAATTAAAATAAGATTTTAAATACACACAATTTTTCTAGAAGATAGACAGTAGCGTATTCTGTATATAAAACCACTCTGCAATCTTCTACCTGCCTGTATAATGTGGCAGTTATGGTAAATCCCCTCATAGATATGAAAAGGTTGGTCTACCTAACATTGCCCCCCTACCCCCCTAAAGTAGCCATGATGAATATTCTTGCACTGCATCCAGCGATTACGCACGATCTTAGCTATATTGTCGGTCCACTTATGGGCAGCTTACTCACGCCGCGAATACCTTCTCGTGATCACCACTCGACAAGGATCTTTAATAATAATAACAGGTGGCGCAAAAGTAATGTCATAATTTCAAAGTCACTTAATTTTTATAAATACTGCTATATGTCACGTTTTATTATATTTGTTTATTTATATATATATGTTTTGTATATATATATATATATATATATATATGTTGTGTCATTCTTCACCACAATGATCTAAGGTGTTAATGCACTTTCGTTCAATCTTATACCGTCCAAATTTTACTGCCATAAACTAACATTGGTAACTCGATTTTTTTTAGTTTTTATTAAGAGGTTTACAATGACCTTCAGCACATGGATAAAGCCTGATCACTTAAAAAAATTTCGTCTTCAAATATATTATTAAATAAACCTTTTCATAGCATTTAACAGTTTTTAGTTGATCGAAATGTGTGGAACTTTTTATTTATATAACTATTAAATTTAATTTTAAAATGCAACTGTTGATTTTACGGTTGGGGAATCCCCTGTCGCTCCGGAATAATAAATATTCCTCGCTTCTCAAACCTACATAGCACTTTACTCACCACACTACACCAACACAAGTATAGTTCCTCATCGATGTATAACGATCGTCCAGAATAAATTTTTAGTTCCACTGTTTCTGTGAGTTAAAATTTCTAAGCTGCACAAAGCCAAATGACATCATTACAGTGGTAACTTACAACTTATAATGTTAAAATAATTGACAATTTAAAACTGTTTGTAAATTACAAAATATATTTTGAATTTGTAAATATATATATATTAATGGTGTAACTATATGTCTGTCGCCTACAGAGCCGACGGTTGTGAACGCGTCCATTGAGTTCTTGGACGAGTATTACCGCACCGACATACCGCCATCATCAAAGAAGAAGAGGAACCCATCACTCCGTGTATCAGTTGGCTTCGCGTGCGGCGCTCTCGTCGGCGGAGGCGCCTTCATCGCAACCCTCGCCGTCATCCTCACCAAGAGAGTACGGAGGAGAATCCCGAACGTATTGAAGAAACCTTTCTGCCCATCGCTGAGGAGTGGGAACAACTCCAACTCCAGGAACAATCGTCGAACACCCAGGTTGGCATTGGCTTTAGCCAACTGTCCACCCATTCCTACTTCACGGTAAATTAATAATAAACCTCCATTTAATTTGCATTTATTTATTATTCATATATTCCACCAACAATCCATTTATTGTGCCTAAATAATATTAGATAAATCCCTTCTAAAATGTAAGAGAAAAGTTTACCAGTAATTTTTTCATGTAGCTAGATCAAGCAATATCACCTATTTTGTCTAAAATTTTGCATTATATACATATAGCTATGTAACGATAAATAGCGTTATAGCTGGAGCTATAGCTATTTTTTCGTTGACACTCTGCTTAATTGCACAGATTGTTATTCGTTTTAATAAGCTAAACTGTCCATGGTGTGACAATGTAAAATCATTAAGTGTCCATCAGGTCCTTTCTCAATTTGTTATTATGTATATTAATAAATGCGCCAATTTATATAGCTATCATAATTAAAATCGGTTTTAAGAAATCAATCTTAATAATAGTGTTTATAAAGTTCAAAGTTGATTAAGTTTAAGACAAAACAATGCTCTGATATAAGCGGCGTGCGCGAATTAAAATCATAAATTTATAAATCGTTTCAATAATAGAATCTTTATTTACGTCCATTTTGAGTAACTTGAAAGCTATTTATTACCGTTACGTATTAGTCCATGAGGTACACTGTATGTATTGTTGGTGAAATGAAATGGTAGTGAATAAATGCAATACGCTATGAAATGAGGAAGGAACAAACTTGAATAAACCATCATAATCTTCATTATATTTTCACGACTTCGACTTCCTTCAACCTTAACTATGCCATCGGTTCACTTATGGCCTTTTGGGTGGCCATAATCTGTGATAATATTATACTTCATTACAATTAATGCGTAACACATTTGTACTATATGATCTCTAATCATTCTTTCTTTTATAATTTTCTCAATATTTTGTAATAGTTTCCAATATGTCGGATGTTGTTTAAAAACAAAATTGAAAGCAAATCTCATTTAAATATTTTTTAAATAACCAGCGTTAGACAGAAATTTTTTTACACTGTTTTGACATCTTCAACCAAGAGTTACCATAATCAAAAATATGCCTACCTAAAATCTAAGCTACATATATATAATCTATTAAAAAAAATGCATGGCAACTTTAAAAAAAAAATTTCCGCCAATAAAACTTCGCGCTTTTGACAGTTCAATGTGAACTACGCACGTTTGACAGTTCGCTTTGAACTTAGTGCGTTTAACAGTTCTTTATTAACATAACGCATTTAAATTTCATATAATGATTTTATAAATTAAAAAAAAAACATATCGTTTAATATATTCGAATGAATTAAACCTGTTATAGAATGTTATAGGATGATTTTAATTATTAAACTGTTTATATCTAGGCCGGCTGTCGTCGACGAAGATTATCGAGAGCCCTACAACATATGGAAAGAGACACTCGGACGCCGCCACAAGCGGGAAATCCCCGATCAGAACGAGTACAACGGTAAGTTTAAATCTTTACCACATTACTGTTATTCTTGCACCGTTTCCGCTGTTATTTTAACTTATTAATTAACAATTTATATTGTCTTCATGGGTTCCGTATATAGTTACATCAACAAATCCACAGGTTATCGTGTTCACTAATAAAACAGCACAATTATGATAAGATAGAAATGTAAATTGCCCACAAAATATGCCCAAAGAACATTCCCCATAGAAAACTGCTAAAAAAAATTAAGAGCTATTACATAAGTCGAACATTAGCCTATATCAACCCTACTAAACCATATGCCCGAAGATTTTAAATTAGAAATAAATAAAATAACCAACAAACTGATAAAAAAATAATTTATATATTTAAGTAAAAAGTAATTTAGCTTACTGTGAAACGATTAATGAATATGAACACAAAACAAATTAAAAACGTTATATTTTATTATTGTAAAACCAAGTAGTTTACATATTTTTTTATTTTACAATTAATTCTTTGATATCGGAATTTTTAGTCACTGTCGACATGATGGATATACATGAGATAAAAAAGACGGCTAGACGTTCTTTTATCTCCTTGTCTCACCGTTGACTTACTTAAAGAGGCAAGTAGCACGTACACTATAATCAAAGACGAGGGTGAACGGAGACCCGACGCACACGAGATATTTAAGAACAATCACTTTGACATTCGTCTATCTTTCGTCTTTCCGCTTTCATAATTCGAAAGGTGACCAACTTAGACATATCCTATACTCATCGCCTCAGTTGTGTAAGAAAGGATTCAAATGACATGACGCACACCAAATATTATTGTATTAAGTGGACCAAATATTTAATGTCGAAGTAAGTTGTTGTAGCAACACAAGAAACATATATTGTTTCTATTTATAAATTCATATATACCCAGTCGGAATACAAAAGTAGTAAAAAAAATATAATACGCAATAAAAGTATGTACATTGCAATTAATCACCGCAATCAACGGTGAAACAGAACATTTCCGCAAAGCGTTCATCACACAATAGGCAGATGAGGAATCCAGTATCAATACAAAATGAATGCACAGGCTGTACATGCAAGATTGCAACTTGATTAAGTGAAAAATACATTCATACCTCCTGACCCTAATAACAAACAATGCTCTCGAATAAACCACCTACTTCTTCTTTGTTTTCGCTGCAAACAGAACTCGACAGATTACTGAGGTATTTCGTAAACAAATGAACTTACCATAGTACCACCTATAACAATGAGATATCGAAACATTTTGAATATTTGAGACAATGATACGTAATTACAAAATCTATCACCAATGACTCTTCATCACCATCAATGAGGTGAACAGACGTCCTTATAAAGGTGATCCGAAGTCCCTGGAAATATATTTGGAAGCACAATCACCATTATGATTTCATTTTAAAAAACGAAAACTTTTTTTTTTTAGAATCTATTTTCGACAGACATTCCAATCCGTGCAGTTTTTTTAAATGTAAATCATAAACCTCTTCAATACTTAAGGAATTCATTTTCAAAGTTTTTTTTTCAATAAAGATGTTCGCATAGTTCAAAAGAATGTCAGCTGATAGACTCCCACGACCATGACCAATTTCTAACAGGCTGCTAGTCCTAGATCATCTTCTATAAAACACGACATAATTCTAAGAATTTTTTTCAGTAACATCTTTGATCTTTTTTTTGTACGAACCCTACGTGGACAACCAGATCTTTTTCTGTCACAAACAGAGAAGGTTTCATTATACTTATAAGATAGAAAACATTTGAATAATACTAAGCAAATAGGGGACTTTAAATATTGTACTTGGCACCATACAAACTTTAAGTAATGCAATCAAAGCAATTCAATTATCTTTACCAATCCCTTACATTTTGATATCGCAAAATATTTTACAATATATTGGCGCGAAAAAAAGTAAACACATTGAACAATCATATAAAAATGACATATTCTAAATTCAAAAATAGTGTTTTGTTTATTTTTAATAATAACATATTTATGGCCAGACTGAATACAAATTACGCGAATGATTAAACAGTTGTAAATAACACATTAAAGATTTTAAAATTCAAAATTGCAAGTCTTGATTTATGTTAGGTATAAAGGTATATCCTCCTGCGACACTTCAACCGACTCTCGACAATACTCGTTATGTCTCCTAGAGCCCCTTTTACGACGAGTTTGATACTATCTAGGAATTTGTCAAGCACCTATTTCTAGTCTAGACTCCGAAAGAAAAATAATAGTGATGAAATTTTCCTGGCAATTCTCGTTGCATTATTTTTATCTTTTTCATTTTTCATTTATTTAACAATAGCTTTATACATTAAGTATTTAAAATATGGACGAAAATAAAACATAGCGAATGATTGAAAAATAATTAAAATATAATATGTTTACGTGAGTGTGTGTTACAATCCTATATTGTATGGTATGAATCTTTACTCTCTGATTTTTAAAACAGTGCTAAATAGCAATAGCTTATTTGGTTTAAACCAGAACTAAAGAAAATGAACTTACAGTAACCGGCTATAAATATTGAACATCGACCTTTGGAAAGAGGCAATCGGCTAATTTCGGTTTCGTGGAGCGTTATCTCTATCGCACGAAATACAACGATTGACAAAACGCTACACAGGTAGTGTGGGACAGAGACAGTGCTCTACGAAGCCGAAATTAGACGATTGTCTCTTTCCGAAGGTTTCTATTTTATTAAAGATAGTTCAATAACATAAATTAACATTAAATAGGCTAAAACAAAACGATTATCTTTTATAATAAATAGATAAAATAAAGTAAAAAAAAAATTATATGAAAAAAAGACGATACAAATCTACAACTTACCGTCGGATTACCAAATAGATTATATTTATTATATTTAACTGTTAAAAACAATGCTATTTAAAACTATTATAAATAGCATGCGAAAGAATTCAATATGATATTTATAACATCTTCAAAAAATAAAAACTTACGAAAATCAGCCTTAAATATAACCAAATATATTTGTTAATAAATATAACTAAATAGGCAAAAAAAACTTATAATTAACTATTAAATCGACTAGTACATTAAAACTTGAAATAAGCAGGATATAAGCTGTTAATAAATAAGTCTGAAAAGAAATAGCACGCTAAAATAATTAAAGTAATAATTATAACATCCCTTTAAAATAACACAACACGTTGGTGGAAATCAGCCTTAAATATTTAGAAAAATATCCAATAGTAAATATAATTTAAATTTTAATAAAACAATAAAAGCAATAGCACTTCAATGATATATTTATTTGCTCTGCTATGCAACTAAAGAATAAAAATTTAAAGATCTTCCCACGTTATTGTCTTTAACAGTATAATAATTTTATCAACTTATATCGCAAGCTATTTAACACAATGCTATTTAACTTTGACATAAGATAGCACGCTAAAATTATTACGGAAAAAAACCTTAATGAAATTCAACTTTAAAAATAAATATATGTATAAGAGTAACTAAAACAATTACAATATAATGATTTATTTATTTGCTTTCTATTCTAATAGTGAAAGATAAAAATTTGAAGATATTCCCGCTACAATATCTTCAACTGTATATAAATCAATTTTTATGCTATTGACTTTTATGTAATATTATTTTCATCTAGTTGAACCTTAAACGTTAATTATAAAATGTATTTATATTAATAATTATAACAAAGGCGTTTTATTTAAAGATTGTCCATTACAATAACTGTATTAAATTTTTAAATCTTCAACCGACGAATATATTAATCGTTTCGTAAAATTAACAGTTATATTTATCACAAATAAACAGCTTTTATTTTTTGGTGCTTAAAATTAAATTTAAAATAAAATAGCACGCTATAATAATTAACGTTACAATTATAACATCAAAAATAGAAATGTTAGTGAAATTCACCTTTTAATGTTAATTATTAATTGCATGTTAGTGAAATTCACCTTTAAATTAATAACATTTATAAATATAATTGAAACGTAGACAAACAGAGGGGGCAATTAATTTGTGAAGATGGATTCTAATTTGAAATGCGTTTCATCTTTTAACACGTTCACTGCGGCTTGAGGTCGATTCAGCCTCATGGTAGACTTTGCACTGGTGCGGCGCGTAAAACTCGTGTTTTCTCTCTAGTGCGGCGGCTGTTTACACTCAACCGTATGAGGTATGACAAAGACAAATATAGCTTTCTTTATGTCTGCGAAGCATTGACTCAATATTGTAAAAAAATATTGATGAACATGAGGCAGAAAAGGCCTCAACCGCACTACTAGGAAGTTCAGCTTGAGGCTGATTCGACCTCAGCCGCACCAGCTGAAAGTTCTTCAAAATTGGGCCCGCAGTGAACGTGTTAATACGAGCATCTACCATTTCGCCCAAACAAAGGAGGGTGTGCCCGTTTTATTGTATTAATATCGCAGGTGGGTTCGTTTGGTAGAGCTAAGTGTTGGCTTAGCTAACTTGATTAATGACACCAAGTTCTAAACCCGACATTCACATTACAACTTACTTTTATAAAGCACTATATTTTTTAGTAGTAAAGAATTTTATAAATATAGATAGTCTTTCATAAATTATAGAAAAGATTGTTATATATTAGGGGGACCGAAAAGTAATTTTACAGAAAAAAACGATTTATTTATTACCGCTCCGGCATTGATTTTGTATACTAGATGTCAAAAGGTTGTTGATAACGAAGGTGAACATATTGTTGATTAGAAATAAAAATTAGTTAAAAATGTAGTCGTGTTAATTTAACTTGAGAAAGCGACATTACTTTCCGGCTCCCATAATATATATCGTATGTTTGTTCTAGTCGATTCGTCATTAAGCAATCACCATGTATATATGAGGATTGTTTTTCATATTGTATTTAAAAAAAGATGTTTTTACCTAGAACTGTTTCCAAATTTAAATAGTAAAATGTATAAAAAGATTATAATTTAGAAAATACACCTTGAATTAAAGTGTAGAAACATTAGATAAGGTAGTGAAGAAAATTTTAAGATGGTATCCTTCGTTACGGCGACCGGACGTCCGGTAAGGAAGGAGGCCTTTGTTCAGACGCCATATTGAAAAGATTCGCCTCCGTTGGATAATGGCCGTGCCTTTAGTATTTCCTTTTAACATAAGCGCAATAGTTATAAAGCATAAATCTTGTTTTATTTTTTAATATTTCAATTTAAACTTATTTTCACAATTTTTACAATACATTGACAATGTTAAGTGACATTTTATCTTCCTATTTATACATAGTTTAAAATCTTAAATTAAAATTATAATATTAATTATAAATATATAGACGAAATTCGTGGAACTTGATTTGTATTGTACAAAGGAAAAATTAATATAATTCAATTTAAAAAGAAACTTTAAATGTAAATAAACTTAAAAATGAAAATTCAAAAGAGGTCGAAGAAAGATCTGCCTACTTCAACATACTCCACTGTATTAGATTTTTTTACTCTATATCGTAAGCTATTGAAATATAACACAATGCTATTTAACACTTACTTTGATAAAAAATAGCACGCTAAAATTATAATAGAAATTAAAAACGTTAATGAAATTCAACTTTAAATATTAATGTATTCGTAAAAAGCGTAAATAATACTAAAATGCTCTATAATTATATATTTATTTATTCTCCCTTAGTAACGGTGAAAAATAAAAATTTAAAATTCTGCCCGTTTCAATATCTTTAACAGTATAAATAGATTTAATTTAACTTATACCGTAAGATATTCATATTTAACACAATCCTATTTAACACTAACTTTGATGGAAAATAGCATGCTAAAATTATAATAGAAATAAAAACCGTTAATGAAATTCAACTTTAAATATTAATGTATTCGTAAAAAGCATAACTAATACTAAAAGGCTCTAAAATTATATATTTATTTATTCTCCCTTAGTAACGGTGAAAAATAAAAATTTAAAATTCTGCCCGCTTCAATATCTTTAACAATATAAATAGGTTTATTTTAACTTATATCGAAAGCTATTTATATTTAACACGATGCTATTTATTACTAATATAAAATAGCAACTGTTAAGTTTCTGGCCAACTCGGCTGGTGAAAAGTTACCATTTGTAGTGTTAAAATATAGCATATAGTTATAGTTAGTTTAAAAAATATAGCATATAGTTGACCATATAGCAGAACACCGTTCCTTTTAAAAATCTATTAGAAAGACGTATGAACGTATGCGTGAAATGAAGACCATATTTGTATGTAGTTATATAGGATGCTTCAATATGTTTAACATTTATGTGAAGATATTTTGTTTTTTTAATTTTCTATTTTTTTTTTATCCAACAGAAATATGCGAGGACACCGAGTTCCCGCGTCCGTACATGATGAAACGACCCGATCCACATGAGAGCTTCTACGCAACCACTGACATTATACACCATGTGAGTACATTTATATAATATTTACAATATATTCTAGAATATTAATTAATAGGCGAAAAGCGAATTTTTAACCACCATTTAGACAAGCGTATAATTTATATATTTATGTGTTAATTAAGAAAGAAAATATTTTTTTTATTAGTAATATAAAATATCGATACGTTTTATTCGTTAATATAATATTTAATTTATTTAAAACAAAAGTTAACCGAATAAGATTAAAAAAAAAAACAAACTAACCCAGTGGTAGAGGACTAAGACATGTGATCATTGGTCACGGGTTCGATTCTGTGGATACAATCTTATATAATTCACTCTCTGTGCATTAGTTATGTAAGATTGCCACTGCATATCAAACAAGTATCAAGATAATAGGCAGCAGTATCTTCTGCGTACCATACATCTAACTATGATCGCTAATCTATCTGCCAAACGAGACGAGTTGTCGTCTAGATATCTTTGGGGATAGCCTATTCCTTGCAGTGGTTGTACATCGGCTAAGAGACGCAAAATGCAAATAAATAATATTTAACGCTTTTATATATTCATTTATATAGGGGGGACCGGAAAATAATGTCGCTTTCTAAAGTTAAATTCATACAACATTTTAACAAGTTTTTATTTTTAATCAACAGTATGTTCACCTTCGTTATCAACAACCTTTTGCCATCTAGTATATAAAATCAACGCCGATGCGGTAACAAATCAATTTTTTGTTGGAGGTTCTATGCTTCGATTGTCAGTCTATACGTCTTTTTATAGAATCAAAATTCCACAGCGGTCATGGCTTTGATTTTTATTACGTTAAATATTTTTGAATCATTTTTTTTTTTTGCTCACGTTCCAGTGTTTAAATCTCTTGAACTATTTTCTAAGTTAGATACACGTTGATAGGTGTAAAAACAGTTTTTTTTTGCTCAGAAATAAGCTATATTTCACATAAATAAAACTTTTATAGCAATCAACCTGTATACAACAATTCTGATAATTCGTACTAGTTGCTAATAATTAAACTTGCGTTCAATTAAATTTTAAATTAGGAAACTAATCTGAGATGCGTTCATAACACAAAGTGAACGCATTTTAAGCTATTACCTTTCGCCAACATTAGTACAGTTGGATTTTAAAAGACTTCCACGGCTGGATATAAGGCATTCTCCGTAGATTTAAAATGACCGTATTGAAGGGTAATGCCCTCAGCGTCTGATATCGTTGAAGAGGTCATATATACCGTTTTTTGGTTATTGACCTCCATTATTGTGGCCCTATAGTATTTGTGATAGGAACTCTATTTAGCAATCCCTACTGCTACATCCTCTTTTATTTGCCACATCATTTGTTGTATTTGATATCAATTAGTTATTTATCTTTCTATTATTATTTTGTATATTCTGTACACCTTTCCAACAATAATATAGGAATTTCTAGTGGCGTTATCAATCTACCATCAGGGATATGATATTGTCACTTTCCACCCGTTCCTTCAGGTCCACTATACACTCATATGTCTCTTTTTCCAATACACGACAGCTAGTTATTGTGTGCCATATAAACCTTGTGGGTGGACGTTCTATGCTTTTTTTAACTTGGATACCTTTAACATAGTAGTAAATTTATAATATTGTTTTAAATAAATAATTAAATTATTGGAATTGAGGTTCAAGGTCACCCAAATAGCAATAGAAATGGCTATGCTCAGAACCAAAAAGAACGTAGCTCTAAAAGTTGCTCTTCTGAAATGATCGTGCAACTGATGGTCGTTGGGGCCATAAGGTTCTCGAGTGGCGACCACGAGCAGGTAGACGTGGTAGACGCCCCCACTAGGTCGACCAACGACATAGTAATGGTCGCAGGAAGTCACAGGACACAGGCAGTGAAAAGCCAGTAATCGTGGCGATCGGTTAAACACAAGAAGATCCACGGTCTTAGACTTGTCAAAACTGAAGCATTTTAAATATATATTAATAACTAGCTGATCCCGCAAACGTTGTTTTGCAAAAATAAATTAAAGTTTTTATTAGTTAACAAATAAAAAATAAGGGTTAATCGTAGAGGGGTGAAAAACTTAGATTTGTATGTATTTTTGTATGCTGTATCATAATAAAATGTAAACCAAAAAAATTGTCCAAAAAATAAAAAATAAAAATTTAGGGGCCTTTATCACTTAGGGGTTTGAAAAATTGATAGTAGCCGATTCTCAGACCTACTAAATACGCATATAAAATTTGGTAAGAATCGGTCAAGCCGTTTCGGAGGAGTACGGTAACTAACATTGTGACATAGAAATTTTATATAGTAGACAAAATATACGCAAAGGTAAAACTATTCTTGGATCGTTTATTAAGACACCGTTAACTTTTAACGTTTATTTACTTACGCTCCCTTTGTCTCTTCCCCCTTTCATTTTCTTCTCCAACACATCCAGTTGTTAATTAATTCTTATCATAATTATCTTTCGCGGTGTACAAAGGGCTATACTGTTTAAGATCAAAGAGAGACTTAACCCTTCCGTTATGGATAATGGAACATCTTTTGACAGATGAATTATTAAATCATTGTTTTCGTTATAATTATTTTATTTTATTTATTACGTTCAATATTGACTTAGCTATCGTTGTACTGGTCAAGAATTTACTCAATCGTACGGTTTTTTTATAATATAATATTATAACGTAAATATTTAATTGAATGAGACGTTACCTTGCGGAAGTCCATCTTAAGTAAGAAAAGGATCAATATTTAGCCACTTCCGCACATGCAGTGGTAGTCGTGCAACGAAGTGCACCGCCCACCAGCCCGCTGATAAATGCGTATGCGGCAAACAATGCGAATCACACAACTGCCACCGCCAAATCACTCAACACGTATTTCACCCCTTCACGGGGCATCTTCAGGAGTTATGTTACACCGATTAGTGCCAAACAGAGTGTTAATTATAAAATATTAAAATATTATATCTGCATACCAGTGTTTCTCAACCTTTCTTCCATAATTCTCTTTAGCCTTTCTAAAATTCTTGTCTCAAAGACGGTTCAATACGTGTAGAGACAATTTTGGAATTGCCTCCCATAACAAACGAACTATGGAGCGTCGATAACTTCAGAAACATTGTTCTATACAATAAAATTATTAAAATTATTTTTCAATTACGATACAGTAATAATTTTAGCCACAGGTCGCCCACAGCTGGACATAGCCCCACCTCTCCTATATATTTCAGAGCTTACCAACGAATTTAGTAACATCATTAATGCTTTTCAACCTATGTTCTTCAATTTCCCCAGCCACTAAGGTCGTCTACTTCATTCCTCATTTCTAAATCGGTCTGATGATGAAATCCTGCATACAGTCTTCCCCATGGTTCGTTCGACTGAATTTGCAAATAAGTCCAGAAGTCCAGATATTCCGTAGTTATAATTACGAAGGCAGATAATATTAAAGGATAATATTTTAGAAAA
The DNA here is from genome assembly GCF_028537555.1 of Battus philenor. Taxonomy (NCBI): domain Eukaryota; kingdom Metazoa; phylum Arthropoda; class Insecta; order Lepidoptera; family Papilionidae; genus Battus; species Battus philenor. The sequence continues at coordinate 17,522,584 of NW_027181661.1, forward strand.
AAGAAAAAATTAAAATGTTTATATATTTGTCTTGTTCGGTTATAAATTGCGTAATTTAGGAAACAAAAAAACATTTCAAAATAAATCTCGTTTCAAAAAGAATTCATTTACTTTTTTATATATATTACAAAGGACAATTGACAAACGTGTTGATGGTGTAAAAACTGAAAATTGGTACGGGTTTAACGTATTCTAATTCGCCCTCCGGCTTTCCCTCCTCCCGACCCACCGGGAGGCCCGGCAGCCTAACGCCTTTGCCTCCGAAACATTGCGATGGACCGTTAATTCTTAATGAGCGGAGTAACCTTTCTTATTCCCTGATTAGATTTAAATTTTCACCCTATAAAAATGGAAAACGTAAACGGAAATGTGTTGTATTGTTATTACAATTGCAAAGGGGAAAACTGCAAGGTACAGGCTTCCACCAAAGATCGCCAAGATAACCGTGACTTAAATATTGTTGGTCAACCTAACTACCTGCGTCACTTTGCACAGAACACTGGGTTATATACAACATAAACAAACGCTACTCATCACACTACAACACTCGTTCTTAGGGAGCGGCCGCCTAATACTTAACCCTTAATAGCCTAGAGTTTCAATTTTGATACCAATCTTATAAACCGAATGTTCACATTACTATTAGTTTTTTTATAGGTTGGCTGTACGTATTTTACTGTTGTATAATATTCTTTCCAACGAAATTTAAAAAAAAATCTATTTTTCCCTTCATCTAGATCCTCAAGCAAACACAGTAATATTAAAAAAAATCACTTTCGTAAATCAGGCTACTAAGGGTTAACGACAACAGCATGGGTACACCGAGGTTGGATCCGGATCTCTCATTTGCTCGCCTGTGGTCCACGCTGCTGTCCCAAGCCACACACAACATCAACACAACACAGCTCTACTCAGGTAGAGCGCTTTACTTCGTACGAACTTTATGGAACTGATGCACGCGTCCAGCTTTGTTCGTTTTTAAGTTCACAGACCCTTCCGCTCCGTGAACTCAGGTGATGCTGTAAAAGTTCTCGGGTTATCAACAACAATATCAACAGAGAATAAGTAATGGTAAACCTAGCGAGGGGATTCCCCACGTCGCGTGTACGAGCTATCGACTTTGGTTATTCTTCGTAACTTATATTTTTATCAGGCAGCGAGGCTCCAAGCATAGCTTCCTCCGTTGCTTTCAATTTGAGTTTGACTTGTGGATTTCGTCCTAGGGCTGGTAGATCTTGGAGCTAATAACAACTTGAGATGCGAAGTAGAAGTGTGTAACCCATTGAACTAAACCTACATTTATGCCGATTTGCAACTATGAAAAGAATGTTGAACTAAATCAAATCGTCTGCCAATCACAAGTCAATCAAAGATATTTATTACTTTGGGATTCCCCTTTTATGACACGCTGCTGACGTTGACGTAATGTAGGTTCTGCAGTCTTCTTACAAAACATATCTGGTCAAAGATCTTCGTCTTCATTGCGGTATTCGGTCAAGACTTTAATAAAACAAAAATTTCTTTTTTTTTCACGTCGTTTACCGTGAAGTCAGCACCAGCTAGCACGGTCTCATATTCCACTCGCTGCCCCTCATCATCATCCACCCCATTCAAATACGAGGGCCGCCACCCGCCCTCCCTTCCACGATGGCGATTCTAGTTTGGATCAGTAATCAGATCTTGCTACCTTCCAAAGCCGCACACTCACATTCACCCCCACTATATATGAACTCTTACACGACTGCTATCTTCGTGCGATCATTTTGCAAACTGCAACTGAGTTCACAATAAAAGCCTCCAGGACTAACAGCATTAACATCCTCTGAAACCTCCACCCATAATGTGACCAGAATATTTAAATGGTGAACCAAATAGGCAAATATGAATTCGAACGACCGCCTTATGGACCCTTTTCCACATTTTTACTATATACATATATATATATCATTTTTTTATCTTCATAACAATATTTTTCGTATTTAAACAAAAATACGTAAAACGTAATTAACTTATTTAAGAAGCCCGTCTCCAGTTTAGTGTCTGGCAAGACAATTGATGATTAGTCAGTGATTCACTGGGAATAAAGGCATGTCTTGGTTCTTCACATCTTCCTCGTCATAACACCTTCACTGATGAAGATACACCTTCATAGATTAAACGAAAATGAAAAAACTATCTTACGCTATGTATCATACGTATATATATGGGATATCTGTATATTAATTTTTTAATTGTCTTTTTAGTTATTATATATATGTTATTTTTTGTTACATTTCTATTCATTTTTTATATAGATTGTACAATAAATAATAAATGACAGTATATCTACTGGCGGCGTACATAGATGGCGTTAGTGTGACTGGCTCCATAGTTTTACGCGGGTATTCGTAAAAATGGTGTCAATGAACAAAAACACAAGTAGTGACAATCCAATTCCATTTGTCGCGATTTAATAAGTTTATATATTCATGTATTGTACTAATTAGTTAAATAGAATAATAAATGCTTGATATTAATGCGTGGTGTAAGAGATATCTTATGAAATATTTCATAGCGGAGACAGAAGTATAGCATTGCGACTTCAAAACTTTTCATATCTAGTGCGGAACGAAGGCTTCTAGCGTGTAAGAGCCTAATGAAGGTAGTTTTGCGTCGAGCGCCGAGAAAATATGGCTCCGCTTCGCCTAAACAAACTTTTTGCTCGGCTCGGAGAAAATTGTTAAATTAAATTTTGAAAAGAGAACACGGCTGGTTTTCTTTAATACACACAAATTGATGATTCAAATCAACTTGTATAATGGCGCATTTATTATATTTGATTCATTAATCGTATATCATAATCTAATATCTAATATGTAATGAGAAAGTTCTGTGTACGTATCAACGATCTACCTTTGCCCAATTTTATTTAAAAAAAAAAACAAATCCCAAAAGAACATTCGAGAAAATAGAAAACCTAATTCAAGATAACGAGAAGGCAACCGCGCCGTCTTGGCACGTAACCCGGAGCATTAAGCCGCAAGAACGACGTCAATTTCGAATTGAGTTCAATACATCGCTAGTTGAACATAAACTGATGATTTTCACAATTACTAACCCGGCCAGAATTGAATACGGATTTCGGCCGCGAACCGCCTCACGCATCGCACTAATGAGTACCTTCAAAATCGCCGCCGCACCCGCCTACCGCATTAGCGATACGAAATTGCCATGGTCAATGAGAGACGCGTAATGCGGTTTCATTGACGCCCGGACACCCGATAACAAGCGTAACACTCAAACAAGCAATTCAATGGATAGGTGTTTCGTGATTTGACACGCGTACGTGACCTAAATTTGCATACGCTCTTCAGTTATTAAACTGGGTTAATCGAATAATTAGTCAATGATGCCGATACATGCACTACAAGGCCGACTTGCCGCAATCTTAAGTATGACGCCAGTCTACCTAGTGGAGAATTTACCCTTTAACTTGGTTCTGCGGACTTCCTCGTTTCCTATCTCGTAGTGAAGCTCTATTCATAGCCCTATCCGTTGTTCTTTTGTTGATCTTGAGCCTATAATGCCTATCGTAAACTACCATCAGCAGGAATGAACACTGGTGAAAGACCTTCTTCAAACATTTCGGAGCTTCCCGAACGCTCTCGCGAATTGGATTTGGAGTGTGATCTCTTGAAGTTGGACTACGTGTGCAGGACAGTGAATCGTGGGTTTTATTCCGAGGTCCATTGACAAAAAAATCCGAAGTAAAATAGAAAACCAAAAAAAAATCACCAAACCCGGATTGTGTATTTATCTATTAATTCATTCATATTTATAGACCTATGGTTAAATCTCATAATAGTTATAGCTTTTTAATATTTAAATTGCGCTACGAACAATTCAGAAAAGCGCAAACTTACAAACAAATTTAATATACATTAAACACAAATTGCTAATGTCAGTTACCTAAAAGGATTTCTATTTAGTTACGGAACGACATCTTTAGAAATACGACATAGGTTACTGGTCAATAAAGGCGCAAGTCAAACGAAATAACACCGTACGAAGGCATACGATGCAATGAACTGCAAACGCCGTCGTCGTCCCGCTTCTTTAGTTATACTTGTGAGTTTCAATGGTATCGGAATCGACAAAAGTGACCAATTGAGCCGAAAATCGTATTCTTTTTTTAAAAAGAAAATATTCTTGAAAGCATCTGCAATGCATGTCTTTAATGAAAGTTTTTTAACTCAATAATAATTTAGTTCTCGAAAAAATATCTCACTCTATAAAGGGAGTAAAGCTTTAAACTATTTACAGAGTTTGCCACCAAAAAGCTTTGTAGCTTTTATATTTCTTTTCAATCACTCGTATAGTGTTCACACTATAATACAAAATATTCAATTAATATTGTTTGAATACCACAGGCCAATAACTTCTGTCAATACAAAGTTTAAAAGCACAGATAAAATAATTCATTTGAACAATAAAACGCTTTTTTTTCTAAATTATCGTAACGTTTTTTATTACTTATTCTTGCCATATATATTGTTACAAATAAAACCACATTTTTATTGTATGCAACATGTTAGTTTAATACATTAATATCCAAAAAATTAACAATAAATAAAGTTTACCCATCGATAACCTGCTATACAATAAAAATAAAGATTTGACCAAGCATATGTAGGATTTTAAAAATTGTATTTGTCTCCTAATATATTGACAAGGAAATAAAAAAATGAAAACGCAATGGACAACAATAAAAAATGACACATTCCAAATTCAAAAGTAATAATTTGTTTATTTTTAATTTAAACTATATTTAAGGCAAGTATGCGTGATTTCGATAATTAAAAAATAATACATTTTTGGTTTATTAAAACAAACTTCAAATAAATAATTATACAAAAAAAATCATCTTTTACCTTACTTTTAATAAAAATATATTTACTGTGACCTTTAAACCATTGCACGCTATCTCTTTTTCACCTCGTATCGAACACGTTGATATGATAGAGACGCAATAATAACGGGCTATGCACCTCATGCGCCATTTGCGAACGCTAGTCAAATTTCGAATCGCGAAAGATGTGTCGCTCTGCGTGAATTTTTAAGTTTTATTGTTATTAAAGATTTTATATATGTGATAGTGTAGTGATTATTTGTTTTACTTGTGATGATATATAAAAAAACAGGATTACGGTGGAATAAATGGAGAAATAGGTAATGTTTACATATATTCCTTATTTATAATCAAATAATTCATGTTGAAACATGTTACTGTTCAATTAAAGACTCTATCGCAGCCAATGTTCAAACTGAATAATTTATCGAGATATTTCAATTTTTCATAACAAGCGTTTTACATTAAAAGTTAAATAGACGCATATTAAATGAATAAACTTTAGTATGCATAAAGTTATAATAAATGCTTCAACAATAAAACGGTGAGATTAAATGTACAACAAAGGTTAAAATATTCAGTGGCAAATGTTTAGGGGATAAACCACGGCTCCATTATTATCGGATGAGAAAGTTTCATGGAACCACAATTATTTTATACCCTCTTTAAGATTCCCTAAGACTTTAACAGCGTTTAAAATGAGCTGGTTTATTATCGTTAAGATGTTACTTTCTCCTTTTTATACTTTCATTTATGTTAATACGTTATTTTAACAACAAATTAAAATGTTTTTAAAGCAATAAATTATATACACATACGATTTCCTGCCTAGTTGTAGTTGTTATTAGTGCAAGAATTAAAAAAGAGGGAGAATAGAGAGAAATATAAAAACTGTCATGGCAGCCATTACTAAGAAAACATTCTCCTTCTTTCTTCGCTTGGGATATTGATGCATTGATTTTGAAATACAAAATTCTTCATAAAACCGCGCTTTCGTCCTTACTTTCATTAACACGTTGAACGCCAGACTAAAAACCATGTTTAGTTCAGTGGGCCGCGACTGACACCTGACATGTGACTGCCATCATGTTGGGTCCAAGAGGCCGCGTCGGACACCATGTGTCCGCATGCCCTCGAACAGTTCAGAAGCCTCTAGGGAGCCAACGGACAGTGTTACGACTGTTTTTACCAAGGCATGTGACCCGCGCGGCCCCGCAGAAAAATAATGGGTAAATCGCTGTTTCCGTCAGTCGCCCATTATTTTAAAGGGTTTTACTGACAATATTTGCAAAAAAACACCTTGGCGATTTTTTGATGATTTTCGATTTAATGATGTGGCCCCAGGGGACAGTATGCTGTCGGACACATGGGGTCCGCCATGGCGTTCAACGTGTTAATAATATGGTAAATGTCTACAGATGAAGTGTTTTAATTACTTTTATAGTGCCTCCAACCCCAATTATTACAACGTAGCGACAGTTATTAAAGCTTTCCATACGAAATAGATTCACGTATCTCAGAGATAACAAATTAAATATTTAATAATTCGATGACACTAGCTGTACCATAGGTGATGATATACGGATGTGAGACGTGGTCACTTACGACGTGAAGATAAGAATGCTAAATGTCGCCCAGAGAGCAATGGAGAGGGCTATGTGAGGAGTTTCGCTGCGAGATCATCGGAAATGAGATCCGCAGTAGAAGCTAGATCACCGACGTAGCTAGAATTGTTCATCTGTAGTGGCAGTAGACGGGGTACGTCGGTCGTGCAACCGATAGCATATGTAGCCGAAGAGTTCTCAAGTGGCAGATGCGGTGTGGGTTGACTAAATAGTTAAGATCATGATAAGTCGCTAGATGCTGGCAGAGAAGCATCCGTCATCGTGGTGATCTTTGGGGAAGGCCTACACCTTGCAGTGGGCGTCCATCGGTTGAGAAGGAAATGAATGTGGACCCTGGTCTAGGTCGCAGAAAGTCGCTGGATCCGATCAACGAAAGACCGGTCATTGTCGCGATATTTTAGCGAGGTCTGCCTTGCAATGGCATCTATCAACTGACTTTATTTTAATATATCTATTTATATTTATAAATAAAGATTTCCATCTTGAATATCAGTACATACATAGGTACAAGTTGTCTCATCACTATGTTTCAAGAATTTTGGGACTTAGTGATTTGAAATTTATATATTTTATATGTATAAATTTTTTTAATTAAAAACGTCTTAAAAACGATTTTATCTCTTCTCCCCACGAATAAAATGACAAGTCTGGAAATACAAATTTTCAGTAGAGACGTTATACTAAAGATAAAAATAAAATTTATTACATCGATTGTCGTTAAATTAGGTTGGGCAATGTTACAGCCTCAAAATAAAGTGCTGGCCACTCAGGGTTGTTACAGCTGGTATATAAATAAAAAAAAACAAAAGACTAGGCTACACTTAATATATCATTAGTATGTACTCTGATCTGTAAAAAGAGCTACTGTATCAAGAGATAAAATTTTGTATAGTTCACACTTTGTGCGTTAATAAATATATAGGATTGACACAGCACAAGAATAAGTTTCCAGAGGATGTACAGCACCTTCCTCTGCCAAGCATGCGATTATGATATATCCCTCAATACAGTGGCGAGCGGGGCGGCCGCACCAGGCACCACAAGCAGGGAGGGCACCAAAGTTGAAAATAATTTTTTTGAATTGTTTTTTTTGAATGATCAATAATGAAATGTTAAAAGAAAACCATAATTTAAAGTAAATAACATAGAAAGAATATCGAATTATACTACTTTTTGCTAAAAAAGTTGTTAAATAATATGATCATTAAAAAAAGTAACAAATTATACAGTTACAAATTATAATATACACAGTGTTTAAGCCTTTCATTCGCAAAACACAAAGTGTTTTTTAAAAGGGCCCTAAATCACAAAAACACATATCTGTGTTTCAAACTAGTCGACACTATTGATTTTGAAAATGTGATTAATGACTTTGCAGGCCAAAAAGCGAGGAATGTTCGTTTTTAAATGTTCCCAATTTATTGGGATAATTTAAAATTATTAAGATCCAATGTTATTTTATATACATTTATTATTATTTTGAACCAAAAAAAATATATATTAACTACATTCTGTTCTGAATTTTGAAATTATTTAGACTCTTTGGGGGGGGGGGGGGGGGCAAGCCCCAATCTGCCCCAGGCCCCAAATACTATAGCTACGCCACTGCCTCAATATGTATCTTATAGAGATGTCTACGTCATGCTGTGCGTGTGTCTATAAAGACATATATCTACTGTTCACACAATTAATATCAGTTTATTATAAAAATATGAATACAAGAGAACTTTCTTGACCAAAATTAAAATAGTTGAAGCATAATTCAAAACTCACACCGTCACAACTCACAGTAGACCATACGAAATTTTCTCTCGCCGTTTTATATTACGAAACTTTTCAGCTTGTACCAAAAATATTTCAACAGTACAACCCGGAAGATGATTTAACACATTCATTATATTTGTAAATTGATAGTGAAACTGAACACATGGTATTAACTATGTAATATATATTCCCCACGTATAAGTAATCTGCTTTGAGTTAATGTATATCCTAGTATTTTCTAACGTGGGACCCACGCCCTAAAGAGGGGTAATTTGATTGTTAAGAAAGGAAATTCAAAAATACACTCGACACGAGTTCAACCCTTTCGCTTTAATATAAAAATTATATATCTTACATAGGGAGGCATATGAATTTTAAGACGCGACATAGTACAAAAAAGTTATATACATGAAACTTTTCAAAATTATGAATAAACAATTATAAATGAAAAACATATACTTTGTACTGTCAAAAAGTTATCAGCCTGTAGCTTTACAATAGAGTTTCAAACGATCACTTTATACAGGGTGATTGGACATAGATGTAAAAGCTTTAAAGTTTTCTGCTGACATATCGACGTCGTTTTTACTCAATTTTGAGGGTAGTGACCTTCAAACACAAGCATATTGATTTTTCGTGGGTATTTAACCATGGTTTTGGATTATTTCTCCCCACCATGGAATAACCCAAAACACCACGATGAACTTAGAACTATTTCGGCTCTCTTTTTACTTTTTAAGGTTTTTATAATGAAAAAATATTCCAAAAATGCTTGAATATAAAGCACTTTTATTTACTGACTCAATTAAAACAGCTGCTAAATATTTGATTTCAATCAAATCCAAAAAAAGGTGTATTATAGCGCTACCGAAACCGCTCTACCGCTTCGAAGGAAAGCGCGGGGAGGTGGGGATCAGAGTATAAGCGGAACGGGGAGCATTGATAGTGGATGAACGGGACGTATCGGACGATACTAACCCCCGTCTTGCATACCGAAGGAGCAGTACAGCAGTGTTGGTAGCACATAAATATGTAATCAAACGAAACTTTTTTATATTTTTTATTTTACTTTAAGGTATAATCTACTTTTTAGTTTATATTTTAACCAACTCAATGACCAACTACTATCAGGACGAAGTTAGATATATCTAGTATATTATAAAATAACTGAAATTAAACTGTATGCTACGTCCACTAGCCTTCGGCAACAGTGAAATGGTTGAACCGATTCGTCGAAACGCATACATTATTAGTGCATTGTGGACGGCCGGAAGGCAGCATCCGACTAGTTACATAGGTTCATCTGATTGAGCAATGAAACGGAACAACCGGGGGCGTGTTGCTCTGCATAATGCAGATGCGCTTGTGTATGCCGGTCAGGTGTACTATTCGGCTTCCAGGCGTTTAGTGTTTGCCTGTTCCCCCCTTAATACCTAGCAGCTAATTACTGACGTTCGCATTTCGCGTCCACCGTCAAATTAGTTAACACGCTATATAATATATTACAATGCTATATGCTGAAGCTATTTTGTTAAAATTATTTACAATGTGTTGAATTTTCATTTAAATTTACTTTTCAAAAGAATTGATCGTTATTTCAACCTAACGCTGTATCTTTCTGGACATAGATCTCCGTAAAAGATTCTTAATAAGGCCAGTTAGAATCAGTATACATTCAGCGTCTTCTGATTACCTTGATGTCATTGTCCGTCCACCTCATGACCTGACTTCTAGCACATGCTGGTTCATGGTTTCAGTGATCGCGCATGTATGTAGTATGCCTTTTATTATCACTTATATGGTCATTCTTATAGGGGGTCTCTCGTTCGCCCTATTCTATTTGAGGCAGGTACTTTATTTAGAAATATTTTTTCCTCACATCTTTCACGTTTCAATCTCTATTGCCACTTCCTCTTTTATTCCATGTCTTCCTTCGCCACATTATTTTATACCTTATTCTTAATCTAATTTTTATATTTGTTTATTAACTCCAGGACCACTTTCTAGCAATATTCTAGGAGTTTTCGGCGTCGTAATTTATCTGTCATTAGAGAGGTGATGGTGCCGCTTTCCACCCGTTCCTTCAAATGCACTTCAAACTCATGTCTTTCTTTTGTATCTATGTCCATATTTCTATCCAAAATTTTGATTTTTTTTATTAAAATTGTGATTTTGTAGGCTTAAAAACTCTAAAGGTTGCAGTCGGTTTTACTATGTATAGACTAGACTATGTACTCCTATATAAAATAATCCAGTATAGTAACCGGCGATGAATATTGCACATCGACCTTTTGAAAGAGACAATCGACTAATTTCAGCCTCGTAGAGCGTTTCATCACTGTCGCACGACTGACAAAATGTCACATAGTAGTGTGGAACAGAGATAATACTCTACGAAGCCGAAATTAGCCGATTGTCTCTTTCCAAAAGTCGATTTGCAATATTTATCGCGTACTGTAATAAAAATAGCAATTTAGTTTGCAATGAATTAATTATCTATATTGTGACATGTGGCATTGTCTGGTTCATGTCACACGCCCGTGATATTCATTTGAAAACAAAGCTACAGACTAAAATAACATTTTCTGTTATTACACGGTGGCTTATACAAAAGAATATATCGTTATATAGCCGAACAAATCTATATTTGTTTAAGCGAATGTGAAATAAATTGAACGATAATACGTAATATGCTAGGGAAAACATTTACTCTATGTAAATAAAAAATGTGAATAAAACAAAAAAATCTTTTGTTGTATATTTGGTTGATTTATTTCGTGTTATTTAAATATAAGATAATATTGTCACGAAGTCAGGTAACGTCAATATAGCTGTCGCACACAAAATGTTTAGAAAAGGTTCAAGAAGTTGGTATTACTAAAATCAATTAGAACGAGTATCCAAATTATAGTTTTGTAACGACCGCAGAGGTTTACTGCAGCTGGTTTGCAAGAAAATTGACAATGTCATTAATTTCAAACTTGCAAATTTTAAAATTATTACATACTAGAATGCTCGTTGACCACTATAAAAGCTAATACTGGGGGCATTCCAGTGCAGCCAACATCCTGAAGAGAAGTGAAAAATAAGAAAGGAAGGGAAAGTGCTGCTGTGGGTAGAATCGCTGATAGTTCGTTACTTGAACTCAAAAAAAATTCAAAAGCGTATTTTTATTGACTCTGCGTTTCCCTATCCCCAACACGGTCGTAAATATTTATATATATATATATATAATTTTAAGATATTTAATAATATAAATTGAGTGATTCAACCATTTAACATTTAATTGTGTTTAAAAGTTCGCACGAACCGTCTCAAACTGATTGACAGCTGTCATTGTTAACAATCGCAGCGGTCTCTGTAGAGGAGTTTTACAAGAAAGAAACTCTAAAAGAAAGTATATATTTATGTGTCTGTGTGTGTGTGTTTGTTTGTTCGTATGTCCTTTATAGAATCGTGTACTATGCATTTGATCATATGATGACCTTTAGCAAAGTTGTTGTGCCTACGAAGGTTTCTAACTTGGTATGATCAATTTTCGTCAGATTCGACCTCAATGACCTGTCCTGCGCTGATCCCATACAGAGACTTCCCGCGACTTCAACTATGTCGTCGGACTACTTAGTAGAAAGCCTAACCCACGTTGCGTCTACTGGCAAATAGTGGCCACTCGAGAACCTTTCGGCGTCAATAGCTATGGGCACGATCGATGTGACCGCCCCCTGCTATTTCAGACTAGTAACTCTTTGAGCTATGTGGGTAATCTTGATTCTTCAGCAGGATCTTCTTATTGTTGGTTCGATCTCCAAGTATAGCCCTCTCCATTGCCCTCTGGGTGACATTGAACCTTTTTATGACGCCCGTCGTTAGTTTCCACGTCTGGTTTAAAAGAACCAGATTCATCTTTTACCAATATTATCTTCTTCTTTCTTCCGTTTTCCCATTATTTGGGGTCGGGTCTCCTGATCTATTTGCGCCAGGCCACTCTATCCTATATCTTTTACCAATATTATAAAACGTATAAAATATTGTTTGTGTTTAGTTATGATATATAGTCAAATTGCTGTTTGATCGGGGAATTGACGCTTCATTTCCTCTTAAACGATCAGTTCGTTCTATTGTTTTGATAAGTTAGTCGTACAAACTCTCGTAAAGGGTTATGCAGGGTAGTTTAACACGAAACTTTATTGTACTGGTAATTTTAACACGGCAATGTTTATGACAAGGGCATTCACAACGTAAATTATACGCTATCATTATACACCATTGCTTTTAAATTGTAAAAATTAACTTCCGAAGAATTAAAACGATCATACTAGATAATAGCGTTACTCGAGTTTCTGATAGTTCTACTCACATCGATAAGGCTTTTTTAAGTGGTAGTATATTTGTCAGACAATAGCAACCGAATCGAGGCTCGGTTTTCTCAGGGGTATTATTTACAATTGACAGCCTAAGCAGAGGTCCATTTGTAGGGACCATTGACCCCAGTCACTTCATGAAGCATCCAATGAAGCGTAGCATGTAGCGCCTCTAGAGGACCACAGGGTCTGAAACTTCCGCTTGGGTAACAGTGAGAATCCGATAAAAAATATCTATATAAATTAAATAGAATAAAGTAAGAATACTGCTTGGTATATTTCTAAAGCATTGACCCGTATTATACTTGGGGTCACCTTCACAAAGTACCTCCATTCTGTGACGTCATTAACAAAGTTCGCCCACAAAAGCTCCTTCAAAGTGAGCCCGACTTTGAGAAGTTGACGGTGGATTGTGTGGTCATTTTAAAGCCATAGAAACTTATGCAAAGGCAGCCTGTCAGAGCAGTAAACTCGACTGAAATTATTCAGCCAAATAATTATTACAAGTTAATTAAAATAACAAATGTAGATAGCTATTTATATAGCTTTATATCTATCTTTAGTTGCTATTTTAATAACAGTAGCTCTTTACATAGCTCAATAGAATAGTCTTATTACGTTACAGCCTTCAAGACTTTAGATTCGGTTTTTATCTCCATTTAAGTTTGAACGGCCAAAAGTTGCATGAAGCCAAATTAGACTAATACAATGGTTGCGGAACAACCAACTGATGATGTTTAGATCTTTTGATAAACAATTTACCTTTGAAAAAAATTTACCTGCCTGCACGGGAATTTTAAATGACAATTTCACACTTTTTTATCACAGTAGTATATTGGTAAGTAAATTTGTTATATATAACTGTCTGTTGCATGTTTACCTATTTTAACGTCACTACTCTTAGATACGAGGTCTACTCATGCGTTTGGAATAGCAAGTGTTTTCATAAATCCGTTTGATTGCTGTTAAAGTTTATAACTTCAAGTATTTCTTTGATTAAATATTGTCATCATTTCAACATAGACCGTACTTTGTACGAAATATGCCCACCCTATAGATTTCGTTTAAACTGTTCACCTTTTGGATGGACGTTGCCGACATTAACCTGATCATTGATAAAATTTTGTAAACATCTACATAGATATGTAAGATCAAATACATAGTAGAAAATCTAGTATCTTAGATAATTAAAAACATAAAAAAACATGAGAACTAATGCATTAAAAGATCAGAAAGTATATATACTAAACATTACGTAGTGATGTGTTCGTTAAAAAGAAAGAAACCGCAAACAAATTACTGGTACGCGAGTAAATCAACTGTACCGGCTAGACCGCAATACAATACACAAACATCGAGTAATCCGCAACAAACGGTTGTAGACAAACACGGCCAACGTTTGCCAAACATTACGGTACGCCGCCTCCAACTAGCTGCAAAATAAACACTTGACTTCACTAATACGGATACAGTGAACACGCAAAACCATAAATCAACCCCTCTTAATCACAACGCCGATATTAAGTGATTTATCAAAGAAATTAATACGTAGCATGTCGATCTATATTCCTTACGCTTTGTTTCTTTGTTTATAGATAATTTACTTGCTACCGACAATTTTGGAAACATACAGTGATTAACCACAAAACTGTTTAAGATTATTTACTATTTAAGAGTACATCGTTTTTATACAAAGTGCACACTGAACAAAAACTGCAAAGCCTTCGATGTGACCAGGAAATAGGGAAGGAAATAGACTGTGGAAGCATTGGCTCCCTTTTGGGTGACGATGAGTGTCGTCCACCATTTATGAAGTACTGCAGAAAAACAATAAAGATGATAATTGAAATAAATAAATATTAAAATTAATAAAAGAACTGTAAAAATATTAAAAAAAAGGTAATAATAAATTAGATGTTTAATGAAAAAAAAATGTATAAGAGTCAAAACAAAAAATTAGGAAACAATAATGTGATATATAATCTGTGATACTTTGGGAACGCAGAAGAAGAATGAAAGGCGATGATTGACAATAATGCTTATGGAGTGAAGAGTTTGCTGCATGAAAAGAAAAATCATGAAAGATACTGTTAAGGAAGAAACTAGACAATTTAAAAATATATATATATCTGTTTCACTTATTACATAAATTGTAACGTCTCTTTCCCACACCGAACAGTGGAAACAATTAATAAAAATATCTTCCGAAAGATGCGGACAGCGCAGGATAGGTGTTTGAGGAATCTTGTGCCTTGCAGTGGGTGTTCCACGGCTGAAAAGAAATTGATAATAACATAAGAGAATTTTATTCAGTACATAGGTGCTATCTAAATATACGACGTTATTTAAACACATTCAAAGGCATGGGTCTTCCCCAAAGATATCCATGGGATATACAATAATCGTCAAACTTGATACGCAAATAACATTGCTGCCTATTCTCTTAAAACTTTCGAAATATTAAATCTACTAGAGTTAATAATTTTATGCTTAACTGCCATTTATATATGAGTTTAATAAATTCGTTATTATTAAAAAAAAAACTTCCGTAACTAGGAAGTACACTGGTGGACATTCGTTTCCCTGATAGATTTCAAATGAGAAGAAATCTGCTTTCAGCGTCTTGTACAGACGTCTCAGCCGATGGACGCTAATTGCAAGGCGTCTTCAAATATCGCCATGCAGACCGGCCCTGCACTGCTCGTATCCAGCGACTTCTCAAAGTTTTAACCATGTTGTCGATCCAGGTCTAGTGGGAAACCGACCCACGGCGTGTCTACCAACTGTTTGTCACCACCTACGGCCCCAATAGCTATAGGTTGAAAGAGCAACATCGGCGATCATGATTCTTCAGCGAATCACCTTATTTCTGGTTTGATCTCCGAGTAAAGCCTCATTCATACTTTTATATATTTAAATTCATTCGGGTATGAAATGAATGCTAAATGCAAGTAGAAATTGGAAAACTTTTACTTTGCCGATGTTAACTGTTGTCGGTCCAACGAGTGGTGGGGCCTATCTACGCCGCGTCTGCCAGATCTTTGTCGCCACCTTCGACCCCAACAGCTGTCAGTTGAAAGAGCAATTCTTCGAGCTACGCAAGTGATCTTGGTACTTCAGCGGATCTCCTCGTTTCTGATAAGATCTCGCAGCGAAACTCCGAGCATTGCTCTCTCCATTGCTCTCTGGGTGACCTCGAGCCTTCTTATGAAACCTGTGGTAACTGACCACGTCTCGGATCCTTATGTCATCACCGGCAACACACTTTGGACGTGAAGAGGTTTCGAAGCTTCCTGAACGCGGCCCATCCGAGTACGATACGGCGAGTGTCCGTATTTATTCTTTTTAAAAATAATTTAAAGTGGACACAGTTATAAAGATCAATTGTTTTTTTACGTATTTAACGTCAAATACATTTATATAAATGTCGCAAAAGCAATGCAGGGAGCGTACAGAAAAGAGCATGGTCAGGCATTATTCAATTTATACGGACGGCGGGCTCTGGTAATCGAAACATATTACTTCGTCCTCCACCCCTCTTGCGATTCAAAAGGGTATAAAAAGAGAAGCACGTGTCTCTATGCAGGGGTCAGCTTCCAGATGCCGAATTTACTAAATCAAACGAAAATATATACTATTCTTTAAAAAATAAAGCTCATTTTCCACTTGCGTATTACTGTATAATTTTTCCATTGATATACCGGTAACACAACCCCTCTGCACTCACGGTGGGTTTACTTTTTTTAATTATAAGCACAATAATAATTGTTTATTTTCAATTTTGGAGTACGTATGCATTATTCGCGTAATAATACACATGTATTATGTAAAAAGATTATAAAATTATTAGTAAGGTTCGAAATGTGTTATTTAAGAGAAAAAAATATAAAATCGAAGATAATATATGTATACGTATGTACATTTTATATGTACGCACAAAGGGTGAAGAGTTCATCAACAACCTTTTGTCGTCTAGTATACAAATTTTCAATGCCGGAGCGGTAACAAATCAATATGTTTTTTATAAATATGTCGACAGACACGACATTACTTTTCGTCTCCCTATTAAATAGTAATTTATTTTGCAAATAATTTATAAATCATAGTGGGGATATTTCATCACACTGGTCCGCGATATATATATATAATAAAAAATTTATGTCATAAAAGTAAAGTATTAAAATAGTAAATAAAGGCAATTAGTACATTTTATTATATATTTTAAGATTAGAGAGCCCGAAAAAAAATTTAATAGCCTGTTAAGGTAGTTAATGACCGAATAATTTGATTTTTAAATAACATTTTTTTTTAACTACAAACATGGACTATGATTTTCTTTATTAAATTATTATCATATTTATTGATTTTATATTATATAGTCTCCTGAAAGATGCCAGTGCGTTAAATAATAGATTTATTTATCGCAATTCAATATCACCGACTTTGCTCGTAGAATTGCTCGTCTGAACGATATTACAATATTGGAATCCAGGCTCAAGGTCACCCGGAGAGCAATGGAGAGGGCTATGCGAGATCCCATCAGAAACGAGGAGATCCTCTGAGGTACCAAGATCACTTGCGTAGCTCATAGAATTGTTCGTGCAACCGATGGTTGTTGAGGGCCGAAAGTTTCTAGAGTGGCGACCACAAATCGGTATACGCGGTGTGGATACGCCCCCCCCCCCCCACTTGTTGGACCGACGACAGTTGACGTCGGCAAAGTAAAAGTTTTCCTATTTCTACTTGCATCTATCATTCATTTCATACCCGAATGAATTTAAATATATCAAAAGTATGAATAAATACGAGTATAATGAATAATTTTGAAAGTTTTGATGTCTTTTCGAAAATTCTTCAGCGAATCAATTCAAACTGTATGTAATAATTGATACCGTAAAGAATTTTTATATTAAAGTACTATACAACGCTACTGTACAATTCAATCTAAACAAACACAAAATAAGAAATTCACTTAAACGAAAATATTCGCAATTTTTGACAAGCGGTACAGACGGACGAGTTAAAAACTAAGCAAACAATCCAGAAAGTAGGTCGATGACACAAAAGCTTCTTACGGTCCTCTGAAAGCCCAAACCGCAGATCGTTACTTCCTTTTACCTCATCTGAATTCTTTTATTGCTTAGGAAATTATGCAATCTTGTTTTTTTTATTACTATATAACATTTATAATGTTTAGTCAAAAATTACACACTCGGTGTTTGGCCCTGAGTATAATATCTCTTGAGGATGCCCCGTGGAGGTGTGAAACACGTGTAGAGTGAATTAGCGATGATAGTTGTGTTTCGCATTGTTTGCCGCACGCGCATTTATCAGCGGGATGGCGGGCGGTGCACTTCATTGCACGACTACTGCTGCATAGCGGAAGTAGCTATATATTAGTCCCTTTCTTAGTTAGGATGGACTTCTGCAAGGTAACGCCTGAATCTATTAGATACTTAGCTATGTCGTTGGTCCTCCTATTGGAAGGCTTACCAACTCGAGAAACTTGACCCCAACGGCCTTTAGTTGCACGAGCGATGTGTTGAAATTATTATAAATCTATATTTAAAATATATGAAATAAATAAGTACGAATTGTAAGGTGTAAAATATTTTCTTTCACAAACAGGCTCAGGTGGAAAAGAGGGAAGTAATATTTACTTAGACGCCGCACCGAATGACTGCCAATTTAATAATCGGCTCCACAATTTGATTTACCTGCGAAGGCATTCATAATTTCGGTTTACAGGAAACTTATAAAGATGGTTTTATTTTTGTTTACCTTCTGATTAAACATAAATATTTAATTTTGTTATATGTATAATGTTAGTAAATAACATTTGCCAAACTCTTGTTCAACGTTGCCTACTTGCGACGTCGAAAATCCTCACATATCCCACGGATTACACATTCAGAAAAGCTCCTTCCAGAACTGAAATATCACGTCCTTTTAATCCTGTTGTTCAGATATATATATATGAACACAATAGTGGTATTCAAATTACCTGTTTGTCGACTCAATACAACTTATATATATACATATATACATATTAAAAAAAAAATATATATATATATATACATATATCTTGTTTTTGACGTCATAAGTTTATGGTTGGTTTTATATAGTACATATTATTTTTAATAATTATTTATTGAACTTATTTTTAATACGCTATTACCGGGGTGAGCAACCTTTTTTGGGTCGGAGGGCCGCAGTTTCAAAAACAGTGGGCCTTGAAAAAAAAAGTATATATTCAAGGTTCAAACCATGTTCTAAACGTAATTTATGTTCGTAATCAACCGATTTACAACAAATTAGACACTTTTATTATTTTTAAGGTCTTGATTATAGCATTTTTTTTTAAATACAAAAACAATTTAAATTACTTGCCTCGAGAGCCGCATGCGACCTGCGGCAGCGGGTTCTCGTACCTGCTCTATTAGATTCTATAATATATATATTTCTATACCACCAAATTTGATTGTCTATAGAATTTGTAGGACCACACGGCTTGAGTGTGAAATAATCTGTCTGCTTACTTAATTGCCATTATAACGGAGTTGAATACAGTATGTCTTAGATAAAAAATTCAGTAATATATATATATATATATATATAAAACTAAATGCTCATTACATATTACAATTACGATAACTGTTAATGCCATAGAGCGGGAAAAAATATTATCAAGTACTTAGTAATCAACTCCTTTTTTAGTAATTCTCGGGATGGGCACAGTATCCTGTGCCCTCTGGGGGAAGGAAAGTCTTATGTGGGATTTCTACCCACTAAAACCTCCTCGGTGGTCGTTGTCGGAACCTTTGAAGCCTATATCTTGCTCAAACTTTACTTACTACCTTTGAACTCAGTAGTGTGCCAAGACACATACCTGAGGGAGTTGTGCCTTCACCGGCATTCTTGTACCGCAGCAACGCGAGACCACTTCGAGTTGCTGCCCTTCTCAGGTTTGAGTAGATGATGAAGGCCTCAACGCTCGCGAACCCGACCACCTTTTAGTCGCCTCTTATGACAGGCAGGGAATATATCGCGCTATTATATCTATGACTACAAAGGAATAAACTGCACTAGATGGATCTAGATGTGTAATCATAACTTAATATAATTGTAATTTTAGTTTTATTTTTAAAAAAATAATACGATATAAAAATAGAACTATATCTGTAGCAAAATTTTTTACTTTAAAAAAAATAAGACGGTTTGAAAGGTTATTCCAATGCAACATTTTAAAAAAAATGTCAAGTTTATCGATATATCGAATATTACATTTGAAATATTTATTTTTATTTATAATGCTCCGTGTTAAATTAATGTAACTGCGTTCACATTCTAAATTCGCACACGGCGCCGTCGCGATATCGGAAAATTCGAAAGAGCAACTTTCCGTATCGCTCGGGTCGCGTAATGAAATTACTTCTGCCGTCAAATAATAAATCAACCTGCTAATGAGCCTGATTAGTATCCTATAGTACCTGGGAAATTAATAACCTTCCGGCGCCGGTGACACGGTATATATTATATTTTGTATCGTTAAATAAATACTGGTTTCTGCGGGTAATTTGAATTTTAATATCAACGCTTTTTATAATGTTACTTATATTAAAACGTATGACGTGTTATAATTGTTTCATCATCATTGGCCGGTCTCAAATATCTCCAAGATATCTGGTATTCCACTACTCGCTTCCAGCGACTTCTAGTTAGAGTTTTTGATGGAATCAGGCGTTACCTTGCGGATGTCCATCCTAAGTAAGAAAAGGACCAATATTTAACCATTTCCGCACGTACAGTGGTAGTCGTGCAACAAAGTGCGCCCCGCCAGCCCGCTGATAAATGCGTATGCGGCAAACAATGCGAATTACACATATACCGTTAATTCACTCAATACGTGTTTCACCCCTCCACGGGGAATCTTCAGGAGTTATGTTACACCGATTAGTGCCAAACACAGAGTGACACTCAACAAAACACTGTCTCACTTTGAGTTTGTTTTCGGTCCAACCATAACTCACGGCTTGTTGCGACCCTAGTTGTTCTAACAATTTTATTATTGATTATAAATTTAAAAGCGAAACATCGAGAATGTAGTTTAATAAAGACGATGTGTACGTTTTAAATTCTGAAACACCGGTTGGAGCACGTAAAGGCTTTGAGTGGCCAACAACGGTGCACTTTATCGTACTCTCGAAGGATCGCGTCCCAGGTGGAGGGTTCTCACTCAAAGAGGGGGGAGTCCCCTGTTATATGTCAATTGTTTGCACACTAACGCCTTTGTCGGGAGTTTTCGTAGAAAACTTTCGTCCACCAGTAAGACTTAATTGGAATTTACATTAAATATATTCCTTAATTAATTTTAATTATTTTTACATAAAAATAAACTGAGACTTGCGATCTTGGGGTCGCGGGTTCAATTCCCTGGAAGCAGTCTTATATAATTCACACTTAGTTTACTGCTACTTATAAACAAGTTTCGAGATTATGATATATCCATAAATATCTTTGGGAGGCCTATGTCTTACAACAACGACGAAGTGTAACATTAAAAGGGGCGAATGTATACCTCATATGTTTTTTAAAACGATAACAATATAATTTTAATGTGTAGTAATGAGAATGTTAAAAAAAACTTATATATTATTGTTAATATGCACTTAGGATTATGACAGAACAGCCCAATTTGATAGCAACTACAATTAAATTGAGTTTCCCTATACCTTTATCATCATTAAAGCTAAACGGGATTCAAACGCATTTAGACATGACGATCACAACAATTTTTGAACTTGGTTTAACCGGTCGCGCTGTTCGTATCCGACAATTTCTAGCGGTCTTGACTATTTCGTTCGTGTTTCGAAACGTAGGACCTTCGCCCCGCAAAGGGGCAATTCGAAAGTGAACTCGACACGAGTTTAACTATATCGTTGTGAAAAATATATGTTAAATAGGGCGGCGTAAGGATTTTAGAAAGGCTATGGTGGAGCATGACATATGAAAGTTTGAAAAATACTGGCCCAGTGACCCGTTGCCACCACTTTAGAACCTTATGGTCAATACGGCTGTCGTTTACAAACAGTATAAATACTTAATCTACATCAGCGTTCAAATTTTAATTCCACACCTTAAAATTTATTATCCATTAAGCATTTAAACATATACGTACATTGTAAAATAAAATTAAAAAGACGCGTCTACACGCGCAGTCGTTTTTTTACGATACTTTTTGAGACTTTTTATATAGATTTTAATAAACTAAGTTTTGTTAAAAAAAAACCAGATAGTTTTATTTTTCTTTTGTATTTTATTACGGAGCAATTTTTAGTGCTATATATCCAATAAAGATGCCTACAGTGTTACATCCGTTTTAAGACATGAACATACATGAAACGACTTTACAATTTATTCAGGATATATTAAAAATGTACGTAAAGTCGTAGAAAAGTTTCCAGACAGAGTAATGACGGAATACGAAAGCAACCCTAGAGGTATTCCTTGAGTGGGCAGAAAACATACATCGTTTGAGCGAGTTCCCAGTGTCATTCTGAAATATGCCCCGGCTTGGTTCCGCTTTAGATATATAGGCGAGGGAGTCAAGAACACCTGAGTCCCGTGGATCTACGGAAACCACTCCGCGAGCTAGTACCGATATTTTTTCAACTTGCATTGTCACTCTAATAAATACGTTATATCGTTTCACAGCAACTATATATATGTGTGTGTGTGTGTGTTCGTGAGTGTGTGTGTGTTCTTTCATTTTACATTATCGTATTTTAAAAATATTACACGTGAATGGGCAACATTTTTAAAATAAAACTACTGGCTTTCTGTCTCAAACTAAAGCTCTGGAATAATAGAATATATACTAGTCATTGTCGTGATTCGATTTCCATATTTTAAATGGCCGGTATTATTGCGTATATAAATATCTGAATAATATTTGTTATACTTAACCGGGTAGCTGCCAGAGTTTGTATTGAAATCTATATTAAGGATTTCCACCAAGTTATTGACTCATCACGATATCTCCAAAACCGTAAGGTTTATAAACTTGGAATTTGGCGAATAATGATCATCTAAGAACGAATTTTATGAAATTTGACCCGAAAAGGGGACCGCGCGTCGTATATAATTTTTTTTTTCATAAGTTGTAAATTACAAAGAATGAATTCTATGAAATACAACAAAAAAGGCAGTGATACCAAGGGAGTGGGAGACAGTGAGACGACTAGTATATATGTATAAAACTAATTTGTGTATATCTGTACTCAATAGATAAAAAAAACAATACATCAAAATGACCGCGAAAATATTTTGATTTTTTTTCCAAAATCCTTGTCAGTTTGCTTCAGATATCAAAACTGCTTTTTTGTTTATTATTTTAATAAGATACATAAAATATTTTTGTAACGCGTAAACATTATTACAATATTATTATGTTATTTTTTTTTATACAACTCACTGCTATCTAAATGGCATTTGTATGCAACCATGGGTATGCAACAGAGTGCAGAGTTCGCCTGGCCTAAGATTTCTTTTAAAGTAGCAAAGCCCTAGGGCTCCAGGAGTGACTAAACTCAAGGGTCCCTACAAAAGGACCTCGTACAAGTGATTTTACACTTATAACTTAACAGTTTGTTTATATATGCAATATACTATTCATAATAAATATATAAAAATCTTTTTAAACCTTGAAAAAGTTCACAAACAAAGCTGCATGTTTATTTAAGATATATATAGTTCACGTAAGTTCATCTCATCGTAACAGAGATGCAAATAGACAGGTTAAGACAAAACTAATAAAGGCAATATCAGTGTGCGGTTGTTTGCGCAAGGCGGCTGGGACTTCGCTTCATCGATAATAGTTCCATGACACAGGGAATGCCTAAGTTAAAGGAAACTTGGTTCACTGCGATGTTTTGGGTGCCGGGGTGGGAATAGTTTGCGACGTCGGCGCCAAATCTCTCACACCGTCAGGCTGCATTAATTGAATACAAATTCTAGTGCATTCAATTTCATACGATTAACAGGTGCACTGTACATTTAAATATCTACCATTTAATATAACGAAAATTACCTATACTGCATACTAGATTAAATATCTTCGCTATGATTTATAAATCAATTTTTATTAGGTGGACCGGAAAGTAATGTCGTTTCTGTCGATGTTTTACAGAAAAATCGATTGATTTGTTATCGCTTCGGCATTAATTTGTATATTAGATGCCAAATGGTTGTCGATAACGAAGGTGAATATATTGTTGATTAGAAATAAAAACTTGTTAAAAATGTAGTCGTGTGAATTTAACTTAAGAAAGCGGTACTTTCCGTTTCCAATATTCTTTAGAAGAGAACGAAATGAAAAGAACAGTAAGGTAAGGTTTGTTAGATATAAATCTTCTATTAATTACGAATAATAAATAATGAGCTGGCGTGTGATACGTATTGCGGTTGTTAGCGTGTTAATCCGGTGCGCGCGTCGCAAAGTAAATTTTTAGAATATGGTCCAACTTGTTAAGCGATACCGATTTTTGATTAAAATCATAGGTGGTTGGTCCAAGATAGTTTAACAGCGATTTTAGTTTTTGTTTTATTTATTATGGTATAGTAATATTGTCACACATTTCTCTAGCCAGAACGCTATGACGATATTAATGATGATAAACAATTATTCCATATGTTTTATTATGTAAAAAAATATGAACTTTTTTTAAAAAATTGGTTTTAATTGTGATTGGTTATAGGTTTACAGTCGCATGAAACACGACTGAAAAAACGTCGCATATGTAGTGTTGGACAGAGATAGTACTCTACTAAGACGAAATTAGCCGATTGTCTCTTTGTAAGAAAAGGACCAATGTTTAGCCACTTCCGCACATGCAGTACCAGTCGTGCAACAAAGTAACATAACTCCTGAAGATGCCCTGTGGAGGGGTGAAACACGTGTTGAGTGATTTGGCGGTGGCAGTTGTGTGATTCGCATTGTTTGTCGCATACGCATTTATCAGCGGGCTGGCGGGCGGTGTACTTTATTGCACGACTGCTACTGCATGTGCGGAAGTGGCTAAACATTGGTCCTTTTCTTACTTAGAATTGACTTCCGCAAGGTAACTCCGGATTCCATTAAAGATTGTCTCTTTCCAAAGGTCGATGTACAATATTTATCACCGAGTACTCTCAATGTTTTAGACAGGTAGATGTTTAGCTCAATAACTGTCAATGAAATAAATTATTAGCTAACCTGACAAACGTTTTATTGCCATATAAATTATTTCTACAGTATATATATATATATTAAGGAGACTGGAAAGTAATGTGGTTTCTGCGCGTGTCGTTATTTGATTGTCGTTTGGTAGCTGAACATATATAACGAAGGTGAATATATGGTTGATTAAAAATAAAAACTTGTTAAAAATGTAGCCGTGCGAATTTAACTTAAGAAGACGACATTACTTTTCGGTCCCACTAATGATAACTAAACTTATTAAGATATATGATAATCATGACGAATTTATATTTTTATTTGATATATATTTGAATGCGAAAGGTGATGTTAAGCGGAACAAAGTTTATCATTACATAAACTAGAAAATAAAAATTAAGAAAATAATAGGAAAGATCTAATGACAAAGGAAATAATATGTTTTATTGCTTTGTAAAAATAATGTTTGAACGTTAGAAATGTTTCATTTTCTAGCGTGGTTTTTAACTACCGTTTAATAGGACTCGGTCGTTGGCGTGGTATGTTCCGATTCAATGAGACGAAAGAGAGCAGAAAAGATATTTGTATTTCTTTTAAAATATAACACAAACTTTCTTTCGAATATGTCAATGCTTATATTATACATTACTTTAATTTTAATTAGAAGCAGCCGGAGTATTTGCATAGTATTATATATATTAAAGTAAGATAAAATAGTCGTTTAAAACTCTTGGATATTAGGAAGGCAGGTAATTTTTTTTCCTAGATTGCTAGGGCTGTCTACATTTGCCAAGCGTCTGTATGTCAAAAGTTTAAATATCATGTGGTTCAACCCAAATTATTTTGAAGGATGTTCTGTGCCTCAAAGGCATAAGTGTCTATTTGCCGATGTCATACTTCAATCTTCACGACTTTTTTTGCCAAAAACTCGACTGATATCTAGTAGTTTATATTTATTTATATACATGCCTGGGTCTTGCTGGCTGATCTTTACCAGATTGACATTGCCCCAGTCGAAGACTACCTATAAAGCCAAGAATCACAGATATAGATAGATGGATATCGCAAAAGGCGACTGGAAGAGGCTTCGAAGGGCGAAGTGAAGACGAATACGTAGTTTTTTTAAAGTATAACTAGCTGATCCCGCAGACGTTGTTGTGCAAAAAAAAATATTTTTTAATTTACAAATAAAAAGGGGTGATTGTAGAGGGGTGAAAATTTAGGGTTGTATGTATTTTTGTATGCTGTATCATAAAAAAATTAAAACAAAAACTTTGTCAAAAAATTAAAAGAAATTTTTTAAGGGTGAACAACCCTTATCACTTAGGGGTATGGAAAGTAGATAGTAGCCGATTCTTAGACCTACTGAATGCGCATATAAAATTTGGTAAAAATCGGTCAAGCCGTTTCGGAAGGGAACGGTAACTAATGGCTTTTGTTATTTTAACTACCTTTAATATTGTCAAAAAATATTTCACGTTTTTGCATGTTGCAGTGTTTACTAAGTCTCTTAAACTATTTAAAACTACATTTAACTCAACTAATTTCAAAAAATCATAGCTGTCTTGTTGTTTAACGATGTCATAACAATATCCGGTTTTTAAAATTACGTTTCGTGCGACCACTTCCTCGTCCCTACTCCATATTGACATCCTCCGGTTGTACGCTAGTATTTGTGCGGTGGTTGCAGTTTTAGCCACATCTACGAATCGACCATTACGTATTCTTCATGAGAGTGTCAGGGAGTTTGATAAAAGCAGAAGAACAGACAAATAAGAGGCTTTAGTGGAGATCACCATAAAAAATCCAGCGTCCCTTAAAGGCCTACTTAATTGTATTTTCACTAATTGTGAAATAATTCACACAAATGCTTCATTTTCAGATATCTCTGCTTACAATAATCGTAGCCCGGCATGATCTAATGCACGTATCTATATTTTCATTGTGCCTAGTCATTCAAAACGGTTCAGACTATCGCTCATGTGGGGGACACATTAGGCTGTAGAAAAAGTCCAATTTCTTAAAAGACAAACTATGTAAATACATACGTTTGTCTTTTAAGAAATTGGACTTAATATAAAATAAACTCAATAAAATTAATAAGAAAAAGAGATAAAATTATCTCTTCGATTTCCATGTATTCTTTCACATTAGATCATATTATACCAGTGTAAACATCTAAGCATCAAAGAAAAGTTCGTTAAGTTAGTTATGATTCCATTTGGCCATCACCCATAATGCAGTTACAACGCTATATGTTGACTAGGGGACTCCCCGGAGGTAACGCCGAACTAGCCGCGCGGCGTGACGCAACTAACGCAATTAGCACACCACTTTCCCCCCTTGTTTAATGTGTTTTTCACGGCTAATATTAATTAATGCATTTCGCGAAGAACGCCCGACTACCAAACGAGACTTTTTAATTACATTGTTTTACCGCATACGGGTAATATTTCGCGTTGTGACGTTCGCTTGACCTCAATTCGGTTAATGACGTCACAAAGTTTTTTTTTTTCGAAACAAAGCAATAAAACGGAACTGAACAATCTGTTATCTGGTAAAATAAAAGAGAAAAAATTCCTTCAGCTTTGTAATTTATATAACATTTTTATGTAGCATATTCCAGCAGTTCTGAGGACAAGATCAGGATGTCCACTGCTGAAATTGAGACCCACATGTAGATTCAAAGAACCGGTCTCCATGATCACAACTGCCTCACCAAGAGCATGCAAGCAACATGTATGTTCTTATATACATTACACACATGATACATTAGTTTCTTAACTATATTTCATCAGATGAAAACTATATTATATAATTCAAACAAAATTTATATCTGTAAGGGGTCGAACTCGCAAATTACAATATTAAATAATATTACTGATTGAAAAATACAATGAATGAATTGTTTTACTAGGAACTACGGTATCTATGTCCATTTATATGAATACGTTCCAAAGTTCGATTGATTGAAATAGTCTTAAAGAGTTCGAACAAGTTGCGGCTTGTCTGTCAGTTTTCACAGTTAGAAGAGTGAGCTCTGCTAAAGAATGTCATAAAAATTGCCAGGCCTCATAAGAAAGCTCAAGGTCACCCACAGAGCAAAGAAGAGGGCTATGTGAAGAAGTTTCGCTGCGAGATCGAATCAGAAATGAGGAGATCCGCTGAAGAACCAAAATCACCAACGTAGCTCGAATATTTGGTCGTCTGAAGGATATTACAATATTGGAATCCAGGCTCAAGGTCACCCAGAGAAAAAAGAAGAGAGCTATGTGAGGAGTTTCGCTGCGTGATCGAATCAGAAATGAGGAGATCCGCTGAAGAACGAAAATCATCGACGTAGCTCGAAGAATTGCTCGTCTGAAGGATATTACAATGTTGGAATCCAGGCTCTAGGTCACCCAGAGAAAAAAGAAGAGAGCTATGTGAGGAGTTTCGCTGCGAGATCGCATCAGAAACGTGGAGATCCACTGAAGTTCCAAGATCACTTGCGTAGCTCATAGAATTGCTTGTGCAACTGATGGTCGTTGAGGGCCGAAAGGTTCTAGAGTGACGACCACGAGTAGTAGACGCGGAGAGGACTGCAGGTAGTACTAGACGACCGCTCTTGCGCTGCCTGTATCTGCCGCCTTCTTTGAGGTAGGCCTCTGCCTCGCAATGAGCGTCAATAGGAAGAGAAAAAAAATGAACTCATGTATGTTAAAAAAAGAAACAAACATGTTCCAGAACATTCTATAATATTTATTTTAAAATAAAAGAGTGTTAAAACTCCCACTAACATATTCCCGCGGTCCGCATATAAACTATCCAGTCGTAAGCGTGTGAAACAATAATTTATTGTTATGAACTATTTCAATGCAACTTTCCGAATCCAACACAAGACGCGTAGATGTATTATGTTTTGTATGTTTTTTCTTGGTCGTGTGCCGACGGTTTTTATTATTTATTTACACTTGTGACACTTTATGCATATTTTTTAAATTTAAATTCAATGTTTGCTTTGTAACAATGGTAAGAGAGCTTTATCAATGAAACAAAACAAAACATATTCCATAATTTCAAACAACAGCAAGCGTATGACGTTCAATCATACGGTAGACAGATGGCTTTGGAGTCATCGTAGATCTATGAGTGAATTTCTGCCCACCGGTGGACCTTCTTTAAAGTTATGTTGACTTTATATCTCATTATGGATCCTTCAAAGCCTTTCAGACTATTCCCCTCATTTAGAGTTTACTCTGCGGGGGCTGCCACTTGAACCGTACATCGTAAACCAATGTTACCTTTGCATCTTGAGCTATTCGTTTAAATCTTAATAGCAAGTGTAGTCATTTTTACTATGCCCGTTTTTTAAAGAGATTATAAACGCACTGATAGGAGGTTGAATTCGACCAAGATAGGTTTCAATAAGTACTGAAAATTACATGGTTGAAATAAAATTAAAATTTGTTAAAAACAATTACATATGTGCAAACTTTAACTTAAAGCTGTCAGGTTTCCAAACGCATCTTGGTCCGAGAAGAGTCTACTCAAATTCAATCTCTTTCCAAAAATAAAAATTCCTAATACAAATACCTATGTGACATAAAAATCATACATTTTTTATTATAATTGTGATGTTTTTTTATGAGATATGATTAGGACAATTTAGGTAGAACTTTATGTCAGTCAGGTAACCGCTCTGGATCCGCAAGGTAGATCCCACAAATACTCCGGATATCCGGGTATGCTTTATTAAAGTTTGCAAAGCGTGCAACACAGTTTGTATGCGAAGGCAATCCATTATTTAATTCAGCGGCGCTGCTCACCCCGGCCGGGGGGCATGCGGTGGTGGTGCTGGAGGGGGGGGGGCGCGGTAGGGGTGTAACGGGACATGTGACATATTCACGTGGCACTCGGGGGTACTTATAGCGGGTACGTCTGTGGCTACACGGCACCGTATGTTACACGTAATGGAGCGCCCGCAAAAAGATGGCGCTACGAGCTCTAAAATATCTCATAAAACATGGAGGCTTCCTTATGAGGCAGTCTACCGAAATGATTTTCTTGAGGGAATCAACTTTATGAGCTGCATTTACTTTAAATGGCAGATGGATGCCGTCGCGAGTTCATTTCGCGTGTATAACAAATGCGTCTTTTTATCGAACGATTAAAGATCGAATGCGAAATAATTTAACTAACATATTTGATATATATATATTTTAATACATCGGCTCATTAAAAATGGATATTTATATAAAATCAGACTTTTAAACAACGTGATAATTAAAACTAAATATCATTCTTCGAGAAGCCCATGGACGCCCACTGTTGGCGATCACAGTCTGGTATTATGATACGCAGAGAACACTGCTAACAATCCTCTGAAAACTCGATTGTGAGCAGTGTTAATCCTATATAGTTAATACAAAGAGCGTTAATTACATAAGATTGTATCCCGGGTATCGAACCCGCAATGTGCGTTTTATCGGATGGAGATTACTTGGATTGGATACAATTTAATCTGGATAAATAAATAAATAATTTATAGTGTATAAACAAATTTTCAATACAATACGATTGCAAACAAACTTTATATATTCGACAGCGTAATAACTTCTTGAAGTAACTCATAATTACCATTATCTCGTCGTCATCATTTTCAGATCATATACGCCTTACGGTTTACAATTGCAGTGCAGGTTTATAGTACGAAGAAGACGTCGCTGCCGATCCAATGGAGCACTTGTTTTTAAGCAATAGCAATCCTGTGTAATTAATAAACAAATTGTTAATTATATAAGAATGTATCCAGAGAATCGAATCGGCGACCCACTATCGCAAGTTTATGTCCTGTCCCGCTGGTAGAATGATTAAGTCTGGCACTGCACAAGTTGGAGAAAGAGGGATTAACAAATAAAAAGAAGGTCAATGATCAAACAGTTATACAAGTGTTGATTCGTGAATAGAAAGAGTAATTACATTTTTTAATTTATAATAATATTCCTTTATAATGTCTTTGTAATATAACATTTAACTATTTCATTTTGTATTCCAATTAAATTTTTTATACTTCATCAATATTAAAACTATTATATGTGTATATATATATATAAAATAAAGTCTTCTGCGTACTATAATCCCACACTGCGATTGCAAGCCCGTCTGCCAAGCTTGGCAAATATGGTGTATATATCCCTCCATAGATACATTATAATACACTTTATAAGTTACATTACAAACACATTATAGTTTTTCTAGATTATTCCACCGTTTTTTTTTTATTTATTTTTTTCATGTTTGACACGTGCTATATAAAATAAATTGGTTTTTAATCATGATTCCCTAAAGAAGATCTCGTATAATTGAAATATAGTTTTATCTATTATGATAATGTTCGAATACTCTCATTAAATATAAATCTAAGAGTGTTTATATATATATGTATTACAAAAATAGATTTTATAATCAGAGGTATTACGTACATAGTCGCAAGCCGCAAAACACCTCGCAAACTATTCCGCCTAAGGTACCCATCTATAAAGGGGAAGGCAGGGTTTGTAATATTAATGGCATTGCCCAAGGTATGCTTGGATTTTACTCATTAGGGGTTTTATGCGGCCATTTGAGAAATGATAAATGACTAGAGGTCGCTGTTGTAAATAGGCAGTGCGGGGGCATCTGTTTTGTTAATATTTCGTAATGGTTTATTGCGTATTACATGAAACAGCTATAGTAGTACACAGAATGTACCGAATAGGTTTACCCGCTTCTCTGTAGATTTGAGTATTAGTTTTACTGCACTCATAGTACATGCATTGATTATGGAAGAACATTGCCGTCATTTTAGTATCCGAAAAAAAAATTCCTTACCACGTAAACCGAAAACTGTCAAAGCGTGTTTGTTTGTATATCATACCATAGTTTTGAAGTTTTTTTACCGTTAAAAATTGATTTCGTAAAAAAAATCAACGACATATTTTATTTTATAATGAGTAAAAATCCATAGTCGGCTGTCGCTTCTATATATGTTAGGGCATGCGGTGAGAAACTTCCAGATTTTACAGAATAATATGTGTCACTTACGGGCGTTTAAACGGCCTCTCGGAGTCTCGTGTAATATCCAATTATCGTCGAACACGCAAAACACAAACCTACAAATTAATGATGATTAAATATATATATGACATACAGTTCCGAGACATTGTCACCAACGACGTGCCTCATAAGAAAGCTCAATGTCATCCAGAGAGCAATGTGAGGAGTTGCGCTGCGAGATCGTATCAGAAATATGGAGACCGGAGAAGAACCGAAATCACCGAACCAGCTCGAAGTGGCAGTGATTGGTGCACATTGCTCGTGCTTGCTCGACGATCCAGTAGACGCGACGTGGATAGGCCGTGTAATAGGAAGACGCTGGATGTAGGCAGCAATAGGATAGGTCACGGTGATGATCTTCAGAGGAGGTCTATGCCTTTTAGTGGGAGTCAATCACCTTATATGATGATGAAATTGTATTATTATACTTGTATTCTAGTAACGGTACAGTTCTATAGTACCGCCAATGATTATATAAATAAATAAATAATCATTCGTCTATTGTTTGACAATTGTAACTTATCAGACAACAATAAGTCACGAGGTAAACTAAACGAACACAATCTTGCAAGGGTAAACAGCAATTAACCGTGGCTCTAAATTATTTACCGATGAAATACGCCACGGGCTATTACGTTACACTGTATAATCTATCACGTCGCTGCAGATAAACACGCACTATTTTCAACATGTCATTGGCTAATGGATACATACCGAACTGATATTACTGATGGAAGGAATGTAACACTGTTGCAATAACGTAATATAATGTTTTGTATTCGTACATTGCGATATATCTGTAAATGCTTCAAACGTTTGAATGTATAATTCATTTGTGAACAACAAAGCTTATTCAAAACTATTTCCAATTACCCTACATAAAGTCATCACTCTTTGTAACAAGCTAAATTATTTTTTCAACTGGCCAATTGCTTCTGGCAGTAGTCTGAAGGTACAGACAGAAATTAATTTTTTGGAGGGCTTGAATCGAAACGAAATGTGGAATAGATATAAAGATTGAAGAGGCAATAATTGCCTCCATAATAAATGAAGAAAGCAGAACACCCTTCCTCTGTTTCAGCAGGAGGGCCGTAGAAAATATCATAGAAAGAAATAAAACTTAAGTTAAAACGGTCGGCTAGTAGTAAATAATAATGTAAATGTGAATAAATATTAAAACAACAAAATGTAAATAAAATACTTATTGAAACTAAAGATAAAACTTTAGAAAAGTATATATAAATAAGTAAAAATGTAGCAGATTGTAACAATAAAATAGACCTAGAGTGTAGTGGCTGAGGATAGGATGGAAGGTGACGAATAAAATGAATAAAGATATATAAAAAATGTAATAGAACAAATGTTAAAAAGCGAAAGACGACAAAAATAGGGGTGAAACGAGAGGTCCCCAAGGGAGCGCCAAATAAAAGATAGTAAATATGTACTGATATATTTATTGTTTTTGGATAGGATATACCACAGTGTCAGCAAATGAGGTATACGTTCACCCCTTTGAAGCTTTTATTTCCAATCACCCTGTATAAAGTAATCACTCTTTTAATAAGTCACCCTGTATAAAGACGTCGCTCTTTGAAATAACCTATATTATTTTTATGACAGGCCAATTACTTCTGACAATACTCTGAAGGTAAAGATAGTAAACAATACATAACTTTTAAAAATTATATTTCTTATCAGATTATCATTATGATTTCAATTGTTTCTGGATATGGTATATCATACATTGTCAGCAAAAGAGGTACATTCCTTTAAATCATTTACACCGGTAATTAAACAGCCTGTATATCTTCCTCCACGCAACGATATCCTTAATGCTGAGGATCGTGATAACTTGGAGTCTTAAGTAATTATTATTCTGCACGTTACTTCTATTGGCATCGGAGAGTGCATGTTTAAGATTAGTGTCAACCGATTTGTCCACTTTTTGTCACCTTTCAATCACCGTCGAGGTTTTTGATCATTAACAAAATAATTCTACGAGATCTCTAAATCAAAAGCTTACCATATGCTAGTGTCGATTACTGGAGTTTCTTCATCACATAAACAGAAAAGACGGACATAGCTTTGAACAATTGAAACGGAAAAGCCCAAGATAAACCTTCAAGTGGTCGCAACCATCAGATCTGACGTAAAAGTTCGACATTTGACACCAGTATCCGTATTGCCCTCTACGATGCCAAAGATAAGAAAATGAACGTAAAGATTAGATCCCTGTGCAGGATATCACAAACAGTAATAAAGATAACGACGTATCAAAAAATTAATTAATGAAAAACGCATGACATTTTATATTTCGCGAGTCAAAGACAATAGAGCTGTCGTGAGCTACGAGTCGCGCCATAGATTATATAGTTCACAGAGCATAGGTTGCACAGACTATACAGGTATGATTTGCTATCGGTGTAAAAGTTTGTAGCCGAAAGGTTCTTCAGTAGCTACAACGAACAGACAGACGCAGTGTAGATAGGCACCCCATCAGGTGAATCGACGACATAGTCTGGTATAAGTACAAAATAACCAAAGTTTCCTTCACCTATAAGATAAATCACATTGACTTGATCTTCTTCTTGAAGTGCCTTACCAACTAGTGGAGGTTGGCTATCAGCTTCCTGCTCTCTTCCTTATTTTGGTTCTACGTAATAGCTCAGCAGCGCTGGCGATTCCGGTCCACTCTCTAATGTTACGAAGCCACGACTTCTTTCTCCTACCTGATTTGATATTTATAAATAATTGTTACATAGATGTGTTTCTTTCAACAGACATACCCGGAAGAGCGTTACATGCGCCGCGAGAGACCCATCCCGGGGCTCTTCACCTCCATCAAACTACCTGAGGCCGAGCCCCCAAACGGGGTGGCGCCCCTGCTAGATTTTCCGCGGGGGCGCATGCGGCCTATTACTTTCCTTGGCGAGGGCCTTCATGGGAATGTAAGTACAACATTCATATTACACTAATGATCACTCACATCACATTGCTACATATTAACCTCTTGGCATACACGATTTTTGCCAACTTTAACAGCCATAGTTATAAAGACACGCCGTGCCATTCAACTGTTCAACCGTGTATCGGAACTGGTGCAAGATATGTAATTTTCATGATATATATATGTATTTCAGTGCAACGAAAGGAAATGTTAAATTAATAGTGTTCAGATACTACCCCTAATTTAAAGACATCTAGGTTGCAGTTTTATTCAATTGTTCATTAAAAAAAATATATATTTAGAAATAGATAATGAATTCATAGCAATTTTTTGAATGGATACATATTTAAATAAACCTTTGGCCTATAACCACTAGTTACGACTCGCGGCTTTCGTTTATATCAAAAAGTGTTAACACAATAAGTAAACGAAAAAAATAAATAAAAATAAACTTTAAAAACGAAACACAAAAACTAGTGCATACGCAAACATGTTTCACAAACACTTTTTAACACGATTTTAAAATGCGACGGAGCGTTTCAAACAATACGTTTCAAAGTATAAAATTCTTTCGAGCGTTCTCTTTAGCATATTCCAATGTTTTGAATATTCGCATCACCAATCGCATTGTACCCATCTTCAGCGGCTCTCGCGTGCCTGAATACACGATTGATAACTCGGTGTGTGGTTCATTGAACTTTATACAACCTCTCAATATTTATGAGCTGGATAGCGGGCGTGATAACATTTGAATGATTTAACAAATTGCATTCAGGCGACCAGTAACTTGCATCTTTTTTAAACGTAAAACCACCCTTTATTATTAGCAACATAAATACTTATTTCACTCAAATGTATAGTTAGTTAGTTTTAATGTTATTTTTTATTATTATTTTCATCCTTAACAGCCTTCTCCATTTCTCTCATCTCCATCCATACGATGTCGGTCAGAGATCGCCTTGAGCACAGGATATTTTTTTGTAGTGATATTTTTTTGTAGTCATCTTTGTTTTGTTGCATTTACCTTTTATTTATTAAAAGTTTCGGTGTACAGTATAGTGTAAATATTATATACTTGAAAAATATTCAAACTTTGATAACCTATTTCATATGTATAATGATTACCACATGCCGAGCAGTGGTAGTCCAGATGTAAGTAAAGATTTGCTATTTTAGATCGCGGGTTCGATGCCCGGTATACAATCTTATATAATTCACATTTTGTGCGTTCATTATAGTATCGGCAACACGCCAGTCAAATGTAGCGATTATGGTATATCACCCCATAGATATCTTAGAGGCCTATGTGTTACAGAGGCAGTTTTTGGGTTTAAACAACGATTATTCACCAGCTGTCCCCCATTGGCTTCATGTTTCCCGCAATATCATTGTTGTTATTTCATAAAATACATTATTGGTAGCTTAACATTAAAAAAAATATATCTGACCTTTAACTAGCTAAAAAAATATTTCTACGAAATTCTAAATATCCAAGGCTTATGGTTACCGAAATATCGTGACGAGACAGTGTATAAATAGAAATCTTTTGTTAAAATACATACGTTGAAAACATGATAAATCATAGAATATTTTTTCTAGAATTTAGTGTAAAAACATATCACGCATCTAAGTATAATAAGAAAAGGACTAATATATAACTACTTTCGCTATGTAGCAGTAGTCGTGCAATGAAGTGAGTTACTGTGTTTGGCACTGATGGGTGTAACATTACTCTTGAAGATGCCACGTGGAGAGTTGAAACATGTGTTGAGTGATTTAACAGTGGTAGTTGTGTGATTCGCATTGTTTGCCGCACGCGCATTTATCAGCGGGCTGGCGGGCGGTGCACTTTATTGCACGACTACTGCTGCATAGTGGAAGTAGCTATGTATTCGTCCTTTTCTTACTTAGGATGGACTTCCGCAAAGTAACGCCTGAATCCATTAGATATATAACGCATCTGATTACAAGAACTAGTTCAAATGATTGCTTCCGTAGTGAAATAGTTTTTTTTTTATTAAAGATAATAAAGTTTCAATTCCAAATCAAAGTCTCTTCAAAATACCTTCTCGCTTCAGCTTGCTTCTGCAGTATCGAATCGCTCTTCTTCTGTTCTAAATTACTCTGCGACTGGCTTACGTTCTCCTCTTTTGCTGCGCCTACCACGCCAGTTGGTATCGATTGTGCAGGTTTCTGTTTACCTTTCTCTTCCTCCAATTTGATGTTGGTACTAGACGCGGTGTTTAGTGTTATCCCTTTCTCAATTTTAGTGCGATCGCTTAAGTTGATATTCGCTGAAATAATTGGAAACCTTTCTTACAATTATTTTGGTGACTGAAATTCATCCAACATTTTCGAAAATTCGTCAAGGTAAAGTTAAGGCTAATTGACATGAATATTAGTAATGATTAGTACACAAGTGTGGACTTTAAATACTGTTTTTATAATAAGCAAATTACATAGATATGTCAGATGTAACCGCCTTGTTCAAAGGAAACACGGCGGTGAATGCGGTGAATGAATTAAAATATCAAACAAAAATTTAAAAAAAAAACATTGGAAATAAATCAACTGTCAACAAGTAGACGTCCACAGTGCATAGCAATAAGAGATATGTGAAGTGGAAAAAAGGAGAATGAATGAAAGATATATGAAGATCGACGTAGGAGTTTCCAAAAAAAAACGTATCCAGAGATTTGACTAGTACAGGGGCCTATTCACGCATAGTTGACTACGAGCGATGTGCAACAATAACAAAGTAATTTAACAAACGTTCTATTAGTAAAAATAGATTTTATTATTTAAAAACAATTTTGAAATGCTATTGAAAAGTTTATGATTGCAAATGCTATTTCTTATTCGGGCAAGGCATTTCGGTTTCTGGTTGCACATTAGGCTTCTGCAGTACACTATAGTTAGTATTCTCTTTAGATTCATTTATATCACCACTCGGCTCAGTACATCCAATGTTTTTGATCTTACTCTGTTCTTCGACTTGTTTGGATTGCATATTTTCGACGGTGACTTGTTTCTTCGTATCTTCACTAGATTTTCCTTCTTGCTTTTGATTCTCGTTCAAATTTGCTTTAGCTGAAAATTTAAATCATTCTAATAACTTTGTATCGTTGGTATCAACACTAAAATGTGTAACGGAATACGTTTTATCACTTATCTATATAGAGATTTTAAAAATGTGTTAATTTGCTAAACAAAAATTAGCTCAAATGCAAAGACAACTGTAGCATTGGCTTCCGAATTCAAAAAGTTTAAATATGAATTCTAACGTAAAATAATTATTTTAAATATAGCATTGTGCCCGTCCGGGTATTTCGTAACCCCATGTTTACTGAAAATTGCGTTTTAATAAAGTTATAAAGAAGCCTGAAACAGATTGATGAAAACAAAACATGCCATCATAAGCGAGTTTATCACTCATATTGCTTACCGTTTTGAACCGTTAAGTTATGACTAGCATATATAACACATGAGTCAAATCAAGCACCCTTATAGTCAATATTAAGAGCAATTTTTGAGACGTAATATTTTGAAAAAATCTGACAATTACGAATGAATTTGTTAACTTTATGGGGCCAACTTAGACGTATACTGCAAGGCAGAGCCTCCACAAAGGATCGCTACGATGATCTCCTGCGACCTATGTTGTCGGTACACCTAGTAAAAGACCTACCAAAACCAAAAGCCTTAAGTTATATATAAGTTACTAGCTGATCCCGCAAACGTTGTTTTGCAAAAAAATTTAAAGTTTTTAATTAACAAATATAAGATAAGGGTGTATGTATTTTTGTATGCTGTATCATAATAAAATAAAAACCAAAAAAATGTCTAAAAAATTAAAAATAAAATTTAGGAGTGGACCACCCTTATCACTTAGGGGTATGGAAAATAGATAGTAGCCGATTCTCAGACATACTGAATACGCATGTAAAATTTGGTAAAAATCGGTCAAGCCGTTTCGGAGGAGTTCAAGTTCGAACACCGTGACACGAGAATTTTATATATTAGATAAAAATCTTTTCTAACCCGTCATCGTTTGTTTGAGTTCATCTTTCCCCTTTCCTTCCTTCATGAAATCAAATATATTATCAGCGGAAAGTTTCTTTTTAATTTTCTGAAAAAACTCCTCCATTTCGTTTCACTTCTTAATTTTTGATGTATACGGAAATGTTAATTTATTTTTTGGTTGTTGATGATGATTTTTTAAAAATTTAGAATTGCTGAAATGTTATACCGGTGACGTCTTCTATTTTGTTTTCTTATTAAAACCTATTCTTCTGGCTGTTAGTGATATTCTATCAAGAAGGTTTTATATAAAAATAATATAGGTTAATTGAAAATTATTGACAACTATGTTCTTTGCTCATAATAGTAATGTAAATTAAGTGTGATGTAAATAAAAAAATGCATTTTTAAATAAATTATAAAGATAGTTTACGTAAAATTGCAGAACTAGAGAGAAGGCGGAGGAAGTGAGTAAGCATGGAAAAGTATGAAAGATTTTTTAAGGAAATTAGAGGAAAGAATAAAAGATATTGAGATGGACTAGCAATGATTATGGAAAAATATTACGTAAATGATGACCCTATCCATCCATGACAGTAGTTGAACAGGGTTCCCCAAAAACGGGGCCAAAAAAATACCTATATTATTCGACAGACTTTCTTCATACTGCCTAAAGCTGGCCTATTACAGTCGGATAGATAAAAAAAATATTTTAGACTGATCTATTTATTTATTGTCTTAATTGTATAAAAGTATCATAATAAGTATTGTATGTTTTAAACTGCAATATGTAAACATAGCTTTCCTTTTTTGTTTTAATTGACGTCAAATGTTTTTATTAAATAGTTTTATTTAGTTCGACCCGTACGGAATTTATTTGGATCAAAATTAGAAATTGAAATTTAAGCACCTTCCCGTTGTCAGATTGATCTGAAATTTGGTACACACATTTAATTTAGATGACAATGCAATATAATAAAATCAATAACATTATAAATCTAAGATGGCCACCGATACATAATGGCGGATTACGTATTTTTCCTTAACCACCTCAATATGGGTATCAAATGAAAGGGCTACACTAGTAAAACATGATGATTATGTCAAAATTTAAAATTCAAGATGGACGCCGTTCCAATATGGCGGACTAGATACATATTTTTCCACAACCACCACAATATGGGTATCAAAAAACCGTTTAACTTAAAAGTTTTTTTAAATGTTTTTATTACAGTTAGGGACGTTGAAACGTGGTCTGCCACTCTTAGTCCTATTGACAAGCTCATAGATATACCAACAAGCTGCGGAGAAGCCTTTGCTAGGAATTTCTCTTGATTGAATCGGCTATGAGGAGAGACCAGAAAAGATGGTCGCTGGAACTTTTAAGTTGTGTAAAGACCACGGAGGTAGATATCGCGAAAGTCGTTTGTCCAAATTAGGTAATCCAAGACTGTATAAAGGCCGTCGGAGGACTCTGGATGCATCCCATGTCCTTGTAGATTCTCCATAGGCCTCCCTCCAGCGTTTTTTCTAATGGCCATCTTTTTGTTAGTTTCTCCCTGTCTTTTGTAAATAAATCAATAATGATTTATTTACAGAATTCTATCATTTACATCCTCATTTTTCTTGCATGATTATGTCAATTTCTTCTTTTATTCCCCACATATTTTTTCATTTATTTTATTCTTTGTACCGTTCATATCTCAACAGACTTTCGTCGCCATATGCCTAACGATGGACCTCTTATCCTATCCATTACCCATAGGGGGATTTATATAGGAAGATGAAAATGTCTCTTTACCGTTTTTACTTTTATTTATTTTTTATATTTTACTCTGCATAATTAATTATTCTAATGCCGCATCAGTCAAGTCTTGTCAAGTTTTTCACATAGCAACATATGGCGATTCAATTAGGTTATATACTAGTGCGTCCGCGACTTCGTTTGCGTAAAATTTAACAAAAAAAAATTATTTAGTTTTTTTAGTTTAATAAATTAACCAAGTTACTCCTTATCACATTATCTACCTGCCAGTGTAAGGCCTGATAAAATCGGTCTTTTTCAGAGATTAGATGAACTAAATAGACAGACAAACAAAAAATTTTAAAAATATGTTACTTTGATATTCATGTGTCTCAAAATATACCTGTCAAAATTAATCAGATGTCATTATCATTTTATTAAATGTTCTTGTTAAAACTAAACACTTCTACATATATATTCATGTGCATTTATTAAAAAACGATTATTTAATTACAAACAGACACTTCAATTTTATTTATTTGTACGTATAGATAGGATGAAATATTCTTGTATAATTTGTTTGAATGAAAAATGAATAAAAATTATATTATCAAGAGCACATCTCTCGTGGTTTTAATATGATTGTTGATATATTTACATCAAGAGTCAAAAGTATAAATATTTCACATGACGAGCGTATTGTATTCTCGCGAGTGTTATAACATCCAACGCCGCATATTTTTTTTATTCGTAGAGCGGAACAGTGCTAATAATATCATGCTTATAAAACTTATTAGAAAAAACTTAATCAATAATGGTACTATAGACTTGTTTTATTATTTATCTATGTTCAAACTATCTCCTATTTTTTTTTGGAAGCGCCATAACTTTAGAACTCCTCCGTTTTCATTCTGTGAGATTCTACTTTTATTCTTGTAGGTGTTAATAACACGAAGTCCAAAGTAGAAGTGTGTATTTCGACTACTATATTTTCTGAACATACTTCAGCAGCTAGCTCAGGGGCTTTTACAGCTGAAGTGATAATTTTTTTATTGGGTAGTCGTACTCCAGTTGCATGATGATTTTCGCACGAAGGTTGTAGCTCAAAGAAAGGATACGGATCCTACCTCAGGTAACCCATGCTGTTCGGCAGCTGGGGGCGAAAGGGGAGGCCACCTCCAGAAACGAATCGGATAATGAGTATATTTTAAACTTAGCCCATATTTATATTCATTTTTAATGATATAAAAACAATATTATATAAATAAAAACCGTCAGCCAATCACAAGGCGAGAAATAGAGGGATTCACCTGTTCGATGTTCATAAAATTAATATTTATTTTTCTTAGTTTCCTAACGCTTCATAAAAGATTCTTACAGAAACCAAATCGTCAAATCTTCTAGTTTTTGTGATTTCAATCTAGAAATTTTCGATTTTAATTTAGACAAATTTATGTTCAATGTTCCAGTGTTAGAAAAAAAAATCAACATTATTTATTTGCATACAAGAGATTAGAAATATTAAAAATATTACAGAACAATTAAGACCGTGTCGTTGTACTATGCTTCCTCTGGATATCCAGGTCAAAAAAGCAACTCTTTTATATGAGATTGGAGGAACCGATAAGTTACTTAAGACTTTCACACCCGTCTGAATAGCTTGGTGTGGAATTCTCCTACCTGGAGGAAGGTGAGGACGCAGCCTGATCTTGTGATTTACACAGACGGCAGTCCGGCGTTCTGCGTTATGCTGGGCGCCGCACAGTTCTACTTTAAAAAAGTCAAGTTGGGCAATTTCTGCACTGTATACCAGGCAGAACTGCTAGCATAAGCCGAAGGAATCGAAAACAATTAACTTTTTTCTGGATTTTTCACCTCCCGACTCTGTTCCGCTGTCTCTATCTGAACTATGATGATCTCACAGAACGACACGTCCGTGTCTAATTGACGCGACTGAAATTCAAAATATTTTATGTATACGTGTAACGAAGCTCGTACTAGAAGAGGCCTACACCTTTGGTTAATTATAACACAAACACCGACCGACAAGTGCAACGTACACGATACTTGTTGGGTTACATTACGCCCGACGCCACTCACTGCCCCCTAAGCGTTTCACTTGCGGGCACTGCGGGGCGCGACGCAAACAATGCGGCTGCAAAGATAAAACATCCGTATCTATATGCATACAGTGCGCCGGGGCGAATAAGAGGAGTTTTTTTTTTTACAGTTTGTCGCACTAATTCTCTGTTTGTTCGCCTTAATGAAAACACAACAATGGGATTTGCTTTCCAACCAACACTGTTACATGTCGCCAACGAGAGACTTGTTTAAACAGCGGAACGTAACATCGTC
Source organism: Battus philenor (assembly GCF_028537555.1). Taxonomy (NCBI): domain Eukaryota; kingdom Metazoa; phylum Arthropoda; class Insecta; order Lepidoptera; family Papilionidae; genus Battus; species Battus philenor. The sequence goes on from NW_027181661.1 coordinate 17,565,579, forward strand.
TGCACTCAAATATTTACCTTACCAACATGCTAAGTACCAACTAAAAGTACAAAAGGAAGCTTTACAGTATCTCTACTCCATATAAGCCTCCTGCAGACGCCTTAACCATCATCGTTGTGATTTAAGTCCGAAGACATCCACCGCTGAATATAGGTCTCATCTATAAGCTTACAATAAGACTTTGTGAAGGAAGAATTGTATGTAAATAAGATAATTTAGTGAATAAGTTACTATTGTTTTAGTTATTACTGTGTACCCAGGGGGAAGAGGCCCCCAATATGGGGGGGAACTTTTGACGTACCGACAAAATATTGTGTTCATTTTGCTAAATACATTTTCCCAACAGTGGGCGTACTCTGATTTAAATCATGATGATGAAGGGCTTTGTAAAAGAAGTGTTTTTAACTGTCTTATTATATCTAATATAATCTCCTTCTTAGAAAGAATGCTTCACTTGAAGGCATCGTTCTCCCTCAAAAGTAACCACGATGCCTGGTCGTGCGCTGCCCGCTTCCGGGGATTCCCCGATTATATATTATTAGGTATATTATTATTGATTATATATTATATAGGATTAAACTATGTCTTCGGTTCACCTGCCCATGCCGCGTCTATGTGCTCGTGGTCGCCACTCTACTTCAACATTAACATCGCATATTATTATCTTCTAATATATAAAATTCTCGTGTCACGGTGTTCGAACTTGAACTCCTCTGAAACGGCTTGACTGATTTTTACCAAATTTAATATGCGTATCCAGTAGGTCTGAGAATCGGCTACTATCTATTTTCTATACCCCTAAGTGATAAAGGTTGTTCACACTTAAAAAAATTTTTTTATTTTTTTAACGAAATTTTTTGTTTTTATTTTTTTATGATACAGCATACAAGAATACATACAACCGTATTTTATTTTCACCGTTATTTTCACCCCTCTACGATCAACCCTTATTTTTTATTTGCAAATTAAAATATCAATTTTTTTTAAACAACGTTTGCGGGATCAGCTAGTAATAAATAAAAACAAATACTTTATGAAATTATTATGATTTGGATCGGTAACAAGCTAAATCGATATATTTTACAATCGAGTATTGTGAGCTGCGTGTAAGGGATAGCTTTAGTTGGGGCGGTCGAGTGTAATCGAACTGGTGGCAATTGACAGATTGATGTTTATATTAACGCTTGCACTTCTGATAAATGATACGGAATATTTGCGACAACCTTCTTGCGTTCATTAAGTCATTAATATATATATCCATAGGATGTATTCATAGAGCCTAATTTGACAGTAATATATATATCCATAGGATCTATTCATAGAGCCTCATTTGACAGTAATATATATATCCATAGGATCTATTCATAGAGCCTAATTTGACAGTAATATATATATATCCATAGGATCTATTCATAGAGCCTAATTTGACAGTAATATATATATCCATAGGATCTATTCATAGAGCCTCATTTGACAGTAATATATATATCCATAGGATCTATTCATAGAGCCTAATTTGACAGTAATATATATATCCATAGGATCTATTCATAGAGCCTAATTTGACAGTAATATATATATCCATAGGATCTATTCATAGAGCCTAATTTGACAGTAATATATATATCCATAGGATCTATTCACAGAGCCTAATTTGACAGGAACTATAATCAGATCCTGTTCGTCTATAATGACATCTTTCATATGTCCCCATGATCCAACAAAAAACTCAGACGGCATATTCAAGGTTACTTACATGATCACAGCTCCCCGCCATATCTACCTTTATTTTTATTATCACGATCGATATTCCGCACACATTAGCGTCTTTGCCTTTATTTTTACAACTTTTGGTTCAACAAAAAAAAATCGGAAATACTAAACGTAAATGTAAAACGAAGGCCTATCCTAATAATAAAAAATATACACGATGATTGGTTACAATTGTAAAACTTTTAAAATAGTTCTTTAGCAAAAAAATATAATATACATTATACTATATCATATTACGTAAATATTTTTCAACCATGTGTCATTCCCCACCTTTAAATTTCTAAAATTTTTATGCTCCCCTATGTAACATACATATACAACATTTTTATATCACAGTGAAAGGATTAAACTCTTGCAGAGTCCACTTTGGAATTGCCGCCCTTAATAATTAAATTGCTCCCCTGTGGCGCGCGGGCCCTACCTTTTGGAAACACGGTATTAGATAACAAAGAAATCGTCTTCAAAATTCAAAATAATTAAGAAGAATATTTCAATCGCAAATTGAAATTATTATTTACCTGCATACTTCATAATACCAGTAATTATCAGCCAGTAACATTCTAATAGAAAAAATATTATAACACATTTCAGAGTGAATAAAAAAATATGTAATGCCATTAAAGATTTTAAAGCTTTTACATCTATTGTACCGAAAAAAAGATATAACTAAAGTAAAAGGGTAGTGGGCAAAAGGCCTGGTCTGTTACACCGCAGCTCGGTACTCCCCTGGTGGTGGTGGTAGGCACCCGCACGGTCTCCCAGGACTAGTCAGGCGGTAGCAGGTCGAAACGAGGAGCGTCGGTAGTAGGTAGAATGTATTCGCGCCGATGCGAGGCACTAATACAGAGTTCCCCAAACTTTTTTGTGTCGAAGACCCCTTGCCATGTTTTTCCGTGTTGGGTAGACCCCCTACTTACCTGATATTGATTTCCTGTAAATTTTTAACTGTAGTAAAGTTTAGTGTTAAAAACTTAAAGTAAAAACACATGTTAATTTATACATTTATTAATTGAATTTAAATTAAAACTACTCAAAATAAAATTTTGTATCTACTATACCAATTAAACCAATCTATTATACCAACATCTTACAACTTATACAATTTTATAAACATATGTAATAAATTTTTTACTTCATAGGTACTTTTATAAATAATGTAAATGTTTTGATATTATAAGATAGTATGATGTAAGTAAATAGGTACTATCAGTGTATGTGTTGAGATCCGCTATCGTAATAATATAATTTTTTTTCGCTGACGTAGACTCCTTGCAGGTTGTCATAGACCCCTAGGGGTCGATATAGACCACTTTGGGAATCACTGCACCAATAGATTCTACCTCAATGACCGAAGATTATTTTAATAATAAAACTGCAAAGTGATATAAGGATTGTAGCGTGAATTGAAAGAGGGTCCGAGAATGAAGTTGAAGAATCGAGACGAGAATTTAGAAAGTAAATTCAAATTAGCTCCGGCGCAGAGATGTCCTATAGCTGGTGAACGCAACCGACACACTGAGTGTGCGTCAGAAAGTGAGACATCATCTAGCTAGTGAACGTGACAGAGGCCAGGGTCCTTCTCCCGGGCAATGATGTAAACTGCTTTGGCCGGTGCGCGGGCGCATTGGTATGTTTGTTATAAAAACAACAAGGTCCGATGAGCCGATAGCACCCTTCCACGATCCCACGCCATTTGAGATGTACCGTGCCCCACCAAGTGTTCAAATATTTTTACTACATTACAAATTATGTGTCATTTCTTGCGTTTATATACTTTTTATTGTTAAAATTTTAATTTAGACAAATGAAACGCTAACATGCAACGTTACACTATAAACAATCATCCTATATATTATACATGATGTAGTTACGTTTGAACGTTCAATAATTAATAGCACGCCACTATAAGGTATATTGTCTAAAAAAAACATATAATCTCTGATCTCTTACGTGTGTCGCTCACATAAAAGAAATCCTCTTGACATACAAGAGGGTCGTAACTTATTGTACGTATAAGGAAATATTGTATAGATCAAAAGAATTCCTCCGCTCACTTCAAATATAACTTACATATGTCGGGAGACAATCATCTGTTGTATTTTTAAAATGTGCTGATGTAACTATATACTTATGGAGATCACATATTTCGTTTACTTTTACTGGACCGATAGCTAGACATTGTAAAGTGATTCACACTGTTCAATGACTATGTAGGAGTGGTCGTAGTACTGTAGCTTCTTGTTCTTCGGTAGCTTCTTGTTCGTCGGTTGCTTCTTGTTCGTCGGTTGCTTCTTGTTCGTCGGTTGCTTCTTGTTCGTCGGTTGCTTCTTGTTCGTCGGTTGCTTCTTGATCGTCGGTTGCTTCTTGATCTTCAGTTGCTTCTTTGACCGCACCTCCGCTAGCCCTTATAATGAGCGCGGAGACTCTCAACAGCGCGATGCAGATTTTCGTTGCGTCTACTGTGGCGCCATCTGTCATTTGTCTGTTTCACTGCCGCCGCCGCCGCGATGCGATTGACGGTCACGTGGGTAAGAGCTTGGTGTTTGAGTGGCGCGTGATATGCACGCCACAACTATATTACACGGGTTCGAAGTGGCAAGGTGCAGAGTACAAGTCCAAGATCTTTATTACCGAAGAGTGAAGTCTCCTTAAGAAGCTATTGCTCAGGCCAGATCTATTACTTCGAAGCTATTATATCGTACAATGACTCACCTAGCGACACAGATCACGTGAATGACGAAAGAGAAGCCAGAATAAAAATACAGAAACTTATTTTGTAACATTCCCAAGGCAGGGGAAAAGTAAAAAAAAATATTTATCTAGACCATGGATGCACAGACCTCGGCCCGCCGGTCGAATACCGGTGGCCCGCCGACAGAAAAAATAATACTCTCGTACATTCGAAAAATATTGAATTCTGTTCCAGAATAAAACTAAAAAAAAATTAATTACCTATACTTCTGGCGGCCGGCCCGCCATCAGTTCATGATTTGTCCGAGTGGTCCCTAGTCTTAATAAGTCTGTGCAACCATGATCTAGACCCACGCGTCTTGAGCCAACAGTCATATTAATAATTTAAGTTTAAATTATTTATGAACGTAAATCTGAATCTTAGTGTCAGTGATATATCATACAGAAAAGTTTACTTCGCCCACCATTTTGCTTTCAGTTTGAATGAAATATTTAGGTCCAAATCATAAGATTATCCTACATTTTTAACATCTACTAATAATAAAACTGTTCGTGATTGGTCAAGACAGTGCGCGTTACATATTCACCGAACACGGTGTTATATTAAACGCTACCGCTCTTAAAACCGCCATATTGACATATCCGCTTATCAATGTAAGTTATAAGAGTAGTGATAAACTATTAACCCTTTCCTTACGGCAGTCCGTTCCGCCAAATTGACGCTACTGAACCGGGCATGTGCGCCGCGAATTGTGCACATTGCATGACGGTAAGCTGATGTTCGTATTTTCTCATTTGTGTTACATATCTAAAGATTTTACTGGTATATTAATTAAAGATAGAAATTAGGATAATTCTTAGTAATTCATTTGGCTGTAATAAATCTTAAAACAGGGATCTACACATAAGCTCACATTACAAGGTGGATGCCGTCTAACTCCGGCACTAGTAACGAGAGGGTTAAAGAACTCGCTATTGTGTTTATCACAAGGTCGGGAAGAAGACGATAGATAAACACAGCGACTTCAAGTTGATGCTCATGTATATGTGTCCATTAATTCAGCTGTGGTACAGTATTTGTGCTACCTCAATAAAGGTGATATTACCTGTACATCGCTACGAAATCAACACAAATATCTTTACGTAAATAAAAAAATATATGATACGGTGATGTCATATGAATCTGAGAAATTGTCACAGGCTTCATAAGAAAAGTAGTCACTCAGAGAACAATGGACAGGGCTATGCCGCAGTTTAACTGCGAGATCGAATCAGAAATTAGATCCTCATAAGATCCAAGATCACCGACGTAGCTCGAAGAATTGCTCGTCTGAATTAGCACATCGCTCGTGAAACCGAAGGCCGTACGAGCCGAAGCGTTCTCTTTGCTATGCCCCCCTATTAGCTGGACCGACGAATTAATTAAGGTCATCAGAGGTCGCTGGATGTGGACAGGGCAAGACAGGTCATCATAGAAAGTGGAAAAGGAGAAATACATAAATAAATAAATACAGTCCTCGTAATTTAAACACGTTCAAACCAAAATGCTGAACTTATGCATCACCGCTCCATAGTGGTGAATGAGGCCTATCGATTTATTCTCCATATACCAAGACCTCAGGTTGATGATACTGTTGAAATAATAATTATGACTTAGGTATATCTAAATAATTAATACACGCTCAGAAGGGGAGTTACAGACGTATGTACGTATAGGAGCCCTCCCTTACAAACAACCGCACATTAATTAATGCTTAGCTCATGAATATTTATTGTAATGATGCGATGCGTTTAATATGTATACGTCGTGTTTGGACGGTTGGTCACATGGAACTTTTTACTGCTATGGAATAGGGGACGGAATGTTTAACATTCACGTGATTTCGCGTGTTAATGTGAATGCGCCAAATTGTATTATGTTATTGCGTCCCGTATACCGGCGTATCATAAACGTGATAATAGTAATACATATAACATAAAGTGAATTTGGTTTAATCTTTTTCTTTCTATATTCCAAAATTATGTTTCGTGCGAACTCTTCCTCATCCTTACTCCACATTGCCGTCCTCAGGTTGTTCGCCAGTATATTTGCATTGGTTGCTATGTTCGCCACATCGATAAATCTTGCGATCGCATCTTGAGTCTCGTCTGTGCAATTCACGCACGAATTCGCGTGACGTGACGTTTGCTACCACCACGCGATAGACACTTATACAGCCCGATGGTATCTGTTGTTCAACGAACAATGACCGCATCGTTCTTTAGACCCTGAGCCTCATGGCTAACAAGCATTTGTTTATCCTCTCGGGATATTCTCTCCAGAGTAAGGACGTCTACTCAGAGACTGCACCAACTTCTTGAATATATATATGGCCTAATAATCATCTTTAAGCGATATGACGTTCACAGCTGGAGGTAGCCTGCGTCCAGTTTCTTCCAACGACCTTCAGAATATCGTCGCCCACTTGGAAGTGGATTTTAACGATTTATTGTTCGCATTTGATCACCAACTTGTCTAATGGAAAGCAAATATTTGGTCAAACATGAAGGTCGAAGACTCAGTAGGTACCTATTCACTGTGAAACCTAGGTTATAATTCTCGGGAAATAAGGATGCCGGCAGATCGTTTCATATTCCAATATCTCCTACCTGAACTCAGGTCCCCGTGCCCATCTATGATACCTCGTCACTGCCATCTAAACTTACATATTCTCTGAACTAGATCAATTACTTTTAATCTACGGAATTTCTCATTACTTATATCGTATATAAAATAGATATAGGAATCCCTAGTAATACTTACCTCTCCATAGTGAGTAGTACCACGTATCTGTGTGATAAGACATCACCGGAAACACACCTTTATCGCATTAGAAAATTTTAACATCGTCAAAAGTATTTTGACAAAACTTTAAAAATAAATATTACGTTATACACTGTGGTTATTTTATTCAATGAATTAATTTGCTTATAGTAAAAAGCGAGCGGTTACAAAAGGTGTTTTTTCTATTTATTACCCTTTACCTGTGTCAACCCATAGACGTCATATTTGTGGAAAAGATATAATATAAACACCTCACTAGGCAGGCAGGTTGGCACTCGCTTTGTATCATCATGGCACGCAGACGCTACTGAATATTCTGTCGAAATTTGTTTATGAGCACACAATCTATAATTAATGCACAGAGTGTGAATTACATATAAGACTTCATTCCGGGAATCAAACCCGCGACTTCCTATCAAGTCCAACCGCTGAGCTATCACTGTTCAGTTAGTAAAAGCAACACTTTAGTAACACATTACCATTGTTATGTTTAGAGGTATAAGAAAGGATATGTTTTAATTTTCTCTGCTATTTTTTGGGAAAAGACAAGTGTTGTTTTTACTTACATTCCAGGCAGTTTTTCCAAATTTTTTCTCTCCTTAATAACTTTGCGCGTGCTTTAATATGATAACAAAAAAGTAGCCAAAATTCGTCCAACAATTTTGGAGCTTTTTGTTTTAATTTATATAAAACCGATGGAGTAGATAGTTACTAATTAAATTTTTGTAATCGATTCGTACATGAATATTTTAAAATGTTATTTATTTTCAACTCCATGACTTCTCTATATTCTTATACCCATATTTTCGTCTGTATTTATGTCGACAATTATATTAAAAAAATTACTACTAACCCTGACTACCCCATAATAAATAAATATGTAAGTTTCATTATTGTTTATTAACGTATACACATATTTTCAAATTTCTTTATAAAGTTATCATTCCAAAATTTGTAACATTAATGTATTGTTTCTTTTGGAACGCGTCAAGCGAATAACTTTTAGCATTCTGCAAAATCTGTAGGGACAGATAGTCAACAAAAATTAATTTTAATATGTCGTAAAGCGAATTTTGGAAACGATATTACTTACTGTATTATCATTGTGTTGTTTATTATTTCTGTATTGATTTTGAAATATATATATATTTTATATATAGTATATATATTTCATCGCATACATTATAAATGATGTAATAAATTGACAAAAAAACAACAAAACTGTTTTAATAAACGAGCGATCAATTTTAAATGTGCATTAAAATAGTAAAAAGTTTTCTTGGCACGAGTAAAAAAAGCTCCATAAATAACCGCAAAAAGTATTTTCCATGTAAAATAATTTTCTCAACAACAACTTACGAAACGTATAAACAGAGTTGATGTTAAATGGGCGATAATAACACGTTTGGCATGTACATACACATGCCTTTGTTCATTTGAAAATTCCAAACCGTCCCCGATTTTACTCCTTGGCCAACTATCGCTAGTTTCCTTCTTTTATTGTAACATTATAAATGGAACATTTTTTACAAAATAATACTTATCATAGTGCTTTGTGAAACAGAGAAAAAATATAAGTAAACATATAAGTGTTTTAAAACTTATTTTAGTACACAGTATACATGGTGAAGGGTTACAGTTGTAAAAACTTAGCGGTGCAAGTAAAGCTCAAAAAGCTTCCAAGTGTTACCTCCAATTTCCAAAACTTATTGAAAAATAAAGCTTGAAATAAATGATCTAGATCTAGAAATTTCCTTTTCGTAGAACGTTATCTCTGTCGCACGAGAGACAAAACGTCACATAGGTAGCGGGGGCCAGAGATATTATCGAAGAGATATAGATACTCGTATCGAAGTGGTTAAATGTCAAATACCGTACCCAGCGATAGATATTGCACATCGACCACTAGCTATGTGAGGTTTTGGCAGTCGTGCGACAGAGATGACGCTCTACGAAGCCGAAATTAGCCGATCGTCTCGTTCCAAAGATCGATGTGCATTTTTTATAGCCGGGTACTGTAAATAGCTATGACATTATAAATATAATTCAATTGCATTATAAATAACTTTTATTAAAGAAGTAAAAATAATAAATATAACATTGTAGAGCTCTAGAAGGCGAAGTAACTGAAGCGATGTATGAGAATGAAAAGATGACTATGGTAATAATAATAATCATGTCAATAAAGACCATGTCCGCCCAGGAGGCAGACTAGTTGAATGAGAAGTTCCAAAAACAATGCCATTAAAAAATAAAAAAATCTCCCTATATAAAGTGTCTCCTCTGAAAATATATATCATAATGCGACGGGATATATTGTAACAGTACAAAATCTGCATGGATAGTAAACAATACATGTAGTAATATGTATTTTAATAACGATTTTTCTTGGTAAAATTTTAATTTCAACCATTGATTTTTTTATGGAATACCATACTATTGAATTGACAGCTACTGAACTGATACATAAACCCATGTAAAAACTTTTACACCAATGACACCCTGTATGTTTTACTATATTGAATTAAGTAAGTTTTTGTAAATCTAGAAATATCTAAAGTTAAATAACTTTGAAATGAATGTGTGATATAGGGAAGTTTTAGTTTGATTGTTGTACAAGTCAATTTGGACTTTGGCATTGTTCAATATAAATTATCCAAATAATTATGTTCCATTAGTAAATCCGTCTTAGCACGGCATTAACATAAACAGCGAGTACATCGGTCACCTTCGGTTTGCCGGTGTGTATTGTGCTCGATGATCTCCATAGAACCTCCGGACAAGTCTCTAATGCCCATGTAGTGCCTGCTCAAGTAATTGTCGGAGGTACTATGCTTGAAGTTGTATACTTGGTAATTCCAACTTCGAGAAAGAGACAACTCGCCGAATCTAAGATTGGCAGCGTTCAGCTCCGAAACCTCTTCACGTATAAAATGCCGTAAGATGTTTCTTAAAGGTTTTTGAAAGTGTGTTGCCGGTGATGACATGGATCCGACGTGGTCACTTACAACGGGCCTCATGAGAAGACTCATGGTCACCCAGAGAGCGATGGGGAAGACTATGCTAGAAGTTTCACTACGAGATCGAATCATAAATGAGATCTGCAAAAGAATAGTTCACCGACGTAGCTCGAAGATTGTTCGACTGAAGTGGCAGTGGGTATGGCACGTCGTTAGTGCAACGGATGACCGATGGCACAGAAAGGTTCTCAAGTGGCGACCGCGCACCAGACCCCCCACCAGGTGGCATCAAGCCGCTGGACGCGGGAAGCGCAGGACCGGCCGTAGTGGCGATGCTTGTGGGAGACATGTGTCGTGCAGTTGACTTCTATCAGCTAAATGAGGAACTCTAACCGGAAGCGCTATACCGCGCGCTATATTTGAACAAAGTCATATAGTCTGCTTTCGTTCTATATGTTCTTTTCTAAAATTTATACGTAATAATAATATCTACGGAATCAAAAGTTCTAAAGCAAACCGTGAAAAAAATTAAGGTTTCTTTGTTCTATATCGTTCTGTTCCACCGCACACCGCAGCGACGCGTGAGCTGAATACGGGTTTAGAAATACGTGACAGAAAAAAAAAACGAAAAAAATTGGAAAAGACATTTTTGAACGAAACTAGAGAAAAAGGTTTTATTGGCTGTAAATGAAATAGTTTTTATTGTACAGCTTACTGATCTCAAAACTTCAATGGCTTCTCATTAGAGCTGTCTTCGATGTGGTGTCGACTATTTCTTTCTATCAGGTTAATACGAGATCAATCCACCAATTATTTGAACTTCTATCTACCTATACATAAAATTTCATACAGAGATAGTTATTACTAAATAATAGATTCAGGCGTTACCTCGCGGAAGTCCACCCTGACTAAGAAAAGGATTAATATGTAACTACTTCTGCTATGCAGCAGTAGTCATGCAATGAAGTTCATCATTCACCGAGCACTCGGAGTTTGGCACTGATCGGTTTAATATCTCCTGAGGATGCCCGAGGAAGGGTGAAACACGGGTAGAGTAGATTACACAGATATTGTACCAATTCCAACAAACTCTACGGTCAATAGTTATTGGCCTGTGGTATTCGTATAAAAAAGTAATACGTATTTTTTTAATGATCACTTGTTTTATTATTTCAATAAATTAAACAATAAATTTTAAATGTTTCCAATGCATTATTTCAGTAATAATGCGATTCTTTCGACGTGATGTTTTATGATTTACGTCCCTGTATACCTTTTTTGATCACGATTCACGTTAAAAATAAAAAATATATACCTAATTTAGCCATAAATTCTGTTACTGGCTGTTTACATACATTTAAAATAAATATTAATTTGAATTTCGAACATTAGCTTCTGTTAAAAAAAGAGACTTCTTTCCCGCCATTATTGCTTGTTTTTGTTTAGAAATGATTTGTTTTGAAAATGGAATGGTGCACCAAAGAGAATAGGATTGCAGTAATTGCACTGCACAAAATAGATAAGGAGCCAGCCGACATTTTTGATATGGATAAATCTTTGGAGGCGGCAGTGACCAAGTTTCAAATGGAAATCGTTCGTAAATCCATCTATGAATCGTCCGACCGTTTAAAAACGAGCGTCAAAGCTAAAAGCGGACACTTTGAATAACTAGTTTAGTACGTTACATATATCTTTCACTCTACATAATCACATATAAAACTTACTACTTACTTACTAAAAAATATTGTTTTTTTTTTTAAATTATCGGATATTTTCTTTGTAACAGAACTTATAGCTAGACTAGGTATATACATAAATTCTTTTTAATTGCAGCAAATATACACCTTTTACTGTGGTGTCTTTGAAAAACGCCATGCTTGTCAAGGTATTTCAATATATGTATTCTATTGACGAATCGCTGCGGTTTGTGATTTAACAGATCAAAGAAACCTGAATAATTATTTTCACCCATCGAAACCTTCCTTCCTAAAGATATCAAATTAAAAATATGTACAATGTGTTTGAAAATTATTCTTTATATTTATCGACATCAAATTTGATTGATTGTTCCAATTACAGTTTTAATTGAATGATTTCACCCCGTCAACATCAAGTTGACGTTTAAACGACACGTGCAATTAGCTCTCGGTTGTATGAAGTTTTTAAATAATAACACATAACAGCACACCTGCCACGTCGCTATCAACCTTTTAAAAGTCTAATAATTCACACATTTAATTTACCTCGCATCGTTTGTTTACATATTTCTACAGATGTATTTCGATTTAATTATTCAAATTTGTAATTAGATACAACCGTCTTATATAGTCCAGCGGTAAACGACTGAGACTTGCGATCGAAGGCCGCCGGTTCGATTCTGTATATACAATTTTATACAATTCACACTTTGTGTAATAATTATATGGGATTACCACAGCTCATCAAGTTTTCAGAGGTTGGACAACAGCGTCTTCCGCGTACCAGAATATATGCCCAATTAAAAGTCTTGCAATGGGCATCTATCATATTCAGCAGGAATTCTTTTCACATAAATTCCCACACTCGCGATCTCAGCGCTGGGGCTAGTGTTAGTCTCCATACTCTGCACGAAAACGCCTTCTCGTAAATTTCATCTAAAACTTTTTTAATAAGCTTTTCAGTGGACACTCAAGACAGTACCTTAATACTACATCTCTCGCTCACCAACCTGTCTAGGATGGCGATTATGGTATATCTCCCCATAGATATCCTCGCCTTCCTTCAATGAAAAGAAGACGAAGCATGGAAGAAGATATGTATTTGAGGAAAAGTATATGTTTGAAAGTATAAAAAGAATCCTATCGTAACTCTTCAAAGGAAGCCTAAGTCCAGTTTTGGACATGCTATAGCTGAAATGATAATGATAATTCACGTTTTGATAATAGAACCTGGGACTTAGGGGTCAACTTCAACCCACTGTACAACTATTAGTCTGTGCAAACATTAACAATGCACCCATTTCACTTCGATCGCACTAAACGTGTGATTTTTATAACGTTCACTGTAGTAATTGAATTCGCATCGATTTTTCATGCGCGCTAAATTGAATTTAACACCTCTGGGGTAAAAATAAAGCATTCGTTAAACAAGCCAACCCTTACGTACTGGCAATGCGGTATTGTTTTTTTTTATTATTACATTTTAACTATTTATTATTCGTCGAGTTAGTAGTAATTAAAAAATTAATATACAATAAAAATAGAAGCATATTTCGCTTTTATTTTTATTTTTAATTTCTGAACTTTAAAATTAAGTAAAGACAGTCTTAGAGAAAATACGACCTCTCAAAATTTAGATGGACTTCATGTTCTTCTTTTCAGTTGATAGACACCCATTGCAAGGCACATGCTTCTCCTAAAGATCGCTGTGATCTCCCTCTCCGGTATCAAGGGACTTCCGGCAAACTTCAATATCTCTAAAATTTTGTAAAGAAAACTGCGATCTCTTCCACACAACCTTTAGATGGAATTCCTAGTTTTTCCAGTCTATTCACGCCCACTACCGGGCATAGGCCTATAGCCCCGATCATCGCTGTGACGACCGGTCTCCCGGTCTTAACACGTTGAATGCCATGGCGGACACCATGTTTCCGACGGTATACTGTCCCCTGGGGCCACACCATTAAATCGAAAATTGTCAAAAAATTGCCAAGGTGTTTTTTTTTTTGCAAATATTGTCAGTAAAACCCTTAAAAATAATGGGCGACTGACGGAATCAGCGATTTACCCATCATTTTTCTGCGGGGCCGCGCGAGTCACACGCCTTGGTAAAAACAGTCGAAACACTGTCCGTTGGCTCCCTAGAGGCTTCTGAAGTGATCGAGGGCATGCGGACACATGGCGTCCGACGCGGCCTCTTGGACCCAACATGATGGCAGTCACATGGTGTCCGTCGCGGCCCACTGAACTAAACATGGTTTTTAGTCTGGCGTTCAACGTGTTAACTATGTCTAAAATTTAGTAAACAAGACCGTCCTAAAGAAAACTGTGATCTCTTCCAGGCGACCATTAAATGGACTTTATCTTCTCCTTTTTATCCGATCGATGGCTACTGCAAGACACTGGCTCTCTCCAAAGGTCGCTGTGACGAACGGTCTAGCGCTGCTCGCATCTAGCGACTTTCCACCACCTTATCTTTGATGTCCGCCCTCCTAGTCATGGGGGGCTACCCACTTCGTCTCTACCAGCACTAGTAATGCGCCCCGACCATTGACTCTTCAGATGAACAATCTTCAGGCCACGTCGGTGACTTTACTTCTTCTGAGGATCTCCACATCTTTGATTCGATCTCGCAGAGTGACCTTGAGTGCTATGAGACCCACTGTAAGCGACCACGATTCGGATCTGTAACTTATCACCGGCAACACACACTGGTCAAATTCGTTAGTTTTATAGCTTTGCAGTAATTTGAACAAGAGTATGTGGCGGATTGATTTAAAATAACTAAATCCATACAAAGTTTTTTAAAACATAATAATGTAACGTTTATTATTACTACTGTACCTACCTCTTCGACTTTGATCTTTTTTTATTAATATTAGGGAAAACAGGAAAATACAAATTTAAATAAATTAACATTTAGCTAAATTTCGAAAAATATTCTATTGTATGTTTTTATATATTTAATATCAATTATAACAAATTACTTCGAGCAAAAAAATGTTTCACTGAGACATAAAACAACATATATCAACCATAACATAAAATAAAATTGCACTAAATATACCATATCCTATCATGCCACAATTACAACAAAATTATTGTCATAAATTATTTATTTATACAACGAATGAAAAGTAACGTCCAGTTATATATTGTTTTTTTTTTTCTTTCAAATTAAGAACTCTTGTGAAATATCCATAAGAACCTCTTTTTGGATGTAATTAAATATGAAATTAAAAATTAACAGTCTCGTATCACGAGTTTAATAAGAGTAGATAGTAATTCTTAACTCTAACACTGTTTATATGTAATACATAAAATTTATAATTTATTATCCTTGTTACTACTCGTAATAGGGTCTAAGTGTATGTACGCATTCCATCTTCTACCTCTGCCTTTGAATTCAATTAAAGCAATAATTGAAATCCGATTACTTAGAAAACTAATTAACACCGCATTAGTAATGATCCAGTACACATTAATGTGGTAATCGATTTAATAATTTGTATTTAATAACTGTCCGTCATAGAATGTGATATGATATTAATAAAGGGTGGGACATAATAAACTTTACTATTTAGCATATATACATACATATATATATATATATATATATATATATATATATATATATATATATATAAAAGGTTGTCAAATATCTCCCTTGTACAAAGCGCTACAGAGCTCGTATCTGGCAATACTATACATAATTTGAAAAGTCTTGACATAACCTACAAAACGACGCTATGCATGATTAGTTTGGATATTGCGTTCAACAGTTATAGACGTGTAAACATGGAGTTCACTAACGCCGAAATTCGCGCTATTTTAAAGTTTTCCATCGTTAAAGGCAAATCCGCTAGAGAAACGTTCCGTGAGATTAATGGTGTTTTGGGGGATGGTACTCTATCACTTCGAACCGCGGAGGAATGGTTTCGACGATTCAGAGCCGACGAAAACGACACCATGGATAAGCCAGCCGGCGGAAGACCTGTGACGACAAATACCGATCAAATCATGGACTACATCGAGTTAGACCGGCATGTGGCATCTCGTGACATCGCCCAGGTTGATGGGAGTTAGTCACCAAACCATTTTAAACCATCTGCAGAAGGCTGGATACAAAAAAAAAGCTTGATGTTTGGGTGCCGCATGATTTGACGCAAAAAAACCTTCTGAACCGAATCAACGCCTGTGATATGCTGCTGAAACGGAACGAACTCGACCCATTCTTGAAGCGGATCATCCACTATGAGCTGCTCCCATATGACCAGACGCTTAATTCTACCATCTACTGCGAACAACTGGACCGCTTGAAGCAGGCGATCGACCAGAAGCGTCCAGAATTGGCCAACAGGAAGGGTGTAGTGTTCCACCAGGACAACGCCAGACCACACACTTCGTTGATGACTCGTCAGAAGCTACGGGAGCTCGGATGGGAGGTTTTATCACATCCACCATATAGCCCGGACATAGCGCCAAGTGATTACCACCTGTTCCTGTCCATGGCGAACGCCCTTGGTGGTGTAAAGTTGAACTCAAAAGAAGTTTGTGAAAAGTGGCTGTCCGAGTTCTTCGCAAATAAGGAGGGGGGCTTCTACGAGGGAGGTATTATGAAGTTGCCGTCTAGATGGAAACAGATTATCGAACAAAACGGCGCATATTTGACAACCTGTTATATATATACTACATACTACATATATATATTTATATATATATATATATATATATATGTATGTATGTATGTATCTTGAGTCTCCGTCTAGTACACGCACGAGTTCATGTTATGTGATATTGCTACCATCGCATGATGGACACTATAGCACGAGGGTGTCTGTTGTTCAGTAGACAACGATAACTGCCTCGCTCTTTAGCTCCTTTAACCTGTCTGCAGACTTGGCTAATGACAACTTGTTTATCGGCTTCGACATGAGATAGTTACAAGGTGTTTCTCTGTTTCGGAATATTTTCCTAAAAGTAAGAACGCCTACTCAAGGAGTGTACTATCGACAAAGTTTATTGTTGGGTCTTCAGAAGTTAATTTAAGTTAACGTTTAAGTTAATGAAATTATTATAGAAAAGCCCAATTGGACTCTATTGAGCTTCCTCTAGTGACATATTCGGGTCATAACTTTAAATAATTAAAAACTATTTTGTACATAAACATTTTATTATTATTATTGGGATCTATATTCCACAGACATTGGCGTCCGTACCTTTGTGTCACGTTTAACATTTCTGATTTTTTTGTCGCATACGTTTTTGCATATTGTGTTTAAATAAAAAAGTACGTTTCTTAATCCATTTTAACAACACCATACCCATATCCAGTTTTTAAGATCGTCTCATGCGATCACTTTCTCGTCTATATTCGAAAAATAAACGATTTAAAGCGAAAAATAAATAAATATATGTATTTTTAAATTAACAAAAGAATAAAAAGAAAATAGTTTTAAAGTAATCGAGATTTTAAGACGGTTACTCAGATGCTTGGTAAGTATAGATGCACACGTTGGTTGCTTTTCGCTCGGGTCGTAAAAATTGATTACAGACCGTTGCGAGGGAATGCAATCTACTGTTCTCTACCCCTCATCACCTACAGCGTTTCGCCACCCTAAACTACTTAATGGTCGCATTAAATTGTATTCTTCTTATATTTTTCTTTAATCTTAATACATACGCACATATTGAAAATTTTTTAACTAGCTACTTTAAAAGGTGTTTTAAAATTTAAAAATAGAACACTATATTATTATTTATTATATTATACGTAATTTACTTTTTTCCACGAAATAAAAATCGAGTACAACACAGCGAGATTCGAAATATCAAACTAGAAGTACATCGACATAATTTACAATGTTTCTGACATGTGGACACGACATAACATAATATTCACTGCAAACATTAAATGTTAGTAGCATAAAAATAAAAATTTACTTCGTATAATGTCCCTAAATTCACATGCAATAAATCTAAAAAGTTCATTAAACAAAAACAAATAATAAATTCCATATAAATGTGAAAGAAGTTTAGATGGAGATTAATTAATCTATATCAGTATATTGCACAAGTAACGACAATAAATACAGTCTTTGTCATGGACTCTTTTCAGCTCTCTTGTTGTTTTAAGTGAAAAGATATAAGTATAAATCATCATACATATAATTGTATGTGTGTGGATCTTCGCCCACGTTCAAGCAAGAGGTGGTGGTTTGAAGGGACCCATGTCGCTCACGCATATTTACGCAACTCTTCATTCACCACACTATATCCTACCTACACGGCTATACTCCCTTTTCATCAAAACGTCTTTGATTAAACTAAAATATAATCGGCCAGAGCCATGAACTCCGATGCTGAACTGCCATGAATTTCGATGAAGCTTAATGAAGCACTAAGCTTAAATCAAAGAACTCAACTTCAATCACGTCAAATCAAGCTCAAGGAGGACCCCTCGTGCTTCTGTGAACCGGGCGTGGGCCAGACCGTGGCCCACTGTCCGGCGTTCGGAAGACTGCGCGCAGATTCCGAATGCCGAATGGGCAAAAAGATAGAGGAAAGGAGTATCTCGGCCATCATGCAAGACGAAGGGGAGAGAGAATGCTTCCTCAGCTACTGCAGGAAGGTGGTGACAAATGCAATAGGTAAAAATAAAACAAACACTAAAATATAGAAATAAAAGAAAATATAGTAGTACCAAATATAGTGCAAGAAACAGAATAATACAAGATGATAATTATAAAGAAAATACGTGTTAAATATTTGAACAAAAAATGTAATGCTGCAAAATAAAATAGTAAGGAAACCTAGAATGTAGTGGTTGAGGATGGATGTATGGCTAATGGAATGAAAGAGAAAGACTGGGAAAATTGTAGAATGAAAGAAACAGTACGTCAGATAAGATGATATATAAAAGAGAAGGAATGATAATAATAAAAAATATTAATAAATTACTAGAAATAAAAAGTCCCTGTCCCACACGAGATAGGGGAACGAGAGGTCCCAAACAGCGGGGACCATAAAAAAAATCACATCAAATGTTAAAAACTAGGCAAGTTTTTTATGGCCCCCGTATTTGAGGACTTCTAATCCCCCTGTTTAGGGCAGGATTACAATGCTTTTATTACTCTTTCTCTTTTATTTCCTCAGAAATTCTTTCACTCCTTTCCTCACATCTTTCAAAAAATCTTTCATTGTTCACATTCCAATCTTCTTATACACGTAGCCTTTTTTAGTCGACATTCCTTTTTACGAAGTTTCTTATTTTACAATATATTTTTACTTGTTTTCTTTATATATTATTTTGATTTATCCGTTTATTTTAATCCTTTGTTTTGTTCCTTGCTATGCACCACTTCTCTGCATGACTTTAGAAATCCCATCTCCTTGTTTTAATTTGAAGAATGTAAGCCCAATTTTATTTTAATTTCTAACAAAAAAAGCCCTTGTTTCACGAAAGATAATAAATGTATACATATAACTACAATTCGTCGGGTACGTATATCGCGGATATATTTTACGTGAGCGTATCATAAGTGGAATCGACTTTCCATAATAAAAACGAATTAAGTCATTTTAAAATTTGACGTCCCCGTTTTTCAACGGCGGGGGTACATGTCGGATACCGTCATCGGGAGAATGAACGTGTAAATACGAATTTATCCGACATAAGAGTCTTTATTAATTATTTTCACTGTACCGCCCCATACGATGTTTGCCGTCGGATATTAATGGCCGCCGAAAATAAACGATTCGCGCCGTAACTTGTTAAATAACCGATGTTTAACAATCTGTATTTATTATCGGAAAAAAATTTTTATCTGTGCCAACGTTGAAGTATTTAATGGAGAAAATACATCATCATTCAAGTCTTCACGATGCATATAGGCCTTCCCTATATATGTAATCATGCAGGAATTGAATTTTAATGTCTTTCGAGGGGCACTAATATTTATTATGAAAAAGTAATCCTAAATCTGCGCACACTTCGTCGTTAAAACCGTCGTCCATCTCTCTTCCTCTCATACACCTCTCGCTCGCACCATGTGACGTTCCTATTCACGCATGCTCTAACATTCCATTCCACATATATTTTCAATAGCACCGTTTGAAACTTTGAAAGATGTCTATATAAAGAGCACCTGGCATTCATCTTGACATACACTAATCATTACAAAAATCGTCAACTAAAAAATCTTATAAAAAACTTTTAAAAATTAATTTTGAATATTTGCATTTACAACGGACCTCATAAGGTCTTCTCTTTATACCGACCTCCAATCGGAAGCCTCTCGAACCCTTTGGGAAGAACAGGGTCGTTTTTGGTCTTATTAATTCTTTTCACTGTCTTTTTTTATTTTTATTCTCTACTGTCATTCTTCACATTATCTATCGGTCCATTCTTTCCACAATTCATTCTCTGTTTTACTTATTTATTTTTATAACATGTTTAATAACTATTACTTTAAAAAACTCATGAGATGGTCACTCAGAGAGCAATGGAGAGAGCTATGTTCGGAGTTTCTATAAATGAAAAGATCTGCAGTTGTCTGAAGTGACAGTGAGTGGGGAATATTGTGCAACCGATGACCGTTGGAGCCGAAAGGTTTCAAGCGGCGGCCACTAGCCAGTAGAACTGCGTGGATAGGACTCTACTAAGTGGATCGACGATATAGTTAAGATCGGGAGAAATCAGTAGAGCGAGCAGTGCAGGACCGGTCATCTGGCAATCTTTGAGAGAGACTTATGCCTTGCAGTGATACATTTGTACTGGGCGGGCATATACGAACTGGCACCCCAGAGACCTGCGCCGAAATGACCAGATGATCATCTCTCCTACCAGCACACAGGCCTGAGTAGATTTAAGTAAAGACCCCGAGTACACCAGGTCTAAGCGCACTCTCTCATAGATACGGTACTTCGTAACATTGCGTAGTATAAACATGTGTCTTCACTTTTTCGACCTGCAAGTTTTTTTCGGAGAACTAAGCCCACGTGTCACGCTATAGACCAAAAAAAATCTCAAAGTGACACGGTTCGTCTACAACTATAAATTCACTCTTATAAAATTTTAACACTTATAATTAATCAACCTGTATAATCAAAATTATTCTTTTGTTAGAATAATGAAGAAGGAATACGGCTGTCTCGTAATTTAAAATAAAGACTGTTCCACTCGAAACAAAAAATTACTAGCCACCGCCACCAAATCTTATTAACAGTGCAGCTGTTATCCTAAGGGTATGCCCCCAGTATAAGCGTCACTGTTTGAATTTTTTAAATAATGACATCGCATTCACCAATATTTTAAGCGGTCGTAAAAAACCACTTGCGCATCTATTAATCATGCAAAACTTCCGTTTAAGAGAATATAAGAGAGATAATATATTACATGACAATAAATAGCACCACGTTAATGAAATCATAGCAGTTGATATATAACGGTCATTCGAATATTAATTTGTTCAGACACACACACACACATATATATATATATATTTATATATATATATATATATATATATATATATATATATATATATGAGATTTGGAATAGAAGTAGAGATCAAGATACGCATAGGATGGCATTTACTAAGTATGGATTTTAAGAAGTTACACTTAAAAGAAGCAACCTACGATAGTGTTATCGACGGTTGGGAGCGAAAGGTTCTTGAGTGTACTGACGACAAGATACGAACCGTAAGGCCGATAATTGTGGCGATCTTTGGAAGAGGCAAATGCCTTGCAGAGGGCTTGAATTGGCGTCGACCCTCGGTGCCCCTGGGTTCAATAAAAGAAGGTAGTAAAACTATAAATAAGACCTCTCAATCTTCCACATCTTCCCCAAATTCCATCTTTGTTAATAATAATCAACGAAACTTGCATGTACATTTAGAACTTAGCATTGCTATATATACATATATATACACATATATGTGTATACTGCAGTATTTTTCAAATACTAATATAAATACTATGCAATAAAATGTTGCATTATATACAACAATATAAAAGACATAGTAAATAAAAAAGTCAAACGCGGCCATCGCTAACAGTGGGACCGCACCCTAACTTTTAAAACTGTTTACCGGAAAACATTTGTCCACATACCTACAGGACACCTGTGCAAACAATACTTTAATTCCATTACAGAGCAGATTTAAAAAGTTTCGTACAACCTTCCGGCTTTATACGCTCCCGACCGCGCTTCACAAAATGAAGCGGAAACAGGGAACCGCGATGGAAATAAACAAAAACGCTTACAAACTACTCTTTTTGTTTGACTGTTTACTTAACAAGTCATTCATTAAAGTGTACAAATAATAAAAAAATATAATGTACCAGAATAAATACTTAAAGATAATTTTAAACTATGGTGGACTCTTGACGTTTTTTAAGTGTTGAAATTACAATACTCGGCATTAGATTTTGACTACTCTATTCATTTGTTGCACGCATTTAATATGTGAATGCTTTTGCTATTAGCCGTTAGGCTTTGTACAGCTTCATCGGAACTCAGGTCCGCTAATAGTCAGATCCACAAACGACTATATATATATATATATATATATATATATATATATATATATATAAACATATTAGTACAGTACCCGGCGATAAATATTGCACATCGACCTTTGGAAAGAGACAATCGGGTGATTTCGGCTTCGTAGAGCATTATCTCTGTCCCACACTACCTATGTGACGTTTTGTCAGTCGTATTTCGGGCGACAGAATATGGAATATAAATATATATTACACAGGGGAACGTAAGAATATAAGGTATGGCATATAAAAGATTCTAAACACTGGTTTAATTTTATTTTCTTGTTTCCTAAAATCTTTGACTTTTTGTGACGCCAACGTAGACCCCATCGTAGACCCTATAATTCAGGTTTACGTAAGCAGGGATCCAGAAAAATTTATCTGCTTTCGCTAAAGAAAATTAAATTAAATATGCCGGTGCATTCTTCTTCTTTCATGGCCAAATCTTTTACCGCGCATGCTGTTACCGCTGAATATAAGACATGCTATCACTACCTATTTTAAGAAAATTGTTAATAAATAGTAATTGTTTACCATTGATCTTTTAAGTCGTTTATTTTCTATCTCTGTTCTTTATTCTCTCTGAAGCAAGTGTAATTTAAGTTAAATGTTTTTATTATTGTATTCATAATTACGACGCTGTATTTATAATAAGTTTATATGTAGAAATGTATGCTATGTATATTCTTCTACTATTTCCATACTATGGTTGTCTGAAAGAAATTGCCTAGTGTGATATGACCGCCCATTGTACTTTTTTCTTTATTTTATGAAATTATGTATATATTTCTACCGAGTACAATAATGTGTATTA
This sequence comes from Battus philenor, assembly GCF_028537555.1. Classification (NCBI taxonomy): domain Eukaryota; kingdom Metazoa; phylum Arthropoda; class Insecta; order Lepidoptera; family Papilionidae; genus Battus; species Battus philenor. The sequence goes on from NW_027181661.1 coordinate 17,588,889, forward strand.
AATAGGAAGATCTAAAAGGTTTGGCTAGACTGCACTTATCAATGTAGTCTTAAAATATTTTAAGAAACGAAACATTTGTTACATAAAGACACTTGTAGGGTCCACCGAAATCAAGTTTTGAAAGAGGTCCATATCAAAAACATGTCCGAAAATATCTGATAGAGACCTTTATTTGCTAAAAGTGATGACATTAGAACACTTCGAAAATAAAAAAAAAATAAAATAAAACCATAAAATGTTAGATATTCATTTAGGTTTAATAACCAAGAATTTCTAAAATAACACCCGAGATAGCTAACCGACAAAGACATCATATTAATGAACGTGAAAAATTAGGTCTCAAGAAATCTCGAGCGACGACGCGTTATACGTGAAACGTAAAAAAGAAAAATTTTGTTGAAAACTTGTGAAACAAAATTTACTATTACACTTCACTTGTTAATGAGTGTTTATAATTGACAATTCACATTAGCCATTAATACGTTTTCTTCGTCCAATAGATATTGTTCGATTGGTTATATGAATAAGGCTTTGAAAGGTATTGCCTCATTTGCTGTCAAATAATGTTCAGTAGAATCTATCCAAAAATCAATGGTTTATCATAAACAGTAAATAACGAAATTATTATATCGAATAAAAGCGTTTTCAAATTCGTATTACTATATTAGAGGGACCGGAAAGTAATGTCGTTTCTGTCGACATATACAGAAAAACCGATCAATTTGTTACCGCTCCGGCATTGATTTGTATACTAGATGGCAAAAGGTTGTATGTAACAAAGGTGAATTATTGATTAGAAATAAAAACTTGTTAAAAATGTAGTCGTGTGGATTTAACTTAATAGAGCGACATTACTTTCCGGTTTAATACTATAATTAATTATATATATCTGATCTGATCTCTATATACTGAATATCTGGCCCTGTAGACTTAAATGAGAATGATAATTAGATATTGGAAAGAAGCTAAACATACACCACTATAAAGTTATTGCACGTATCACAAACCACCCTGTATCAGCGAGTCATTCATATAAAACCAACGGATTGATAAATTTTTAACGTTAAATAAGTTTTGTTACACCTAAGAATGTATAAACTCAGGTATATATGAGTATACAAGACGGCAGAGTTTTTAATGAAAAAAAAAATAATCTGTGGCAAGGGGCGGGGAGTCCCCGGATCATACAGAGTAACGTTCCCTTTTAGTGAGGAATCTTCTTAGAACATAAGCGTCCGCGGCGCCCACCTCCACCGTAACCTCCGTAAGTGGACTTATTCTCAAGGTCCGTAAATCCGCAAGGCGCAAAGCCATTTTGCACGCTCGGTAAACTCGGAAACTGGGCCGGGGTAGGCTGTACCAAGAGTTTACGCGATTTTTTACCGTCTAACCTCACTATTTACGTGCTTAAGAACTATTTCCCCGGGAGCGGTGCAACGTGCCGCTGAATATGAAGTGAATTTTTGAAAACCATTATTTTCCTTTTAAGCCGAACGCTGTTAAGCACCTCGCACAATTACTTTGTATTAAATAAACTTAAATTTACACCACTTAGACGATGCCTTTATCTTAAACCACCTATTTATTACGAGAAAATTAAAAGGCTGTTTATTAAGGAAACAAATTAGGCGTAAGTTTTTTTAGTAACTAATAAATCTAAAGTAATTATACCCTAGATAAGAATATTGCTCTAAAAAACCTATTTATGTTTATTTTTGCTCAATTATACTGTGAAATAATTAATGTGTACAATGCCATGAGTGCTACTCGATTGCACATCAAACATATTTATTAGTTTTAGTCATAAAAGTTTTTAATAAGTGAATTGATGTATAGTCCACGCTATTAATAAATCAATAGTTTAAAAAAAAAAACAAATATAATAATTTCGAAAAAAAATGTTTACAAAATTCGTATTACAATATAATTGTATTATTGTTTACTGTCTGTCCCTTCAGACTTTGTGCTATACAAAGTTAAGTTGTCGAATTTCAATTGAAAAAATAAATTACGGAACAAAATGATCGACTGTATAAGATCTGCCTAAACATAACATTCCTTTACAAATAAAACATCATTTACTCTTATAACTTCGTATACTTTGAGCATAGTATACTTTGAATTTAGTCTAAAATCTTTCATATGTTAACATCGTTCAAGTTCAAATTTAAACAAAGAAAGGAAAAGTCTAAAAAGTCTAACTTAAAGTACGTACTCGGTCTGTTCGTGGTCACTTTAAAAAATATAAGTTGTCTCGGTTTAAATTTTTCAGCGCATTAGACGAACATCACATACAATTTAAGATATATTATAAGTACTTCGAATCAACTCGAAATATATATAATTCCTATGAAGCAGCTAGAAAATTATATAAATTAAAAATAATTTACAAATTACGTAAAATATTATTATAAATCTCGGACCCCTATCTCGTGCTACGCGGTCGATTACGAATGAAATACTCACGAAATGTTAACCCACTATGCGACCGCCCTAATGTGTCGTGCGAAAAGTAATGTTTATGTACCCTCATATGATTGTACGTTTTATGACGATTTTCCCTAATACTGACATATTACACCCCCTTCCCTTATATATAACGGTTCATATATATTTCTATTATAACTATCACTCGCTTTGGTAACATTTTATGAGCGGAATATATGCTATGGTGATATCATAGACATGTTTACATTAAAACAATTGCTTATTCTTTTTCTTCCCGTACCTTCTTCCTTCCTTTTTCCCTTTTTTTGGGGTCGGGTCTCCGTATCAATTTGCGCCAGGCTACTCTATCCTGGGTTGTCTCTGCATCAAGTTGAAGAATTTCCAGTTCCTTTCCAATGTTAGACCACCACGTAGCTTTTGGACGCCCTCTCCCTCTTGGGAATTCTGGGTGACTTAAGGCAGTTTTTACCACGTGGTCATCTGGTTTTCGTTGAATGTGGCCATACCATCGCAATTTATTTTCCTGTAATTTGTTGGGGATCGGAGCTACCTTAAACGAACCTCTGATATATTCGTTCCGTATACTGTCCATTCTAGTGACGCCACCCGTTTTCATTCTTTTTCTTCCCGTACCGATTATTATAAATCACGTAAGTCTTATATCTTACCAACAGTCTTTCTTATTGTATCGTAGTGTTGTACTCTTTTGTAACTGCACCATTCTAGTAAATGACCGTGATGCCATACCTACACCTAAAACATGTCTAGTTTATAACCTTTATCTAACATTAGTCTGGACTTTGAAATTTATCTACTTGTGTTCCAGGAGATGTACAGAGAGATACTCTATTAGTATTTCTGATTTTAATTTATATTCAACGTTATCATATCAGCTGAGAGACCTCTAATGGAAGGCATAGGCCTCCTTATCACCACTGCTGCCGGTCTTCCAGACTTCCCGAAACCTTAATAATGTATGTGCACCAAGGGGGTAACTAATTGCGATTGCCTTCATATCGAACTTAAACCAAGTAACTCCAGCAATGTTCCTGCATCATCACTGATTGCCACACGCCCGGTTAATGAGACGTGCAATTCAAATTACATCAGAGAGCTTGGTTCTTCTGTGGATCTTCTTGTCTCTGATTTGATCTCGCAGCGAATATTGCCTCTCCATTGCTCTCATTCTACGGCCCATCGTAAACGACCTCTCGGATCCGTATGACATCATTGTGAACACATATATCAAAGATCTTCGTCATCCCTAGATGCAAAAAACGGAACATCTTGTATTGTAGCGATTATTAGGATATGCTTATGCCTTGTATTGGTCCTCTATCAGTTGACGATATGAATTGTTTCTTGTCAACAGCTCCAGATCTGCGAGACCGACGGAATCGAAGAATTGAGCGACGAAGAATCCCCGGGATGTGGCCGCCGCCGAATTGTGGTTGTCAAGACGCTGTGGCGCGGCTGCCATAGCGATATCAAGTAAGATTTCTTTCTTTACTACCACTAAACGTATCCGCGTGCCTATTCATGTGCTATCTGTCGATATAACTTATAAGGATATTATAAAACAAAATCAATTGAAAGATCACATTTCTATATTCCATAAGTGTTTTCTATACCGGAACGCTATGAAGAATGTGAGAAAGATACGATAAGAATATTAGTTTGTGAAAAAGTCATCGTAAAACATATCTCTAGTCACAATAATAAAATAGGGGAACTAGATTTTTGGTCTATATGATCACACGAAACGGTAGAGTGTTTGGTTTACATTGATAAATCATAGACATTTTGATATATATACCAGCAGTACTCACTCTCTTCTAGTGACCCGTACTGATTTTTTGTCTAAAACATCCATGTTTTTCGATTTCTAATATAAAAAAATGTCTGAAATGAAAAGAACAAAATATTTCAAAGAGATAATTTCAATATCTAGTCGTGATATACTCTGAGATGGGGTTGTCTGTCCGCAGAGCGGCATTTGCCCGCGAAGCTACCTGGGGGGCTGGCCTGAAGCATCCTCAACTTGCGAGGGTCCTTGGTTTGAGCCTGCTAGAACCCCCCTGCGCTGCTCTCGATCGAGGCGAAGCTGCTGCTCTCCCGACGATCCTCAAAATGGACCGGAAATTGAAGTAAGTTGTACATATATATATGTTATACATCCATGATATCAAACAAATACGTGTTGTGGACGATATATAACTTAGAGATAATTAAATTTCAAAACTCTACCTTATATAAACACTTGTTATTAAATTCATAATAATATTTAAAATATGTAAAGAATGCACATAACATGGTTCCGAAACAACAATAATTTCAATAACCTTTTCCCTCGATCAGATTCAAAATTAAGTTCTCACGTTTGAATTAATATGAATGTATAACCAAAACAATAATTAAACTTCGATATGAATATAACTATTTTGAAAAACACCACTCACATTACTGTGATTCGTAGTTGTTAAAATAATGTAATTTTCGGGGTATACTGGGAAGACTGTCCAGTACTGGTAAAGAGCTGTCTAGTTACGCTCTCTTCTGTCCCACAAACTATAATGCCCACATCTGATAGTCACATAGTTGACAAAATAATTCATCCTGCAAATTTAGATTTTTTTTATACAAGCCATTCCGACTGACTTCGCCTGTCTAAATAAATGTATTTATTTTTTATTCTTTTAAGTATAATAAAAGTCAGTCGAATCTATTAAAAATAATTGGAAACCTTACATTACTGTTCATCGATATCTTCAGCACTTCAATCGCAGCACGTCCAACACTGGACATTGGCCATGGGCAAGAAGTGGTAGTGGTCAAGCTACGTAGCGCGCAGAATAGATTGCCGCTGGGGTTTTATACCAATACTAATGGTGGTGATGTCATCTCGTGGTATTGAAATCTGCGACCTGACCTTAATGTATTATTATTCAGTTATTTATTATTATATATATGTGGGAACGGAACGTAAGAGAAACGGAAGTGAGCGATTGATTGATGAATGAATGAAGAGTAGGAATGGATTATGGCATTCTCGAGTAAGATGGCGGTCGGGCGGTTTGCGTCAACTATGTAAGAGGTGAAATTAAAGTGTATAAAAAATATTTACATCTATTATTCGCCTGCGTGATTCACTCCCACGTATATAGAAGGTTCAATGTCGTCCAGAGAGCTATAGAGAGAGCTAGAGAGAAACCCGCGAATCATAATCACAGATATAGTTTGAATAATTGCACATCTGATTTACAGTGGACAGGAACACGGTCCAGTAGACACTAGGTGGACCAATGACATTTTGGGAGGTGATACGAATTGAAACCTTCCGTTTCTTCTGACTCCAATGTTTATTTATAATAATACAGTTACAAGCGTACGTCGTCTTAACAGAGGAAAAGTCTGTGTAGTGTCAATGTCTATGAAAGACTTATATTTGAATAAATACATTTAAAAAACTTTCAAGTTAAACGGTTTTTTGATACCCATATTGTGGTGGTTGTGGAAAAATATGTACCTAGTCCGCCATATTGGAACGGCGTCCATCTTGAATTTAAAATTTTGACATAATCATCGTGTTTTACTAGTGTAGCCCTTTCATTTGATACCCATATTGAGGGAGTTAAGGAAAAATATGTAATCCGTCATTTTGTATCGGCGGCCATCTTAGATTTATAATGTTATTGATTTTATTATATTGTATTGTCATTTAAAATAAACGTGTGTACAAAATTTCAGATCAATCTGACAACGGGAAGGTGCTTAAATTTCAATTTCTAATTTTGACCCAAATAAATAAATTCCGTACGGGTCGAACTAAATAAAGCCGTTTAAAAATGTCAGAATGTTTTGTATTAGCCATTACGTAGCCATAACATAAGGTCGCAAAAGTCGCTGGTAGACAGCGCAAGAATTGTGGCAGTATTTAAGGGAAGCCTATGCCTGGAAGTGGACGTCTTATTAGTCTATGAATTTATAAATACTATAATACAACCTTTAGTTCTGTGTATGTGTGACTCCAAGTTGCCAAAGTTAGAGAGAAATCTAAAGCTTTGTGAGAAGGCTTTTACCCTAAGTGGGTCCGTATTAAAACTATTATGTAAAAGCTTAAATTATTAATTTTAACTTGTTAGTTTTGAACAAAATAAATCTTTAATATAAGTACAATAATTTATCATTTCTCTCAACAGTTATTCGAGTTTGATTCACATATGCTGCCAGATAGCAGCCGGCATGAAGTATCTGGAATCATTCGAGTTAGTACACCGCGATCTCGCAGCACGGTGAGTTATAAATCTTCATAATTTAGATTCTATTTCCAATCATAATACTTATTTAAAATATCATTCAATAAATAAATTTAAAAAAGGGAATAATATATTTAACTCAATTATAGACGAAATCTTTTGCATCGATTAACAACTAGATGAACTATTTCGCTTAACATTTGCTCGAATTAAAATCAAGATATCTCATTTTGATTTTCTCATTTATCACAAGATTTCGTCTATTATTGAGTTAATTTTAAAGGCTGTAATAGTTTATTGATTCAAAATTAAATAGTGCATAAGTAACCGAACATAAATAAGGTGGTAGAATAGTTTTTCTGTTTACGTAACTGGACAAAAATAACTAAGTTTATTAAGAAGTATTATAAAGAAAAAATAATCCTCTACGTTTTCCGTTCTAGACAAACTATTTTGCATCGGAAGTCGTACATATATATATATATATATATATATATATATATATGTGTGTGTGTGTGTGTATAATGTATATGTACTATAGTTTACATGAATATCTTTTTTACAGCAATGTTACAGTGACTAAAGATCTAAACGTCAAAATATCAGACTACGCAATGTTCTGCGAGGAGTTTGTGAGCGACTATCACTTCATGGCTGACGGCTGCCGTTTCCCGCTGCGTTGGATGGCATGGGAGAGCCTGCTCTTGGTATGTGTACTTCTCTTTTGTATCCCACTTATTTGAAAGGTCTTCTCTTATGTAACACACTGTATTTTATTGATACGTGGCCTCTCACCGTGACCAACATAGGCAAACTTTACAGAAAGAATTAGAAATGATAAATAGATAAAAAACAGCCCAGCACTGGCAAATTGACTGGCAAAAGTGGAAGTGGACATTACATAGCACGAGGAAACCGCTGTGGCCTTAAGATTCTAAAGTGGGATACTTCGGACCCACAAACTCAGTGAAAGTCATCCACCACAAGTTGGACAGATTATTTACCTTGTTAAACTCATAGGAAGATGCAGTATGGTGTCTCCCTCTTACCTCGAAATCTATAGAGGCCTAGACCTTTCAGTGGAAACTGTAATAACCTTGATTATTTATACTTCCTCTCAATTTATAATATAAGAATGTACAATAAAATTCAACAATCAATTTTAGATCTGCCACTAGACAGATTTATTTATTGAAGATATATTATTGAATAAACATACTATTCTATTGAAGAATACTATACTTATGGTAATATGAGTTAAATGTTGATGCTCACTTAAAAAGCTAATTATTATAGCGGACTCTTTATAAAACTATATTTGCAAAGAGCAACTGTTAAGTTCTTTGCCGGCTCTTAGCAGAACTGCCTTTTGAGTCGGTGGTAGCTTCATTATGTCGATTGATGATTCGAAAGTGCATATAGCTAAAGCCTATTCGATAAAAGAATATATTTATATGCATAACATCTAGTAAGATATGCTGGTGAAATGTGAGAAATATATTTCGATATATGTTTTCTGTTGTACAAATGGACATTCAAATATACAAAGTGACCGTAAAATGTCACCTGCAACTAAAAAGACCGTGAGTGTCTGCGAGCGTGTGGACTGTATAAACAGATTAAATAAATAGAAATGTTGGTGGTGATTTAATAATAATAATTTTACAAAACATTACACTGATAGAACTAATCTAATATAAAATTGCTAGGTGGCTAAATCTGTTGATATAAAAAATATGAAAACCGAAAAAGAGGTTCTTGACGCCCCGGACAGTCGCGAAGAATTTTATTTTAATATTCAAATACATATTATTACAAGACATGTATAAAATATGTTTAGAGGATTTTTAAAACATTAAATGTTTTACTTACATTTTCACTTTTTTTCATGTTTTTGTAGAATTTGTTAACAATAACTCTTTTAAAAGATCCCATTCTTTGGACCGTTCGTTTAACCTCTGTCATGGGTGGACAGGATGTTTATTTACATAATAATTTCTTTACACATTATTTTATTTCCATAATCATCTTTTGTCCTTCTATATGTCTTTTAGTCTTCTAATTTCCTTCACAATAATAGCTGATTGTAATGCGAATTGATATACACCGCATACAAGGTGTAAGTGGTGGACAAGACGCACACGAGATTTTTAAGATTAATATACGTGAGAAAAAAAGTGACTCACACTTTTCTAATATCTCTTCATTGTTTAGGGCATATATTCACCGTCCAGTGACGTGTGGTCGTTTGGTGTGACCGTATGGGAGATACTTACTTTCTGCCTCGTCAAGCCGTTCGAGGAAATGAACGATCAACAGGTTAGTTCTTTGCTTTGCTTATATAAAAATCTATTTCAACTATTTTAAATTTTTTTTTCAGTTAAAAGTATCTATCATTGACAGCCCTAAGACATGATGGAATTACCTCGTCTTGTTATATTGGTTTCACTTAATACGTTCATCCAGGTTGTTGCCAACGCCAACGAATGGCGCCGTGGTGGTCGCGGAGCTCGTGTGCCAGCTGCCCCGCCGCCGCGCTGCCGTCGCGAGCTCTACGACCTCATGCATGAATGCTGGCGCCGCGAGCCAGATCAACGGCCACGCTTCTACGACCTACATCGCTTCCTCGAGCGCATGACGCAGGGGTACATACCTCCACTAATGCGCTAAATGGCTCAAGAGATATATACACAAACATGAAACATCACCAACACTGACACCTTATATACACTATGCCAGGTCACATCATGTTACCACCCATCATTCCGTGTATCGCATTTATTGTATATTGTATCGATGATATAACGACAGCGAATTCGTAGATTTAGAACAGCAAATCGTAATAAACCTCCGTCATAAGTTACCACCCACCGCATTGTGCCTGTATCGCGTGCATGACATCTTGTATCGCTAACATTATCTTCGTGGATTCATAGGCACAGAATAGTCGCATAGGATGGACCATCGCGATATGATACTACCTACTCTTCAATGCGTTATCACCATCGCATTGTGCCTGTATCGCATGCATGACATCTTGTATCGCTAACATTACCATCGTGGATTCATAGGCACAGAACAGTCACACCGGATGGATCATCGCGATATGATACTACCTACTGTTCAATGCGTTATCACCACCGCATTGTGCCTGTATCGGGTGCATGACATCTCGTATCGCTAACATTACCATCGCGGATTCATAGGCACAGAACAGTCACACCAGATGGTTGATCGCGATATGATACTACCTACTGTTCAATGCGTTATCACCACCGCATTGTGCCTGTACCGTATGCATAACATCTTGTATCGCTAACATTACCATCGTGAATTCATAGGCACAGAACAGTCACACCGGATCGACCATCGCGTCATGAAACTACCTACTGTTCAATGCGTTATCACCATTGCATTGTGCCTGTATCGGGTACATGACATCTTGTATCGCTAACATTACCATCGTGGATTCATAGGCACAGAACAGTCACACCAGATGGTTGATCGCGATATGATACTACCTACTGTTCAATGCGTTATCACCACCGCATTGTGCCTGTACCGTATGCATAACATCTTGTATCGCTAACATTACCACCGTGAATTCATAGGCACAGAACAGTCACACCGGATCGACCATCGCGTCATGATACTACCTACTGTTCAATGCGTTATCACCATCGCATTGTGCCTGTATCGGGTACATGACATCTTGTATCGCTAACATTACCATCGTGGATTCATAGGCACAGAACAGTCACACCGGATGGACCATCGCGTCATGATACTACCTACTGTTCAATGCGTTATCACCATCGCATTGTGCCTGTATCGGGTACATGACATCTTGTATCGCTAACATTACCATCGTGGATTCATAGGCACAGAACAGTCACACCGGATGGACCATCGCGTCATGATACTACCTACTGTTCAATGCGTTATCACCATCGCATTGTGCCTGTATCGGGTACATGACATCTTGTATCGCTAACATTACCATCGTGGATTCATAGGCACAGAACAGTCACACCGGATGGACCATCGCGTCATGATACTACCTACTGTTCAATGCGTTATCACCATCGCATTGTGCCTGTATCGGGTACATGACATCTTGTATCGCTAACATTACCATCGTGGATTCATAGGCACAGAACAGTCACACCGGATCGACCATCGCGTCATAATACTACCTACTGTTCAATGCGTTATCACCATCGCATTGTGCCTGTATCGGGTACATGACATCTTGTATCGCTAACATTACCATCGTGGATTCATAGGCACAGAACAGTCACACCGGATCGACCATCGCGTCATAATACTACCTACTGTTCAATGCGTTATCACCATCGCATTGTGCCTGTATCGGGTACATGACATCTTGTATCGCTAACATTACCATCGTGGATTCATAGGCACAGAACAGTCACACCGGATGGACCATCGTGTTCATGATACTACCTACTGTTCAATGCGTTATTACGCACCGCATTGTGCCTGTATCGCGTGCATGACATCTCGTATCACTAACATTACCATCGTGGATTCATAGGCACATAACAGTCAGACCGGATGGACCATCGCGTCATGATACTACCTACTGTTCAATGCGTTATCACCATCGCATTGTGCCTGTATCGCGTGCATGACATCTTGTATCGCTAACATTACCATCGTGGATTAATAGGCACAGAACAGTCACATAGGATGGACCATCGCGATATGATACTACCTACTGTTCAATGCGTTATCACCATCGCATTGTGCCTGTATCGGGTACATGACATCTTGTATCGCTAACATTACCATCGTGGATTCATAGGCACAGAACAGTCACACCGGATGGACCATCGTGTCATGATACTACCTACTGTTCAATGCGTTATTACGCACCGCATTGTGCCTGTATCGCGTGCATGACATCTCGTATCACTAACATTACCATCGTGGATTCATAGGCACAGAACAGTCACACCGGATGGACTATCGCGTCATGATACTACCTACTGTTCAATGCGTTATCACCACCGCATTGTGCCTGTATCGCGTGCATGACATCTCGTATAACTAACATTACCATCGTGGATTCATAGGCACAGAACAGTCACATAGGATGGACCATCGCGTCATGATACTACCTACTGTTCAATGCGTTATCACCACCGCATTGTGCCTGTATCGCGTGCATGACATCTCGTATCACTAACATTACCATCGTGGATTCATAGGCACATAACAGTCAGACCGGATGGACCATCGCGTCATGATAATACCTACTGTTCAATGCGTTATCACCATCGCATTGTGCCTGTATCGCGTGCATGACATCTTGTATCGCTAACATTACCATCGTGGATTAATAGGCACAGAACAGTCACATAGGATGGACCATCGCGATATGATACTACCTACTGTTCAATGCGTTATCACCATCGCATTGTGCCTGTATCGGGTACATGACATCTTGTATCGCTAACATTACCATCGTGGATTCATAGGCACAGAACAGTCACACCGGATCGACCATCGCGTCATAATACTACCTACTGTTCAATGCGTTATCACCATCGCATTGTGCCTGTATCGGGTACATGACATCTTGTATCGCTAACATTACCATCGTGGATTCATAGGCACAGAACAGTCACACCGGATCGACCATCGCGTCATAATACTACCTACTGTTCAATGCGTTATCACCATCGCATTGTGCCTGTATCGGGTACATGACATCTTGTATCGCTAACATTACCATCGTGGATTCATAGGCACAGAACAGTCACACCGGATGGACCATCGTGTCATGATACTACCTACTGTTCAATGCGTTATTACGCACCGCATTGTGCCTGTATCGCGTGCATGACATCTCGTATCACTAACGTTACCATCGTGGATTCATAGGCACAGAACAGTCACACCGGATGGACCATCGCGTCATGATACTACCTACTGTTCAATGCGTTATCACCACCGCATTGTGCCTATATCGCGTGCATGACATCTTGTATCGCTAACATTACCATCGTGGATTCATAGGCACAGAACAGTCACACCGGATGGACCATCGCGTCATGATACTACCTACTGTTCAATGCGTTATCACCATCGCATTGTGCCTGTATCGGGTACATGACATCTTGTATCGCTAACATTACCATCGTGGATTCATAGGCACAGAACAGTCACACCGGATGGACCATCGCGTCATGATACTACCTACTGTTCAATGCGTTATCACCATCGCATTGTGCCTGTATCGGGTACATGACATCTTGTATCGCTAACATTACCATCGTGGATTCATAGGCACAGAACAGTCACACCGGATGGACCATCGTGTCATGATACTACCTACTGTTCAATGCGTTATTACGCACCGCATTGTGCCTGTATCGCGTGCATGACATCTCGTATAACTAACATTACCATCGTGGATTCATAGGCACAGAACAGTCACACCGGATGGACCATCGCGTCATGATACTACCTACTGTTCAATGCGTTATCACCACCGCATTGTGCCTGTATCGCGTGCATGACATCTTGTATCGCTAACATTACCATCGTGGATTCATAGGCACAGAACAGTCACACCGGATGGACCATCGCGTCATGATACTACCTAATGTTCAATGCGTTATCACCACCGCATTGTGCCTGTATCGCGTGCATGACATCTTGTATCGCTAACATTACCATCGTGAATTCATAGGCACAGAACAGTCACACCGGATGGACCATCACGTCATGATACTACCTACTGTTCAATGCGTTATCACCACCGCATTGTGCCTGTATCGCGTGCATGACATCTTGTATCGCTAACATTACCATCGTGGATTCATAGGCACAGAACAGTCGCACCGGATAGACTATCGCGTCATGATACTACCTACTGTTCAATGCGTTATCACCACCGCATTGTGCCTGTATCGCGTGCATGACATCTTGTATCGCTAACATTACCATCGTGAATTCATAGGCACAGAACAGTCACATAGGATGGACCATCGCGTCATGATACTACGTACTGTTCAATGCGTTATCACCATTGCATTGTGCCTGTATCGCGTGCATGACATCTTGTATCGCTAACATTACCATCGTGGATTCATAGGCACAGAACAGTCACACCGGATGGACCATCGCGTCATGATACTACGTACTGTTCAATGCGTTATCACCATTGCATTGTGCCTGTATCGCGTGCATGACATCTTGTATCTCTAACATTACCATCGTGGATTCATAGGCACAGAGCTGTCGATCATGATGGACCATAGTTTCATGTTACCACCCACCACTCTGTGCCAGTGTCGTATGCATAACATCTTGTAAGGCCAACATTACGATCTCGGATTCGTAGGCACAGAGCTGTCGATCATGATGGACCATAGTTTCATGTTACCACCCACCACTCTGTGCCAGTGTCGTATGCATAACATCTTGTAAGGCCAACATTACGATCTCGGATTCGTAGGCACAGAGCTGTCGATCATGATGGACCATAGTTTCATGTTACCACCCATCACTCTGTGCCAGTGTCGTATGCATAACATCTTGTATGGTTAACATTACGATCTCGGATTCGTAGGCACAGAGCTGTCGATCACGATGGACCATAGTTTCATGTTACCACCCATCACTCTGTGCCAGTGTCGTATGCATAACAAATTGTACTATTGACTCTATGTTGTATCATTGACTTGGACTCGCTCGGCCAGCATTCGATGAATTCAACGATCCCGGTCAGAGCTTCATCTAGTTTTAAGGTTTAGCTATAGTTGTTTTTCTCAAGTGTTGGCCAAAGCTCACTGACTTTGGCAGTATTATAGGCAGTATTAACGTTAGTTCTAAGCTTTATTATATATCCGTTTACTTGTTAAATGCATTTATCTCTAGTTGTAATCAATTTAGCTTTAACAAGTATACAGGAGAACGCACTGCGGTTAAATATACCGTAATATAAAATATATATAACCGTAACACGGGCGTTTGAACCTCTGAGTGGCCTTTATATAGGTAGATATGATTGTAACGGTTGCGAATTTAGATAGGTTGTCTTGTAATTGAGGTATGCGGTCGCTGTTCGGAGGTCGGCCCGTGATAAGTTAGGTATAGCTGTCCCTCTCCCCGCGTCCTCTCTCCGGCGCCTCCCACCATCTTCCTCTCGCCGCTTCCACGGCACTGTCTGGTGCACCGAGCACCGTAACTTCTTTCCGTAAGTCGCTAATACACTTAATTCACAAACTCCGATGCTCATCCACTCCGTGACGTCATCACGGGCCACGTGATCTGAGAGTATTGCGCTTACGGCCTTAGTATATCCAAAATCTAACTCCTATTTTTTTAAACCTATTTTATACGTTAAGATTGTATACTTTAGGTGGCGATGCTGCCTCCAGGGCGTCTCTTGTCCCCCTTTGCTTCTTGTTTTCTTCGATCAGGCCCCGCTAGTTGCGGTACCCACGACTTTACAAACCTTTTTTTGAATGTTTATCATCTGACATATCAACGCAGGCATCACCACCTGCACTATAAAGTCGTGTGTAGCGTGAGTCTTATAAAAAATACCGAATTACTTTTACTACGTCTTTACCTTGAACTGATTGCCATTATAATTAGAAATTAAGCGTAATTTAATCATATATATCGATGTTTATGTGTCGCACAGTATAATAGATATCACGTTATATCTGTGTTATCCGTGTATATCCGTCGACGATATCTCTGCAGCTACGATATGGCTCTAACATCCCGAGCTTGATAAACGTATGCAATCGTCAATATTAACGGAACTTTTAGTAACTTCTGTAACTGTTAGTGTGTAATTTAAAATAATAATTTTCCAACTCCCTTTAACAAAGAGCCAGCGAACAAACACTGTAAGCGAGTGTAATTACAAAAAGTATACGCAAATATAAGGGCTTGCGTACACAACACACGATGCTATAGATATAGTATGCCTTTTTATTTATATGTATATATCCAAATTTTTTGGCAAATAATACGTGATATTCTCAGAACAAGCAATACACACATTAGGTTGTGCATATAATTAGGTTTATTTATAAGAATCGGTGTACAGTAATCAACACGGTAATATACAGTCTGCTTAACATCTTGAAGCATCTGTGTTCCTATGCGTTTCACAATTTATTTTCGCCAGTGTATATGATGAGAGAATGCATTACTGTATATATTTATGTGATTGTATGATATGTATGAGAGCTTTGTATTTTTATTAGCATACCCCATCTCATTAGAGTAGAAACCGCAGGTGATTTCAAGATGCGAAGCGGTTTATATAATTCGGAAAACTTGTACATAAGGTTGCGGTTGAGAAAATACTCCCGCAATATCAAAATTTGTGTATTACTGTGTATTTTTACTGTACCCACCTCGATGTTGAGTGGTGTATATTAGATTAGTCCGAATTACATATCACTGTTACGTTTATATCAGACGATAGACGCTTGGTCTCCAAAGATCAACAACTTACTACTTTAACATTAGCCATAGCATCATTCCATCTTATAGGGGGCTTACCCACGCCGCGATTTCCATCATCCGAACAAATATGAAATAAAAACAAAACTACGTTCATAAACCCGCATGCTAAACGTGACAAAAATCGCCATATAATCCTCGATGACAAAAAAAAATAAAAATTGCGTCGTACCATCTATTGCAGACCATTCCTACTAATTATTGACCCATAACAGGTATTTAATAAAATTCAGTGATGTGTAATTTAGAAATTATATTGTAAATAAGATCACCGCCACCAACATCCTAGTACAATAATCACTTTTCTTTGTAGTAAGTAATTATTAAACACTTGTAGATGCATTCCTACCGTGAACACCGAAATTTTTTATTGATTTCACATCAAAATTAATTCCCCCGCAAATCAATCCTTAGGATTTAATTATATAGTATAGAATATAATATATTATAATAATATTATGTTAATTACAGTAGAAATAAGAGCCGCAGAATTCTTGTGAATAAATTTTAGTTGTAAATTTTTCTCAGCATCTACGTGTGTTATAAGTAGAATAGATAAATTAATAGGCTTCGACGCATAATTAATGATGTAAATAGCTTGAGCCGGCATCGATTCGCAAGCCCAGAACATCCAACTCGCAACAATCGCTGGCTCACAACCAAATCCCACCACTAACATCGATTCCCACCGCTTTTAAAAGAAAACAGGCAAGCTAAGGTGACTAAAGAACCTTCCCTGCATGAATATATTTCATTTTTTAGAGTTAGCCTTTGAATAATATTTATTAGTAATTTTTAAAATTATAATTAATACTTGGCGTGGTTAACGACTATTGTGGGTTCTGTACAACGAATTTTAATGAGGTTTTAAACTTAAAAAAGAAAACCCTGTAAGGCATCGTGCGTATATCTAGTCTCGAGAATAAATATTTGTGTGTTCCACCCCTTATAATCGTGTCTCCCCCGCGAATACCATATCTTATTTAAATGTAATTTGTATTTAAATTTAAATGTAATTTAATGTAACTTCTACGTAATGTCGGTTACAGTCTGTATAATCATCAGAAAAGACCACTGCATTACCAAACCATCTCGACTACACGTAACTGGACAATTATCATTGATTCATATCATTGTATATTAATTAAATTATTATTTTGATTAATGGAATGGGATAGCAATGGAGTTCGTCAGGTTTACTTTGAGGAAATATAACATGCATTGACTAAACTCACATGAACATGACTCCAATGTGAAGTGTTGGGACCAATGATTCGCGTATCCGCTGAAACGGCACCTTTGTGTTTCTAATTCCTTTCCACACGTCTCAAACACAATACAGATAACAAACAAAAACTATTATATATCTCCTCTGATCTCTATACACTGTGATCTTTTAGTAAATACTTATTATATAATTTTAATAATAGTGAATTTTATTAAAATTATTTATCGAAATATTCAATTCAAACGCTCAATATCATTGTAAATCTAAGCATATCTTTAAGATTTAGTTTTAAAATGTATTATAATGTTTCTAAGCATTTCGTGTTTAATTTAATAAAAATATATTTTTATCACTAGATCTGTTCGACTTATCTAGAAGCCGTTGTAACAAAAACCATTAATAGATGAGGTCAAGGAACGTTCGAGAAGGTTCTATTCTTTTAAATGTATCAATGTATTATATTATTATATTACCTTCGGTGTTTACTTTATCGTATTTGGATTGTGCTTTAAATTCTGTACTTTAGTGTGATTTGTGTAGAACGTATCTTGCCACTACTCGCTCTAAAAATGAAATCAATTCTGTAGGTATCCTAAGGTAATCAAAGACTTTTAAAGGCAAAATGCCTCCTTTTTATGTAATTTTAAATGTTAAAATAAATGTTGAATAACATATCAAATCTATCGCTGTTTTATTTCAAAACACCTACCTTATCGATAAGCTAAAATAAACAAAATATATTGCTTCCATGTTGAAATAAAAGAAACATATTTTAAAATCTCAATCAGCAATGATTGGTTACAAAAGTTAAAATTTACATCTATTTCTAATAATCTTGTATGAAGTGACTATTTAATATGTTACTATAATTTATTTAATTTTCTATTAGAGTTCGAGAGACGAAAAATTTTTAAAACAACACAAGTTCTATAAAATAACAAACACTAATCAATATTTAATACGTATTGATATGAATTTCAAAACCGTGCAGCAGTGGCGTAGCTATGGTATTTGGGGCCTGGGGCAGATTGGGGCTTGGTGCCCCCCCCCCCCCCTAAAGAGTCTAAATTCTTTATTTATATATTTTTCACATTTTGGTACAATTTTTTATTTTTTCCCCATAAAATAGAAAAAAATCCGAAGCTCAATTTTGTTTTTTTTTTCTTTAAAATATTGAAGAAAACAAAATAATAATTTTTTCTTAAAGGAACATGATCCTCACCCTTTTTGTATAAAACAAAAAAGTGTTTCCAGAATTTTTTGAACCCTTTATGAACCCATCTTTGTGGTTTATACATTAAGGGAGAGGATCATGTCCTTAAATGTTGAACACATATATTATATATCTTCTTGTACATCTCATGAACACAGATATGTGTTTTGTGATTTAGGGCCCATTTAAAAAACTTTTTCTTTCTTCTTTTGCGAATGAAAGGCTTAAACACTGTGTATATTATAATTTGTAACCGTTTACTTTTGTTTAATGTTCGTATTATTTAACAACTTTTTTAGCACAAAAATAGTAAAATTCGATTTTTTTTATGTTATTTACTTTAAATTACGGTTTTCATTTTTCTTTTAACATTTCATTATTCATCATACAAAAAAATTATTTTCAACTTTGGTGCCCCCCCTGCTTGTGGTGCCTGATGCGGCCGCCCCGCTCGCCACCCCCTAGCTACGCCACTGCCGTGCTGGTAGGTAAGCTGTCGAAAAGCTCGACGAATACAACTTTAAGACGAAGGTCTTTAAACCAGTGTGTGTTGGAAGTTATCACATGTGAGTCAAAAACGTGGTCGTTTATTAATAGACTCAAGAATGCTCAAGGTAGAGAGGTGCTGTGCTCGGAGCTTCGCTGCGAAATCGAATTATAAATGAGAATATAAGCTGAAGACACATGGTTACCAATGTACCTTGAAGACATTATCTGAAGTGGCTGAGGTTCCCGAGTGGCGGTAACATGCCAGTAGTAAGTCATTCACTTCTTTAAGACCTAATCTTTTACATCCACAACAAATCACCTCGTTTAAGTTAGGCAAGAGTAACGCTAGACCTAGGAGTACTGTAGGAGAACCGAGACATAATAAAAATGAATCAGTAAGAAAAGGACCAATATTTAGCCACTTCCGCACATGCAGTGTTAGTCGTGCAATAAAGTGCACCGCCCGCCAGCCCGCTGATAAATGCGTATGCGGCAAACTCTCTGTGTAATATATTTAGTAATAAAGGCAGTATATAAATCATTCCATTTATTAGACTGATATTCTTGACTGAATTCATATGCAAGAGTCTTAATACTGTTAAGTTGACATGTATTAATTTTTACGTAAAAATATTTTCAGCAGTTTTTTACATGTCGAAGGATGCCCACTGTTGGGCGTCTAGAGTCAGAGATAAGTCCAGAGTAGTTTCTTGATCCGCTGCGATGACCGGTCTGATATATCGTGTTATAAATTCACTTTAAAGACAATATTATAACGCATAAGGTAGTATGTCAATGATTATGTAATAAATAAATAAATAAAAACTGTATTTGTGTACTGTGTACAATGATGTAAACATTAAGCCAAGATAGGATTAGTCTCGATGTGTTTAAAATTCGGGTTCTAGTGTAAAAACCGCTTTCTCTAGGCTACTTATTGTTATTTGTGTATGTTTTATAAGATTTTAAACTATTGTTGTATGTTCATAAACGGATTTACATTCAAATGGTTATTTTATTTATTTATTTAACTATCAAAGGTCTTCAGAGTGAATCCTCAAGCCTGATTACGTGTGGGTACAAGTGCATTGTGTGCCAGTGTGTGTTTTACTGTAAAATAAAATTTAGACAGAAAAAAAGTAAACATAATTATTAAAATGAAGTTTAAATTCAAATTTATCTATATTTTGAAAGTATTTTTAAGATACTTTAATAAATTTAAGTTACTGTACCCGGCGTTTAAATATCGCACATCGACCTTTGGAAAGAGACAATCGGATAATTTCGGCTTTGTAGAGCGTCATCTCTGTCGCACCAAATACAACGAATGACAAAACGTCACATATGCAGTGTGGGACAGAGATAGTGATGATAGCCGAAATTAGCCGATCTCTTTCCAAAGGTCGATGTGCAATATTTATCGCTGTATATGTTTGCTGACTGCAAATGAATTTGTAAACTTCTGAAGCAAACAATGAAGTTGTCTTCAGAGCAAAGTTCAATAGTATATTTCCACCAAAAGGTATGTCTCTTTTTGAACCCTACCACAGGGGCTGGCGACTATTTATTAATAAAACTATGGCATACGATTGATAACTTTATTTCAAAGAATTATATAGAGTTGACACTGTCAACATTAAGCGTACTTTATATTGTAATACTAGTACGCCGATAATAAAGGAAAAAACTTAACTTAATATGTAAACAAGATGACATTATGTCACGTATATCTAGCTAGTATACATTGCCCAGCGTTGGGACGTCAGTCAGCGATGATGGAGGATGAACAGTAGCAGCGAGTGGAGCACACAATGCTTCACCGTGATTTTCATTAATGACTTCATTTTTCGTGGGCATATACACAGATATTTTAATAAAATAATATTTTATTCTTCACAAATTCTTTTGTTGCCTTTCCACCAGAGTAATAGTTTCACATTTGCTTGTCTTGATTTTTTTTTCTATCATTTGCAAAAGATAGAAAAGAAAGAAGAAGAAAAAAATAAATTTTAAAGGAATTAAAATTTATTTTTTTCTTCATTCTTATTTTCTCTAGATACGTCATAGATTTAAGTATATATCCTTTATGACACTTCTTCAGTAAGTAGATGAAACGCTGCAAGCAGTCCTAAATCAGGATTACTGTTCAGATGTAACTTAGTTTAAATAAAAAAAAAAAAAAACATTTGAATAACTGTTGTAGAAAATATTATATAAATGCACTGAACCCGTTTCAACAAAATTATCTGTACAGCATACAAAATTAACATGATTAGAATTTAAACAATTGAATAATTTATGAAAACTTAATTAATTTGTTTTTTTGAGTTTTAGATTTTAGGTGTTTTAGAACGCTTATGTAATAACCGTCTAAACTTCAAGGGGACATCTTCGATAGAGAGTTTGTAGGTATCCTCGATGTCCGTCCTTTTGTAAAACAGTAGATACGGGGTGCAGCAGCTGTCGAGGGATTGGAGATAGTTCTCGTTCACTTGGGTCACGTTGTCGTCGTTGAACAAGTACCACTCGGTGTCGTCCTTCGCCAGGGTGTAGTAATGTCCGGTTTGCGCGAACGGACTCTCGTGTATCACGGCGGCGTACAGCTGGTACGTTTTCTCCATCGGAATCCATGTTGGGAGGGTCACTTCGTTATAGCAATGAATCGATCCGACGAATATCTTCTGTACCTGAAGTCGCTTGTCGTACCTGTGGCAAAAATTTGATTTACTTGCATACGTAGAAAGAACAGAGAAGAACGCGGCACAGAATTCATGAGTCGTCACTCCCTTGGCACAGTACGCAGAGGACGGTGCTACACATCCTCTGGATATTAATTCCCAAGACAGAGCAATGGAGAGGGCTATGCTCGAAGTTTCGCTGCGAGATCGTATCTGAGATGAGATGATCCGCATAGAAATAAGATAATCGAAGAATTGCCCGTCTCAAGTGGCAGTGGGCGTGGCACATCGCTCGCGCGACCGACAGCCGTTCGGTCCGAAAGGTGACCGCGAGCCGGTAAGCGCGGCGTCGATTGCTCCCCTACTCAGTTGACCTGCGACAAAGTTAAAGTTGCGGGAAAGCTGGACGCCGGGATCGCTCCGCTCATCGCGGCGATCTTTACGGAACACCCATCTCTTGTAGGGGGCGTTAAGCGGCTGAAAAGAAGAATAAATTCGAGCGAGTTCTTATATCTTTTTTTTTAGTACTCTGCCTGATCGGGGTCTCTCATTGCAGATTCCCGAATAGCATCTATATTGAAGAAGTGACCAGCTACCACATCTGATCACCTTCTCCTTAACATGGTTACTTACATACTACCTTAGAAACTCTGTATTTCAATAACTCACTTGAAATTGTTCATGACGACAATTAAGTATTTGGGGGTCGAGAGAAATAGGTTGACTCGTACGGCGGGCCGCGGACCATTGCAAACGTTGCAATTGTACATTGCACTCCCGGTCAGGAGCTCCGAGCTGCAGTACGCGTCAATTAAGGACTGCACGCAGACGTTGTCCTTTCGGCTCTCGGGTATGGTGACCAGCAGCTCGTGGAAATTGCTAAAAGATACAGATACACTCTGGCATCCGCTACAGTGAATATTAGTTCCCAGTACGCTTTTAAACAATTCATCCACGAAGCTCTTGGTGGAGCGCTTGCTGGTCGACGCACCTGCATGAAACACGAAAATAAATTCATTAGTTTCTTTTGCCAAAATAAATAAAAAAAAAACAAAGTAATCACGTTACATAGGCGAGTGTTCATATGAGAACGCTCCGTATTACAGCTTGCTTGGTTTAGTTTGAAGTTGATGCTGTTAGTCCGGGGACTTTTATAACTTTATCGGAACAGAGTTCACGGAGCGGAAGGGTCCGTCAACTTAAAAATAAAACAGAAGCTGGACAGATGCGTTCCAGTTGTACGACGACGTTCGCACGCAGTAAACCGCTCTACCCGAGTAGAGCTGTATTGTGTTGATGTTGTGTATGCGGCTTGGGACGGCACAGGTGGGCCAAGGATGGATCCAGATCCAACCTCGGTTCGCCCATGCTGGTCGCTATTATGTAGCAGACGACCCTAAGAACTGGTCCGTATTACTGGCAGATTTAAATAATAATCGCGCGTTCGAAATTTGAATTTCAAATCGACGTTTTTAATTTAGACGCCATAAAAGCTGTTGCTGCCTTTACTGGCTTCTCATTTTTCTTGCCATCACGGAGGAAGAATTAAACGCCTTTCAGTGTTTTGAAATATATATGTTAAGTTTCTAATACATTCAGACGTTACTTTACGGAATCCATCCTAAGTAAGAAAAGGGCTAATATGTAGCTACTTCCGCTATGCAGCAGTAGTCGTGCAATAAAGTGCACCGCCCGCTGATAATTGCGCGTGCGGCAAACAATGCGAATCACCGAGTCGATGTTTGGCACTAATCGGTATAACATTACTCTTGAGGTTGCCCCGTGGAGGGGTGAAACACGTGTTGAGTGCATTTGCGATGGTAGTTGTGTAATACGCATTTTTGCCGCATGCGCCTTTTTAAAAGCGGGTTGACGGGCGGTGCATTTCATTGCACGACTACTGCTACATAGCGAAAGTAGCTATATATTAGTCCTTTTCTTACATATATGTTAAGGTAAATTCTAAAACTCACCGGAGCTACTACTGCTTGGTAATGCATAATCCGATGGGCGGTAACTGCGGCTGAAGTTCGGTGGCATCATCAATGCGCTATGGCTGTAAATATTTTATGTTAAAAATCTCAGAGGTCTCATGGAAACACCATGGTCTAAGTACACCTATTGTTATTTAGTACATCAGTACGCAGAGTTTGGAAACTTCAATCTCCATACTTATTTCTAATATACTCCCGAAACTAAATTCAAAATTTTGAATGTTGTATTTAATTATGTAAGTTTTATTTGCGTCACTTCGCATGTATAGATTTATGTCTTAATTTAAAATATGAAACTTTTTAAATTATTTTTTAAAATATCGTCCACATTAGAGTTAAAAGTTCGTTCATTGTTTGACTAACAAAGGTGTCGTTGTGAAGTGTAGTTTGCTGTGTACATGCAACTAACATGAAGTCGTGTAGTTAGTAGGGGGAGTGGGGAGGGATCTTTAATGTGAAACAGACACTTGGACATATGTAGTGGGTTTGCTGGAATGTGAATTTGATCACTTACCGAACACTCGGATGGCCGCTGGAATTTTGCTGTGTAGCGTTATACAATGGCAGATTTTCACGCGCTTTCAGAAGATTTAAGAGGTGACTGCACAGAATAACACAAGTTACATATACACACACACACACACACCTTATATATATATATATATATATATATATATATATATATATATATATATATATATATATATATATATATATAAGGGACCGGAAATTAATGTCGCTTTCTTAAGTTAAATTCACACGACAACATTTTTAACAAGTTTTTATTTCTAATCAACAATATATTCACCTTCGTTATCAACAACATTTTGCAGTCTAGTATATAAACCAATGCCAGAGCGGTTTTTCTATAAAATATGTCGACAGAAACGACACCACTTTCCGGTCCTCCTAGTATATATATATATATATATATATATAAGGGACCGGAAAGTAATGTCGCTTTCTTAAGTTAAAGTCACATGACAACATTTTAACAAGTTTTTATTTCTAATCAACAATATATTCACCTTCGTTATCAACAAAATTTTGCAGTCTAGTATATAAACCAATGCCAGAGCGGTTTTTCTATAAAATATGTCGACAGAAACGACACCACTTTCCGGTCCTCCTAATATATATCCACACGTATATGGGATTGTAAAACAATGCGCCTGTATCCAGCGCATGTCATTATTTTATATGTTACTTAACAGCGCAAGTCTTTCCGCTCTATAGACAAACAAGGTATAAGTAATAAATAAATAAAAACAAAAATTTATTTTAGTTTTAATCTACATATATATGAATATTTGTCTGCATGTCCTTTAAAGGAAATGAAATGAAAACGTTGAAATGCCACAATTTTTTCGAAATGAACAAAATCAATAAAATTACTTTAAATAAATTGAATATATGTCGCGCAGGCTACATCTATTTTATTAATAAAACACAAGGTTTTCATAATAATTAAATAATTAATTATTTTGTTATTTAACAAAGTATAACATGTATATTTTCATTTCATTTTTGTTATTGTTATTTTTATATTGTGATTTAAATTTGAAATAATAAGTAAATAATGTACAAAACTTACATAAGATATTCGCAGCAATCCTGCTGTTCGTATTCATTGAAAGATTCCGGCCTGGACATGTTGTAAACCTCTGTCGGGGTGATCCTTCTGGTCACAGGAAACATCATTCTGGTGAAGAGCGCGCCCAGTGGGGCCCAATATGGCCGATCATACATTTCCATCACCACGCGATTGCGAAACCTGATGGATTAAACGCTCATCATCTGATACAAAGCACAACGAAACAAAAACTCTCAATATTGAGATGTAAAATTAATAGCCTGTTATTTATAGCATGCTATAATATGATCAAAATGTAATGTGAATTTGTTTGTATAATGTAAAATCTTTATTTATTCTTTCATAATAATTTCAACCATTTTAAATTATTTCCTGTACGATAAAAGGAACTTTTGTCAACGCTTTTTCCAGTCTTAGAAACAGTAACAACAGTCTGACTCCGGTATAGCTTTCAAGACATTGGATTCCGTTATTATCTTTCTAATTTGTCAAAACGGGAATCCCCGCATTGGCCATGAGTTCGCTGAATAGACAGAAGGCGCACGGACCCAAATTAGACGAATACGGTTGTTGCACAAATATATTATAGTCCAGTTTTTGTCACTTCTTTTTTCAAATTGAGCTATTTTAGCATCAATTCAGACTTGACGCGTTTGACAAAGTTGAAACAGTTCACTAAAACACCTCAACTCTGAGATAACTGAGCATTTTGATCAAACAGAACTTTGACAAAGGTTTTACACAGTTCTACTAACCTAGAATAAAATACCTGCTTTCCTAATTCTCGTTAGTTTGTATAACAAGTGTACCTTACTTTTTGAACATAGAGTATGTTACATAACTATGTCGATTTCAGCTTTGATAGTGGAATAACTGCAGACTTGTGTAAACCTAAACCGGAGTACTCGGAGTACCCAGTTATAATTAATATTCATCCTGTACAAGTTGAATGCGCCAGATGTTACGTTACATTGTTTTTACGAATATCCGAAGTGATTCTTAAAAAAAATCGCATGATTCTCGCGCAAAATATGTATTTCAACTAAAATTTGTAATTATTAATATATTTAGTTTTGGAAAATATTTACAACAATATATGGTTGAAGCGTTCGGTTTTATTTATCAACAGACATTGATTTATCGGGTTAGTAAAATATTTACTTACACATTTGTAGCAAATAGGGCCTGTAGGATGGAGTTCATATAACAGGTATTCCCAAGATTGTGTAAACCAGACTTGGGTACCACTGTCTTCATGATCTTGATATCGGGCAGGTTCCAAGTCGGCGTATTCAGGAAATAGGCGTTCGATGACATCACGTATTTGTTCAGGATCCTGATCTGTTTTATAATTATATATATTTTACACTTCATCAATCTACATTATAACTTGTCCCATATCTAACCCCATTGAACTGGGCTTCACCATCCTCAACTCAGATATATGAGGTTCCCCAGGGGCGTGTAGCGCCCCCCTAAGTTAACCCCCCTCCCCCCTTGTCCATAACTATTAACTTTGCCGCCGTCTCTGTGAGCGCCGCGGCGCCCCCTAAGACGGCGGCGCACGTGTGCATTGCACATCCTGCACTATAGGTTAAGCCGCCCACGAGGTTCCCACATATCTCTTACTCCACGAGGGTGACAAGAACAGACTGTGTTAATGTCAGACGCCATCTTTAATTCAGGTGGCATTCTGTTATATATAAGATTTTTAATTATTCAATGATAGACCTTCTCTAGGAGGTCCGACTGCATAGTTAGGGTCACTGGAAGTCAAGTGATTGTGGCGATCATTGGGGCAAACAAATACGGGCACTAGATGGTGCTGGACCTTGTTAGCCGTTGTGGCTTTAACAGCTACATTGAACTCGGGATACCTCAGAAGCGTCGCCCGATTGATTTTCTCGGTTTTCGGAAAAGGTTGTCATCATTTTTTCCCAGGACATTTTAGCTGAATCAATATGAGGGTGGTTGAGTTGAAGTTGTCTTAGTCTCAGGCCGCACGTCGCAGTGACGCGAGGCGAAGCGGACAGATTGTTATAATGAAGCCATAACACATGATATGACACTCATCCTTATTATCAAATTATTAGAGGGACCGGAAAGTAATGTTGTTTCTATTTACATAATTAACAGAAAAAACCCATTGATTTTGTATACTTGATAGCAAAAGTTTGTTGAAAACGAAGGTGAATATATTGTTGATTATAAATAAAAATTTGTTAGAAATGTAGTCGTGCGAATTTAACTTAAGAAAGCGACATTACTTTTCGGTCAACGTAATAATATATTAAAATAATGCTTTTGAGCCAGCTTACAGATGTAGAGAATTTCTTCTTGAATTTCTTAATATCTTCCTTCTTGGTTCGCTTCAGGCAATTTTTTAGCATGGTTTTTGACACATCAACAATTTTTTGCTGGTAGCGCCTGTCCTTTCCCTTAGCCAGTGAAATCAATATTTCTTCAACGAAGGGAGCGATCTAGGGCGGAATTAAAAGATGTTAAATAAATAGAAAAGCCTGTAAGGCCTGCAAGTGCTACATATGTCACTGCTTACGAACATGACACGGATATTTGCCAACAACATGATAATAATTTTGGATAGAATCAAAAAGCACCTTGGAAAAATGCCTCCCATACTAAGTTCATACAGCCTTAATCTAGAGGCTGAGCTCTTATGATATTCATCGTGAGGATTAAGGATCGCACACGAGGACCTTGTCATGTTGACCCTACAAGTCGAACGTCCTCCTCCTCACACCGTTGTCCCCAACGCAGGGGGTCGCGGTACCCTGCACACGGAGTGATCTCCGTCTTCGCTATACCGCGCCATCAGTTCCTAACGTTGGCTCTTTGGCTGCGTCAAGCTTGCTGACCATCAGTTTTATTCTGGCTATTTTTATATGTACTATATCAAATATATATTTATATATACAATAATATATACGCACGAAATACAAACAGCGCTTGCGACAGAGATAACGCTCTACGAAGCTGAAATTAGCCGATTGTCGCCTTCAAAAGGTCGATGTGCAGTATCTATCGCCGGGTACTTTATTTATTCTTTGTTTACTATTAAAATTATTATTAAAAGAGAAGATTTATTAAAAAAAAATTATATAAATTTATTACTATTTAACTATAAAACACTAATAAATTTACTACGAAGTTCGTAGGGTTATGTAATGTGCAGCAGGTTCGTCTTACACGAGTTCACGGAGCGGAAGGGTCCGTGAACTGTAATCTAAAGTAAAACATTGTGTTTCAGAGTCTACACGTGTACACTGCGACGGAGGTGGAAGCGGTGAAGGCGAGGCTTATCTGATCGCCTCTTGTAATATTTACCAACTGTGAAATATTTTAAAAAACGTATTCTTACCTTGGGGAAAGCCGCCTTTGTTGTACGAAGTGACGCCAACACGTAGAAGATAACTTCTACTATGGAGTCGATACGATGCCGAGCTCCCAGCGACATGAACATACACGACAGGTGATCCAAGCTAACCTCTATCAAGACATCGTAACATCTTTTTTCCTGAAAATATAAATTATTTGTGTAATTTTTATACACGTCCATGTTCTATACAAACACGCCTGTTAACACTAGCATGAGGCATATTATTTTCTAAACTATTTTTACATAAACTCCTTGCCTCTGTAATATGCATATTTGAAACACACAGTTGAATAAAAACAAAAAATTTGGTTGAACAGTATAGTTAAGACAATTCAACAATTATTCGCGATTCCGAAAATAGAAATGGCGGCGTCTATCAACCTCGGAGCCTGCCGCCGGCTTGACTCGAGTAAAGTGACCCTCGCCGTGATAATCTTCACACCTATCGGTACCACAAAAACATAGCATGTTCACTTTTAAACTTTGTTATAAATAAAATCATAAATTATTATAAAGTTTATCTTAACTATGTTTGCAATATTTTATTTCAACTTCATGACGTCGCTTGTGTAACTATAAATTTTTGGATTATTCAAAGTAAAATTAAAAATGAATTTAATTAATCGATATATGTTATTAATTCTATGAAGCTGATATGAACGAACCTACCTCCAGGACACGAATAAAGGCATGAAGCCAGTTGCCCGCTGCAGCCATGGGACGCCATATGTACAGCCAACACATGAAATACGCCAACGATGTTCGCAATTGACGGTGACTAAACGACGGGTGCTCATTCTCCAGAATTACCCTGGCGGCGTCGTATATCAATTCCTTCTCCATACCCTTGCAAATAACGAGCACGGCGGACGTAACCATGCTGGCATCATACCCTGTAAAAAGTAAATATGTGAACAGTGTAATGTAATTAACATCACCTTCATTATAGGCAGACAGTAGCTAAATGATGATGAAACGTGAGTTACCCAAACGATTCTCAATTGAAACTTGAACATAATAAAAATATATAATAGGCTGGCTTGTGTTGCACTTGCCGCTTTAACACGTTCACTGCGGCTTGAGGTCGATTCAGCCTCATGGTAAACTTTGCACTGGTGCGGCGCGTAAAACTCGTGTTTTCTCTCTAGTGCGGCGGCTGTTTACACTCAACCGTATGAGATATGACAAAAACAAATATAGCTTTCTTTATGTCTGCGAAGCATTGACTCAATATTGTAAAAAAAATTATTGAAACATGAGGCAGAAAAGGCCTCAACCGCACTACTAGGAAGTTCAGCTTGAGGCTGATTCGACCTCAGCCGCACCAGCTGAAAGTTCTTCAAAATTGAGCCCGCAGTGAACGTGTTAAACTGGGTATAAATATTTCCGCGACACCGCTCCCGGGGAACCCCGGGTGTTGGGCGACGAATCGCAAAAATCAAACTTTTACCGTAATTAGTTATAAAATTGATGCTCTTTTGTGGATGCAAGTGCAGGTTTTGTAAGTACGAATTAAAAAAGTAGTTCATCACTGAAAGAATGAGAGGATTTGTTTTTTTAAATACACACTTCCATCACCGCCTGTCCTTTACAAATGACACTGTTGTACTGCTGTACGACAATATCCGTTTCAGGGGGGGCGGCCTCCCGCTGCATAACCACGAACAGCGTGAGCGAACCGAGGTTAGATGTTCCATCCTTGGTTCACCGTGTAGCTCAGGTTTCCTACGTACGAACTTGATCATGCAACTGGATTGCGACTGATCAGCGATAATTTTATGATAGGTTCACGAACCCTTCGGTACCGATGAAGCAGTAAAAGCCCCCGGGCTGATGAGAACTTAACTAGATCTCTTGCTGCCGTAGATTCTACAGTATAAATAAATGATGCCAAGTACCGTTACAGATGTAGGAAGAGGAGATAAGATCAGTGATTGAGATCTCTAGCATCGAACAAACGAAGACACGGGAATTTATATTAAAAAAAAAAAAATACTCACTTGGATCTGATGTTAGAATAAACACAGCTTGTAACACACTACCAATGACCATATTGCGTTGACTACGATCTTTACATAGGTTGCGGAGGAGGAATTTTTCTATAATCGACACTGCAGCGGAAAGTCCAACCATCTTTTGTGATGTTTGCGCTGGAAATAATAACACCCTTATGCAATTGAAAAGAATAACCCCACTAATGGGAACATTTCATCACCCTTATTTTTATGGCAGGCAAGGGCGGCTTAACCTACAGGTCAGGGTGTGCATGCACACGGGCGCCGCCGTCTCAGGGGCGCAGCAGCGCCCTCTAAGACAGCTAAGAGCATCTTCTTGGAATCTATCGCGGTTAGTCGCTTAGTTTCGCAACAGAGATGTGCTACAGGCATAAAAACAACGAGTGTTATTCTGCTGTCATAAGAAGAAAGCCCGTAACTAATACCATACTGTAAGCTATACCTGCTTATAAAATAGCTTGTTGGAATATGAACAAAACTTTCTTGTTACGACGGCAAAGTTAATAGTTATAGCCGCAGGTTGGGCGGGGGGGTCAGGCCTAGGGAGCGCCAGGGTTTCATTGCAGTACACGACTTAGAGCCGCCCCTGATGGCAAATATTATTAATAATATTTTTATTTCTAATTTTTACGTTCACCCAATCTCTCATTGTTCACATTTTCTCTGATCTTCACAGATTTTTAAATTTCAAATCATAGGTTTAAAGTGTAGGTTGTAATGTCCGCTTGTAAATCATTAAAATACTAAAAAATACATTAAATAAGTAGTTTAAGAAATGTAGGCTTTACATATTAAGTTTCCGTATCCGAATTGTGCCCGCGACTTTAAAAAAATTCTAAAATAAAAGTAACCTAAGTTACTTTTATTTACACCAGCTACCTTCCAGTACAAGTCCCATCAGGATCGGTCCAGACATTTCAGATATTAGCCGGAAAATACAGACAGACAGTATATATTTTCATGTGCGTAAGTAAAAAGCTGTCATTACAAACGGACGATTCTGTTTTATTTATATGTAAAAACAAAACACGATATACGAATGTGCAATTAGAATCTTTATAATGGTTTATGCAATATTTAAAACGAACCCGGGATAAGTTACGTCCGACATTGTTGAAACAGAAGATACAATAGGAGCGCTCTCTACAGACGCTGTTACATATCTATGGGATAGTTTAAAATGTAATAGTGAATTTGCGTAAAATTTTAAGAATGTATAATATTCTAGAAACTTCTTGAAACATCTAGAAACTTGAATGAATAAAAGCTGTACTTACAGAGGCAAACCACTATTTCCTTACAAATTTTTAATATCACATCTAAAGATGGCAATTCCGTTTGCCTATTTATATTCAGGATATCATTAACTAATGAAAAGAGCTCTTTCTCTTTTAGAGTCTCGGATTTTTCTGCGAAAAGGAAAAAAATTTTTAAATTGATATAACCTATAAGACGCCGGAATAAAGGTAATTGAAAACAATTTTGATTACTGCGGCTTAGTACATTATAAACATAAGATGTTACTTTTAATAAATAAATAGATATAGATTATTTAAAAAAAATAGATTGATCACTTACTTATGGTAGCGACACAGAGTGATGTTTTTTCTTCCATAATGAAATTCACGTGTGATTATTGTTGAAAGGAATATTTAAAAAAGTATCACTGGTAGGTTTGGACAATATGTATAACTTATATACATCACCAGATAGATCTAATATAAAATCACGGCTGTCTTCTTCGAGACTGCAACACCAAAAGAACGTGTATTGACGCTCGTGATCCAGCAATGTTTTAAAAAATTGGAGGGTAGAAAATTCATATCTGCCACCACGAACCAACGCCTGACAGTAGGGTAATCAAGACTACCTTACATTTTAATATATTTACATCGAATTCAAATAATCGATTTCTCTTTCAGAATATAAATATACAACACAACCCTTTATCATCTAGAAACTTCTATCAACCCAACACCTACATGGTTATCATTTCTAGAATATATTAATAACTAGAAAATGATTTTATTAAAATAATTTTAATTCCCTAATCCTAATCCCAAATAACATCGATTTTTTTAGATTGAAGAGAGCGTTTATTAAAAATGAATATTACCAAACTATAGCTCAATTTAATTATGAAACTTGTTAAAGTTTATCAGGAATGAATATTAATAATTTACACACATTAAATGCCTTGCAAGCCACGAGAAAAAAACATGAGACAGAGGTTTTTTTTTTAAATAGAATAAATTTATTTATCATTCGGGTATATATAATACATTTAAATATATAATGTGATTATTTCGGTATGATATACTATAATTACGTATTGTAATTTTTAAATGAATAAATTAATTAACAGTAATCAAATAATAGCAATGTAAGGTCTAGAGGCACACGACTTTTAATGCTGCCCAAATAGCATTTGCAGTTGGATTGAGCCGCGACGTATTACTATTTTACAGGATTGGGAGGTCGCCAAGTTCTACCATCGCTTCAGTGAACGTTCTATGGAGTAACTTAGCTCAAGGGCTCCTAGGAGGTGATCCCTGCTTCCACTTTGCAAAGCCTCAACGCTGGGAGAACTGGCAAAAGAAACTCCTGCAACGCTAGTATGATGGAATCGAGATCCCATGTTGTTAAAATATACAAAACATGTTACATTGAATTGTTTAAAATTTACATATATAAATATACTTATACATGTGTTATTTTTAAGTTTATTTTTAAATATAACAATATCTTTACAGTACTACGCGATCAATCAATCAAGACAATCGGCTAATTTTGGCTTCGTAGAGCATTATCTCTGTCCCACACTACCTACGTGCCGTTTTGTCAGTCAATCCACCGGTCAACACTGACGCTGCAGAGAAAAATCTTAAATGAATTTTTAATGTATTTAAAATTTTTCTCTGCATTTACAACCCAACAACCAATTGAAATGAAATACTGTAGTAACATCCTCATAGAAATCGTCAACCGCTTCAGTGTAAATGTTTAGAAAAAAATCATTTTGAATTTAGAACGTCCTCAGCTATAAAACAGCAAGACTGATATAATTAATGCGTTCAGTATATTTTATTTGTACTATTTTCCAGATTAGAACAAAGACTTATATATATATATATATATATATATATATATATATATATATATATATATATATAAATATATATGTATTTATATATATATATATACAAGGAGGATTTTAAAATATTATTTGGAACCATACATATTTTATGTAATTAAATCACAGCGATTGAGTTCTTTTTATCACCCAGCTTCATGATGGATTCCAAAATCACAAATAATATTTTGTAGATTTTAATTTATACCAGTAATTATAGCCATATTAAATATTTAAATTATAAATATTGGAACGTATTTTTTTTTTTTTAGATTCTTGCTAGCAGATGGCAATGTTTTAATAGATGGCAATGTTTTAAGATATGTCAAACACGTCAAATTAAACGCGTTGCGTAAATTTATCGTACGTAACTGTAACCGCGTTTTCTTACGAGTGATATAACCTTAAAAAAACTAAAGGTAAGGACGGAAAATGGTTAAAACTTTCATTTAAGTGGCTCAAATCAGTGCAAAATGATGCCGACACGATAGGATCGACGTCATTTCATTCCCTAATTCCAGACTCAATTGCTAACGACATCCGTAAATGTGAATGTTTATCTAAAGCATTTCTTTATGATGTATTGAATGATACTGAATATAATTTGCTACATAAACTCAAGGTTTCGATGCGGAAGTTCACACACGAAACAGAAATAGTATGATTATTACATATTTTTTACGGCTTGTATCTGAACATCGATTAAAATCCATTTAACAATTTTAATCAACAATTACTTTAGTTTAATTAAAATCGTTATAGAAATGTTCGACTCTTTAAGTTTTGTTTTAATTGATAAATACGGCACATTAGTACCAACTTATATTCCAAAATTAAACCATTTGTGTTGATAACCTACTAAATTTAAATAACTAAAAACTAATGATAAAAACAATAAATAGTGAGACAAAGATGTCGATAAAAATGCAATAAAGAATTATAAATAGGTCAGTATGTATATTACAATTTAAAATCATGTGTAAATATATATACAAGTCATATCAACCTCTAAAAATCAAAATGGCGACCTTAGTAAATAATCGTAATTGTTACAAATAATTCCTTTTTATAGTCCACTATAGAAAGTAAGGTTATAATTGCCATAAAATAATGTTTTTTTTTAAATTCAGTATTAATTTTATTAAATTATATATATTAATGTAGGGAGTGATTTGCTATAATATATAACTACAACAGAAAAACATCATCTCTTATTATTGACTTATAACATTCCAATAGAAAATTTAATTTAATATCACACATTTAAGAGTCATTACTTTATACAGTGTGACTAGAAATAGGTGTCAAATAGACTGTATATACATCATCAAATCCTCCATCAAAGATCACCACAATAATTGGTCTCATGTGACTGCCCGCATTCATCAACTTCTCATAGCCTTTACTATGTAAATCTCCTCATCCATCAAGTGGGGAGCCCACCCATGTATCATGTACCTGGTGATGATTACCGCTCGAGAACCTTTTAGCACCAACAGCCATCGGTTGTACAAACCATGTATTCCATGCACACTGTCATTATCTGTGACCGTGGTTTCTCTGTCTATTCCCTCATTTTGGCATCAACTTTGCAGTGTCCAAACATCCTCTTAAGTGATTTCTTGGTGACTGACTTTTATAAGTACTATCATATTGTAATGGTAAATTAAGATTAAAATGTTGAGTGAAAGATTGTGGTAAAGATTGAGAGAAGATGAAAGATAAATATGACAAATGATAAAGAGCGAAAGAATTTGTGAGAGTGAGTGATTTACCTTCAATAAACGGGCCATAAAAAGGCCCCATCATAAGCACCCCTGTCTCATATTGGTCGATCATCACTGACTACGCGCACTGACAATAGGCCTCTGTCTCCTGCCATTAGAGTATTTTGCAAGGGAAGATGTTTCAGAGGCTTCTGAATACTGCACGTCTCAATTGTATTCATGAAGTAATTTTTTGCTACATTTTTAACTTAGGCACTATCACATTACATATACTGCCAAAAGTACCTGGCGATAAATATTGCACATTGACTTTTGGATAGGGACAATCGGCTAATTTCGGCTTCACAGAACACTATCTCCGTCCTTCACTACTTATGTGATGTTTTGTATTTAGTAAAATCAAGATAATTTAAGAAATTTACAAAATAAGTGTACATAATTACATACACAATATACGCAAGTACATAATTTTATCAGTCATTCCGTTTACAGTTTTAATTGCTCACAAATATGAAGATAGATGAAAAAGTCTTGCCAGTTAAAGGACATTACTTTCTCTTTAATGTTGATATGTATGTTATTTATAACTTGTTATTGCATATAATATTTAAAAGATTAAAAATGAATATTGTCATTATCACATGTTGCCATATTTTGCTCTTTGTATTGTTTCAACTGCAGTGCGCTAGCTGCTTGAAATTGATTCATAAGTAACTGTTTATTGATTCATTTGCTTTTTATTTTAGTGAAACTGACCACCTAATTGCAAATATATGCAAAGTAAATCAAAGCAATTGCATATAATCTGGCGTAATGGAGATATACAGGTATGTTGCATTTTTAAGCAAAATCTCTTGCAATTATCAAGCTGTCTGCAGTTATTCATGTAATTTGATAGACACCCTCTGCATGGTATAGGTCTCCCGCTTACAGATATGAGCGTCTGTATGTTGATTACATAATTACAACCAATTAATTTAATTTCTTTTTGTAATAACAAGTTTTTCAGCATTATATTCAACTTTATATGATGATGGTGTTGGGTTAGCCATTAGGCCAGAGAGACTTACCATGTTATTCAAAATTTGGCGATTTTATTTGAAAACTGTAATGATTTCTCTGGTCATTATTGTGAATACTTTTTGCTATGCGAATTTTGAGAGGTTTTTATTTATATTAACCAGTTAGTTTTGTGTTGTCGGAATAGGGCTAGGATGAGTTTATTCATCAATCACAGAGTAATCTTTGATGATAAGGTTTTGGATTAAAAATATGGGTTTACTTCATAAAATGGAACATTTTATAACTAATATTTACTTCTTTAGTACACATGATTTTTAATCTAATATAAATATATCATACATATAAAAGTAGGATTTGGAATTTTTGCATGCTTACAAGTTAGCTTAGTTTAGTAAATTCAGTTTTTAACTATTGCCTTTGCCCCATTTTAGAAATGAGATGATTGAAATTTGAGAATATATTCTGTTTTAGTCAAAGTTAACAGGTAATATAACTTGAGCAACTATTGCATCCCTTAGTATTAAATTACAAATGCTATCTAATATTACAATGTGAATGTATATCTATAAAGTTTGCTTTGTAGTACAATATGTTTGTTACAGATTCCGCCATTCAGCCATTACATGAGTGAAATGATATTCAAAGTGATGTTTTGTATTTACGCTTGCCTGTGCTTATCTTATTTACTGTATACTGTTAAGAAATCCATTATCAAAATGCCTATTTATCTAAAACTTAAAGCGTAAATCATGCGATGGGCTCAGTTATGTTTGCTTGGGGTGAGAGAATCTTCTTAGCATTTAAATAATTTTAGGTACATTTTCATGAACATCCTATCAAAGAGGTCCAAATATATGTTTGTTTTTACCTGAATTATTATTAATCTATCATAAATCAATCCTATATTAATTGACATTGAAGCTTTGACTTGTAACCTTAAGAATGGATAACGCTCTTCTATATATTCATGTAAATATCCCATCAATGGTCATATGCACCATAAAAGAGATACATGTATATATCTGTTTCTACCTGAATTATTATTAATGTATCATAAATCAATCCTATATTAATTGACATTGAAGCGTTGACTTGTAACCGTAAGAATGAATAACGCTTCTCTATATATTCATGTAAATATTCCATCAATAGTCATATGCACCATAAAAGAGATACATATATATGTCTGTTTCTACCTGAATTATCATTAATGTATCATAAATCAATCCTATATTAATTGACATTGAAGCGTTGACTTGTAACCGTAAGAATGAATAACGCTTCTCTATATATTCATGTAAATATTCCATCAATAGTCATATGCACCATAAAAGAGATACATTTATATGTCTGTTTCTACCTGAATTATTATTAATGTATCATAAATCAATCCTATATTAATTGACATTGAAGCGTTGACTTGTAACCGTAAGAATGAATAACGCTTCTCTATATATTCATGTAAATATTCCATCAATAGTCATATGCACCATAAAAGAGATACATATATATGTCTGTTTCTACCTGAATTATTATTAATCTATCATAAATCAATCCTATATTAATTGACATTGAAGCGTTGACTTGTAACCTTAAGAATGGATAACGCTCTTCTATATATTCATGTAAATATCCCATCAATGGTCATATGCACCATAAAAGAGATACATATATATATGTCTGTTTCTACCTGAATTATCATTAATGTATCATAAATCAATCCTATATTAATTGACATTGAAGCGTTGACTTGTAACCGTAAGAATGGATAACGCTTCTCTATATATTCATGTAAATATTCCATCAATAGTCATATGCACCATAAAAGAGATACATATATATGTCTGTTTCTACCTGAATTATTATTAATCTATCATAAATCAATCCTATATTAATTGACATTGAAGCGTTGACTTGTAACCTTAAGAATGGATAACGCTCTTCTATATATTCATGTAAATATCCCATCAATGGTCATATGCACCATAAAAGAGATACATGTATATGTCTGTTTCTACCTGAATTATTATTAATGTATCATAAATCAATCCTATATTAATTGACATTGAAACGTTGACTTGTAACCCTAAAAATGGAAAACGCTCTTCTATATATTCATCTAAATATTCCATCAATGGATATATGCACCATTAAAGAGATACATATATATTTTTGTTTGTGCCAGAATTATTATTAATGTGTCATAAACCAATACTATATTAATTGACATTGAAGCGTAGACTTATAAATAGAGGAATAGAAAACACTTTTGCCTTAAAAAATCCAAAGAAACATTGAGTTAGACTGAGAACTATTTCTGTCTGCGGTAAATTAATTATTTCAGTTAATTTCACATTATAAAGTTATAATAACTTAATTTTAGTTAAATATGCACACATTTTACAAATTAGTAAAATCTGTTATATTAATGCCTTTTTCCGCTTATGGAATCAATGTATTCAAATATTTGATGTTTGAACATACGTTGCTTAGCGTGTGAGTGTGTTTTGTTATGAATTATTAAAGGAATGGAAAACTTTTAATATTTTTATTTTGTCAATTTTTCTCGATAAAAATAAAAATTATAAATGTTATTGGGTTTTTCTTTCTTACGTCTTTCCTGTGCACTGCGAATGCCTAGATTTGGTCGTGCTTATTCTGCCATGCGACTGAACTTATATCCTAACAGCTGCTTGCACGCGAGTACTATATAACTTCATTGCACTGTTATTGTTTTTTGCATTTTATCCTGCATTTCGTATTTCATCACAAAAAATGAATAACATACAAATATATTAATGTCCACTCTGTGAAAACTTAAGTGAGTTATAACTTTTAGCTGTAAAATCTAATGTCTACCTTATGTTCTGTTCGCGCAATAAAAGTCATGTACCATAAATCGTCTTAATCAATTTACATAAAATCGATGTTTTTTGAATATTCAATTATTGCCATACGTCACATTTATAATTTCTTTTTTACATACATCCAACTTTGATTAAAACTTTCATTGTGGTGAAACATACATTCATACAGCAACGGAATAACAGATCAACAAGTGATGAATAAGGCTATGCTTGGGATATGGTTGAAGTAACTGGACTGGTAAAAAGTAGAACAGATGGCTGAAGCCTAAAGGTTCTTAAGTCTATATCCAGACGTTAACAAAGTATGAAACGATGATCATAAATTATTTTGTTGATAATAATTAAAAAAATTATTGACGGTTATTTCGTACCTCACGGTACCTTACTCGTAATGTCACTTAGACATTCTAAGGCGGGAACTTTTTTACGACACGAATGACAGATGTCTTAAAAACGTAGTTAACTATCTGAGTGTTAAGTATGTACGTATTTACGACAAATTGATTGGTAATTAATAATTGGTTTTAAGATTTTGTCGGTTAGTGTAATAAAAGTAGATTTGAGGCGAAACAGCGTTCGATTCTCGAACTTCAACTTCTTACTTTCTGCACACAGCGGGTGTATCGTATTACGGATCACATCCTAGAGAGCGAATTAAGGGATCCATCTTACATGACGTGGGGTTTCTTTTTCAGCTGGTGGACGCCCACTGCAAGGCATAATTCTCCCTCAAAGCTCGCCACGATGACCGGTCTTACGCAACTAGATGCTTCCTTTGACCTCAAGCTAAGTCTTTGGTCCACCTGATGTGGGGGGGGGGGGGTCATACCCACATCACCAGTCTTGGTATACAAGCTATACGATGCCGTTATATGCCATAAACGAGGCTTTCTGGGCGATTGAATTTTTTTAGTTTCGCGTGGAGGTCTGTTCCCGACCACGTCCTGTCAGGAGGCGTGCCTCAAGGACAGGTCCTCAGACCTAAGCGAAGGTCATACGACAACCGCCGACTTACGACTACTAGAAAGTGTGGCAATGCTCTTCTCGAAGCGCAGCGTTTCCTTTACCCGACTTCACTAGTGGACTGCCCAGAGCGATGGGCAAAAGATAGTTTTGTGTGCACGTCGCTAATGAAAGGCCATTATTGTCCTTGACCGTTTCTAAACAACAGGAGTAAAATGTAACAAAAATAAAGTGGCGTTATGAAGCTGTAATTAAATACATAACGTTCAGAGACCGTGCCGTATCCGAGTGTCCAAACCAAGACGTTCATGTCCGGTCTCGTCGGATTCTAGTCCGGATCATGTATCACAGAAACAAAATCTCGACTATACTAGATAGGAGCGTTGCTGGAGTATCTTCTGCCACTTCCTCCAGCGCTAACACTTTCCGAAGTGGCAGTAGTGATATTACCCAGGCAACTGACAACAGGCAACAACAGTCCTCGACTTGGTCAGTTGCCTGGGTAATATCACTACTGCCACTTCGGATAGTGTTAGCGCTGGAACAAGCTGCAGCAGGCAATAGGTCTCGTGCGTCCACTGAAGCGATCTATGATCTCGGCGGCCTCACAATTCGGTAAAATATGTCTCGGTTCGAGGCGAGGTTCCTCAGGTATCTTTAAAATTGGTCATGGGCTTTGCGCCCTTGTCCCTTTGCCGTCTGGAATTTGAGAAATCTGCAGGTGCACCCCTATTTATGTGGTAACAGGGATTTTTGATTCTTATAATTTGTTTCACATTACATTTTTATTTTTATTCTTCTCTTTCATATTTCACATTTATTTTTTCTCCGTTCTTTCATTCCACAAATTTATCTTTCTCAGACATTCCGTTCCGTTCATCCATCCTCAAACACTGCAGTTATATCTATTTCTATTTATAATTTATCACGGGTTTTATATTTTGATTTACTTTATCCAGTATATATCATAATTTTAGTTTTGTTTTACGCTATTTTTATTTTAGTTAACTTTATCCAGTTTTAAAATGTTTTATTGCCTAATCTATGTTTTGTTTCTACTTATTACATATTTTGTCACTTCTCTGTAGGAAGGACTCTCTCTCTTCCTTTTCCTTCATAATGGAGGTTCGGTCTCGTATCGGAGCCCTCCAGATGCGGAGCATTCTGCTACCAGGTGGATCACGGTCTCGTCCACGCCCGGTTCACAGAAGCACGAAGAGTCCTCCTTGAGCTTGAACCTGTGAAGGTACTCAGAGAATTCCCCGTGCCCCCTCCACCTTCATGCTGTGGAGCGCGCGATAGACCGAGACGACGTCCGGGAAGAACTTCCGCGTTGTCGATGCCGTCGTTCCTTCCATGTTCCTGCTATTCCATTCGTCAAGCGTTCCCAGCCTAAGCTGTCGCTTGACGAATGAGATAGGCATTCCTCATGTTCCGGTCGTCTTTTACTCTTCAGGGCCGCGTCCTTGGCCAGTTGGTCCGCCCTCTCGTTCCCCTCCGTCCCCGCGTGTGCTTTCTTCCAATAAAATCTAACATTCTTGCCATTCTCTCTCATTTTTATAATATTCTCTTTTACTCTTACCGCTGGAGGGTGTCCGATCTTGCGACTGTCTAGAGGGCGGACCGCGAGTCGCTCAGCTCTGTCGCGTTGCTAAAGCTGGCAGCTCTGTCTGGTATGCAGCGCAGAAGCTGCACAACTTGAGTTTATTACTATACAGCTGTGCGGCCTTACGCAGAACGCCGCATCCACCTTGTCGCTTGTTATATATATATACAAATGGTCAGTGTGCATTAGAGATACCCATCTCCAGCTCGGGAGCTAGAAAGATATATATCTTTGCAAAAGATATAATCACTCTCTAGCTCGCATGTTTCGTTCAACATGGGGGTTAAAAAAAATGGAGGCGATATAAAAAAAACTCAACTCGGTTACAAATATCTATATGCATCATAAATTATCATACTGTCAACAAAATATAACCTAACCGCACACCGCATCCGGCGATTTCCTGACTTTAACCATCCACTTGGTTTCCTAGTTCGCGTCTACCTACTCGTGGCCACTCGAGATATGTCCCGCGCTGCCACTTAGACCATTGTACGATTTATGAAATCTCAGCGAAGCCTTACGGTATACTCTCCATTGCCAAGTGACCTTGATATAAAGAAAAAAATTATTTATTCAACATTGAACCTTTTAACAGTACTCTTATTGTTCGCCAACTTATCATTTATTTATTTATTAATCTGTTTCTGATATTATATGAAGTCAAAATAATCAGGCGACATCGCTGCCAAGGATTCTTGTCATTTAAATATTCTTTTATTGAATAATAAGACTTTTTCGTCAATTTACTTTTAATGGGCGTTTTGAATTTTGTTCCATAATATTCTGCGGTATATTAAAAATCGAATTCCGTTTATAACAAATAACTTTGGTACAGTCAGTTTATCACGGTGCTTTGTAAATACAGTATGTGTGTTAGACATTTTTTTTAATTTATTACAATTGTTGTAAATTATAATATATTGGGAAGACACTGTAGGAATTATTACCTGTTTAAATTGCCTTCGCAGCTCTGTGCTGTGAATAACTCGCATGGCTCTCTTTTTAGTTAAGTTAAATTATACAGGATGATCTGAAATGCGTTTATTTTTATTATATTCGAATGCGACTGCAGTCAATTTCTAGCAGTAAAAAGTCTGCATAGATAGAAGTAAACAGTGGTTTTTTTAGTACATCAATATTTGATATTATATATTAGATATTTATTTGTCTGAAGTTCAAGATGTTGACTCATGTGTGTTGCCACTGAATGCGTTAGGATACGTGACGTGGTCGCCTCATGGTTTTGGTGTCAGGTCGAATCAGAAAAGAACTCTAAATGGTGGAAGGAAACACGTGCCGGTAGACGCGGTGGTGGTTTAATTTGTCTTTATGACGATCTTTGGAATGAGGTTGTTTTTTACCATTCTTGAGTTCTATTTTCTCACACATAGATTTCAAATAAGACCTGTTGGTAACATTCATCTAGTGTCTTCAGATGATGTTAACAATTATGCTAGCGGTATCATCTAAAGCCTTAAGGATTCAGCGGGCATCTGTTCTGGTCTTATAGCCAGCCCATGCTATGTCGTTCGTAAAGCCTCTTATTATTGGTTTGTAACACGCGACCGCCACGACCACTTTACATTAAGGCTTAAGCCATTGTTTCACTAAGTGGGATCCACACCCCAGGAGGTGGCAATTCGAAAGTAGACTCGATTTATTAACCCTTTC
The DNA here is from genome assembly GCF_028537555.1 of Battus philenor. Classification (NCBI taxonomy): domain Eukaryota; kingdom Metazoa; phylum Arthropoda; class Insecta; order Lepidoptera; family Papilionidae; genus Battus; species Battus philenor. The sequence goes on from NW_027181661.1 coordinate 17,632,713, forward strand.
GCTTTAATATACAAATATAAATGTTACATAGGAGGGCGTGACTATTTTAGGAAGGCATGGCAAAAACGGAGAAGATAAGATAAGGTACACTAGTGCGCCATGGTTTGTCCGTGCTTTATGCTGAATAGATCCGTTTGAACACAAAAATCATTACATACACACACAGATACTATTTGGAACAATTAAGACATGTTTTCATGTGTGTGTTTATTGTTCTATATCTTGTTTTTTTTATTTTGTGTGCGTGCTTGCATATGTAAAATTATTGTAATTACTGTGTGTTATAAACATAAGGGGGACCGGAAAGTAATGTCGCTTTCTTAAGTTAAATTCAGACGACTACATATTTAACAAGTTTTTATTTTATAATCAACGATATATTCACCTTCTTTATCAACAACCTTTTGGTATCTAGTATACAAATCAATGCGGGAGCAGCAACAAATCAGTCGGTTTTTCTTTAAAATATTTCGACAGAAACGATATTACTTTCCGGTCCCCCTAATATCACAATAACTCCAAAGATAGCAAAATTGAACAATAATTATTTTTAATATGTATTCTGAATTTTGAATTTATCAAAGTGATTTATTATTTCTGAAATCATTAATTAACTGGCAGTAAATGATATAATATATTAAACCTTTTAAGGCTTTATTTAACCAATATAGAAAACTGAATTGTGAATCTTTCGATGACCACGCCTAGCGACCTCACACAGCGTTGATTATGCCGTAGTCGTATTAACCTATCGTCACCAATAGACAAGTAGACAAGCGATGTGTTCCCCCCCCCCCTCCACTGCCACTGCCACTTCAGATTGCTTGTTTGGTTTAATGATAATAATAAAAATATTTTTATTACAGATGAGCTGCGATATAAGCGTCCCGAAACGAACACCGGCACAATCATTGCTACAGACAGATCGACGTTTCGCACGAAACAGGCAGTACGTATTAAATTTTAATTTAATTTACCTCACTGAATATATGACAGTAATAGCGATATTTGAGGACAAAGGTAATAGAGAAATGTGTGTTCCGCTTACCATGGACCTCTTGTCTTGTCTCAGCGGGCTGGTTTCCGCAACTAAGCGGCAATGCGCTTATTTTGCATCGTGGTTGGTCTTAATCAAGTCAACCCACCTCCTAGAGAAATCCCAGCAGACCCTTGATGTTCCCGTACACCGGAGTAGTACGTGAGCAGCTGTCTCGTCCTCCTCCAGGCGCGCTCTGCACAGAGGACTGTCCGTAACGCCTGATGTAAATAGACGTTTGTTAAAAACACCATGACCGGTTAATGTCACTGCCACCAAACGCAGTCGGGGTCGCGACAGCCGGAGCAGGGCGTCAGAGAGCCGGCAGCTCATGTTCGGCATTGCCTTGTGCTTGTCGGCACTCCTCATGACTTGTCCATTGCTCGCTGCGTTTACTCCTAGTACACTCAGCTACCAGAGACCTGGCCTTACCCATTGGTAGTGGGATGTGGGGCTCCGGGCAGTAAACTATCATGCTGAAGCCCCTTCATGCCAGCTCATCTGCAAAATCGTCATCACATCACAGAGAAGTTATCACCGAAGTTATTCGCACGAATGTTGGCCATACCCGTGTAAACCTTTTCATTAGAACAAAGCTAAGGTATCCCATGTCGTAAGAGGTGAATGAAAGCGCTAAGTGAGGCAATGCGAAGCGGTCCCCTGGTTGCAGCGTTACATCAAGACACAACATACAATCATCACTAACGTATCGATGTTGATCACCTTGAGGGTTTTAGTGGGTAGAAATACCATATAAACCTATCCTTCCTCCAAAGGCCGGACCTCCCATATCTTGTGTCCAATGAAAAAATTTCCCTCCGATATTAAAAGGCAATACCTGTGTATGTATGTACGTCTGTTTGTTATACGCGTTATGTAGTCTATCAACTGCCACCTCAGGTTGCTAATCTGTTGAGCTATTTATATCGTAAATATATATGTAGTTCCTCTCGATCCTGGAGGCAGGCACATGATATATAATTCTTGATACTCGTCTTCAAGACAATTCATTCAGTGTATATACCTCTTTTTTTCAGGGTACCCCTACACGCGACACTGCCATGGATGAGGTGTACCAACCATGTTACTTGAATACACTAATGCAATGGTTTAAGTTGCAATAAGTCAGTAACAACGGGTTACGTCTTGACCCAACAAAATGCACATCGATTTATCTCAAACAAGACATACCAGATATAAACCACCTGCAGTATGAAGTATCAGGTATGTGGTCGGCGAATATACTTACTAACTTATTTGGAGGCAACGAATAATTGTACTTAATAATAAAGTTAAAAACGTTTAATATAGGTATTTGTGAATCATAGAGATTTTTTTGCACGCAAGTGTATGTATAGTATATAAAAATTAAAATTATGAACTAACAAAAATCACATCACTGTAAGGCATGAGCAGCGATGTCCCGTGACCCTGGTTATGTCGGTCTACCTAATGGGGGATCTATCCAAGCTGCGTCTTCTGGATCGTGGTCGCCTCTAAAACATTTTGTCCAAAAATTCCTTGTTATAGATGGAAGATAAGAGAAACGATAGGCCACAGGATTAATAGGCGATAGGAATAATGTGTCCCGTCCGCTGAAAATTTTTTCTCTGAAAATCTACGTACACCAATACTTCGCTTACCATCGTTTCGTTTTGCGTTTTTTTCGAAGTTGCGTCGCTGCTTAATTAGTACTAATTATCACTGTGCGTCGTTAGTTTTTCGAGGTTGCGTTGTTTTGGGTTCGAGTCTTAAATTTCTGTTTTTTCTAAAATATGACAACACTTTTGTTTCTAATTGCGCCATGCCATCAAAACTCGGGGATTTCCTTCCTAACTACAAATCAACGCAATTTTAATACAGTTTTATTTTCACTTTGTTTTGCTAATTTTAGAGTTCAATTTCAATTACGTAGTGTGTTGTCCTTTTTTTTAAAGGCGAATGATAAATTTAAATAAATTTTTACTTGTTGTTTCTGGTTAAAAAGAAGGTAAATATTATTCCAATTTATTTACTGGCAGAGTTATATTACTTATGTTTTTTAAATGTTTACTTTGTTCAATTTTCTTTTTAAAATTAGTATGACTCTGGAACCTATCTTCGATCTATACATGGTTTGTTACAGAAAATCTTAATTCACTTTGCGGCGTTTTTTTTTTGGAACGTAACCACGACGCAAAGTGAGGTATTGTTGTATTTCTAACCTGTAAAACATATTATTCAAATATCTTCGCCTTCAGTCTGCTTTACATAAAATGATCCAGAGCTGCCTTATACTTACAGACTTACCTCGCTGATAAATGAATAAATATTTATTATTTATTTTGTTTGTTCCAGGTACGCAGTGCTCTTTGTGTGGGAAACAGATATGTTTAAGCTCAGGGTAATGGCCGCCTTCTTTCCTGTTCACTGACGTCAGCTTCATACTCGGCTATATCATTATCCCTTGTAAATAAAGGTGAGAAAATTATTTATGATAGGATCCTTTTTGTAGAAGCCAGTTGTATTTCATTCAGTGACAGATTTTAATTGACAATTTTCCGCTGATGTAAACGCATCCTTATCTCGTTATGTAGTTATTGGTATCAATGGCCAACGAATACGTAAGTCTCTATAAAAACACTATGAGTATAGATAAGTTGTCCGAACGACAATCTATCTGTTATCGACAGCCGTTGGAATCTAAAGGTCCTCCAGTGGAGACCACGCGCCGGTAGACACGGCCTATGTACATCCCACAGTAGGTAGACATGGCATCAGGAAATCGCTGTGTAAAGACAGCGCATACGCCTAGGAACATTTTAGTCATAGCACGTCCGCATGTGGACCTAGGCCTCCCCCATAGAATAATAATAGGGTTGGTTTTAAGTGGCCTGGATCCAGCGTCTTTCGGCGACTTAATCCAGGTCATATTTCCACCTCGTGGGCAGGTTTGTGGTCTGACGGTTCGCGGTGTCCACTACCGAACCTCAAGGCACCAGCGACATGATGGAGGAGTAACACAACGTTGTATTATTCAGTTAGATATTACTCTCATTAGTGAATTCTTGTCAAAGCGGACATGCTCATGTACCGGTTGGTTCTGGTGACCCTGCTGCTCGCTCCGAACGTCGCGACGAACTGTTTTGTGGAGTGAGAGAATCCATTTGCCGACTTTAGTGACAGTTTTGAAGATTGTCCATCATGCTGGAGAGAATCCTGGAGATCGCTTACCTTCCACTTTACCCTACACCGCAAAACGTTCCATTGTGATTGTGAGAAAGTATGATTTCGTTAATTAGAAATAAATTAGTAATTTTAAGTTAGAGGTAAAAATAAGTTGATAGTTATAAATTAGTTTTACACAGTTTAACATTTAGGTTAGTGAATAGTATGCAAATAGTAAATGTAAAAACAAAGACACCGACGCTTATGTCTGTCCAATATAGATTCTAGTAATATAAAAAAAGTTATCGAAGTCTGGATATAGCAAGTTTATTATTCTACCAATTGGACACGTGTCCTAATTTTTTTTTAAAATTAAAAACGCAAACACTCGCGACTACAAAGGCCCCGCTTATAATAGAAAAACACCATTCCCCCGACACGAGGCGCATCGAGGGGTGAGGTTAGTCCTCTTCATGTCCCATTCGGTCTCCTTCAGTACCATGATGGTCTGCCAGAAGAAGGTCACGACACGTTGACTTCTACCCCAGCATCTCCGACTGCTGACAAGGAAACGTTCTACAAGAGACAAAAGATGCGAAGGTTATCGTGCGATATCATATGGCTGTCCTCTGGACGCTGTATACCTCAGTTCAGAGCTTCGAAGCCTTTTTCACTCACAGATTATAATAGGCTTATAAGGCTACGGACGTACCACCCCACAAAGGTACAAGAGTCCTATATACATAAATACACACATATAGATATATATATATATATATATATATATATATATCTATATATATAAGTAAGATTGCCGCACCGTATGGTCATCACAGTTACTTAAAATATATATTACCATTAAAAACCAACCTTTAAGATATATCGCATTGCACCTAATCTTCGCAGCTATTTATTGCAAATATATCAAAACATATATAATAATGATAAATTGCTATATCTATTGTTATCTTTAAAAATTTAATGGATTTTGCATCACATATATACATATAGGTACATCACCAAATATATTTACGTACCTGAAATATACATATATATATATATATATATATATATATATATATATATATAATATTTTTTTATATTAAAATATGGCAGACCAATAACTTGTGGTAGTACAAAGTCTATAGGGCAGATAGTAAATAATAATTTAATTTATATATATATATATACACATATATATATACATATATATATATATATATATATATATTTATTATTTCTGAAACTATTGGTTTATGTATAAAGTGCACTATATATTCACCCGCTTAAAGTTTCTACACCTATAAGCAATCATCCTGTATATGATAAAGATTCATCAAAAGCTCTATGTTAAAGTATTACGATATATTATTTTCATATTTATCGATTAAAACTGGTCTAAACTAGCCAAATATAGCCTGCGAGCATTCTTAAAGGACTATATATATATATATATATAAGTGGTTGGTATAATAAATGTATAAGACTGTTATTAAAGTAAACGTCAAGTAATTAATGTGTATTAAAATACAAAAAAATTTAATATTAAGTTTTACGAAGCTCAATAAATTAAACAACGTTATTGTTTATATCGGACATAAATACATTAAATTGCATGTTCAGTAAGAAGACAGTTTTTCAGTGTATCATTTTTAATTCACACAACAAATATATTTTAAGGTTGTCCAAGAAAACATCAAAGTGAGTTTGTCCTCGGTTTACCCGAGCGAAAAAGATATATCATTCTGTCTCGCTTGCACGCATGCAATTACTACTTTACTCTCGAAAATAGCCGATGCTCTTCGATCGGCTCCGACCTGAGTGCATATGCACTGAGTAATTTACTTAATACTATAGAACTATTTCAAATCATATTTATGTATTTTAACCTTTATTATTTACAAATAAGGTTACTAATTATTTAAACTATTTTAACATAGTAATGTAATAATTTTTGTTATATTTAAATTTGCAACAAAATTTATGCGCGGCTATCTTGTGACGCGCACTGAATCGACACCTAGCGTCAATTGTTTATAAAGTAAGGTAGAAAACGAATGAAACAAGATGGTAAATGTTATAATATGTATTATATTTCATAAAGCTTAATAATCAAAGTAAAACAGTTTTAGTTTTAAAATAATACCGTAATAGAAAACAGAGTTGTTGTTCATTCCCGTCGCGCTGAAGATGATGTCCACTTCGGTGTCAGTGAGCCCTTGTGCTAATGTCTTCGTCAATATGTACCTCAGGGTTGCTCCTGTGACTATTCCAGCGCCTACCGGGTCATAGGATCTTATGATTTCGTATACGGCGTCTATGTCTGCGTCGTGACGTTTCAAATGTTTCACTAAGGGAACAAATTCAAAGAAATGAAGTCTTCCGCTTCCGTTAGCGTTAAATTCGTTAATAAGAGTTGGGTATTGCTCCGATGAGAGGTATTTGTCCATCAGAGATAGCGCGCGTGCAAGATCGTGTACACTAATGCGAAGATCCCGACCTTGGAACATTCTGAATATCTCCCAATACGGAAACAAAGTACTGTTTATCCAAACAAACGACACCATTGTGAATTTGTCAAGTGAACTAATAATTTATTATGGAAATACGTTGAATCAAATGTACAGGTTAATATTGAATGTCAAACGAACAATGGCGCGAACTTTTTAATGCGACCGCTTCATGCCTTGACACAAGGTGACGCAAAAGACCGGTGCGGAGATAAACGATTTTTCTTAAAAATAATTTATAACTTATATAATATAAAGACATTTTATTGTATATAAAGTTTAATTATATTTAAATCGTAACCTGTGCACGTCAAATTGTGACAGATAAATAATATTTGCACGATTTTAAACTTTTCATTTATTAAAATATAAATTTCAATTGCTGTTTACAATTTAACACGTGTTAAATAATTAAAATTGTTCATACGTTAATTGTAGATTTATTCGAGTCAATTTTATTTCGTAATTTTTGCCAACGCTCAGCTCATTCCTCTGAACATTTTTTTAGATACAATAATCGATAGCAAATGATCTATATATCGACATATTTTACATTTATAACCAATCATACTGTATATCCACCCTTAATTTAAAACTATATTGCTTTTCAAACTATATATGTGTGATTAATTGTTATTTTTATTTCAGTTTATACATCTGTATGAAAATCGTTATCGACACTAATAATACAGGAAAAATGGATTTGAATCAGCCTTTATGGTTAACAACAGAAAACCTGCTGTATCAACGGTGAGTTAAATTTAAATAAAAAACTAGCGTTCGTATGTCGGGAAAAAGGAGCTTTATCCCGACATGCGAAAGCCGGTGCTTTGTCCATACAAATCTATGTATCATACAACATTTAGAAATTCATCACTTAGGCCGCCAACCCTCGACTATACTAAAATTCTCTTTAAAAGAATTTCCAGCGACCATTTTTCCGACCATGTTCAGTCGCTGTTGAGTCGAAATTCTAAACCGGTATTAGACTAAGCGTGACCTGCTAAGAGAACAATCTCGTCAAAGTATGTAGCGGCAAGTACATTCCAGACTTCGCTATTTAAATAAAAGTTTCAGGTAAACCGTACCAAGGTATGACGGAGGCAGTCTGCGACCGGTTTTATTGGATGCCTATGGGACTCATGTTCAATTGTCGATGAATTCATTAATACAGAAATCTAGAGTTATTTTTAACATATAGTAACATTGTAGTGCGAAACAGCTATACATGGTAATTAGTCCAGGTCTAGTGGAACAAGCCCACCCAAAAAAATTGCATGATGATGCAGAAAGATGCGAGTGATGAAATAGGCACACTAATATTCGACTTGGACAGACATCAGATAAAATATTGTTTTTTTTTCTTCTAGATTTGTTTCGCAATCCTTTCGATTGGATCGCCCGAAGAAAAGGAACGTATTTGAAAATATATAATTTAATTGAGGACTTTTAAACCTGGCATTACCAGCCTGTAAACGCCTCTTGATATATATGATTGATAGTGAAAATAATTAAATGTGAGAATTATGGTGGATATAAATATATATAATTATAAATAAACGTTTTATAATAACCATAGAATATTTTTTTTACTAGTATATTATTAAATATTACAATAAAAAGCAAAAATTCGAATCGGTAAAAAAAAACTGAAAAAAAATGTGGGTAGATATTTATAAAAAGAATCTTACAGATTGCGTATAAAATTTTATAAGCATTAATTGAAAATTCTAAATTGTAATATGCAAAAATAAAAACAAAGATATGATTCACAAAAAGTTTAAATTGAACTCAAGTTAATTTAAGTTAATTTAAACTGCTATCACATATGGCAACATTTTTAATTTGTCATTATTTATAATTTACATAATAATTATTACGTAATTATTTATTCAATAATAAAGAGTTGAATGTTGTTAGTTATTGTATTTAAATGTGATTTTTATTTTATACACCAGTAGAACAAAATATTTTTAATTTTAAATTGCTTAGTTGTTCACAAGAAAAAAAATTGCTTTATTACAAATAAATTAATATATGTGATAGACGTAATAAATTAAAAATAAAAAGATTTTTTTTTAAAATTTAAATATTTACGAACGCAAACTGTTAGATACATGAAAGAATTTTCTCGATCATTCGACATGTGCGTAGACGAAATGTGGAAGTGTGGTGTGTTTAAGTTTCAACTATATAAGAATTATAAATATCTTAACTAAAATGATTGGTCAGGATATATAAATTTTAAGAAATGAAGATCGTAGTGAATCATTCAGATTTGGAAGCAATTCCATCTTCTCAAAGTTCATCTATGGGTGAGTTTACTCTGTATTTCATGTAGCATAGCATTTCATTAATCTATGTCATACTTCTGCGACACCATTTTATAATTTTTTCGCGTGTCGTTAACCTTTAAAATTTTCAGACCACGTTCGTTTTTATGAATTCGTTTTCTTTACAAATTTAAATTTTTCTATTTGTGATTTGTGTTTCTGTTAAGAAATGGATTTAAAAAACAAATGAACGTTACATCGAATAATCTGTTAAAAGAAAAAAAAATAAGAAAAAGCCAATTTGCATGCGGAGCTGAAATTAATTCAGGATCTGTGTGGTATGTTATATTGTTTCATATATAAATATATGAATATCATATATAAATACATAAAGTCCAACGGATGATACGTTGATGTAAAACATGATTGACGCTGTTTCTACATGACAAAGTTTCACGGAAGCCATTTTGAAAAATATAAACTGCCATAAGCTGCCAGTGTTCATACTAATTTTGCTCTCTTGTAAAAATATTTCATAGATTTCTCTTTATGCTCCACAAATCAAACAAAACTATTCAAGTATATTCTTACATCTACCTCCTATTTCAATTTATATAAAACGCTACATTTTCCAAAAAAAAATTACATGAAAGTAAATGTCTCCTAGATATATATAAAAGAAACAAGACTTAAAAATTAATATGTTGTTTAATTTCAATGAAACCATTAGATTCTAACTTGAATCTTGTTTGAATTTATTTGCATGTTGTCGCAGATTGCAGAGATGAGTACACAAAGAACTTTGTTTAAAATAACATTTCAAGTCAAATAAATTGGAATAGAAGAACATATCAATATGACAAGTAAGTATCATGTTTCATTATTTTTAAAGATATCTAATTTTAACAGAACTTTTATTCATTATCAACTTATTATGTAATTTACTTTATTTTTGACTCTATTTTCTTCGCAGGGTGTTATAGTTGTGGAGAAGAAGCAAGAACAAACACCACAATGACATATTTTCAATAAATTTGAACGCAGGTATGTACATTTACATTTTGTCAGATATAGCCTAAATTATATTAAAATAATCAAGCGACATCAATCCCAAAGATTCTTGTCATTTATATATACCTCTATTCTTAATATTTGATTGTAGATAATAAGATATATGTTATAGCACAAAACATATATGTTAGGCTGTAAAAACAATAAATAAAACATCTAAATTAATATTTATCTAGGGAAAATGTTTTAACAGACAGCGCACAGTAGTTTTTTGTACATATAAGTGCATATAAAGGAGGTTTAGTTGTATTATTGATATTTCCAACTGAACAGACTTGAAACTGATAGAGACACCAACACATTTAACTTTTTAAGACAAGCTTTTATAAATTTAGAAAGGTCTTGTATTCCTACGCTTTAATTTTTTTTGAAACTGAATAACCTATGTCTAAAAATACAATTAAAATTATTTCAGTCATAGGATGTTCACGTGCAAAGGCAAAAGCCTCTTTTGTATATTAACAATAAGGCTTGTTGTAAGTACCTGCAGGCAATATCTTCCAACAAACTTAGCAAGGATCTCTATCTCGCTCTGAAATATGCAACATTTTTTTTATATTGTAATGCGAGAGACTATATAACTTCTGGTAGCACAAATTTCATGATAGTAAACAATTATATGTTTTATATAGGGTGTTCACCACATTAATTGACAGAATATTAGCTATATATTCACACTGTTAAAGTGTTTACATTTGAAACAAATCAGTCTGTATAATTGTATTTATTATTATATATGACAATTTGTTTTTTTTTAATTTGTTGACTATAGCAACTGGCTGGTAAATGATTTAATGACATTTGTATCTAACTGTTGCTGTTAATATTCTAGTATCTTCAACACTCTTCGCTTATGCCAACCTCTACGGAATATATATGTGCCACTTCAACCATAAAGGATGTAGTGCTCCTGCTTGCTACAAATCCTACTCCTGAATTTACCAAGGCGCAATATTTTTTACAAGTGAGTATCAATATATATTTCATTATTACATATATATTTAACTTGTACATATATATTGTTAAGCCCGGTGTATATTTTGAAATGAGATACAATTATTCGGATCGTTTATATATTTAAAACTGTGACACCGGAGATTAAAACAAATTATATCTATCTAGTAGCTTTGTCAAACTTTGAATTGTAATAATTAAGGAAGAAGGTTAAATTTACAAGCACGGTAATGTAAAACTAGATGAGTGTGTGGATTATAAGATAAGGAGGTTTCAAGGGGGCCTTAATGTTTGGGACGACAGGAGTGGAGGAGTGGAGACGACGGACCTGCAAGAGCAGTGTGGGGCTGCCATCCATGAAGTGGACCGGCCTTATTGAAGATCTATAGGGGGAGCCTATGTCCAGCTGTGAACAACATATGGCTCAAATGATGGTAATGAAATATATTTATTTATGGATTTTCATTAAACAATTTAATACTATGGTTGCGTTGCTTCGACAGATTTTTTGAAATCATACATATATATATATATATATATGAATATGCATATATATGTATGTATATACATATATATCAAACACTTTTTTAAGTTTTGACGTTATAACGTGACGGTTTGTATGCGAGAAATCAAGTCATTGTTTTAGAATTTTAACTAGTAACATTTGCTTTTTTTGTGTGAACATTTGAACCTACTTAACGAATATATATATAAAAAAATGATATCTGAAGTCGTGCTGTCTGTAATATTGTAGAATTATATTTATCTTTGTATGTTTAGAATTAAAAAAAAAAAATTATCTGTTATAAATAGCTGCCTTAGATGTGAATATAGGCTTTAAGTGCTGGGGTAACTTTGGCGAAATTCATACTATTTTATTATTTCATATAGTAATTTGGACCATTTAGTTTTATATGCAATGTCGAAGTTTTGATATTTAGTAAAGGGCGAACGAGACGACAAGGGTAGGCGATATATTCCCACGGAACGACAGCATGAACTGGGAGTGGGCAGACCATAGTAAATATCAAAATAGACTAATTATATTAAATCATTTCAATTATTTATAATAGATTAAAATTATGTCTAAGATTTGATAGCACGCCATCTATTGAGAACAATTAAAAACTAACTCATCGGGGTCTGTTGTTAGCCCTTTCGTTGCCAGCGCCGGACGCTAATGTCTGCGGTGAATCCAGGGTGGAATTTTTTTAACGCCACCTGGAGGGAAAGTACTATACATAATTGTGATGGACAATTTCACACAAAGGAAACATTCCTTTATTTTTGAAAAGGAACGTAACTGCATGCACAGATTTTCGAAACGCGTAAAATCCGAAAAAATCACAATCTGCAGTTTTACGGCATCGATTTATTGGGTCAAGTGTTTTCAATTCAAATCGGCATGGACCGTCACGGCAATATATGAAATTCATTTGAATAACAGTAGCGCCATCTGTCGACCAATTAGTCATATCTATATATATACTTTGCTAAAGATTATCACATGTACAAATGGACATGCAAACATTAATTTTTATACATGTAGCAGATTTTTATTTCTGTATTTTTAACTACCTTCTTATACACATTATAACTATAGTTGTTTTTTTTTTTTAAAAAAACACTATTTCAATTTTTATTTTTAAAATTCATTGTACCGTGCAGATCTTTGTTATCCTGCGGCCGACGACAGCGCCTGCTACACCTGCACAACGAGACTACGGACTTCATGTCATCGGAAAAGAGTTTCCTGAAAAAAAGTATTTATATTATCTTAACTTTTAACTTTCATGTTATGTTCAAAAATATTTTGCCAGTACATCTTGTTTGTTTAGGACAATATACTATCACTTATATGTTTACAGATTAATTTGATATGTAATAGGTGTTTCTTACATGTGTGTTACTGAAAAAATTACAGGCACTCGGCGAGCAATAGATATGGTTAAACCAGGAATGAAGATATACAAAGAATATGTTAAGAATATATGTTTTCTATACTAGGGAATTTAAACACGTAGATATTTGTTAATATATTAACTCTTTTAGTGCCGGGAGCCGATATACCGGTTCGCGTCTCGTAATTACTGTTCAAATTACGAAAGAAATTTATTTCAAAATAAATTTATAATGCGTAATAAATCATCTGATTTCATTATGAGAGAATAAAAGAAATATACGATCGAATCTGGAAGATATACAAGCTGCGGCGTCACGTGCTGTTGTTTTGGGACGTCATCGAATCTCTTCTAGATATAATTCATAATATGGCAATGTAAAATGTCAAAAGATAGCAAGAGAGAACTCAAATTTAACTATTTTTATGATAATCTATACCATTTAGATTTAATTTTAAGAAGTAGAGAAAACTAAACAATGTATTCTTGCCTACTTCATCAAAGTACACCGATTATTGAATCATGTAAATATTGTGTCGCCATATGTTTTTACGCGCATTCTCTCAGAACCTAGTAAAACTGAAATTCGGCAAGTTATTCTCTCATAGACACATCTTTATCGCCCGGCACTAAAATTGTTAATTTTTTTCCATCATTCTACTTTCATCTAAATTTTTTAAATGCCTTCCTTTTCTAATTCTTTATTTTCCTTCTTTTACATAGATTTCACACATCGTCTGCCTACTTATTGTAATTTCTATCACAGATTATTGCAGTATAACATTTTTTTTAGTCTTATATAAGTTTTATTTAAATTAAATTGTAATTTTTAATTAGATTGCAATAGCTTATCATGAATGTTATCCAATCTTTTTGTTTTATCGCCGGGTCTTTATTTTATTTATCTTGCAATGTAACACCTTTTTATGTAACTCTAGAATAACAGGTTGGTATTCATAGTCTTCTATGAGGGAGGCGAAATCTTTCTTACTCTATTCTCCTACTCCTATAGGGCATTATGAGCTCGTGATCAAAGTGGAGTAATAAAAAAGAAGGAAAGGCCACCTGAATGTAATCTGTTAATCTTATTTGAAATTTACGCGCAAGTCTTTTGACTTAATATGACCATATACAGTGTCCTGCGAATAATATTGCACATCGACCTTTGGAAAGAGACGATTGTCTAATTTCGGCTTCGTAGAGCGTCATCTCTGTCGCACGACTAAAAGAACCTCACATAGCTAGTGGTCGATGTGCAATATTAATCGCCGGGGTCGGTATTTGATATTTGAACACTTCGGTACGAGTATCGACTGTAGTTGTGAACAACAAGTTATTAAAACAACGTATGTAATTGAGGCATTTCTTTGACAATTTGTCATTTAAATGATAATTATTAGTTTATTCAATCAATTTTAAAGTACTGCAATGCATTTATTGTACAATAAAATGTTATGCTTCGGTGTGATATAGTTCCAAATACACACAGGCCAACATTGCGTTGCTTGCAATACGCTTTGTCTTTGCACACACTGTACCGTTTCTGTGTGTGTGGTAAGATAAAAAAAAATGGCGAGTTTAGCAATAGAAGAAAAATATATTTCAATTAAATGTGTAGCGCGCAGAAGGCCTGGACTGATTTCACACCGCAGGTCGGTACTGCCCTCGTGGTGGTGGTGAGCAGCCGCACGATTTCTCCGGACTGGTCAGACTGGCAGCAGGTCGGACCGGGGGGAGTCGGTAGTATGCAGGAGGTGTCCATGCAGGTGCGTGGTGCCAATAGATTCAACCTGAATGATCGAAGGTTTTATAAATGTACTCGTATGTACAATTTTGTTGGTACTTGAATTTTTGATATTTTCTTTTATATATTAAATATCTACAAGCTTTACGCATTCCAAACTGCGATAATGCAGGCGAAAAATAAATTGCATCGCTTTTATGAGCAGTGGTAAGACTTGTAGTCTTCAACACATGAGGGCTTTAATGTCTTCACCTGTTCGATAAAATTTGATGAACGTTTAAGTGCGCGCATTTTTACTGATGATCGGAAATAAATTTCAGCTTTTTGTAATTTCTATTGAATTTTCGACTTACCTTTAAGTTGTCGTTTCGCCGTTCGACTACCGAGCTTCGCAATTATTTGAATAGCGCACGACTTGGGAACCATTGAAGTATTGAGGCCAGTGAGCTGAACAATAATTTGTTTTATTTACAGCCATTAAAACCTTTTTCTCTAGTTTCGTTCAAAAAAGTCTTTTTTTCCCCCAATTTTTTTTGTCACGTATTTCTCAAGCTGTATTCGGCTCACGCGTCGCTGCGGTGTGCGGTCGAACAGAACGAAATAGAACAAAGAAATCTTAATTTTTTTCACGGTTTTGCTTTGGAACTTTTGATTCCGTAGATATTATTATTACGTATAAATTTTAGAAAGGAACATATACGAAAGCAGACTATACGACTTTGTGCAAATATGGCGCGCGGTATAGCGCTTCCGGTTAGACTTCGTCATTTAGCTGATAGAAGTCAACTGCACGACGCATGCCTCCCACAAGCATCGCCACTACGGCCGGTCCTCCGCTTCCCGCGTCCAGCGGCTTGACTGTCCGCGACGCTGTCGTCGGTCCGCCTGGTGGGGGGTCTGGTGCGCGGTCGCCACTTGGGAACCTTTCTGTGCCATCGGTCATCCGTTGCACTAACGACGTGCCACGCCCACTGCCACTTCAGACGAGCATTTTTTTGCGCTACGTCGGTGATCTGACTCCTTCTGCAGACTTCCTCATTTCTGATTCGAACTCCACTCTGACGTCGGCCACGTCACGGACCCGTATGTCATCACCGTCAACACAAATTAGTCAAAGACCTTCGTAGAGGAAGATGAGGTATCGAAGCTATCCGAATGCCGCCCATTTTAGTTTGATTCGGCGAGTGGTTTCTTTCTGGAAGCTGGACTTGGCAAGCCAGACGGTGTGGCCCGGGCATACGTAGTCGTCTCCAACTTAGAGCGTAGCGCCTCCAACTACTCGAGTAGTCGAGACATAAATATCAGACGTAACATTCGTCTCATCCATGTTTGCTTTATAGAGTTGGCTCTATAGAGATCATCGAGCAGTGTACCCAAGTCCTCCGTGGTCTTAGCCATTACGACTCACATCGGCAAACCGAAGGTAACCGATGTATTCGCTGTTTATGTTAATGACAAGCAGGGTCGGACTAATGGAACATAATTATTTGAATAATTTATATTGAACCATGCCAAAGTCTAAATTGACTTATACTAAAATCAAACTAAAACTTGCCTATATCACACATTCCGTTAGAGAGATTCATTTTAAAGATAAAAGTTTAAATGTTTCTAGATTCTACTAATCGTCGGCTTTAATAAATTTCTATTTTATATACATTTAATTTCCTAACGTTGGGCCATTTTGAAAAAAAATAACTACGTATTTTCCCTGCGCTTTGTTTTAAACGTCCGGGTAATTGGGTACAGTCAGTATACATCTTTCACGTTATTCGAGGGTTTGACTTTTGTGCCCCAATATGTTCATTTCTTTGGCCTGTTCCTCGTCGGCTTTAATAAATTTCTATTTTATACATATTTAATTTACTAGCATTAGGTCGTCTTGAAAGTAAATAACTACGTATCTTCCCTGCACTTTATTGTTTTAAACGTCTGGGTAATTGGGTACAGTCAGTGTACATCTTTCACGTTATTCAAGTGTCAGACTTTTGTGCCCCAATATGTTCATTTCTTTGGCCTGTTCCTCGTCGGCTTTAATAAATTTCTATTTTACATACATTTAATTTCCTAACGTTGGGCCGTTTTGAAAGTAAATAACTACGTATCTTCCCTGCGCTTTATTGTTTTAAACGTCCGGGTAATTGGGTACAGTCAGTACACATCTTTCCTGTTGTTCAAGGGTTTGACTTTTGTGCCCCAATATGTTTTTTTTTTGGCCTGTTACCCGTCGGCTTCAATTAATTTCTGTTTTATACACATTTAATTTCCTAACGTTGGGCCGTTATGAATGTAAATAACTACGTATCTTCCCTGCACTTTTATGTACATTTATTCAAATGTACATTCACTTATACAAATGAAGCGTCTCCCATTGTGAATGTTCGTGAATGTATATATGACAAGTAATTTTTCCTATTCACACTTTTTGTAAGATGAGAGTTTGAATTAAGAATTGAATTGATAACTGTATCGTGCGATATCAAAAGAGTTTATTTATATACTCTTGTAATATTAATACCCGTTTACGATTTATAAATTGAAATGGGAATAGATAATGAATTATGGATGTGATGTTCCCGCAATGATAGTTACTTTTTTCACCGTTTAAACCCATAGACAGAAGATGTATATGGGTGAATATACCATAATTATCACGCTCGGCAGACAGGTTTCCTTGACAGGCAGTGAACAGCTGGAAACTAGCTTGTGTGCAGTGGCATGGTATCTTATGTAATTAATGCACATAGTGAGAATTATATATGATTCTATCCCTGGTATCGAACTCGCGACTTAGGATCACAGGGGCTGTCCGGTTGCTCAACTTCGTACAAACATATTAATTATACGCATGTCGATATATAAAGATAAGACAGAGAGCAGAGTTCTTTGTCTTATCAATTTATCGACGGAAGCGACCAAGAGGTCTGTAGGTCTGTTTGCGATGATAACATGTCATAGATGCTCCAGTTATAGATGAGAAGAACTAGTGGCAGGGCTTCAGTCCAATTTTCGCTTGCGTGGCACACTATGGCAACTTTCAGCTGCCTGTGGAACCGTTCGACTAAACCATTGCATGCGGGGTGGTAAGCTGTTGTTCTTTTATGCTGAAATCCGCTGATTTTTGAGAGATGCTTAAATAGGGCAGACTCAAACTGGCGACCGCGATCTCTGACAATGTCCGATGGGCAGCCAAATCGGGCTATCCAACCAGACAGCAATGCCTTGGCAACAGTTTCGGCTGTAATATCCACTAGTCAATTAGAAAAATATTTCTCCTTATCTCTAACAAGATGACTTCTAATATGAGTCCCATAATAAATAAGCGAATAAAACCAGATAATACAATATTTAACACGTTCCCTGCCGTACCGATTTTCCGTTCAGGCCGCGTGGAGCGTATGCGCCCCACGCTGTATTATTTTGTTTCTGGCGAATGCCTTACAATAAATAAAATGCCGCAAAAATCATAATTATCAAGGAAAGGTTGTATAGTTTAACATGCATAACACAATAAACGAATAAATTTATTTTTCTAGGAATTAGTTTAACAAATACCTGGCTGAACATTACTAAGCAAGTTGTATCCTCACATATAAGTTTTTTATCGTGCCTACATCAGTTCAAAATATAATATTTTAATTAAATTAAAGTTTGTATGCAAAGGGATGTTACGATGAACTTTGTTAAAGCATGGCATACATAAGTGTGGTTTATCCACACAACTATCGCAGAATGTTACAACTTTCACAGTACAGTATCTTGCCGATTTGGAACCAAATTTTTTTAAATTTCTTTCGTAACAAATTTTACACACTGTTGCTGTGTAAGGCCATATCTGCTTATAAGGAGTAATTATTGTAAAATTTGGAAAAGGTCTGAAAAAGAAAAGGCGGGAAAAATTGCAACTTTTTGTTAATGCAAAATATTCGAACTTATAACACTTAAATAATATGTAGCTACCGTATTACCTTCGTTTAACACACTGAACTATAAATCAATCCCAGCTTCAGTAAAGCAGTACGTATTGTATCAACGACACGCGAATAAATGACTAATCGCAGTGCGAAGAATGCTTTCTGCATTCTTCACAAGTCACGGCGAAACAAAATTGTCCGCCACGCCGCGTGGGGTGTATACGCCCCATGGTTAAATTAAGGCATCAGCAGTAGTACTAAGATACCCGTAATTGACTTCATATTGAATTTTTAAATAATTCTTCATTTTACAATGATAATACCAAATGGCTTGAACGGAAAGTACAGCGGCAAGGAACGTATTAAAAATAAAAACAAATCTTTTACATTTACAATATGGCCTTTACCATATAATAATATAGTTGCCAATGTTATAATAAGACTTCATATATAATAGAAATAGTATATAATAGAAAACTTTCACAAGACGATATTTAAAACGATAAATCGTACAAACTGCACCAAGTAAAAAACTAATCTCTCAGCCAGGCTTGTCTTTAACGGGGTTCACTGTACACAATTCTATATAGAGTATGTCGAGAAATTTGTTTAGACATTATATACAGAATATTCAGTGGTGGGAAAGAGATAAAATTAAATCCAATCGAGCGGAAGTTCACCATCATTCATTCATTCACTCACCAAATCCATCAACACGTACAACAGCGCTACGCGCACTAACACCTGCTAGAATCTATACGAAGTGTTCCTGTGAATGAGTGTGAATTTCACAAAAATCATTTCTTTTTCACAGTCGAGTTACTAGCGTAACTACTCGACCGTGTCTAAACGCTGTCTTCCTTTAGAAGGCTGACCCCCGAACGCGGAACATTTCTTTCTTAACAAGCGTTATTTCATACAATTTATTTCCTTTCTTTTATGGCCCCCGCTATTCGGGGCCTCTCGTACCCCTAACTTTTTGGGATCAGGGACTTTATTGTTCAAATCACTCTCTTTCACGCGTCGCAATATCTTTCATTCTTTGCTTTTATCCTTCACAATATCTTTCGTTTTGCTCTTTTATACCTTCTTTCTTTCCTCGCCTTTCTTCCATCATCTTCTTACTCTAAGGTGGCTAGGTACATTTTACTTATTTTTATTTGTTTTACTTTCTTAATTCTTTATTACACATTTCTTTTTCTATTTCTTATTATTAGTTAACAATTTAATGTGTAGAGTTTATTAAGTACCTTATTCTATACAGTTTTATTTCTTTCAACCGTATCACTCGCCACCCCACGAGCGAAAGATAGGAATGATCGGCGAAGGTTGTCGTCGCCCATCATAACAGCGATGCTCTCTATGTGTATATTTAGCTTTGTTTCAGTCTCTAGGGCACTGCGCATCCGCGCATGTGCGGGACAGTAGGCCACAAGGTGGGCCATGGTCTGGTCCACGCCTGGTTCGCAGTAGCACGAGGGGTCCTCCTTGAGCTTGAACCTATGAAGGTACTCAGAGAAACTCCGTCCCCGTGAAGAGCTGGGCCGAGACCGCGTCCACCCCGACCTTGCAGGGCACGCGATAAGACTGCGCAGCATTCGGGAAAAATATCCTCGTTACCGAAGCCGTCTCATACCTCCTATTCCATTCGTCGAACGTTTCCAGTCTAAGCTGCCGCTTGACGAATGAGATGGGGCATTCCTCATATACAGGTTTGCATTTACTCTTCAGGACCGCGTCCTTGGCCAACTGGTCCGCCCTTTCATTACCCTCCGCACCTGCGTGCGCTTTCACCCAAAAGATACTTACATCCTTCCCTTTCTCGCGCGCTTTCTTGACATTTTCTTTCACTCTTAACGCTAGGAGATGGAGGGTGTCAGGTCTCGCGACTGTCTGGAGGGCGGATCGCGAGTCGTTTAGTATGGCGCATTTCTGCGCTGACCCGCTGGCCGCGTACCCCGATCCTTCCGCTAAAGCCAGCAGCTCTACCTGGTACACGGTATAGAAGCCGCCCAACTTGAGTTTTTTTTACTGTACTTCTGTGCGGTGCCCTGTATGACAGAGAACGCCGCACCCACCTCGTCCTCTATGCGGCTGCCGTCGGTATAAATTACCTGATCGGCAGCCGCGGTGGCAAGCTGAGCAGCCTCCTCACCTGCCTCCAGGCATGAGAACTCCACACCGATTTGCTCAGACGGGTGTTGTAGCTTCAAGAAGCTTGCCGGCAACTCCAGTTCCCGGTCCCTCACCACGTGCCGAGAGAAACCTCGCTTTATTTCAAATAAACGGGCTGTTTCTTGTTGATCACCAGGGCAATTCCGTCCTCTTCCGCTTGGAGATCTTTGGCAGGACCAACTCGCAAGCGTCCTGCACGCTTTCCACATACCGACTGACCATACTGTCTAACGCCTCCTTTTCGGTGATCTTATTCACCTCGGTAGGCATCAGGCAGAGATCCCTCTCAGGGACGCCGTCCAGCACACTCTTATTTTGGACTTTGATAGCCCGTACAATGTCCTCGTTGGTGTTGTAGGCCATCACGTCTTCAGTATTATAGGTATAGGGGGTCTGTTCCTTGCCTCTTCCATGCTCAGGTCCTTCCCGCCCCGGCAGTCCCTCGCGCACTCTCGCCAACTCCGCCTCCGTGCGGCAACCTTACCGTTACGCACTTTCCTTATTCTATCTATGCGCGGTCCGGTCTCCGTTGCTTTGAGGCCCTTCATCTCCCTCCTGTTGGCCTCAAGAAGCCTCCCATGGTCCTCTAACTTATTAAGAAGGAGGTCGGCAGCCCCTCAATCCCTCGACCGCTCCGCCCACACAGGCGCCGCCGGGGGGGGTCTCCCTCTTCGCTATTTCCCCCCTCGGCGCTTCTGCGCGCCCAGCAGTCGCCATTCTGAGGCGCTCCATCTCCGCCTCTTTCACCAGCTCGTAGAGCCGGTCGACAGCTCGGGTCACCTCCTCCTTTATCTCAGTATTTAAGTTCCTTGAGCTGCCCAAGCCGCTTCGCGTTGCTCAGGCAGACTCGCGCTTCTTTGATTCGCTCCGTGGGGGTCAACTTGACCCCCTTCGGAGCCGCGCCCGTTCCCGATTTAGTTATTGTCGAGGTTGAAGGCGACCCGTCCGCCGACCCACGCGGCACATCGCGTTTCATCGGCTTTGCCGGCACTACTGTCTCCTTACGGGGAGAGGTCCCAACCCTCACCTGCCCCTGTTCCCACTCCCCCACGCTCTTCCTAACGCTTCTAATGGGCGAGGTGCTCACCCTGCCGGCCCCGCTGGCTCCTGCCTGGCTCACCTCGCCCGCGTCGGCGGCCTTAGAGGGGGTTGTGATCATATTGAATTAAAGGGTACTCGTCTATTTGTTAAAAAGTTTTAAAATTCTAAGTTTTACAACCTACTCAGTTTTTAAAAAAAATAATATATGTATAATTTATATGACTATTGCACCGAAGTGTCTGCGTGGTAAAATACGGCAAAAAGATTTTTATTTAATTAAAACTGTCAGTAATTTAAGATTCTTATCCTATTGCAATACTTATTTAAAATTTATAAAATTTGTCTTTAAAACTTTGTCAAGTATAAAACTATATAAACTAACCTTAGAGCAATAGGGCAGTGGTCTTAACCTAAGGCAAAAGGGCCACTATACAATTTTTTTTAAAAATGTTGTCGAGATAATTAGGAAATGGGGAAAATCCCTCTGGACACCTGGGAATGTTGCCCAGGTAGTGTCGGACTCTAACCGACTAAAAACCCTATTTGCCAATCTCCTTATATTATATATGACTATGGTTATCATAGTCGTTTTCCTTCTTTTTTTTTGTTATTAATATTACTATACAATGTTACTGTTTATAACAAAGAATTTTTTTTTTTCAAAATTCTTTATTACTGCGTAATATCTTTAGAAGGCTACGCCGCCCGGGGTCGTTGACCTTGTCGCGACGCGCAGGTGCGCGCCAGATGTTATGTTACGGCACGCGGCGGCGCAAAATGGCTCGCTTTTAAACTTTTTAACCTTGTAATAAACTTCAGTATTTTCCTAATTAAACTAATTCTTAAACACTATGAGATGGGTCAATAGGACCGCAATCTCAATGGCAGCCGCCGAGTATTTATGTTTTCTTTAAATACGCCAAAAGTTTTTATAAACGATGTTTTGGTCAGATTTTAATCTTTGTGGTGGGTGAAGTTTTCCTTAATTTGAAGCTGTCTACCCTTTTCTGGGCCCTAAAAAATGGTACCCTGCTAGTTTGCGCAGGATCCGTGACAACTTTAACCATCTACCCACCACTATTAAATTATAAATTTTTAAAAGTTTATATCTCGGCGGCTACCTTGGTTAATAGAAGTCTTCCCGCGATGTCCGACTCCCGGCTGCACTCCCCCTCGAATCCCACTGCCTAGCTTGGCTGTGGTTGTCCGGTTTCGATGACCTCGTGGGCAGGCTGGTGTTGCTTTTCGGCCCCCGTTCCTTAGTTATGAGCCAAAGAGGAGCCGAATGTTTTTTCTGCTTCCCCGAATTCGTACTGGATTATTTCCAATTGGAATTTCCTTATATCTTCAACAGCTTCGCGAGGTTTCGTCTGAAAAATTTTTTGGTGATATCCTCGCTTAACTCTTGCGGGCGCGCACAAGATAGCACTTGATTTTTTGTATATAGCGCTTAATCGCGCGCGGCGGATCTTTGAAGTATTTTCACAGATCAGCACCATTTACAAAATTGTTTATTAAAAACCGAAATGAATTCCGATTTTACCTGTCTTCTACTTCTACTACACATCTTCTACTACTTCTACTATATTAAGAGTTAGATGGCGGATATTTTGATGTAAAATTTAAAAATTTTTGCCAATTTGGAACCACTCAAATCTATTTTCGAAGTGCAAACTGTGCTCTTTAACGTCGCGAACAGGTGCGTTTGGCTCGGGAGCGTGCGTACGACCAATTTATTTCCTTGAGAGTTGTTTGATTCCTCAAAATTTTCAGGAGTGACGTCAGCAGTCATGACGGAGTTGGAAATGCAGTCCATTGGCACAGGACTGCTCGACTTGTCACGTTTTCCGAAAGGAGAGTCGAGTGAGTCAACGGAAACATTTGTTATGTTGGTATCACCGGAAGACAGCTCTTGCGTGGACTCGAGTCCGTTCTTTGGAAGATTTTTAGGAAGGTTCTTTCTGGAGTTTAAATTCGAATGAATGATTAACTTCCTCCTGTTGGTGAGGTTACCGACGGTCGCTTTGGTTTGCGTGACTGTTTTTAGATAATGTGGTGGTGAAATGAGATAACCGGATGCTTACTTACTTACTTACTCCGCCGGCTCAGTGACCCAAAGCGGGTCTTGGCCTTCGAAGCGAGAGACTTCCACTTTCCTCTATCTTGCGCCATCATCTGCCATTGGTTGGTATTCAATTCGCGCAAGTCTGCCTCAACGCGATCGTTCCAGCGATACCTGGGTCTACCCACTGGTCTTCGACCCCTCGGTTTTTCCAGGTACGCTACCTTCATGCTCCGATCCGATCCCATTCGCTCCAAGTGACCAAGCCAGCGGATTCGTTGAGCTTTATATTCACCAATGATATTTGGCTGTGCTACTATAGTCTCAATTTCGGCATTCTTTCGGAGCCTCCAAGATCCGTCTTGATTTCTCGCTGGTCCCAAGATCTTCCGCATGATTTTGCGTTCCGTCACTAGCAGTTTTTTAAGTCCTGTGATTACTGCAAACTCTTCTGTGAGTTCACCGCCAACTCTGACCTGCATAATGCTTTCTGATGTTATCGTCTTGACCATCCTGACTAGTTTGGCAGGTATGCTAAAGCCACACAAAATATTATACAGTGCAGATTTATCGATGCTATCGTAAGCTTTCCTAAAGTCCACAAACAATGAGTGGATGCTTTGAGCATACTCCCCTTTCTTCTCCATGATCTGACAGAGAAGAAACATGTGGTCAATTGTACTGCGGTTTCGTCGGAACCCACACTGATAGTCGCCAAGAACTTTTTCCGCATACGGTTCCAGCCTATTCAGCAGAACATATGATAATATCTTATATGCCGTCGGTAGTAAGGCAATCCCTCGATAATTGGTGCACACTTTTTTGGATCCTTTTTTATGGATAGGACATATTATTCCTGTGTTCCATTCACTAGGTTGGCGTTCTAGCTCCCAGATATAACAGAGGAAGTCGTACAACTTTCTCTGTACATCTGCACCTCCGTATTCCCATATCTCTCCCGGTAGTCCATCAATGCCCGGAGATTTGTGATTCATCAATCTCATTATCGCTTTTTGTACTTCCGGAAAAGATAACGGCTCTACCTCACCCACAGTCCCTTCGATATTTAACCTTTCGGTTACCGGTTTTTCTATTGAAGGGCAGGGGTTAAGCAGTTCTTTAAATTATTCTCGCCACTTCACCTTGATTTTTTCGGTGTCCGTTATGTGGTTTCCCGTATCATCGACCAGCATCTGTAACGAGGGCTGGTATTCTTTCCTAAATGACCTGACCTCCTTATAGAATTTTCTCGGCTCGTTATTTCTGACGAGGGTCTCGGACTATTTTGATAGAATTCATCTTCTCCGCATCTGTGTCTGCTTCGGTTGGTGCATAACAGCTTATAATGGGTATGTTTGAGAATTTTCCTTTCAGGCGAAGCACACACAATCTGTCCGACATCGGAACAAATCTAATGACATTTCTTAAAAGTCTTTTTGTCACCATAAATCCGTGCTAATGCGTACAGACTTCAAGTCATACAGGACAGGTTCGTGCGTAAAGTAACGGGTGCGACGTGGTATGTACGGCACAAAGGTCTCCATGTAGACATTGAACTGTCTTTGTTCCCGACGGTCTCCTATGTGTCAGATATTTCGGTGGCTGTCCATTTGACATAAAATATTACATTACAATAGTGTCGTATCGCAATATGAATGTAGGAGAGGCCGTGAAGCTCTGTATCATCTCGTCGAGCACGTGCGAGCTTTTCAATGTTTCCGCTGATGTGCTGCAAGTCACTAGTGAACTGCGACCAACAACATATCATCACGTCTCTTTCCATTCCAGAACCGTTGGTTCAGAATTTAGGTTTTTTACGAGCTTAAAATCGAAGTGACCAAGCCTTATATCGCTGTTGCCTCTCGTTCGGCTTCCTTCCGCGTTAAAATCATTTTGAAAATGGGGAAACTTGAAAATTTTATTTTA
Source organism: Battus philenor (assembly GCF_028537555.1). Lineage (NCBI taxonomy): Eukaryota > Metazoa > Arthropoda > Insecta > Lepidoptera > Papilionidae > Battus > Battus philenor. The sequence continues at coordinate 17,658,467 of NW_027181661.1, forward strand.
TGATGTGACGTGTGTCACTAGTAAACTGTGAACAACAACGTATGCTCACGTCTCTTTGCATTTCACCTGAATTAACAACTATGGCAATTTTTATTTAACAAATTCAAAACCACTCTCGTTAAATTTTTTCTCGTTCCTCATTTTCTGGTAAAACTGGGAGATTTCGTCACGTCATACAGTCTTTTCTTGTGAAGTATTGCTGCACGTCGTGTGCGGTAGGTTTAAGTTCCAAAAAAGAACTTGTGTTGATCAACACGAGTCAGAATCAATTTTCCTTAACATCGATTTCCAGGAAACTGGTGTCGAGTGCCGAGTAGCACGCGTGTCCCGGTGGATTATAATCACAGATATTATTGCTAAAGTGTAGGAGTGCGTCGCCGATGCCGTGCGGGTGCGGACATTTTAAATATAATCTAATGACGCAGTGGCGTACCTAGAGGGGGGGGGGGGCGTGCGGTCCGGGCGGCACTTACCTTGGCGTTTTTATATTTACTTATAAAATGTAAAAAGCAACTTATTCATTTCATATTTATTTTCTTTCTTGAATTTTAAATGATTATTATAAGTTTAATATTTGATTTATATAAATTATGATTAACCATATGATTTCGAATATTATTCCTCGGTGTATATAAATGCATTTTAGTGTAAATTTTGAATTCTAATTCAAGAACAAAATAATAATTTTATTTTATTGTATTCATTAAAATTCGTTGAATTCGTAAAAGGATCTTTACGATTTTGTTCGGCAATTTTTCCTAATAAAATTTTTTTGATATCAGTTTATAAATGTCATTTTGTAGTAACATTGCTACATAAAAAGCCGCCAAATGTGAAAGTTTCTGCGGACGTCGTCACAACGCTCAACCGTTTGCTCGTCTCGCCCACTCGTCTCGCTCACTCGCACGGCGTGCACTATACGCGCTCTTGCTTGCACGTGCGGCCGTTGCAGTTCTCGGGGAGTCGGATTTGAACCAGGATTCGATACGCAACCGCTCGTAGGCGCATTATTCATTTTTCGGGCACAAATTATGTAAATTCACAATTTCTATTTTCTCTGTGTTGTGTGTGTTGTGTCTATGGACTCTGTGAGAACAGTAAAATGACTTTGCTGTTTTCTATACATAATATACTATTTATTACGACAAGTTATATTTTTATTATATATCCCTAGGATGAAAGGAGTAAAAGAAAGTGGGGCGTCATTTAGAAAGAAATGAAAGAGAAGGGAGGAAATACAGACTAAATTACTGGAGCACTACTCAAATATATCCCCATAAGTCAACTTCTAGTTCTTTTAGTATTGTTGCCTCAAACACGGGCGAAGAAGCAGCCCTCGAAGGCGAAAAAACATTTTCCAATGTTGTTCAAGAGGAAAGACCTGCTTCACACACAGACGAAGAAGAAGTTCATCAAGTTCTGAAGAATCTGCTGCACAAATTATTCCGTCTATTTCTATAAAATATATTGGATTATGGCTTAACAAAATTGACGACAACACAAGAGTATTTCTGGTACGTCAAGGTCCCTTTGCAATTCAAAATTTGGATGCCGACTTCAGCGAAGGAGTAAAACGTCCTAATAATACAACTAAAGCCAAAGGTGGAACAAGAAAACTGAGTCAGGACTGGTTTTTTCAAATTTTGCCCAATGGTGAAAAGCTCTTAAGGTCGTAGATAGTATATTCACCATCGAAGAAAAGTATTTATTGTTTCTACTGCAAACTGTTTGATAATCTTTGTCAAGCAGGTTTTAATACGGAAAATGGTTTTAACAAATGGTGGAAACTTTTTTTTTTTTGTGTTCCTTATTTCATCTGCGATCAGTCCCAGGACTATAAGCGGATTTGTTGAGAGGTTATAGCTTTGAAAGGGGTCTCCCCGGCGGGAAACACTCCTAGTTCACCATCGAGCGTCTAGTCTCTGGATGTCATGGCGTTTAAGACGTTTCCTGTACTGGATGCAAGTCAATTCGGAAGCCAAGTTATTTGGGTGTTTGTCTAGCCGATTTTTCAAGTCGATGATTGCTGGATCTCCTTCTTTACTGTTTTGATCTCCAGAGCTTCGTGGATTTCAGAGTTCGTGAGGAACCATAGAGCATTTGTTATGGTACGCAGTATGCCATTTTGCAGCCTTTGTATGATGGTTATGTTGGAGTTACAAGCGCTTCCCCAGAGTTGGATCCCGTACATCCACACAGGTTTAAGTATCAGTTTGTAGATAAGGATTGTTGTCCACCGATGATAGCTTGGAGTTACGAGCCAACAGCCAGTACATAGACCGGAACCGTATGTTTACCTCATCACGTTTCTTTTTAATGTGGTGTTTCCAGGTAAGTCTTCTGTCTAGGTGTATTCCAAGGTACTTCACTGAGTCACTATGGGGTAAGGTGTTGTTACCCAATTGTACAGGTTAGCAGTTTCCTTTTCTAAGCGTGAACGTAATGTGGGTCGATTTAGAGGCACTTGCCTTAATGCGCCACTTCTGCAGCCAGTCATCTACTTTGTTGAGGCTTTCTTGAAGAATGTTTGAAGCAGTCTGGGGATTTTTGCTACTTGCCAACAGTGCAGTATCGTCAGCGAATGTAGCATTCATCACTTGTGAAGAACGGAGCCCAGGGATACTCCAGCCAAGATCTCATAGATATTTGATACGTCTCCCGTACCTGAAACATGCGATTCGACAAGTAGGAATTCATCAAGGTATAGTAGGTGTGTGGTAGTAGCTTTTTTGTTTTGGAGAGTAGGCCCTTATCCCACACTTTGTCGAACGCCTGTTGGATGTCGAGAAACACAGCAGAGCAATACTCCTTAGCTTCGAGGGAATGTCGTACCTTATCATAGACCCGGTGTACTCTATAGTCGAGTGCTGATTCCTAAACCCAAATTGATGTTCAGGGATTGCTTCATTTTCCTCTAGCAGTGGCAGTATTCTGTTCAGTAGAATTCTCTCAAACACTTTAGACAGGACAGGTAATAAACCTATCGGTCTGTATGAAGTAACATCATTTTGGGGTTTTCCAGCCTTGTGTATCATTGTGATGACAGATACCTTCCACATACTTGGGAAATGTTGGACCCTAAGGACTCCATTGAGAAGTGTATTGATGAACACCAAAGCTTTTCTACGTAGTTGCATTAAGATTTCCTTGGTGATTAGATCAAAGCCAGGTGCTTTGTTATTTTTCATTCTTTTTATGGTCCATGCCAGCTCACGCACCGTTTTTGGCCTCGGTGGCACATCTTGAAAGTGTTCATCAGGAAAACATCGATTCTATGGAAAATAGAGGAAATTTTCTTGAGCTTGTTGACTTATTGGCTAAGTACGACCCAGTATTACGAGAGCACGTAGTAAAAATTAAGATGGGTAGGTAATAAATATAGTATCTCTTATTTGTCGCCGAAGATTCAGAACGAATTCATAGAGCTATTGGGAAGCGCAGTCAGAAAAACAATTATGGAGCAAATAAAGCAGGCTAAATACCTTTGTATTATATTTGACAACACTCCTGATATTTCACACAAAGATCAAACCAGTCAAATTATTAGATATGTAGTTATTGATGGTAGCGAAGTTAAAGTTGTGGAATCGTTTATTGACTTTGTAGAAACTAAAGGAAAAACTGCTGTGGAAATCACAGATATGATTTTAACGAAATTAGAAAATGACGGTTTAGGTATAAAAAATTGCAGAGGACGGGCTTACGATAATGCAGCCGTCATGGCAGGAAAGCACAGCGGTGTTCAAACTCGTATTAAAGAAATAATCCAAATGCAGAATTTGTAGCATGTACAAATCATTCTTTAAACCTGGCATGTTTACACGCAGCTTCTACAGCTATCAATTCCATCACATTTTTTGGAACTATCGAACAGATGTTTTCGTTGTTTCCTTCTTTCACTCATAGATGGATGTTTTACTTTCTGTCACTGGTCAAGGTGTTAAACGCAGTGTAGAAACTCGCTGGAGCGCTAGAGCTGCCGCGGTAACTGTAATAAAAAAACATTTTTTTTACATTTTAAGCGCTTTGGAAAAATTGACATCTAAAGAAGAAAATAATAAAACGAGATCAGATGCTGGAATATTACTCAATTCTATGCAATCTTTTTCTTTTCTATGTTATCTTCATTTATGGGAAACCGTCCTTTTAGAAATTAATGACGCTCAAAAATACCTGCAAATAAATGGGTTAGATGTCCACCAATGCCATATAAAACTAAATTCTGTGCAAATACATTTTATGGAACAAAGAGATACGCTAGTACAAAATGCTGTTATAGCAGCCAAAATAATTTGTAAAGAGTTGGAGATACCGACTGAGCGTCGAGTTAGAAGGAGAAAAAATATGAGTGGGGAAAATTCGCGAGACATGGGGCTATCCTTAGAAGAAGTACGAAGAGAAATGTTTTCATCTATGGACAGAATTATAAAGGAAATAAAAGAACGCCTTGATCAGTTGCATGGCCTTATAAGAAAATATTCGTGTATAATACCGTGTAACCTACTAAATGAAGAATTTGAATGTCAAATAAATGACTTGATTGAAATTGATAAAGAACAGTTCCATATTGAAAGAAAAAGGATCCAGGTTTTTATGGCTGTACCTACACTAAAAGAAGAGGCAAAACATTGGAAAAACGGGGAGAAGGGCTCTCTTGATCTGCTAAAATTTATTCAGCAGTATAGGTTGGAAAATTCTGTTCCCAACATTGTAATTTTGTTAAGAATTTTTTTTAACAATTTCAATCAGTGTCGCTAGTTGCGAAAGAAGCTTCTCAAAATTGAAGTTGATAAAAAAATATCTTCGTTCTACAATGAGTCAATTAAGACTACAAAATCTTGCAACATTGTCAATAGAACAAGAAATTACAAATGATATAAATTTTGAGAGCATTATACAAGATTTTTCTAGTATGAAAGCTAGAAGAGTAGATATTATATAAATATGTTTACGAGTGCATACAAATATGTCTAAAAAAAATTGCCCTGTGTATTAATTGATATTGGTTAAATAACTTAATTACTATTTGATTGACTTATGGGCGATTGATGAAAGGGCGGTAAACTGGAGATCGCCCCGGGCGGCAAAAGTTCTAGGTACGCCACTAATGACGTCATTCGGCTTCTCCTTTTGTATTGCTCGATGAGTTTAAACTTTGTAATGGACACAGCTGAGACAATTTAATAGCTGTGCTGTGTTGTCGCGAGATTCCATGTGCGGCGACGGGGCGCTAGGGGCGCGCGCCCCTGTTTGTCCTGAGCGACACTTTCCCTTCGCGCAGGGATTCTTTCGCGGGGGAAGCAGAACGGACTGGCGTCTCGGGCTCCGCAGGTGACTCTATCCGTTTGGACGTCTCCGGCAGCGGTCTGCAATCAAATGCTTATGATGTTGGTTACTAAGGAAGAGCTAAACTCGTAATGCTATCGTATATAGTTAGTCCATTGCTTGCTTGGAGACACCTATTAAAATTCTCTCGATGGCTCTCCTCAATACTCAGGATGAGCAACAGGACCTCCTACGGAACGCGCTGGTGCCACAATCATGTGGGACCACTTTGCGTTTTTCCTTCTCGGGTTTAGTTTAATTCTGAAATGCTTGGACTAGCTAACGTTAGTATTGTTATTAGTTTGTTTTCCCTTGACGTGGATCCCGTTAAGACGAAGGCCTCCAATTTCATTTTCCAGAATTCTCTGTTTATAGCAAGTGTCATGCAAGTGTGCACTGCCGTTGCAACAATATCATCAGCCCACTGTTTCGCTGGTCTGCCGACGTTTCTTTTTTCTTTCTAATATTAGTCTTGGTGTTATTCATCACTGGGTACTACTCATCTCACTGAATCCAACCTAACTGGGTTCTCTTCGCGAATGTTCAATAAAACTTAAATTTTGTTAGTAAAGATAACTTAGGAAATAGTTGTGTTCACGAATATTTGGTACCTAATTTTCGGTTAAAATTGGGAAAAGTTATCACCTCAAATTGCATTTCGTGTCTCATAATTGACGCCGTCTGGCAAACCTTACTATATTAGCGCTCGGAAAAGGGTTGATCACGGGTGTGTAACCCATGTGATATACGACCCAACCTTGAAAAGTTTTGTAAGTTGCCTGTCTTGGACCCAGGACTTCGCAGCTTCGGATTGTGCCGGGTCTATTTCTACGTGCAGGTCTTTACGAACGACGCGCCCGCTGCTCTTCTCTGAGATGCTGTCTGCTGTCTCGGAGACTGTCAATGACACTTTAGTTAGTTTGAAAGGAATGAGTTTGCTCTTCGAGAGAAGCACCGCCACGCTTCTGCCGGGATTTATTTCGATTTTTCATTCCTTAACCATTGTCCCAGGGCGGTGACTGAGGTCTGGACAGGTTTGACGATGGAGAGTGCGGAGAAGAATCTGTTGCTCATGGCCGCGTTAAAGATAAGGACTAAAATCCATATGACCTGGATTACCAGTCGCAAGGAGTTTGGCTTACATTAGTGGTTATCATCTAATGAATCTAGGAGGGGATCCCGGGAGCACCTTTCAACTTCGAGGTCCTCCTTTAGCTGGTGATGATCTCTGTTTTGTCGCGTTTCCTGGAGTTGTGTTAGTACTCGCACAATAATGCTTGTAGCGCAGCGGCGATTATTGAATCGGTTCATTCTCTTCGGATCCGTAAAGCTCTGCAGCTTTCCGGTGTTTGTTAATGAGGTTTTCGTTTCTTATATAACTCTTAGTGTTTTTCATTACTGGGTAGTATTCATTTCGGTGAATCCCATCGCACTAAGTTCTTTTCGTGTACGTACAATAAAACATCAATTTTTTTGCTAAAGATAAGGATGATGGGAAGGAGGATAGGAAGATGAGGATAAGAAATAGTTGTGTTAACGAATAACATTATGTTGTTTCATTTAACTTTTACAAAAAGTACGTAATATGTTATTACGATGGTAAAATATCATTTTTCGGAAGAGGCCTACGGAAAACGAACAAATCCTGTATATGTAAATGCTTCTTTATTTAAATTTTCCCGTTGTCAATGTCATTCATCTCCCACTTCGGCTACTCAGGCGATGTCACTACTTTCGTGAGTAATTTTATCCCCTAGCAGTTTTGATGAATCGTGGCAACGATCACCACTTTTAGGTATTGTTAGGTATTGTTCTTTCAAAGTAGAGAAAAAATCTTATTTCTTCGATATCGGTATGGGACTCAGAAGGTACATAGGTATTCATTTATAGACCCCGTATTATCTGCCACGAAAGGTGTTGCAGTTCCTCCTCCCTGCGTCGTGTGCCTCTCTACTGACAATGGTGACTCTTATTGGATTGTTTGTTTATGGTGCTAAATGTCGTGCCGCCGTGGCGTCAATTTGCTGCCGAATTCGATCTCTCCCTGACCAACCATCATCCTTTTACATCCGAGCATAAGGCTGACACGATGGTGAATATTGTCTTGTTATTCGCCTTATATGACACTCGGAAAAGAAACACCCATTTACATGGATTTACAACAATGGTCTTTCGACTAAATATTTCACGTTCCTCATTTTCAGTTAAAACTGGGAAGGGTAATCATCTCGTTCATTAGACGACAAAGTGGGTGCGGCGTTCACTGTCACAAGGGACGCCGCAGAGTTAAAAACTAAAAAGCTCAGGTTGGGTCACTTCTGCACCGTATACCAGCCAGAGTTGTTGGCCTTAGAGGAAGCAACAAGGTACGCGGCCAACAAGTCGGCGAAATCGTGTGCCATTATGAGCGACTCGCGATTGCCCTCGAAACTCTAGCACAACCAGACACCCTCCAACCCTTAGCGTTAAGAGTGAAAGAGAATATAATGAAAGTGAGAGAGAAAGGAAAGAATGTGAAACTATTTTGGGTGACAGCGCACGCGGGGATGGTGGGCAACGAGAAGGCGGACCAGTTGGCCAAGGATGCGCCCTTAAAAAGCAAGAAGAGACCGGAGTATGAGAGATGCACCGTTTCCTTCGTCAAGCGACAACTCAGGTTGGATACGCTTGGCGAATGGAACCGGAGGTATGCGGAAGGTAGCACGGCTTCAACGAGGATTTTCTTCCGGAACGCAGACATAGCGTATCGCGTCCTCCGAAATGTTCAGATGGACACAGTTCTGGTCCAGATGTTCACGAGACAGGGGGGATTTTCGGAGTACCTGCACAGGTTTAAACTCAGAGTCCTTCGTGCCTTTGTGATCCTGCGGTGGACCAGACTATGTTGCATCTGATTACCTGCTGCCCAAGGTATGGCAGATTGAAGTATGCCTGCGAAATGACAATGGGCATTGACATACAGAGGAACACCATCGCTTCTAACATAGACGACGCCCAGAGCCGTCACGTATTTCTTGAATCTGCGTCAAAAATAATCAAAAGCGCCATTAAAGAAAATAATAGCAGTCAATAACAAAATTTAAATGTCAATAGACAATAGATAATACCTGACGAAAGCAGTATAAGCCACTGTAAAATAAATAGAGTAAGTAGAAAGTAAGAAAACTAGTAATAATTTACATTGCATTGTAAACGTAAGGAAAATATAAATAGGAATTAACATAAATATATAGAAATAAGCAATATCATATAAGCATAGACTAAGCAAAATACATTGTTAATGGCATAAGAGATAACTAGTGTTGTACAAATAAGAATAACTATTATATAAGCGCAAATTAACAATAGATATATTAGATAGTAAGGAAATGTATAACTTTATAAAATTTAATTGTAACAGAGCCGACGGAGGGGGGAGTTTTAGTCAGAGTGACACTGCCTGGGCCCTCCATTTCCAGGCGTCCATTTGGGGATTTCCCCCTCCCCTCCCCGTCTAGAAATTGTAATTTAGAAATATAGGCTCTGACTATGTTAGAGAACTTTGTAATATTAAATTTAATAAAAAAAAATCATCTCATTCTGCCTTTTTCTGTGAAGTATTGCTGCACGTCGTGTGCGGTGCGTTTAAGTTTCAAACAAGAACTTGTGTTAATCAACACAAGTCGGGTTTTAGACGTCTTCGACCCCCAGAACCTCTCTGTAGCTCTGAACATGATATGATCTGATGATAATTTTATATTATTCAGTATTTCAAACTAATAATTAGAGTGTTTGTCATTACGAAGTTTTCGTTTCTGTATTTATGATCTGGTTATTTCCAGGCCCGTTCTTTATTAGTTTTCTTTTTGAAAAATGTATTCATTATGAATACTCAGTATTCAAAACGAATTCGTGGAAATCTGATCAAGAAAGGCTTTTTTTCTTTAGACAAACAATGTGACTGATATCTGTGATAAGAAATGAGTACTACTGTTCAATAAATATCCACACGATGTCATCCTGATACGACGCATTACTTTCACCTATTGTAATTATATCAAACTGTTATTGCAGAGATATATATATAAATAAGATATAGATATATATATATATATATATATATATAAATTGATATAAATTTTGTGTATATGTATGTGTATAGGATATACGCAAACTGTAAAACGTTCAGATAACAAATTGTAAGGAAATTGTTAAAATTTAATTTAAAACGATCTTTGACCATATTCTAACCTTCGATGAGGTCTCCGTGGACATTGTTGTGGGTCAAATATTCCCATTGTCCGCTTCACATAAAAGCGGCTGGAATATTGTGAACCTGATACGAAGGTGCGTGTTTGTAAGAATTATATGATAACAAAACTATGAAACCCTTCCCCACCCCCGTATATTCGAGTAAAACTGGGAGAATATATTACCTCATACAGTCTTTTTCTGTGAAGTATTGCTGCACGTAATGTGCTGTAAGTTTCAAATAAGAACTTGTGTTTATCAACACGAGTCGAGTTTTGGACGTCGTTGAGTCCCAGAACCAGTTCTCCTTAACATCGATTCCTAGAAAACTAATTTCTCCACTCCACTTACAAATTTGATTATCATTCCTGTATATAGTGATTGCAGATAGATCTAGAAGCTTTAAATGTGGAAATATATTGACCAGTGAACCTATATGAAGCTTTTAAATCTATTTCCAACCACACTGTATAGTTGTTTAATGTTTTATACACTGTGTTCAGTATTATAATGATAATATAATTTATTAAACATATAAAAGTAAGATATGTTTTTAATGGTCATACAAATAAGTGACTTAATTTTTTTCTTTTATATTCCAATTTCTACTCATATGCGTGCTATTGTATTTTAAATTTATTATAAGGTTTTATTTTTTTTACATATTGTAATAAAAGGTTTTATGGAATAATGTGTTTTTTATTTTATAATGCAGATGTTCCTTTACTTTCGAATAATTTATTTGTTATATTTCTGTCTATTTCTGAAAAAAAAATTCCAAGATTAGAAATAGAACTCCATGATTTTATCCTACCATTCCTGTTCTTGTGTAGAACGAGTGGGATGACGGCCCACTACCACCCTTATAGTGGGAAGTTCCCTTAGTATGCTAAGCGTTTTGATTTGCAAAGCTTTAGTATGGAACAATCCGCCGGCCACCTTATTTCTTGAGAAATATAACCCAGGTTTCTTCAAGGTCACTGTGAACAAGCACTTACCGAGTCTGCATGCTTCACCTTCGACTACATCGTCGCTTTCCAACAGGCAGGCTGTGAGTCAAAGGTGGACTAGTAAACGGATAAAAAAAATTGCATTTCGACTGAATTCTATTAACATATTTCATTACAATGTTTAATGATTGCTCGCATATATTTTAAATTTTACTACGTAAAAAATTTTCACTCAGTGTATATTGTTTTGATTATAATTTATAACTAAATTCGTATTAAAATTATATATGTTGATATGTTGTTTTTTTCGGCTCACATACTATTGTATTACTGCGGCAAACAATGCGAATCACACAACCGCCACCGCCAAATCACTCAACACGTGTTTCACCCCTCCACGGGGCATCTTCAGGAGTTATGTTACACCGATAGTGCCAAACACAGATTCATACATCATAAAAATACAATAACAAACACCCTTTATAAAGTTTGTTTCTTCATTGACACTTGGCTATCGACGAATATGTTTTTTGAATTAAGAACTAAGAACCGTTGTGCAGGTGTCAACTGATGCTTCGATGTAAATTAATAATTGAAAATCGTAAATTTGGTACTCGAGAAAGGTAGATCGGGGAAGGCTTTCACCGCTCAGCTCCGGTATATTTTAAGATTCACTTAAACGTGCGTTGTTTTATATATATATATATATATATATATGTATATATATATATATATATATATGTATATATATATATATATAGGTGTATGTTTGTCCATGTGTATGTTTTATACACGTTAACTACCCATTATTTGTACTTCTACCTTTTCCATACTATAGATGTCTGTAAGAGATTGCCTTGTGTGATAAGACCGCCCATTGTAATCTTTTATTGTTTTATTATGAATAAAAGTATTCTAGCGTGTACAATAAAGAATATTAAATAAATGACAAAAAATGTAATAAATGTATCGTAAATAATATACTTGCTTAAATATGGCTGGTCGTATCGTAAATAATGTACTTGCTTACATATGGCTGGTAAGGAGAAGTCCTTAGACCAGAAAATTGAATTTGTGGCAGTGAGTAGATTTCATAGCGTGTTCAATAGATGGCGCGCGGAAGGTTTTTGCGGTGGAGATCACGGTGCGGTAAGCAAACTAGGCCTTTCACCTACAAGGCTGCAGCTTCCAACGGGTCCAATTTTTTGGACCTCTCGTACTCTCCCTGTTATTGGTTCACAAGGAGTATGTTTTAAAAAATATATAATTCTTTCATTCATCACCTAACTTTCATTGCCTTCATACCGGAATAATACTAGTTACATTTTGCTCTGTTTTGCTTTTTACTTAGATTTACATTGCTTTACCGTTTTACCCTCCTTTAGTTTCGTTTTTAAACGGTTTTATTTAGTTCGACCCGTACGGAATTTATTTATTTGGTTCAAAATTAGAAATTGAAATTTAAGCACCTTCCCGTTGTCAGATTGATCTGAAATTTGGTACACACATTTAATTTAGATGACAATACAATATAATAAAATCAATAACATTATAAATCTAAGTTGGCTGCCGATACAAAATGGCGAATGACCTATTGTTGCAACTAACCAAACTGTGGGAGAGGTATATGTTCAGCAGTGGTCGTCTTGCCGATGATGATAGAATCGTAACAAGTAGGTAAACTAGGTGTTAAATCGCAGGTTTGATTCTCGATACACACAATAAAATTTTATAAAATGGAAGATAAAAAAACAGCCGATTATTATTTTTTTTTGTATCAATCGACTCTGACAAATGTGTTGCCTTTTGGCTTCTATTGGAAATCTATCTGAAATGATGACGTGATTAAGCGCTCTTCAATCTTTAATAGCTTACTTCCCAGCAGTGGGAATATAGGGAGTACGACAGCGCTAAAGATACCGGCTGTGCATTAAACTTTCAGCAAAGAGCAAGAGACTAAATATTATTTATACACGATCTTGTTTATTATATTAGATAAAAAAAAAATTTTCTGTCACGCAGTTCCATTCAAAAATAGATTTCTGTAAAGTCAATAAATTTATAGTGTAATGGTAGTTTATAAATGAAACAGAAAGATTATAATTAACTTGGATTTAATTATGAAATGTTTTACAATAAGAGATATAATAAGTTATAAATAAGTTTTTTGTTACGAAATTTATTATATATTAGCATTTACACAGACCTAATCACAGAGAAAGCATTCTCATCAAAGTGGTTAATAACATTAAACTAGGTGGATTACCGGACATAGATGATAGAGGAGCCAATAGATGCGGGGTGGGTTAGCCCCCTTCCCTCCCCTCAGGAGGACCAAAGACCAGAGGTCAAGGTTGAAGGAAGTCGCTGTATGCGGGCAGCAGAACAGTCACCTTCACGACCATTAGGGTGCCCTATGCCTTACAACGAACATCTATCGGCTGATATCATGATGGTTGCGGCTGAAAAACTAGCAACTTAGTGATAAAGAAAAAGAATTATCGTCAATCGACAAATACGATTATTAAAAAATGAAAATAGAATAAGTAAATGAAACGTTACACTCAAAAAAAAAAATTATTTTATTAAACGTTTTTATTTAGTTCGACCCGTACGGAATTTATTTGTTTATTTGGGTCAAAATTAGAAATTGAAATTAAAGCACCTTCCCGTTGTCAGATTGATCTGAAAATTGGTACACACATTTAATTTAGATGACAATACAGTATAATAAAATCAATAATATTATAAATCTAAGATGGCCGCTGATACAAAATGGCGGATTATATATTTTTCTTTAACCCCCCTCAATACGGGTATCAAATGAAAGGGCTACACTAGTAAAACACGATGATTATGTCAAAATTTAAAATTCAAGATGGACGCCGTTCCAATATGGCGGGCTAGGTACATATTTTTCCACAACCACCACAATATGGGTATCAAAAAACCGTTAAACTTAAAAAAAAATTTAAAATGTATTTATTTTGTTTATTTTTGTTTTTTCACTTGTACGTTTGATAGAGATAGCGTTGGGTCTATGCGACAGAAAAAAAAGGTAACGGACCTTAATTTTAATAGAAAAAAATTAAAAACAACACAAATGTATACAGCACATACAATAAACCAATACCTCGCTTTGCGTCCTTTCGTTTTGCGTTTTTTTCGAAGTTGCGTCGCTGCTTAATTAGTACTAATTTTCACTGTGCGTAGTTAGATTTTCGAGGTTGCGTTGTTTTGGGTTCGAGTCTTTCATTTTTCTTTTTTTCCAAAAGATGGCAACACTTTTGTTTCTAATTGCGCCATGCCATCAAAACTCGGGGATTCCCTTTCTAACTAAAAATCAACGCAATTTTACTACAGTTTTGGTTTCACTTTGTTTTGCTAATTTTGGTGTTTAGTTTCAATTACTTTGTTGTGCTTTTTAAAAGAGAACAATAATTTTTTATAAATTTTAACGTGTTGTTTCTGGTTACAAAAAGGATATATATTTTTCCAATATATTTATTGGCCGAGTAATATTATTTTTGTTTTTAAAATGTTTACTTTGTTCAATTTTCTTTTAAAAAGTTGTATTTTGGTAACCCTGCAACCTATCTTCGATCTTTACATGGTTTGCTATAGAAAATCTTAATTCACTTTGCGGCGTTTCAATTTGCGTCCTGTTTTTTTGGAACGTAACCACGACGCAGAGTGAGGTATTGGTGTACATTTAGTATTTCAGATTTTTTTTTACAGTGTTTGTCTTTTAAACTATTTAAAACTAAATTCTAGCCAGCTTAATGTTTTTTTTTATAATTTTTTTTAAATCATTAGTCTTTTTTATTTTTAACTACGAATGGAGTAGGTATGAGGAAGTAGTAGTTTTAATTCGATCGAATATACTATTAACTTAGCACCAGTTTAATTAAATGAAGGCTGTAAAAATTTCTAAAATAACTTCAATTACACAGTTTCACAATTTTATTATCTTTATAAATATATCATTTATTATTTCTATAGAGTGTAATTACATTTTTTTAATACAAACTTCATGTTTAACATAAAATATTTTGCCAGATATGTCCTCTGTCGTATCTATTCCTAATTTAATTATATTTTTATAACAATATATTAAGAAACATTAAATGTCAACATATAATAAAGATTAACCTGTTTCAACAGAAGAGTTGCAGGTATCACAGAGTTGACGAAGTTTATATGAATAATATAAGATTGCACACTTTCTTATCTATACGCTAAGGTCGTATTAGAAATAAACAGAAACAAAATGCAGTAAGAAATAACAAACTTAGAAATATAAAATTAGTTACAATTGGTACCTTAAAACTATCTCACTAAGAACATTTAATAATTCAAAATCAAACAATAATAAAACAAAACAGGGGACAATAATCCAGCTCATTCTGCAGAACAGACAGTAATTACGAATCACAGCAAGTCGACATATTCCAATGAGGTTTAAATTATATTGAGTATATACTATAATTTCGAATGAAATTGTCTTTTTAAAGATACAATAGAGCACGAGAATACATAAATATTACTAATATATGACGAGCGAAATATAGTTCAGCATGCACACACAAAAAAATAAACAGACAATCAATAGAAATAGAAACAAACACGGAATAGCTGTACGAAATAGACAAGAAATAATTCTTTTTCTGCTACAAGAATAAAGTATTTTTATCTATTTTTAACTAAGTAAATAATTATAATAGTATGTGCAAAAACTACATTATTACAAAATACGATTCGAGGTGCGTGCTTTGTAATCTTGATAAAACTTAATTAATTCTTCACCCATATCTTCCGTTGTGAAATAAGTAAATTTGCACGAAATGACTTTTTTAAATGCCCGATTTCCCTTTTCTGATATCAAATATTGCTAATAATTAACCAAACGAATTCTCACATTTATTTTTCGAAAATCAAATTCCGAATATCACTACGTTATTGTAAATCGTAAATTTCCATATTTCAATCCAATCTTCTGATTTAATGTGGAGTTTTTGAATTATGGTAGATATGCTTGAGGTCTACCAGAACAAGCAAAATTTTTAGTCCATGGTAAAACCTCTACTTAGACGTCTACAACAAAAAATAGAAGGCAAATGACTTATTAGTAACGTACAAAACGGCCCAGTGCTGGGAAATTAAAAGAAGATAAACAATGGATTAAAGCCGACGAGTAACAGGCCAAAGAAATGAACATATTGGGGCACAAAAGTAAAACACTTGAATAACGTGAAAGATGTTTACTGACTGTACCCAACTACCCAGACGTTTAAAACAATAAAGTGCAGGGAAGATACGTAGTTATTTACTTTCAAAACGGCCCAACGCTAGGAAATTAAATGTATATAAAATAGAAATTTATTAAAGCCGACGAGAAACAGGCCAAAGAAAGGAACATATTGGGGCACAAAAGTCTGACACTTGAATAACGTGAAAGATGTACACTGACTGTACCCAACTACCCAGACGTATAAAACAATAAAGTGCAAGGAAGATACGTAGTTATTTACTTTCAAGACGACCTAATTAGCTAGTAAATTAAATATGTATAAAATAGAAATTTATTAAAGCCGACGAGGAACAGGCCAAAGAAATGAACATATTGGAGCACAAAAGTCAAACACTTGAATAACGTGAAAGATGTACACTGACTAAAGTAGTTTTGTGTCTTATTAAAAGACGTTTGTAACACTTTAGCAATTTATTTAACACACGAACAATTTTTTATTAGCGCTTGAGTGCGAGCAAAAAGGACGTGCATTCGTCGTAGGACTCTGGGGCGCAATGTGCTCTGCGACCGAGTGAAAGCGGGCAATAGAACAAAGGCGCAAAAGAAATAAAAGAAACAAAAGTAACAAAAGGTCTGCGCCCGCGTCACCGGTGCGTGCATGTGCTCGCTGCACTAATTCGGCACACTAAGTTCACCCGTCGGCTACGCTCGCCCACAAAATCTTACACCAATTATTCATTCAGACATCACATCAGTATATATACGACTCCCACACTGACTGTACCCAATTACCTGGACGTTTAAAACAATAAAGCGCAGGGAAGATACGTAGTTATTTACTTTCAAAACGACCTAATGCTAGTAAATTAAATGTATATAAAATAGAAATTTATTAAAGCCGACGAGGAACAGGCCAAAGAAATGAACATATTGGGGCACAAAAGTCTGACACTTGAATAACGTGAAAGATGTACACTGACTGTACCCAATTACCCGGACGTTTGAAACAATAAAGTGCAGGGAAGATACGTAGTTATTTACTTTCACGACGACCTAATTAGCTAGTAAATTAAATATGTATAAAATAGAAATTTATTAAAGCCGACGAGGAACAGGCCAAAGAAATGAACATATTGGGGCACAAAAGTAAAACACTTGAATAACGTGAAAGATGTACACTGACTGTACCCAATTACCCGGACGTTTAAAACAATAAAGTGCAGGGAAGATACGTAGTTATTTACTTTCACGACGACCTAATTAGCTAGTAAATTAAATATGTATAAAATAGAAATTTATTAAAGCCGACGAGGAACAGGCCAAAGAAATGAACATATTGGGGCAAAAAAGTAAAACACTTGAATAACGTGAAAGATGTACACTGACTGTACCCAATTACCCAGACGTTTAAAACAATAAAGTGCAGGGAAGATACGTAGTTATTTACTTTCAAGACGACCTAATGCTAGTAAATTAAATGTATATAAAATAGAAATTTATTAAAGCCGACGAGGAACAGGCCAAAGAAATGAACATATTGGGGCACAAAAGTCTGACACTTGAATAACGAGAAAGATGTACACTGACTGTACCCAATTACCCGGACGTTTAAAACAATAAAGTGCAGGGAAGATACGTAGTTATTTACTTTCAAGACGACCTAATTAGCTAGTAAATTAAATATGTATAATATAGAAATTTATTAAAGCCGACGAGGAACAGGCCAAAGAAATGAACATATTGGGGCACAAAAGTCTGACACTTGAATAACGAGAAAGATGTACACTGACTGTACCCAATTACCTGGACGTTTAAAACAATAAAGCGCAGGGAAGATACGTAGTTATTTACTTTCAAGACGACCTAATGCTAGTAAATTAAATATGTATAAAATAGAAATTTATTAAAGCCGACGAGGAACAGGCCAAAGAAATGAACATATTGGGGCACAAAAGTCTGACACTTGAATAACGTGAAAGATGTACACTGACTGTACCCAACTACCCAGACGTATAAAACAATAAAGTGCAGGGAAGATACGTAGTTATTTACTTTCAAAACGGCCCAACGTTAGGAAATTAAATGTATATAAAATAGAAATTTATTAAAGCCGACGGTTAGTAGAATCTAGAAACATTTAAACTTTTATCTTTGAAATGAATCTCTCTAACGGAATGTGTGATATAGGCAAGTTTTAGTTTGATTTTAGTACAAGTCAATTTGGACTTTGGCATGGTTCAATATAAATTATTCAAATAATTATGTTCCATTAGTCCGACCCAGCTTGTCATCAACATAAACAGCGAGTACATCGGTCACCTTCGGTTTGCCGATGTGAGTCGTAATGGCTGAGACCGCGGAGGACGTGGGTACATTGCTCGATGATCTCTACAGAGCCTCCCGACAAGTAGGCCTTAAAGCAAACATGGATGAGACGAATGTTACGTCTGATATTTATGTCTCGACTACTCGAGTAGTTGGAGGCGCTACGCTCTAAGTTGGAGACGACTATGTATGCCCGGGCCACACCGTCTGGCTTGCCAAGTCCAGCTTCCAGAAAGAGACCACTCGCCGAATCTAACTAAAATGGGCGGCATTCGGATGGCTTCGATACCTCATCTTCCTCTACGAAGGTCTTTAACTAATTTGTGTTGCCGGTGATGACATACGGGTCCGAGACGTGGCCGACGTCAGAGTGGAGTTCGAATCAGAAATGAGGAAGTCTGCAGAAGGAGTCAGATCACCGACGTAGCGCAAAAAAATGTTCGTCTGAAGTGGCAGCGGGCGTGGCACGTCGTTAGTGCAACGGATGACCCATGGCACAGAAAGGTTCCCAAGTGGCGACCGCGCACCAGACCCCCCACCAGGCGGACCGACGACAGCGTCGCGGACAGTCAAGCCGCTGGACGCGGGGAGCGCAGGACCGGCCGTAGTGGCGATGCTTGTGGGAGGCATGCGTCGTGCAGTTGACTTTTATCAGCTAAATGAGGAAGTCTAACCGGAAGCGCTATACCGCGCGCTATATTTGAACAAAGTCGTATAGTCTGCTGTCTATATGTTCCTTTGTAAAATTTATACGTAATAATAATATCTACGGAATCAAAAGTTCCAAAGCAAAACCGTGAAAAAAATTAAGGTTTCTTTGTTCTATTTCGTTCTGTTCGATCGCACACCGCAGCGACACGTGAGCCGAATACAGCTTGAGAAATATGTGACAAAAAAAATCGGAAAAATTGGTAAAGACTTTTTTGAATGAAACTAGAGAAAAAGGTTTTAATGGCTGTAAATAAAACAAATTATTGTTCAGCTCACTGGCCTCAATACTTCAATGGTTCCCGAGTCGTGCGCTAGTCAAATAATTGCGAAGCTCGGTAGTCGAACGGCGAAACGACAACTTAAAGGTAAGTCGAAAATTCATTAGAAATTACAAAAAGCTGAAATTTATTTCCGATCATCAGTAAAAATGCGCGCACTTAAACGTTCATCAAATGTTATCGAACAGGTGAAGACATTAAAGCCTTCGTGTGTTGAAGACTACAACAAGTCTTACCACTGCTCATAAAAGCGATGCAATTTATTTTTCGCTTGCATTATCGCAGTTTGGAATGCGTAAAGCTTGTAGATATTTAATATATAAAAGAAAATATCAAAAATTCAAGTACCAACAAAATTGTACATACGAATACATTTATAAAACCTTCGATCATTCAGGTTGAATCTATTGGCACCACGCACCTGCATGGACACCTCCTGCATACTACCGACGCCCCCCGGTCCGACCTGCTGCCAGTCTGACCAGTCCGGAGAAATCGTGCGGCTGCTCACCACCACCACGAGGGCAGTACCGACCTGCGGTGTGAAATCAGTCCAGGTCTTCTGCGCGCTACCCATTTAATTGAAATATATTTTTCTTCTGTTGCTAAGTTCGCCATTTCTTTTTACCTTACCGCACACACAGAAACGGTACAGTGTGTGCAAAGACAAAGCGTATTGCAAGCAACGCAATGTTGGCCTGTGTGTATTTGGAACTATATCACACCGAAGCATAACATTTTATTGTACAACAAATGCATTGCAGTACTTTAAAATTGATTGAATAAACTAATAATTATCATTTAAATGACAAATTGTCAAAGAAATGCCTTAATTACATACGTTGTTTTAATAACTTGTTGTTCACGACTACAGTCGATACTCGTACCGAAGTGTTTAAATATCAAATACCGACCCCGGCGATTAATAATGCACATCGACCACTACCTATGTGAGGTTCTTTTAGTCGTGCGACAGAGATGACGCTCTACGAAGCCGAAATTAGACAATCGTCTCTTTCCAAAGGTCGATGTGCAATATTATTCGCAGGACACTGTATATGGTCATATTAAGTCAAAAGACTTGCACGTAAATTTTAAATAAGATTAACAGATTACATTCAGGTTCATTAGAGAATCTAGGAAACTTCTTTCCACATGTGGGTGGCCTTACTTTCTTTTTTATTACTCCACTTTGATCACGAGCTCATAATGACCTATAGGAGTAGGAGAATAGAGAAAGAAACATTTCGCTTCCCTCATAGACGACTATGAATATCAACCTGTTATTCTAGAGTTACATAAAAAGGTGTTACATTGCAAGATAAATAAAATAAGACCCGGCGATGAAACCAAAAGATTGGATAACATTCATGTTAAGCTATTGCAATCTAATTAAAAAATACAATTTAATGTAAATTAAACTTATATGAGACTAAAAAAATGTTACACTATAATAATCTGTGCTAGAAATGACAATAAGTAATCAGACGATGTGTGAAATATATGAAACAGAAAGAAAATAAAGAATTAGAAAAGGAAGGCATTTAAAAAATTGAAATGAAAGTAGAATGATGGAAAAAAATTAACAATTTTAGTGTCGGGCGATAAAGATGTGTCTATGAGAGAATAACTTGCCGGATTTCAGTTTTACTTGGTTTTGAGAGAATGCGCGTAAAAACATAAGGCGACACAATATTTACATGATTCAATAATCGGTGTACTTTGATGAAGTAGGCAAGAATACATTGTTTAGTTTTCTCTACTTCTTAAAATTAAATCTAAATGGTATAAATTATCATAAAAATAGTTAAATTTGAGTTCTCTCTTGCTACCTTTTGACATTTTACATTGCCATATTATGAATTATATCTAGAAGAGATTCGATGAGGTCCTGAAACAACAGCACGTGACGCCGCAGCTTGTATATCTCCGGATTCGATCGTATATTTATTTTATTCTCTCATAATGAAATTAGATGATTTATTACGCATTATAAATTTATTTTGAAATAAATTCCATTCGTAATGTGAACAGTAATTACGGACGCGAATCGGTATATCGACTCCCAGCACTAAAAGGGTTAATATATTAACAAATATCTACGTGTTTATATAAGTTCTCTACTATAGAAAACATATATTAACATATTCTTTGTATATCTTCATTCCTGGTTTAACCATATCTATTGCTCGCCGAGTGCCTGTAATTTTTTCAGTAACACACATGTAAGAAACACCTATAACATATCAAATTAATCTGTAAACATATAAGTGATAGTATATTGTCCTAAACAAACAAGATGTACTGGCAAAATATTTTTGAACATAACATGAAAGTTAAAAGTTAAGATAATATAAATACTTTTTTTCAGGAAACTCTTTTCCGATGACATGAAGTCCGTAGTCTCGTTGTGCAGGTGTAGCAGGCGCTGTCGTCGGCCGCAGGATAACAAAGATCTGCACGGTACAATAAATTTTAAAAATAAAAATTGAAATAGTGTTTTTAAAGCAACACAACTATAGTTATAATGTATGTAAGAAGGTAGAGTTAAAAATACAGAAATAAAAACCTGCTACATGTATAAAATTAATGTTTGTATGTCCATTTGTACATGTGATGATCTTTAGCAAAGTAAGGTAAAGTACCCAGTAGATGACACCTTAACGATTTATCGAGATGTTTATTGAGATGGTTTGGTATGAAATCATCTTAGACGGAACTGCTTGTCATTAATGGTTGCGCTAATTATTCCCCTTTCAAAATGTGACAAGATTGTATCAATAAAACTAATGTGTATTTTTATGTTATTTTTTAATAACATAAAAGTACTATGTTGAGTAGTTGACACCTAGTGGAAACTAAAATATTCAGTAGTTGACACTTTTTTTTTTCAGTAGTTGACACAGGTATGCTTAATTAATTAGAGAAGATAATCTCCATTCGTGAACCTTTTGTTTCCAATGCTCTTTCAGCGTTCTGAAAACCGCAACATCCATTGGTTGTAATACTCGTAGATGTGTTGCATTGATGTGCAGAGCAATGAGGATAATCCCATTTTTTTCACAAAACTGACTCACTTGTAAACTTAGGTGAAACTGATGCCCATCTACAAAAAGAATGACCGGCAAAGGAATCTTTTCTTTCTCTAGCCAAGGATGGAAAATGTCAGCAATAAATTCAAAAAACGCCTCACAAGTCATCCAACCAGAATCTGTTTTATCTATTAAGGCTATCTTGTGTATAATTTCTAAAATTTCCTTTTGTCGGTGGCATCTAACGAAAAAAAATATTCAATAGTTGACACTTACAGCTCCAATAGTTGACACCTCCTGTCAACTACTGAACAAAATAGTTCAAAATTATTTTAGAAGATAAAATTGAGTACTTTAACGTATTAGTAGCATAATTTACAATAAATAAAACACTATTAGCAAATTATACTACAATCCATAAGTTGACACTCACATGTCAACTACTCAAATTTATGTGATTTCGAGTTTCAGTAATTGACATGACGCCATTTATATAGTTTTTATTGAATGTGATTTTAAATAATATGCATTCACGCTTCAAACTCTAATATAATTAAAGAAATTAATGTTTATTTGACAATGTAAAATAATATTACCTTTCCAACATTAAAATTCTTTTCGCTTGCTCTTAACAAACTTCTCAAGAAAATAACAATAAAAATGGTGCGAGACGTGCGGTTGCCGTCATGCAAACGGGGTAACCAGTGGTGTTGTATAAGACACCACGTTAGTTTGTTTTGGTGCTGCAAGATATCTATACTATACCTTAGACACCATCTCGATTTATGGCAACCTGTATTTTTCTTAATATTTTATTTTCTTCCTCAAAGTGTCAACTACTAGTACAGTGTCAATTACTGGTGATTTTACCTTATATATATATAGATATGACTAATTGGTCGACAGATGGCGCCACTGTTATTCAAATGAATTTCATATATTGCCGTGACGGTCCATGCGAATTTGAATTGAAAACACTTGACCCAATCAATCGATGCCGTAAAACTGCGAATTGTGATTTTTTCGGATTTTACGCATTTCGAAAATCTACGAAAGCAGTTCCGTTCCTTTTCAAAAATAAAGGAATGTTTCCTTTGTTCCTGTGTGAAATTGTCTATGTCCAGTATGTACAGTACTTTCCTTCCAGGTGGCGTTAAAAAAAATTCCACCCCGTATTCACCGCAGACATCAGCGTCCGGGGCTGGTAACGAAAGGTTTAACAACAGACTCCGATGAGTTAGTTTTTAATTGTTCTCAATAGATGGCGTGCTATAAAATCTTATACATAATTTTAATCTATTATAAATAATTGAAATGATTTAATATAATTAGTCTATTTTGATATTTACTATGGTCTGCCCACTCCCAGTTCACGCTGCCGTTCCGTGGGAATATATCGCCTACCCTTGTCGTCTCGTTTGCCCTTTACTAAATATCCAAACTTTGACATTGCATATAAAACTAAATGGTCCAAATTACTATATGTAATAATAAAATAATATGAATTTCGCCAAAGTTACCTCAGCACTTAAAGCCTATATTCACATCTAATGCAGCTATTCAAAACAGATAAAAAAGTTTTTTTTTTTTTTAATTCCAAACATACAAAGATAAATATAATTCTACAATATTACAGACAGCACGACTTGAGATATCATTTTTTTATATATATATTCGTTAAGTAGGTTCAAATGTTCACACAAAAAAAGCAAATGTTACTAGTTAAAATTATAAAACAATGATTTGATTTCTCGCATACAAACCGTCACGTTATGACATAGTTCCCTAACTGTGAATTATTTGTCATCAATCAAAACTTAAAAAAGTGTTTGATATAAATGTATATACATACATATATATATGCATATTCATATATATATATATATTTATATGTATGATTTCAAAAAATCTGTCGAAGCAACACAACCATAGCATTAAATTGTTTAATGAAAATCCATAAATAAATATATTTCATTACCATCATTTGAGCCATATGTTGTCCACAGCTGGACATAGGCTCCCCCTATAGATCTTCAATAAGGCCGGTCCACTTCATGGATGGCAGCCCCACACTGCTCTTGCAGGTCCGTCGTCTCCACTCCTCCACTCCTGTCGTCCCAAACATTAAGGCCCCCTTGAAACCTCCTTATCTTATAATCCACACACTCATCTATTTTTACATTACCGTGCTTGTAAATTTAACCTTCTTCCTTAATTATTACAATTCAAAGTTTGACAAAGCTACTAGATAGATATAATTTGTTTTAATCTCCGGTGTCACAGTTTTAAATATATAAACGATCCGAATAATTGTATCTCATTTCAAAATATACACCGGGCTTAACAATATATATGTACAAGTTAAATATATATGTAATAATGAAATATATATTGATACTCACTTGTAAAAAATATTGCGCCTTGGTAAATTCAGGAGTAGGATTTGTAGCAAGCAGGAGCACTACATCCTTTATGGTTGAAGTGGCACATATATATTCCGTAGAGGTTGGCATAAGCGAAGAGTGTTGAAGATACTGGAATATTAACAGCAACAGTTAGATACAAATGTCATTAAATCATTTACCAGCCAGTTGCTATAGTCAACAAATTAAAAAAAAACAAATTGTCATATATAATAATAAATACAATTATACAGACTGATTTGTTTCAAATGTAAACACTTTAACAGTGTGAATATATAGCTAATATTCTGTCAATTAATGTGGTGAACACCCTATATAAAACATATAATTGTTTACTATCATGAAATTTGTGCTACCAGAAGTTATATAGTCTCTCGCATTACAATATAAAAAAAATGTTGCATATTTCAGAGCGAGATAGAGATCCTTGCTAAGTTTGTTGGAAGATATTGCCTGCAGGTACTTACAACAAGCCTTATTGTTAATATACAAAAGAGGCTTTTGCCTTTGCACGTGAACATCCTATGACTGAAATAATTTTAATTGTATTTTTAGACATAGGTTATTCAGTTTCAAAAAAAATTAAAGCGTAGGAATACAAGACCTTTCTAAATTTATAAAAGCTTGTCTTAAAAAGTTAAATGTGTTGGTGTCTCTATCAGTTTCAAGTCTGTTCAGTTGGAAATATCAATAATACAACTAAACCTCCTTTATATGCACTTATATGTACAAAAAACTACTGTGCGCTGTCTGTTAAAACATTTTCCCTAGATAAATATTAATTTAGATGTTTTATTTATTGTTTTTACAGCCTAACATATATGTTTTGTGCTATAACATATATCTTATTATCTACAATCAAATATTAAGAATAGAGGTATATATAAATGACAAGAATCTTTGGGATTGATGTCGCTTGATTATTTTAATATAATTTAGGCTATATCTGACAAAATGTAAATGTACATACCTGCGTTCAAATTTATTGAAAATATGTCATTGTGGTGTTTGTTCTTGCTTCTTCTCCACAACTATAACACCCTGCGAAGAAAATAGAGTCAAAAATAAAGTAAATTACATAATAAGTTGATAATGAATAAAAGTTCTGTTAAAATTAGATATCTTTAAAAATAATGAAACATGATACTTACTTGTCATATTGATATGTTCTTCTATTCCAATTTATTTGACTTGAAATGTTATTTTAAACAAAGTTCTTTGTGTACTCATCTCTGCAATCTGCGACAACATGCAAATAAATTCAAACAAGATTCAAGTTAGAATCTAATGGTTTCATTGAAATTAAACAACATATTAATTTTTAAGTCTTGTTTCTTTTATATATATCTAGGAGACATTTACTTTCATGTAATTTTTTTTTGGAAAATGTAGCGTTTTATATAAATTGAAATAGGAGGTAGATGTAAGAATATACTTGAATAGTTTTGTTTGATTTGTGGAGCATAAAGAGAAATCTATGAAATATTTTTACAAGAGAGCAAAATTAGTATGAACACTGGCAGCTTATGGCAGTTTATATTTTTCAAAATGGCTTCCGTGAAACTTTGTCATGTAGAAACAGCGTCAATCATGTTTTACATCAACGTATCATCCGTTGGACTTTATGTATTTATATATGATATTCATATATTTATATATGAAACAATATAACATACCACACAGATCCTGAAGTAATTTCGACTCCGCGTGCAAATTGGCTTTTTCTTATTTATTTTTTTCTATTAACTGATTATTCGATGTAACGTTCATTTGTTTTTTAAATTAATTTCTCAGCAGAAAAACAAATCACAAATAGAAGAATTTGAAGTTGTAAAGAACACGTGTTCATAAAAACGAACGTGGTCTGAAATTTTAAAGGTTAACGACACGCGAAAAAATTATAAAATGGTGTCGCAGAAGTATGACATAGATTAATGAAATGCTATGCTACATGAAATACAGAGTAAACTCACCCATAAATTAACTTCGAGAAGATAGAATTGCTTCCAAATCTGAATGATTCACTACGTTCTTCGTTTCTTAAAATTTTTATATCCCCGGACCAATCATTTTAATTAAGATATTTATAATTCTTATATAGTTGAAACTTAAACACACCACACTTCCATATTTCGTCTACGCACATGTCGAATAATCGAGAAAATTCTTTCATGTATCCTATAGTTTGCGTTCGTAAATATTTAAAATTAAAAAAAAAATCTTTTTATTTTTAATATATTATGTCTATCACATATATTAATTTATTTGTAATAAATCAATTTATTTTTCCTCTGAACATCTAAGCAATTTAAAATTAAAAATATTTTGTTTTACTGGTGTATAAAATAAAAATCACATTTAAATACAATAACTAACATCATTCAACTCTCTATTATTGACTAAATAATTACGTAATAATTAGTACATAAATTTTAAATAATGACAAATTAAAAATGTTGCCATATGTGATAGCAGTTTAAATTAACTTTGAGTTCAATTTAAACTTTTTGTAAATCATATCTTTTTTTATTTTTGCATATTACATTTTAAAATTTTCAATTAATGCTCATAATGCTCATACGCAATCTGTAAGATTCTGTTTATAAATATCTACCTACATCTTTTTCAGTTTTTTTTACCGATTCGAATTTTTGCTTTTTATTTTTAATATTGAATAATATACTATTAAATAAAATATTCTATGGTTATTATAAAACGTTTATTTATAATTATATATATTTATATCCACCGTAATTCACACATTTAATTATTTTCACTATCAATCATATATATCAAGAGGCGATTACAGGCTGGTAATGCCAGGTTTAAAAGTCCTCAATTAAATTAAATATTTTCAAATACGTTCCTTTTCTTCGGGCGATCCAATCAAAAGGATTGCGAAACAAATCTAGAAGAAAAAAAAAACAATATTTTATCTGATGTCTGTCCAAGTCGAATATTAGTGTGCCTATTTCATCACTCGCATCTCTCTGCATCATCATGCAATTTTTTTGGGTGGGCTTGTTCCACTAGACCTGGACTAATTACCATGTATAGCTGTTTCGCACTACAGTGTTACTATATGTTAAAAATAACTCTAGATTTCTGTATTAATAAATTTACGTCGACAATCGAACATGAGTCCCATAGGCGTCCAATAAAACCGGTCGCAGACTGCCTCCGTCATACCTTGGTACGGTTTACCTGAAACTTTTATTTAGATAGCCAAGTCAGCAATGTACTTGCCGCTACATATTTGACGAGATTGTTCTCTTAGCAGGTCACGCTTAGTCTAATACAGGTTTAGAATTTCGACTCAACAGCGACTGAACATGGTCAGAAAAATGGTCGCTGGAAATTCTTTCAAAGAGAATTCTAGTATAGTCGAGGGTTGGCGGCCTGAGTGATGAATTTCTAAATGTTGTATGATACATAGATTTGTATGGACAAAGCACCGGCCTTCGTATGTCGGGATAAAGCTTCTTTTTCCCGACATACGAAAGCTAGTTTTTTATTTAAATTTAACTCACCGTTGATACAGCAGGTTTTCTATTGTTAACCATAGAGGCTGATTCAAATCCATTTTTCCTGTTAATTATTAGTATCGGTAAAGATTTTCATACAGATGTATAAACTGAAATAAAAATAACAATTAATCACACACATATAGCAATTTCCTGATGCTATGTCTACCTACTGTGGGATGTACATAGGCGCGTGGTCTCCACTGGAGGACCTTTAGATTCCAACGGCTGTCGATAACAGATAGATTGTCGTTCGGACAACTTATCTATACTCATAGTGATTTTATAGAGAGTTACGTATTCGTTGGCCATTGATACCAAAAACTACATAACGAGATAAGGATGCGTTTACATCGGCGGAAAATTGTCAATTAAAATCTGTCACTGAATGAAATACAACTGGCTTCTACAAAACGGATCCTATCATAAATAATTTTCTCACCTTTATTTACAAGGGATAATGATATAGTCGAGTATGAAGCTGATGTCAGTGAACAGGAAAGAAGGCGGCCACCGCCCTGAGCTTAAACATATCTGTTTCCCACACAAAGAGCACTGCGTACCTGGAACAAACAAAATAAATAATAAATATTTATTCATTTATCAGCGAGGTAAGTATGTAACTTTAAGGCAGCTCTGGATCATTTTATGTAAAGCAGACTAAAGGCGAAGATATTTGAATAATATGTTTCACAGGTTAGGAATACAACAATACCTCACTTTGCGTCGTGGTTACGTTCCAAAAAAAAAACGCCGCAATGTGAATTAAGATTTTCTATAGCAAACCATGTAAAGATCGAAGATAGGTTCCAGGATCACGAAAAAACTAATTTTAAAAAGAAAATGGAACAGAGTGAACATTTAAAAAACAAAAGTAATGTAACACTGCCAATAAATAAATTGGAATAATATTTACCTTCTTTTTAACCAGAAACAACAGGTAAAAATTTATTTATATTTATTATTCGCTCTTAAAAAAAAGGACACTACGTAATTGAAACTGAACTCTAAAATTAGCAAAACAAAGTGAAAATAAAACTGTATTAAAATTGCGATGATTTGTAGTTAGAAAGGGAATCCCCGAGTTTTGATGGCATGCCGCAATTAAAAACAAAAGTGTTGCCATCTATTAGACAAAAAAAAGAAAATTTAAAAAAATAAAGACCCGAACCTAAAACAACGCAACCTCGAAAATCTAACGACGCCTAGTGAAAATAAGTACTAATTAAGCAGCGGTGCAACTTCGAAGAAAAAAAACACAAAACGAAACGACGCAAGCGAGGTATTGGTGTACGTAGATTTTCGGAGAACAAATTTTCAGTGGACGGGACATATTATTCCTATCGCCTATTAATTCTGTGGCCTATCGTTCCTCTTATCTTACATCTATAACAAGGTATTTTTGGACAAATGGTTTTAGAGGCGACCACGATCCAGTAGACGCAGCTCGGATGGATCCCCCACCAGGTAGACCGACATAACCAGGGTCACGGGACATCGCTGCTCATGCCTTGCAGTGA
Organism: Battus philenor; assembly: GCF_028537555.1. Lineage (NCBI taxonomy): Eukaryota > Metazoa > Arthropoda > Insecta > Lepidoptera > Papilionidae > Battus > Battus philenor. Next base: position 17,688,036 of record NW_027181661.1, read on the forward strand.
TGTGAATTTTTTTACTTCATCATTTTATTTTTTATATACTATACATACACTTGCGTGCAAATAAATCTCTATGATTCACAAATACCTATATTAAACATTTTAAACTTTATTATTAAGTACAATTATTTGTTGCATCCAAATAAGTTAGTAAGTATATTCGCCGACCACATACCTGATACTTCATACTGCAGGTGGTTTATATCTGGTACGTCTTGTTTGAGATAAATCGATGTGCATTTTGTTGGGTCAAGACATAACCCGTTGTTACTGACTTATTGCAACTTAAACCATTGCATTAGTGTATTCAAGTAACATGGTTGGTACACCTCATCCATGGCAGTATCGCGTGTAGGGGTACCCTGAAAAAAAGAGGTATATACACTGAATGAATTGTCTTGAAGACGAGTATCAAGAATTATATATCATGTGCCTGCCTCCAGGATCGAGAGGAACTACATATATATTTACGATATAAATAGCTCAACAGATTAGCAACCTGAGGTGGCAGTTGATAGACTACATAACGCGTATAACAAACAGACGTACATACATACACAGGTATTGCCTTTTAATATCGGAGGGAAATTTTTTCATTGGATACAAGATATAAGAAGTCCGGCCTTTGGAGGAAGGATATGTTTATGTGGTATTTCTACCCACTAAAACCCTCAAGGTGATCAACATCGATACGTTATTGATGATTGTATGATGTGTCTTAATGTAACGCTGCAACGAGGGACCGCTTTGCATTGCCTCACTTAGCGCTTTCATTCACCTCTTACGACATGGGATACCATAGCTTTGTTCTAATGAAAAGGTTTACACGGGTATAGCCAACATTCGTGCGAATATCTTCGGTGACAACTTCTCTGTACCGCGAACTCATTTCGACAAAGCATAACTGCTAACAGCACAAACATCATCACACCAAACGCAATGCAAGTGCTGATGATCGTTGCATCACTGGGTTATGAAGAGGAGATTACGTACATACAGATCATCATATAAAATACATAGGTCTTGCGCTGCTCGCGTCCAGCGACTTCCCACTAAGTCGTCGGTCCACCTGGTGGGGTGCCCACACCTCGTGATCTCCACTTGAGAACCCTTCGGCGTCAGCTGCCATTGGCTGCACGAGCGATGTGCCCTGTTAACTGCCATTTCGGACGATCATTTTATTGTAGCCATGTCGAAACTACGATCATAGCCATCTCCATTACTCTCATGAGTGAGTTTAATTCTTCTTATGAGGCCCATCGACTAATGGCGGCTCCAAAGACAACGATTTTGCAGATGAGCTGACATGAAGGGGCTTCAGCATGATAGTTTACTGCCCGGAGCCCCACATCCCACTACCAATGGGTAAGGCCAGGTCTCTGGTAGCTGAGTGTACTAGAAGTCAACGCAGTGAGCAATGGACAAGTCATGAGGAGTGCCGACAAGCACAAGGCAATGCCGAACATAAGCTGCCGACTCTCTGACGCCCTGCTCCGGCTGTCGCGACCCCGACTGCGTTTGGTGGCAGTGACATTAACCGGTCATGGTGTTTTTAACAAACGTCTATTTACATCAGGCGGTACGGACAGTCCTCTGTGCAGAGCGCGCCTGGAGGAGGACGAGACAGCTGCTCACGTACTACTTCGGTGTACGGGAACATCAAGGGTCTGCTGGGATTTCTCTAGGAGGTGGGTTGACTTGATTAAGACCAACCACGACGCAAAATAAGCGCAGTGCCGCTTAGTTGCGGAAACCAGCCCACTGAGACAAGACAAGAGGTCCATCCTAAGCGACCACATCACGGATCCGTATGTCATCACCGGCAACATACATTTCTCTATTACCTTTGTCTTCAAATATCGCTATTACTGTCATATATTCAGTGAGATAAATTAAATTAAAATTTAATACGTACTGCCTGTTTCGTGCGAAACGTCGATCTGTCTGTAGCAATGATTGTGCCGGCGTTCGTTTCGGGACGCTTACATCGCAGCTCATCTGTAATAAAAATATTTTTATTATTATCATTAAACCAAACAAGCAATCTGAAGTCGCAGTGGCAGGGCGGGGGGGGGGGGGGCACATAGCTTGTCTAGTTGTCTGTTGGTGACGATAGGTTAATACGACTACGGCATAATCAACATTGTGTGAGGTCGCTAGGCGTGGTCATCGAAAGATTCACAATTCAGTTTTCTATATTGGTAATATTAAGCCCTAAAAGGTTTAATATATTATATCATTTACTGCCAGTTAATTAATGATTTCAGAAATAATAAATCACCTTGATAAATTCAATATTCGAATTATTGTTCAATTTTGCTTTCTTTGGAGTTATTGTGATATTAGGGGGACCGGAAAGTAATGTCGTTTCTGTCGACATATTTTAAAGAAAAACCGACTAATTTGTTACCGCTCCAGCATTGATTTGTACACTAGATGGCAAAAGGTTGTTGATAACGAATATATATTGTTGATTAGAAATAAAAACTTGTTAAAAATGTAGTCGTGTGAATTTAGCTTAAGAAAGCGACATTACTTTCCGGTCCCCCTAATGTTTATAACACACAGCAATTACAATAATTTTACATATGCAAGCACGCACACAAAATAAAAAAAAAAACAAGATATAGTAATATTAATAAACACACACATGAAAACATGACTTAATTGTTCCAAATAGTATTTGTGTGTGTATGTATGTAATGATTTGTGTGTTCAAACGGATCTATTCAGCATAAAGCACGGACAAACTGTGGGAGTCGTAGATGCGCTAATGTGATGTCTGGATGAATAATTGGTGTAAGATTTTGTGGGCGAGCGGAGCCGACGGGCGAGCCTAGTGTGCCGACGTAGTGCAGTGGGCACGCGCACGCACCGGTGACGCGGGCGCAGACCTTTTGTTTCAAACAACAAAGGCGCAGCTTTGTTCTATTGCCCGCTGTCGCTCGGTCGCGGAGCTCAGTGCGCCCCAGGATCCCACGGCGAATGCACGTTCTTTTTACTCGCCCTCAAGCGTTAACAAATATTTGTTCGTGCGTTAAATAAATTGATAAAGTGTTACAAACATCTTTTAATTACACCCTAACACTTTAAAACCATGGCGCACTAGTGTACCTTATCTTGTCTTCTCCGTTTTTTACCATGCCTTCCTAAAATAGTCACGCCCTCCTATGTAACATATATATTTTTATATTAAAGCGAAAGGGTAAATAAATCGAGTCTCCTTTCGAATCGCCGCCTCCTGGGGCGTGGATCCAACGTAGTGAAACAATGACTTAAGCCCTGATGTAAAGTGATCGTGGCGGTCGCGTGGTTCATACCAATAATAAGAGGCTTTACGAACGTCATAGCATGGGCTGGCTATAAGACCAGAAAAGATGTCCGCTGAATCCTTAAGGCTTTAGATGATACCGCTAGGATAATTGTTAACATCATCTGAAGACACTGGATGAATGTTACCAACAGGTCTTATTTTAAATCTATGTGTGAGCCTTATTAAACATGATTAAGTAAAAGTTAAATTAGAACTCGAGAATGGTAAAAAAACAACCTCATTCCAAAGATCGTCATAAAGACAGAAATTAAACCACCACCGCGTCTACCGGCACGTGTTTCCCTCCACCATTTAGAGTTCTTTTCTGATTCGACCTGACAACAAAACCATGAGGCGACCGCGTCACGTATCCTTATGCATTCAGTGGCAACACACATTAGTCAACATCTTGAACTTCAGACAAATTAATATCTAATATATAATATCAAATATTGATGTACTAAAAAAAACAATGTTTACTTCTACCTATGCAGACTTTTTACTGCTAGAAATTGACCGCAGTCGCATTCGAATATAATAAAAATAAACGCATTTCAGATCATCCTGTATAATTTAACTTAACTAAAAAGAGAGCCATGCGAGTTATTCACAGCACAGAGCTGCGAAGGCAATTTAAACAGGTTCAATACAATAATTCCTACAGTGTCTTCCGAATATATTATAATTTACAATAATTGTAATAAGTTAAAAAAAAATGTCGAACGCACATACTGTATTTACAAAGCACCGCGATAAACTGACTGTACCAAAGTTATTTGTTATAAACGGAATTCGATTTTCAATATACCGCAGAATATTATTGAACAAAATTCAAAACACCCATCACAAGTAAATTGACGAAAAAGTCTTATTATTCAATAAACGAATATTTAAATGACAAGAATCCTTGGCATTGATGACGCCTGATTATTTTGATTTCATATAATATCAGAAATAGATTAATAAATAAAAGATAAGTTGGCGAACAATAAGAGTACTGTTAAAAGGTCCAATGTTGAATAATTTTTTTCTTTATATCAAGGTCACTTGGCAATGGAGAGTATACCGTAAGGCTTCGCTGAGATTTTGTAAATCGTAGAATGGTCTAAGTGGCAGCGCGGGGCATATCTCGAGTGGCCACGAGTAGGTAGACGCGAAATAGGAAACCAAGTGGATGGTTAAAGTCAGGAAATCGCCGGATGCGATGTGCGGTGAGGTTATATTTTGCTGACAGTATGATAATTTATGATGCATATAGATATTTGTAACCGAGTTGAGTTTTTTTTATATCGCCTCCATTTTTTTTTGACCCCCATGTTGAACGAAACATGCGAGCTAGAGAGTGATTATATCTTTTGCAAAGATATATATCTTTCTAGCTCCCGAGCTGGAGATGGGTATCTCTAATGCACACTGACCATTTGTTATATATATATATAACAAGCGACAAGGTGGATGCGGCGTTCTGCGTTATGCGGAAGGCCGCACAGCTGTTTAGCAATAAACTCAAGTTGGGCAGCTTCTGCGCTGCATACCAGACAGAGCTGCCAGCTTTAGCAACGCGACAGAGCTGAGCGACTCGCGGTCCGCCCTCCAGACAGTCGCGAGATCGGACACCCTCCAGCAGTAAAAGAGAATATCATAAAAATGAGAGGGAATGGCAAGAATGTTAGATTTTATTGGGTGAAAGCGCACGGGTCGGAGGGTAACGAGAGGGCGGACCAACTGGCCAAGGACGCGGCCCTGAAGAGTAAAAGACGACCGGAATATGAGGAATGCCTTATCTCATTCGTCAAGCGACAGCTTAGGCTGAGGACGCTTAACGAATGGAATAGCAGGTACATGGAAGGAACGACCGCATCGACAACGCGGAAGTTCTTCCCGGACGCCGTCTCGGCCTATCGCGCGCTCCACAGCATGAAGGTGGAGGGGGCACGGGGGGTTCTCTGAGTACCTTCACAGGTTCAAGCTCAAGGAGGACTCCTCGTGCTTCTGTGAACCGGGCGTGGACGAGACCGTGATCCACCTGGTAGCAGAATGCTCCGCATCTGGAGGGCTCCGATACGAGACCGAACCTCCATTATGAAGGATAAGGAAGAGAGAGAGTCCTTCCTCAAATTCTACAGAGAAGTGACAAAATATGTAATAAGTAGAAACAAAACACAGATTAGGCAATAAAATATTTTAAAACTGGATAAAATAAAGTTAACGAAAATAAAAATAGCGTAAAACAAAACTGTAATAAAATTGTGATATATACTGGATAAAGTAAATCAAAATATAAAACCCTTGATAAATTATAAATAGAAATATATATAACTGCAGTGTTTGACTTTTGCAGTTGTTTGGATGGATGTACGAAACGGAATGTCTGAGAAAGATAGATTTGTGGAATGAAAGAACGGAGAAAAAATAATGTGAAAAATGAAAGAGAAGAATAAAAATAAAAATGTAATGTGAAACAAATTATAATAATCAAAAATCCCTGTTACCACATAAATAGGGGTGCACCTGCAGATTTCTCAAATTCCAGACGGCAAAGGGACAAGGGCGCAAAGCCCATGACCAATTTTAAAGATACCTGAGGAACCTCGCCTCGAGCCGGGACATATTTTACCGAATTGTGAGGCCGCCGAGATCATAGATCGCTTCAGTGGACACACGAGACCTATTGCCTGTTGCAGCCTGTTCCAGCGCTAACACTATCCGAAGTGGCAGTAGTGATATTACCCAGGCAACTGACCAAGTCGAGGACTGTTGTTGCCTGTTGTCAGTTGCCTGGGTAATATCACTACTGCCACTTCGGAAAGTGTTAGCGCTGGAGGAAATAGCAGAAGATACTTCAGCAACGCTCCTGTCTAGTATAATCGAGATTTTGTTTCTGCGATACATGATCCAGACTAGAATCCGACGAGACCGGACATGAACGTCTTGGTTTGGACACTCGAATACGGCACGGTCTCTGGACGTTATGTATTTAATCACAGCTTCATAGCGTCACTTTATTTCTGTTACATTTTACTCCTGTTGTTTAGTAACGAACAGAGGCGGCCAAGGACAATAATGGCCTTTCATTAGCGACGTGCACACAAAACTATCTTTTGCCCAACGCTCTGGGCAGTCCACTAGTGAAGTCGGGTAAAGGAAACGCTGCGCTTCGAGAAGAGCATTGCCACACTTTCCAGTAGTCGTAAATCGGCGGTTGTCGTAAGACGTTCGCCGAGGTCTGAGGACCTGTCCTCGAGGCACGGCTCCTGACAGGACGTGGTCGGGAACAGACCTCCACGCGAAACTAAAAAAATTCAATCGCCCAGAAAGCCTCGTTTATGGCATATAACGGCATCGTATAGCTTGTATACCAAGACTGGTGATGTGGGTATGACCCCCCCCCCCTCCGCCCCGCCCCCCATCAGGTGGACCAAAGACTTAAGGTCAAAGGAAGCATCTAGTTGCGTAAGACCGGTCATCGTGGCGAGCTTTGAGGGAGAATAATGCCTTGCAGTGGGCGTCCACCAGCTGAAAAAGAAACCCCACGTCATGGAAGATGGATCCCTTAATTCGCTTTCTAGGATGTGATCCGTAATACGATACACCCGCTGTGTGCAGAAAGTAAGCGTAAATACCAAATTCGAGAATCGAACGCTGTTTCGCCTCAAATCTCCTTAAAACCAATTATTAATTACCATTCAATTTGTCGTAAATACGTACATACTTAACACTTAGATAGTTAACTACGTTTTTAAGACATCTGTCATTCGTGTCGTAAAAAAGTTCGCGCCTTAGAATGTCTAAGTGACATTACGAGTAAGGTACCAAATAACCGTTAATATTCTTTTTTTAATTATTATCATCAAAATAATTTATGATCATCGTTTCATACTTTGTTAACGTCTGGATATAGGCTTAAGAACCTTAAGGCTTCAGCCATCTGTTCTACTTTTTACCAGTCCAGTTACTTCAACCATATCCCAAGCATAGCCTTATTCATCACTTGTTGATCTGTTATTCCGTTGCTGTATGAATGTATGTTTCACCACAATGAAAGTTTTAATCAAAGTTGGATGTATGTAAAAAAGAAATTATAAATGTGACGTATGGCAATAATTGAATATTCAAAAAACATCGATTAAGACGATTTATGGGACACCACATGACTTTTATTGCGCGAACAGAACATAAGGTAGACATTAGATTTTGCAGCTAAACATTATTACTCACTTAAGTTTTCACAGAGTGGACCTTAATATATTTGTATGTTATACATTATTTGTGATGAAATAAGAAATGCAGGGTAAAATGCAAAAAACAATAACAGTGCAATGAAGTTATATTGTACTCGCGTGCAAGCAGCTGTTAGGATATAAGTTCAGTCGCATGGAAGAATAAGCACGACCAAATCTAGGCATTCGCAGTGCACAGGAAAGACATAAGAAAGAAAAAGCCAAGAACATTTATAATTTTTATTTTTATCGAGGAAAAGTGACAAAATAAAAATATTAAAAGTATTCCATTCCTTCAATAATTCATAACAAAACATACTTACACGCTAAGCAATGTATGTACAAACATCAAATATTTGAATACATTGATTACATAAGCGGAAAAAGGCATTAATACAACAGATTTTACTAATTTGTAAAATGTGTGCATATTTAACTAAAATTAAGTTATTATAACTTTATAATGTGAAATTAACTGAAATAATTAATTTACCGCAGACAGAAATAGTTCTCAGTCTAACTCAATGTTTCTTTGGATTTTTTAAGGCAAGTGTTTTCTATTCCTCTATTTATAAGTCTACGCTTCAATGTCAATTAATATAGTATTGGTTTATGACACATTAATAATAATTCTGGCACAAACAAACATATATATGTATCTCTTTAATGGTGCATATATCCATTGATGGGATATTTACATGAATATATAGAAAAGCGTTATCCATTCTTGTGGTTACAAGTCAACTCTTCAAAGTCAATTAATAAAGGATTGATTTATGATACATTAATGATTATTCTGGCACAAACAAACATATATATGAATCTCTTTTATGGTGCATATGACTATTGATGGAATATTTACATGAACATATAGGAAAGCGTTATCCATTCTTAGGGTTACAAGTCAACACTTCAATGTCAATTAATATAGGATTGATTTATGATACATTAATGATAATTCTGGCACAAACAAACATATATATGTATCTCTTTGATAGGATGTTGATGAAAATATATACCTAAAATTATTTATATGCTAAGAAGATTCTCCCTACCCCAAGCAAACATAACTGAGCCCATCGCATGATTTAAGTTTTAGATAAATAGACATTTTGATAATGGATTTCTTAACAGTATACAGTAAATAAGTTAAGCACAGGCAAGCGTAAATATAAAACATCACTTTGAATATCATTTCACTCATGTAATGGCTGAATGGCGGAATCTGTAACAAACATATTGTACTACAAAACAAACTTTATAGATATACATTCAAGCTGTAATATAATATCGCATTTGTAATTTAATACTAAGGGATGCAATAGTAGCTCAAGTTATGTTACCTGTTAACTTTGACTAAAACAGAATATATTCTCAAATTTCAATCATCTCATTTCTAAAATGGGGCAAAGGCAATAGTCAAAAACTGAATTTACTAAACTAAGTAAACTAACTATCTTGTAAGCAAGCAAAAATTTCAAATCCTACTTTTATATGTATGATATATTTATATTAGATTAAAAATCATGTGTACTAAAAAAGTAAATATTAGTTATAAAATGTTCAATTTTATGAAGTAAACCCATATTTTTAATCTAAAACCTTACCATCAAAGGTTACTCTGTGATTGATGAATAAACTCATTTTGGCCCTTTTCCGACAACACAATACTAACCGCCTCTATTAACTGGTTAATATAAATAAAAACCTCTCAAAAATCGCATAGCAAAAAGTATTCACAATAATGACCAGATAAATCATTACAGCCTTCAAATAAAATCGCCAAATTTTGAATAACATGGTAAGTCTCTCCGGCCTAATGGCTAACCCAACACCATCATCATATAAAGTTGAATATAATGCTGAAAAACTTGTTATTACAAAAAGAAATTAAATTAATTAGTTGTAATTATGTACTAAACGTACAGACGTTCATATCTGTAAGCAGGAGACCCATACCATGCAGAGGGTGTCTATCAAATTACATGAATAACTGCAGACAGCTTGATAATTGCAAAAGATTTTGCTTAAAAATGCAACATACCTGTAATCTCCATTACGCCAGATTATATGCAATTACTTTGATTTACTTTGCATATATTTGCAATTAGGATGTCAGTTTCACTAAAATAAAAAGCAAATGAATCAATAAACAGTTACTTATGAATCAATTTCAAACTGCGCAGTGCAGTTGAAACAAAGCAAAGAGCAAAATACAGCAACATGTGATAACAACAATATTAATTTTTAATCTTTTAAATATAATATTCAATAACAAGTTATAAATAACATACATATCATCATTAAAGAGAAAGTAATGTCCTTTAACTGGCAACACTTTTTCATCTATCTTCATATTTGTAAGCAATTAAAACTAAATGGAATGACAGCGATAAAATTATGTACTTGTGTATATTGTGTATGTAATTATGGACTTATTTTCTAAATTTCTTAAATTACCTTGATTTTACTAAATACAAAACATCACATAAGTAGTGTGGGACGGAGATAGTGTTCTGTGAAGTCGAAACTAGCCAATTGTCCCTATCCAAAGGTCGATGTGTGATGATATTTATCGCCAGGTACTTTCGGCAGTATGTGTATTCTCTTCTCTCTCTTTCAGAAACTTCAGGAATACAATTGAGATGTGCAGTATTCAGAAGCCTCTGAAACATCTTCCCTTCCAAAACACTCCAGTGGCAGAAGACAGAGGCTTATTGTCAGTTCACGTAGCAAGTGATGATCGACCAATAGAGACAGGGGTGCTTATGATACGGCTTTTTTGGCCCGTTTATTGAAGGTAAATCTCTCACTCTCACAAATTACTTCGCTCTTTATCATTCATCATATTTATCTTTCATATTCTCTCAATCTTCACCTCAATCTTTCACCTAACATTTTAATCTTAATTTACCATTACAATATGATAGTACTTATAAAAGTCGGTCACCAAGAAATCACTCAAGAGGATGTTTAGAACTTCACTGCAAAGTTGATGCCAAAATGAGGGAATAGACAGAGAAACCACGGTCACAGATAATTACAGTGTGCATGGAACACATGGTTTGTACAACCGATGTCTGTTGGTGCTAAAAGGTTCTCGAGCGGTAATCATCACCAGGTACATGATACATGGGTGGGCTCCCCACTAGGTGGACGAGGAGATTTACATAGTAAAGGCTGTGAGAAGTTGATGAATGTGGGCGGTCACATGAGACCAATTATTGTGGTGATCTTTGATGGAGGATTTGATGATGTATATACAGTCTATTTGACACCTATTTCTAGTCACACTGTGTAAAGTAATGACCCTTAAATGTGTGATATTAAATTAAATTTTCTATTGTAATGTTATAAGTCAATAAAAAGATAATAATACATAGTTGATAATGTTTTTTCTTTTGTAGTTATATATTATAGCAAATCACTCCCTACATTAATATCATTTTATAAAATTAATACTGAATTTATACAAAAATAATTTATTTTATGGCAATTATAACCTTACTTTCTATAGTGGACTATAAAAAGGAATTATTTGTAACAATTACGATTATTTACTAAGGTCGCCATTTTGATTTTTAGAGATTGATATGACTTGTATATATATTAACACATGATTTTAAATTGTAATATACATACTGACCTATTTATAATTGTTTATTGCATTTTATTTAACATCTTTGTCTCAGTATTTATTGTTTTATCATTAGTTTTTAGTTATTTAACAGGTTACCAACACAAATGGATTAATTTTGGAATATAATTTGGTACTGTGCCGTATTTATCAATTAAAAGAAAACTTAAAGAGTCGAACATTTTTATAACGAGTTAATTTACACTATAGTAATTGTTGAGAAATATTGTTAAATGGATTTTAATCGCTGTTTAGATACAAGCCGTAAAAAATACGTAATAATCATACTATACCTGTTTCGTGTGTGAATTTCCGCATCGAAACCTTGATCTTGTGTAGTAAATTATGTTCAGTATCATTCAATACATCATAAAGAAATGCTTTAGATAAACATTCGCATTTACAGATGTCGTTAGCAATTGAATCTGGAATTAGGGAATGAAATGACGTCGATCCCATTGCGTCGGCATCATTTTGAACTGATTTAAGCCACTTAAATGAAAGTTTTACCCGTTTTTCGTCCTTACCTTTAGGTTAAGTCACTCGTGGGAAAAGACGTTTTTGACATATCTTAAAACATTGCCATCTATTAAAACATTGCCATCTGTTAGCAGGAATCTAAAAAAAAACAAATACGTTCCAATATTTATAATTTAAATATTTAATATGGCTTTAATTATTGTTATAAATTAAAATCAACAAAATATTATTTGTGATTTTGGAATCCATTATGGAGCTGGGTGATAAAAAGAACTCAATCGCTGTGATTTAATTACATATAGTGTGTATGGTGCCAAATAATGTTTTAAAAATCCTCCTTGATATATTTATTATAACAGTTTTTGTCCTAATCCGGACTAGGCTACTGAAAACAGTATTTATGTGTTTGTTTTATTTTGCAATGTTTTTTCATATGGTCCCCATTTTTAAGGACCTCGACAATACCTCTCTTAGGTCCACACGGAAGGTTTTGCTTAAATTCTTATTCTTCTTAATATCTCTCACACGTTCTTCTTCTATCCGTCAAATTATTTTCTATGCCTATCTATTTCTTTACCTTCCATTTCTTATAACCTTTTAACCTTTATCGTTCCTTCTGGATTGCTATTTTACAATTTAGATGTGTTTATTTATTTACTTTAGTTCCCTTTTTCTTATAATCTAATTTCTTATTTTTATTGTTTTAACTTAATTCTGTATCACATTTTGTTACTTTTTTTCTTTACAATTACTACTGATTTTATAACCTTTTATTGCCGTATTTGCTACCTTTTGATAGTAATCCAAGAAGGTGTTCCAATGTTTAAAATAAAACTGGTTGCAAATAATAGAAATAAAATGTGCTGGATGCATTAATTTTATTTCAGTCTTGCTATTTTATAGCTAAAGACGTTTTAGATTTAAAAATGGTTTTTATTCTAAACATTTACACTTAAGTGGTTGACGATTTCTATGAGGATGTTACTACAGTATTTTATTTTGATAGGTTGTTGGGTTGTAAATGCAGAGAAAAAATTTATATACATTAAAAATTTATTTAAGATTTTTCTCTGCAGCGTCATTGTTGACTGGTGGATTGACTGACAAAACGGCACATAGGTAGTGTGGGACAGAGATAATGCTCTACGAAGCCAAAATTAGCCGATTGTCTCTTTCCAAAGGTCGACGTGCAATATTTATCGCGTAGTACTGTAAAGATGTTGTTATATTTAAAAATAAACTTAAAAATAACACATGTTGATGTTTTTATTTATATATCTAAGTTTAGTTATATATGTAAATTTTAAACAATTCAATGTAACATGTTTTGTATATTTTAACAACATGGGGTCTCGATTCCAACACACTAGCGTTGCAGGAGTTTCTTTTGCCAGTTCTCCCAGCGTTGAGGCTTTGCAAAGTGGAAGCCGGGATCACCTCCTAGGAGCCCTTGAGCTAAGTTACTCCATAGAACGTTCATTGAAGCGATGGTAGAACTTGGCGACCTCCCAATCCTGTAAAATAGTAATACGCCGCGGCTCAAACCAACTGCAAATGCTATTTGGGCAGCATTAAAAGTCGTGTGCCTCTAGACCTTACATTGCTATTATTTGATTACTGTTAATTAATTTATTCATTTAAAAATTACAATACGTAATTATAGTATATCATACCGAAATAATCACATTATATATTCAAATGTATTATATATACCTGAATGATAAATAAATTTATTCTATTTAAAAAAAAACCTCTGTCTCATGTTTTTTTCTCGTGGCTTGCAATGCATTTTATGTGGGTAAATTTTTAATATCCATTCCTGATAAATTTTAAGAAGTTTCATAATTAAATTGAGCTATAGTTTGGTAATATTCATTTTTAATAAACGCTCTCTTCAATCTAAAAAAATCGATGTTATTTGGGATTAGGTGGAATTAAAATTATTTTAATAAAATCACTTTCTAGTTATTAATATATTCTAGAAATGATAACCATGTAGGTGTTGGGTTGATAGAAGTTTCTAGATGATAAAGGGTTGTGTTGTATATTTATATTCTGAAAGAGAAATCGATTATTTGAATTCGATGTAAATATTTTAAAATGTAAGGTAGTTTTGATTACCCTACTGTCAGGCGTTGGTTCTTGGTGGCAGATATGAATTTTCTACCCTCCAATTTTTTTAAACATTGCTGGATCACGAGCGTCGATACACGTTCTCTTGGTGTTGCAGTCTCGAAGAAGACAGCCGTGATTTTATATTAGATCTATCTGGTGATGTATATAAGTTATACATATTGTCCAAACCTACCAGTGATACTTTTTTAAATATTCTTTTCAACAATAATCACACGTGAATTTCATTATGGAAGAAAAAACATCACTCTGTGTCGCTACCATAAGTAAGTGATCAATCTATTTTTTTTTAAATCTATATCTATTTATTTATTAAAAGTAACATCTTATGTTTATAATGTACTAGGCCGCAGCAATCAAAATTGTTTTAAATTACCTTTATTCCGGCGTGTTATAGGTTATATCAATTAAAAAATTTTTATCCTTTTCGCAGAAAAATCCGAGACTCAAAAAGAGAATCAGCTCTTTTCCATTGTGAACAATATCTTGAATATAAATCAGCAAACGGAATTGCCACCATTAGATGCGATATTACAAATTTGTAAGGAAATAGTGGTTTGCCTCTGTAAGTACAGCTTTTATTCATTCAAGTTTCTAGAAGTTTCAAGAAGTTTCTAGAATATTATGCATTCTTAAAATTTTACGCAAATTACACTATTACATTTTAACCTATTCCATAGATATGTAACAGCGTCTGTAGAGAGCGCTCCTATTGTATCTTCTGTTTCAACAATGTCGGACGTAACTTATCCCGGGTTCGTTTTAAATATTGCATAAACCATTATAAAGATTCTAATTGCACATTCGTATATCGTGTTTTGTTTTTACATATAAATAAAACAGAATTGTCCGTTTGTAATGCCAGCTTTTTACTTACGCACATGAAAATATATACTGTCTGTCTGTATTTTCCGGCTAATATCTGAAATGTCTGGACCGATCCTGATGGGACTTGTACTGGAAGGTAGCTGATGTAAAGAAAAGTAACTTGGGCTACTTTTATTTTAGAATTTTTTTAAAGTCGCGGGCACAACTCGGGTACGGAAACTTAATATGTAAAGCCTACATTTCTTAAACTACTTATTTAATGTATTTTTTAGTATTTTTATGATTTACAAGCGGACATTACAACCTACACGTTAAACCTGTGATTTGAAATTTAAACATCTGTAAGAATCAGAGAAAATGTGAACAATGAGAGATTGGGTGAACATAATAATTAGAAATAAAAAAATTATTGATAATATTTGCCATCAGGGGCGGCTCTAAGTCGTGTAGTGCAATGAAACCCTGGCGCCCTCTAGGCCTGACCCCCCCGCCCAACCTGCGGCTATAACTATTAACTTTGCCGTCGTAACAAGAAAGTTTTGTTCATATTCCAATAAGCTATTTTAAAAGTATGTATATCTCATAATATCGTATTAGTTACGGCCTTTCTTCTTATGACAGCAGAATAACACTCGTTGTTTTTATGCCTGTAGCACATCTCTGTTGCGAAACTAAGCGACTAACTGCGATAGATTCCAAGAAGATGCTCTTAGCTGTCTTAGAGGGCGCTGCTGCGCCCCTGAGACGGCGGCGCCCGTGTGCATGCACACCCTGACCTGTAGGTTAAGCCGCCCGTGCCGGCCATAAAAATAAGGGTGATGAAATGTTCCCATTAGTGGGGTTATTCTTTTCAATTGCATAAGGGTGTTATTATTTCCAGCGCAAACATCACAACACATGGAAGGACTTTCCGCTATACTATTGATTATGGAAGATTTCCTCATCGACAACATAAGTGAAGGTTATATTCAACGCAACATGGTCATTGCTACTGTGTTAGAATTTGTGTTTATTCTAACATCAGATCCAAGTGAGTATTTTTTTTTTTTAATTATAAACTCCCGTGTCTTCGTTTGTTCGATGCTAGAGATCTCAATCACTGATCTTATCTCCTCTTCCTACATCTGTAACGGTACTTGGCATCATTTATTTATACTGTGGAATCTACGGCAGCAAGAGATCTAGTTAAGTTCTCATCAGCCCGGGGGCTTTTACTGCTTCATCGGTACCCAAGGGCACGTGAACCTATCATAAAATTATCGCTGAGCAGTCGCAATCCAGTTGCATGATCAAGTTCGTACGTAGGAAACCTGAGCTACACGGTGAACCAAGGATGGAACATCCAACCTCGGTTCGCTCACGCTGTTCCTGGTTATGCAGCGGGAGGCCGCCCCCCCTGAAACGGATATTGTCGTACAGCAGTACAACAGTGTCATTGTAAAGGACAGGCGGTGATGGAAGTGTGTATAAAAAAAAACAAATCCTCTCATTCTTTCAGTGATGAACTACTTTTTTAATTCGTACTTACAAAACCTGTAATTGCATCCACAAAGGAGCATCAGTTTATTAACTAATTACGGTAAAAGTTTCATTTTTGCGATTCGTCGTCCAACACCCGGGATTCCCATTCAGGGAGCGGTGTCGCGGAAATATTTATACCCAGTTTAAAGCGGCAAGTGCAACACAAGCCAGCCTATTATATATTTTTATTATGTTCAAGTTTCAATTGAGAATCGTTTGGGTAACTCACGTTTCATCATCATTTAGCTACTGTCTGCCTATGATGAAGGTGATGTTAATTACATTACACTGTTCACATATTTACTTTTTACAGGGTATCATGCCAGCGTGGTTACTTCCGCCGTGCTCGTTATTTGCAACGCCATGGACAGATACCAGATATACGAAGCTGCCAAGAAGCTGCTGCTGAATGAGCATCCGTCGTTGGCTCACCGTCAATTGCGAACATCGTTGTCGTTTTTGATGAGTTGGTTATATCTATGGCGTCCCACGGCTGCAGTGGGCGACTGGGTGCATGCCTTTATTCGTGTCCTGGAGGTAGGTTCATTCATATCTGCTTCGTGAAATAAATAACATATATCGATTAAATAAATTCATTATTAATTTTACTTTGAATAATCCAAAAATTTATACTTACACAAGCGACGTCATGAAGTTGAAATAAAATATTGCAAACATAGTTTGTGATAAACTTTATAATAATTTATGATTTTATTTATAGCAAAGTTTAAAAGTGAACATGCTATGTTTTTGTGGTACCGATAGGTGTGAAGATTATCACGGCGAGGGTCACTTTACTCGAGTCAAGCCGGCGGCAGGCTCCGAGGTTGATAGACGCCGCCATTTCTATTTTCGGAATCGCGAATAATTGTTGAATTGTCTTAACTATACTGTTCAACCAAATTTTTTGTTTTTTTTCAACTATGTGTTTCAAATATGCAAGTTACAGAGGCAAGGAGTTTATGTAAAAATAGTTTAGAAAATAGTATGCCCCATGCTAGTGTTAACAGGCGTGGTTGTATAGAACATGGACGTGTATAAAAATTACACAAATAATTTATATTTTCAGGACAAAAATTATTACGATGTTTTGATAGAGGTTAGCTTGGATCACCTGTCGTGTATGTTCAAGTCGCTGGGAACTCAGCGATCAGTCGACTCCATAGTAGAACTTATCTTCCACGTGTTGGCGTCACTTCGCACAACAAAGGCGGCTTTCCACAGGGTAAGAATACGTTTTTTAAAATATTTCACAGTTGGTAAATATTACAAGAGACGATCAGGTAAGCCTCGCCTTCACCGCTTCCACCTCCGTCGCAGTGTACACGTGTAGACTCTGAAACACAATGCTTTACTTTTGATTACAGTTCACGGACCCTTCCGCTCCGTGAACTCGTGTAAGACGAACCTGCAGCACATTACATAACCCTACGAACTTCGTAGTAAATTTATTAGTATTTTATAGTCAAATATTAATAAATTTATATAATTTTTTTTAATAAATCTTCTCTTTTATTAATAGTAAACAAAGAATAAATAAAGTACCCGGCGATAGATATTGCACATCGACCTTTTGAAGGCGACAATCGGCTAATTTCGGCTTCGTAGAGCGTTATCTCTGTCGCAAACGCTGTTTGTGTTTCGTGCTTATATGTTATATTATTGTATTAGGACCTTGAATAAGTTCTCGCTGTTTTTTGAAAGATGGCGTTGCGGCACTCTGTGCCTGGAATTTCGTACGGTACCAAATCACCAAAGTAGTGCTATATGTAACCTCAAATTATAGTAGAATAGATTTTACCACAGTGTCAACTACATATTTATTTGCCTTTGAGAAAATGTGTGTGAAAATTTTGTGCCAAATAAAGTGTTTTTGCGGGGAATTTTATTGCACTGCTTTATTCAGAAAAAATCTGCAGCAGAAGCACACAGAATTCTCGTTGAGACATATTTTGACAATGCTTTGTCGAATACAACGTGCAGAGACTGGTTTAGGCGCTTCAAAAGTAATGATTTTGACCTTGAAGACAAAGAGCGTTCAGGAGCACCGACAAAATTTGAAGACAAAGAATTGGAGGCATTGCTTGAAGAAGATCCATGTCAGACGTTAGAAGAGCTTGGGAAAACGTTACAAGTCGATGCGTCAACAGTTTCAAAACGTTTAAAAGCGTTAGGAATGATCCAAAAGCAAGGACATTGGGTGCCGTATGAGTTGAAGTCGAGAGACGTAGAGCGACGTTTTCTTATGTGTGAATTGTTGCTCCAACGACAAAAGAGAAAAGGTTTTCTGCACCGTATCCGTCACTGGGGATAAAAAGTGGATTTACTACGACAATCCAAAGCGAAAAAAATCGTGGGGTATGCCGGGTCACGCATCAACATCGTCGCCTAAACCAAATATCCATGGTTCTAAGCTTCTTCTCTGCATTTGGTTGGATCAGCGGGGCGTAATTTATTATGAGCTGCTTAAATCTAATGAAACTATCACGGGAGCTCGCTATCGACTTCAGTTGATGCGTTTGAGTCGCGCTTTGAAAGAAAAGCGGCCACTATACGAGCAGAGACACGACAAAGTGATTTTATTACATGATAATGCTCGGCCACATGTGGCAAAACCAGTCAAAACTTACCTGGAAACACTTCAATGGGAAGTTCTGCCCCACCCGCCGTATTCACCGGACATAGCCCCCTCCGATTACCACTTGTTTCGGTCGATGGCGCACGGTTTAAGCGAGCAGCGCTTCCATTTTTTTGAAGAAGCCGAAAAATGGCTTGATTCATGGATTGCCTCGAAAGATGAGTCATTTTTCCGACGGGGGATTCAATTGCTAACAGAGAGATGGGAGAAAGTGGTCTCTAATGATGGACAATACTTTGAGTAATGTCATTGTAAGCATTGTATTTTAAATATTTTTTTTTGAAAAAAAAAACAGCGAGAACTTATTCAAGGTACATATAAAAAATAGCCAGAATAAAACTGATGGTCAGCAAGCTTGACGCAGCCAAAGAGCCAACGTTAGGAACTGATGGCGCGGTATAGCGAAGACGGAGATCACTCCGTGTGCAGGGTACCGCGACCCCCTGCGTTGGGGACAACGGTGTGAGGAGGAGGACGTTCGACTTGTAGGGTCAACATGACCAGGTCCTCGTGTGCGATCCTTAATCCTCACGATGAATATCATAAGAGCTCAGCCTCTAAATTGAGGCTGTATGAACTTAGCATGCGAGGCATTTCTCCTGGGTGTTTTTTGATTCTATCCAAAATTATCATCATATTGTTGGCAAATATCAGAGTGTCATGTTCGTAAGCAGTGACATATGTAGCACTTGCAGGCCTTACAGGCTTTTCTATTTATTTAACTCATCTTTTAATTCTGCCATAGATTGCTCCCTTCGTAGAAGAAATATTGCTTTCACTGGCTACGGAAAAGGACAGGTGCTACCAGCAAAAAGTCGTTGATGTGTCAAAAACCATGCTAAAAAATTGCCTGAAGCAAACCAAGAAGGAAGATATTGAGGAATTCAATAAGAAATTCTCTACATCTGTAAGCTGGCTTAAAAGCATTCTTTTAATATATTATTACGTTGACCGGAAAGTAATGTCGCTTTCTTAAGTTAAATTCGCACGCCTACATTTCTAACAAGTTTTTAATTATAATCAACAATATATTCACCTTTGTTATCAACAAACTTTTGCCATCAAGTATACAAAATCAATGGGTATTTTCTGTTAATTATGTAAATAGAAACGATATTACTTTCCGGTCCCCCTAATATGTTTTTTGATAATAAGGATGAGTGTCATATCGTGTGTTATGATTATTTTATTAAATATTTAATTATTTTTTATTAAATACATATGGCTTCACTATAACAATCTGTCCGCTTCGCCTCGCGTCAGTGAGACGTGCGGCCTGAGACTAAGACAACTTCAACTCAACCACCCTTATATTGATTCAGCTAAAATGTCTTGGGAAAATAAGATGACATCCTTTTCCGAAAACCGAGAAAATCAATCGGGCGACGCTTCTGAGGTATCCCGAGTTCAATGTAGCTGTTAAAGCCACAACGGCTAACAAGGTCCAGCACCATCTAGTGCCCGTATTTGTTTGCCCCAATAATCGCCACAATCACTTGACTTCCAGTGACCCTAACTATGCAGTCGGACCTCCTAGAGAAGGTCTATCATTGAATAATTAAAAATCTTATATATAACAGAATGCCACCTGAATTAAAGATGGCGTCTGACATTAACACAGTCTGTTCTTGTCACACTCATGGAGTAAGAGATATGTGGGAACCTCGGGGGCGGCTTAACCTATAGTGCAGGATGTGCAACGCACACGTGCGCCGCCGTCTTAGGGGGCACTGCGGCACTCACGGAGACGGCGGCAAAGTTAATAGTTATGGCCAAGGGGGGGGGGGATAACTTAGGGGGCGGTAGGGTTTCTTTGCACACGGGCGCTACACGCCCCTGGGGAACCTCATGTACCTGAGTGGAGGATGGTGAAGCCCAGTTCAATGGGGTTAGATATGGGACAAGTTATAATGGAGATTGATGAAGTGTAAAATATATATAATTATAAAACAGATTGAGATCCTGAAGGAATACGCGATGTCATCGAACGCCTATTTCCTGGATACGTCGACTTGGAACCTGCCCGATATCAAGATCATGAAGACAGTGGTATCCAAGCCTGGTTTACTGAATATTGGGAATACCTGTTATATGAACTCCATCCTACAGGCCCTATTTGCTACAAATGTGTAAGTAAATATTTTACTAACCCGATAAATCAATGTCTGTTGATAAATAAAAACGAACGCTTCAACTATATATTGTTGTAAATATTTTCCAAAACTAAATATATAAATAATTACAAATTTTAGTTGAAATACATATTATGCGCGAGAATCATGCGATTTTTTTTAAGAATCACTTCGGATATTCGTAAAAACAACGTAACGTAACATCTGGCGCATTCAACTTGTACAGGATG
Organism: Battus philenor; assembly: GCF_028537555.1. Taxonomy (NCBI): domain Eukaryota; kingdom Metazoa; phylum Arthropoda; class Insecta; order Lepidoptera; family Papilionidae; genus Battus; species Battus philenor. Next base: position 17,709,165 of record NW_027181661.1, read on the forward strand.
AATATTAATTATAACTGGGTACTCCGATTACTCCGGCTTAGGTTTACACACGTCTGCAGTTATTCCACTATCAAAGCTGAAATCGACATAGTTATGTAACATACTCTATGTTCAAAAAGTAAGGTAAACTTGTTATACAAACTAACGAGAATTAGGAAAGCAGGTATTTTATTCTAGGTTAGTAGAACTGTATAAAACCTTTGTCAAAGTTCTGTTTGATCAAAATGCTCAATTATCTCAGAGTTGAGGTGTTTTAGTGAACTGTTTCAACTTTGTCAAACGCGTCAAGTCTAAATTGATGCTAAAATAGCTCAATTTGAAAAAAGAAGTGACAAAAATTGGACTATAATATATTTGTGCAACCTCCGTATTCATCTAATTTGGGTCCGTGCGCCTTCTGTCTATTCAGCGAACTCATGACCAATGCGGGGATTCCCGTTTTGACAAATTAGAAAGATAATAACGGAATCCAATGTCTTGAAAGCTATACCGGAGACAGACTGTTGTTACTGTTTCTAAGACTGGAAAAAGCGTTGACAAAAGTTCCTTTTATCGTACAGGAAATAATTTAAAACGGTTGAAATTATTATGAAAGAATAAATAAAGATTTTACATTATACAAACAAATTCACATTACATTTTGATCATATTATAGCATGCTATAAATAACAGACTATTAACTTTACATCTCAATATTGAGAGTTTTTGTTTCGTTGTGCTTTGTATCAGATGATGAGCGTTTAATCCATCAGGTTTCGCAATCACGTGGTGATGGAAATGTATGATCGGCCGTTTTGGACCCAACTGGGCGCGCTCTTCACTAGAATGATGTTTCCTGTGACCAGAAGGATCTCCCCGTCAGAGTTTTGCAACTTGTCCAGGCCGTTATTTTTCAATGAATTCGAACAGCAGGATTGCTCCGAATATCTTATGTGAGTTTTGTACATTATTTACTTATTATTACAATTTTAAATCACAGTATAAAAATAACAATAACAAAAATAGAATGAAAAAATATATATGTTATACTTTGTTAAATGACAAAATCATTAATTATTTAATTATTATGGAAACCTTGTGTTTTATTAATAAAATAGATATAACCTGATATTTTTGTATATGTATACCCATGGGCCATATAGTAAAGTTTTTTTTCGGCCCATATACGCCCACTACAAGGTGAAAGCCTTCGCAAAAGATATCAATGGAGTATATACAATATTCGCCACGTTTGGTTGGCGATCACAGTGTGGTATTATGGTACGCAGAGGACACTGTTTACAATCCTCTTGAAACATGTTTTAATTACACCTATCCCCCCATTTACACGGTAGATACGTTCCTGAAAAAAACGTGTAAATCGAAAATTAAAAATTTTCAAGTCAAAACCGTGTAAATCGAAAAGCTTCCAGAAAATGCAAAAAACAAATTTGTTATTTAACAGTTGTGATTTTTTTCAATATTTTTAGGTGTACACAGAAATAAAAATAAATTGCATTGACAATATTTAATATATTACGGAAACACTGTTTTTTTTATATTTATAATAATCTAAATTATGCACTCATTTGTAATTTACGAATACGTAAAATTAAATCTTTCTGAAACTGTGAAACTTTCACTCAAATAAAATTTTCCATAGATAAAAGTTTAATTTTATGCGAAGAAATACAGACAGTGTGCGTGTGCAGCAAGTCAGCACATAAGCTCGGGATTCCCCGTGAAATGTGTACACAGCACACGTGTTCAATCACAGTATCATTTAGTAGTGTGTTAAAAAAAAAATTATTTGGAAAACCGTGTAAAAGCGAAAACGTGTAAAACAAGTACCGTGTAAATCGGGGGATAGGTGTATATTCAATTTATTTCAAGTAATTTTATTGATCTCGTTCATTTCGAAAAAAATTTGATATTGCAACGTGTTCATTTTATTTCCTTTAAAGGACATGCAGACAAACATTCATATATATGTGGATTAAAGATAAAATAAATTTTTGTTTTTATTTATTTATTACTTATAATTCCATAAACGTACCTTATTTGTCTATAGAGCGGAAAGACTTGCGCTGTTAAGTATAAAATAAACACATGCGCTGGATACAGCCCCATTGTATTACAATCCCATATACATGTATATATATATTAGGAGGACCGAAAAGTGGTGTCGTTTCTGTTGACATATTTTACAGAAAAACCGCTCCGGCATTGATTTATATACTAGACTGCAAAATGTTGTTGATAGCGAAGGTCAATATATTGTTGATTAGAAATAAAAATTTGTTAAAAATGTAGTCGTGTAAATTTAACTTAAGAAAGCGACATTACTTTCCCGTCCCCTTAATATATATATATATATATATATATGTAACTTGTGTTATTCTGTGCAGTCACATCCTTAATAGTCTCATCACGCATGAGCAGCTGCCAGTGCTTAACGCTGAACAACAAAATTCCAGCGACCATCCGAGTGATCCGTAAGTGTTTAAATTTACATTCCAGCAAACCCACTATATTTAACTAAGTGTCTGTTTCACATTAAAGATCCCTCCCCCCTCCCCCTACTAACTACACGACTTCATGTTAGTTGTATGTACACAGCTAACTGCACATCACAATGACATCTTTGTTAGTCAAACAATGAACGAACTTTTAACTATAATGTGGACGATATTATAATAAATAATTTAAAAAGTTTCATATTTTAAATTAAAACATAAATCTGAACGTGCGAAGAGACGCAAATAAAACTTACATAATTAAATACAACATTCAAAATTTTCAACTTAGTTTCGGGAGTATATTAGAAATAAGTATGGAGATTGAAGTTTCCAAACTCTGCGTACTGATGTACTAAATAACAATAGGTGTAGGACCATGGTGTTTCCATGAGACCTCTGAGATTTTTAACATAAAATATTTACAGCCAAACCGCATCGGAGACGCAACCGAGCTGCAGCAACAGTTCCCCACCGGATGATGCATTACCAAGCAGTAGTAGTTCCGGTGAGTTTAAGAATTTACCTTAACATATATATAAGAAAAGGACTAACATATAGCTACTCCCGCTATGCGCGTGCGGCGAAAAATGCGAATTACACAACTACCATCGCGAATTTACTCAACATGTGTTTCACCCCTCCACGGGGCATCCTCAAGAGTAATGTTACACCGATTAGTGCCAAACACCGACTCGGTGATTCGCATTGTTTGCCGCACGCGCATTTATCAGCGGGCGGTGCACTTTATTGCACGACTACTGCTACATAGCGAAAGTAGCTATATATTAGTCCTTTTCTTACTTAGGATGGATTCCGTAAAGTAACGCCTGAATGTATTAGAAACTTAATATATATATTTCTAAACACTGAAAGGCGTTTAATTCTTCCTCCGTGATGGCAAGAAAAATGAGAAGCCAGAAAAGGTAGCAACAGCTTTTATGGCGTCTAAATTAAAAACGTCGATTTGAAATTCAAATTTCGAACGCGCGATTTTTATTTAAATCTGCCAGTAATACGGACCAGTTCTCATATGAACACTCGCCTATGTAACGTGATTACTTTGTTTTTATTTATTTTGGCAAAAGAAACTAATGAATTTATTTTCGTGTTTCATGCAGGTGCGTCGAACAACAAGCGCTCCACCAAGAGCTTCGTGGATGAATTGTTTAAAAGCGTACTGGGAACTAATATTCACTGTAGCGGATGCCAGAGTGTATCTGTATCTTCTAGCAATTTCCACGAGCTGCTGGTCACCATACCCGAGAGCCGAAAGGACAACGTCTGCGTGCAGTCCCTAATTGACGCGTACTGCAGCTCGGAGCTCCTGACCGGGAGTGCAATGTACAATTGCAACGTTTGCAATGGTCCGCAGCTTGCTGTACGAGTCAACCTATTTCTCTCGACCCCCAAATACTTAATTGTCGTCATGAACAATTTCAAGTGAGTTATTGAAATACAGAGGTTCTAAATCTTAGTATGTAAGTAACCATGTTAAGGAGAAGGTGATCAGATGTGGTAGCTGGTCACTTCTTCAATATAGATGCTATTCGGGAATCTGCAATGAGAGACCCGATCAGGCAGAGTACTAAAAAAAAAAGATATAAGAACTCGCTCGAATTTATTCTTCTTTTCAGCCGCTTGACGCCCCCTACAAGGGATAGGTCGATGACAAACAGGCGTTCATATCCCTTTGTAAAGAGATCGCCAAAAAGGCGATAGAAAGAAATAAAACAAACAGAGTATAAAAAGATAAATAGATTAAAAACGTAAATAAAAACAAAACTGTGATAGAAATAATTATAGAATACGTAATAATGTGTAAAAAAAATGTAAAATAAAAATATAAATCAAAAAATGTAAAAAGAAAAAAGGAAGAATGATAGACGAACAGAGCAAAAGGATAAGAAAGAACAAATGTGGTATAAAAGAATGGAATGAAAGATCATGTGAAGAATGGAAGCAGAGAACGGAAATAAAAAAAACTAAGTGAAAAAAAATAAATTGCCCAAAAAAGACCCTGTCCCACCACAAGATAGGGGTACGAGGCCCCCAATAGCGGGGGTCATTATAAAAAAAAAGGGGATAGGTGTTCCGTAAAGATCGCTGCGATGAGCGGAGCGATCCCGGCGTCCAGCTTTCCCGCAACTTTAACTTTGTCGCAGGTCAACTGAGTAGGGGAGCAATCGACGCCGCGCTTACTGGCTCGTGGTGACCTTACGGACCGAACGGCTGTCGGTTGCGCGAGCGATGTGCCACGCCCACTGCCACTTGAGACGGGCAATTCTTCGATTACCTTGTTTCTATGCGAATCATCTCATCTCAGATACGATCTCGCAGCGAAACTTCGAGCATAGCCCTCTCCATTGCTCTGTCTTGGGAATTAATTTCCAGAGGATGTGTAGCAACGTCCTCTGTGTAATGTGCCAAGCGGGTGACGACTCATGAATTCTGTGCCGCGTTCTTCTCTGTTCTTTCTACGTATGCAAGTAAATCAAATTTTTGCCACAGGTACGACAAGCGTCTTCAGGTACAGAAGATATTCGTCGGATCGATTCATTGCAATAACGAGGTGACCCTCCCAACATGGATTCCGATGGAGAAAACGTACCAGCTGTACGCCGCCGTGATACACGAGAGTCCGTTCGCGCAAACCGGACATTACTACACCCTGGCGAAGGACGACACCGAGTGGTACTTGTTCAACGACGACAACGTGACCCAAGTGAACGAGAACTATCTCCAATCCCTCGACAGCTGCTGCACCCCGTATCTACTGTTTTACAAAAGGACGGACATCGAGGATACCTACAAACCCTCTATCGAAGATGTCCCCTTGAAGTTTAGACGGTTATTACATAAGCGTTCTAAAACACCTAAAGTCTAAAACTCAAAAAAACAAATTAATTAAGTTTTCATAAATTATTCAATTGTTTAAATTCTAATCATGTTAATTTTGTATGCTGTACGGATAATTTTGTTGAAACGGGTTCAGTGCATTTATATAATATTTTCTACAACAGTTATTCAAATGTTTTTTTTTTTTAAGTTACATCGGAACAGTAATCCTCATTTAGTACTGCTTGCGGCGTTTCATCTACTTACTGTAGAAGTGTCATAAAGGATATATACTTAAATCCATGACGTATCTAGAGAAAATAAGAATGAAGTAAAAATTAAATTTTAAAGGAATGCAAATGATAGAATAAATCAAATAAAAAATGAAAAATCAAGACAAGGAAATGTGAAACTATTAATCTGGTCGAAACGCGACGAAAGTATTTGTGAAGAATAAAAAATAAATTATTTTGTTAAAATATCTGTGTATGAAAGAAAGGGGGAATATACGAGGTCCACGAAAAATGAAGTCATTAATGGAAAGCACGGTGAAGCATTGTGTGCTCCACTTGCTGCTAGTGTTCATCCTCCATCATCGCTGACTCACGTCCCAACGCTGGGCAATGTATACTAGATATACGTGACATAATGTCATCTTGTTTACATATTAATTAGGTTAAGTTTTTTTTCCTTTATTATCGGCGTACTAGTATATAAAGTACGTTTAATGTTTTTCGATAGTGTTACATAGAATTGTCAACTCTATAAACGTTTAAAATAAAGTTATCAATCGTATGCCATAGTTTTATTAATAAATAGTCGCCTGCCACTGTGGTAGGGTTCAAAAAGAGACATACCTTTTGGTGGAAATATATTATTGAACTTTGCTCTGAAGACAACTTCATCGTTCGATTCAAAAGTTACAAATTTATTTGCAGTCAACAAACATATACAGCGATAAATATTGCACATCGACCTTTGGAAAGAGATCGGCTAATTTCGGCTATCATCACTATCTCTGTCCCACACTGCATATGTAACGTTTTGTCATTCGTTGTATTTGGTGCGACAGAGATGACGCTCTACAAAGCCGAAATTATCCGATTGTCTCTTTCCAAAGGTCGATGTGCGATATTTAAACGCCAAGTACTGTATCTTAAATTTATTAAAGTATCTTAAAAATACTTTCAAAATACAGATAAACTCGAATTAAAACTTCATTTTAATAATTATGTTTACATTTTATCTGACTAAATTTTATTTTACTGTAAAATACACACTGGCACACAATGCACTTGTACCCACACGTAATCAGGCTTGAGGATTCACTCTGAAGACCTTTAATAGTTAAATAAATAAATAAAACAACCATTTGAATGTAAATCCGTTTATTAACATACAACAATAGTTTAAAATCTTATAAAATATACACAAATAACAATAAGTAGCCTAGAGAAAGCGGTTTTTACACTAGAACCCGAATTTTAAACACATAGAGACTAATCCTATCTTGGCTTAATGTTTACATCATTGTATACAGTGCACAAATACAGTTTTTATTTATTACATAATCATTGATATACTACCTTATGCGTTATAATATTGTCTTTAAAGTGAATTTATGACACGATATATCAGAGCGGTCATCGCAGCGGATCAAGAAACTACTCTGGACTTATCTCTGACTCTAGACGCCCAACAGTGGGCATCCTTCGACATGTAAAAAACTGCTGAAAATATTTTTACGTAAAAATTAATACATGTCAACTTAACAGTATTAAGACTCTTGCATATGAATTCAGTCAAGAATATCAGTCTAATAAATGGAATGATTTATATACTGCCTTTATTACTAAATATATTACACAGAGGAAGATATATTTTAAATTCGTAAATCATACAATAATGCCACATTCGCTTTATGTACAAACATACAAACAAAAATTACATATATATATGTACAGGATGATAGTTGTAAAAAGCTTCGTAATGAATGTATTTTTTTGCCTTTATATATGGTCGCCCATATTCAAAAATCAAGTTTTAAAATAAATTCGATGAATTTGAATTAATGTATATTAATGTAAAAAAAAAACGTAACGTATTTAACCGTGATCACATTATACAGGTTGATTGTAAATAGATACAAAAGTTTCAAGTCTTTTACTCACAAAATACATATACATTCACCCATTTTAAAGCTATCTATTACAAGGATCAGAAAGTAATGTCGTTTCTGTCGATATAGGCAGAAAAACCGATTGATTTGTTACCGCTTTGGCATAAATCTGTATACTAGATGGCAAAAGGTTGATGTCGAAGGTGAATATATCGTTGATTAGAAATAAAAACTTGTTAAAGATGTCGTGTGAATTTAACTTAAGAAAGCGACGTTACTTTCCGATCCCCCTAATATATAACAAATCGTTCCTTATAATTATTTACTTAGTTAAAAATAAACAGAAAACGTAGATATTACAAATAATATAATTAACTGCACAAATCATTATAAATACTAAAATAACGGTACAGAAATAAAGCATGATATATTATATACAGATAATTATAGAGAGAACAATACTAATAATAATATAGTTATAGGATCTACAGTACCCGGCGATTAATATTGCACATCGACCTTTGGAAAGAGACGATCGGTTAACTTCGACTTCGTAGAGCGTTATCTCTGTCCCACACTACCTATGTGACGTTTTGTCAGTCGTTGTATTTCGTGCGACAGAGATAACGCTCTACAAAGTCGATATTAGCCGATTGTCTCTTTCCAAGGGTCGATGTGTAATATTTTTACTATCGACAGGTATTGTAAATAAAATCGTGTGTCGTTTGTATGTAATGATTGCTTTATATATATAAAATTAAAAGAAATAAATAAACTTTAAACAATTATTAATTATCCATAATATTAACATTTTTATATGATTTTTAAAAAACGATTAAGTTTTGGAATTTAAAAAAAATTCCGTATATACTAGTTTACACGGCGGTGTCATACACATATATATAATATACAACCTGCATATATATAAAAATATCCAAAATTTCTTTGCTATACATATTTTCAGACTTCATTCCTAAAGTTAAAAATAAAAAAGTTAATAATAAAATTAATAATATATCGAAAAATACAATACGATCATTTAAAATTTGTTCCTGTTAGTTTTTTAAATGACATGGATTCTTATATCAAACAATATGTTATTTCTTAACCTACAAAAACTAAATATTAATGGATTTATTACATCAATGATCAGAAAGTAATGTCGCTTTCTCGAGTTAAATTCACACGACTACATTTCTTACAAGTTTTTATTTCTAATCAACAATATATTCATCTTCGTTATCAACAATCTTTTGCCGTCTAGTTTACAAAATCAACGCTAAAGCGCCAACAAATCATTCGGTTTTTCTGTAAAATATTTCGACAGAAACAACATTACTTTCCTGTCACCCTTAAAAATACTTTTAAGTTTGTTTGTTTAAGTACTAAACTAAATGGAAACATGATTCAAATGTCAAATTTAATATACAGGGTGGTTGGTTATAGATTAAAATGCTTTAAAACTGTAATATAGGCCAATTTGCTGTCAATTAATGTATGGGATATGTATATATATATATATATATATATATATATATATACACATAGATATAAATATATATACATATATATATATATATATATTAATTTTTAGGGGGGTATGGCTTCCGTGACGTAATATTTTTGCAGGGAGACTGTCAAAATTGAAATATCTGGCGATATAAGGTACATATATAGTATAAATGGCCACTATATAAAATTCAACATTTGAATCATGTTATATAACATGTAAAGTTAAGTATCTAAATTTATTCATTGAGTATTTTAAGCACAGATATCCGACATATATATCCATATATATGCCATTCTTACATCTATTTATCTTATACATATTTGAATATATATATAAACATTCTTTGATATCTAAATAATGTTTATGGCTGATCATTTTAACTAAATCAAATACCTCTCTTTCAAAAATAGTTACATTATACTTATGTAAAAAATTATTTATACTCACTTATTGTAATAATTTAAAAAATTAATAAAAATTATCGATACATAATTATAAATAAATGGATTCATAAATAAAAATAGAGATTCATTATTCACAACCTAAAATATATATATTCAAAAATAATTAAATCTATTTAAAGTTTATAGAAAAATATATTCACATGTATCGCATATACATACAAATGTGTTATTGATTTTATATTAACCCTGAAACATATTCATTATTTTAGGATAATCAACACAAAGGCTTTTATAACCAAAACAAAATTAAATATTTTCTTTCCATTAATTAACTTCAAGGTTAATTTTGGTAAGATATATATTATATATAACATATATTAACTGACCAGTGACAACGTATATAATTTATTTATGTGCGGACAAAATCCCACTGGTTTGTTATCTGGTTGTTGCAAATGACCATTAGAATTGGTTCGCTACGATAAACCCTTTCCACTCCCAAGCACATTCCAGCTGCTGTATTATAAATAGGGCTTCCCGACTGAAATATACAAATAGATTTAAATAATCTAAAATGCCTTAAATTCCTTAATAAATTATTTATATGTGAAATTATAAACATGTTAAAAAATATAACATTCTTCGCTTTCACTTCATACATGGTGATTAGAAATAGTCTTATATCACCACTAAAAAAAAAATTAAATTTAATTCTCATGATCATGTAAACCCAAGGTCAAGGCATATGCTCCCTCCAGAAGCTACCATTATGACCGTTCAACAGTCCACTTACTGTTAGACCTGCAGTCATCTGTTGAATGAGCAATGTTCACCGTCAACTGCCATTTCATACGTGCAATTGTTACAGTCATATCAGAGCATACATCACTCCAGGAGTCTTCTTCTAAAACCCATCACCAATCAGACACACTGGTGGTACATACCACTTCAAAACAATGTGATTATCTAATACTTACTTGCCCTTTATGCTTCCACTCTTGAGAACCTCCCAGCTCATGGCATTTACCAAGAACGGGAGCAACGCCGTGCACAGCGTCCAAACACAGTAGACGGCCCAACACCAGCTCATGACGATCCGTCTCGAACCACATCTGTTAACAAGGAACAGTACATTATTACACGTTTATTAATGAAAAAAAAAATTATTTTTTACATTTAAACGGGCGCAAATCTCTTACAGGCCAGTTTTTTATCCACAGACTGTCAAAAATGGGACATCGCAATTAAAAATAAATATATACTCTTTTTTTTCAATTACACACCAACACAGTTAAATAAAAGGTGGTTGGGGGATGTCTCCCACTTGGTGACCGAATATTATGGCGACGTTTGACGTTGTCTATCGATTGTCATGAATGAATGAATGAATGAGTGAATAGTTAAATTCTATTAAGTCTATAAAAAATTAATAATCATCATTTCAACCATAAACCGCCCACAGCTGGGTTTAGGCCTTTCCCAGATATCCAATAAATCCAGTAAGAAGCGGCTTGCATCCAACGTTTTCGGACTACCTTATCACGGTCGGCAACTTACGGGTGAAGCTACGCTTGCCGGTCAATTAGCATAAATATCAACAACGTGCCAAATCACATGCCGGTAGTGGTATATCAAATTTAGCCACCTTGTAACTACTGTAAACTACAACTACAACTGTAACTTTCCCCGTAATATAAGATGTCATTCGCTTTTACCCGCAGTGAATTATATTTGGTGTTTTTTGTGATAATTTTTACAAAGAAGCATAACGTTTAAAAAAAAAATAATTCACGAAAACATAGGGTTTTGACATATATATATATATATATATATATATATATATATATATATATATATATATATATATATATATATATATATATACATATACGACACGATTAAAAAAATGCAATGCGACAGAAATATTTTTCAAAATTACTCTCTTTGTTTTTGGCATAAAAAATATGACATTTCTTTTAAAAATAATTTTCGAATCTGTGCCTCTGTATCGACAAAAAACACAAGATGGCCGTTCTAAAAAATAATAACGCAACACATTCTCATAACGTATAAAATCATCATGTTCTAAATTCAAAATAAAATACATGTGATGGTAATTTTTTTATTCCGAAGCGGCGCCATCTAAGCTTTCAATACACAACACTAGATGTCTTTATAATAAAAAAAATTTAAAATTCTTATGACACAAAATTTTATATTCCAAATTTAAAATTATATCGTAATGCAGTATTAAATAAATGATGTAATACATGTATATGTGAACTTTAAACACGTAATACTAGATGGCGCTTTAAAAACGCAACATATGTTTGTCACAAAATTTCATGTTCCAAATTCAAAGTGATATTCTAATGTAGTGTTCAATAAATAATACATTTGTTGTTTAATTTCGTAACTGGTGCTTTTAAAACATATAGATATATATGATAGCTTTCTAAATAAAATACCTACGCAGTGCTATTCTTTAAAATTGTGGAACATATCTCAAAATAAAACATATTTCATGTAGTATTATACACGATTTTTTACGCATTTAAGAAAAGTATATAGCATGTTAAAAAGATTTAGGTGTATTAGTACATAATATAAAATAATTGTGATACATTTAATAATAATTTCAAATTAAATATATTATGATAACGAAACTAGCTTGGCACAATAATTTTTAATATATATAGAAAATTTCAACACACGCAATACATTTTTAACAACATATTAGGGGGACTTGAATGTAATGTCGCTTTCTTAAGTTAAATTCACACGACTACATATTTAATAAGTATTTATTTCTAATCAACAATATATACACCTTCGTTATCAACAACCCTTTGCCATCTAGTATACAAATCAATGCCATAGCGGTAACAAATCAATGGGTTCTGTAAAATATGTCGACAGAAACGACATTACTTTCCGGTACTCATATTATTATTTATGTGCAATTATTTAAAAATATTATATGAAAAATAGAGATACACATGTCACAAATACAATAAAGCCTAAATTTCTTTAAAAAATTATATATGTAATAGGTATGATTGAACGCATATATAGTAAAGTTTCAAAAGAAATCTTACTACACCTTTACTTTTCTTAGTAATAAATCTTGTAAAAATGTATACAACTTTGTTTATTGTCTCATTGATATGATTGATATTAGAATGTAGACATGAAATATTGTTAAATTTAATTTTAAAGAGCAAATGTTGCATTGCTAGCTCCAAGCCTCTGGTAGCATACTATTTACAATGTTAAAATAATCGATTTAAAAGCGTGAATCTTAAAAATGGTGCCTCTATATATATATATTGACATTTGAGCAGATTATAATTTAAATTAAGTGTAAACAAAATATGTTTGTTATGGAACATATAAGTTAAAAAAGTAATATAATTAAATGTGACAATAATAATGGCAAGGTAGATCTTTTCTTAGTCATGAAAATATCATAGCTATTCCTCACCATGGTATATACATATATACATACATATATATGTATGTATGTCGTGTGATTACCAATCAATCGCTAGTAAATGCAATACAAGACATATTAATGAAAATACAGATTGAATTCGCTTAGTTCCTCTGAATATATATATAAATATTACAGTTACTTTTTTTGTTACACAGTTACTTACAATATATATCACCATTAAAAACAAACCTTTAAGATATTTCGCATTGCAACTAATCTTCGCAGCTATTTATTGCAAATATATCAAAACATATATAATAATGATAAATTGCTATATATATTATGTTTAAAAAGTACATGGATTTCGCATCACATATATACATATAGGTACACCGCCAAATATATTTACGTACCTGATTTAAAGTTCTCATGCATTTGGCAAGAATAAGTCCGCTATTTTTAGTTTTGATGTCCTTTGCACTCTGGATACATAATGTACTGTTCAGCAGACGAATTTGGTACGAATCCGTGTAATTCCTCTTTCTGTAAATAATAAATTACTGTTACTTATCTTAAATCAAATTTTTATATTAAAAAGATTTTATGTTTAGAAATGAACACTCCGGACTTCATCACAGCTGAAGACTCATCATCTAACCCTGATCTTAATCCATTTGACTATGATTTATAGTCTGTCATACTCCTTTGCACTCAGAGATTATTTTCACATTTCGTTCTAACAACTCTATAATTACATATATATTTTATCATGAATAATATTTGATAATTATTTATTTAAAAAAAAAATTGTTTATTATGAAACTGTAGATAGCTGCTTATTCTTCTAGTATTCGTCATCTTCTTGACCTTGGATATATTTCTAAATGTAATGACCAAAATATTTGCATAAGTCAATCACGTGAGAATAACTTAAAAAAAAAGGTTTATTTGAAAAAAAATGTGCAATAATTTTGCACTATAGGCGTTTGTTTTTATGTCTCATGTTTATAATAACACTGAAGAAAGCTTTCATTTCACATTCCATAAAGTTTTTTCATTCTTACCAATTCTGACACTTCGAGTGGAAAGAAAAACACCACGGTAATTTTAAAATCATAAAACAATCAATAAAATTATCAGCAATGAGTATTCCAATAGTGCATACTGGTATTATCTGGCCTCAACACTTAAAGGACTTTATTACTAATTTTGATTTTATTTATAACAATATTTAGATGAACACTGAGTTTATCCAGTCAACGTCCTGTGTTTGAGGTGACGCCATCAATAAGAGAGTTAAAAAAACTTTTAACAAACACTTGTATCCTACCTAGTTTGTTATATGGATGTCAAACATGGAAATATACCAACAAGATAAAAAGTTATATTAGTTCATGCCAATGATTTACATAAGACCAGGATTACAGAAATAAGGAGGAGAACCAAACTCTCCGATGCTTTGTACCAATGGTCAGGACCACCAGGCAACCGAAATAGATGTAGACCACAAAATTCTGCACTGGCTGGTCCCGACTGGATAAAAAAGGCCTAGGACAGAGAGGCTTCGCCCAGGTTGGAGGAGGCTTCTATCCAAATATGATTCATATCAGTAAATAAAGACCAAAATTAATAAATGTAATTAGATTTGTGTTCAAATATGTAAAATTTGTTTTGGTATTTAAGAACTTATATTATTATTATTTTAATTATAAGTAGAGAGAAATAAACCTAGAATGCCACGGCTGGAATTTGTTCTTCTCCGGATCATTGAGCGCTGCCATCCTCTTCTTCGCTGCATTGTCTTCATCTGCTTCCATTTCAGGGTATATGTTTTCTAGGTACCACTTGAACGATTTGCAGTTGAGACGCTGCCTCAGCGCCTTTCTGTCTGATATGTCACCAATCTCCACATTCGCAGCGGATGGACTCTGTTCTATGACTTTTTTCTGGAATTAATCAGTGAGACATAATTTCTTGGAGAAACATTTTTAACCAAATGATCTCTGCTTTATGTTTATAATGTCATATCAAATCTTTTGTATAATATGAATAATAACAAATCAACGTCGTTTTATAGGAAACAAATGTAAAAAGCAGCTTCAATTTTTCGATTATGAATAAACAGAACTACTTCCACACATATATATACATATATATAATATATGTATATATGTGTATATATATATATATATACTGGCTCATAACAATATTTTTTTATAAATATACTTTACATACAGGTAAAAGCCAGCTATGAATACATTTTATTAAATTACACATACAGAAAGTAGTACAGGGATATTAAAACATATATACAACAGTTAAAAAAATTTTTTTACTCCATATAAACCAAATATAGTCAATCGCTGCCACTTCAGACATAAGTGAACTCTTCCTTGGTTCATAATAACTTAATACTGATTTTTTTTACAAAAAAGATGTACATGACGTGTATACAGGGCGTTCATCTTTCATTATTAACAGAGAGAACTATGATTTGAAATGTCATATGTAAAAATAAAGTATGCAACTTTAAATGTGAACAAGAGTTGCATTAAAGTTCATATATTTTGATTTATTTACCTTTTACAACAATAAATACTGTATACTATTATTGTATGACTCACCACATATTCATCCATCCATACGTGGGCCATACGCATGGAGTTGTGTACCATGAAGTCTTCCTTCTCGTTGAATCCATATGGTCTCCTCTTACGGAAGACATGACCAACTCTGCTGCAAGGTATGAGCTCCAGAACACCACCGCACATCCATATCTGTAAACAATTTACTCATTTCATGTTCTTTTACAAGTGTTGTTTTTAGTTTTTTCGTGTAGAGTGTAAAGTAAAATAATAAATGGATAAATATACACTTTAAATGTTTTCACATCTAGTTTTCAAGTTGTATAAGTATTTTAACCTAAAGGCTCTTTTAAATATACCAAGCACTTAAATCTTTTTTTTTATAATTAACCTTCCTATATTATTTCTAAAACAAATAAAATCTACATTTTCCTTACGAATGAATATGTTTTTGAAGACAAAATTAAAATAATGTTCCTCGTATAAAGCGTTCCCCTTTCACATATTGTTACTACTTTTCATTTCGTATGAACTTTCACTTTACACTTTCGAAACTTGATCATGTACATAAGGCTTTATATGGGGTAAGGAGTGGAGTGAGTGTAAATATATGAAAACTGGTTTTCATATATATGAAAATAAATTAAATACTCACCCTAAAAGATATCTCCAGGTTTTCACCTCCCCATATGTTCATACCAGAGTCATATCTGCCAATATGATTGAAGTAGTCCCTGTAGATGGCAAAAAGCCCACCAGCCATAGTAGGCGATTTGATAGGTTTCACAAAGTCTTCCGTATCTGTGAATAATTTACTTTAGTCAATAAATAAAATGGTCATCGTTATTTACTTGTACTTCTCTTTTCCTTTACAAATTGCTTTATACCTACAAGATAAAAATATATAACATATACAATGTATTATAGTATTATATGTGTATATATACATATAAACATACTACTGTTCTATGACTTTTTTTCTGGAATTGATCGGTGAGACATCATTACTCAGAGAAAGAATTTTTACCTAAATTATCTCTCCTTTTTTTATGTCATGTCAAACCTTTTGTATAATATAATTAATAAAAAAAATCAATATGGTTATATGGGAAATAATTTTAAAAAGCGACTTCAGTTTTTAGATTATGAAAAAATTGAACTATTTATACAGTAATATGTTTATTTATATCTTCTATTTGGTAGATGAACACTCACTGCAAGGTGTAGACCTGACCAAAGATCGCCTCGACGACCTGCTCTACACCAACCACATTCAGCGACTTCCCAAGACCTTAAATATGATCTCGGTCCACACGCCACATCTACCTGCTCGTGGTCACTACTCTAGAATCTTCAGCTTTCAATGGCCATCAGTTGAACTTCACTCGAGCAATTCTGCTGTATACAGCATATATATCTTGTTTGTATGTTTTGTCTGCTTACCTTTAAGTGTCCCTTTAGGCAGATTGTCCCATTTGAAATGTAGTCCCCAGTTAAATCCACCTCTGACTAAAGGACTGGCACTGTATTCGAAGGTATCAGCGTTGATGACATCAATTACAGGTGCCACTGCTCGCTGAGAGAACCTAACATTGACACCATCAACACCCTCGGATAGTCTGGCCAACATTGGTGCCAACCACTCAACATTCACTTCGATATGGGAGTCCAAAAACACCAGTACCTGTGACAAACATATTATTATGTCTATCCTCAAAGATTTTACAGAATAACTTGGATAATTTATTAAGTTAATAATTGAACACAATGTACATGGTACAAAGACTACATGGTCATTTATACGCTAAGCTGTTGCGATTTCATCATACAACACTTATATACAAGTCATCTTAAAACATTCAGAATACAGCCTATAGAAAAAAGACCGCGGAGACTGAGATGTTTGGCCACGACCTTCAATCATGAGGAAGAGAGTAAGAAGAGACGTATTAATTACTACCCGTCAGCCCTGATAGTCTTGATTGTTGCAAGCAATATATGTTTTGAAAGTTCGTATAAACACCCCCATTACTCTCTTGTGGGGGTAATTTCATAAAATTATACTTAGCTGATATCTACTCTGTGATTAAAATATTTCTACTAAAATTTCAAATCTCTAAGTCTTATGGTTCCAGAGATATTGTGATGAGTTAGTAGATCGGCATATATATACATATATAATTAAGATTTCTTTAAAAAAAAATCTATTATATCTCCACTGTGCTTTGGCATTTATGATGTAGATACATAGAAAAATAGTTGTTAACAAAAGATGGAATATATTCATTTGTATAAATTAAAGCACATTCACATAATGACATTACTTTTGCACTGCCTGTTTTTTTTTATCTTTTTATATTACCCCTGTGTATGGAGACCTCTCAATCCCCCCTGCCTTGTGAAATGAGATTTTTAATATACATTCTCTTTCGATATTCATATTATCTTCTATTATTCTTTCTTTGCTTGCACCATCTTTTAGAATACTATAAGTATGGTGTGAAAAAAAGACTTACTTCTCCAACGGCATTTTCTGCTCCGTACAGTCTTGCTCGAATCAGACCTTCTCTCTTACTTGTTCTCAGTATTCGAATGTTAATACCATTTCTCATCCGTGATGTCTTTTCCGTGTTCTTAGGTAAATTACCATTATTATCATCATTTATATAATCCGCAACATTACTATTATCTATATTATTCGTTTCTAACATCTCCTCTTCCTTCCTCATCATGTTGTTCAAGTCGTTTACAGCATTCACAGCACTCTCTTGAAGTCCTTCCAAGTCGCTATAATCATCAACTAGGATGATCTCCTTCAAATACTTCGGATCAGTGCGATCCAGTATAGAGTGGACTGAACGCATGAGTGTCTCAAAATGTTCATTGTAAAAGCATATGATGATTGAAGCCTTTGGAAGCTTACTAGGGTATTTCTTATTTCGACACCTGTTGATACAATTATTCAATAATTTAAAAAAAACCTTGAAGACTCAGGAAGAGACATGAGGAATGTACAGAAAATCTATGAGTATCAAGGAGGCTGGCAAAATTTTGTAATAAATAACATTTCTTTACTAGATATATTTGCAAATAATGCCCGAAAAAAGATGATACTGCTGGTCTATACTAATATACTATTAGTACTATTCCTGTTTTTGGGGGAAGCAGGCCTACAGGGAGATCCAAATTTGTTAAGATTGCAAGCGAAATACGAGTATCTGCAGGGATTTCTCAAGGAATTGATTACATTAAAGCAAACCACAATGAACAATTGAGGAAATAAGCTCATTGTGACAATTCCATAAGTCCACTTTTGGACATATACCTCCACCATAATTTTCAATAGGACTAGATGGAAGCTTTTATCCTGATACTACCTACAATCTTAAAATTGAAAATAGTATACTAAAAATTATCATCTCCTAAATAATACTGACTAAAACTACATTGCAATAGTTCATCTCCTATATCTCATGCGGAAGCTCAAAGAGGTAATTTTGGTACATACCGGTAAATATCGCTTATTGGGTAATGCCAGTTTTACCATAATCTAGGTAAATCAAAAAATCTATATCTCGTATTATTAAAATTATAATTATTGAAAAATAGATATATAAAGGATGTCGCATTAGTGTCAAGCAAGCTAACATAGCAGTATTTATTAAAAAATTTAAAACTACATACAATTTGTTTCTCGTATCAGGTATGCCTCTATGATTTCCAATTCTCTGCGAGATGAGTGCATTAAACGCATGCAAATTGTAGCCTCTCTCTCTCAAATGCACATCCTCAATGTTTCTTATAAATCCAAATTGGCTTTCTGCAAAATATTTGACCACATTAAATCTATCATATTAATAAATCTTTATAAGCTTTTGTAATCATACAACTAAGGCCATGCAAGCATTAATTTACAGCAAAAAAAAAATTGTAATTATAATTAGTGAACTAATTATTTTAAAATCAAACATAAACATAACATACACAAATCCGTAACTCATGCCTTCTATTAGTTAATACTAAACTCAATGTTAACACTATTAACCTCATGGTCAATTTATCATTCTCTTTTTTTAACCAAACCTCCTCAAACGACAAGTTTAAATCTTGACTCTCTAACTATTGTTACTTATGTTAGTGCTGCTAGCACTGAAGGCTTTTATAGCTGCATCAAATCTTGAGCTCACGGAATGGAAGAGTCTTAACTTAAAAATTAATAGCCTGATTAACGAAAGTGATTTTTTTATATTATTGTTTGCTTGAGGGTCTAGATGAAGGGAAAAATAGTTTTTTTTTAAATTTCGTTGGAAAGAATATTATACAACAGTAAAATTCGTACAGCCAACCTATAAAAAAAACTAATAGCAATGTAAACATTCGTTTTTAAAAGATTGGTATCAAAATTGAAACTCTAGGCTTTTAAGGGTTAAAAATTAAAACAGGACAGCTTATTCCAGTTTGTATGCTGACTTTTGTACAAGTTTGTTTAGTGTGTAGTGTATTATTATATGTAAACATGTATTGAGAAAAAATAAACTTTTTATTCTATTATCTGATTATATTAAATGAAGGAAATCAGTGGGAAGGACTATCTCCAGCAGCGGACATTCTATGACTGAAACAATGATATGTGAAAAACCACTTGGTTCTTACATAACCACTGCCTATTTCTTTGATATATATCTACTGTAAGAATTAAAATAGATAACCAAATGCATTGCCAGGTGCTAAAATGAAGACCAGCTTCATTGATTTACGAGTTAAACCACAAGAAATATTCAGTGTATACAGTAAAAAGTGGATAAATAGGGAGGAATATAGAAATTTGGCACCTTTCAGAGTAACTATTTTTGTGTTTATATACATGTATATAGAGATTAGAATCTCCCCGTTAAAAAGTCTGTCCACTTTATGGGTGGAGGTGTCAGAGGATGGAAGACATTAGTCCTGCGCTCTTACAGCTTTGTTGAAACAGAGTTAATGGAACGGAGAGGTCTGTGAACTCAGTTCCAGTTTCCACCATGACAATCATATGAAGGTTGCAGTTCTATAGGAGTTTATGTGTAGAGTAGTGAATGTGTGTGGTTTGAAATGGCAAAGGGGACCACTCGGCAATTTAAGCTAGGAGAATCCCACCTCAGAACACCCTCTCTGTTCGAGGAGGAGGAACGGGTGAATGCCCTCATAAAACTGTAACTAAACTAATGCGCAACATGTTGCAGGTAAAGTGGGCATCTGTGCCATGTATGGCACTTGCGTTGTGAGAACCCCAAGACGGAATCTTCACATTATGTCACCAACAAGTTCTAAGTTTTTGACTGTATTTTGACTACATTGCCAACATTGCATATAACTTCAATATTGTCATAGTAAGTAAGTGGGCGGTCCAAGAAATCTTAGAGCTTAAAACATTAAAATAGCTTTGATAAAATATTAATAACTCATTTGTGGGCAATTGTAAACAATAAGTCCATCCTCAACTAGCTTAAGATTAAGATAATATGTTTACCGAATATATTGTATGAATACTGTAAAGCTCAAGTTGTACACAATATGTTACCAAAAAGTCCTAAGTTATTTCGTTCACATCACCCATGGAACAGCAGATCTACAAACTACTGGCTCTAGTAAAAGTAGATGACTTGTGATCATCTATCCAACTGTGTGATCTAGCCTATAACATGATTCCCTGTTACTACTGTCCTGATGAAGAAGATAGAATAGCATGGACATCTCTGCTTTAATTTAGACTTTTTTACAATTTATCAAGACCAACACAGCCTTCAGTGGAGAATTGTTCTTACAATAATTTAAAATTCTAGAATAAGCTATACTTTTTAAAAACTTAATTATTCTTGTGTCCATTACACACTCCCCTCGCCACAACCCTCAGCAATGAATATTAACTCATTGCTGAGGGTTATGGCACCTTCCACAGTTGCTTCCATATGGAGGGTTTTCTTGGGAACTTATTTGGTTGTTTCCCATATCCTGAATTAGACTTTTAGTGCCATGTAATTATATCCTATGACTTAGTTATATTGTTATGTGTGTATCTTTGTTTGCTTTCAAAGCTTGAATCTATGTTAGTTTAGCTGAACATCTATGTTAGTTGTTCTCTCATTTTATAGCCATTCTATATACTTCTCTTTTGAAAGATTTCCACTTGATCCTTTACCATCTTTGGATATGTGGTATTTATTTGCTTTCAAATGAAAATATACATAGATTTCAATTCTACTCCAGATTTTTTTAAACTAAACTCATCTTGGTTTATCATTGTAGAGTAATCAGTATCTCATTTCTTTACATTAAATAAATAACTTCTCTTGGGTTGTAAGATCTAAATTATTATTGTTATATTCGATGTACATGTGCTATATGAGTTATAAAAGCAAAAATTATTTACAGATAAATGATAATAAATACTTTGTGTTCTGTATGGGTGTGCGTATATATTAGTTTTATTAAAATAAGTGCAAAGTGCATGAATTAAAAAATGTATGGGATTTGGTTTTTGCTGATCCAATGATATGCAAAATTAGTATATACATCTGCTATGTTTATTTAGACTGACTAGAATTGTTATTACATGTAAATTTATAGCCCCCTCACCTAGACTTTTATCTGGTTTTGAAGTTATGTCCTTTCCGAGTTGTTTCTCAAAGTTATCTTTAAGCATTTTTCTTTTATATTTCTTTTGATTTTTATGATACTTCCATAACTTTCCTATATATTTATTGTTAGCTGCGGGGCTGTCATATAGCATACTTTTACCTTCTAACGCAGCAATTGATTTGTCATTGTTCTTAATTCTGTTTTTCTCTTCGGTGTTAGCTAAACGATAATGCATTTTATTTTCAGCGCTACTCATAATAGTTTCGCCTAAAATAAATAACAGTTTAAAATAAAATTAAACGATATATATGTTAAAAAAAATCCAAAAGAATGATAAGCAAAAATGCAAAACATATGCTGTCTAGATAAAGCAAAATTAACATTGAAACATTGATGTTAATAACTATTATAAAACATTAAATTTCGTATATGTAAGAGAGAAAGGAATTATATTTCACTTACCGCTCAAATTTAGCAACCAATACAGATATAGAGAAACACTCCATGTAGCCGAAGCGAACAAAATGCCCCACAAAAAGGAATTGTTTATCTTGCCCATGTTTATTCCAAACCGGTTCAAATAAATTGGCCGAAAAAATTATTTTTAATCAATTTTCAACGAAAACAAACGAATTTTACTCCGGAATGTACACAAATGTGTGACATCGTGTAAATTAAATATAATTAAATGTGAAAAATAATAAATATTAATGAAATAAAATTTTAATTTATTTAAAAATGCAAATCCGTATTATTATACGCACTTAACTGCTTACATCAGCTAACTGCGTTTATTCAGTTATTGACATATTTCACCATAGACAATATTTTTTAAATTTCTCATTGTGTACCTACAAGGTTTTTGAGCCAAATTAAAAATGTTTACATATTTATTAAAAACATGTCTAAAAATAACTAAACTGCTAAAATGCTGTTTTAGTAAAAATTTAAATAAAATAGACACCATTTCCAAACTTAAATTTTTATTAAATTAATCTAATTCCGGCAAAGAAAAAACTAACGGAATATAAAACTAAGCTCTTTTTATCATAAATGAAATGTTTAATATATTCCAAATATATTTAAGTAACTAAAGACATACTGTATAAACAATATTTAAGAATACATGCGTTTAACAGTTTACAAGTTAATTTGTTTCTAACTATAATAATGATGACATTATGTTCAAACAAACAGCTCTTATATTCATATCTTTCGGTAATATGTTTAAAACGCGGGTTTGCAAAATGATAAGTTTAATGATATTTTATTCAAAAGGGAAACTAAGGAAAAAATCTAATAGATTTTCGTTATTTATTTTAAAATTTGGTAACTAGTTTATGACATGAAATGAAGACTTTTATAATTTTTTTAGCGATTAAATATACTCAGTGTAATGTCTTTATAATAATAAGTACAAACATAATTGTAACGTCCGAAATTCATCTATAATAAATATATTGCTCGTGGCAGTTCTTTAACTTGTTATAGCAATAACTTTGTCAACATCTTCCTTCAAAAATGAAAATTATAAATAAAGCAAAATGAAATAAACTGCAATTGAACAGGAATTGTATAATGAAACAAAAATAATATATAATAAATCTCGTTATAACAATTGATTACATCTAGCCCACTAACAGAAGAGTGTCTGTTAGAAACTTGTAAGGTGGAATTACTAAATTTGTAGGCGCCGGTCCTTTTCTTGCTCGTCCAACATTATCAAAATGGCTGCCATGACAGGGGCAATAAAACCCGCCGGCCCAATCACCTGAATTCGGTACGGGCACACAACCCAAATGGGTACATATACCTATTACCACAAGCCATTCCGGTTTTATGGTACGCTGTTCTGGTGTTTCAGGATCTCTCAATGACGACAACGGTGTCTGTGCTTCTAAAGCGATGTCGGCCGGCGTTCTGCTTTTAACGAAAAGGGGCTTCCCACGCCATTTAACTGACAGGCACTGTCCAGGGACTACCTTTGATATGTCGAGTTCGATAGAAGCCAGTGCAATCACATCAGCCGGAGCTGCCATGAAATAAATATAATGAAGTAAATCAGCTTTGACTCCGTATACTCCGCCGACGAGACCAAAGAATCCAAGGACATAAGTCACACCAATCTTCTTATCACCGACGTGCCACTGCGTTTTCTTTACGTCTTTGAACCTGTTTTTTCTGTCCTCATCAAAATTAGGGAATTTTACGTCGCGGTGCAAATTGTACGTTTTGAATTTACAAAAACGCACCTGCGTCCAATGCGCTGGTCTGAGATATGGAAATTTTCTATTCGTACACATCTTATTTTGAACTTCTATTCTGAATTTCTTATTTTCAGCTTCGCCGTTATTTATTATTTTCTGCGTGTTTAAAACGATGCGACAGCAAGGTGCGGACCAAAAATGTAGATGGCCACAACGTGCTAAACAAGAGGCCTTGATGAAATTCATTTTATTGATCTTATTTTTACTTATTTCACATCGATCATATTTCGATAAACACAAAACATTTGACAAGAAGCGTCAATATCAATATGTAAAACACATATTGTCAAAATAAAAAAAAATTACACAAATAACGAACCTCTTTCATGTCTTTATTACTTTTTAACGTTTCTTAATTGAGCAAATTAAAAAAATCATTTTTACTGCATATTATACATTGTTTGACATTTTAAAAGCATTACGTCTTATAAACTATTTACTTTATTATTAAATTACCAATTCAGTTACATTAAAGCGCTTAACCGTGAACAATGGCCAAAATACTACATGCCAATACATAAGTTATTATTGAATTGTTAATAGAATATTGTCTATGTTTAATTAAATTTTGAACGGTTTCAGAAATAACAGATAACGTTATGCATTTTTAAAATTCGAATTTAATACTTTTTATAATTAATTATCTGTGTATTTTGTATTGCTTGAAGTTATCAGGTTGTCAAATTTTAATAGAAAAAAAAATATTTTTAAATTGGTGCAAAATTTTTGAAGTTTTTTGCAAGCAAATGTGTAATATTTTCACTAGTTAAAACTTTTACCGAAGAGCTGTGTATAGGAATATGTTCTTTGAATCCATTTGGATTTACAACCATACCACCATTAATTAGGTTTATATAATTAATAACAATTTATACATCTTTCTAAGAATGCAATCATGTATAATAGTTTGAAATGAACCATACCATAACAGCGGAATTGTTACGTATCGATTACAAGTAATATTTTTCTAATTACTGTTAAGAAAATAAATATAATAATATACCTTATGTATATATAATACCTTCATGTTTATTATAGACAAGTGACAGCTTATATCAAGTTCTCATCCCGTCAGTTTTTTTTTTTCTTTTAATCAACATCTGAAACTTTTATCGCTTAGTAATAGTGTCATTTTATATAAGGCAATTTTTTTTTTCAGATTTCTTTATAATATATAACAAATTTAATCTTATAACTTTCTTATAATTCTTCTTCTTCTTCTTCCTTCCCTTTTCCTTTTATTTGGGGTCGGGTCTCCTTATCAATTTGCGCCAGGCCACTCTATTCTGGGTTGTCTCTGCATCAAGTTGAAAGGTTTCCAGTTCCTTTCCGATATTAGACCACCACGTAGCTTTTGGACGCCCTCTCCCTCTTGGGAATTCTGGGAGGCTTAAGGCAGTTTTTACCACGTGGTCATCTGGTTTTCGTTGAATGTGGCCATACCATCGCAATCTATTTTCCTGTAATTTGCTGGGGATCGAAGCTACCTTAAACGAACCTCTGATATATTCGTTCCGTATTCTGTCCATTCTAGCATATTACATTACTTACCATAATTATACAGGAAGGCCTTCTAACTTTATCTACTCTTATATTTAACTTTATACAATTTAAAAAAAATAGTAATTTGTATAGGGATAGTTTTTTGCTCCTCTTAAAGGTAACGAACCTTAAAAACAAGTCCTAAGTTTCGCCATTAAGCCCGACCGCCTTGAAAGCTGCGGAATATGAAAATACTATATGGAAAAAAGTGACAGTTTATTCAAAAAGAAAAACAGACTAAAAGAAACTGCCATATTTGAATCATAAACACTTAAAATAAATATTACGTATACAAATTAAAGTATAAATTTTATATTTTTCGTTTTTTATATATGTTTTTACATATGATTAATCAGATATTCTTGTATATGTTTACCCATGGGCTATATTGTAAAGTTTTTTTTCGGCCCATATACGCCCACTACAAGGTGAAAAAGCCTTCGCAAAATATATCAATGGGGTATATACAACATTCGTCACGTTTAGTTGGCGATCACAGTGTGGTATTATGGTACGCAGAAGATACTATCTACAATCCTCTTGAAACTTGTTTTAATTAACACCTATCCCCCGATTTACACGGTAGATACGTTCCTGAAAAAAACGTGTAAATTGAAAATTAAAAAATTTCAATCCAAAACCGTTTAAATCGAAAAGCTTGCAGAAAATGCACAAATTTGCTATTTAACAGTTGTGATTTTTTTCAATATTTTAGGTGTACACAGAAATAAAAATAAAATGCATTGACAAGTTAAAATATTTAATATATTACGGAAACACTGTTTTTTATACAATTACAATACATTAAACAGAAGTACAAAATATAAAACCAAAGGTGTTTTATTATCCTTTATCACTGTTAGAAATTACTCTCAATTTTTTTTTTTTCGGAATCGAAGGTTCGAATTCACTTTCATCGCTCAAAGTTATTTGTGTCGATTCGATGTTTGAAGCAGAAATATTTACGTTATGAGAGATGGTAATAAAATCGGTTATGAACAATTGCTTTGATTTTTTTGTGAAAACCGTGTAAAAGCGAAAACGTGTAAAACAAGTACCGTGTAAATCGGGGGATAGGTGTACTTGGTTTTGGTTGAAATTGACGCTGTTAGCCCGGGGGCTTTTATAGCTTCATCGGAACAGAGACCCTTCCGCTCCGTGAACTTAAAAAATAAAACAGAAGCTGAACAGACGCGTTCCAGTTGTACGACGACGTCCGCACGTAGTAAACCGCTCTACCCGAGTAGAGCTGTATTGTGTTGATGTTGTGTATGCGGCTTGGGACGGCAGCGTGGACCACAGGCGAGCCAAGGATTGATCCGGATCCAACCTCGGTACAACAACGCTATTCACTTGTTTATTAAAAGTTGCAATATATAATAGAGTGTATCTCTACCATTGCAAATCTCACTATTACAATTTTAAAGTAAATAATAATATTAGTTAGTTTACTAGACCTAGTAATAAATATAAATTACTTCGTAATCAAAGTTCCTAGGAGGGGGGTCGCATACGTAACCAAGGCCATGTGACGTAATCAGTGAAAGTCGCACGGTGTGATTGAGGACAAACACAGTTCTTCGCTAGTGGACAGACAGGCGGACATGTGAGTTGATACATCTTAATAATTTTCGGGCTTGCGAATTTTATTTTTAATTTTTAAACACAATACCTTCACTGGCTTATACCTCTTAAAAATAATTTAAAAAAAAAAACAAATAATTATTAATTAAATAATTGTATGTGTGAAGTAATAATGCAATTAAAAATTGCATTAAAATTAATTATGTCGACCCATTTTAAATGTGTTAATACACTTTCAAAAATCGTAAATAAATTCAAATTGCGTATGCTTATTCACTAAAATATCTCATTACTTATTAACAACTGATTCGATTTGTATTTACATTTATTTATAAAGCGATGTGAAAATAAAAAATATATTACTAGCATGTCCGATCATTATCGTGGAATTCATTTTATTTTTATTTTTTTCATTTAACAATTTTTCTAGAATAAAAGTAGCCTAGATTACTCCTTATTACATCAGATACCTGTCAGTATAACCCATTTTAGAGATTATACGGAACAAACAGACAGAAAGACAAAAAATAAAAAAAGACATGTGATTCCGGTATATGTACCATAGTTATATATACATTCATATGCATTTAGTAAAAGGCTGTTATTAAAATATTACAGAAATTAAAATTTTATTTATTTGTATATATAAATGTTTTATAAGTTTTAATACACTTTTATTATTTTTCGTCGCCTTTGATTCTTCGATGTCTAATGGTATGAACCTTTAAACATGGAAAAATAGGTTTTTCAGCATCCTTCACTAAAAATAAATTTTATAATATTCTTATACTAACACTTAGGTATTTTATTTATAATCATTTTAATTTTAGTTTTAATGCGCTAACAATAATTTATATTATTTCGATAAACTAGAAAATACAAAACAAAAATGATATTAATAACAAAATGTTTGTCTGTTTGTTGTAATTCAGTAATGAAATACTATATCTGTTTAATGCCTTTAAAAGTTTTTATGAAACGTTACATAGGAAGCAGTAAACCTTTTTTGACGGATTCATAGTCTTTTTTTTTACTTATGTTGAATTACAGTACATGGCGATAAATATTGCATAGAGCGTTATGTCTATCCCACGAAATACAACGACTGACAAAACGTCACATAGGTAGTTTGGGACAGAGATAGTGATAGCGAAGCCGAAATTAGCCGATTGTCTCTTTCCAAAGGTCGATGTGCAATATTTATAGCCAAGTACTGTATGTTGTTCTAGGTAGATATCGAGGAGTGAAATAGACAATTGTAGGTCAAAAGTCAATTTATTGTGAAATCATTTCAAATTCTCTATTCGTTGCTCAACTCCGCGTGGTAAGAGTGTACAACGATTATAAAATAAAACCAAACTTGAAGGAAAACTGTGACGATAATGTAACAAAGCGTCAGGAAAACGGGGGACAAGTCCTTCATGATGCAGACGCTCGTGAAAAAACAGGATATCGGTGCACGGACAACAGATACAAGGATCAGGAAGCACATCGCTGTCATCACACAAATGGAGGACGCAGTCGCCGTACGACCTCTTCTCAAAGCTCCCAGGAGTGATAGACATCCGGCGAATATCTGCAGTGATGAAGCCAGTACAAAAGTAACAATAACTTGTCTTCTTACAACTTCATTTATCTGTCTTCCAATGAAATAAGACGGAATATTTTTCTCAGCTAAACCATATATCACTATGGAGGAAAGACTAAAACAACCGGAAGCTATAGCCAATATCGATATCAACAATGTTCCGAAACGTAGAGAAATCAATCCGCAACAATTTTTCACTTCCGGGACGTTATAAGGATTCTCCATATTCTAATTATATTCGTTCATTTCAATTGTAAACAAGAATAGTTTATCTATTGACACATCTGACATCTGTCAAAATATAACAGATTAAAAATAACTGCATAATGTCACATGTCATGAAGGATTTTGAGCGATGTGTGTTGCCAGTGATGTCATGTGGATCTGAGACGTGGTCAGTTGAAGGGTTTCGCTGCGAGATCGAAAGCTATAGATAGGAACCAAAATTAACCGACTTTACTCGAAGAACTGATTGTTTCGCTCGTACAACCGTCGGCAGCTGGGGTGAAATGGTGATCACGAGCAGGTAGACGTGGCATGGGCAGGTTCTAGAGTATAGTGTCAACATTTGAGAGAGGGCAATGCCAGCTTACTTGGGACACGTTCTTCGACACCAACGATACAATCTCCTTCAACTTATCATGATGGGAAAGGTCGCTGGTAAAAGGAAGGTTGGTAGGAGAAAGAAGTCGTGGCTTCGTAACATTAGAGAGTGGACCGGAATCGCCAGCGCTGCTGAGCTATTACGCAGAACTAAAAATAAGGAAGAGAGCAGGAAGCTGATAGCCAACCTCCACTAGTTGGAGAGGCACTTCAAGAAGAAGAAGAAGAATGCCAGATGTTGACATGAAACAATGAACCTAATTTATCAAACGTGTTGTCTATATCTGTCAAGGTTTTTTATGAGAATGCTAAATAGTATTTTAGGGCAAGTAGTAATATATACTTTTGATCATCACTGTATATATCACTAAAAGACGGGCATTAAGCAATTTTATTATTAAAATATAATATCATTGAGTTGAATCCAGGTCACCGATTCCTGGCTTGGTGACC
The DNA here is from genome assembly GCF_028537555.1 of Battus philenor. Taxonomy (NCBI): domain Eukaryota; kingdom Metazoa; phylum Arthropoda; class Insecta; order Lepidoptera; family Papilionidae; genus Battus; species Battus philenor. The sequence goes on from NW_027181661.1 coordinate 17,739,210, forward strand.
ATCTATTTACTGATGTCACTCTTAAATTATCTCAGAGGGAAAACCTAATATCTGGACTACGATGAAGTCACGCAATTTACCTTCGTCGCGGTGTCCTGTTGGAACGAGTACTGCTGGTGTAGGGTTTAAAATTATTCAGCTATGAAAAGTTAAATTTACATGACATAACATTGCTGTGCAGTGTTAAGAATTCGGATGCCTCTCTGGCCCATCCTGGACGCCCACTGCATGGCATAGGTGTTGCCCAAAGATCACGACAATGACTTTAAGTATATATTGTATTTTAACAGTCAAGTTTACTCTTTATAGGTACGAGTAAAATATTTGACCTCTATCTCGCCTGATGTTAAGAGATGATCAGGTCTACGATGGTACATACTTGCCTAGAAGATACCTATTGACTCTTGTCTTGAACACTCCTCGGCTGTTCGCACTATAAAAGTATAAGCAAAACGCTTTGTGCTGGTGGAAGGAATTTCAACCGTGTACGGAAGTCGTTAGTTCGTTTTGTTATCTGAGTCAAACTTATTTTTTTATTTTATTCTACATGATTTATTTCCTGTATCTTATTATTTACATATAAATAAATCAAACTAAACTATCCGTTTGTAATATTATGATAATCTCTTAATACACGTATTTGAATATATATACAGTATATATAACACAATTATCTTTTTCTGTCTGTTTATTCCGAATAATCTCCGAAATGGCTGAACCGATTTTGACGGGATATATACTGGAAGGTAGCTGATGTAATACGGAGTAATTTAGGCTGTATTTTAGAAAAAAAAATCGAAAAAATAAGCTGAATATTTTTTTTTAAGTTTCACGTGAACGAAGTCACGGGCACAGCTAGTGTACAATGAAGTATGAAATAAATTACAAATGAAAACAATTAGTGAACATTTAATATTTTTTACTTATATCAATTTTGTAACAATGTTTATTAAATATAAATAATTATGAACTTAATTAGTTTATGAGCAATTGTTCTTATTATTGAGATAATTAAATAAGTTGTTTTGTCCATTTCGTAATTAGCTTATGTGATTTAATGACTATTAAGAGAAATATTTTTTAAACTTCTATATGACCTGCTACACCTTAGCCTTTCTTTAATTCTTACGCACTCCTATCTAACATATATATATATGAACTATCTATATATATGTTATAGTAAGTACTCTGCCAATTTATTGTAACTTAATCATATATATATATATACATATAATATAAATATATATATATATATATATATATATATGTTTATATTTATATAGTTCACTTTCGAATTATCCCAATTAACAATCAATTTGCCCTACCGTGGGTTGCTGCCCCACGTTCGGAATATTACGAATTTTTAGAATTTTAAGGGCAATAATTATTTGTTGAAGCTGTAAGCGGATTGGTCAATTCACCGATGTAATACCGCTCCCTGATTGGTCAACGCGAATCTAACGGGCCAATAGCAGGACGCTAATTTAAATATATTAAAATAAATTACAATGTTAGAGATGTTTCGTTTACCTAGACGGTATTAGATCATATTGCTTAGTTTTGAAATAATGTAATGTTATGTATGTATGTGAAATACCTCTTAGTGTAGTCGCACTCTTGGGCAGAAGTGAGTCTCCATTAAAAAAAACATTAAGAGTGCTCTATAGGATCAGGAACGAGGAGATAGTTATGCGAACGATTGCCTATTCGAAGTGGCAGCGGGATAATAGGAAGTTCTGGATTAGACACAGAGCGCAAAGCATAGAAGTGACTTTGAAAAGTGTTTTCTAACTTGAACCCCTGGCAAGCTTACAGTAGCTTAACGAACCGTGAACAAGTCTACACTCTGGATTTTTCTATGAGATCAAATCAAGAAACAGAAGATCCATATAAATGAATATAACCTCAGATGGTTCTTGGAACTTAAGTTAGAGAAGACCACAGACCTCAGCCAGTATAGGTCTTCCACCTAAAAGGTGAACAGATGTCTTTGGATGACGATGAAGTCCATGATAAAGGTTTGATGATGAAGCATGTACCTACTGGAAATAGTAATATATATAAGTCAAATTAAATAAGGTCTACATTTCTTTTCAGTCAATGGACGTCTAATACAAGGCTTACGTCTTCCTCAAAGGTCGCAACGATCACTGGTCTTTCGCTGCCCAGCATCCAGCGACTTCCCACAACCTTGACTATGTCTACCTAATGGGGAGGGGGGGAGGCTTCTAACCCTGCGTCTACCGACTGGTGGTCGCCACTTGAGATTCAGTCGGCTATCAATGTACCCTTCAGACGAGTAATTCTTCGAGCTGCAGTGCTCATATAGGTTATGTGGATCATCAGGTCATAAAGAGGAGATTACGGATATATACATCAATATATGATAAAACAGCTATACATAGGTATAGCGTTGCCCGAATCCAGAAACTGCACACAACCTTCACTATGTCGTCCCACCAAGTAAGAGGCTTTCTGGCGTCGAGAAATAGCGGAAGAATTTTACAAGAGCTATGCAAATATACATATCATAATGCTACTGAAACAGCTGTACCGTGCCTTGGGTACATGAGTCGGGGGTTGTACAGCCCGTCAGATCGACGACAATTCTCGCGGCAACGCTCATGCTATTTTATTTCCGCATACGACTAAATCACCGACCACGAGCAGGTAGACGGAACGTGGGTGGTAGACTTCCCGTTAGGTAGACGGTTGTTGTGACTATTTTTTGTGGGAGACACAAGCATTGAATTAATCGTGTACCGACTTACATTAAACGAAAGATACCACATAATATACATACATAAATTCAGGTGTGTATGCACCCTAATTACACACTCTATTTACGCGCCATTTTTGTAAAAATGTCGATTCTATTTTTATAAATATTTCATTGAATTTCAGTTTTAGGCTCCAATAAATTGGCAGTGTACTTACAATAACATATTCTAACTTTAACATAGCTTCGTAATAAAAAATTTGGTGGTGACAAAACACATGATCGTGGCGGCCATTTTTTATTATTATATGTTATATGTATCGTGTGCTATAAATGTATTATTATTGTTAGTCATATGGCTCTAGTTCTCATGTTAATGTTTTATACAGGGTGAATGGTTAGATGCAAGTTTAAAATTAGTGAATACATAACTTATTTGTCTATTTTGAATCATCCCGTACAAAATGATCACTCTAATGTTACATTAATTCAGTGTTTCTATAAGAATATGATGTGCCAATAAATTCTGGCAGTACAAAAACTTAAAGGACAGATAGTAAAAAATAAATAAATTCAATGTTCTTACCAAAGGCACAGGTTTACCGCAAAGATATCTGTGGTGGGATATACCATAATCACCACGTTGGGCAGGTGAGTTGGTGATCAATTTTTGTATTATGGTACGCAGAGGATGATGCTGATAAATCTCTGGAAACTTTGTTCGGCAGCGGCAATTCTATATAATTAATGCAAAGTGATAATGTAAGATTATATCCTGGAATCGAACCCGCTGATACAATCTGAAGTCTCATTCCTCTACCACTGAGTTACAACTGTAATTAGTATATGTTTATGTTTTGGATAGCACCATACATTAATTCAGTGATTCCCAAAGTGGTCTATATCGACACCTATGGGTCTATGACAACCTGCAAGGGGGCTACATCAGCGAAAAAAAATTTAAGGGGTCCATGAAATGAAAATGGGGGTCCACGATTGTGGATCTCATCACATACACTGATAGTACCTATTTACTTACATCATACTATCTGATAATATCAAAACATTTATATTATTTATAAAAGTACCTATGAATTAAAAAAAATTATTATATATGTTTATAAAATTGTGTAAATTATAGGATGTCGGTATTCGCTTTGTGGTCGCAATACATGTTTATTTTATTGTTACGTATATTTTACATAACAGATACAAAATTTTACTTTGAATAGTTTTAATTTAGATTTAATTAATAAATGTATAAATTAACATGTGTTTTTACTTTAAGTTTTTAATACTGAACTTCACTACAGTTAAAATTTACAGGAAATCAATATCAGGTAAGTAGGGGGTCTAACCAACACGGAAAAATATGTCACGGGGTCTATGACACAAAAAAGTTAGCACAATTGATAGTAAATGAGTTTTATATTCCTTCCACCCATTTACACCCATAAACAGATATCAGCCGACATGTTAATTGAACAACTTTGTGAAAGAAATCTATGTTTAAATACCCTGTCTTATAATTATAATTATATTATATCTTTCCCAGGATGTTGTCATTGATGGTTTTGGTGTTAGCTGGTGGTGTTGTAACCGCACCAATGGATGATCCCATAAAAATAGACCTGCCTGTGTACGATCCACCATCTACGTCTCCAGATGTCATCAACGTTCAGGCGTACACGACTGAAAACCATCCGGAATTAAAAAGCAACAGGCAGAATTCGGATTTGTTATCAAACAAATTGAAAATTGCTTCAAATATTATCGATAATAAGCTATCCGCACCAAATCTTCCGGTAATTTTTTATTTTAACTTAATCTATAGAAATTATTGAACAAACGACATTATTAATTGCATATACATTGTATTTGTCTACGAGATTGGATGAAGGAATAGAAGATCCGCTGATCTTGATATATCTATCTTCCTTCACCTCGTTCCTCAAATGTCACAGGGTTAGGTAATCATCACCTTTTTGTTGCTTTTAACTTAATTATTATGCTATTCTATTTTGTATTCTTATTTCTCATACTTATTTAATATACATACAATTTATCACAGATACGATTTTAAATTTACACCAATACCTCGCTTTGCGACGTTTCGTTTTGAGTTTTTTTTCGAAGTTTCGTCGCTGCTTAATTACCACTAATATTCACTATACGTCGTTAGATTCCCGAGGTTGTGTTGTTTTGGGTTCGAATCTTTAATTTTTTTTGAGATTTTCCTTTTTTTCTAAAAGATGGCAACACTTTTGTTTCTAATTGCGCCATGCCATCAATACTCGGGGATTTCCTTTCTATCTAAAAATCAATACAATTTTAGTTTTCAGTTTTCAATTTTCAGTTTCAATTACGTAGTGTGTTGTGCTTTTTTTTTTAAAGAGAATAATAAATTTGTACGTGTTGTTTCTGGTTAAAAAAAGGTCAATATTATTCCAATTTATTTATCGTCATAGTTATATTATTATTTTTTTTAATGTTTACTTTGTTCAATTTTCTTTTTAAAAATTAGTATTTTCGTGACCCTGGAACCTATCTTCGATTTTTACATGGTTTGCTATAGAAAATCTCAATTCAATTTGCGGCGTTTCAATTTGCGTCGTGTTTTTTTGGAACGCAACCACGACACAAAGTGAGGTATTGGTGTATATGCATTACGTATGTTTTATTTATATCTCTCTATTTTGTTTGTAATTCATATTTTATTTCTGTTTCTATTGCCTCCTATTTATTTTATTATTTATCTGACCAGTTTTATTTATCAATTTTGTTTCTTTTAATTATTATCTCAACTATTGCTCTGAATTTGAGGAACGCCAGCTAATTCTTGTCATATATGGAATCCGATGAGTAATTCGGCCGGAATTATCTTGTTAATAACTAGATGTATAAATTATTGACTTTTAGTGAATAGATACACTACAAAAATAAAACTAATGGTTACTCTTTACGACAGTTTTAGTCTTTTTTAAAAGATAAAAATATGACTTTACTCGGATATATCTGATACAGTGTATAATTATAAATCTGTATTAAACTTAATTAAAACATATGTTGTAGTAGAGAGATATATACATATATATACCAGATAATATTATCTCAGCATAAGTAAGCCCTCTCTTGGTGTACCGGAAGTCACTGTCTTTGGAGAACTGTACCTCGATTGAACATCTATTGATATGATGAATATTATTCAAATGTTTTGTGTTACAGATAGGTTCTGTAAACCACGGTGGCGGTTTATTTTCCGCTCCTGTAACCACGCTGGAGGGCGCTTTATTGGAGACCGAAGGATTAGGAAGCAAGACTCTGTCCATAAAGGACAACATACATAACGTCGCAGCCGGAATATTTCAGGTGCGATATAATGTTCCATACGGAACTCATCTAACAATATGATTTTCTTCATCTTCACTTATAGTACATGTTGGGATTTGTGACATGTGAACGATATCATATATAGGTACAAGTATGCCAACTACATTTGTATTGACATATATCCTGATTTCCACGGGCATTACAAACAGCGTAGTTTTTTAACAGACATACAAAATGCGACATACATACAGTACATGATCTACAAGGAGATATATTAGGAGGATCGGAAAATAATGTCGCTTTCTTAAGTTAAATTCACACGACAACATTTTTAACAAGTTTTTATTTCTGATCAACAATATATTCACCTTCGTCATCAACAACCTTTTGCCATCTAGTTTACAAATCAATGCCGGAGCGGTAACAATTCAATCGGTTTTTTGTACTGTGGATTCTGGCTCGAAATGAAACACCGCTGGTTCACAAGGAGTCCTTTATTCACAGATCAGATGGTCACCTTACTTTAACACAAAGTATACTTTCGCTTAGTCCAAGCGACGCTTCCAAATCGCTCAAGAAATCACTGTCCAAATAACTTACCAAATAGTCACTTTCAATTTTATAACTCGAAAAACAACACTGAACCGTCGACATGGGAGTACACTTATTTATACTACGGATAAGGTTCTAGTAAGTTCGAGATAGTACTCGGTTAGAATTTCCGAGAACCGTACACAAATATTATAAATAACTTAATACGGCACTTAAGTATTTAGCACATGGATGACTCTCCTATACAATCTATTTTACTAGAACTCTCAAGCTTTATATGGTACTTCATCTGTTTTAGTCATATATATATATTTTGGTTACATTTATTTTCAGGTGTATTTTCTGGTTTCTTGGGTACAATAAATAAATAAGGTTTTGATGCATTAAATTCCCTGTTGTAAATTAACTTAATTTTCCGTAGCCCAAACCATTAGTGGACACGATAAGAGAAGAGGAGAAATATGGCAACAACGGCGATAAATTCTATAGCACCGGTCGCGCTATCGTGAGCGGTGCTGAGAGTTTTTCTACACTTGTCAATTCGGTGCTCGAAGTTAGTATAAACTTAAATTATCTTTATTCAACAAGCACTTTACTTATATGAGTACACCTATCCCCTGATTTACACGGTTGATACGTTCCTGAGGAAAACGTGTAAATCGAAAATTAAAAATTTTCAAGTCTAAACCGTGTAAATCGAAAAGCTTGCAGAAAATGCATATTTTTGCTATTTAACACTTGTGATTCTTTTCAATATTTTTAGGTGTGCACAGAAATAAAAATAAAATGCATTGACAAGTTAAAATATTTAATATATTACGGAAACACTAGTTTTTTAATTAATTACAATACATCAAACAGAAGAACAAAAAATAAAACCAAAGGTGTATTATTATTCTTTATCACTTGTAATTTACGAATATGGAAAATTTAATCTTTCTGAAACTGTAAAACTTTCACTCAAATACAATTTTCCGGATAAAACTTTAATTTTATGCGAAGAAATACAGACACAGTGTGCGTGTGCAGCAAGTCAGCACATAAGCTCGGGATTCCCCGTGAAATGTACACAAGTGTTCAATCACAGTAGCATTTAGTAGAGTGCGTTAAAAATACAAAAAAACTTATTTGGATAACCGTGTAAAAGCGAAAACGTGTAAAACAAGTACCGTGTAAATCGGGGGATAGGTGTACTCCCTTTTCCTCGTAATACTGGTCTACTAATTATATTATAAAACTATTTAATAATATTTCATGTATACATTGTAATATCATCTATGTATATGCGTCAATAAACCGCGTGTCTTCAAACTATGGAAATGTACAATGTACAGACATAAAAAAATTTGTATTATTCTGCCGTCATAAGAAGAAAGGCCGTAACTAATATATGGTATTAGTTACGGCCTTTCTTTTCTTACAGTATGCTGTAAGCTATATCTAATATATAAAATTCTCGTGTCACGGTGTTCGAACTTGAACTCCTCCGAAACGGCTTGACCGATTTTTACCAAATTTTACATGCGTATTCAGTATGTCTGAGAATCGGCTACTATCTATTTTTCATACCCCAAGTGATAAGGGTGGTCCACCCCTAAATTTTATTTTTAATTTTTTAGACAATTTTATTTGGTTTTTATTTTATTATGATACAGCATACAAAAATACATACAAACCTAAATTTTTACCCCTCTACGATCAACCCTTATCTTACATTTGTTAATTAAAAACTTTAATTTTTTTTGCAAAACAACGTTTGCGGGATCAGCTAGTCTACTTATAAAATAGCTTGTTTGAATATATAGTTAGAGCCGCAGGGGGAGGGGTCAGGCCTAGGGGGCGTCAGATTTTCATTTCACACGGGCGCTACACGAGTTACAGTCGCCCCTTATGGCATGAATTGAATTTTAGCTCCTAATAAATTTATTGATTAGATGTCTTCATTCTATGTGATATATTCTTTCAGATACCAAGCAGATTGTTCAATCAATTCACCCGGACTGCGACAGAGAAGTTAAACAACTTAGGCGGTAAACTGATCGGTTTATAAAAGTGATACGTACCTATGATTTTTATATATATTTTTTTAAATGTACAAAATATTATTTAAACATGTTTGTTATTTTTGGATATATATTTTAATAGAAATAAATATATTTTAACACTCGTTATACTATTTTGAATTTCAATTTGCGTCGCTTTGTTTTTGACAGTTCGTTTCGTACGTTGTCAACAAGCGGACATTCTTTTCAATTGTAATTACAAATGTCGTCATCGCACCACCACTACCATGGTGAAATAAAACATATGTGGCAATAATGAATGGTAGTGTGGGACAGATATATTATCTCTTTCCAAAGGTCGATGTGCAATATTTATCGCCGGGTATTGTATTTTGCATTGATTTCTATAAAATTCAATACAACACTCGATATTCGTCTTCAAGTAGAGATAGCATACACCGACTTTAAAACTTCTTGTTTTTAGCTGGTGAACGTCCACTATAAGACAAAGACCTCCAGGTCGCCGTGATAATCGATTTTGACCGTATTCAGCGATTTTCAGCGACCTTCTGTCGTCGATATATATATATATATATATATATTTTTATACATCCGTATATATAGTAGGCGATTTGATAGGTTACACAAAGTCTTCTGTATCTGTGATTAATTTATTTTAGTCAATAAATAAAATGGTCATCGTGATTTACTTGTCTTACTCTTTTCCCATACAAATTGCTTTATGCCTACAAAGTATATCCTGCAGTTTTCTATAGTATAATATATATCACTTTTACAATGTAATGTAGTATCATATATATATATTTACACATATATATATATACATCTGTTAGTGTAAATCATTGAGAAAGTCTGTAGCAAATTTGAATTAGTCATGACTTGTCTGCCAGCTTCCACAGCTAGAAGAATGAGATGGAATGTCTTCGGCATTTCAGAAAATGCCCACTGCTCATATACATCTATTCTATAAATCGCCACGGCTTCGTCGGCTCACCTAGTGGAGATTTTCACAGTGAGTGTGTATATTTGTGGAGAGTGCTTTAAATAAACAAAACAATAAGATTTTTATTATGTATTCTATATTAATAGCTATCATAAAAGTTACACACACTGTGTTTCAATTATAGCAGAAGGTCCAGATTACACATATAATTTATATATTCTTCATACGTAGTGATAACATTATAATTTGGAAAGAAAAAGAATTCTAGTGTGTAAAATAACAATTTAAAATCTAATTAACATGATATAAATATTTTTTTTTGATAAACAATAATATATTTATTTGTTAATTAACAAAAATTTTTAATAAAATTTAATCAAAGTACAACAACATAGGGCAATAATATGCCTATATGAATAATATATTAATATGTAATAATAATCTTTTAACTATAGCAGAAGTTCCAGATTACACATATAATTTATATATTCTTCATACGTAGTGATAACATTATATTTTGAAATGAAAAAGAATTCTAGTGTGTAAAATAAAATTAAAATCTAATTAACATGATATAAATATATTTTTTTGATAAACAATAAAATATTTATTTGTTAATTAACAAAAATTTTTAATAAAATTTAATCAAAGTATAACATAGGGCAATAACATGCCAATATGAATAATATATTAACATGTAATAATAATATATTTGTAACAGTAAATAAATCTATACAACGTAAATATATATATGTTAATATAGAAAAACTCTTAACTTACAATTAGGTATATACACACTGCATACCCGGAAATAGTTGAAAATAAATTCGACATTGTTTGAGGTCAAAATGACCACATAGAGATATAAAGTTGAAACAATACTTGAGACGACTTGATTGCTCAAGAAATAATATATATATAATAGTAAAGTGAAGTTTAAAAATTCACATAAACCCATGTTCGATATATTATTCTCGATTTATCGAAACTACAGACAAAATTCTATTTTCGAACGTTTACATGTATTGTAGACACCGAATAATGACAATAATGTCACAGAATTACGAATAGAACATTAAAATGACACCAATTTTAACATAAACCGCCGGACGGGCGTGACCTGATATGGAATCTCCTCTTAAATTTAACGCTGGAGGTCGAAGGTTGGCGTGATGCCCTCGGTGATGTCAGCCCGGCGGTAGAACAGCACGCACGGGGCCCTGGACCCATCGGCGGTCTGGACTTCTTCATCCTGAGAGGTCACTTTCCCTTCGTAAGAGATGTACCATTTCTCGCTGTCCTTGGCGAGCGAGTAGTAGTGATCGTGTATCAAGCTTGCGTACAGCGTGTATCTCTTGTCCGACTCGGAACGCTTGGTGCGAAGATTGACGATTTCGTTGTTGGAGATCGACTGCATCAGCTTATCCTCGATGTCATATTTCGGATCGAATCTGTGGTGGCAGGAAGTTTAATGGCCTAGTTAGACTATTTCAAACTACAAAAAGTGTTACCTTCTAGATGAATCCTCTCCTCTTATTAAACCTTATGTACTTCAAAACAAGCTCTCTACTTGAAGGTTTATTTCATTAAGGTTTATATCTATATTAAGTAAATTACTACCTACAATTATATATGAACAGATGCACGTAAATATACATTTAAATGTTTCTAAATGTTTATATTGACTATCCACTACTTTTTCTATTTCCATACTATGGTTGTTTGTAAGAAATCGCCTCGAGTGATAAGACCGCCCATTGTACTCTTTCTTTACTTTTATGCAAATTAAAAGATAATTACGTAAATAAAAAAATGCGTCTGTGTCAAATAAATGATCAACTGCAACTATGTGTGACTAACTCCTACTTTGAATGAGCGACTACGACTAGCTACTACTACGTGCGACTCACTTGCAGTTCTTCATCACGACTACCAAATACTGGGGGGTGGTCTCGAAGCAAGTGACGCGAACGCCTTCGCGCAGTCCACCGCACTTGCCGCAGAAGTGCATCTTGTTATCGGTCAGCAGCTCGGTAGCGCAGTAAAAGTCTATCAGGGACTGCACGCTGAACCTGGTGCCCTTCTGGTCCCCGGGGAACGCGAGTTTCAGCTTACGGAGCTTGTGTCTCTTCACCTTGTTGGAGTGACAGGTGCTGCAGTGCACGTGGGTGAGTAGAATACCCCCAAACATCTCGTCCACCAAGCTGAAGAGCTTTAGCTTTGAACAAAAAAAATGTCGTTTATAGAGTAACCATCGAAATAATTGCTCATCTGAAATGGGCGCAGCACATGCAGGTAACGCAGCATCTGTCATCGAGGTGATCTTTTGGGGAGGCATAGGCCATTCCATCGGCTTGAAGAGAAGAAGAATAAAAAGAGTTACCATCGAACTTCTTCTTTGGTTGTGCCTAATCTCCCCCAAAGTCTCCCGTGACTTTGATCATGCTGTCGTTCCATCTAGTGGAAGGCCTACCAACGCCGCCTCTACTCGTTTTTTGTCGTTACTCCAGAATCTTTTGACCCCAACGGCTTTCAGTTGCAAGGTCGATGTGCTGTAGTATGGTTTACTAGCTGATATTGGTACGCGTATGGTATTTTAAAATTAACCATTTAGATCAGTATTTTCAAATCTATTTTGTGGTATGCCCCATCTTAGTCTTTCTAATTCTCACGTACCCCATGTAACATACATAATTTTTATATTAAAATTGGGTTCTACTCGTATTAAAGTCGAATTGCTTCAAATTGCTCCCCTGCTTACACACCTTTGCAGTTAGTAGTTGAACTGTAGAATATAGACACCTGGAACAAAAAGATGCAGATGATGCTGAAAGAGATGTGATCACTTACCTGAACGGTGATAGACGACAGAGTCACAGCTTTAGGGCGCCGGGACGGTTAAAGTCCGGGCGCTGGTGGGTGATGATCAAAAAAATTCAGGAGATAACTGCGAATGACGTCATAAGTTTATTTAAAATTTCGAGCGGAAGTGATAGTGGTTGGTTCTAGCTTGATTACAAGAGGGCAAGTTAAGTTTAAATATTTCATGTTACCTGTTCAAAATATTCAATGAAAATTGGACAAAAATAATTAAACCCGGGGAGTGGTTGATTGAAATGTTTGTAATAAACTTTCTCGTCTTAATATAGGAATATATTGGCGGGCGAATGTATCGATTTTCGGCTAATCAATAATAGTGTAATGGTGTTGCTATGGACTCCGAACTTTTGGCCACCCATTTACATCGCTATTATCGACAACTTTTTTAATTCAATAATGTTATTTAATAATTATTGTATGCATTATATTTTAATATATTCAAAATCTTTTTCTAAGTTAAGACAATTCACGGATTTCAATAATTTTGTGTTACGCTATTATTTAGCCGTAAATACAGTTACAATTAAAAAAAATACAATATTTAAATATGGAACATGTCAGAATAATTGCGTATATGTTGGACATAAAAAGTTTAAACACTTTTTTTATCTAAATTTCTTCTAATTTGTGAAATATTACTTTACATTCATTTCACAAAATAGGACACGTAAGGGCCAAAAGAGCATGAACGCACATGAGATTAATATAAGATAGATCTTACGAAATCTATTTATAATATTTTAAAGATTTAAGATACAAACCGTATGTAAACGCTGTAATTAATAAAATTGCTTACACAGGGTGGTTGATTATGGTTGTGAAAGTTTTAAACGGCGGTAAAATTTAAGATTTGACTGCAAAAAAGCTTTAATATTTTTACATATATGTTACATTTTTTATTCGTATGTAACATACAGACTTCCGGCAGTAAAAAGTCTTCAATGTATAGTATTTATAAAACAATTTATAAAACTCTTTATATTACTAAATTTTCATTACATTATTTATTATTTCTAAAATCATTGATTTTTATAAAGGGTATATCATATCATGTATATATTCACAATTAAAACTTTTATACCTAACTATATGTACAATTCCCGGCGATCAATATTGCAAATCGACATTTGGGCAGAGACAAATGGCTTATTTCGGCTTCGTAGAGCGTTATCTCTGTCGCACGAAATACAACGACTGACAAAACGTCACATAGGTAGTGTGGGAGAGAGATAGTGCTCTACGAAGTCGAAATTAGCTGATTGTCTCTTTCCAAAGGTCGATGTGCAATATCTATCGCCGGGTACTATATAACATTTACAATACACACGTATTTATTGTTTTTAAATAAGATAAGGGATTAAATATCAGTATATCCAATATTTATTTTCATCAATTAATTAATTATATATAAGTACTCGATTAAATATCACCGATCTAAATATTTTTGATTAAAACAACAAGTAATGAATAAAAACTAAATCAATAATACAAATTGTTGAAGATTGTTCTTAGTTGTCATCTTTTCAGATGTTCATTGAAAGGAAAAAAGCCTTCACCAAATATCGCTGCTTGACCTTGAGTTGCCTGCATTCAGTTTAGTCCATCTAGTGGAAGCTCGAAAACCTTTCCACTCCTACGGCTTTCGATTGCATGATGTGCTCTTTCCACTGCAATTACTTACGAGCAACTCTTCGAGCTGCGTCGATGACTTTGGTTTGTGATAAATTTCTTCTTTAAATATATAACGGTTTTAACTACACGAAATATATACCCATCTTTGTATATCTATCTCATGTGCATGTTGTTCGACTGTTATTTCCCCTTGTCTCGGTGCTGGTACACCTAAGGCGAGGTACAGTGGTATCGGTAGGTTCATAATCACATGTTCATCTACTCTTTTATCTCATAAAGTTATTACTTTACCTTTAATTGTCAGTAACTACTTGCATTAAATATGTTAATAGTTGTTCTGTATATATTATCAACCTACATTTCAATAGCTTGTTTTAATCTGATTATTGATCTAAAGTTTTAAAAATAAATCATAATATTTAAACTCATTCGAGTTATATATTTTAAACGTTTCTGAAACAATTTCTTTCGTCGTTACTTATATGATTCAAAACACTCATTTATATTAGAACACTCATTTATTATAGTGGGTGGATCAAGTGGACCTACAAAATCGTTTCTTCAGGCTTTATAAAAGTATTGACTCTATGGGCAAATATGTGTTAAAATACGCCTCGATTTTTGCCATTAACTTGTTTTAGCGAAACTTTAAAACTATCATATTTTAGTGTGAAAGTTTTACGTCAAAAAGATTGAAGATAATTTTTAAAAGTGGCTCTAAAATAAACTTTGTTGTGGACTTAACAAGTTCAGGAAGCGTCATAGGATATTTAAATTTGATTTCTAACTCGTATAAATAAATCGATCGAATCGAAATGAATCGATTTTCTTAAATAACACACTTCTTAATATGAATCCTATTTAATAGCGTCAATGCAAAAAACTACATAATTGACTTGTTGAAAAACATCACAACAAACCTGGTGATTATTTGACAAGCCGAAGTATTTTATATTATCATGTAATTTTCTCAACAATTCCGCCCGGAAGCATTCTAATTTATTTCGCACAACAATATTCAATTTCATTTATAACATACAACATTTTTATTATATCTATATTATTAATATCTGTTACTTACAAATTTTAGAATGTTAAATATAAATATTTCTATTTGATTATAAAAAAAATATATATTAATTTCTATTATCACAAAGTTCTATGTGAATATGTGTATGTATATATGTTAATTTATAATTTATATATATATATGATTAAATTGCAGAATGTACATTACATATATAATATTTTCAACTAAATATTACTTACTTTTAAAATACGCGAGAGACAAAGGGAGATTGATCAGTCGGCGCGATACTTATGACGAACGCACACCTAGTCCATGCGATTACTGTTTTAAAATGGCGCCACTGGTCGCTCGCATCGATCCGACACGGAAAGGGGATATACGAACATATTAAGGATGCTACACACGGTATACGAATCGGTAAACGTCAAAGTTTATGTCTCTACTTCGAGTTTCTAGCAACTTTCATTTGTTTAATCATCATTTATAATTATTGTTTAAACTGTATGACTCCCAAAACTAATTATAGATGTTCTCTTTTGTACTTTTAATATGACGACATTAACAATGGGGACAGACGTCTTCTCTTCTATATCACTATGCAATTTATTTTCCACGACACGTGGTTTTGTTAGTTAAGATTCTATACGTATCACCTCACTCCTAAAAAGATTAGATTCAAAGTTCAACTTTATCTTCATATCAGCCTATAGACACTGCCTGATACAGGCTTCCAAAAAAGATCATCAATATGCCTTGCTTTACCCGACACTTTGTTATAAAAACGACTTGTTTGACTTAAAAAATCGCGAAATCATATAACCACTTTACATTTGCAGGATGAAATTTTAATTCATTTACATTGACAGAAAGAAGAACTATCTAAAAATAGCGCGAAAGAAAATTCAAAAGTTGTTTTTTTTATATAAAACCTAAATAATGTCAATAAATACGGCAGGATACAAGAAGTACAACCAAAGAGTTTTTATTGAAAATTTATAAATATTTTTTTCCCGACTCAACGAGGTTTGGTTTAAAGCATGGCTTCTTAAACTATGGGTCGCGACCCCAAATGGGGTCGCGTGGCAATATTCTGTGGTAGAGAGATTTTAATGTCAAATATTTATGTATACCATTTTATAACATCACTAGAGTTAGCGGAATACAGTGGACTTGCAGCGTCTAGACACGCGCATTTCTTGAAGGTTTTAAACTAATATGAAGACAATTTTATAATTTTTTGTGCAATTTTTAATTTCAGATTTTTGTATGTTTCAAAACGAATTCTAAAACTACTAAATATTTTCAAATGTATATTGTTACCTAATAAATAAATCATTAAAAAATGTTAATTTATTTTTCTTTTACGTTTGTATGGGGTCGACAAGAAACTCGCAATCATAAATGGGGTAGTGAATGACAAAAGTTTAAGAAGCCCTGGTTTAAAGGAACAATGGAAAGCATCCTATTTTCCTAATTATTTCAATAGCCGAATAGAGTCGAAAAGTTTCATTATTTTAATCTGAGAAGCAATTATTCTAAAACAAACGCCAAAGAGAATTTCTTTTTTTTAAATTCAAAATATTACTATATTTAATTATGTATGTATTTTATTATTTTTGTTATTAAACTAACCATAATACGACATAAGCTTCTTCCATAGTCTTCTATTCGATGTCTTTTAGATATGAACTTAATATTAAAATATAACTTATATTAAATTAGTATGTTTTTTAGTAACAAAAGTAACTTTATTTAAACAAAAATATACATTTTAGTTAAAGAAAAACAAGATTTTTTTTATAAAAATAAAACAATTTTCAAATATTTTTCATAAATAGCAACATTGTCAAAACAAAAACGAACAACGCAGCGCGAACTTAAATATGTACACACGCCTACGAATATTCTTTTTAGTTTTTCATGAATGAGGGTTGTGGAAAAAAATTAGCTTTCTTCGGATTTATTAAGGGAGCGGTGAGTAATATCGTTTCTGTCGACATATTCAGAAAAACGAATTGATTTCTTACCGCTCCGGCATTGATTTTGTATACTATACGGCAAAAGATTGTTGATAACGAGGGGTTTATTATTAATTAGAAATAAAAACTTGTTAAAAATGTAGTCGTGTGAATTTAACTTAAGAAAGCGACATTATTCTCAGATCCCATTGATAGTTAAGTGTAGTTTCCTCGTGTATACCCGTGATCTTGAAATTATTTATAATATTTGTGTACGGTTCTCGGAAATTCTAACCGAGTACTATCTCGAACTTACTAGAACCTTATCCGTAGTATATATAAGTGTACTCCCATGACGACAGTTCAGTGTTGTTTTTCGAGTTATAAGATTAATATCTACGGTCAGTGATACAAAGTGACTATTTGGCAAGTTATTAAGACAGTGATATCTTGAACGAATTGGAAGCGTAGTTTTGACTATGCGAATGTATACTTTGTGTTAAAGTAGGGTGGCCATCTGATTTGTGAATTCAGGACTCCTTGTGAACCAGTGGTGTTTCATTTCGATCCAGAACTCACAGTACAAAAAAACCGATTGAATTGTTACTTACGACATTGATTTATATACTAGATAGCAAAAGGTTGTTGATAACGAAGGGTTTATTGTTGGTAAGAAATAAAAACTTGTTAAAAATGTAGTCGTGTGAATTTAACTTGAGAAAGCGACATTATTCTCCGGTTCCATTTATAGATAAGTGTAGTTTCAATTTGACTTTTACGATCTCAGAGCCGTTACAATATAACATATTTGTAATAATGAACTCGCTTTGGGATAACGCCCCGTGGTGTGTTGACATAGTATGGAGAGAACGGTGCTATCTATCCCTTGGAAACTTGAGTGTGAATAAAGTGTTCATCACGATTGTACTAATGATCAAACCTGCGACACAATATCAAAGCCTCAATCCTTGCACTTGCACCACCACTACTTCCGCTAATGTCTTTTTTTTATTTACTTTATTGGAGATAAACAGTAACAAAAGGCAGTAAGAAAGTACAAACTTAGAAGCTTAGAAATATATAATTAGTTACAGTTGTTACCTTATAACTATCTCACTGAGAACATTTAATGATTTAAAGTCAAACAATGAAAAAACAAATATAAACATTACTAAACAGGGATCAAAGATCCAGCGAATTCTGCAGATCACACCGCAATAATTACGAGTCACAGCAAGCCGTCACGTTCCAATGTAGTTTAAATTGTATTGTGTGTACTCAATAATTTCGAATGTTGTCTTTTAAAAGATACGAGAGAGCACGAGAATATATCAATATCACTAATATATGAATTGTGGAGGTCACACATCCTGTATAAGGGTACACGTTTACCGATATTTGTCTTAGCCGTTAATAAAAAGAAGAGAGATCTAGAACGCGTTCTTGCTGCAGGAATTCGAAAGTTTACCTCGAACAACAGTTCCGAACAGTTAACATTGCCACCACAAATATTTTTAAGTGTATTAAAGTTATCTATATTTATAATATTCCATCATTCATATTTAATGGAATCAGGCGTTACCTCGCGGAAGTCCATCCTAAGTAAGAAAAGGACCAATATTTAGCCACTTCCGCACATGCAGTGGTAGTCGTGCAACAAAGTGCACCGCCTGCCAGCCCGCTGATAAATGCGTATGCGGCAAACAATGCGAATCACACAACCGCCACAGCCAAATTACTGAACACGTGTTTCACCCCTCCACGGGGCATCTTCAGGAGTTATGTTACACCGATTAGTGCCAAACACAGAGTCAAACTTTTAATAATAAGAGGAAAAATAAATAGTACTAATAATTTCTTGTTTACATAAAGTTCATTTTATTTATTATCGGCCATAGTATATAGTATAGTTTCTATTGTAAAATCTCTGATTAAATTTACAATTTCGATGTTGAATATTGTACATATTATAAATATATCTCGGTTTAGTATTATGCTGAATTTCGTGAAGAATAGAAGATTTATAATATTTAAGTAGAATTTGAGTTAAAAGAATCAAAATTACAAACTTGTAAGTGGCTTTCTATTTATTTTTAGCAAATAGATGTCCACTGCAAGATATATCTCCTACAAAGATCGCGATGATGACTGGTTCTGTGTTTCCTAGGTTCCTGGTTCATATGGGTGGACCACCAATCGTCTATCTCGTGTTCGCCACTCAACAATTTTCCGACACCAACAGCTATTTACTGCACGAGTGTGGTCGCTGCCACTTTACACGTCACATCGACAATTCCTCAGTGATGTAGGTTCTTGATTCTTTTCTCGCTGTGAAACTTCAGGCTCTCTGGGTGACACTGATCTTTGACAAGAAGCGTGTCAGTGTATTATCAGGTTAAATATTTACCAGCGGAATTTTAGTGAAATTATATATTACAAAATTGATACATTTATAGAGTGGGCGGTGTGACATTTAGAACCTTAAAAATCACACCTCGGATATTCCGTGGAATTGAAATTTGTAACCACTGGTGTTGTAAAATACTAGTGATTTATATACAGGATGATTGCGTATATAGTAAAAACTTTTAAAGGGTTGAACTAAATAGATTTCCAATCAATTTTTTTTAATTGTCTATCTATTGTGTGGCGTCTAATGGCATATATCTTTTATATAGGGGAAAATAGATTTTCCAGTATTTTATACAAATAATAAATCTAATTTCTATCTAATTCTTACTTTAAAATATCCTTCTAATTATACAAGTCATCTATTTATAGTGGTTTTAATTTTAGTTAGTAAGATATTTCCGTTTTTTTTTTAATTATTCTCATATATTCTTTATTGTCACATTACATATATACACACACACACGTGCATATATATATATATATATATATATAAATATATATATTGTTTCTATTGTAATCCGACATTTATATGTAAATAATACATTATACAACCAGATTAAAGCCCACCTTGTACACTATGTTAAATATAAATTAAATATGTTATTATTTAACAGATGTTTATAAAAATTATAGTAATTAAGTATGTTTCTCTATTTTATTTTATTGCCAGTTGCTTAGTGTTAAATCTGTCGTTCACCATCTTGGACTATACTTTCGATTTCAGATATATATATATATATATATAATGTCATGTCATTGTCGAATCTTTATCAATGTCGATTCTACTGCGCGGCGCCCTTTTTATAAATTTACCAACAACTAGCGCCATCTGTCGACGACAGACGAAACTATATAATTGCCAAAAAATATATATATTCTTAAAAACAAGACAGAGTTAATCTATCTTTCACTATTGATTATAAATAAAATTTATACTTTATCCAAACATGTAAACTTCTGTCTCTTAACACACTATGTACATATAAAGTTATTTTCCTGTCATTGACTCTATGATATGTCTAAATTTGTCACAGAAGTATGAAGAAGATATATTTGGAGTCATATTTATGTAAATATCGATCTTTGTGAAAGGTTTTCAAATAAAAAACACATGTGAGTCCTTATTAAGTATATTATAAACAAAAAAATTATATTTAACATAGACATTACATCAAATGTTTTAACTAGCATAGATTCTGGATTATATATCCGAAATATAGTCTTGAAGTTATTACATAATGTAATAATAATAAACACAGATCAATTAAAAATAACATTGGGTAATATCATTTAAAATAAATAATTTTATTGTAAAAAAAGGTTCATCATAAGTAATTTCATGTGATCATACCATCGTTATATGAACAATGGAATCGCACACATTGGGTAATAAAAATTGAAATTAAAAGGAACAAATCTATTTAAAATTTAATGTAAACAACTACGATATTATAATTTAGTAAAACAAAAATAATTTTACTATTACATATACAATACGTGGTCGATTTACTCATAGAAGTAATTATTCAATCGACAATAACCATAGATTAAAAATCAGCGCACAATAACTTCACACCGGTGTAGTAATAA
Source organism: Battus philenor (assembly GCF_028537555.1). Classification (NCBI taxonomy): domain Eukaryota; kingdom Metazoa; phylum Arthropoda; class Insecta; order Lepidoptera; family Papilionidae; genus Battus; species Battus philenor. The sequence continues at coordinate 17,760,280 of NW_027181661.1, forward strand.
TTCCATGATAATTGTTAATATTTACAAACAGTACATCTATACGTATGTGTATTTAATTTTAGATAACTTAGATATTTAAAAAATGAATCTTTCTTACAATTAGGTATGTACACGCTGCGTAGACGGTAGTAGAAAATAAATTCACCAGTATATACCTGGTCAAAATGACCATGCAGAGAAATAGAGATAAAAAAAATGATAATTACACCAATACCTCGCTTTGCGTCGTTTCGTTTTGAGTTATTTTCGAAGTTGCGTTGTTTTGGGTTCGAGTTTAACTTTAATTTTTTTTCCAAAAGATGGCAATACTTTTGCCATCTAAAATGCCAATAAAACTCGGGGATTCCCTAACTAAAAATCAACAGATTTTAAAACAAATTTATTTTCACTTTGTTTTGCTAATTTTAAGAGTTGGATTTCAATTACGTAGTGTGTGGTGCTTTTTTTAAAAGTGAATAATAAATTTAATATAAATTTTCACATGATATTTCTGGTTACAAAAAAAGTAAATATTATTCAAATTTATTTATTGGTAGAGATATATAATTTTTGTTTTTTAAATGTTTACTTTCTTCAAATTTCTTTTTAAAAAGTAGTATTTTCGTAACCCTGAAACCTATCTTCGATCTTTACGTGGTTTGCTATAGAAAATCCTAATTCACTTTGCGGCGTTTCAATTTGCGACGTGTTTTTTTGGAACGTATCCACGACGCAAAGTGAGGTATTGGTGTATACGATATTTATGGGTTAAAAAAGTCATACAGTATAGTATAAATTAACACGTTAATCGCCGCGAGGGTCACCCAGCAAAAAAAATGTCTAAATCTTCTTTTATTGTGTTAAAGACTTTTTTAACACTTTAAACACCATATGTGTCACTTGTGATTTTATTTAAAAAAATGGTCTAAACCTCTTATTATGAAATTATAAACCTTTTTAAAAAACATATTTGAACACGATTTACTTAACAGAACAAAAACCTGAAAAGGCGTGTTGAGAAGTTTTGGTCAAAAACCCGCGGCGTTTAACTTGTTAAGTGTGTTAACGCACGTATATAAATATATATATATATATATATATATATATATATATATATATATATATATATATATATATATATATATATATTTAAAAATCAATAGCTTGCTGCATGGCTAGAGATATCTTCTTATAATGTAAAAATATTATCTTATAAACATCATTAAATATCACGACGAGAAATATACGAATATAAATCAATTTCATATTTATGGCCTCATATAAAACTCATGTGTCATAATTAATTAAGTTATAGAGCGTCGATAACGAAGCTAATATTTGATTAGAATGGGACTAAGCCGTCGGACGGGGGGGGGGGGTGTATGGTAGGATGGGGGGGTGTGGTTTGGTGATTTAATTAAACACACCTTGATCTTTCTTTGAACGCGACAGCAGAGGACGAGTACGTTGGATTTTCTGCACGGCCTCGGCGAATGCTTTGTTCCGTGCTTGAATTTGCTCCTGAAATTTCCGCGGCAGTTCATCGAAGGTCGGCATATGACATTCCTTGACGTCAGTTCTACGATAGAAAAGCACGTAAGGGGTGCTGGAGCGGCCGAGGTGCTGGAGGTAGTCATCACGGACCATGGTGACCTTATCGTCGTTGAAGGTGTACCATTGGTCGTTGTCCTTGGCCAAGGTGTAGTAGTGGCCAGTGTGAACAGCTGTACCGTCGTGGATGATACTGGCGTACATCGTGTATGTCCTCTCCATCCCCGGGTGCTGGGTCGGCAGGGTCACTGTCACGTTGTAGAAGATCGGCAGCATCAGTTTCTTTTGGACGCTTAGCTTCTGATCATACCTGCGAGAGGATAAGGTTTACTCGCATACAGAGACCAAGCAGAACAAAGGATACACACACAATTTTTTATTATGATTAATTTGTATTTCTATATATTTACGTATGACGAACTACTACTATGCATGACTTTTGACATATCCTACAGGTCCCAGTTTCTTTATCTAGGACATGACTAACTACTACTGTACATGATTTGACCTCTCCTAGGTCTCCGAGTTAAGTCTTTATTAAAGCCATGACTCGCTACTACTGTGCATGACTTTTGACATTTCCTTAAAAGTCCCCGAATTGAGTCTTTATTATGGCCATGACTCACTACTACTGTGCATGACTTTTGACATTTCCTTAAAAGTCCCCGAATTGAGTCTTTATTATGGGTATGACTCACTACTACTGTGCATGACTTTTGACATTTCCTTAAAAGTCCCCGAATTGAGTCTTTATTATGGGCATGACTCACTACTACAGTGCATGACTTTTGACATTTCTTTAAAAGTCCCCGAATTGAGTCTTTATTATGGGCATGACTCACTACTACTGTGCATGACTTTTGACATTTCCTTAAAAGTCCCTGAATTGAGTCTTTATTATGGGCATGACTCACTACTACTTTGCATGACTTCTGACATTTCCTTAAAAGTCCCCGAATTGAGTCTTTATTATGGGCATGACTCACTACTACTGTGCATGACTTTTGACATTTCCTTAAAAGTCCCCGAATTGAGTCTTTATTTAGGCCATGACTCACTACTACTTTGCATGACTTCTGACATTTCCTTAAAAGTCCCCGAATTGAGTCTTTATTGTGGCCATGATTCACTACTACTGTGCATGACTTTTAACATTTCCTTAAAAGTCCCCGAATTGAGTCTTTATTACGGCCATGACCCACTACTACTGTGCATTACTTTTGACATTTCCTTAAAAGTCCCCGAATTGAGTCTTTATTATGGCCATGACTCACTACTACTGTGCATGCCACTCTTAAAATGTCCACCAGTTTAGTCTACATTTAGCTGATGTTTATACAATACTGCCTTTGACCAACTTTTTTCTAGAAGGACCTGCATTGCATCAGCATCAAAGAAACATCTAGATATGATGGGATATATACGTATGAAGTAAAGAACACTTCGAATTAACCGAGTTTCGTCTATATCGAAGAAATTATTATATGTTGCTGAATACAATGTCTGATATGTAGGGGTACGGAAATTTCGTATTTACGAAATAGATGCGAATAAATGCGAAAGTTTCTTATAAATGCGAATAAATGCGAAATGTATGCAATTTTTCTGTTTTTCAAGATCATTTTTAAATGAGTTAATTGATGAATATACACACTTTCATAGGTAAAATCAGTGATGTCAACCCCGTATCATAGACCCCTAAGGTCTACGGGATATATTTCTTGGCTTACTTATCAGTTAAGAAGCTTCTTGTTTTGTGTAAAAGACCTCTGGTCAGTTGAAAATCCCTAATTTTTAGAAAAACGCCTTACCTTTTTTTCGAACTCTGCCATCAATGGGCTAATCCATGAACTCATTAATAAAAATATAAATTATAATATGCATGACAATTTGTTGGCCGTCAAATGCAACTTTTCGTCCTTTGATGGAGCAGAATCTAATACAGAGTATTTGACATCCAACTTTACATAGTGGACGCTTAACTCATCTTTAAAATATACAATGTCGTCGTAACAAACTAAAAAAGAACGCTTAAGGTTGCGAATATAAATTTTTTTACGATTTTTTAATTACCTAAACTTGTCAAATGTTAAGGCATGCACCTTTAATTTTGAAAATTTTTTATCTAAAAATGCCTATTACCCCAAATTTAATAAGTTTTAAAGTATAAATGCGAAATTAATGAGAAATTTGCAATGTTTGAAAAATTTAAATGCGAAATTGGTGATTTTTTTTTGCGAAAATTCCGTACCTCTACTGATATGTTATTGAGGAGCCCGGTGTTGATTTTCAAAATAATGTCGACTTACTTGAAGTTCTTCAGTACGACGACCAAGTACTTGGGGGTGCTCTCGAAGCACACCACCCGCACGGCGGGGCGTAGTCCGTTGCACTGGCAGCATTGGTACATTTCGCTGCCAGTCATCAGTTCCGAGGCGCAGTAGAAGTCGATTAATCCCTGGACGCTCATACGGATACCCTTGCGGGGATCGGGGAACGCCAGCTGCAGGTCGCGGAAGTTGGTGTACGACGCCGACATGGTCTGGCATTCGCTGCAATGTACGCGTGTGAGCAGGATGCCGCCGAAGATCTGGTCCACGAAGGTGTCCATGCTGACGCATTGGCGTTTGTTCGGTGAAGCGCTGTTGTCGTCGGGGGCGCTGCGTTTACTGCCCGAGGCACCTGCTGGTGAGGACACGAGTCACACATACATTCACTTAAAATCATTTCTTTTGGGGACCTATCGTACTCCCTATGTTGTTACACAGATTTTTATATTCTACTAGCTGATCCCGCAAACGTTGTTTTGCAAAAAAAAAATGATATTTTAATTTACAAATAAAAAATAAGGGTTGATCGTAGAGGGGTGAAAATTTATGGTTGTGCGTATTCTTGTATGCTGTATTATAAAAAAAAATAAAAACAAAAAAATTCGTTAAAAAAATGAAAAAAATTTTTAAGTGTGAACAACCTTTATCACTTAGGGGTATAGAAAATAGATAGTAGCCGATTCTCAGACCTACTGAATACGCATATTAAATTTGGTAAAAATCAGTCAAGCCGTTTCAGAGAAGTTCAAGTTCGAACACCGTGACACGAGAATTTTATATATTAGATAATAGACTTTTTTTAAATTTCTTTTCCTTTTTGTACTCTTATATCGTTCTCCGTATGATCTATCTTTCCTCTTTCATTCTACAATTTTTTATCATTCTTTTTCATGCTTATTTCCATTCATTCAACGCCTCCGGGGTTGTATTACATTTTTTTACCTTATTTTATATTTATATTCACTATTTTACATTCTTATTTAATATACTTATTTATTACGAATTATCATAATTTATCACAGTTTCCAGTTTTTATTTTATATACCTAAAATTATTCCTTCCTAGTTCTTTTAATACAACTTTTATTTTTCTTTTTTCTATTTTCATAGGATCATTTAAAATGACCACTTTAAAAATTCGAATGCCGTTCTCGCCTTAAGGAGTGAAAGGGAGGGAAAGCGCGGTACGCCCGTGTCGCTTTGTGGCGAGTTCTATGTTGTTGTTTGCTATTATTTTTCAATTCATGTTCATTTTATAATAAATAATTAAAATTTGATTAAAAATTTCATCACAGACGCTTTTCGCGCGCTTAGACGTGAGAATTATTTTTAAATGATGGAAATAAATAATAAAATGTATGCAACTATTTATTTTTGCATGTCTAGTCTAAAAACAGACGAGGAGACCAAATAATACTTTAACGGTCCCCAATCAGCGGAGACCTATGAGGGTCAACGTCTTCGAATGCTAAGGAGGAGTTGGATTCTCTAATGAGGGGGGGGAAAGCTCCATCCGTCACCGCTCTGTCATTTATATGCTACCTTCTCCCCCACTACCACTCAAAGTGTCTATATAACACTATATGATCAACGAACTATATTCCTGATGTAAATATTCATAAATTGTAAAACTCACCAGACTTGCTGCTGCAAGGAGACGGCGAATCGGAGCGACTTCCGCTGCTACTGCTCGGCACCGCTTCCAATGGACTTTCGCTGCAAAAATTGTATTGCTATATACCAGGTGTGGTCAACCTCTATAGTAGTGGGAAACATTTTTCGAAATTCGAAATTTGAAAAAAATCTTGTTTTTTTAAAAAAAATATTTAAACAAAATTACAAAATATGTGTATTGAAGTTAAATAGACATATGTATATGGCAGCACTCCTAATAACACTTAAGATGCCAGTTAGTTAATAACGATCGTCGTTTTGATTTCGCTAATTTTATGGTGGAATAATAATAACAAATATTAACACCAGTAATTTATTTCCATTTCCCGGGAGCTGATATAGGTTATATAAATTAAAATACTGAAATAATTCGACAGTCGGAACCATAAATAATCGTTCAAAGAGCCTTAATTTAACAATCCGACATGCAGAACAGAGTTCATAACATTACTGTTTTAAAAGTCGATTTTTTGAAAACAGAACAATGTCTGGGGTCTATAGGAGACTCGATAGGTCATCTTTTTAACATCATCATGGGTCTTCAAAGATCACAGATGACTGGTCTTTTGCTGCCTTTATCCGGCGACTTACAGCGATCTTAACCCTTTGTTGTCCATTAAGGAATGTTACTCCAAAAGAAGATGCTATTGCATCGTTTGCCGCATACGCATTTATCAGCGGGCTGGCGGGCGGTGCATTTTGTTGCACGACTGCCACTGCATGTGCGGAAGTGGCTAAATATTGGTCCTTTTCTTATTTAGAATGGACTTCCGCAAGGTAACGCCTGATTCCATTAAATATGCTAAAGATATGTTTTATGTATCCAAATATACTGATCTATAAGTACATTACGTAAGTAAGGTAATATATTTTTCTCACAATAAACTGCTGAAACGAAACAGTGAAGAACCTTCGGTTGGCAAAGTCTTAACAAAGTTATTAGTCCACCTAGTGGAGGGGGCATACCCACACCGCGTCTACGGGCCCGTGGTCCCCACTAAAGAACCTTTCAGCCCCAACGACCATCGCACGAGCGATAAAGCCTTTGCGTACCCAAACCGTAAAGTTCGCAATTAGCTTTACCAATGACTGTGATAAAAAAAAAATAAGTCAATAATAAAATAAAGAATAAAAAAAATGTACCTAGCCACCTAAGAGTAATAAGATGATGGAAGGAAGGCGATGAAAGCAAGGAATGAAATAACAAAATGAAAGATATTGTGATGGAAATAAGGTAAGAATAAAAGAAATTGAGGAGAATGACAGTGAGTGAATAAAGATGAAAGATCTGAAAAACTTATTTGTAAACAAAGACACTGATCCCAACTAATTAGGGGTACGAGAGGCCTCCAATAGCGGAGGCAATAAAAAAAACAATGAAAGAACTGACAGATGATTAAAAACTTAGGAAATATTATTTGTAATAGACAAATCTTTAATTTTTTTTGTCTACTTTTGGGGAATCCATTTGAACCAATGAAATTCGAAAAGCAGCAACTCAAAAGGCCAATGCGGAGAGGTTTTGACACAATTGAGGAGATAAAAACCGAATCGAAGTTCTTGAAGGCTATACCGGAAAAAGACTATTATCTGAGGGGGATTACTTTAAAAGGTGATGAAATTGAATTGGAAGAATTATAAAAAATACTTATTTAATCACAGCATTATCTAGTTAGTAGTGGACTGAAGTTGAAGTTAAAAATAAATACATTTAAAAAACTTTTAAGTTAAACGGTTTTTGATACCCATATTGTGGTTGTTGTGGAAAAATTTGTACCTAATCCGCCATATTGGAGTGACGTCCATCTTGAATTTTAAATTTTGACATAATCATCGTGTTTCACTAATGTAGCCCTTTCATTTGATACCCATATTGAGGGGGTTAAGGAAAAATATGTAATCCGCCATTTCGTATCGGCGGCCATCTTAGATTTATAATGTTATTGATTTTAATTATATTGTATTATCATCTAAATTAAATGTGTGTACCAAATTTCAGATCAATCTGACAACGGGAAGGTGCTTAAATTTCAATTTCTAATTTTGACCCAAATAAACAAATTCCGTACGGGTCGAACTAAATAAAACCGTTTAATAAAACTTGCTCAAATATGCCGATTATGCTGAAATGTTACAACCACTTACCTAAAAGGCGTCGAGTAGGCAGTTCCTGAGACGATGGATTTCGGTGTCGCACAGGTGATGACGGCTGGACGACGATAGTCGTAGTTTGCCTCCGACTGGTTTTCGTACGAAATGAGCAAGTTGAGAAGATAGCTGTGGACAACAACAGGCACAATGATCAAAAATGTCAGTTGAATTTGTTAATAAACGGCATGATCTTCATTTATTCATCCAACTTCATCACCTTCAAAGTAATCATCGTGATAAAAAAACACTTTAGCCAATGCTTTTTCCAGCCTTCAAGACCTTGGATCCGGGTTTTTATCTCCTCAAACGTATCAAAACATCCCAGCATTTGCCCCATGAGTTTACTGAACATTCTGCAGTCGCACGGAGCCAAATCGAAAGATATGAGTTGAGTTTTTGACAAAACAAAACGTCGCTAAGAATAAATGCAGTATGCCATCGATCAAAACTTGACGCGTTCACACAAAACATCATTCAAAATGGGTTGATTCAACAGACGCCTAGCAAATGTCAGTCCTACCAACTTAGGTAAAAACTGTATCTTCCTTCGTAATGCCCCGAGAGTTTTAAATGACAATCTTATCTTCTTTTTGATCACAGCACAGTAGACTATATACATTGGGAGAGCCAACCAAGTAGTCCACAGTTTGTAAAGGGATGGTGAAAGTGAAAAATAAATTTATATATCGTCTTCAATTTCTGCGTTCATTATCGTATCAGCTAACTGATGCCCACAGCTGGGTATAGGCCTCTATCAATGATTACAATTCCCGCAACCTTTAGGCCCACATAGTAGGAAAGAGAGATATGCCCCACTTGAGACTTGTACATTTTTACATTTTTCTTTTTCTTCAACCAACGGTGACTGAACTTGCGTTTTTTTTTGGTTGCCCCCCCCTCATCTTTCGGATGTTCGTGATGCCCCGCCTCTTGGGGGAGGACAGGGGTATTTGGGATTTCTACCCACTAAAACCCCCCCGGTGATCGCCCTCTGCGCTATACGCGGGACCGCGGTATCTCCCGGTCAGGGATCGCCACGCGGTCTTCCCTCGCGCCTTCCTTCGTGTTATTTTTTTATAGCCCGTCCCGGGGTATGCGTGGATACGCTACCCCCGAAACCCTCGTGGTACTATCACGATGGTTCGGGACCACGTCGAACCATCGTCCGCCTCAGAGTCGCCGAAGCTAATGGGAGTTTAGGGCCCCCACCCTAAACTCCCGCGACTCCGAAGGCCCCGTTTATGGTAGGGGAGCACCATTCATCGGAGGGCCGTCGCGAGGCGTCGTCACCGAGCGGGATCTGTCCTCTGCGGATCCCGTTTGGCCGCCTCCTTCTGGACCATGACGGTCTCACAGAAAGAGGCCACGGCCCTCCACGCCGATGACCCGCTCAGCATCGCCGACACGACTGCTAGCAAGGAAAGGTCCTGTCCGATCTCGTCCGCCAAGATCCGACGATTTCGCTCCACCTAATGGAAGCCTACCTACTGCGTCTACCAGCTCGTGCTTGCCAATCGAGAATCTTTCGTAAATTACCCGAAATTAAAAGCCTACTTTCAAATTAATTAACACCAAAATTATTATACATCTATAGTAATAATTACATAGATAATTAAACTAAACTGTTATAATTATAAACACAAAACGTTTAACGGTACTTAGATGTACGCGAGCCCGTAAATGTCATAGTTGACCGATCGTTAAATGGAAGAGTTCACGGGGTCTGGTTCAAATTAAACTTGTATTTTAATTTGAGATATTTTTTCCATAAATTTTCTAATTCATTAAACTTTTTATTATGTAAAATTATTTAATATGACTACAAGAATTTCACGTTCAAAGTGGCAGCGTGCGGTGGCACATAGCTCGTAAAATCGATAGACGAAAGGTTCTCGAGTGACCACAAGCCGGCAGATGCTGCATGAGTAAACTCTCCTCTAGTTGGATCAATGACATAGTTATGATCCCTGGACGTCCCTGGATACGAGCAGCGTAACATTCCCCCAAAGATCACAACGATGCCGAACATCTTAAAAAAGTTCATCTGCTAAAAAGAATATGACCATTTGTTCATTTTCCTCATAACTCAACTGACTTTCCCTGTCGACGGAACACTCGTGAATTTATCTTTATATATCTTTTGTCAAAAGTCCATATCGTGCCCACCCCAATATCAATAGCAGGCTTGATGATACTTGGTTTATACGTAACCTGGCAGAAATAGTTATACTAGATCACTCCCACAACGAGTAAGAATGCTATATAGATATATGATATAAAAAATAAAATATATAAAACTAATTCTATAAAGTATGGGGGATGCATTAATACTAAAGGAGTATATAAGAGAAATAATATTTATTTAAAAACTTTTTATACATTTATAACGGCATTAAGTTGGCTGAAGGCATTCTCTGACAGTTACTTGTTTGAGCAGTGCAGAGATATAACAGAGAATACTATAAAATAAAATAAGTAAAATAAAATTGAAAAGATAAAAAACCTCTTATAAATATAATAATGGATCCAACATATACCATTTATATAAATAAAATAAATAATAAAATCGAATTATCGTGATTCTGTCAGCTTGTCAAGCGACACCTATCGAACCTTCGATTTAAATGCACAACGATTACCGGTAGCGCGTTCTACAGAAGAATAGATTGATAAAATGTTATAGTAAACCCTTTTCCAATAAATATAATCCATGATGTCACAGAAATATCTTTTTGTAGCTCTGTGATATGCATTATTTATATCGCTGATCAAGGTACAGTCAGAGGCATATACAAACTCTCTCACCAACTATAAGCAACTTGCAGAAAGATGTTCAATCCGGACAAATACCATTTTACTTTCCGGTTCATATAGGTACTCGCATATATTGGAATACAGTGTCGTAATCAACATTTAAACTATTCCTCTAGTCCAGGGGTGAGCAACCTTTTTTGGTCGCAGTTTCAAAAACAGTGGGCAATGAAAAAAAAAGTATGTATTCAAGGTTCAAACCATGTTCTAAACATTTTCGTAATCAACCGATTTACAAATAATTAGACACTTTTATTATATTTAAAGCCTTAATTCTAGCATTTAAAAAAATACAAAAAAAAATAATTTTTATATGCTTCGAGGGCAGCATGCGGCCCGCGGGTTGTTCATCCCTGCTTTAGTCAAACATATCTTCGTTCGAACATGTGTCTTAATACTTTTTTTTCCGACGAAATTTTTTTTTCAGTATTCTTATATATATTATTCACGCACATTAGCGACCGTGTCTTTGTTTTTACATTTAATATATCCGATATTTTGTTTTACACACTACAGTGGTTGCTAAATCTCTTGATCTATTTTATCGACGATCTAACAATGTCAAATTATTAACATTATGTTTCATGCGAGAACTTTCATCCCTACTCCATATTGCTATCCTCAGGTCGTGTGCCAGTATCTGTACGGCGGTTGCCCATTGTTCACACATCGTATTCTATTTTTTTATTATTTATATTTATTATTACATTTGTCTAGACTTAAAATTTATTTTCTTATCACTATATCACAGCTATTTATCACTATTACCTGACTTTAGGTTTTGTTAGATTGACTTTGTGACCTCCTCACAGTATTGTAAGAATCTGGGGCGGCATTTTGGACCCCCTATCGGGGAGGCGACGCTGTGATTCTCTACCTTCTTTCCTAGTTCGATCTGTATATCTGACAGCAGGTAATTACCTGACTTTAGTTTTTCTTAGATTGATTTTGTGACCTCCTCACAGTATTGTAAGAATCTGGGGCGGCATTTTGCACCCCCTATCGGGGAGTCGACGCTGTGATTCTCTACCTTCCTTCCTAGCTCGATCTGTTTATTCGACGACAGGTAATTACTTGCATCAGAGTCTAGTCCACCGCTGGGTCACAGATTCACGAGGGACTCTCCCTTGTCTCTTGAGAATTTAGGCCAGAACTGTGTCCATCGTCGTTACCAAAGCCGTCTCACCTTCCACGTACCTCCTGTTCCAATTCCTCAAACGTCTCCCGTTCGTGTTGACGTTTGACGAACAAAACAGGGCACCTTAAAATACTTTGACTGTATCTTGAAATGCGCCATCATTTCGGATTTTTGATCTTCACAGCAGTTTAAGTAAAAAAAAAAAACACATTTTTTTTTATTGCCGATTAAAATAACATATGAGCGACATGGAGACATTACCTGAGAAACTCCGTGCAGTCGTGTTGGAGACGGTGTCCAAAGGACGGCGGCTTCGCAACGGTGTAGAAATCGTGAGGGTTGATCTTGGTGGATATGGGGAACATCATTCCGCTGTAAAGCGCACCGAGTTTCGCCCAGTACGGGTGCTCAGACATACCCATAACAACGTGCCTGCTGAATCTGATAACAAAAGGCGATTGGCATCGTATAACAAAACATACAAACATTACGCAATTTTTTTAAAAATTAATTTATTAATATTACTATCCAAATCGAGCAGTACTACATTGTGATAAGAGTTCTGAAACTTGTAAACGTAGGTCCCTTGTACGTTTGCCGGGGAAAAGTAAAAATAAATAGAAACGTCAAATTTAAATAAAACGCATAAAATGTAATATCTGTATAATTAGACAATGGAAGACTACGAAAGTATAGTCAGGTATGAATAAATAATAAAAAGGAATAAAAAAATATGTGAGGAGTTAAAGAAAATGAGGATGTAAATAATAGAATTTTGCGAATAAATTATTATAGATATAGTGTTGATATTAGAAAATTATATGATTTTCACTATGTGCATATATAGGATTGCCGCTGCTAAACAAAAAGTTTTCAGAAAATGAACACCAGCGTACTCCACGAACCAAAATACCACACTGCAATCGCCGATATACCAAACATGGCGTTTATGGTATATTTCCTCATATATATCTTTGAACGAGGCCTATGTCCTGCAGTGAGTGTTTATAAACTGAAACAACTATCCATATTGAATCATTTAAACTGGCCACTGTATACAGAAGACGTCAGCTGGTGATATTCTCTTTCAGATGTTCAAATATTGGAAGGGGTTTACATCCAGCGTCTTGCAAGGAGTTTCAGATGTTAAGTATGAAAGTTAACACGAGTGTAAATTATAATTATATTGAACTATAAGGTACGTGACGTGACATTGTGACGTGGTCTCTAACGACAGGCCTGAGAGGCATCAAGATCACCAAGATATAAAGGGTTTTGCTCGAAATTTCGTTATGAGCTCGAATTAGAAGGTCAAAGAATTGCTCGTCTGAAATGACAGTGGGCGTGGCCCATCACTATTGCAAACGATGGAACCTAAAGGGTCTTAGACGCACTGGTAGAATCTTCCACTAATTGGACCCACGACATATATAATATTGCGGATTGCTTGCACCCACTGGCGCCTATCAATGTAGATAAACGAAAACATACATACTGATCATATCAGCAGATAGGAACCCCCTACAAGACAGGGTCGTTACAATTAACGTAATGTTCCTCAGATATATATTTTTTAATTTGTCTTCTTTCTTCCTTCACAGTTTCTGTTATGCATCATAAAATTCTTCACTCCATAATCATTACTGGCATTCATCGATTTTCATCCGTCTGCTTTTCCAAATTATCACAGATTATTTATTACATTTTTTTAAATCTATTTTGGGACAGGGACTCTTGTTTTTTTTAAACGGTTTTATTTAGTTCGACCCGTACGGAATTTGTTTATTTAGGTCAAAATTAGAAATTGAAATTTAAGCACCTTCCCGTTGTCAGATTAATCTGAAATTTGGTACATTTGGCCGCCGAAACAAAATGGCGGATTACATATTTCATTATCCTTAACCCCCTCAATATGGGTATAAAATGAAAGGGCTGCACTAGTAAAACACGATGATTATGTCAAAATTTAAAATTCAAAATGGACGCCGTTCCAATATGGCGGACTAGGTACATATTTTCCACAACCACCACAATATGTGTATCAAAAAACCGTTCAACTTAAAAGTTTTTTAAATGTATTTATTATTTAATATTCTTTTACATGTAATATTTTTATTTTCGCGCTCTTCTATCATTCCTCCTATGATCTTTCGTTCCTTTAATTTCTTTCTTTCTGCAATTCTTCTTTCTTTCCCTTTCATATCCTTTTATTTGATACCATTCTTTCTTCTCATACCTTAACTATTACAATTTCTTTGTTTTTATTATATATCACATTTTTGATCTGTTCTAGGTATACATTTTTAATTTAATTTTGTAATTTTACCTCAACTATTCTTTCAGTTTATCACGTTTTCCGCAATCGTTCTGCACATTTTTAGGAACTTTGGTCTTGCTTCCATGTCTTTGATTAGCGAGGCAATAGAATCCTCGCTAACCTTACTGCCTAACCGGCATTCGGAGTCGACACGGAGTCCTCCGAATGCAGGACCACATGGACTGCTACCAGGTGGACCACGGTCTGGTCCACGCCTGGTTCACAGAAGCACGAAGGGTCCGGGCCCGTGCCCTTATTTATTACATTATTGTTTCCTAGTTTTATAATGTTATATATTTTAACATTATTAGCCTTTTGTACTTTTTATATATTTCATGTCCATTGTTAGTTAATTATGCAATTTTTAAATATGTTATGCGACAGTTGACAGCACGCACGAGTTCCACGTTAACTCAAGCTTTGACTGGTTAAAACTAAACGAACTCTATTCGGCAGTAATCAAAAAACATCATGCTCGCGAACTAAAAACAAGTGTAATCCGAGAGTAAAGTTGCGAATACCCAGTTGTAATTAATTTTAATTCCGAATTGAATGCGCCAATGTTACGTTATTTTGTTTTTAAAAAAATCAGAAAGCGATTCTAAAAACTCGTATCAAAACTCGTACCACAGCAGTGTTTCGCAAATAATTAGTTTTAGTTGTAAAAACACAAAGTTTTACTAAAAACTAATTATTTACGTAATTTACACATATAAATTTCAACCACAGTTTTGTAATTAATGTAAATCAATTTGTTAATTTTATTCGCACATAATTAATTATATCACAATTGAAGCCTTCGCTTTGACATTTCACAATTCACACAAAGGTTTAAAATTATTTTCAGTTGTCCGAGAATGGCAAAGCAATCATTGCAAAGTACACCATCGCAATATAACATATATAACTCGCAAGAATATTGCAACATATATAAAATTACAATTATATGACACAGCGGAGCATATATATATAAACAAAAAACTCTCGCACAGCAGATATAAAACAAAGAAAAAATATGGCAACACTTAAAAATATATCAAGATATATATAAGACAGTGCTATTTTAATACTGGAAGGGGATTCTGATTTCCTCGAATAGCGTGGGGGATCCGATATAGAATCCATATTTTTTTTTAGATTGCCGAGTGGTCCACGCTGCCATTTCAAATCTAACACATTACACTATACACGTACACGTGTGTCCTTATATCTTCAAAAACAACAGAAGTGCGGGATTGTATTTCAGTTGAAAAAATGTAATTTTATACGTACAACAATTATATGTTGAATAGTAACATAACGAATCGAATCAATTGGCATTTAATGACAGAATCGACAATTTTGAAAAAAGAACGATCTCTTTGACAAAAAGTTCGCATTATTTATTTAGAAAAAAAACTATTTTCGTTCGGAAATAAACTTCGGATATCAAATTATCTATAATACTTTTTATAAGATATATTTTTTTATCTTTACAAATAAATAAATTGAATTGTCTATTTGTAATTATAAAACAGCTTTCAATTACATGCATATGAATATGAAAATTACATTAATTTTAATTATTGTCTGTCTGATTTTTCCGGCTAAACTCTGAAATGGCTGAACCGATTTTGACGGGACTTACACTGGCAGGTAGCTGATGGGATAAGGAGTAACTTAGGCCTCCTTTATTTTAGATTTTTTAACGAAAAAAAAATAATTAAAAAGTAAAAACTTTTTTCTTAAATTTCACGTAAACAAAAGTCGCGGGATCAGCTAGTCTTTCATATTGTTGAATTTTTTTTTATCACCCTAATTGCAGTGTATCCAGTGTGTCTTGTTATTGCAAGGCATTACTTCCAGGGACCTTATCTATCTCGTTGGTCCATTTAGTGGGGGACATACCATTGCCACGTCTATCGGCATGTGGTTGCATTTCCAGAACCTTCCGCCTCCAACGTCTTTTCCACTAAGTCTTCAGAGGAGCAATACTTCAAGCTACATTTGTCATTGGTTCTGTTGCCTCATTTCTTAGTCTCGCTGTGAAGCTCTATCCATAGCTCTTTGGGTGACCTTGGTCCTTCTTGAAGACCATCGTAAGCGATCACGTCTCGTATCCGTATTAATCTTATATATACTTATACCTGTATGTAATATTGTAATTTTTTTTAAAAACCATCAGGTGGCGCAAAAGTAATGTCACAATGTGAATGTGACGTAACTTTTACAAATGGCGTCAAAAATCACTGCATTTTCACATTTATGCTGTAGAAATATAGATAATTAATTGTCAATAAGAGATTGAGTATATCTGTATATATTGTAAAAGTAAATACATGTTGACATTATGACATTACTTTTGCGTCAACTGTTATAAATAAAAAAATACGTATGTACTCACAGCTTTGTCGCGTAGAGGGCTTGCAACACGCTATTCATATAACAAGTGTTGCCCAAGTTAATAAACCCTGCCTTCCTAACTGGGGCCTTGAATACCGGGGCAACACGGGAATGCCAGGGCTGCAGATGGAGGAGACTGCAGCTCGTAGTCGCCATGTGTTCCTCTAAGCGTGCAATCTATTTTCAACGAATACATTTATATTTATCTACTTTTACTTATACCATATACATAATTAGCTAAATATACATGGTGTCTAGTGGCAGATATAAATCTAGGAACTTAAAATAAAAATGTCACATTTACAAATTTCAATTTTTACGTTCATATTTACATTCCCGTGTTTTGCCATTTGCACTGCAAACGCTCCTTCTACTTAGATTTATTTCTACTGATTTATAAATTGAAAGTAAAACATCTTTTGGTAACCATAGTAGATGATTATAGGCGATTTTTCTCTCATAAAGCGTAGTTGAAATGTTTCCATGGATATACATTGATATCTTTTATGTTTGTAAAGACATTCATTCCTCACATATATACCTAACAAATGAAAGTAAAATTTACGATAACATTTTAGATATTTCCTTAAATACAGGCTAAATTCGACACTGGTAACGAAAGGGGTTAAAAAAAAAACTTCGTAAGCCAACTTACAACGTCAGAGTATTTCTCGTTGAACTGAACGAGATCCGCCTGTTTGGCATTCTTCTGGCAGTTCTCTATCATGTTCTTGGCAACATCGACGACGTTCTGCAGAAGCTGGCGGCTCCACTGCCTGTTGTCGGAGGCGAGGACAAGCAACATTTCGTTCACGTGGGGAGCGATCTATGTAATAAAAAAAAATATACCTTTTTACTTACTTCTTACTATATGCAGTATTTCTCAAAGTAAGACTCATGTATGGACTTGACGTGAAGTCAATCCTTTCGACCTGATGATGAACTGCTCCTTGCATATATCAAGTTCCATAAGTTATTACCGCTGGTAGCCGAACACCAGTCAGTTGCAACCAGGGTTTAGTGTTCCAATTTATATATTTTTTTTATATTATCAATTCCTATCAGTCTAATGTTACGTATAATTTTACTGTAACCTAGTTTTATACAATTATAATTAAATCACCTGCATCATTTACATTTATTTAATATGTTTATACTGTCCACACGCTCGTCAACATTTTTGGTATATGAAACAAAAAGGTTGAGAAACACTGATGTGCGATTATTAGTTCTAGGTATATACTCGTACAAAATATTTGAATGGATGAAAGTATTGCTTATAAAATGCCTAGCAGGCGTACCGCAGGCCTGCTGTTTTTCCTGATACTTTTTTCTCTATACACCATCTGCTTCACCAGAGATTCGTAAGTCATCACCATCTAGCAGTGACACAAATATAAACTAAGAAGTTGCGCCCCACAGAGATATCTTCAATAAGTCATTTATTATTTCTGAAATAATTGATATTTTTGTGTACCACATATAAATTGTCAAATCAACTATATATATATATATATAAAACTCTTGCACCTATAACTAATGACCCCGTATAAAAGTATTCAGTCTATATATAAAAATAAATAAAATTTGATTGTCTGTTTTTAATATTAAAATAATCGCTTTTAACCATATAATACGTACTACGTATATGGTACATATAACACATTCGTATATATTTTTAAAAATTCTGTCTATCTGTTTGTTCAGGTAAATCTCAAGTGGCTGAACCGATTTTGACAGAACTTATTTTTGGCAGGTAGCTTTAATAAGAAGTAAATTATGCTACTTATATTTAAAAAAAATTATCGTTTTTTTTTTATTAACACGTTAAAAGCCAGACTAAAAACCATGTTTAGTTCAGTGGGTCGCGACTGACACCATGTGACTGCCATCATGTTGGGTCCAAGAGGCCGCGTCGGACACCATGTGTCCGCATGCCCTCGATCACTTCAGAAGCCTCTAGGGAGCCAGCGGACAGTGTTTCGACTGTTTTTACCAAGGCGTGTGACTCGCGCGGCCCCGCAGAAAAATAATGGGTAAATCGCTGTTTCCGTAAGTCGTCCATTATTTTTAAGGGTTTTACTGACAATATTTGCAAAAAAACACCTTGGCGATTTTTTGACGATTTTTGATTTAATGGTGTGGCCCCAGGGGACAGTATGCTGTCGGACACATGGTGTCCGCCATGGCGTTCAACGTGTTAAATACCACGAGAACAAACTCGCGGGTACAAAGCTAGTTATATAGAAATATATGAAGAATATATAATGTTCTTTGTAATGAAATACCTTATCGAAAGCTGTTTTCGTCTCCCGAAGCGACGCCATCACGTGGAAGATGACGTCCGTGGTGGACTGGTTCGCGTTGGCAGATCCCAGAGCCATGAAAAGCCTCGAGAGGTTATCCAGGCTTACTTCGATCAGTACGTCAAACTCTTCCTTCTCCTGGAAGCAGGTAATCCAAGTTTTTGGAAAAAAAATTATGTCTCATCATCATGACATCTCCTAAGATTCTCGAGGTCTTCTCCGTCACAATAACTGGACTATCTAATAAGGACATCTACCCACACCGCGTCTATGTGGTTGCCGCAGCGATATCATTCTAGTTTTTGAATAAAAAATTCAACGATTCTGGCACCAAACGAGACATGACGCGTTTGGGATATAAATAAATACATAAAAAAAACTTTTAAGTTGAACGGTTTTTTTGATACCTATATTGTGGTGGTTGTGGAAAAATATGTACCTAGTCCGCAATATTGGAACGGCGTCCATCTTGAATTTTAAATTTTGACATAATCATCGTGTTTTACTAGTGAAGCCCTTTCATTTGATACCCATATTGAGGGGATTAAGGAAAAATATGTAATCCGCCATTTTGTATCGGCGGCCATCTTAGATTTATAAAGTTAATGATTTTATTATATTGTATTGTCATCGAAATTAAATGTATTTACCAAATTTCAGATCAATCTGACAACGGGAAGGTGCTTAAATTTCAATATCTAATTTTGACCCAAATAAACAAATTCCGTACGGGTCGAACTAAATAAAACCGTTTAATAAAAATTCTTCAAAATCGATTGGTTCAAGTTAAATGATTTTCAAAATTTTGACAAACAGACGCTCGCCAATTGTTATAGAAAGTCCTACCAACCTAGGAACACGTTTTTCTTCTTACCGCCCGAGAGTTTTAAATGACAATTTCACCTACTACTGTTCTGAGTTCACGGACCTTTCCGCTCCGTGAACTCAGTACCGATGAAGAAGCTCTCAGCTAAGAAGAATCTTCTCTAATAAATATATATAGTGTTTATTTATAACAGTAATTGTATTGATTGGGTAACTAAGGGGATCCGAGAATAGCGATGGTAGGTAGGTCTATTTCCTGGATACGATATTTCACACTTTATGCGTTAATTATATGTTTCCGGTGCCAGCCTATCTGTTAAGCGTGGCGATAATGATATTATTTCCATGGATACGTTTAAGGGAGGCATGTGTCTTGCTATATTCATTTTGAATTGTTTCAATATAGTCAATCGAATATAGAAATTCGTTTGTAATATTTCATTTATATGTATTATAATCAACTAAATCACACTGGTGATGTCGGTAAAGGTTTTCACACTTTCTTTAGCCCTTTTAATATATTGTCGATGTCTTTTTGAACCTTTGCAATAAATTTCATCTCCTTGTAATAAAGTTAACTAGTCTATTCTTTGCACTGTTTCATTCAAATTTCATCTCGACCATGTCGACGCTTGTACAACTTGATTAAACTTTCTACTACTACTACTACTCCGCTAGCTCAGTGACCCAAAGTGGGTCTTGGGCTCCGAAGCGAGAGACTTCCACTTTCCTCTATCTTGCACCATCGTCTGCCATTGGTTGACATTCAATTCGCGCAAGTCTGCCTCAACGCGATCGATCCAGCGATACCTGGGTCTACCCACTGGTCTTCGACCCCTCGGTTTTTCCAGGTACGCTACCTTCACGCTCCGATCCTAATTAACTAATTAAACTTTCAAACTCTTTAAACTGACGAATTGATTTTATTAAGAGTAATATATTTTTTCTTTTATAATCTTTCTTCTTTCTTTCCAGTCGATAGCCCTCCACTAGGCTTACCCACGCCACCTCCACCGGCTCGTGGTTGGCCCCGCTTGAGAACCTTTCAGCTGCCACTTCAGACAAGCAAATTCTTCGAGCTACGTCGGTGTTCATTTCTTCATCGGATCTCCTCTTATAAGGCCCGTCCACCCGATCACCTCTCTAATTAGTATATCATCACTAGCAACGCACGTCGGTTTACGACCAGCAAGTCGTACCGTTATCGCCACACTGGTCGAGGACGTTGCTACTCATCCTCTGGAACTTATTTGTGAGCATTGGTAATACTACATAATTAATGCACCAAGTGTGAACTATATAAAAATTGTATCTCGGGAATCGAACTTGTGTCTTATGTCAGCAGGTGTTAGTTAGTTAGTTACCGCTAATCGTAAGTGGTATTGTAGTTTTTGAAAACATAACATTGGACACTTATCGCTCTTTTAGGTAAAAGGAACAACAGATGACTAAAAAATGGGAAAATCCTAATCTATATTATTAAAGCGAGATCTGGTGATCTCTGTTCGATTCATTAAAATAAAATAATTATTAACCCTTTCTACTCCAAGGCTGTTATGTAGTATCTTGCGATACTAGAATATGTTTCATTCATTCGTGATTCAAACATTTAAGTAACAAAAATCTTTCCTGTTTTAAAATTTTCCGCAAAAAGAAATATTACACCATGTCGAGTGTCACTCGACAGTAGAGCTTGTGGAACAAAATCAGTGTCGAGTGACACTCGACGTTGAAGTGGAAAGGGTTAATGACCTATCTGATGATAAGTATACCGGGTATGAAACAAACCTCTAGAGCCTGAATGAAGGCAAGAAGCCAATCGCCCAGCGCCGCCGTGGACTGCCATTCGCATATCCAGTGGTAGAAGTAGGACAGCGAGTTGCGGAGGCGACCGCCGGCTGTTGTTGTATCCTCCTGTTGAATGAGCTCCCTAGCAGCCGCGAGGATCTGGTCATTGTCCAGACCATTGCACACCACGAGCGCCGCCGATGTTACCGCGCTGACGTTTGATTCTGTATAAACAAAAAAAAATCAATTTTATATTCTGTTCACAATATTTAACATATTCATATTTGTACAAACACTGGGTGGTTCAGATCTTCGAACACCGATAGTGTGATACCAGGAACTTTTTTTACTATATATATATATAATATATATATATATATATATATTAGGCGTTATCGTAGTTATCAGGCGTTACTTTGTGGAAGTCCATCCAAAGCAAAAAAGGGACTAACATATAGCTACTTCCGCTATGTTCTGTACTTGCTATGTATGCGTGCAAGTGGAAGTAACTATATTTTAGTCCCTTTCTTACTTTTATCTATATATATATATATATTCATCATATATCATTTGCGGCGACATCTTTCCTTTCTCAATACCTCGCTTTCGTCGTTCCCAGTTCCCACCGGAATATTGCAGCTGGACATTTTGTTCTGTATTGATTTTTATTACGTTTACATTTCATTACAATTGAACTTTTACTTTCGTATTTTCTTCAGACTAATCACAGTTGTAAGTATTTATTTTTCTAGACTTGTACACTTTTTTTGCCCACGTGTTTCTTTTTAATGGTCTCTCGTATGATCCTTCTGCAGTACTCTACAAAGGTCCAGCGACTCTGCTCATTGTTCGTAAGTGATGCGATCTTCCTTTCTTCATATGCCTTCTCCAAAGATTTACTCTTAGATCCCGGGGCCAAATACGATGTACCGAGACCACCATACATAATTTTTATGGTAGAAAATGAACTTGGATAACCAACTTCTCAAAGAGCCACGGACTGAACTCATCGGAACTTCTCTAAGAAATCGTATCAGGGATAAAGATATTCAAACAAAATTAACCTGTACAGTCTAGCGAATCTGCAAGTGGAGGAAGCACAAAGACCCTGGGCTTTAAGGTTATGGAGCGAAGACCATGGACCAACAAACGCAATGACCGACGTCCAGCCACGATGCTACGATGCACAGATGATCTTGTTAAAGGACATATATATATATATATATATATATATATATATATAAAGGAAGGCTTGTCTATCTGCAAACATCCTACGACTGAAATGACGATGAAATTCTTGAATATAATGATTATTCTATAATTCATAACATTTGTGAGTGTTTTTTGTTTGCAGGTGTAGCGTATAAATAATCTAAAGGTAAAATAATTTGCAAGATAAGCAAGAGAGATGATATCTATTTCTTAGACTTCCCTTTGCTGATCAAGCTGTCTGCAAGGCAGTGTGAACATCCTACGTCACTTTCAAGAAACAACAACTCGGGGTACATCGGATGGTCATAGTTTCCAGTTCTGGCTCCTGGGTAATCGCTGCTCATTATAGCACTAGCTCAAACTTACCCTAAACCGTTAATAAATAAGACTTAATATTATAGAACGTATTGCAACATAAGTACAGTATAGATAATATTTCACACGTGTAACAATTCGGTATATCGGCACAAAGAAATTCATAGAGGCGAAATCCGATATACGAAACGGATGTTGGATATCCGATCAACGGATGTACAACGTCACAAATTATTACGTAATTAGGGAAATACTAGTGTATCTAAATCGATGCCCCCCCCCCCCCCCCCCCGGATGCCGGCTGGGGGCGGATCATTTTGGAATTTCGGACGTACGGTACGGTTGATTACCTAAATACCGCCCAGCTTCAGTTCAAACTGTTCTATAGCATTATGAACACGACTGAAATAGTTAATTACGAATCAAAATATCTGACCACTGCTTACATGTTTCGACGACGACTTTAAATTAGAATAATCATTAATAATATTGGTGGTACTTTTTTAATATTTTTAAACTGTCTCCCATCTCCCATCTCCCATCATCACCATTCTTAGACCACAGTTTCGTCAGTCCGATCACCTAGTGCAGAGTTCCCCAAACTTTTTTGTGTCGTAGACCCCTTGCCATGTTTTTCCATGTCGGGTAGACCCCCTACTTACCTGATATCGATTTCCTGTAAATTTCTAACTGTAGTAAAGTTTAGTGTTAAAAAATTAAAGTAAAAACACATATTAATTTATACATTTACAAGTATTAATTGAATTTATATTAAAACTACTCAAAATTAAATTTTGTATCTGTTATGTAAAATATACGTAACATTGAATAAACATAAAATTAACTATAAATAAAATAACATAAGCAATAAGTCAATACTTTTTAGTGAGAAGGAGGAACCTGATGCTTTAATAATAAATTATCAACATTTGGCATCAATTTTGTAAGGGTTAATCAATCTTAAATCTCCTCGGCTAATGATGTCTAATGATCACTGACCTACTGACCTAGTGCCTTCCCACGTCATATTAGTCTCGTGGACGCCACTCGAGTACCTTTCGATCCTAACGGCCATCACCCAAACCCAATGCTCTAAATCAGACGAGCAATTCTTCGAGCTGCGTCAATCGTGTCGTTTCTTCTCATTTCTGATACGATCTCACAACGTAATGAATAAATAAATAAATCAATATAACATATGTTACATTGATCACTTTATTTATTCTTTAAACGTGCTATAATATATATATATATATATATATATATATATATATATATATATATATATATATATATATTACTATTTTTTATTTACAGTTTTATTTTAAAATACAATTACAGGTATTTTATTATCTTTTATTATTTATTAAATCTATCTTGCTTTATTCATGGCTAACCTATTTGACTTACTTCCGAGTGTTTTTTTTTTCTACTGTATATTTTACTACTTTTGAAGAATTCTAGAAATATAGGGTGACATTTGTCTTCGTCCATGAGTGAGGCGATGCTGCCTTCTTCGATCCACTTCCATCTCGACCTCTGGGTCACAGATGCACGAGGGTCTCTCTTTGTGCTGGTACCTATACAGGTACTCGGAGAATCCCTTGTGCCTCGTGAACATCTGGACCCTAACATGTGTCCAACACGTTAACAATAATTTATTTTAAGTAATAATCCGAATTATAAAAACACATAAGCCAGTTTA
The DNA here is from genome assembly GCF_028537555.1 of Battus philenor. NCBI lineage: Eukaryota > Metazoa > Arthropoda > Insecta > Lepidoptera > Papilionidae > Battus > Battus philenor. Next base: position 17,784,763 of record NW_027181661.1, read on the forward strand.
AATCTTTAAAATATATAAGTAAACGTGAAATATATTTTAATAATGAAGGAATGAATATCGCATTGGAAGCACCGAAATCGCCCAATTATCCTCTTCAAAGATGGATTTAATATATTTCATAGGTTTGTAAATATGTGAGAAATTATCTGGACATTGAAGACTTTATCTCCCGTGATACACTTTCGTATGAAATCGTGTTGATTTTTTTCTAACACCGCACACCTGTCCGCAAAATCCGTACATTCAAGTGCTTTAGGCTTCGTCGCGACTGTACACTGATACAGAAAAGTGTTACGTTACATACGATAGAGAATCGATTCGGGAAATTGTATTCTTTCATTCTCTGGTTTTAAAATAACCTAACATCACGCGGACCGTCACGGAGTACGTATCGCGGTGCTCGAAATTATTCCGTTGCGGCGACTCTCATACGTTGTGAAAAATAGAAATTTAATTTCGCGGCCGAGATGGAGTTTTACAGGAATGAACTATTTTAAAAAGCAATTTTCTCTTTGACAGTACATCCGAGGCTTATACGATTACTCGACACTAGGTGTTCGTCCACGATTTCACCGGCGGCCGAGTAGAAATATCAAAGGGTAAAATGCACCTTCTTTCATTTTTCATATCAAAGAAGCGATACGAGAACTTTGAGAGGTGGTTACATCTACCTTGTCTGGGATAAAATCTTGCCATATATAGACCTCTTGTGTTGGAAAGACTAAATCGATACCATCGCACACCCTTGTACAACCCGTAACTTATTATACACCAATACCTCGCTTTGCGTCGTTTAGTTTTGTGTTTTTTCGAAGTTGCGTCGCTGCTTAATTAGTACTAATTTTCACTGTGCGTCGTTAGATTTTCGAGGTTGCGTTGTTTTGGGTTCGAGTCTTTAATTTTTTTTTCAAATTTCCTTTCTTTCTAAAAGATGGCAACACTTTTGTTTTAATAGCGCCATGCCATCAAAACTCGGGGATTCCCTTTCTTACTAAAAATCATGAAAATTTTAGAGTTCAGTTTCAATTACGTAGTGTGTTGTGCTTTTTTTTAAAAAGAGTTTTTATTAATTTTTACGTGTAGTTTCTCGTTACAAAAAAGGTATATATTTCTCCAATTTATTTATTGGCAGATTTATATTATTTTTGTTTTTTAAAGGTTTACTTTGTTTAATTTTCTTTTTAAAAAGTTGTATTTTCGTGACCCTGGAACCTATCTTCGATCTTTACATGGTTTGCTATAGAAAATCTTAATTCACTTTGCGTCGTTTCAATTTGCGTCGTGTTTTTTGGGAAGGTAACCACGCCGCAAAGTGAGATATTGGTGTACATGTATTAAATAATAAAGAAATTTGGCGGTCGTGTTTCATACATGCTGATATTATCACAGGATACGAATCTTCGATCTATTGTGATGGTAAAACCTTGAAAACGGTACGCGTGTTTAATGGCATTTGCAGATTCCTCGAATATGATTGCCGTGCCATGGTGTTGATCACAAAAAGTATAGGAAATATGTCTAACATATTCGTGTACGCCATTCATGTACACTCAAACGTTTGCAATTTTCGTGCAAAATTATCTTACGGTAAATGAAAATTTTCATCACCTTAGAACATAAATAATGAAGCGATTAACACGGTAATTTTCGAAAATTTTCCATTCATGCCGGGCGTATACCACCCACACTTTAAAAATTAAAAAAAGCCGTTTAAGACGTATGCTTTACACCAGTGATTCCACAAAGTGGTCTATATCGACCCCTAGAGGTCTATGACAACCTGCAAGGGGTCTACGTCAGCGAAATAAAATTTGCGGGTCCATGAAATGAAAATGGGGGTGCACGATAGTGGATCTCAACACATACACTGATAGTACCTATTTACTTACATCATACTATCTTATAATATCAAAACATTTACATTATTTATTAAAGTACCTATGAAGTAAAAAAAATATTATATATGTTTTTAAAATTGTGTAAGTTGTACAAAATTTTACTTTGATTAGTTTTAATTTAAATTCAATTAATAAACTTATAAATTAACATGTGTTTTTACTTTAAGTTTCACTAAACTTCACTACAGTTAGAAATTTACAAGAAATCAATATCAGGTAAGTAGGAGGTCTAGCCAACACGGAAAAACATGGCAAGGGGTCTATGACACAAAAAAGTTTGGGGAACTCTGCTTTACACTTTCAATACTGTAATGCTATAATTAGCGGGAAATAGTTATAAGTTTTAATATGCATTACGTACGCGCCTATGTGAAGCTATCTATATTCGAACCTATAATTAATCTTTTTAAAAATCCTTTATTTTTCAATGAGAACTGCAAAAGGCCTGAACGAAAAGTGCAGCGGGGAACGAATACGCCACACATGGCATGGAATGTGTTAAAAAACTAATCACCAAATAAATGGTAACAGTAAAGAGGTATATTCTAACAAACTGCAAGTTAGTGCCGTTGAAATACGCAGACGATAAAGATTTTGATTTTCTATCAGTGGCGTAGCTAGGGGGTGGCGAGCGGGGCGGCCGCACCAGGCACCACAAGCAAGGGGGGCACCAAAGTTGAAAATATTTTTTTTGAATGATGAAATGTTAAAAGAAAAATGAAAACCATAATTTAAAGTAAATAACATAAAAATAATATCGAATTTTACTATTTTTGTGCTAAAAAGTTGTTAAATAATATGAACATTAAAAAAAAAGTAAACGGTTACAAAAATATAATATACACAGTGTTTAATAAGCCTTTCATTCGCAAAACATAAAACATAAAGTGTTTTTTAAAAGGGCCCTAAATGACAAAATAATAAATTATTACATTATTGCAAGATTATTTAATAATAGATAAGAATATATAAGAATATATAGATAAGAAATAGATTAAATAATCGTGCAATAATGTCAATAGAAAATGAACTAGTCGACACTATTGATTTTGAAAATGTGATTAATGACTGTGCAGGCCAAAAACCGAGGAATGTTCGTTTTTGAAATTTTCCCAATAAATTTTATTAAGATTTAATGTTATTTTATATTTATTATTATTTTGAACCAAAAAAATATATATTAACTACATTCGGTTCTGAATTTTGAAATTATTTAGACTCTTTGGGGGTGGGGGGGGGGCACCAAGCCTCAATCTGCCCCAGGCCCCAAATACCATAGCTACGCCACTGTTTTCTACCGGCTCTTTGTCGCCCAGTCGAGAACTTTTCGGTCCTCAATGATCAACCATCCGTTGCACGTGTGATGTCTCCTTAACTGCTACTTCAGATGAGTAATTACACCTACGTCGGTGACCATAATTATTCTGCGGATCTCTTCATATCGTATCACCTTTAAAATACAGTTTAAAATCTCTCTAGATGTAATACAGACCACAGAATCATAAATAATAATATTTCATTTGTTATTTAAAAAAAAAATTCTTCCCGACACCAACATGCCCCGTGTGTCGGTACACGAATGGTTAATAATTCTTTTTAATTATGTTGCAAAAACTATTATCTAATAATTTTCAATCATATGATTTGACCATTTAAAAATAATGTATACATAAATTGTTCCTTGGGAATCTTACAATGCGATTAAAATAAGAATAGGACCGGCCTAGCGCCATGTTGTGACGTCACAACGGGAACTTGGTATAGTGTGCAAAAAAAGCAATGTTAAAAAATAATACCAGTGGCTAAAGTCACTCGCTCGGTTACCTTCGAAGCAGTTTCCAAATGCTTAATGAAACTTCCAAATACATCACGCGATATATGTATATTGCCATCTGGCCCTGGTACAATTCTTGCTTGTTTTAACTGGTCCAACAACATAATGGCACGTTTTTTCTCTTCCTCGAAGTACTTATCAACATTGCTGATAATCTCTCGAGCTCGCCGATGTAAAACACTACCTCTTTTGCTCATTGTAGAACAAATTAAACAATCAACAAAAACAATTATTATTATTTTTTTATTTTATATATTTAATGCTGACCGTACTTATATGAGTGAAGTTAGCCGAGAGCCCGTCCTATTCTTATTTTAATCGCATTGTACAAAAAAATAGACGCATGTAAACCAAGTAGTCTTCTTTACAATTGTTCAGATAATTGTAAGTATTAAGACTAATAATTATACTCACGACTGAAAGATAGATCTCTCATATTGTGACGTATCAACTTTGTATATCATTCTAGAACAGTATCTAAAAATCGTCTACGTGACAGTAGCAAGCGTGGTGGTGCAACAAACGCATTCCTGACACGGCTGTTGCTGCACACGTTCCGAACTAAAGGATTCCCCACGACTATAAGCGCTTATCTGTATATTAAATCTTTCAAAACATTTCCGCGACACCGCTCCCGGGGAATCACCGGATGTTGGGCGACGAATCGCATAATGGAAACTTTCAGCGCAACTAGACAATGAACTGGCGCTCTTTTGTAGATGCAGTTCCAGAATTTGAAACTACGAATTTAAAAAAAGGACACTACACATAAAAGAGATGAAAATACCACCCGGGAATGGGGGTTAAAATTGGGTTGTTCTCTTGAACAAATGAACCATTACTCTAGTAACTTTGTCGTGGTAGAGTTGAGAAGATTTTTTTTTTCAATATCCGCCCTGCATCAAAGCCATAATACACATAATTCTATATGTTTCCTTATGTGATCCCACAGGAGGTGTGAGTTCCTTTAACTGGGTTTCTCGCTGTCGAAGATCCTTATATATAAATAAATGATGTCTACGGCAAACATTCACGGAGTTTCATCAGACAGAAATGAGATCCGCAAAGGAACTGAGGAATTGCTCGTGTAATTAGAAGTACGCGGAAACACATCGCCGAAAGATTCACGATCGATTCATGGCGATTATGAACTGGTAGTCTGTCGTGGTCAGGACCCCAACTAGTTGGACCGAAGACATAGCTAATGTCGCCGACATGATAGGCGGAAAAGAAACCATGAAAGAATTCCTCAGTTATTGCAAAAGAATTATACAATATGCAATAGAAAAAAATAAAAGTGAGGCATCAACAAACAAAAACAAAAAAGATATGTAAAAATAAATAATATTAAACTGTGATAAAGATAAAGATAAAAATGTGATACAACAAAACTAGAAATTAAGAAAATGTAAAATGAAAAGAGGATGAAAGAATGGTAAGACAGAGCAAAAGGGAAAGAAAGCAGAATTGTGGTATAAAATAACAGAATGAAAGATTATGTGAAGAATGAAAGAGAAGAGAATGAAAATAAAATAATTAAGTGAATAAATTAAATGCTAATAAAGTCCCTATCCCACCATAAATAGGGGTACGAGAGGCCCCCAACAGCGGGAGTAGTAAAAAAAAATGTCGCCGCACAATCGTTAAGACTTCCTCTCACTCTGCAGAGTAATAATTAACCAGGATAATAGATAAAAACAAAAGCTCGTAAAATTGTAAACAAATAAGATTAACTAAGATAACACAAAATAAAGTGATAAAATTAAAAAAAGGTGATAAAGAATAATAATAGAATATAAAAAATGTAAAAAGTAACGAGGAATGAATGAAAGGCGATACAGAGCGATAGGGAAAGACAGTAGAACTGTAGAAAGAATGAAACGAATGAAAGATAATATGACGTATGAAAGAAGAGAAAGAAAATAAAAATATCTGTGAAAAAATTAAATAAAAGTTGACGAGTCCCTGTCCCACACAAGATAGGGGGGTACGAGAGGCTCCCAATAGCGGAGGCCATAAAAAAAATATCTTCGACAGTCATCTCTGTCTATATTTGGGCAACGCAAGGCAGGTCATCGTGACGACCCAGCAGTGGGCGTCAATCAGCTAAAAAGAATCATAAAGCAAACAGACCAAAATCGATAACACTATCAACATGAATATTTCCAATTGTATGGTGCAGGCATCGCAGATTAAAGGTATTGCAAAATCATCCATGATTTTCTGCTACTCAAAACTTTAAACGCGTTTATCTCTAAACTACTTTTTGGAGTTGGCCGGAAAGATTACTCAGACAATTTGCAACCGATCGACTTGAAAGATATCTTCGAAAATACATTGTCTAGAGAAGTACGTAGGATTTTTTTTTATTATAATGCATAGTTCATTTCTCTCATTCTCACTTTCCACTTTGGAAGTGCGCCATTTTGTCAAAAATTAAAATAAAGAAAAAATCCTACGTACTTCTTTAGCTAATAGTATATATCATCGAAAAAATCCAGGCCCTAATCATGATTCATTAAATTACAGGAGCAATGAAAAAAAAAGACTTCGTCGCAAAAACGCTGTACCGCCGCCATTTTTAAATAAATTGCCTCAAAAAAAATGTTGTATGCAGTTAGTGATACGTATAATAAAGTCCCATTTGCGTAATCTCGATTTATTTCGTAATATTTCTGGAAAAAAATTCCCGAAAAAGCCTTTTTTTTTCGGCGTCTAGGGTGGCCTAATCCCTTAATCCGTTCACTTCGAGAAGAACCGGAACTGCTAGAGTAACTTCGTAAGAGATGTTATCACCGTATGCATGAAGTCTCGATCTCAAACAGCGGGTATCGGAAGATTATAAAAGCAATAATAATTTTACACTTACGCGAATCAGATGTGATGGCGTAAATCCTGTCTAAGATGGTTGCGACGACCTCATGACGCCAACCGGGGTGCACTGTAGTCACGATGCGAAGAAGAAACTCTTCGACGACGGACAGCAACTCGGAAAGGTTTTCTTCCTCCGTGGATGTGGATGCTAGAAATAAAAATATCATTAAGCGATATTCACAGTATCACTTGCATTGTTTTCTTCTGTTTTGTTTTCTTCTTTTCTTTCATAGGTGTTCCACAAAGATCGCCGCAACATCCAGCGACTTATGTATACTCACGCGATCTCAACTGTGTCGTTGGTTCAACCAGTGGTTGGCTCACCCACGACAGGTCTACCAGCACCTGGTCGTCACTCGAGAACCTTCCGGCGCCAACGGCCTCCGGTCGCATGAACGTGATTAATCGAATCCTCATCCGATTTCATTGGTCATTGTCGCAATTTAAGAGGTAGACCAATGCCTTGCGTTTGACTTCTATCAGCATATACGACTATTAGAGATTTCCAATAATATAGTAATAATTTGAGGCTTGAAATTTAGTACCAATTCATTCCCATCTCATATACTCATATAAAAATGCAAATGAAACTATTATATAGATATAAACTTAACTGTAATATTATTATTTACCTTTTAAAATAAAAAGAATTGAATATTATGTAATGACATACACAAAAGGCAGCTCGGGAGCAAAGGGTAAATAAAATAAATTGAACAATATCTGAAATTATATTTATATTAGAACACAATTTCATTAAAAAAATATATCGTATATATCAAACACACACGCATGTATTTTTAGAGATGTACAGTTACTATTTCCTTATTTTTTTACGAAACATGTGACGGGAAATAGACGTTGTGATTAATTATTAATTAGTAATATATAAGACTTCCTTATACGCGAATAAGACTACGAATATAACATAAAATATTGCTATTGATTTGTTTTATACATATTATATATCTTAGAATCACAATGATTTTTGACGTTCAGCATTCCAGTGAACCTTTCATCAACTACCATATGGTTCTTTTTTAAAATTTTACTCATTACGCCATGTCTACTTGCGATATATCCTTAGTAATTTCAAAGTAATTAGAAAAAAGCTCAACGAATAGTTTATCGAACGACAATTAGTTTTCCAGCGTGATATTCATTGTTTGATATTTCGAAAATATTTACACTACATAATTATCAGTTTTTAAAATGCAATTGAAGTATTTTTGTTTAAGTAAACATAGTTAAAAGGTTGTTACAACGGGTTAAGGAAAAGTAACTAGGTGTTATACATGTTTTTAAAACAATTCTACTTATAAGCTACTGACTTACATTACGTATTTATTCTATTCAATATCATCTATAAAATCTTTAACAGTATCGTAGCATTTATAGACTAACCTAATCGAAAATTACGCAAATATAGCTTTTGTGATAGTTTCTTTACATGCAATGGTATTTTATTATACATAATAATGGACAATCATATAGCAGTTTTACTTATATTGGGACATTTAATGGAATCAGGCGTTACCTCACGGAAGTCCATCCTAAGTAAGAAAAGGACCAATATTTAGCCACTTCCGCACATGCAATGGTAGTCGTGCAATAAAGTGCATTGCCCGCCAGCCCGCTGATAAATGTGACTGTGATATTGGTCCTTTTCTTACGTTTTCGGACGTTATACAAGATGGCTTCACTAATGCTGTAATATCTCTCTATCTCTAATACTACCTTTTTTAACAAAAAAAAAAAAACGAATAAAACATCTGTTAACCCTCTTCTTGATAATGTATCTGTAGAGATACATCAGAATTAAAAAAAAAATAGTGGCATCAATTTTGAACGCAATCATTTTCATGTGAATGTTTAGGTAATTTCTAAATTTTCGAACGCTCGTTCAGTTTTTTCTGTTGGCATCCTTGGGTCTTAAAAGTCAAGTGGTATGAATATCAATGTAATATTAAAAAAATCTGCCAAATTACGGGATTATATCAGCTGAAAGACGCCACCTGCAAAACAGCTTCCCCAAATGATGAAATGACAGGGCAAGACCTGTTGTTTTGTTTGCGCATGCGCATTTATCAAATATTGGAATGACAGGTCTCGCCCTGTCATCATAGAGTGACCTCCCACCACGTTACTTGACAACGGTGCACCAGGTGCATTCTACACAGAAGATACTTACCAAGACAATGAACAATGTTCTTGCAGTTCTCAGCGAGCTCGTGCACAGGTGGTATGAAACCCGGTTCCTGGTTCAGCTGCTGGATATACGACGCCAGAACACTCAGCTCGTAATGGTACTGGCCCGACTGTAACAGCTCATGTTTCTTCACCACCATTTTTCGATCTGCAACAAGGATATAAAACGTCTAATTATAATCATGATCCTTAATATAATGAAAGAATAAAATATATGATACTTTTTTTATTAATTCTAAATTGTATCGCTAGTGTTTTTTTTTACAATATTTATTTTTCGCTTAAACTAAACGCAGATAATTGGGAGAGGGTTGCCGCTATTTGATACGGATCTTTCTTCTCCCAGCTGCGAGGCACGACAGCGTTTTATAATTTTTAAGAATTTTTCTTACACAATTTTCTCTTATGGGTAAAAACAGCTAATATTTATATATATTAACAATGCAATTTAGAATACTCAATTACATATTAGTTAGTACATTATTTTATTTCAAGTCGCTGCCCAAGCGCTACAGACCGTTAAATGCCTTGAGATTTAGAACAATGTGCCGGGCCAACTCATCAAAAGATTCTGCTGTAGATTTTTTCTTGAGAAGGTCCGGTAAGCTGAACGGAAGTATATTAAAGGTATTATCACACAAGGTCACGTAAGGTCACAAAAAATATATGATACTATGTTAATAGTTATTAATGAATAAGGTTTGTCTTAACTAATAAATTGTAGTGTTTTTTTTTTTTTGCTAATACACACTAGTTGGAAGGGGTACGGTTTCAACGGACTTCCACCAGTTACATTCTCATTATGGTAATTTTAGTTATTCGATGAAATTATGAAGAATCAAACTAGATCATGCAATAACGTCTAAACAGGCTGTTAACAGCGGCAGCGGTACACGCAGTACTAAATATGCTAGTTTTTACAAATAACATTCACTAATCTTCCTAAAATATTATCTAGATCAGGGGTGATCAACCTTTTTAATAAAGGTGCCAATTTAAATTTCAAAAATGTTGTGCGGCTCACATAAAGTAACACTTATTAATAATAAACAATATTTATTCATAATAGATTAAAAAACAAAAATTAAATAAATCACGTAGACCCATCGCGTTGTTTAAACAAATCGCTGTGCGAGTAATTAGTTACATTAAAATTGTTTATAATTTAGCATGTACTACAATTTTATTGTATTAAATTTTATAATAATATATTGATGAATACAACTATAATTGGCAGCGTTCAGCAAGCTCCGAGGTTTCTTCTCGTCCGAAATGTCGCAATGTTTGAAGACGAAGGTCTTTTTGTCATGGATCCGAGATGCGGTCATTTACGACGGGCATCATAAAAAGACTCAAAGTTACCTAAGAGCAAAAGAGAGAGCTATACTAGGAGTTTCGAGGAGGAAAAGAGAAGACCTGCAGGAGGATCTAAAAATAAACGACATAGCTCCAATAATTGCTCGCCTTAGGTAACAGTGGACATGGCACAATGCTTATTCAATCGATAATCTTTATGCGTAGGTATTGCCCTCCACTAGGTAGATCAACAAAATTGTTTAGGTCGCGTGAACTCGATAGATGCGGTCAAGTTCAAGACCGATCGTGACAATCTTTGTGAGAGGTCGAATTCGAGTGCCGGTCTGGCGTTAAAATCAGGGAGGAGACAATAGCCTCCCTGATAGGCGAAAAAGAAACTAGGAAAGAATTCCTCGTTTGTTGAAAATAGTTAAAAACGTTATACAAAAAAATAAAAATCCAAATATACAATAAGAAATGTGATAAAATGTGATAAAATAAAACTCAAATGTGACATATAATGTATTATAGAAAATAAGTAAAAATGTAAAATAAAAATGTAAAAAGAAATGTAAAAGGAAAGAATGATAGATGAACAAAGTAAAAGGGTAATAAAGTAGAAATGTAGCATGAAAGATAGATAATAGACCGAAAGAGAAAGTAAAATATGAAAGAAGAGAGAGAAAATAAAAAATCATGTGAAAAATTAAATTGCAAATAAAGTCCCTGTCCCACCATAAATAGGGGTACGAGAGGCCCCCAATAGCGGTGGTCATAAAAAAAATCTTTGTGAGAGGCATTTTCTTTGCAGTGGGTGTCCATCTACTGAAAAAAGAAAAACGAAAAAAAGTATCTCAATCACTTACCGCGTGATATATACGGAAGAGTTCCTCCTTCTTTATGGAATCCAATCGACGTGGGTTCAGTTCGAGCCATAATTCGAATTAACTCTAAATAATCAAAAATATAAAATCCTTATTTTTATAAACACCAGTTTATTGTCTATCCAGTTTGCTTATTAAAGACTTCAGTCGCCTACCTACCGCGACGCTGTATGAATTCGTAAATACTTTATAGGCATAGCATTTGAGATCTGTCTAGACTGATGTTAAGCTATGACAAGGTCTACGAAACTACATGCTTGCTAAAGAAACCTATTGACTCTTGTCTTGGAGAGTCCTGAATTATAATTGACTGGGAACAATGACGTTAGTTGTTACGCTCAGTGTGGGTGGAAGGAATAGCTACTCAAAATACGCAAATACATTGACCCAATGTTTTGCGATTGACATTTTAACTTCATATGAGATGTCCACTACAAGGTACAAGCCTCCTTCAGACATCTGTGACGGAGGTACCAGGAAGTGGTGGACAGTCGTGACTACTCTATGGAATGTTTTTTCTGACCCGTTTCTTTTATATCTTCAGTCCGAGTGTTGTACATCAGGTATCATTTACAATTCCGCATTAAAAAAAAACCCTGGATTCACCGGTTTCCTGCGACTGTCATGTCGTGGATCCACCTGGGCCACTCGATAATTGATTACCGCTACTTCAGACACAGACAGTTATTTTGCAGATCTCATTTCCGATTCGATCTAATCTTAAAGAGAATAGATCTTACTAAATAAATACAGAACGCACACGGTCAACGGCGATTCTCAGATTGCATGAAATAAGCTTACACCGTGTAAACCATGGTATACTTCTGGCAGCCGGCCCGCCATCCGTTCATGATTTGCCCGAGTGGCCCCTAGTCTTAATAAGTCTTGTGCAACTATGGTGCAAACCAAGCGCATGTACTGCCGCACCGTGAGGACTAAATCTGATCCATGAGGACGTAGGAACCCAACCGTTTAATTAATTTCTCTATAAAACTACTCTCACTATAAATTTACGTCTCTAAAATATTGAAGTAGTTTTTAATATAAATTTACAAAATGGCATGCACGAATTTTAAAATAAATATGATGCGTTTCGGGAACTATGGCAACACTTAGAAAATCTCCAAGATGGCGTCTAATGGGGTTTGTACTTCTGATGCGTTTCGAAAGACATTGCCTATCGAAATATTTTTTACTCAAATAGGCTATTACAAGCACTTTCGAAACGTCAATAAACACACAAAATGACTCTGTGTTTGGCACTAATCGGTGTAACATTACTCCCGAGGATGCCCCGTGGAGGGGTCAAACACTTGTTGAGTGATTTAACGGTGGTAGTTGTGTTTTGCATTGTTTGCCGCATGGGCATTTATCGGCGGGCTCGGTGCACTTCATTGCACGACTACTGCTGCATAGCGGAAGTAGCTATATATTAGTCCCTTTCTTACTTAGGATGGACTTGCGTAAAGTAACGCCTAAAGATACACAACATTTCGGCATTGTTTTCCATGCAGGAAGCTACCGTTGGCTCGGAAGGCAGTTCTGCTAAGATCTGGTGAGAAACTAAACAGTTGCTCTTTACAGATACAGTACAATAAAGAGTCTGCGACAACATTTAATTCCACGCATTAGCATCAGTACAATATTCTTGGAGAGAATTATATACTTTTTTCAATAATATTTATATTTAAATTTCTCCAGTGTACATACATAACACATATGTATGTACTTCATATGTACATATATAGTACACACATAGTAGTGATTTTATCTGAATGAATTATTGTAAGTTATTTTTTTTTGTTAATCAAAGTGAAGTCATTTTTGGCGCCCACTGCTGGGCATAGGCCTGCCCAATATGGCCACGATGACCAGTGACCTTTACTTTGTCGTGGGTCCACCTGGACCTACTCACATGTCTACCAGCTCGTGAACTGCTACTACGTCGGTGTTGTCTCTTTTGCGGATATCCTTATTTACGACTTCAAACCTTATAAGGCCTATCGTGACTTCATCTTAGATCCGAATGTCATCACCGGCAACACACATTAATCAAAGAACTCCGTCTTCAAATTAAGGAATTTTGAACGTGATGAGGTTTCGAAGCTTCCCGAAACACTGACCATTCAAGATATACGCGAGTGTTTCTCTTGAATACAAGGATATGATACTGCAATATTATAGAGTGGAATAAACACGAGTTTAACCCTTTCGGTTTACTATAAATATATGTTATATAGGATGGGGCATGGCACTTAACATGTTGAATAAATACATTTGAAAAACTTTTAAGTTAAACGATTTTTTGATACCCATATTGTGATGGTTGTGGAAAAATATGTACCTAGTCCGCTATTATGGAACAGCATCCATCTTGAATTTTAAATTTTGACATAATCATCGTGTTTTACTAGTGTAGCCCTTTCATTTGATACCCATATTGAGGGGGTTAAGGAAAAATACGTAACCGCCATTTTGTATCGGCGGCCATCTTAGGTTTATAATGTTATTGATTTTATTATATTGTATTGTCATCTAAATTAAATGTGTGTACCAAAATTTCAGATCAATCTGACAACGGGAAGGTGTTTAAACTTCATTTTCTAATTTTGATCCAAATAAAATCCGTACGGGTCGAACTAAATGAAACCGTTTAAAGATACTGGTTATACAGAGTGAGAGAACTTCATGTCACATTTAATATTCGAAGTTGCAATATGTAGAGAAATGAAATCGCGTAACACACAGGTAGAGCAACATTGTAAACTACGGTATTAAACGCTGGCTTGTTTGAACGTGCCTAAGTAAGGACATACAGTTCTGTCAACATCAACGCGTGTCCATACTGTCGCTATAGGGTTTTAATGCCCCATACAGTTTCAATATCCCTTTAATAAACACTCCAATTTCGTATTTACTTTATATATACTTTATATTTTACTTTTACTCATTATTGTACACACCACATATAGTTTCATAATAATAAAAAAATAGTACAAAAGGTGTGTCTTATAACGAAGCAAAGGTAAAAGTATTGATGATCAGTTTATCTGTACGAAACGATAGACGTTAAGTATAAATCGATTTTAATTATCTAAACTAACTTAGAGTGACTTATAAGTAGAATATATCAGATCTTTTCAACCCATCGTCATTTGCAATATGTTACTTTTCTTATTTATTTCAAAAAAAAAGTCAACAGAAGCAATAAGTTTACGGAATGCTTTAACCACCGGCATCATTTGAATTCACATAATCCGTTTATACAGTTCCACACGCTCGTCGACAATTAGATTTACACAGATATATTCGATTTCGATTGTCCGTGTGATTGAAGGCCAAAAAATAAAAGATATTTTGCTTGGAGATCTATAAATGCGGCGGTAATCGCCACCCACTGGATGAACGAACAGACGACATAGTCAAGTATACAGACTTTATCTACAGGGGGAGTAATATTATGTATAAAATAAGAAAGTTATAACATTAATGTATTAAAAAAAAAACAGAAAATAGAAAAACTAAACGTAATGTAAATAAAAAAATAAATAGTAAATTAAAAATGTAAATGTATAATTTCAAGAAACGTGGCGAGGAATGAGAGAGCGAAAGAGAGAGTGAGAGAGGGAGAGAGAGAAGGCGAAAATAAAAAAGATAAATGAAAAAAATATTGTAAAGTACATCTCTGTCCCAACAATAACGTAAGTTAACGAAGGCTTTCTAATAAAGGGGTCCAAAAAATAATTTTTTTGAGCTTTTTGAGGGTTGACAATACTTTGAAGGCGATGAAGATCCATACCAAACGCATGAACATCTTTCTTTGATGTTTAATGATACCTGTCAATCGTACGCGAATGCCTTTGGTATGATTAGTAACCTAGCAACTTGGTTTCTTTGCGATTTAAAATTAACGACCAATTACGTGTGGTTTTCTTGAAAGGCATTATTCGTGGGCTATAAGCTGCGATGGTTATAACATGTATTTAGTAGGAGCAAGTCGTTATTATTTACAATTATTCTATAAAACTAAACAATTACTGAGCAAAGTATTTACTTCTTCTTGAAGTGCCTCTCCAACTAGTGGAGGTTGGCTATCAGCTTCCTGCTCTCTTCCTTATTTTTGGTTCTGCGTAATAGCTCAGCAGCGCTGGCGATTCCGGTCCACTCTCTAATGTTACGAAGCCACGACTTCTTTCTCCTACCAACCTTCCTTTTACCAGCGACCTTTCCCATCATGATAAGTTGAAGGAGATTGTATCGTTGGTGTCGAAGAACGTGTCCCAGGTAAGCGACTTTCCTTCGTTTTACTGTGAGCATTAGTGCGTATGCCTAGTAAAGTATTTACTGTTCTAGTCCAAATGTTCACGGGAAGTTAAACACCGGTCTCTTTTACACGGAAAGAAGAGAAAAAGGAACATCATCGTTGATGTACAAAGAGAAAAGTCGACAGATCTTTCTGGATCATTGCCGAAAGGAAATAATAATTGGAAAAATGAAAATGAATGAATGGTAAATTAAAAGATTCAATACACCTATCCCCCGATTTACACGGTACATACGTTCCTGAGAAAAACGTGTAAATCGAAAATTAAAAATTTTTAAGTCAAAACCGTGTAAATCGAAAAGCTTGCAGAAAATGCATAATTTCGCTATTTAACACGTGATTCTTTTCGATATTTTTAGGAGTACACAGAAATAAAAATAAAATGCATTGACAAATTAAAGTATTTAATATATTACGGAAACACGGTTTTTTTTTTAATTTAATTACAATACATTAAACAGAGAAACAAAAAATAAAACCAAAGGTGTTTTATTTCTTATCACTTTAATTTACGAATATGTAAAAAAAAATTTAATCTTTCTGAAACTGTAAAACTTTGACTCAAATACAATCTTCCGTAGATAAAACTTTAATTTTATGCGAAGAAATACAGACAGAGTGTGCGTGTACAGCAAGTCAGCACATAAGCTCGGGATTCCCCGTGAAATGTGTACACAGCACACGTGTTCAATTACAGTAGCATTTAGTAGTGTGTTAAAAAAAAAAAAACTTATTTGGAAAACCGTGCAAAACAAGTACCGTGTAAATCGGGGGATAGGTGTATATGAAAGGTAAAGAAAAAAGTAGATTCAGCTAAAGATATTAAGATATAAGAGTGAGTAAATAAAAAAGAACGCCGAAAAATTGTCAAGTCAAAATAGTCCGCGTGTCCACAAGACAGAGAAATATAAGAGAATTTAAAAAAAAAACGACGACGAAAAAACTTTCGCAATAAAGGCACCCAACGCTAGGCTTTATATTGACATACGCGTTAGAATCAAAATAAAAACACTAACAGGTAATCCTACCCTTTACACTATATCCCTCTAACAATGGACTGTAAAACTGTCATTGTACGATGTCATATGACCTGACAGATCAGCAGTTTCACTATTTGTTAAGCCCCCCAAAACACCTACCCTTTTATCGTGACGATACTCTAATTCTGTTCCAAATCAAAGCGATTGACAATAGATTAAAATCATATATGTAGCCTACACATATACATACACTAGCTGATCCCGCAAACGTTGTTTTGTTTTTAATTTACAAATAAAAAATAAGGGATGATCATAGAGGGGTGAAAATTTAGGGTTGTATGTGTTTTTGTATGGTGTATCATAAAAAAATTAAAACAAAAAATTTCGTCAAGAAATTTAAAAAAAATTTAGAGGTGGACCACCCTTATCACAAAGGGGTATGGAAAATAGATAGTAGCCGATTCTCAGACCTACTGAATACGCATATGAAATTTGGTAAAAACCGGTCAAGCCGTTTCGGAGGAGTTCAAGTTCGAACACCGTGACACGAGAATTTTATATATTAGATATATGACGGCGGCGAAAACAAGTCTTAATTTATTCAAAGCACCATAACAATCTTTTCATTCGACATCTTACGTGACATAAATCGACTTGACGGCTAAACGTCAAGAAAATAACAGTGATGAAGGTTTGTTTACAAGTAAAGAGAAACCTGCATTAATTTTCATCTTTAATGTATACGGGTCTAATGGAATTCATCTGATCCAGACGTCTCAAGGTTCCAGACGACCCAGGGTTTCAACAAATCAATACGTATAAATTTTACTGCGTAATTAAGTTGCCTTTTTTAAAAAAAAGATACTAAGAACTTAGTTGCGCATCTTATATAAATAATACTGTTTACAAGTAATTTGCTTTTTTATAATATTTTTAAATGATCTAGTGGTCATACTACACACATATGATGGTATTAAATATGTTAGTCATACTAGCTAACAATCATTTACATTTAAAATTTATTGAAGAACCCGAGATAAACTAAGAGATATATATATATATATATATATATATATATACTAGCTGATTCCGCAAACGTTTTGCCAAGTATGTTATTTCTAGGAAACATTAAAAAACAAATAAAAAGGGTTGTATGTATTTTTGTATGCTGTACCATAAAAAAATAAACACCAAAAAATTTGTCTAAAAAATAAAAAAAATCAGGGGTGGACCGACCACCTTTGGGGGGGTGAAAAATAGATGTTTGGGATTCTCCGCCTTGGCCGATATGAGCGCTAAGATTCACGTAAATCGGTCGAGCCGTTTCGGGGGAGTTCAATCACGCACACCGTGACACGATAATTATATATATATATATATATATACATATATATATATACATATATATACATATATATATATATATATATATATATATATATATATATATATATATATATATATCATTCTGGAATACGCACACGCGTTTTGAATGTTGAAATGTTCAGGTTACGTATCTAATGGATTCAGGCGTTATTTTGCGGAAGTCCATCCTAAGTAAGAAAAGAACTAATATATTACTACTTCCGCTATGCAGCAGTAGTCGTGCAACAAAGTGCACCGCCCGTCAGCCCGCTGATAAATGCCCATGCGGCAAACAATGCGAATTACACAACTGCCACCATCGTTAAATCATTCAACACGTGTTTCACCCCTCCATGGGGCATCCACAGGAGTTATGTTACACCGATTAGTTGCTAACACAGAGTCCGAGAGTTATGACATCGAATCAGAAACGAGGGGATCCGCAGAAGAATTAAGATCAGCGTAGCTTGAATAATGAAGTGGAATCGTGCAACTGATGGCCGTTGGAGCCGAAAGCCAGACCCGGTGTTGGGAAGTCTTCCATTGGGGTGACTATGTCGTCACATAATTCCTGTCGCAGACGCAGGACCTGCCGTCGTGGTTATCTTTGTGAAGGCTATAGCGTGTAGATGACAGCTGGTTGTTTAAACTTCTTTAGTTTACTCCAGAGACCGGTCAAAATCTACGGAAGAAGACAGCCTTTCCCATAGATCAAAGTAGTTATAGCAAGTTAATTAACTTTCAGCGCGTTAAATATAAACGATGTTAAAGCAGACGCCGGTGTAAACTATACAAAAGTAAAAGCAGTACACCTATCGCCCGATTTACACGGTAGATACGTTCCTAAGAAAAACGTGTAAATCGAAAATTTAAAATTTTCAAGTCAAAACCGTGTAAATCGAAAAACTTGCAGAAAATGCATAATTTCGCTATTTAAAAGTTGTCTTTTATTTAAAAAAAATAAAACCAAAGGTGTTTTGTTATCCTTTATCACTGTCAGTAATTGCTCTCATTCTTTTTTCGGAATCGAAGGTTCGAATTCACTTTCATCACTCGAAGTTATTTGTGCCGATTCGATGTTTGAAGCAGAAATATTTACATTATGAGAGATGGTAATAAAATCAGTTATTAAAAAAAAAACATATTTGGAAAACCGTGTAGAAGCGAAAACGTGTAAAACAAGTACCGTGTAAATCGGGGGATTGGTGTAGTTAGTAGTTCGGAACTCTTTTTCAACAAGCCTAGCACTGAATCAGTCCAATCGGAAAACTATTGGATATAGATATGTATAGTTGGAAATTTAATGTACCTCATCCTGTTCACAGCAATACTGTGATCACGAAGGAAGAGTTTATAGGTTCACGAAGTTTATTACGGAGCGGGCGTCGAAGTGCTGTGAAGTATCGATTTTAAATATACTCCACAACGCCCTCGAGCCGGAAATACTTTATGATAGGATAATTATCGGGGAACGCTGCCGGGAACTGAGTTACGTATTTATTTAGCTACCAATTATTAAAACTGGACCGTGATATATATATATATAGCTAGCTGATCCCGCAAACGTTGTTTTGCAAAAAAATATTTTTAATTTTCAATTTAAAAATAAGGGTTGATCGTAGAGGGAGTGAAAATTAAGGGTTGTATGTATTTTTGTATGTTGTATCATAAAAAAATAAAAACAAAAAATTTCGTCAAAAAAAAAAATTTAAGGGTGAACAACCCTTATCACTTAGGGGTATGAAAAATAGATAGTAGCCGATTCTTAGACCTACTAAATATGCATATAAAATTTGGTAAAAATCGGTCAAGCCGTTTCAGGAGTTCAAGTTCGAACACCGTGACACGAGAATTTTATATATTAGATATATATATATATATATTCATCAGTAGCTGATCTCTACTAAGCCGTAAGAGACCTATCTTATTATAAATAAAGATATGTCAATGCTTAGGGTATTATCTTTCTTAATTTCCTACTTACTACATCAAATCATACTCTGTGTTTGACACTAATCGGTGTAACATAGCTCCTGAAGATACCCCGTGGAGGGGTGAAACACGTGTTGTGTAATTTGGCGGTGGCGGTTGTGTGATTCGCATTGTTTGCCGCATACGCATTCAGCGGGCTGGCGGGCGGTGCACTTTATTGCACGACTACCACTACATGTGCGGAAGTGGCTTAGTATTGGTCCTTTTCTTACTTAGAATGGACTTCCGCGAGGTAACGCCTGATTCCATTAAATACATCAAATCACTTAACTATTTTTTATCATCGCAATTTTAATGCCATATGTATCAATGCTATCTATTACTCTAATAATGTATTATTCTATTAGCCTGTATATTCTTACGCCCCCCGGGTTAACATATCTATCTTTTATTAAAGCGAAAGGGTTAAACTCGTGTAAAGTCCACTTTTTGCCCCCTGTAGGGCGTGGGCCCTACGTTGGGTAACACTAGACCATGGATGCACAGACCGCGGCCCGCCAACGGCAAAAATAATACTCTCATACATTCAAAAAAATATTGAATTCTATTCCACAATAAAACAAAAAAAAATTTAATTACCTATACTTCTGGCGGCCGGCCCGCCATCAGTTCATGATTTGCCCGAGTGGCCCCTAGTCTTAATAAGTCTGTGCAACCATGCACTAGACTAATAGACTATAGCTTTATCTTTCATTCAAATGAATTATGTCCTTTATATAAAATTAATACTAGATTTATACCTTATCCACTTCTTTTTCATCTATATATGTTAAATTATTTCCAGCTATTCTATTTATATTACACAAACTCAATCATCAGCTCCTGATTATTCGTCGCGACGCCGTGGTTCAGACAGGAAACCATATGCCATCGTTCCTGACCTGTACCTTCCTCACAGTCTTTCATCGGAGATCATCTCCGGCGACCAGCAAAGGTCTAACCTCTCCATCTAATGCATTAATTAAAGTGTTCTTAACTTAGCGGTATAACTACCAGAATACATTTAAACAATATTTATAAAAAACCCGTACGGAATCTATTTGTTTGGGTCAAAATTAGAAGTTGAAATTTAAGCACTTTCCCGTTGTCAGATTGATCTAAAATTTGGTACACACATTTAATTTAGATGACAATACAATATAATAAAATCAATAACATTATAAATTTAAGATGGCCGCCGATACAAAATGGCGGATTACATATTTTTCCTTAACCCCCTCAATATGGGTATCAAATGAAAGGGCTACGCTAGTAAAACACGATGATTATGTCAAAATTTAAAATTCAAGATGGACGCCGTTCCAATATGGCGGACTAGGTGCATATTTTTCCACAACCACCACAATATACAAATAAAACCGTTTAACTTAAAAGTTTTTTTACCGATTTTTATTTAAAACTAACTGCGGTATAGATTAAAATATCTGAGACTCCGTCTACTATGAAACATTACAAAAAAACAAAAGGTTTAAAGGAGGAATGAATAGCTCAATTTTCAGCTTTTTATCATCCTCTATATCAGTCTGAAATATGTAACATTTATTTATTTTTCAATAACTAATGGCAGTACTAAATCAAGGTATAGGCCTACCACAATCATCGCCACGGTGACCGGTTCTTTGCATTTAGAGAATCCCCGTGACCTTTAACTATATCGTCGGTCAATATAGTAGGTGCTTACCCACGCCGCGTCTCTTTGTTTGTTATCTTCTTATTTTTAATAAAACTATTTTCGTTATTATCACTACGCCTCATTTCTGTAACCATTGATTTTTGAATAGCGTACATAGTAAGGTTAACAAGCTATACTTTAAAGCAGTGATTCCCAAAGTGGTCTATATCGACTCCTAGGGGTCTATGAGAACCTGCAAGGGGTCTACGTCAACGAAAAAATATTTGGGTCCACGATAGTAGATCTCAACACATACACTGATAGTACCTATATATTTACATCATACTATCTTATATTATCAAAACATTTACATTATTTATAAAAGTATCTATGAAGTATAAAATTTGTTTATTTAATGTTACGTATATTTTTTTTATTGTTATAATTTAAATTCAGTTAATAAATGTATAAATTAACACTTTAAGTTTTTAACACTAAACTTCACTACAGTTAGAAATTTACAGGAAATCAATATTAGGTAAGTAGGGGGTCTACCCAACATGGAAAAACATGGCAAGGGGTCTATGACACAAAAAAGTTTGGGGAACTCTGTTTTAAAGCCACACCCATCACTCTGTATAATATAGTTGTACCGCTCATGTCAATTTACCGTACAAAGTCTCAAACCGTACTGATTGAAATTTAAAATGAAAGATTTATAAAATGGACACGTGTCTGCCAATTGTAACGTCAATTCACTTCACATGATGTGATGTTTCCAGCGTATCGGCGGATCGATATATAACAGAATGAAATGAAATAAAATTTTCGATACAGGCCACGGTGTAATATGGCTTTATCCCGCGACCGAGATATATATTTATTTGACTGTAGTTCAATGTAGTACTTTACACTCAAAATAAAATCAATCATTTTATCTAAATAAATCTTTTATGTAAGATACGAATATAATGATTTAAACGCATATCCAATATGAACTTTAACAAAGCGATTTTTAATTTCGATAAAGCACCAAAAATGTTTTTATAGAACAATAATTATAAATCGGTAAATTAACTGATATGTATCCGTTTAGGTTTTTCAAGCTACGGACTACGTATTCAATTCTACGCGCACTGCCTACGAGTTCATGAAGTGCTACGAACTTCGTAGCAAACTTGTTATCTCACCTAACCGTAGCTTTCAAACATGTTACCTTTGAATTTATACAAAATAATTAGACGTGTTAGGATGGAATAAATAATATTATAATGTACCAGGCGAAGTAATGTCGCTTCCTCAAGGTAAATTCACACGAATACATTTTAAATAAGTACACCTATCCCCCGATTTACACGGTACTTGTTTTACACGTTTTCGCTTTTACACGTTATTCCAAATAAGTTTTATTTTTTTGTTTTAATAACTGATTTTATTACCATCTCTCATAATGTAAATATTTCTGCTTCAAACATCGAATCGGCCAAACCTTCGATTCCGAAAAAAAGAATAAGAGTAATTTCAGACAGTGATAAAGGATAACAAAACACCTTTGGTTTTATTTTTTGTTCTTCTCGTTTAATGTATTGTAATTAAATAAAAACACAGTGTTTCCGTAATATATTAAATATTTCAACTTATCAATGCATTTTATTTTTATTTCTGTGTACATCAAATAATATTGAAATAAAACACAACTGTTAAATAGCAAAATTATGCATTTTCTGCAAGTTTTTCGATTTACACGGTTTTGACTTGAAAATATTAAATTTTCGATTTACTCGTATTTCTAAGGAACGTATCTACCGTGTAAATCGGGGGATAGGTGTATTTATTTCTAACCAACAATATATTCAACAACCTTTTGATATCTAGTATACAAAATCAATGTCCGAGCGGTAACAAATCAATCGGTTTTTCTGTATATGTCGACAGAAACGACATTACTTTCCGATGCCCTCAATATAATAATATATTACAATGAAAATTGTTACATTAATTTTTATTATTACTCAAAATTTTGTTGTGTATATTAAATATATAAAAAAAATAATTCTTTTAGTAATTAATATTTCAATAAATATATTGATCTTTCTGATATACCCTTTCGAAAGTAGAAAGTCTGTCCAGACAGCTATTCCTAAGTAATAATGCTGTGATCAAAAAGGTAAGCTGTATTTGTATAGAAGGTACATTCTTTATTTATTCATCCAAATCAAGATGGAAACAGTCGCAATTGTATTTAACCGGTAAAGCCTTCAAAACCTTCGACTCGGTTTTTATCTCCTCAATCCTATCACAACACCATCGTCGCATTGGTCTCTTGAGGTAGGTGAATAAGCTAGGTGAAAGTCGCATGGACCTAAATCAAGCGTGTACGGTGCTTGCGGAACCATATGAGTCGAGTTTTTGAACCAACGCATGACATTGACCAATCAGACACAAAATCCTTCTATATTGTTTGGACTGAGCCAAATGATATTCCAACTTAACAAACAGACGCTTGGCAAATGTTATAGACAGACAGAATATATCCTTAATCCTTTAAATTCAATAGCTATATATATATATATATATATATATATATATATATATATATATATATATATATATATATATATATATATATATTAACGAAGAAAATAGAACATTTAAAGGAATCAGGCATTACAGGCTTGTGTTTGGCACTAATTGGTGTAACATAACTCCTGAAGATGCCCCGTAGAGGGGTGAAACACTTGTTGAGTGATTTAACGGTGGTAGTTGTGTAATTCGCATTGTTTGCCGCATACGCATTCATCAGCGGGCTGGCGGGCGGTGCACTTTGTTGCACGACTACCACTGCATGTGCGGAAGTGGCTAAATATTGGTCCGTTTCTTACTTAGAAAACAGAACGTCATATTAAATTTTAAATCAAAAGATATTTTTATAATACGAGTAAAAGTCCGCATCGCGAACAAGTCCTTTGACAGTGAACGTGAGATCCAGTATGCGAGACATATCATCACACTGGAAAAATAAATCTTCCCTTGGTTTCCCGGAAACGGCTTCGACTATTCTGATTAAAGAGGGTATTTTAACTTTGACGCTAGTCTGTCGGGTAGAGTAATTCGTTGTGAAGTCATTCAATTCCTCGAGTCGAAGTATGCATAATATTTTACATCAAGGAAGAAAGGATGATGAAAGACAAATAAGAAAGTTAATGTACAACTTAAAAGGATTACGCGTTCGTTATAAATAACTTGAAATTAGTTCAGTATTAATACTTCTTTAACTAAACAAAACATTCAAATGCATTTCAATAACTTGATAAGTAATGTATAAAAATTCTAAATTTAAAATATCTCTCAATATACGTAAACCGCTTCAAAAACATGCAGTGACTTAGCAAGTCATATATTCTAAGTAAGAAAAGGACCCACATTTAGCTCATTACACTCAACACGTGTTTCACCCCTCCACGGGGCATCTTCAGGAGCTATGTTAGATGGACTTCCGCAAAGTAACGCCTGATTCCACTAAATAAAAAGTCTTATATTCACCTGTAAATCATTTCAAAGAAATTTAAACGAAATAAAAAAATATATTTCTTTCAACATGAAACAAAAATCTAAATCGTTGCTATAATCAAAAGATAGTTCACCATTGAATGGATATTTGAATTTTTAATACGAATGCTTTGTATAGGTGCATCTATACACTTACAATCATGTCAAACAGTGGATACAATTTTAAAATTACTTACCTGTAACTAGATGTTGTTACGTTGACAGTTAAATGGTACACATGATATGGTTTACGTATCGATCGGATTTAAAATCGGTATAAGACTCAGTCAAAGGTACTGTTCCTATGAATCAGTTTAAAGAAATATACGCAATTGCAGTAATTGTATTTCAAGTACGCACACAAACGTTGTTTACGTCAATTAAACACATTACAATTCGTACAGTCAGTGCCCATAATTATGTCTAAATGAATAAAACAAATAACAATATTAAAAATCTATACTTATATACCCTTTTGTCAAAGTGATCTTACAGAAACTACGAAATATATAAGATAAATATACTTTATTATTTATAGAGGTAATAGCATATATATATATATATATATATATATATATATATATATATATATATATATATATATATATATATATATGTAAATATATATATATATACATATAAATATATATATATATATAAAAAAATATATATATAAATATATATAGATACAGAGTTGAAAGTTTTACATTTTTAGTTTCTATTTCGTCTTTCAAACTTTAATATTATCTTTATTCTTCCTTCGAGAATTCTATCATCTTTATTTCTCACACAACTCTGAGAAACTAAGAAACGAGTGATATACTCGAGTATTTCATGTAATAATTGTAGGGAACATCAATCTAGCGATGGTTTTTAAAATCGAATAATATATATAAATATACATGTGTATATATATATATATATATATATATAAAAATGTGAAAGGGGAGATTGTGGGGAATAAATATATGGGATGCCTTGCTGAAAAAACAGTCACTAAATCAAAGTTAGGAAAAATGCTTCGTGCTTCAATAAGAATTTGCACAATTGTCTTGAGTGCCTTATAAATAAATAAAAGGCGATTCGTTGAAAACGATGGACAAAGGTAAATTGACTATAAAACCTGAAGTAATTTAAAAACAATTTCAATACAAATACCACAAAACTAAACCTCTTTTAAAACATCTATTGCTGAGTTTAAAAAAACTTTTTATATCGTTTTAGAATGCTATGCTATATGATTTGTACCCTTTTTATTATAATTTTTCATTTAACCAATTCCTTTTAAACAAAAAACTTTGAATAATGCCAGGTTTTTTACTTTTTGGTTTTAAATATTTTATTCAGATTGAGACATAAAACTTTAAAAACTCAGAAAATCAATTAATTTGTTTTTTTTTTCAAGAAAAAAAAAACAACCTTGATACTCGTAAAACCATTTACTTTAGAAAGAGTATACCAATTTACTGTAAATATATATATTGACAGCAAATGAAATACACATTCACCCTTTACAAAGCTTTTTTTATATATCTTTAATAAACCTGTACAAAAAGCCTTTATAATTAATTTTCAGCTTCGTTAAAATTTCAGCATTCCGATAATTCTTGTTTCAATTAAAATAAATTCAACTTTCAGTGGAAATATCGAAAATCAATATTTAATTTTTTTTTAATGGAATGCTAGGTGGAACATCTACGAAAAGGTTATTTGAAATAAATTTACTTTTCAACTAATTTCTCTCACAAACCACTGGAGCGACTCGTAGTGCGGAACCTTGCAACAAGAACGAAATATATTTGAATCTGTACACATGAAAAGTTATATGATTACTCCACCGGCCATTGCAAACGGAACGGGCCCTTTGACTGGAGAATTACACACAACATACATTTAGTTTGCGCAAATATGAGCAACGGAGGGTAGAGAATCGTTTGGGAGACGGGCCTGTGATTATTATATACTGAAGTTTGATTTTACTTTCACTAACACTGTTGGGACAAAAACCTATTTCAGGAATGTTTTCCTTTTTTTTTAGAGTTATCTGACAAATGGTATTTTGTGTATCCACATTTATAACGCTGAATAGAAGACCTCTGGGGCGTTAAAGTTCTAGTTTAGAGACCACGTACCGGCAAATAGAATACAAGACGCCAACAAGGCGGACACTTATTTTGTCAAAATCTGAGCTTCCACGTTCCACGGTTGAAATGACGTATACGCTGACGACGGTAATATTAACGACGACGTCGGCTTGCGGCTACGACATAGCTGGCAACGATGAAGCCAACAACTACGACGCCGACGACGCCGCAACAATTCCCGACGGCGCCAGCAACGAAAAAACTTATGAACCAAAGACGACGAAGACGAAGCCGACGCCGGAAAGTAGACTCCGGAAAGGAAGTAGAAGCCGGAAAGAAAGAAGACTCCGGAAAGGAAATAGACGGCAAGGACTTCAGCGACGCCAGTGACGGCGACAACAACAACAACTACATAGATATTGACGACTATTGTCGTTGACCCAGTCATCCCGTGGCCGACGCGAATGACGACTAAAGATGCGACGCCAGACTATGGCGGGCAACAGCTACTTTGTGCTAAATTAATATTTATGAGTGGTAGTGGAAATAGAAGTAAAGACTTATTATAACTAATAATAATAAAATAAAATAACACATGAGAGGACGATGTCGACAATAGAGACAAAGACGATGACGATGACGACGACGACGACGACGACGACGACGACGACGACGACGACGACGACGACGACGACGACGACGACGACGACGACGACGACGACGACGACGACGACGACGACGACGACGACGACGACGACGACGACGACGACGACGACGGCTACGAGGACGATGACAACGATGACGACGATGGCGGACGACAAGGACAAGGACGGCGACGACGACATAGATGACAACGACGACGACATAGATGACAACGATGACGACGACGGCGGACGACAAGGACAAGGACGGCGACGACGACATAGATGACAACGACGACGACATAGATGACAACGACGACGACATAGATGACATCGACGACGACACAAACGACAACAACGACATTGAAGACACAGACAACAACGACTATCATCATAGAGAAAATAGCCATCTCCAGGGCCCGTTGAGATGGCTGTAAACTTACCGATGAGGCAGCTCAGAGCTCTTGATCACCACAAACATAATATTGAAATATCGGTACATTGTTGCAACGGAGTCCCGTTACAAGGGGAGTCGATTTGAACTAGCTGCAAATTAGTTTTATGATATAACTCGATAGAGACGCACCCGATGCAATAAATGCGAATTTACTCGCGATAGAATGGAGGAAATCGAAGCGGGTTCGTTGAATTGAGTCTGCTTCACTCCGCACCGGAGAAATGTCTGAAATATTTTCTTTCGCTCAAAGTGTTTCGATGCAATTTTTATTTAAATTGTAACGTCAATGATTGGTATTGATTCAGAGCGTTGGAAGCAAAGACACTACCAATTCAAATTGTAATTAGTATGGAAGACGTTTCAAGATTGTTCTTTTGTTACTATATAACGGTTAAAGTTTATACGTGTAAACCAGTGATTCCCAAAGTGGTCTATATCGACCCCTATGACCACCTGCAAGTGGTCTACGTCAGCGAAAAAAATGTTTTCTAATGTTACCTATATTTTACATAACAGATACAAAATTTTATTTTGAGTAGTTTAATTTAAATTCAATTAATAAATGTATAAATTAACACGTGTTTTTACTTTAAGTTTTTAACACTAAACTTCACTACAGTTAGAAATTTACAGGAAATCAATATCAGGTAAGTAGGGGGTCTACCCAACACGGAAAAACATGGCAAGGGGTCTACGACACAAAAAAGTTTGAGGAACTCTGGTGTAAACGATTTTAAAACGTCGGTATCGAATTCAAAAGCTAATTTGACCTAAGTAAATGATTAACATCAGGTGGCCCGCAAAACAATCTACGTTATAATAAATATATCTGCGATCAAAAAGTAAGATGATATTGTCATTTTTAACTTCCGAGCATTAGGAAGGCAGGTAATTTGTTTTCCTACGTTGGTAGGACTGTCTGTAACATTTGCTAAGCATCTGTTTGTCAAAATGTGTAATATCGATTGATTGGTCGATGTCATAGCATTGTTTCGTCCCGACTTTTTTTGCCAAAATCTTGTCTCACATCGTGTCTGATTTGGCTCCGTGCGACTTCCGGCTATTCAGCAAACTCAAAAGGCCTATTCGGTGACGCCGTTTGGACTCTATTGAGGAGATGAAAACAGAATCGAAGGTCTGGAAGTCTATACTAGTTAAAAACTATTCCGACTGTTTCCAGGATTAGGGACCCGGAAGGTACTGTCGTTTCTGTCGACATATTTTATAGAAATATCGATCGATTTGTTACCGCTTCGGCTTTCTTCGTGTGAATTTAACTTAAGTAAGCGACATTACTTTCCGGTTCCCCTTAATATTTACAATTTTATAACCATAATCAAGTTAGGTTGTTAACTCTGCAGAATCTGAGGAAGGACTCTCTTTCTTCACTTTGTACATTAATTATATATAATTGCCACTGATCACAAACAAGTTTCCATGGCAGTGTTTCCGAACGTGGGGCCCACGCGTCACATATTTGATTCTTAGGGAGGGCAATTCGAAAATGGAATCTACCCTCTCGCTTTAATATAAAAATGGCTAAGATGGGGCATGGCACGAAAAGGTTGAAAAATACTTAATACTACTCTGCGATCGTGAGTTAGCCTGCCAGGCGTGACGATTATGGGATATCCCACTTATATATCTTTGAAGGAAGTCTAAGCTTTGAAATTTGCGTCTAAAGACTGCAACGAAGAATGTAAACGACTTATCATTGGAGTATTTCTATGAGCAAATTTATTTCTGAAATCATTTATAAAAATATTAAGACACAATCTCTTTATTTAAACTGCGTAGTTCATTCTGTATAGTTCAATTATAGTTGTATCAATATATATAAATATATATATCTTACCAATCTGTAGTTCGATATTAATGTACATAGAAATTTTCAACCCTTTATAAATGTACGCCCACACTATTTCTCATATAAATCCCTACAGAGGACGTCTGGAAACCCACGTAACTGATATTAATAATTCAGGTAGAAAAGAAATCAAACCTATTCATAACTCAAAATAAATCGACAAAATATGTAAGAAATAAATATTTATATACATATGACATTGTTGTTGTCTTTGCTCATAGACGCCCACTGCACGTCATAAATCTCCCCAAAAAATACATTGGGACATACCATAATTATTATTTTTTATGACCCCCACTATTGGGGGCCTCTAGTACCCCTATTTATGGTGGGATAGGGACTTTATTAGCATTTAATTTACTCACTTAATTATTTTATTTTCATTCTCTTCTCTTTCATTCTTCATATAATCTTTCATTCTGTTCTTTTATACCACAATTCTGCTTTCTTTCCCTTTTGCTCTGTTTTAATAAGCTAATTTCTTGTTTTGTTGTATCTCATTTTTATCTTTATCTTTATCACAGTTTAACATTATTTATTTTTACATATCTTTTTTGTTTTTGTTTGTTGATGCCTAACTTTTATTTTTTTCTATTGCATATTGTATAATTCTTTTGCAATAACTGAGGAATTCTTTTATGGTTTCTTTTCCGCCTATCAGGGAGGGTATTGTCTCCTCCCTGATTTCAACGCCAGACCGGCACTCGAAGCCGTGCCGGAGTCCCCCGAATGCGGAACACCGGGCCACAAGGTGGATCACGGTCTGGTCTACGCCCGGTTCACAGAAGCACGAGGGGTCCTCCTTGAGCTTGAATCTATGGAGGTACTCAGAGAACCCCCCGTGCCCCGTGAGGACATACCATAATCGCCACACTTGGCAGGCGTATTGACGATCGTAGTCTGGTATTATGGTACACAACTGCCGTACCTCTGAAAACTTGTCTGCGAGCAATTCAAATCCTATATAATTAATATACAAAGTGTGAATTATATAAGACTGTATCCCGGGTATCGAATCCGCGACCTACGATCGTGAATCTTAGTCCTCCACCGCTGGGCAACTGCAGAGGCTGTATTGCAAATAGGCTAGACATTCACCTCTGTAATAATTTAAACCAGTGATTCTCAAAATGGTCTATATCGACCTCTAGGGGTCTATGACAACCTGCAAGGGGTCTACGTCAGCGAAAAAAAATTTTTTTTAAATAGCGTATATTTTACATAACAGATACAAAATTTTATTTTGAGTAGTTTTAATTTAAATTCAATTAATAAATGTATAAATTAACATATGTTTTTACTTAAGTTTTTAACACTAAACTTCACTACAGTTAGAAATTTACAGGAAATCAATATCAGGTAAGTAGGGGTCTACCCAACACGGAAAACCATGGCAAGGGGTCTACGACACGAAAAAGTTTGGGAAACTCTGATTTAAACAAAGAAAGGAACATCAGATCACTTAGGACAACGAGGAGAGTCGCGGGACATTTCTAGAATACTACAGAAGGGTCGTAGAAAAGACCATTAAAAGAAACAAGTAGACAAAAAAAAGTGTACAAGTCTAGTAAAAATAAATAACTATATCAAGTCTAAAGAAAATACGAAAGTAAAAGTTCAATTGTAAAGAAATGTAAACGTAAGAAAAATCAATACAGAACAAAATGTACACCTACAGTATTCCGTTGGGAAGACGACGAAGGCGTAGTAGTGATTAATGAAGAAAAATGAATAAATAAATGATATTGAAAAGAAAAAATAATAAAACTCAAATAGCATGATGAAAATATTAGTACGACCGAAAATTAATATCGCATTCTAAGTTAAACTCACTCTATTACATTCAACTAGTTTTTATATCTAATCAAAAATATACCTTCGTTATCAACAACCTTTTGCCATCTAATATACAACATCTTGCATGTACATAATGAGCCACCAAATGACAATCAAATATCGACATGCTCAAATATATATATATACATTGTAGAATTAGTCCCTGTGTATCAAAGACGAGGGAAGTACGGGAAGCCCCCAAATACGAAGGGAAATACCCTTTACACCTATAACCACCACTATAGCTGTAGCAATTGTAATTTTGGCATCATTAAAAATATACTATAATCATGTATTAAAAGATATTAATTAACCAATAAATACATAATGTTGGATAACTGCAACGTTGAATACAATAGTGTACAGTAAATACAGGTTTGTATATCTGCCATAAAAGGTTTTTTAATATATATATATACTAATGTATATATTTTTAAAGTATAAATAAAAATCATGCATTTAATGGTTAAAAGACACCACCATGAATATATATATATACACTAGCTGATCCCGCAAACTTTTGCTATGTATGTTATTTTTAGGAAAAATTAAAAAGCAATAAAAATAAGGGTTGATCGTAGAATGAAAATTTAGGTTTGTATGTGTTTTTGTATGCTGTATTATAAAAAAAATAAAAACCAAAAAAAATTGTCTAAAAAATAAAAAAATAGGGGATGAAAAATAGATGTTATGGGATTCTCTGCCCGGGCCGATATGCACGCTAAGATTCACGAAAATTGGTCGAGCCGTTTCGGAGGAGTTCAATCACGCACATCGTGACACGAGAGTTTTATATATATATATATAAACATATATACTACCTACATTTGACAAACTATACAAAATTTATTTTAGCCTCCGTTATATACACTGATATGTTATTATTTTTTTTTGTTATATTAATGAATTATTTAATTATCAACATAATATTTCTTCCGTTAATTTAAATATATTAATCAATCATGAGTAACCGTAAAGAATATCAAAGCCATATTTTAATTAAAAAAACGCTGACGGACACGACATTGCAAAAGAAAATTGATATCGAGAAGCTATGTACGGAAAGCTTACAATGCATATATTTATATGCCTGTATGTGATACTTGCCCACACGCAGTACGGCATGTCGATCTAACGTGGCGCAAAAGTAATGTCACAATGTAAATTTACCTTAACTTTTACAAATTGCACTAAATTTCACTGTATTTTCACATTTATAATGTAGATATATATAGAATTGATTATGAAAAAGCGATAGAGGAAAACACTTTAAGAAAGTGGAATTACATATATTGCTTATTCGAAATATTTTCTGTATTGTCTGTTGTTTTAACCGCAGCGTGTATATCGAATATATGTTTTTTCTTGACGTCCTGCTTGGACAATCAAGCGTTTGGCCAAGCGCTTCATTCAAACTGAGAAATAGCCACCATACAAGCCTTAAAAAGTTACATTGTAGATATCGTCAATTTGATGCCAAAAAAATTTTGTCAGTTGTGAAGAAGAGCACACTTGAGTGATATATTTTTTTCCAATTATTGTAATCAATATTACACTTTCATTTATGAATCTATTAAACCATAGAGGTCTTTATTTATTTATTACAAAATGACTGCATATTCAAATTATGACATTACTTTTGTACCACCTTTTAGTATTCACAACTCTGTGTTTGGCACTAATCGTTGTAACATAACTCCTGTGCCTGATGCCCCGTGGAGGGGTAAAACACGTGTTGAGGAATTTGATGGTGGCGATGTGTGATTCGCGTTGTTTGCCGCATATGCATTTATCAGCGGGCTGGCGGGCGGTGCATTTCATTGCACGACTACCACTGCATGTGCGGAAGTGGCTAAATATTGGTCCTTTTCTTACTTAGTATTCATAGCATTCCCACCTATATGCGATGTTGTTTGATTACAGTTGAAGTTAATGCTGTTAGTCTATGGGCTCTTAAAGCTTCACCGGAACTGAGTTCACGAAGCGGAAGGGTGATCTAAACCATTTTGGTAATTTAACTCTTACATTGTGAACAGCGCCTTCTGGCGCCCGATTGTATATACTTTTTTTTAGCGAACAGCGCATTTTGGTGCTCGGCTAGACACTTTCTCAGCGAACAGCGCCTTTTGGCGCCGTACATTTGTTTTACATTATCGTGTCAATAATTGCATAATCATGGTCATTAAGTTTGTCTGTTACCAACGCGACATCTGCATACGCTACCTGTACACTCATCAATTTTGCCCCTATCATGGATACATGGCTGTAGAGAGTGATTCACTTTTAGGCACTCGACAGCGAAAGGGTTAATAAACTTTTATCTGCCATACCCTATCTAAGGCTTTCTAAAATTCTTTTATAATTAAACTCGTATCGAATCCTCTTCAGAACTGGCGCCTATAACAAATCTAAGTTCCACCGTTGTTTGACCTGGGTCTCGCATTGGCATACACCGATTTAGACAGACACTCCTTACATCCTCAGATGAATATATTGCATTCAGTTTCAACAACACACCTCGATTCGTGTCACAATGTAACGTTTCAGAGACTAATTGAAATTCATAATACAGGGATCCATATTTATTGGTAGGATGAACTCGCGTCACCGCGTGAATATCCTTTACATTATATATCTGACCTGATATACCAACAATAGTGTCCTGCCCAATGGTTTGTTATTCAAATTTGTTTCACCGATAACACACCTTGGAAATGAATCACCCGTTATTTGTAAAAGTGATCGCACACACAGAGTTATTTAAAATTTTCCTCAGATGAGCCGCTCAAAAGCGAATGCTGTAAAGTTCATTTTTTACATTTTCTGTTTTTTGGAAAATTTTCATGAAATTAATAATAATCTCCTGTTATCAAAGGATTTATTCGTTGGTTACTTTTCTCTAGGTTAGACGGCCCTTTTTTAATACATGAATATATTTTATAACAATTTCTAAAGCCATTTTAAATAAGTCCATCTTTGATCAATATTTTTTTTACATAAATTTCTTATCTTTTTCAGCTACCAAAAGGTATGTCTTAAAATTTTTTAAATGCTATCATTATTTCAATAAATACTTATGTTTTTATTTACATATCCTGTACGTATCTTGTTTTTTGCAGAGTTTACACTTCGAAAAAAAAAACTTTATACGTTTTTCTAATTAAAGTGATATACCAAGAATTTTTAAAACTAATGTAACCAAAAATTTTAATTTTCTGATTTTTTTTTTGCTATGGGCGTAATTGCATTGGCTTCTGAGCGGCACTGATCACAATGTTTGCATTACTTTAAATTTAACATGTTGTCTTTTACTAGGACGCTACGAATTATCTCGTCCTGTATTCACTTGCCATTTTTGTGCAGCTACGATTATACACGAAATATATCAGTGCTAATATCTGATTGACTTCTTCTGGGAAAAGAACAAAAAATCAATGGTGGCATGCAAGGACAGAAAATTTATTAACCCTTTCGTTATCAACACCGCAGTTAACCTGCATCCACCATTTAATGTTGGCTTATGTGTAAATAAGTTTTCCGTTTTAAGATTTATCACAGCCAAATAAATGACTAAGAATTATCCTAACTCCTATTTTTAAATAATACACCAGTAAAATCTTTAAATATGTAACGCAAATGACGAAATTCGAACAGTAAAGGGTTAAAAAACCAAGCCATCTACTATCACTAATCAATTAATAAATAAATTATAAGTTGACGATCAATAAGAGTTCTATTAAGTTCCCATGTTAAATAAACGTATTCTTTGTTTTGTATATGGCGCAAAATGAAAAAAATTAAAACTCTTAATGAGTTATCATATACATATATATATATATATATATGTATATATGTATATATATATGTATATATATATAAAACACATTTTTTACAAAACTACTTCTGAAATTTCAAAAATAATAATTATTTGATCGTTATTAAAACCATAAATACGCATGCCGTTTTCCACCGGTGTTATTATAGATCTATAGGGTACATCTATGTCCTACGACTGAAATGTTAATGTTTAGCCCTTGTTACTACAAGACATATGATGTGCCAATAAATTCTGTCAGTACAAAGATTTAAATCAGTGATTCCCAAAGTGTTCTACATCGACACCTAGTGGTCTATGACAACCTGCAAGGGGTCTACGAAAAAAATTTGGGGGTCCATGAAATGAAAATGGGGGTCCACGATAATGGATCTCAACACATGCACTGATAGTACCTATTTACTTACATCATACTATCTTATAATATCAAAACATTTACACAATTTAAAAAAGTACCCATGAAGTATAAAATTTATTATATATGTTTATAAAATTGTGTAAGTTGTAGGATGTTGGTATTCTCTTTGTGGTTTGTTACGTATATTTTACATAAAAAATACAAAATTTTATTTTGAGTAGTTTTAAATTCAATTAATAAATGTATAAATTAACACGTGTTTTTACTTTAAGTTTTTAACACTAAACTTCACTACAGTTAGAAATTTACAGAAAATCATTATCAGGTAAGTAGGGGGGGGGTCTACCCAACACGGAAAAACGTGGGGTCTACGAAACAAAAAAGTTTGGGGAACTCTGATTTAAAGGAATGATTGTATCAAATAATTAAATTTATAGTTCTTACTATAGGTAAAGGTTTACCGCAAAGGTATCTATGATGGGATATACCATAATCGCCATGCCTGACAGGTGAATTGGCGATCTAAGTTTTGTATTATGGAAAATAGAAGACGCTGCTGTCTAACTTCTAGAAACTTTGTTGAGCAGTGGCGATTATTTATGATTAATAAAAAGTTTCAATAATAAGACTGTACTACAGGATATGAACCCGGAGATACGATGGCAAATCTCATTCCCACTGATTTACCACTGCTCACTACACTTAGTATATTAATATAACGATATTTATTAGTCCTGAAACTATTTATTTGTATCGCTGCAACCTATCATATCTATTCCTCTATTAATCTGATATTTATTTATATCTAATGTTAGTTATTTAAACATGTGGATCCGTATAGCATAACCTACTCTTTCTTCTGTATATAACTCAACTCACAATTTAACTTAAAGTATATTGAAAAGATCACGCGCAAATATAACTTCAAACATAGCCTTGATATATATTCGCCTTTTAAAATTTTATTTTTTTATTTCACGACAAACATCAATACTGGATGCAATGAAATTCAGTATTTGGTATTCAAAGGATATTCAGGACGCCTGCATCGAACCATAAGCCAGATACATAACAAGATGGTAAATTGGTAAAAACAATATCGCACAAAGGAATTATCTTTTAAGATTCATCGAAAAACATTCGCTACATGAAACATTCATTACTTATTAATAATATGTGCGAGCGCTTTGTCGTGTTAAATCTGTAGCGTTTGTTAGCAAAAAGCTTTCAAACTTATACACCTTACAATCACCCTGTATATAGTGAAGACTGAACATTTTTACATTTTTTTCATTTTCCTATTCAAAAGGCTAGTATTTCTACATAGATCGATATTAAAAAAGCCTTTGTAACACATTATCATTAAGATTTTAATTATTTCTGACACCATTGATATTTTATTATACATAAAAATCAACCTGTATATAGTGACGACTCTGAAAGATGTTACATTTATTTTCTTTTTATTTCAAATGCAACAGGCCAGTTGTAGTAATTTTATTATATTATAATTGTGCTATTTAT
The DNA here is from genome assembly GCF_028537555.1 of Battus philenor. Taxonomy (NCBI): domain Eukaryota; kingdom Metazoa; phylum Arthropoda; class Insecta; order Lepidoptera; family Papilionidae; genus Battus; species Battus philenor. Next base: position 17,822,181 of record NW_027181661.1, read on the forward strand.
TATTTCAATTTTTTACCACCATTTTAATTTTATACACAAACACCCTGAATTCTCATTTACCTATTGCCACTTCATATAGAAACGTGTATTGTTCATTACCAAAATTAAACATTATTTTGTTATTAAATACAAACTCTATTAGCACAAATAAATTGCATTAATATGAAAAACTTATTTATCGCGCCTTTTTGAGTGGTAATCCTTTTTTAAACCCAAGTTTAATAAAAAAACGAGGCATAGTTTCCGGGAAGTCGCTGTTCCGGGCGGCGCAATATCGGCCATTGTGGCGATTTGGGGGTGGCCTATACCTTACAGTGGACGTCGATAGGCTGCAAGATGATGATATAGAAATAGAAAAACCAATTAATATAAAACTAAGACAGTAGCTAAGAGTTCCAGAGGTCTAACTCTGTTTGGAGTGGTCCTAGAAGTCATAAATATTCATTCGAATTCGTCATTAGACTTTAAGCAAGTAAGGTATTACCATATATATACAAACATATATATATATATATAGTTAAAACTTTATTTCGTACAATCTTTTATCTCGGAAAGAGAATACTTCTATCGTCTGCTATCTATATATATATATATATATATATATATATATATATAGATAGCAGACCCACTTCCGCACATGCAATAGTAGTCGTGCAACAAAGTGCACCGCCCGCCAGCACGCCGATAAATGCGTATGCGGCAATCGAATCACACAACGCCACCGCCAAATTACTCGACACGTGTTTCACGGCTCCACGGGGCATCTTCAGGAGTTATGTTACACCGATTACTGCCAAACACAGAGTGTTAACCACTCGTGGCTAAATATTGGTCCTTTTCTTACTTAGGATGGACTTCCGCGAGGTAACGCCTGATTCCATTAAATATTTCTATTAGTTCAATAGCGCATAAGAACCTATTTCCACCTTCCGTAGCTCGTATATTTACTGACGCACGCAGCATAACCTGGCAACGTCCACATTTTTTATTAATTGAGTAGCTGTATTGAATCATTTCTCATCACCCGTCACGTTGCGATGAAGAAAACCCTATACGCCGACGGCGCAATAGTTCAACGTTGAATATACGACGCTCAGCGTCTGTTTGCAATCACAAGGAAAGCAAGTCCGTTGCTTATAAATCTAGTAAACAATCGTTCATACGTGTTAATATGACCACCCTCCAGAGGGGGAGTAATTTGATTTTTAAATTTGAATCGACAAGAGTTTAAATCCTTTGGTTTTAATATAAAAATTATATATGTTACATGGGGGGCGTAAACGAAAGGAACATGACATAAAAATGGTTGCAAAATGCTGATTTACAAATAACTTAGTTAACTCTGCGGAAGGTATAGAACCTTTTTATCATCATATCAGCCGACATTCTTGCGCCGCCTTTATCCAGTGTATCACCGAAAGCTTGACTATGTTATCGGTCACCCAGTGGGGGGTATAAAAATATTTTTTAGCCTTCAAACGGACAGACGTTCATCGCTTTGTTCAAAAAAAAAAAACAATTCCGTAAACTAAAATTTTAACGCTTCATTCGACTTTTTTTTAAATAAATAAAAAAAGTTACACTTACCGCTAACGAATTGGCACAAAATATAATATATTTTCACTAATAAAAACATATATGACGCCGCAGTATTATTTATAATTTATTGGGGCGGTTTGCTTTTATTTATTTGCCGGCGAAAAGATTGCGTACGTATCGAATGTTTTTTTTAAAAAAAAAATTATTTACGCTCTACAATTGAAAACTGAAATGAAAAAAAATATATTATTTTGATTTAATTTCAATTATTACTTGGGTATAAAAACAATAAAGAAATTTAAAAGGTTAGGTAAATATACCAGCAGCGTCAAAACACAAGTGAACTTTAATAAAGCTACTGTTGCAATGAACAATTCATACATTGAACACATTATAATATATGCTCGGACCGAGAGTTTTGCGGCCATATTTGATAAATGCATACGTAGACGATATCGTATAACGTTCTACAATGTTTCACAAAGTCAGGACGCAGGCGGGAAATATGATTCCTGAAATGACAATACTTTAAATTACCTAGAAACGCTTTGCACACTCTTCACAACTGAAGCAACGTGAAACTATAATAAATAATATATTCACTATCTTCAATATGCCTAAATATACACACGGGATTATTGTTAAGTGTTAAAACTTTAAATGGGTGAATGTATATCATACAAATATCTAATATATAAAATTCTCGTAACACGGTGTTCGAACTTGAACTCCTCCGAAACGGCTTGACCGATTTTTACCAAATTTTACATGCGTATTCAGTATGTCTGAGAATCGGCTACTATCTATTTCCCTAAGTGATAAGGGTGGTCCACCCCTAAATTTTATTTTTAATTTTTTAGACAATTTTTTTCGGTTTTTATTTTATTATGATACAGCATACAAAAATACATACAAACCTAAATTTTCACCCCTCTACGATCAACCCTTATCTTACATTTGTTAATTTAAAACTTTAATTTTTTTTTCAAAACAACGTTTGCGGCATCAGCTAGTTTACTATAAATCTATAAAATGTTACAACGAATTTATATTTACTACTGTAATACCACAGACCAATAAATTCTGGCAGCATGTTCTGTAGGGAGAAATATATTTAACAATAATTAATTTTAATATGTCATATGAAAATTGAAAATAATTATTCTCGTTATATTATCATTACGTATTTTTTTTTTGAATCTGATATTCTCTGCTGCCCAAATGGCATTTGCATATTCCGCTGGTTTATAGTGCAGGGCAGTGGCGTAACTATGGTATTTGGGGCCTGGGGCAGATTGGGGCTTGGTGCCCCCCCCCCCTCTAAATAATTTCAAAATTCAGAACAGAATGTAGTTAATATATATTTTTTTGGTTCAAAATAATAATATATATATAAAATAACATTAGATCTTAATAAAATGTATTGGGAAAATTTAAAAACGAACATTCCTCGCTTTTCGGCCTGCAAATCACATTTTCAAAATCAATGGTGTCGACTAATTCATGTTCTATTGACATTATTGCATATCATTAAATAATCTTACAATAATGTAATAATTTATTATTTTGTCATTTAGGGCCCTTTTAAAAAACACTGTTTTTCGAATGAAAGGGTTAAACACTGTGTATATTATAATTTGTAACCGTTTACTTTTTTTAATGTTCATATTATTTAACACCTTTTTTAGCACAAAAATAGTAAAATTCGATATTCTTTTTATGTTATTTACTTTAAATAATGGTTTTCATTTTTCTTTTAACATTTCATTATACATCATTCAAAAAAAAAATCAAAAAAATTATTTTCAACTTTGGTGCCCCCCCTACTTTTGGTGCCTGGTGCGGCCGCCCCGTTCGCCACCCCCTAGCTACGCCTCTGGTGCCCCTGCACCACCAGGAAGCGACTCCGAAGCCTAGACTTATGTCATTAGTATTACGTAATGAATTGGGTTAAATTATTTATTATTTCTGAAATCTTTCTAATCGATAAACATTCACTGCAAGCCACGGGTATTCCCCTAAAAATCGCCACTATGACCAATCCACCGCTGCCCACATTCAGATACTTCCCACGACTTTAACTATGTCGTCTGTCCACAAGTGGGCGGACGGGGGATACAGTAATTAGTAGCAAATAACCTATTAACTTATACACTCGACTTCAAGGCAAATTTTACAATAGGCAATTATCAACTGGAATAGTTCATGTGGAGAAAGCTTCCATAGCGAAACATTTCTTTAAATCCACGTGAAACATAAAAAGGCAATGTCAATGCATCCATGTACATCAAGATTTAAGTAAATTATTAATATATTTCATTTTAATTGGCCTCCTTACTCTGATGTCATATATAATTAAAAATAATCCTACCATTATTGCAAACGAAACATAGGCAAATTTACTAAGAACAATAAATTATCTAAGTAAACAATTTCAACACTGATTACATATGTTTTTGTTTTGGTACATGTCATACAAACTCTCGTGAACTTTTTATTACTTTTATAAATGATTAGAACAGTGAAAACATTTATGTTACTTCTACACTTTACATCTATACTAGGTGTATATTCACATGTTGCTGTTTTATGCATATATTTCAAAATTTAAAGGCAGTTTTGCATACATACTACATAAACTAAAATTTTTTTTTTAAAAAAATCTTTCCAAATGATATACCTAATCGTTTCGTCGAATTAGAATATTATATATATATATATATATATATATATATATAATATTCTAATTAATACATGTTAGAATTAAATATTATTAACTGTCTGTCCATGCAAACTTTGTATTCCCAGAAGTTATTATACCCTGTCACATTTCTATAGTTTCATAGTCATCACTTTACACACGATGTTGAAAGGCGAAACGTATATGTTTGTATATATATATATATATATATATATATATATATATATATACACACACAAATGTGTGTGTATATATATATATATATACACACACAAATGTGTGTGTGTGTGTGTGTGTATTAAAACAGATTGCTTGCGGCGACGCTAAAATGTTTGCAAATTTCAGGAAATCATCCAAAAAAAATTTTAAATGGTACATGTTAATTTTTACAATAAATAGTTTATCATATACTTTTTTGTGAACAACAACATGGCACGGCAATCATATTCGAGTAATCTGCAAATGCCATTAAACACGTGTACCGTTTTCAAGGTTTACCATCACAATAGATCGAAGATTCGAATATCCTGTGATAATATCAGCATGTATGAAACACGACCGCCAAATTTCTTTATTATTTAATACATGCACACCAATACCTCACTTTGCGTCGTGGTTACGTTCAAAAAAAACACGACGCGAATTGAAACGCCGCAAAGTGAATTAAGATTTTCTATAGCAAACCATGTAAACATCGAAGATAGGTGGTTCCAGGGTTACGAAAATACAACATTTTAAAAAGAAAATTGAACAAAGTAAACATTTAAAAAACAAGAATAATATCACCCTGCCCATAAATAAATTGGAATAATATTGACCTTTTTTGCAACCAGAAACAACACTAAATATTTATATAAATTTATTATTCTCTTTTATAAAACGCAAAACACGCCACATTACAACACACTACATAATTCAAATTGAACTCTTAAAATTAGCAAAACAAAGTGAAAATAAAACTGTATTAAAATTGCGTTGATTTTTAGATAGAAAGAGAATCCCCGAGTTTTGATGGCATGGCGCAGTTAGACACAAGTGTTGCCATCCTTTAGATAGAAAAGAAAATTTGAAAAAAAAATTAGGGACTCGAACCCAAAACAACGCTACCTCGAAAATCTAACGACGCACAGTGAATATTTAATTATTACTTTAAATTAAATGAGATTGTCATTTATATATATATATATATATATATATATATATATATATATATGTAAATATGTATACGCACGACTGACAAAACGTCACATAGGTAACGTGGGACAGAGATAACGCTCTACGAAGCCGAAATTAGCCGATTGTCTCTTTCCAAACGTCGATGTGCAATATTTAACGCCGGGTACTGTAGTTCGTAATTCTCTTGTTAAAGAACATCCATGACCAAATATACGACATAAATATGAAAACATAATATAGTCATCAACAAAAGCAATACGAATTCTATCGAAAAAAAAATTACGTGTTCCCGCCAATTTGTAAAAACAAATAACTGAATGACAGATACAACGAAGGCGGATTGATAATGAATTCTATTTTCGAATTTAATTTTTAATAATATTCTAAATAGGCCAGTTCTAGTTGTATCACAAACATTGTAGCTTATCATAAAAGGTGATCTAGATGTGATCTATGTCAGTTCATGGTGAGAATACTAAATAATAATCGTTATACCTATTCAAATTATACAAAAGACCTTGGATATCTATTCATGCCTCCGCCGAAACTAACGTTCAGAGATGTAGGAACAAGAATTCGGTCCGCTAGTCAAACTAAATAACCACGCGCTAGAGCTGTTCTGTACTCTGCTATTCCCCCTATCTCATCCTTCACATTTACTCCCCTTCTTTCCTCTCTTTCGTCCTTCACATTTACTTCCCTTCTTCCCTCTCTCTCGTCCTTCACATTTTCTCTCCTTCTTTCGTCTCTCATCCTTCACATTTTCTACCCTTCTTCCCCCTCTCATCCTTCACATTTTCTCTCCTTCTTCCCTCTCCCAACCTTCACATTTTCTACCCTTCTTCCCTCTCTCATCCTTCACATTTTCTACCCTTCTTCCCTCTCTCATCCTTTACATTTTCTCTCCTTCTTCCCTCTCCCAACCTTCACATTTACTTTCCTTCTTCTCTATCTCTCGTCCTTCACATTTTCTACCCTTCTTCCCTCTCTCTCGTCCCTCACATTTTCTCTCCTTCTTCCCTCTCTCGTCCTTCACATTTACTCTCCTTCTTCCCTCTCTCGTCCTTCACATTTACTCTCCTTCTACCCTCTATCTCGTCTTTCACAATTACTCTCTTTCTTCTCTCTCTCTCGTCCTTCACATTTTCTCTCCTTCTTCCCTCTCATCCTTCATATTTACTCTCCTTCTTCCCTCTCTCATCCTTCACATTTACTCTCCTTCTTCCCTCACTCTCTCGTCCTTCACATTTACTCTACTTCTTCCCTCTCTCTCATCTTTCACATTTTTTCTCCTTCTTCCCTCTCTTATCCTTTATATTTTGTCCCCTTCTTTCCTCTCACTCATCCTTCACATTTTCTCTCTTCCCTCTTTCATGCTTCACATTTTTACTCCTTCTTCCCTCTCTCATCCTTCACATTTTATTACAGTTTTTCCTCAAAACTTTTCATAGTATCTCTATCCTCTACATAATTTATTCATAATGTCACTTTGTATCTTTATACATATAAATATTCAACAGGCCCGCAAAGCTTGGGAGTAATTAGTTCTATTACTGTTAATATTTTGTAAAAAAAATAACGACAAAAACAACGACAAAACACACGGGCAGCGGAAGACTGGTGATCGTGGCGATATTTGGGAATTGCCGCCGCTTTTAAAGAGAAATTAAAATAAATTACGTTCCCTATATCGACGCGGGGACATTCGCCTTACATCGAGGCCTCTTCGAGCACGACGCGCAGAACAGTGATCACATTTATACTCATGACACGGCGGCCGCGGCCTCCTAGGGCGCGTTCAAGCGAGGGCGGTCAGGAGAGGCCCGTGTCGCTCCCGACCGCCGAGTAGTCCTCGCTTCGCATAAAACACTACACCTCATTCACTACACTATACACCTACACGAGTACAGTCCCTATTCATGCGCGGGTCTTCATTGTTACTGGAGTACGATCACCCAGCGTAAATTTTTAGTCAGCGGACCTCCTGTTTCCTCTGCACAAAGCCTAAATCGGCTAGCAGGACAATTACAAACACATCAAATGTTTACTCTATATCTAGATTTCCTTTTTTACAAGACTCTCATGATAGATCGCTTAGATCAGTGGTTCCCAAAGTGGTCTATTTCGACGCCTAGGTGTCTATGACAACCTGCAAGGGGTCTACGTCAGCGAAAGAAAATTTGGGGGTCCATGAAATGAAAATGGGGGTCCACAGACTGGACATCATTAGCCGAAGAAATTTAAGATTAACTCTTACAAAATTGACGCCAAATGTTAATAATTTATTGTTAAAACATCAGGTTCATCCTTCTCACTAAAAATATTGACTTATTGCTTATGTTATTTTATTTATAGTTTATTTTATGTTTACTTAATGTTACGTATATTTTACATAACAGATACAAAATTGTTAAATTCAATTAATAAATGTATAAATTAACATGTGTTTTTACTTTAAGTTTTTAACATTAAACTTCACTACAGTTAGTAATTTACAAGAAATCAATATCAGGTAAAGGGGGTCTACCTAACACGGAAAAACATGGCAAGTGGTCTACGACACAAAAAAGTTTGAGGAACTCTGGCTTAGATCATCAATCTCGAATTTGACTATGCCTGCCCTTCTACTATATCTACGGAGAAATCTTTCACTGTTATCGTTGTTTATGGACTGAAGTATCAGAAGCAGTAAAAAAAATTAAGCGGATTGTCCCTTTCCAAAGATCGATGTGCAATATTAATCGCCGACTATTGTATGTTCGAGGTGGACGCGGTCTCGGCCCAGCTCTTCACGGGGCACGAGGGGTTCTCTGAGTACCTCCACAGGTTCAAGCTCAAGGAGGACCCCTCGTGCTTCTGTGAACCGGGCGTGGACCAGACCGTTATCCGCCTTGTGGCCCAGTGTCCCGCATTCGGGGGACTCCGGCTCGAATTCGAGTACCGGTCTGGCGTAAAAATTAGGGAGGAGTCAATAGCCTCCCTGATAAGCGGAATAGATAAAAACTCATTCATAGCCCTCTGCAAAACAATTGCAAAATGTGCCATTGAAAGGAACAAAACGCAAACACGATAAATAAATAGAAAATAGATAAAAAAAAAGATAAAATAGAACCAAAGTGATACATAAAACTGTGATAGAGAATAATTATAGGATAAGTAATAATAATGTAAAATAAAAATGTACAATAAAAAAAATGTAAAATGAAAAATGTAATAACAAAAGAGGAAAGATTGAACAGAGCAAAAGAGAAAGATAGAAGAACTGTAGCATGAAAGATAGATAATAGACCGAAAGAGACAATAAAGTACGAAAGAAGAGAAAGAAAATAAAAAACTATGTGAAAAAATAAATTGCAAATAAAGTCCCTGTCCCACCATAAATAGGTGTACGAGAGGCCCCCAATAGCGAGGGCCTTTTAAAAAAACTATTGTATGTTTTACTGAATTTCCTCCAAAATAAATATAATTGAATAGTTTTTTGAAAATGTATCACGTTGCACGCAATGATCTCTTGCAATTACCTAGCATATTTAAATATCGGATTAAATTGAACAAAATTTTCCATTTTCTCGTCTATTACCCACCCACCCCCCGCTGAGGTGTCAAGTAAAAATGTAATTAGTAACATTAGATGCATTAACAATGTCCTTCGACGAGTACATTAAAATCATCTTACGCCTTCATTGTTATTTTCTATAAAAGATATTATCTCTTTTAATTAGGTTTAACATTTCACGCTGAGAGAGTCTAGAAATATGATATCGACATAATGAACCTTGTTTACTGTAAAACTTATATTTCCAACGAACAACAATGAATTTTCTATTGTTAAAAGAACATCAGGTAACTAATACGCGTTTTACTATTAAACCAGAGGAGGTTAACTGGCAGCCCCCTAGTTACATGCGTCTCTAAAATATTATATGTCGTCTCAGTTTAATGTACTATGGTTGCTTTTACATTTAACAACACCGATCAGTATGATCTAACTAGCATCTAAAAAAAAAAAATTTTCACCTATTCATTAAATTTTGAATTAATTACCAACACAAGTAAAATGTATGATACAATAATACCGTTATCGATGCGCTTAACAGGCGGCTTTGCAATTACAGAGAACACTGATGCCTTTCCTCTTAAAACTTCTTTATTAGCAATGACAATCCTATATAATTAATGCACAGAATGTTAATTATAACATTGTATTCCCGTAATCGAACTCGCAATCCATTACAAGTACCAAGGACTACCATTGCTTCTAATTATTTATATTTCAATATTTCCGATAATACAATTTTTTTAAATACATTATTGATAATCGAAAAAAATTCAAATTTTTGTAAAATGACTCGGAATGTTATGGAACTTGACTATGTAATACACGACTATAAAGATATACAGGGTGATTGGTTATAAGTAAAAAATTTAAAGAAGTAAATGTATATCTAATAATGTTTTACAGTACTCTACAAAACTTGAATCAACGACTTGAAATAAAATAATGTAGCAACTAATATGTATTTGAGTATTCCAAATTGTATTGTTAATATATATAAATTTTAGCTGTATTTACCCATAAGAGAAAATTGTGTAAGTAAAATTGTAAATAATTATAAAACGCTGTCGTGCCTCGCAGCTGGGAGAAGAAAGATCCGTATCAAATAGCGGCAACCCCCTCCCAACAGTCTGCGTTCAGTTTAAGCGAAAAATAACACTAGCTATACAAATTAGAATTAATAAAAAACTCTACAAAACTGTAATAATTGTACTAGCAATAAAAATTGTAGATCGAGATTTGGAAAGAAACAATCGGCTAATTTCGGGTTCGTAGAGCACTATCTCTGTCTCACACTACCTATGGACATTTTGACAGTCGTATTTAGTGCGACAGAGATAACGCTCTACGAAGCCGAAATTAGCGGATTGTCTCTTTTCAAAAGTCGATTTACATTATTTATCGCTAGGTACTGTACATAACGTTGTATATTGCGTTTTTAGAAACAAGTATGAGTGACAAAGTATTGATGAATATTTTTAGTTATAGCTGATATATTTCCTTTTTAATTTATTATAGAACGGTTAAAAAAAAGAAGGGTGAGGGTGGGGAAGCGCTTCCGTTTGAATGCTTTGACCACGTAATTCGGTAAAGGCTTCTATTTATTTTATTCATTTATTATAAATAGTATGCTACCGCTTGGAATGTTTAATTGCTGGGGGCCGGCAAGAGATTTTGGCTCTTTTAAATGAAATACACCTATCCCCCGATTTACACGGTAGATACGTTCCTGAGAAAAACGTGTAAATCGAAAAGCTTGCAGAAAATGCATAATTTTCCTATTTAACAGTTGTGATTTTTTTCAATATTTTTAGGTGTACACAGAAATAAAAATAAAATGCATTAACAAGTTAAAATATTTAATATATTACGGAGACATTTTTTAATTTAATTACAATATACATTAAACAAAAGAACAAAAAATAAAACCAAAGGTGTTTTATTATTCTTTATCACTGCCAGAAATGACTCCCACTCTTTTTATCGGAATCGAAGGTTCGAATTCACTTCACTCGAAGTTATTTGTGCCGATTCGATGTTTGAAGCAAAAATATTTACATTAGGAGAGATGGTAATAAAATCGGTTATGAACAATTGCTTCGAATTTTTGGTAAGATCTTTGTAAACTTCTTCATATTGAGCCAAGTCAGCACATAAGCTCGGGATTCCCCGTTAAATGTGTACACAGGACACGTGTTCAATCACAGTAGCATTTAGTAGAGTGCGATAAAAACCAAAAAAAAAACTCATTTCGAAAACCGTGTAAAAGCGAAAACGTGTAAAACGAGTACCGTGTAAATCGGGGGATAGGTGTATAACAATTTTCGATCAACTACAACCTCTTTAGTTTTACAAGATTATTTTTAAATTTAAAATCAAAAAAAGGATGGTCTAATGCAATATTGTCCAACCTATACGTGCCATGCCTCATCTTAGCTTTTCCAAAATAGTAACCCCCCTCCCCCCAAGGGTTTAACTCGTGTCGAACCCACTTTGAGCCCGACGTTGGGAAACACTGGTCTAATATATCTTGTGAAACAAAAAAACTTTTTAAAGACAACAACCATTATTAACCCTTTCCTTACCGCGGTACGTTAAGCCGAACTGGGCAGCGTGCTGTATTGTGCACATTGCATGGCGGTAAACTGATATTCGAATTTTCTCATTTGCGTTACATATGTAAAGTTTTTACTGGTGTATTAATTAAAAATAGAAATTATGAGAATTCTTAGTAATTTATTTGGCTGTGATATATCTTAAAACAGCGATCTACACATAAGCTAATATTACAAGGTGGACGCCGACTAACTTCGGCGCTGGTAACGAAAGGGTTAAAAATGATAAGAGATTAGAAATATTCCTTGCTATCTACATTAATGTCGATCGTACAATATTTAAAAAGTCAATGCGCTTGTAACGAAAGGGTTAAATATAAAAGGTATATTTGAAAGTTAGGTTCCCATAATGTTGTTAATAAAGATTGACTATGAGATCGCTATCACATATGTAGCCATATAAAAAATCCGCGTGTGTGGAGTAACATCCATGTAACTCGACTGCCAAGATTCAAGACACGAGGATGCAAAACCCTAACAGCTGATGCAGCTATACGTGACCAGAGGCGACATTATCAAGAATAAATATAAAGACTTCATTTCATGTTAATAATTCGAATTGGATATTTATATTATCATCGTATCAACTAATAAACGAACTCGAAGCACAGGCCGATCTTATACTGCCCATGTCAATGACCTCCAGCTGAAGGTACCTTAATTGTTTGTCCATCTAATTTGAGATTTAATGAGATATATTTATCTTACGAATAATAATAGATTACTTATGTGTAATTTTAAAATAAATTACCATTTATAAACGCCCAAATAATTATTAAATCACAAATAATTACATATGTAAATAACAAATTCGTTTCTATCTTCTGTTTAGTCGATGGACGCCGAATGCAATGGACTGCTCTCATCTAGCGACTTTCCGCGACCTGATCTAAGTCATCTGATGGATTCAGGAGTTATTTCGCGGAAGTCCATCATAAGTAAGAAAAGGACCAGAACATAGCTACTTCCGCTATGCAGCAGTAGTCGTGCAATAAAGTGATATTATTGGGGATATTTGAAATAACTTTCATTTTATCCATGTCATTATTAGTTACTATGTTGATTATTAATATCAAACACTATATCGTCATCTGAATCACTTATGTGCATGTGTGATCAAAAGTGGAGGACACATACACATCACTTATATTACTATAAATAAAACAGAGTGGATATAAATGTGAATGAATAAAAAAATAGTTTAATAATCTATATATTTAAAAATTTACCTATTTAATGTGGTCCTAAAATTTTTGTTCAAGGTTCCTAACCTATAGATTCTAAAAAGTAATGTCAATACAGCTTGTATTTTCAATACAGATAAATAAGTCACAAAGACACTTGCTGACTTTTAACTTAATGTTGATTGACAGTTAAAAGTTTCTTATTTAATGTACTGTTACATTTTTGTCTAGATACAAAAAAAATTAGTTACCTTTGCCTGTACACATATTTATATATGCATGGAATTATTTATCATAGCATAATGCCATCTTAAATTTGTATAAATAACATACACCAAGTTAGATATTTTTCTAATGTGGACTCTATTTGCGGAAACAAGTAGTAACTTTCCTTAGAGATTCTGTAACTTGAAATTAATAGTAACAAGTGAGTTTGTGCACAGTTAGCAACCAACATGACCACCTGTTTCAGTTCACTTAAGTTTCTCATCTCAAGTCATCATCAATTTAAACCATAATATTAATATATGATATAGATATGTATACAAACATAATATAAGTATATAAACCATAATCTTTGATCCCTGTTTAGTAATGTTTTTACTTGATCTGTCATTGTTTGACTATAAATCATTAAATGTTCTCAGTGAGATAGTTATATGGTAACAATTGTAACTAATTTTATATGTCTAAGCTTCTAAGTTTGTACTTTCTTACTGCCTTTTGTTACTGTTTATCTCCGATAAAGTAAATAAATAGTTGCCATGGAACAGCTACCTGAAACTTTGCTACCTTTAAGGTCTTTTGCAGGATTTAAAAACAAAATAACATAGATCAGGCTAATATCATATGAAATTCAGATTGACAAAGTTGAGAATGGAATAATTCAAACCTAACCTAATTGAATCAATTTAGGAGATTATTTTAGATTTATTCCTGTATTATCCAGTTAGAGTCCTTTGCAGTGATCTGTTCCAGATTTGATCTGTATAACATTCTATTGCATTAAACTATTCCAGCTGCCTGTCACTGTTTGTTACCAAAAAGTTTTCATTTAATTTAATTCAATTCTCATTTAATTTATTGTTAATATTTTGTAAATTTAGATCGAAAAATATATCCAGTAGTAAGCAAGTAAGTTCACTTTAATCAATTAAATTTATTTATACACTTAAATAAAATTAGATTGTCTGTTTGTAATATTAAAATATCCGTTTTTCACTACATGCATGTGAATATATGTACAGTACATATAATAATTTTTTTAAATTTATGTCTGCCAGCTTGTCTGTTTCTACCGTCTAATATCTGAAATAGCTGGACATATTTTGACGGCACTTATACTGATAGGTAGCTCTAATAAGTCTATATTTTAAAAAAATTCTTAAACCAAAATAAAACTAAATAATTTTATTTGTTTAATTCCATGTGAACAGAGTTATGGGTACAGCTAGTGTTAAATATAAAAATCTAATGCAAATTGAGACAAAACTACATGGGTGAAACATGTGATTTTTTGAAAAATGAACAGTGCCTAAACCAAATAATCAATAGTTTCATTTACTTCATATATATGAAGTTAGAACTCAAACTTTGAGCTGCAAATGAAGTTACAGCCTACTTGTTGTGATTCTCATTGTTTGGACCAGAATTTAGCACTTTCGCTATGATATAAAAATTATGTTTGTTACAGTGGGGACATAAGAATTTTTAGGTAGAATATGTTACAAAAAAGTTTGAAAAACACTGGTTTAGAACTGCATCAGTTAGATTTACAAAACATAATTAAAGTGCGTATATTTTAAAAATTGTGAGGACTTTAATAAATAGTTTATTCAGTATTTATCTAATAACAACTCAAAATATAAAAATATGTCCCAACATACTTCTTTAATATGTAATATAATGCTCTTTTATTGTATATGCCATAATATATATATATATATATGCATAACAATTTTTTAATAAGAAATGCAAAGGCAATTTTTTCCAGACAAATATAGTATGGAAACTTATTGACAAAACATACATATACACTACAATTTAAAAAAAATTGTTACAATTTTTTTTTAAATCAACACGTTTACTAATTTGTTTCAAAATGTTAAACCCCTGAAAAATCCAAAAAATATCTGACAATACATTCCCACTTTTGAAGAAAGGTTACAAAACATGTTAATTTGAAATGTATTAAGAAATGTTTCTATATAAATCTACAAGATTTTTTAAAAAGACAGCAATAACTTGTAAAATTCAGATAACATATGTTAGAAACAAAAAGACAGAAGGGAGGGACATAAAAGAAAAATGTTCATATTCTCTGTTTTGTTTTTGTGTTCAATGTAAGTTTTTAATTATAAAACTTGATTATGTATCATTCTATTACTGATTAGATTTTTTCACTTTTATTTGCTCAAGAAAAATTGATAAAATGAAAATGAATTGATAATATTGATTTTCTAGATGTTCCATATGTTATTAAAAATACCAGTGTTATAGTGGAAATATTGATTTTATTTTTAATGTGTAATAGTTTATGTATTATTTAATTAATATTTCTACACCTCAAAGTGTAAATTATTGTTTTTTCAAAGCATAGAAAGAAAAATACAAAAAAAATTTAAAATTCTTATCAATCAAGTTAAATATGTCTAAATGCTCATTTCTGTAATGTCATATATGCATAACAGTAAACAAAAACTTACAAAAGGCTATCTTAATGCAAAAGAAATTTTTTCCAGACAACTAAAATATGAAAACATATATACAAAACATAGATATATACAATAGATAAGATTATTTATACATAAAAGATGTAATAAAAAAATTATGTCTGTCTTTTCAAAATCTATCAAATTTTAATTATTTTATTAGTATGTGCGCTTTAATTCACATTTATATCTTGATGTGAATTTATGACAGAGTTTTTAATAATTATTTCGCTTTTCATTTCACTCACATAAATTTTGTATATTATCAGATTATTTAACAGATCTTTATGCTCCCACAATTGTAAGGACAATTTTATTTTATTTTTAAACCAACACATTTACTAATTTATTTCATTATGTTAAACCTCTGAAAAATCAAAAAAATATTTGACAATACATTCCCACTATTTGGGAAAGGTTACAAACGATGTATATTTCAGCACTCGAATAGAAATGTTTAAATTTGAAACAATATCTCATTGCCTTTTAAAGAAATATGTTAAGATATTTCCATAAAAATCTATAAGCTATAAGAAATGTTTATGTATAAATCTACAAGATTTTTTAAAAAGACAGCAATAACTTGTAAAATTCAGATAACATATGTTAGTAACAAAAAGACAGAGGGGAGGAACATAAAAGAAAAATTTTCAAATTCTCTGTTTTGTTTTTGTGTTCAATGTAAGTTTTTAATTATAAAACTTGATTTTGTATCATTCTGTTACTGATTAGATTTTTTCACTTTTATTCGCTCAAGAAAAATTGTTAAAATGAAAATAAAATTGAAAATATTGATTTTCCAGATGTTCCATATGTTACTAAAAATACCAGTGTTATAGTGGAAATATTGATTTTATTTTCAAGGTGTAATAGTTTATGTATTATTTAATTAATATTTCTACACCTCAAAGTATAAATAATTGATTTTCCAAAACATAGAAAAAAAAAAACAAAATAGTTTTTAAAATTCTTATCAATCAAGTGAAATATATATCTAATTACTCACTTTTGTAACACCTTGGATTGGGTTGTTTTCTATTATATTTGGGCTGGTTAGAGGGACCACTACACTTAGCAGCCATCCTGCTGAGACTCTGACTGATTGCAATATGGAACTAAAGCCTTTATAGATTTATATGCAACCCATTGACACATCCTGTCATCTTGTAAAAGGAATAACTTCACACCAATGACATAGGGGTCGATTTTCACCCTTCCTTAGGGATCTTTTATACTTTATTGCTCATTTATTACATATTATACATTCAATAAAACAAATAAAACAAATAAAACAATCAATAATGTACCTAACACTGATTAATATCTGATTTTCATCGAAATATGGACGAAATGTCATAATAAATACGCGCACCCCTCCCGTACCTTACCCCTTTAACCTGCGCATTTCGAACTTCATGTGTATCAACATATAGAAGGTAATTCGCACTTATATACATAAAATGGCTGCTACACTTCACGTGCTGAAATTATTATTTAATTATAAATATACTTACATTAATATCAAGTATCCGCCTGAAGAAATTCAATAGTTCAACCACGAACAAAGTAAAATTTCACATTTACATCAGAAAACATTGTTTATTACACAATAATCAAAATACGTAACAGTTAAGTTCTATCATTGTTCTTGATTCACTGAATTATTATATTTACACACTAATACTTTACCTAGCCACTAAATAAGGAAACATTTTAATTAGTCAACAAAAGAATCACTTGGGACCAACCGCCCTTAAAACCACTTCGATTAAATATGCAAGCATCAGATCCACTTTATTATTATATGTCCGTGATATTTTATAACTTTAATAATAACGGAAAACGCACACACGAACTTGTTTTAAACTAAATATATACAATTTTAGTAAAAGAAAGGCCTGATTTTATTCTTATAATCTTAGCTCACTGCAAGACCGAAGTGTCATGTATTCGTCTTTTGTCTATGATTAAGGCATTATAGATAAAATGGGGTTAGCACACGCGTGAAGCTAACAGCGCATATACTATAACGTATAGAAATATATAGTATTTATAATATTTTTTTAAGAAGCGTAATTGTATGCAAGTTATTATACTTTAAATTCGAGTTTTGTTCACTAAATATTTAGTTAGGCATTGTCCATTGATAAAATAGTAAATTCTATAGGCATGTACATTAAACTTTGCTAAAAAAAGTTTTATATATTGAGTGTACCAATTTTTGATCCCTTATTAAAGTTGTATGATAATAAATCGAATTAACATCTTCAGATTTTTCAATTTTATTCATGAAAATAGTTTGTCGAAAAATGAAATATAACTAACTTTTAATGACATTAATGATGGTTTTCTAATTTATTATTGATGTATAACAATCGCTTTATTTCTTAGTCTTTCTCTCTTTTCGTATTTTTATTGAAAGCATATTCGTTACACCCACACTTACGCCCATGCCTTAAGTTAAAAATAGAAATGTCTCGCGAACAACCTTAGAAAAATAGTGATCGATACTTCCAAGGTAGTTTTAGTTGGAAAATAAAGGATAACGTTTTTATTACAATAATTATTAAGATCGTTTTAAAACAAAAATACTGTATTAAAATTCCATTACGATAGTAATTTCAAATGGTCATTGATCGATTTTATTGTACATTTAATTATTTTATTAGTTATACCTTTTATTTATAGCCATCCTCGGAAATATATTTCTTATTTTTAAAAATTAATAATTAAATGTGGTTTAATTTAAGTACAATTAAAAATATGATGCTATAAAAATTATGTATTATTATTTTAAGCCATAGACAACAGAAATATTCCTACACTAGTACAATTCATCAAAAGCCTACTAAGTCTATTACCAGTATTGAAACTATGTATATTTATAGGTGCAAACGAAATTTTTATCAACAAAAGCTTTATTTATAAATTTACACAAAATGCAATTACTTTTCTGGCGCCGAAGTTAGCTGTGTTTTTTAAATATTGAACACAAATCATACATCACTATATCAAAATGATAATACACATAATAATTAGTATTATAATTTGGAGATAATGACCGAGTCGAATTTATTTAAAACCGATCCAACAAATTTAACTTCAGTGTTAGATTTATTTTTAAAAGTGGAGAATTCAACACTTCCTAACTTTTCGAAACATAAGAACACGATTGTTAAATACACAAAGATACCTGATTACGAATCAAAAGGTAATTATGATGTTTTTACATTGATAAATATTTAAATATATATTAATTTAACGTAACCTTGTTAGAAATGTTTCATTATAAGAAATTAATTATGTATGGGTTAGGTGCCGATGTTAATTTGAGTTTTGTTATTTTAGAACTATGGCCTCATCACAGTTATTCTTCTCAACCGAGATTACGTCGCATCGTCACAATTGAGGATCAGGTATCAGACACAACTAGGTCATTGAAACCAGGTTTGGTGACTCCAGTCAATATCATGTCAAATAATTATCCAAAACGGAAGATCAAAATTATTACAATAGCTGATGATGACAGCAATCGATATTCACAACCTTGTGAGTGTTTTTAATGTTTTATTAATTGTCTTATTTTACCCTGCACTTTAAATATATGGTTCTTCTTAGAAGACAGAGCATGCTTTAATTGATCAATATGATGTCACAGATGTATCATATTCTCCAGATGTTTAATCAATAATGTTATATAATATATATAAAGGGTGTTTTATTAGTCAATGCTAAGCTAAAATTACATATTGGTTAACTCTGGACTATGTAACTTTTTATGAACTCTATTATGTTATTTCGGTCATAATGAGTAAATCTTATGTAAACAGCATAAAAATTCACACTGCATTGGCCTGATTATGAAAGATAGCACATCTTGTTTAAACATGAAGACAAATATGTTGTTACATTCAAAAGTAACTATATTGATTAAATTATATATGTACATATATATATGTGTACACACACACATATTTCAATCATCCTTTATAGTGATTGCTCTTAAATATGTTACATTATTTTTCTTCTGACTATAGGAATAGATAGTATTAATTTTAACATGTAGCGATAGTAATTTTGAAAATGCTATTCTGAAACCGCTGATTTTTAGATAAGGGGATATTATCATCTTTTTAGTCTATATATGCATACTGCACGCCACAAGCTTCCCTAAAGATATCTATGAGGGGATATACCATAATTACCATGCTTGGCAATCAGCTATTTTGCGGTATACATAGGTCGCTGCTGACAAATTTTGACTTTTCTCAGTAGCTTGGTTACCATAACCAAGGGTTAGCTTTACATAGCCGAAGCAAGTCCTCGAGAAATCTCAATGTACTCTTGACTCCCATACACCAAAGTACATGGACAACAGTCTAGTTCTCTTCCAGGTACATCTTGTATAGAGAACTGTCAAAGCTGCCCATTCTTCGGAAACTAGTTTATTCTAAATAATAATAAAAGTGTGAATTATATAAGAATATACAAGTGTGCTCTACTGTTGGTCTACAACTGCTTAGTTGCCATACTTTAACTGACAGCAATGTTTGAGTGTTTTTTTTCTTTTAGCCAAAGATATAAAAAAATCTAACTCGAGCAGGATATCCAATAGAGTTATAAGACCTAGTAAACAAGTTTACGACACACAGAAAACAATATCACAAGTATCAAATTCTTCTAAATGTATGTACATAATGTAGAAATAATTTTATTTGTACCATTAACTGTTTTCACCTAACTTATGCCAATAGTTTTCTAAAATTTGATATTTAAGATATATAGTTTACAAGATAATTTAAAATACTGTAGATGTAAATGTAAATATTCATGTCATATGACATTGTATGTATGTTTCATGGTATTAACTATTTACTACTTACCAGTTATAAAATAGTATTCCCATTAAAAATGTAGCTAAAAACTTGAAGTCCAATCATTATCGAAACCAATATATTGATATGAATCAAAACTGGTTTCCGAAGTTGATAAAATCTTAAATTTACTTAACCTAACCTAACATAAATTCTTGAAAGCTGTGTTATGTTTAACTACTTATATTTCAGTAAGAAATATCGTTGTTGTACTTTAAAAACTCATAAGTATCATAAATAGAGAAGTGGAAGCAGCATCAAGTGTCTTCCAAAAACCCAATCAAAGTTATCAAATATACTATGTAGCCTCCATTTCAACATACCAATCAGGACTATGTCGGTCATATAAATGGCAGTCTTCCAGTTCTGATACCTTTTTTGGCTATGCTATCTTAAACTAACTTATTTAACATACCTAACCGCTGTATTAGCATGAAGCTATTAAAGTTAATAAATAAAATTGTAGCAAGTAACATATGATTAGATTTTGACATCACTATCACCAAAAGCAGTCTTAGATTATCATGACAATAATTATAGTCTTTTTTCCAAGAAATTTTATATTTTTAAAATTGTTAGTGATAGTAATTAATCATGTGTTAGTTAGATGTGGTATGTCCTGGGTCTTGGATCCATCTTAGAGTGAAGATCTCCTCTAGTTTCTTCAAATCTAGTCTATCTTTAGCTTAAGATAACCTCTGATGAACAACCACTTGAAGAATGTCATCCGCCATCTTCATTAACTGAAGATGCTACTTGTCTGGATAGTAAATATTGAACACTAGGACTCTGATTTTAAAGTCTGTTTAGGCTCAGTTACAATTTTATTCACAACTTTTTGAACTATTTTATTAGTATATTTGATAATAGTAGAATTGGACAGTGAATTAGGATGCTATATTTAGATATATACCGGGAAGTAATGTCGTTTCTGTTGACGTTTAACAAAAAACCGATTGATTTGTTACCGATCCGGCGTTAATTTGAATACTAGATGGCAAAAAGCTGTTGATAACAAATGTGAATACATTTTGATTAAAAATAAAATCTTGTTAAAAATGTAGTCATGTGAATTTAACTTGAGAAAGCGACATTACTTTCCAGTCCCCCTAATAGTGTTCAAAATCTAATTTTATTCACACATGTCATGCTTCACCTTCCTTTCTTCACCTTTAGATATGGATTTGAGTGGCATTATATAACGCAAGATGCATATCATCATTTCAGCCACAAGACATCTGCGGAGCGAGTACACCACTCTAGTTTTCAAGTACTTTTACCTGGTGATCTATGCCAAGTGGTGGTTGTAATGGTATATCAGTTTTCTGAGACCCCAAGATATAAACAGGCAATAATCTAGAGATAGAATTTCTAATGTAGTTTATTTGTTCTTTACAAAATAATATAAAAATCTCTGTTTCCTTTTATTTTAGATTCAGCTGAATCCAGACATCACATTGAGAAGAGTAGAGATTTGAGTAACACGAGCGAAATATTGAATACTAATTTAAAGGATCTAGATAATAAACTTGTAAGGACATTGAAAAACGAAAAAATGAGATCGTTGAGTGAAAAAGGTATGTATTCAGTATTGTCTTATCTCTGCAAGCTGGTTTTGCAATCAAGCGACACTGTGCTCATTTTTCTTGGCTGGCCAACTCCTAGAGAAATCTCAGTAGTGTTCGGTGATCCAAAATGTGTAGCCCTGTAGGTTGCTACCCCCATACACCGAAGAAATATTTGGACAGCAGTCTCTACGTCTTCCACTGACCGGTTAAGATACCGCCATGTATTCAATACAATTGTAATACCTCCATCATTAGAGTAAAACGAGTAACAGGTTGCTTGTTGGATTCTTCTCAATGGAGTCAACATTCCGAACCTGGAATTGTTTTGTTGACCTGGCATTTGATTTAGACCATTAGAAAGAATATAATTTAAAGCGAATTTAGAATTAAAAATATCAGTGTTCATCAAAGATTTATGTTTCCAAAGTGCCAAGTCATATGCCTTGTTCCATTCTCTAACATAGATTGATCTGTAATATGTATATAGAAGTGCATTGCCTCATAAGAAGCAAGCACAGTGTAGGATTTCCAATCGGTGCTTTTGGATATCTATGAGAAAGGCCAGTGTTTAGGCGTGAACTTCCTAGGTTGAAATTATTGATGATTGCATCGCTTCCACAGGTGTAAGCCTTCATAGATAATGATTGATAACGAGCTATATGTGCTGCTATGTACTATAAAGAAGTTTCTATATAATTTTTATATAGTAATATTATTTTTTAAAAAAAAAATCCAAAATGAGCTACAGGCGCTATGACAAAAGCATTTGTAAAGCATCGATTTTCAAACTCTTATAGACATGGCCCCCTAGTAAAAGAATATTAAATTCTGTTTTTACAAAATAGCTATTAGCTTTCATTTAAGGCTTAATTTTTTGATGGGTTAAAATCTAGCTGCTAGATAAAATGATTTTTCATGGAGATAGAAGTATTTCAAAATGCTCTCTGATTTGACTATGGGCCTGACTATATGAAATGCTCCGTCGCCTCCTGTCACCAATAAACGACATCTGTTGGGAACCTATCAGGCGTTGTATCAGATATTGTTATTTGATGTCATAAAACTTTTCTGTTACAGGTACATCACAAAATACTAAGAACACAAATAAATCTAGAATTAGTTTAAGTAAAAATACAACATTCTCAATTCAAAACGAAAAAGAATCTCTGAGAATAAAACAAAGACTGCCTGATGAATTGAAGAATAATCAAACAGATAAGCCGAGTAGTAAAAAGAAATATCAACATAATGAACCGAGAGATGCAACGGTTAAAAAACCTATCACAGTTAAACCATATACAGAGAAACGGAAGCAGATAGACAGAGAACACAAGGTATTGAATATACATATAGACCGTGATACAGAGGTTAAGAAAGCTGTAAAAAAAGATATTTGTGTAGAAACTAACCCTTTGCCTAGTTACACAGATCAAATAACTCAAATTAGTAATGAATTAAATGAAATATGTAAAAGTATGGATGACAAGTTAATACAAACGGAAACAATAAAGGATGCCTTCGACAACCTGGCAATACCGGATGTAACGTTAAGAAAAGAAACAAAAGATGTCACCGTAAAAGAAATTACCAATTTCGGTAGTAAATCCCTACCAAATCTCAAAATACCTACAGTTGATGTTATATCAATTAAGAATAAAACTACAAATGATACGCTCTTCCATAAAGGTTCATATATCATCGGACGAGCCACTGTAACATATACAACGGAGCAAAAGATAGACTTTCATGTTGTTAACAATGAAGAGATACACAAGAGTATATCTCCTAGTTTGGCTTATCCACTGAACATTGTATCAGTTTATAAGAAAGAAATTCAGACTACTAAAAATGATGAATTAGTAATAGATTCTAAGGATAAAGAGAAATCACATCCGGAATATTTAAGTGGTGAAAATAATAATTCTACTAATTTGTCCAAAGGAAGAAAGTTAGTTAAACCATCTGATATAATCAGCACTATACGTCTCAATAATAGCTTATTGCAAAGTGACTTCATATCCGAACAGTTCCAGAGGGAGCTTCAGTTTATAGATTCGTTTTTTGAATCGCTACAATATTTGGAGAGATTGACTGAGAAATCATTTACGGATGCAAATGTTGATGGTTCGACATGTAATAGACAGTTTGAAGTGAACAATTCCGATTGTAATTCTTATTTAACAAAGATTGAAAGTGGCAATGTTGATGACACTGAAACAATGGCCTCGAAGAGTCTTTGTCAGGTGAATGTTTTTCTTTTTACTTGTAAACAAAATGTGACTTACCACATTAATTGCACCACTCTACAATCAAGTAGATTTGCATGGTTAATTTAACTTCTCCATAGGAATTATATGTAAAATACTATATTTTATCATGTATTTTAATGAGTATTTCTTTAAAAATTTGTGTAAACTTTTTTTTTAGCTCAATTTACTCATTCACAATGAGCAGAGGCGAGCGAGAGATTTCTTATTCGTGCTGAAGATGCAAGAAGATGTCCTTAAAGATTATATAAAGTCACAAATGCTCTGGTTAGAAAAAAAGAAGAAACAGGATAACACAGATATATCAGCTCTGAAGAAGAAGCAGCGTGGAGCGTTGCTCAAATTGCAGCACGAATGCGGCGAAATGCAGAGGATGAGGAAAGCTCTACTCACTTTGTCAGAGAAACGAAAGGTGGCACTTATGAAAACAAAGAAGAATATTGAAATGAAATTAAAGAATAATGTTGATGTCGAACAGATTATCCTTGGAAAGAAGAAGTTGAAAAGGAACATAGCGAACGACCGAAGTTTGGCACCATTGAAGTGTTTTGATCTATCGAGCAGTGGATGCGAGGACACAAGTACATCCAGGGCTAAGTCTGAAAGTGCTTTCTACAGCACGCTGACTATCGACACTCCGATTAACCCGGCAAAAAGTGTAACAAGTGCTGAGAAAAGTATTCAAACAGGTGACAGTGTCTTAGAAGGAGACCTGCATGAGCAAACAAATCCCACAGCCGCAGAGAACTGTGTAGTAGTAGACGGGGGATACTTGAACATACTGTTCCACAATCTAGCACTACCACAAATATTCAGCAATAGCAGACAATATGAGGTGAACGAAGAAGCCCTTAAGAATATAGTTCAATCCTCCAACTCGAATAAAGTATTGAAAGATACAGCCGCTATTGAAAAGTTCATGAATCAAATAAAGAATTTTGAAATGGATGAATCGAGTACAGATTCCACAGCTCACAGCCTAGTCGAGGAGTTTGATCAGTATTTCAAATGTCTAAGCGATGAAGAAAAATCTCTCACCAACTCTCCGGAATGTGATAATCATGATTGCATGCTCCGAGAGTGTGCAGTGCAAACAAATGATACGAGTGATGTGTGTGATCATACAAATGTCACAATGATACCAATGGATAGTGATGAAAGTTTGCTGAAAAGGTTAAGTGGTGTGTATGGAATTGATAGGCCTTATGAATGTGAGCTTCCTAAGGTGTCTGTTGACACTCAAGCAAGCTGCAGAGAGGTTCCATTGGCTAGTGTGGCTGGACCGCTGCCAGTACCTGCTGGTGCGGCAGCACCTGTGGACTCCCAGCCTGTTTCTACCATCTGGGTGCCTTCTGAAACATCCAGTGGTTTAGGTACGCCATATTTTTGTTCACTTTTTATTAAATTCAATATACTATTCAGGAGACCAGAAAGTAATGTCTGTTTCTGTTGACAAATTTTACAGAAAAATCAATTGATTTTTTACCGCTCCGGCATTGAAAATTTGTATACTAGATGGCTAAAGGTTGTTGATAACGAATGTGAATTTATTGTTGATTAGAAATAACTACTTGTTAAAACTGTAGTCGTGTGAATTTAACTTAAGAAAGCGACATTACATTCCAGTCCTTTTAATATTTACAATTCTCTCCATGTAGTACTTCTCCTTTTCTAATGTACTACCATGTACTATTTGGTAGTATATTAGAAAAGGAAATGTGGAGATTTTGATAAAAACCAAAGTCACAGACATAGCTTGAAGAATGGCAAGTCTGAAGTGGCAGTAAGCAGGGTACATCGTTCTTGTAACTGATGGTCATTGGGTATGAAAGGTTCTCCACTGGCAACTGGCAACGGAAATGATGATGAGGGTTATGTATACTGAAATTATGTTTAAAACTTTGCCATTGTCACTTTGCCAATAAACCTTCCTTTGTGTCTTAAAGACAACCCCAAAGCATATTTTTACTAAAGTTTATACAGGTTGAAATGAAATTAATTGAATTATTTATATATCTAAAATTTTTTCACAATAATTATTTTAATGTCAGGGGTTTTTTATTGGTACAAGAAATTAAAATTACTATAAAAAATCGTACAATTTTGATACTAACAAATATAATGTTAATTATTTTTAAAAAATTCTAATTGAATTTTTTATAGGTGTAAAAAATTTTTTACTTATTTTCAATCATCTTTAATATGATCATTCTGAAATATGATTTATTTCTATTCAAATGTGATAGGAAATAGCTTCTGGCAGTTACAAAATGTGCATGTGTATATAAAGTAAACAATAATTAATTTTAATACAGAAATTGAATTTTAGTAATATTGGGTAATCTTATAATAATATTAATTATTTTTGTAAATTAATTGATAACTGTATATTTACAGAAACATCGGTGGGTGATGAGGGATTTTGTCCAAACATCACAAACACATCACAATATGCTTCACCTGTGCTTTATGAAGCAGAGGAATTGAGACGACAGCAGTTGGCCATTGAACGTGAGGTAAGGACAATACCTCATATCCTCATATTGTATGTGTCCCTTATGAAGGTCACCTCTTCCACGGATCACAGTTCTGGTCTTCGACTAACTCAAATGTGAGTCTTGTCTTGTCTAAGCGGGCTGGTTTCCGCAACCAAGCGGCAATACGTTAAGCCAAACCAATTCCTCCATAAATAACAGCAGACTCTTGATGTTGCCGGTGATCTCGGAGAGGCACCAAGGTAGCCATGAAGGGTGCTACACCCGTAGTATACCGAAATAGTACGTGAGCAGCAGTTTCGTCTTCCTCCAGGCACGCTCTGCACAGAGGACTGTCCGTAACGCCTGATGTAAATAGATGTTTGTTAAAACACCATGACCGGCTAGTGTCACTGCCACCAAACGCAGTCGGGTCGCGACAGCCAGAGCAGGGAGTCAGAGAGCCTGCAGCTTATGTTAGGTATTGCCTTGTGCTTGTCGGCACTCCTCATGACTTGTGCATTGCTCACTGTGTTGTTTCCTAGTACGCTCCGCTGCTAGAGACGGGGGTTTACCCATTGGTAGTGGTAGGGTTTCTGGGCAATATGTCAAATGTTAGTGTATTTTATCTAAATAAAGAATAGGTTCAATCTGAATTGAACCTTGGTCATTGAAGATATCATACGGAGAGGTTCATCTATAAAAATAAACACAATGATCATTTAATTTAATTAAAGCATTCTGGTTGATAGAAAATAGAGAGGAAGAGAGACGGAGAGATATAATAAAAGCACTTCTTACTGTCTTATTCTTTTTAATACAAGATTTTGAATGTCACAGACCACTTTTAAATTCACATTGCCCTTGTGTATCTCTTGTCGAATATATTTATGAATTGCCCACCTGTGGGGCGAGTCGTCCCAAAATATATAAATATAATTGATGCTATATTTTTAATAGGTTTTCTGCATCAAAAACCAATATCATTATAATATTTGATCCCACTTCTGGGAAGTTAAACTTTAAACGTTCTCTTACAGAGAAGATAGGTAACATGTGTGTTTACCTACTGTATAATTTTTCTATATCTTTCAACTTGGTTTTTCGTGTCAATTATTGAAAATTATAATTATTTAAAATACATAGTGATACAAGTCAATCTTAGATCATTTATATACCTGCTGTTTGAATCAATTGTAATTTTAGTTGAACATAGCACTAGAAACTATTAAATCAACTAACTGGTCGCTGTGACCAATGATTTCTTTTTAGCAACGATTTATTTGCATTTAATTAAGTATATAAATATAATAGGTGGACTCATTTCAATGTTTTTTTGATAAAACACTCTGAGACTACAGAACTTATAAAAAATATTCTTGTTAATTCCACACGTGTCCTGATAAAAACATAGAATATTGTCCATTTCTTTGACAATACTTACTAAATTAAATAAATATTTAAATGTATATTTTATTAATGTGTTAGCTTAGTAGCAAATTTTAATTTAAAGTTTTTAACCCATGACTTTTGATATCTCACAGATAAAAGCCTTGGAATTGCAGCAGTGCCACTTGCTGGTCGTTAGGGAGATACCAGATAAACCGCCGCCACCGTACACTCCCCCTACTGACTCCAGGGCTCCGAAACCACCGCGTCTGTTCCAACCAGACGCATCAACGGAGGACAAAGTGCAGAGGCATTTTGTTGACTTAGAAGATGCCTTCGAGTTGAATGACCGTTTCGACGCCTTCGTGAAAGACTTCTGCGAGGAAAGCATTAAACGGCAGAACGTGGAAACTAGTGATAAACCTTGGGACGCCTGTAATCTTCTACCACAGCGAACGCAGCCCAGCTCTAAGAAGACCATACAGAACACAACAAATGAGTTAAAAGAAGTTCTCTCCGGAGTTACTCCTTCTTATGTCTCTGGTGAGTTTTTAATTTTCATATTATATATTTATTTATTACACTATATTGTAATGAGGGACTTTTTAGATATTAGCAAGTCAAACTGGCCTGTACCAATATGTTGACTGCAAAAATCTCTAATTCTTTTCCAATATATGTAATATTTTCTTATTTAATTTAAAACAGATTAATAATAAATTGTCAAAAAAGACATATTATTCTAAATAAATATTTAGATGACAAGAATCCTTGGCAGTGATGTCGCTTGATTATTTTTTCATTTGTATGTGTATATGAATATATTAAACTTTTAAAAGATTTGTTGCTGAGGAGTTACTTCATGGTTCTTATCCACAACTACAACACCTTGTGAAGCAGAGTCAAAAATGAAATAGATAAAAAATATGAATTTTATGTTTATTTTTCTACAGGGTGATTGGATATAGGTGTAAAAGCTATATAGGGGGCAAATTTATAGCTCATTTGCCATTATATAGCCTCATAAGGTCATCACTCTGAAATATGTCGCATTCATTTAATTTTTATATTGAATTAGGACAGTACACTCTGCATGGACATATAGTAAACAATAGTTAAATTTAATATTTTGTTATTCGAAATTTGAAAATGATATTTCTTAATATACTATCATTATATTGTTTATTATTTCTGAAAAGGTGCATCATAAATTCACAGCAAATGAGCAATAGATTTAGAACTGTAATTATTTCTAATCACCGTATATAAAGATTGCTGAAATATGTTGTGTTAATTTATTTTAAATGAAATGTACAGGTGAATTGTATTTTACATTTACTTTTAAGTTTTTTATTTCTGAAATAATTTAATTTTTGTATACGGTGTACTATTTGTATTATAAAAAATCATTCCGTATATAATTAAAAATATACAGAATATAATTGATTGTATGTTTTCGTCTGCAGGTGTTAGTTCGAAGAGAACTGATCATATAGATGATATACTGTTCGCTGAATGGAGGCGTTGTGAGCCCGAGTGGACATCACTTCACACCGATGAAGCAATTGTCAAGAATCAACTGTTCGAGAACATCTTTCAGAAAGTTCTTAATGAAGCGGTCGATGAATACAAGAGTTTTGTATGCAACAAAAATGCAGACGGTTAAATTAATTATATATAGTGAAATCGCTATAGCAAATTGAGTAATTTGTTTTATATACATGTGTCCCATAAATCAAGGTCAATATGAATTTGAGTGACATAGGTAGCTCGTCTTCTTTGCATTGTTTTCTTCACTAGTGAAGATTGTGACATTTTTGGCTTCGATACTGTGGTATTGAACATGGTTAGGAGGCGATCTGGACCAGCGCATGGGTCTGCAGCTTAGAGGTCTATGTCCTTCCACAAGTTTTTCTAAATTGTCGTCGATTGTAATTGTGCTAAACAAATTTACATGTATAATAAATATTAAACAGATCGATGGTTTTAGGAAGAACCGATCAGGTTTTATCAAGATCCAATCGTAGAGTATGATAAAAAAAATATTACATGTATTTTTTTGCGATATTTATTTCTAGGACTACCCTCAATCTTAATCTTTGACCCGATTTCGGTTTGACGTTGATTCATGGGACACCGTGTGTGCGTACATTTTTTTTTGAATGTAGTCCAAATAAATATACATTGTAAAGGTAAATTATGCAGCGAAATATAACCGTACGATATCCTAGGAATGTTATATATTTGCACGTGGTTTTAAATAAGTATTCTTAGCAAAATATACATGTGTAATGGATATATATACATAAATATATATATATATATATATATGTTTTTTGGTGTAACAATACGATATGTAGCGAAACAGAATAATTACAATATACATTAGAATACGAGTATGTGTTTTATTTATATTACCACAGATAGAAAATAAAAAAATGCTTTTTTTGTTTCGTTATTTATTGATAAAGAAAAAAAAATATCACATAGTTCTTAAATACTGACTAAATAATCTATAAATATTACATAAAAAAAATGTAAGCAAATACAGAGATATAATAGCACGAGTGAATATACATATAGTATATATGTACATAAATATTACATGCGACACATCTGATAGTTGTATATGTATATTCGAAGCGAATATATGGCGCTAGCGATATAAAAAAAATAATACGCAATTTACACAATCAACAAATAACTAGCACATTGAACGACCCGGTAATATACAACATATATAAATACATATCTAAACATATTAGATGGCTATAAATGGCTTTTATAGCATTCGGCCAAGATGGCCGCCTTAGAGACTGGCCAAGATGGCCATCGTAGCAACTGGCCACGACAGTCGCGTAGTAACTGGCCAAGATAGCAGACGGCCGTCGTAACCATTGGCCAAGATAACCTTCGTAGCCTTAGCCTTAAATAGCCGAATAGGCATTTGGCTGACATAGCCATCGTAGCCACTGGCCAAGACGGCCGTCGTAGCCATTGCCTAAAATATCCGAATTGGCATTAGGCCGAAATAGCCATCGTAGCCACTGGCCAAGACGGCCGTCGTAGCTTTTGGCCAAGATAGCCATCGGCATAATTGGCCAAGATAGTCGTCATAGTAACTGGCCAAGATAACTGTCGTAGCCATTGCCTAAAATATCCGAAGTGGCATCTGGCCGTCGTAGCCATTGTAGCAACTGGCCATCGTAGCCAATTTCTAGGATAGCCATCGTAGTTAATGGCCAAGATAGCCATCGTAACCATTGGCCAAGATAGCCGTCGTAGCCGTAGGCTAAAATAGCCGAAGTAGCACTGGCCATGGCATTCATTGTAGCAACTAGCCAAGATGTCAATCGTAAGCACTGGCCGAAATGGCCGCCGTAGCGACTGGCCCGCAGTCGAGTCCATTTCATATTAGACTAGTGAAACACTAATTAATAAATGATTCCATTTTTAAAATATCTCACATGTCCTCGTGGGGTGCCTTACCCCCACCACTGATATTTCATAGCCACTGACACTAAGGTTCAACATCCACTAGTCTTCCGCCTTGAGGATCGATTCCAGGGGGTTTGGTCCTTTCCTTTTAGGATTCGAAGGTGCTTTGGTTGCTTCCGCTGAAACAAGAACCTCCTTAAATACATGTCTTTCCGTCGCAAATACAGCTATAAATTTTTTAAGAAAGTTTAACTTACTCTTTTGTGAGCTTCGGCTTAGTAAATTAACTTTATGTTATTAGAAATAAGTTAATTTTTAAGTTGTACGAAATGTATATACAACAACAACTCAATTTAAATCACGGATTAACAAATCAGTTTTTTAAATTTAAATACTAGGAAAAACGATTTCTCGATGTTCTATTAATCGGCTGTTAATCAATGATTAACTATAATTCTTAATCAACATTACGTTTAACTACATCATGTATAACACCCTCTATTAAACTAAATCATGTTAATCAACGATTAATTACAGATTGATCGTAAATTATAATCAAGTGGGTATTCTGAAAACTGGGCATTTGGTGTCTAAGATTAAAATAAATAAATAGATTTGAATTGTATCTTACTCGCATGACCCTGGGAAGCCTGGAGGACCTCAAGGCACGCCATCCATTCTGTAATACTGATTTTGGAGTCGTGATTCACGTCGCAGTACCTAGGTAGCTTCCTGCCGCACCTCCTGAGCTGTTCCACGTTGGATATGAGCTGGTGGAATGCTTTCCACTCTCGTCTCTCCAGCGCCTTGTTCTTGTCCTTGTCTAGCATCACGAAAGTCCAGGTCGCTGCTTGCTCCTCCTTGGACGCTCCCCATTTTACCATATCCCTGGGAAATTTACCAGATTACCTACCAAAACTTTACAGGTACTAATATTATGCTTTTCAAATATAAAATCTTCTATACTTCTACTACTCTATCTATCAACTATTTGGGAGAAGATATTTATTTGAAATTTTCACTGCCTACATTTTATATTTTATATAGAATGGTCCCCCACCCTTTCCTTGTGTGGTTGGCGTAAGAGCTGGCTAAGGGGAAAATATCCTCAGACGATTAGCAACAACATCCTTGGAAGCCATGCTTAGCGAACATACCACGTGAAATGGATGTGTACCAAGTCTACGGCTGCAGAAGGTAGTAGGCATTGCGACGACAGAATAATAGATATCCTGTTAGAAATCTAGAGTCATGTCGCCGACAATGAAATTCTCTTAGAGCAACGACAGTCTGATAAAATAAGATCTGTTACATCCTTGGTTTGTGGGTCATGAGCTGGTGGGATTTCCCTCAACTCTTCCACAAAAAATGGTGATGAAACACCATGAAGATAGATACAAGTGCTTGGATAAGAAATCCAATATATAGGCCCCGTTTTATTCAGATCTAGGATACCTCCCGGAATATATAATATACCTATTATGGTCACATATCTATCAGGTACGATTATATCTATCAGCCCACGCTGAACTAGCACTAAACACTACTCAGGAAGTTTGAGATGAACCTGTATCCTGTCTGTATCACATTCATGATTATTCATTATCGTCATCGTCCCTGAAAAGACATGATTACACAGGCATGACCTTCGACTAAAAATCCGTAAGATATACATGGTCTATTGTGGTGGACAAAGGCTACATTTTTAAACGGTTTTATTTAGTTCGACCCGCACGGAATTTATTTCTTTATTTAATTGGATCAAAATTAGAAATTGAAATTTAAGCACCTTCCCGTTGTCAGATTGATTTCAAATTTGGTACACACATTTAATTTAGATGACAATACAATATAATAAAATCAATTACATTATAAATCTAGGATGGCCGCCGATACAAAATGGCGGATTTATTACATATTTTTCCTTACCCCCTCAATATGGGTGTCAAATGAAAGGGCTACACTAGTAAAACACGATGATTATGTCAAAATTTAAAATTCAAGATGGACGCCGTTCCAATATGGCGGACTAGGTACATATTTTTCCACAACCACCACAATATGGGTACCAAATAAAACCGTTTAACTTAAAAGTTTTTTTATCGATTTTTATCTCACCATAAAACATAACATTTTTCAACTTAATACGGAATCAAAATGCCTTTTCCTCTCAGCCATTTGACGTTAAACACCAATACCCCTGGGAACTGTGTTTTGAGAATTTCCCAAGAGGAAACGACTTTCTCTGTTACCCTAATATTACCTGAGCTGTATATATGTGGTTACATGGCATTAGACTGTATATTTTAAGTTTTTACAAACAGCAATATAATCTCTCCTTGAAATTAATTGTTACTACAATGGAGATACACCTTCAGTTCTGTCTACAGTTTTTTGGATGTAAGCATCTTTGTTCCTAAGTACTTTGGTGGTACAAACCGGTGCCTCTTGACACTGAGGTAGCATTACATTCCTCTCAGGTAGCTTGATCTACTCTTGAAGACACTTCGTGATGCCGTCTTCTCCAACCAGCGAAAGAGGTCAAGTGATTGATTATCACCTAACATTATGCTGAGGAAACTCTAAAAACTGGGTTCAAAAGCATTTAGGATTTGTTGCTGTGAAATTACTCAGAGTCGACGACTCGAGAGTTATGTGGAAGTCCCGGAAGAAAACATCACTTACATTCCGGTGAAAGATGACGTCACTCTGCAGTATATTTTTCGGAGGTAAACTATCGAATTCCTGCAGCAAGAACGCGTTCTAGATCTTTCTTCTTTTTATTAACGGCTAAGACAAATATCGGTAAACGTGCACCCTTATACAGGTTGTGTGACCTCCACAATTCATATATTAGTGATATCGATATATTCTCGTATCTTTTAAAAGACAATTTCGTTCGAAATTATTGAATATACAATACAATTTAAACCTCATTGGAACGTGACGGCTTGCTGTGACTCGTAATTATTGCGGTGTGATCTGCAGAATGCGCTGGATCTTTGATCCCTGTTTAGTAATGTGTTTCTATTTGTTTTGTCATTGTTTGACTTTAAATCATTAAATGTTCTTAGTGAGATAGTTATAAGGTAACAATTGTAACTGATTTTATATTCCTAAGTTTCTAAGTTTGTACTTTCTTACTGCCTTATGTTACTGTTTATCTCCAATAAAGTGAAGTAAAACATTAATAAAAAAACTCACCCAGGTCCTGTTCCGTTGCTGGCAGCGGTCATTTTGGTGACGAAGAAATTCATGAGGTCACGTAAAAAATGAGACTTCATGGGTTCTGGACACCCTGTGAATGTATTACAACAATAAATTTTGCAACTACCTGGAGATTCATCACCATGTACTTTCCACAGGTGGATGAAGGTTTCCCCAATGTGTACCATAGATCCGGTATAGATAGGGGTCCAACAATACATTATGGGCTTCCAATCACTTACTCCTCTCTACTCTTTTCTCTTATTTCTCTCTACCTATAACCTTTACTCTACATGGTAACCAGTAAACACAAGAAAACACTTCGCTCCTCGAGCGATCTAATTCTTATGTATCCCCTTCCTACCGACTTTACTCATTCTATCGCAATACAATTTACTGTGGGTTTTGACTCGAAATGAAACACCACTGGTTCACAAGGAGTCCTTTATTCACAAATCAGATGGTCACCCTACTTTAACACAAAGTATACTTTCGCATAGTCCAAGCGACGCTTCCGAATCGCTCAAGAAATCACTGTCAAAATAACTTAAACAATAGTCACTTTGTATCGCTGATCGTAGATCTTAATCTTATAACTCGAAAACAACACTGAACTATCGTCACGGAGACAACGTCTATTTACACAACGGGTAAGGTTATAGTAAGTTCGAGATAGTACTCGGTTAGAATTTCCGAGAACCGTACACAAAAAAATTATTAATAACTTCTAGGTCACGAGTGTTCACGGGAATACGGCACTTATGTATTCAGCACAAGGATGAATTTCCTATACAGTATATTTTACTAGAACTGTCGAGCTTTATGTTGATCTATTTTTTTGCTGCTCACTTGATTCTAAAGTTCAGTGTTTATTGTTTAGAGGGTTCTGAGGTTCAAAACGGTTGTAACTCGTGGTTTGTAACAATAGGATGACCAGGAATCGTTGCGTATTCAAAGCGAAGGTCCGAAAGTTGTTTCTTGACAAGATGAAAATATTGTCACGATAATTCGATATACGTATATATATATATATATATATATATATATATATATATATATATATATATATATATATAGATGATCGCCACTTATACCTTTTAATTTGGTATAAATTGTACATTGAAAAACTTGGAACTTCTGTACTAAATCGAAATAACAAAGATATACGCCTACTGCCATTGAATTGGCATTTGGTAATGGGCATAGACCCTGAATCGGCAAGCGCAGTCTTGGACCTCCCAGATGGATGCAAGACCTTTTTAAGGTCATCATGACGCATGACACAGGTCGCCCAAAACAGGCACTATTGTATCATAACAGGCTTCTTTTGTTCGATAGTTAATGATCGAGTGTTTAAAACGCAACTTCTGTGTATTGTTCCTTTGTGTATCTCTGTAATAATAAAACTAAGAGATTGCTTACCTCGCATGGGACTGGCATGTTGTGGTGCCGAATCACAATCAGGTTTTCGATCCTTGACCGATGAACCTGGTATCGGCTTCCCAGTATCCTGGTGAACGCACCAGCAGTATCCAGTGGAGCGGTAGCACTGTGCGCGAGCGTACCTCCCATCTCCGGTACATTCGGGCACATAAAGCACTGCACTGCCGTTTTTCTGCATAAGAACGCTATTATGCTCCCTCTCATATCGCATTGTGTGAACAGAGATGGAACATATTATACAAGATTACCAAAGGTTATCATAAAGCGCCAGCAGTTTTTGTTTACGATAATACATACTATATTTATTATTAATAAACTATGTTATGTAATATATAATAAGGTTTTGTCATAGTTATAATATATTTATTTTCGAATAAATTTAGTGTTTATAGAAATATTTCGTGTTTTCGCTCAGCTTGTATGTTGACAACGATACTATTTGTTTCAGAACTGGAACACGGTCCACTAAAAGAACATACATGTCATATATATATACCTATCGTAAATTTTAAGAGATAGAACATTCTAGATATTTCTATATATATATAGCTCAGTATTTTAGCGTCAATTTAAAAAAAAAAGATTCAATTAAAATGCAAATCAACACATTGCGGCATCGGTATCGTGCGAATGAAATGCGAAAAAAAAAATACAATTACTGCGCGAAATCGCTTGGCGTTTCTATTAGACAAATCGCTTTGCGTTCACGTTGTCGCGGTGCAATGTACTGTGAAATGTACGGATGAGACGGTGAAATGTACGCGGTCGCTCAGACCTGTTCCTCGAGGACTGCTTGTCGATCTGTCAGGCAGTCGTTTGCCTCGTCCTCACGTCTGGATTCAGCGTCCGAGCCGTCCGGTGCGAACGAATTCTTCATTATTCCGGGGAGAACTGAAAAAAAAACTTTTTTTTTTCAAAGTAAATAACTAATATATTACTTGGTAGACAGCATACTGGTGGTCATGGCGATGATTGAAGGAGGTCCGTTCCTTAAAGAGTATTTATAGGTTGACACGAAGATAAAATAACTAATTTTAGTGGTAGCAGTCAGTCCGGTAAATTTTAATTTAAAATACAATTACATTTAAATTCTGCAAATTAAAATATAACTTTTTGTTCCCCTATTTTGAATCTTTGACAGGACTTTTGTTTCAAATAAATTTTTAATAGCTTTCTCTTCTGTCAACCTTGACAAGTTCTTTTACTATACTTTCTTTCATTCTTTACATTCTCTTGTATACTCCATTCTTTCATTCACAATACTTTACTTACCATTACAACTCACTACTTTTTTTCCTTATATCTATTATTATTGTTTCTAATTTTACAATTGTTTTGTTACTTAACCTTAAATTAGATTTTTCATTATGGAGGCAATGTTGCCACTTTCCAACTCTACCTTCAACTCCACTTCGCACTTCTCTTGCGAACTTCTACCGTGTACTGCGCACAGTGGACCTGGACATGGTGTCTGTCCCAAATATTCACGAGACACGCGGGATTCCCAAAGTACTTAAATACGTTTAAGCTCAGAAGTAGTCCCAGAGTTTGACCCAGCTGTGGACCAATGGTGCACGCAATTACTTGCTGTTCCTTATATGGAGGACTAAGAATGGCTTGCAAAGTGGAAATGGTTAGGAGCATTGCTTGGCAACATCTTCTCTTTTGAAAGAGGAGAGCCGCCACACTTTTTTGCAGTTTTCTTGCAGGGTGGTGGGTGACGTAATTAGGCAAAACAAAACCGTGAAAGGAAGTGTGGCGAGGAATGGGAAGATGGGAGGCGATGCGTAAATGTAATGTGGGTGAATTCTGTATGTTCAATGTATGCTGAACCACAGTCCAGTCCACAGCTGGGTACCAGGTGCACGAGGGACTTGAGATAAATCCTATAGTTGTCTTGGCATCCGTGAAGTACTTTCTCGTTGTCGAAGCCGTCTCGCCTTCAATACCTCCTTTTCCATTCGCCAAATGGATCCTTAGCTGGCGCTTGAAGATCGGAACGGGGCACTCCGGTCTTCTTTTAATCTTTAGGACCACGTGTCTCTGAGATGTTATTATATTGTCTTATGTTGTCCAATTGGAACTTGCAATTTCTACTTGTTCAAGGTGGCAGGTCGTAGAGTTTAAGTCTCGGAAGAATTGGAAAAAATGCTTGGAGCAACCGTCATGAAGCATGTGGTTTTACCTGCGCTAGGATCTGGTGGTGGTTCCTCCTCGTTGTAATCGGGCTCTGGTTCAGGCCCGCCATCGTCGTCTGCATTCAAGGACATGAAGAAGCGAAGAGAGACTATATATTATTATTATGTTTGCACATACATTCGAATTGTTTAATGAATGCTCTGTAGTATAGAATCTAATGACACTAGGTCAAGTTCAATTGCAGTATAATATCTAATAGATTCAGGCGTTACCTTGCGGAAATCCATCCTAAGTAAGAAAGGTACTAATATATAACTACTTCCGCTATGTAGCAATAGTCGTGCAATGAAGTGCACCGCTCGTCAGGAGATCTCCTGAGGATGCTCCGTGGAGGGGTGAAACACGTGTTGATTGAATTAACGGTGGTAGTTGTGTTACGCATTGTTTGCCGCACGCGCATTTATCAGGCTAGCGGGCGGTGCACTTCATTGCACGACTACTGCTGCATAGCGGAAGTAGCTATATATTTGTCCCTTTCTTACTGCAGTATAATACTACATTCATCATCATTATTTTAGCTGTAAGAGTACAATGCTGGAAATTACTTACCCATAGTTTTTTAACTGTACCTGTTGGAGCATCTTAACAAGTTCAAAAAAGGTACAGACAAAAGATTTTTTTCCTTTACTGGTTAAGTATTCCAAAGAGTGACGTCATGATTTAGATTATATTGGTACTTTTTACCATCAAGACAGGTGTTCCCCTATGATGATGACCTTGATAATGTCGTCGGTCCATCCACCTGGTGAGGAGTCTACCCACGTGGCTACCGGCTGGTGGTCGCTTCTCGGGAACCTTTCGCTCGACTCGGAGCCAATTCAGACAAGGAATTCTTCGAGCTACGTCGGTCTCCATGGTTCTTCTGCGGATGTCCTCATTTACCATTCAAGAGCCTTTGATGCCCAATAGCTGTCGGAGACGACAGCCACTTCTATCTAGATGGATGTTTATAGCCGCGGCTCCTGGTTGCCACTTAAAGTTCTCTTGGCCCCAACGACTGTAGGCGATCACAGCCGAAGAAGTCGAGGTTTATGGATGTGATTTAATAGTAATAGTGTGGAGGTACTCACAGTCCGGTGCAGGAGGGTCTGGATTTGCGAGAAGACAAGAGCCCCACTCCGCGCGGGCGATCTCACCGTCACCGTCTCCATCGCAGCCACGCGCCCATGCGCGTGCGCATCTTTTAGGCTTCACCACCTATTATTATACACTAGTATACAACACTGTTATAACTTCAATCACCACCTAAATTTCATTATCATTTCAGCCGTAAGATCTTCACAGCTAGACATAGGCCTGCTCAATAAATTTCCGGCCTAGGTCATGCGATGATTTCTCGTGACCTTAACAATTATTTCGGTCTACCTGGGGAGCCTATCCTCGCTGCATCTACTGGTACGTAGTCGCCACTCGAGAACCGTTAGGCCTAAACAGCCATCGGTTGCACCAGCGATGTGCGCCATCTACTGCCATTTCTGACCTCGACCAATCTCACAGAAAAACTCAGATCACAGCCCTCTTCATTGCTCTCTCCGGGTGACCTTGAGACTTCAGGTCCGTCGTAAGTGACCAGGTCTTGGATCACTGGCAACACACGTCGGTCAAAGACCTTCGTCTTACAACATTATGGATTCCTACTTATTACACATTTAAATAACCTTCACTGATTTGTTTTCAGATTTAAAATTAAACCTACCTTTTTGATCAGTCGCCTCAAGCCCCTGTACTCGGACTTCTGCAGTGTACCACTCCTGTCGCGGTCCAGTTCCCTGAACTTCCAATCAGCGACGGCTCTAGGGTCCATCGCGGCGCCTCCAATCTCCGACCTGACCCTCTCGTATTCACCGCTGAATATCTTTATAAGGTTTCCGTTGAATTGCACCCGATCCACGCGCGAACAGCCTGCCGGAGTGCATTATACGTACGCATTGATTAACAACTAATAAAACTCGAATTGATCTCAATAACACATACGAACATTATCTGAGAATGTAAGACGATCGCTAAACAATAAATTGCATAAATAAAAATTGTCTGATGCAATCTTCATGCAGGATTCCCGTATCTTCTTCGAATGTATAAAAGAGGCTTTTATCCAAGCTGTGTATTGTAGAATAAAGCCTCCCAATAGATTTCTATTACGATGGTTTGGAAGCGACATCCGATTTTAACAAAGATCATCTATACCGTACGAATATACGTCTTCCGTTACGTGACTACTAGAAACTTAATGTTAGTGACGTTTCATTCTGTGTTCCATGTGGCC
Organism: Battus philenor; assembly: GCF_028537555.1. Taxonomy (NCBI): domain Eukaryota; kingdom Metazoa; phylum Arthropoda; class Insecta; order Lepidoptera; family Papilionidae; genus Battus; species Battus philenor. The sequence goes on from NW_027181661.1 coordinate 17,862,788, forward strand.
ATTCCAACTGCCATTTCAACCTGCCGATCCGTATCTACGGATCAACTTACTGATTCAAGAGTAAACCCAGCACGACTGAAAGCTTGGAAATGAAGTACAAAGGTAAACAATTACAATACGTAATTGATTTATTTATTCTGCTTGATTTTAAGATTCGTAAACATTAATTAATCATTTCAGCGAGTCCTAATGAACACAGATAACAGACAAGAAATAGATAATGTTTTTTTTTTAAAATATAAGTGTATTATATCCGGGTGGATTTTAAACTTACTTCTTTTATTCCGCTGTCCCCGTACGGAAGATCGTCGCCTTGTGTGTGATTTACCTGCGACAATAGGAGACAGTGATGAAATAATTAGATCACATGTCTGATGGATGACTGCAAGGCATAAGTTTTACCCAAAGATCATCACGATAAACGATCTTACATCACATCATCCTCACCACCACATGTATCCTCGATCCACCTAGAAAGGGTTTACCCACGCCACATCGACCAGAACGTGGTCGCCACTTTAGAATCTTACTATCCCCACGAATTCTTGATTCTTCTGCGAATCTCTTTATTAGAGTAATCATTTGTTATTTATTAGGATGATCGAAAAGTAATGTCGTTTCTGTCGACATATACAAAAAAACCGATTGATTTGTTACCGCTCCTGCATTGATTTTATATACTAGATGACAAAAGGTTGTTGATGACGAAAGTGAATTATTGATTAGAAATTAAAATTTGTAAGAAATGTAATTGTGTGAATTTAGCTGACGAAAGCGACATTACTTTCCGGTCTCCCTGATATCAGTATTTGAGCAGTAGTAGCTCAGTAGTAGAGGACTACGATTTGCGATCGTTGGTCGCGGCATCGATTCCGGCGATACAATGTTATATAAATTACACTTTATGCCGTAATTATATAAGGCTACCACTACTTAAACAAGTTTCCACACTGCGATCGCCAAACATAGCGATAATGGTATATCCCCCTATAGATAGCTTTGGGTATCTATACAGAGGACGTCCAGGGAGTGAATAGATATATATATATATATATATATATATATATATATATATATATATAGCGACAAAAAAAAAGATGAAAAATTTACCACAATATTCAGCTTATTCCACATAACATATATATACATTTATTTATATTTACATATATGTTATATATATAAATATGACTAAATTTAATTCAACGCACTATTATGTACATACAGACATACAAATCTACATGAATCGGTTTAAATTAGAGGAATGCACTACGAAACATTTCAACATATTTAAGGTACCCTATAAATCTCTTCACGCCATTTATAATGCCGACGATGGCTTCACTATGCAAATTTTAAGTTGGATCTTTTGCCAGCCAAACTTGAATAAGCACATTTATTCATATAAGTGACCACGTTGTTTTTTTCTCCTTCGATTAATCACAGTGCCTTTTAACATCGCCTGCGATATAGTTCACAAAAACGAACAATAAAACGAAAACAATTGTATCAGAAAAAAAAATTATTCATTATTAAAAATCCCTGTTACGGATTGACATACACAAAACCCGGCGATAAATATTGCACATCGACCTTTGGAAAGATACAAACGGCTAATTTCGGGTCTGTAGAGCATTATCTCTGTCCCACACTACGTATCTGACGTTATGTGCGTCGTGCGATAGAGATAACGCTCTACGAAATTAGCCGATTGTCTCTTTCCAAAGGTCGATGTGCAATATTTATCGCCGGGTATTGTACTTTATTATAATTTATTTTTGGTTTAAATTGTATTACACAAGTGTGCTTTACAAGTATTTGATTTCTTGGCATATAAGCTATCACTATAAAATAAACAAAGTGTAAAAAAATTAATATTTGAATAAATATTAATAAAAGAATGTGAAAGTGTTAATAAATATAACAAAAAATACATGTTTTTTTATATATTTTTAAATGAGCATACGGGGAGAATATATAAAATAAAAATAGAGGATATTGATTTAAAACATTACAACTTTTGTCTCTGTTTTATTTTATCAATTAAAAATATATTCTTAATGTTATGCAAATAAATGATAATAATAAAAAGTTTGATAAATAATATTTATTCATTACAATTTTTAAGTTGATATAAGTAAGAAGTTACATAAAATACTGATCTTTTTTTTCATTGTTGCCTTGGTACTGTACAAACTTTTAGAGTTTATAAGTTCGAATTATAAATTTAAAAATGTCAAAAAAAAGAAATGTCAAGTTATTAAGAATTACAATATGGCGATTGTCTGGTGTTTTAATATCCGTAGCTTTAAAATGAATGGAATATAAAAACATCCATTACAATTCCATTTCTTCTTTATGTACTTCTATATTTATTATTCGTAATAACGATTCTTTTTTTTGGATTAAACACAAGAATATCTTTTAGACAATCTGTCATGCGTTCACAGATAAAATATCTCCACGTGTTGCTCCTGTCAATTCGATACACAAAGTCACCGTTTATTTTTAGAATATTTCTTAGAAATCTGTTTTAGACTACCTTCAAACGTATGTCAACCTATTTGATATAATCTGCCATGTGTCCATAGATAAAATATCTACATGAGTCGCTCCTGTCACTTTGACACTAGTACGTCACAGATAATAAATTGTATCACAATAATAGGCTTATTTTAGAATTTAATTATAAGAAATCTATTGACAACCTTCTGACGAATCTCGAGATATGTGATATATTCTTCAATGTGTTCACAGATAAAAAATTACATGTGTTGATGTCATTTTGACATAACTCACGGCTTATTAATGTTATCTTGATAGTATTGCTTATTTTAAAATCAAATTATAAGAAACATGTCTTAGGCAACCTTCAGATTTTTGTCATGTGATATAATCTGACATGAGTTCTTTTTTTTATCCTTTTTTTACCCATATTATTTTCGAAACAGGGTCATACACTCTCCTACTTTCACCTTCCCTCTCATTCATTCAAGCATTCATTCAACATACAGCATTCACCCACATTACAATTACGGATCGCCTCCCATCTCTCCCACTACCTATTACAAGGTTTTGTTTAATCTAATTACGTCACCCATCACACTTCAGCAAATCCGCAAGAAAGTGTGGCGACTTTCCTCTTCAAAAAGGGAAGCTATGATATGAATATTCGCAAGTCATTTTAAGTCCTCCATATATAGTTGCGTGCACCACTGATCCACAGCTGGATCAAAGTTGCACTAGGAACTCCATTTAAGCTTAAATCTATATCTGTCATTTGTTTACAGATTAAAAATGCAGACGTGTTCCTTCTGTCACTTTGACATAAGGAACGCACAGCTTATAAATGTAATCGCAATTGAGCCTACTATATTAAAATGATCTATATATATTAGACGTCGTCTTAACTGTATTACATATAGTCTGTATATTTAAATATTGTATTTGCTTTGAACAGTATCAACACAGCAAAAAGATAAATAATTTTAATAGGTGTAGAAGCAAGCTGCAACTTTTCATCAAAAACTTTTAAAGCTTTTACATATATTAGCAATCATCCTATATTAAATGATCATTTTGTACAGTAATCGGCGATTAATATTGCACATCCACCTTTGGAAAGAGACAATCGGCTAATTTCGACTTAGTAGAGAACTATCTCTGTCCCACACTACTTATGCGACGTTTTGACAGTCGTTGCATTTCATGCGACAGAGATAACGCTCTACAAAGCCGAAATTAGCCAATTGTCTCTTTCCAAAGGTCGATGAGCAATATTTTTCGCCGGGTAATATAATGTGTACATTGACTCTTTTTTATAATTATATTATAATTACTCTGTTTATTATTAATATAATTATTGTTATTAAATTACATTTACGCATTTAACATTTAGTTTATTGCATGACAAAAAAAATATCTTTGCAATATTTTTCTGTATTTACACTTATAGACATATATTATGTAAACACAAGTTACAATCAACATTATAGAATCGCAAATTCACTTATCACGCGAGTCATTCAACCGGTTTTAAAATATATTTTAAGTTTATTTATGGTTTAATTTAAAAACTGGGTTAAATTAAATACGATTGAATCTAGAAGGGTGTTTGATTTTAAATTGTAATAAAAACAACCTGTCTAAATGTTTGATTTGAAAATGACCAATTTACAAATCAAACCATATTATGTGATCTAGATAATATAGTTGCAATGTGTCATAATGCGATATATAAATGAAAATCGAATAGTTAGGTCTTAGGTCTTTTGTCCAGCTTTTGATGTTCTACGTAGTCCTTGCCAGTCTCTGGTCTCCGCTACAGAAGTTTAAGGCTCTAGCGGCTATATGCGACCTGCCACTTCCACTTCTATCTGCTAGGCTGTGTCGGTTATGTCCATTCGTTTTAATATATCCTCATACCTGATAAGATCTCTTACTCGCTTTTCAACATAATTCTCTCTAAGGCCTCGTGGAGAATAAATAAACATACAGGTGATTGGACACAGGTATCTTTATTTATTTATAAAGTGATCATCATAATATATATATATATATCTGAAAAACTCAATTATCATGATCAGGCAAGTGAGTCAATTACAGGGTGATTGTGACATGTGAATGTATATATCATTTGTCTTAAACATAGTACATATATATAATCGCTCTTTCTGACTCTGTGTTTGGCACTGGTCGGTGTAACATCTCCTGAGGATGCCTCGTGGAGGGGTGAAACACGTGTTGAGTGAATTAACGGTGGTAGTTGTTTCGCATTGTTTGCCGCACGCGCATTTATCAGCGAGCGGTGCACTTTAATGCACGACTACTGCTGCATAGCTGAAGCAGCTATATATTAGTCCCTTTCTTACTTAGGATGGACTACCGCAAAGTAACACCTGAATCTATTAGATAGACACTCTTTATAAAGTGATCACTTAGAAATATGTTACATTAATATATTTTATCTATTGTAATAGGCCAGGGCTTCTTAAACTATGGGTCGCGACACCAAATAGGGTCGCGTGGTAAAATTCTGGGGTCGAGAGATTTTAATGTCAAATATTTATATATACCATTTTATAGCATCACTAGAGTTGGCGGAATACAGTGGACTTGCAGCGTCTAGACACGCGCATTTGTTGAAGGTTTTAAACTAATATAAATACAATTTTATAATTTTTTGTGCAATTTTCAATTTCAGATTTTTGTATGTTTCAAAACGAATTCTAAAACTAAATATTTTCAAATGTTTGTTACCTAATAAATAAATCATCAAAAAAATATTAATTTATTTTTCTTTTATCTTTGTATGGGGTCGTCAAGAAACTCGCAATCATAAATGGGGTCGTGAATGACAAAAGTTTAAGAAGCCCTGTAAATAGGCTAATATCTTCTGGTAGTACAAAGTCGACATAGATAGATAGTAAATAGTAATTTATTTTAATGTATAGTAATATTAGTATCATTGTTCGTGCAATAGATTGGTGTTGGGGTCGAAAGGGTCTCGTATTTGTGACCGTGGGGTGGTGGACGCGGCGTGGGCATTACCCCCACTAGATGGACTGAGTTAAAGTCGCGGGAGGACGATGCATGCGACGATGATGCAGCGTGGTATCGATCATTTTGGTCGATTTTTGAGGGAGGCCTATACCTTGTAGTGAGCGTCAAAAAACACTATAATATAATTACGTAATTATTTCTTAAACATATATTATTTTTTTTACCGCTTACCGTGTATAAAAAATGTATATTACCACGTGAGAAATATATAAGAATTTCACCGATGGTATTGTGCACGAAGTGATTACATTATTTATCATGCTGTGTGTTCCGTGTTCGTATCTTGAAGGGAAAGGGAAGCGGGACGCTGTCTACCCAACCGGTCTGAACAGTGATGCGACTTACGAAAATCGATATGCACGATTATCGATTAAATTTAAAAAAAAGTATCGATATCTTTCATCGAGACTACATAAAATATAAAAATGAACATAAAACACGATTTCCTGTTTTCAAATATATTCACATAAAAATACATTGACATATATTCTAGCGTGACTGTTGTGAAATGACATAGTTTTCCTTCGCTTTGATGTGTCGGATGAATTTGTGTTACATTTATATAGAAACGGAAATATAAATTTAACCACGAATCGAGTATCAAGATGTTTTATTCCTCAAATACTTTTAATGGATTCAGAATTGAGTGATCAAATGAATTTGACACTAAACGTACTATATATGTGATTTATATATTTATCCATTTATTTCTTGTTTATTTTAGTGGAATATAATACATGTAATCAAAGTATATTTTTTAATATATTTTGCACATTCAGCAAGTTTAAGTGTCAGTTTTAAGGCAATGTGGGCAAGCCGCTGAAGCCTTAAGGTTATGGAGTGGGAATGGATCGGAAAAGATGACGAATTACAACCGATTCTATTTTAAATGGGGGAAGGTATGAAATGGTGATAAAATTCGATTTATCGTCATCGTTTCCAGATATCTATAGGGGGAGATATATATATATATATATATATATATATATATATATATATATATATATATATAATCGCCATACTTGACAGGCGGGTCAGCGATCGTAGTGTGGTATTATGGTAAGCAGAGGAAACTGCTGTCCATCTTCTGAAAACTTGTTATAGCAATCCCATATTTATTAATGCAAAGATTGCACCCCTCAATCCGAAGATATGTATTTCGGGATATACCATAATCGCCACGCATGGCAGGTGGATTGGCAATCGCAGTGTGGTATTATCGTACGCAGAGGACGATGCTGCTTTTAATTTGAGTACAAGCAATCCTGTATATCCCGGGAAACTACTGTCTCTCTTTCTATCTCTTTCTGCCGCAGAACTAACAATGTTCTTTAAAAAATGTTAAAAACTATATCGCTTTCTATATATATCATTATACATATATAGATAATGTATATGTTAGATAATCGTAAAGATGTCAAATCATTCATATATAAGCAGCCATGGTGGAATTTGCAATGGCAAAACTAAATGGCATATCATTATTTAATAGAAAAACAAAATTAAATGTATATCAGAATTGTCACTTTATTTATTGATATTTCTATTTAAATTAAAATATATTTAATTGTAATGCTTCATTGTTAACTATATATTTTATTCCATAAGACGCCGCCATTTTTTTTATTTCGATTCACGTCATTTATTTAAGATATTGAAATATTTTCTCTGTGATTTAAAAGGCAAAACAAAAGTGTTGTTTTTACATATCTCTTCAATATTTTTACATATATTTAAGTTTGGAAGCTTTAGCGAAATAATGAAATAAAAATTAATCGAATCGGTTTAGCCGTTATTCAGTTTTAGTATCAAACATTTGCAGATACATTTTTATTTATACATAAAAACCCTATTAACATGAACAGGTAAGTGAGTGAAATACAGGGTGATCGGCGTGAACGCTTTAAAGTGAATATACAGCTTATTTTTCTTATGCTTAGCACATATTTATAATCATCCTTTATAAAGAGATCGCTTTACAACACTTTTTTTTTTCTATTGGAATGTGATAGGTAAAATTCTAGCTGTACGAAGTCTGCAGAGACATTTAGTAAATAATAATCAATATGTGTCGATTCGAATTTTTAAAACGCATTTTCTTACTAATATAGTACATCATTACATTAATATTATCCACAAATATGTTATTTAATAAAATCATCCTGTATAAAACATCAAAAGCGAAGCGAAATGTCTATGCTTTTACACGTTTACTTTTTTTTTCTTCGTCCCACGTCTGGTTCTGCGTTGCGTTCCACATAGATACAAAAAAAAAAAAAACACGGGCCACCATTGTGATCCGGCGTCGAGCAGTCTGTTGGGGATTCTAAAAAAGTTCGTGTCATCCCAACACGTACGTATACATTCTGTAACCATATGCGCATGCGCATCGACGCTTCCATGTGTGTGTGAAATTAGTGACGCTTTTGTTTTATCTGTACTAAGATACACTCTTATGTGATATCTCTTACTAAAAGAATACTCTCTTTTGTAATATGGCCGTAAAATAAAAAACGTCTGCGGTTTCTTGTAGATTATTCTCAGATTACAGCGGGTTTAGAATTCAAGTAGTTTGAGGGGTTGTAGTATTTTTTTCTTGACGTATAATCAAGATAGACGCCCACTGCTGGGCATAAGTCATCCTCAAATATCGCCACGATGACCAGTCGTGATCCAGTGACTTCCTGTGGACTTATCGATGCCTTCGGTTCACCTAAGGTGGCCTGGCCTATCCACGCCACTCGTCGCCACACGAGAAACCATTCGATCGAAATATGTCAACGAAATTTATGTGATTCACAGATGAATGAGTGTTATATATGAATTTATTTTAAAAACTAACAGTACTCTGCATTACTACGCCACGAACTAAGAAGAAAAGATATAACAAAAATATGCAATTCGTTTTGAGTCATATTCTTGATTTAAAACACAACACGTAAACACAACAAGTTTGCTAAAGGCCATGATCAAATGCGTAGTTTACTATTCCATGAAGGACATACTCAAAATTCCTTTTTAAATATATACACATGTGAAAATATTTACACTTACCATATAAGTACATGTAAACAAATTTTAAATCTATAAATAAACGTTAATTGCGTATCGCAACAAGATTTTCAACTTGTGTTTAAATTTTTTATTGTTTACAATTCGATGTATGTATCATTTAATTGTTTCGCAAATTAAAAATGTCGCACTTAGTCGTAACACTGTTTATAAATAACATATTCGAGTACTAGTACTAAATATATCGCAATTTAAGTCATTTTTTAAGTTAAAAAATACTACTGACAGTTTATTTTAGGACAAGTTACAACTTGAAATTACTTATAATGCCCAAGAATGGGGCGGGAGAAGTAGACAACGCGTCCACGTCTGTTTCTAGGTAGACTAGGTAAAGATAGGCTATAAAATGATAATAAGCCTGCATTATAAACATAATTTCTTTATTTAAAAATCTTTATTGTACACGCTACAAAATATATAAACAGTTGCATAACAGTAAAGAAAAAAGTTCATAGGTGGTCGTCTTATATATATAAATATACATGAAGGTATATATGTATTGACAGTGTCATATATAATAAGAAATGATTAAATGCTTTCCCGTCTGTAATAATTACGTGATAAGTGAAACCTAATTAATAATTATAATTAATTCCATTGTTCAGATAGTGTATGAACACGAAAATCTATTGAAAAAACAACCTCACTCGCACGCAAATAGATAGGAATATTTTATACAGGATGATCGGATATATGTGTAAAAGTTTTATTCCTACAACTATTACCTATTTAAAATCATCATGTATAAAGTGATCATTCTGAAATATATTACATCGATCTTTTTTAAATGGTTTTATTTAGTTCGACCCGTACGGAATTTATTTGGGTCAAAATTAGAAATTGAAATTTAAGCACCTTCCCGTTGTCAGATTGATCTGAAATTTGGTACACACATTTAATTTAGATCACAATACAATATAATAAAATCAATAACATTATAAATCTAAGATGGCCGCCGACACAAAATGGCGGATTACATATTTTTCCTTGACCCCCTCAATATGGGCTACACTAGTAAAACACGATGATTGTGTCAAAATTTAAAAATCAAGATGGACGCCGTTCCATTATGGCGGACTAGGTACATATTTTTCCACAACCACCACAATATGGGTATAAAAAAAACCGTTAAACTTAAAAGTTTTTTAAATGTATTTATTCTCTATTGCAATACGATAGTCAAATAACTTCTGGCAGTATAAACTCTGTTATATGTGTATGCGTTTTTCATTCAACTTTTTAAAATTCTTACACATTACCGAACATACTGTATATTTTATATACATTACTGTGAATCGATTGATTTATAAATCAACTTGTATTTATTGCCCGAGTTTGGTTCAAAGATTTATTATTTATACATGGAATAAGGCATTGCATCGCCTACCGATCTACACATTAGTTGGCTTGTATACAAGATTATAATTATATACATAATAATTGTAAAAACTTTAAAGAGGTTAATGTATATATCATTCGCTGTCAATATATTTGGGGCGCCGGAATGTAATGTCGCTTTCTTAAGTTAAACTCACACGACTAAGTTTTTAACATGGGTTTATTTATAATCAACTATATATTCACTTTCGTTATCAACAACCTTTTGGTATCTAGTATACAAATCAATGCAGGAGTGGTAACAAATCAATCGGTTTTTCTGTGTATGTCGACAGAAACGACATTTTAAGTTCCCCCTAATATATATGGTATCCTCAATTAATTTTGTTCCGACAAATCAATAATGTAATGATAATATAGTATTAAATTATTGTTTACTATCTGTTATTGGAGACGTTGAACTGACAGAAGTAGTTCATCATCGCATTTATAAATAATACTTTAATGTACCATATTTATGGATGATCAGTAAGAAAAGGACCAATGTTTTGCCACTTCCGCACATGCAGTGGTAGTCGTGCAACAAAGTGCACCGCCCGCCAGCCCGCTGATAAATGCGTATGCGGCAAACAATGCGAATCACACAACCGCCACCGCCAAATCACTCAACACGTGTTTCACCCATCCACGGGGCATTTTACACCGATTAGTGCCAAACACAGAGACTCTGATTACCACTGCATGTGCGGAAGTGGCTAAATATTGGTCCTTTTCTTACTTAGGATAGACTTCAAGGTAACGCCTGATTCCATTAAATATTGGTGATCAATTTATACAAGGTGATTCGTTTTAGTTAGCCCATAGACACCTACTGCATGTCATAGCCCCCTCCCTAAATATATCTATGGGTAGATATACCATAATCGCCACGATTGGTGGGCGGTTTGGTTATTGCAGTGTGGTATTATGGTACGCAGAGAATGGTGCTGCCCATCATCTTAAAATTTATTTATGAGCAGTGGAAATCCTATATAATTAATACATATAGTGTAAGTTATATATGATTGTGTCCCAGGAATCGAACCCGTGATCTACCATTGAATTCGACCTATAAAATCTAATTACCATATGAGCTATACCCGCTCCACTAGAGTAACATTTATTGAACATACAAGTTAAGTTCTTTCGCAATAAAACTATCACATGACATAAATGAAAAAGCTGAGGACTATTAAGGTTGAAGGCTATACATTGAGGATTCTATTCTTTCTTCTTTTTAGAAATTAGACGTCCACTGTAAGGTTTAGACCTCCCTCAAGCAAAGACATAATGAACAGTTTTGCGCTGCATGCATACAGCGACATTCTGCAACTTTAATTATATCATTGGTCGATCTGCTGGTCTACCGGTTCCTCATCACTCGAGAACCTTTCGGTCCCAACGACCACCACTGCAACTTGAAACTAGCAATTATTAGACCTCGATCTGTCACGTTTAATACGAATCTTCTCTTATCTCTCTTATGATAGAATTGGTTAGACAAACACTTTTCGTATATACGCATCTTAGATGCCAAAGGTACAGTGTCTAAACCACGTCGATTATATTTAAAAAAAATTAAACGGTATAAAATTGTACAAATTCAAAATATCTCAATTCTAGAAGGCATATTTTTGAAACGTCAATTATTTTATTATTACGAGTATAAATAGTAAGCTACTTAGAAACTCCAGACTGTTAGAAACTCGACTATACATTGTTTAATATAAAACAATGTAATATATACATATATATATATATATATATATATATATATATATATATATATATATATATATATATATATATATATATATATACATTATCGGCTATATAAATGTCTCAAAGAATCAAGTTCCATATGTTTAGTGTAACTAAAAACTTATAAACGCAACAATAAGATATATTTAATAACATAGTTTTAATTTTAGATTTAAAACTATGCAAAATTCAGGTCTAAGATATCATGTGAAATTTTATTATATATATATATTGATTCATAAACACTTTTGAATATGAAACTCATACGTTACGAGTTTATTTATATTTCTTGTATTTATAGTGTCTCTGTCTATATATTTTGACTTATAAATAATTTGTTTTGAGAAGCGACCTTTAGAATGAGAATTTTAAAAACATCTCTCTAAGAATCTATATATTATATGTTATATATAGGTTTTTATTAACGATTCTCTTTTATAAAATAAATATATTTACAACTCAATATGACAGACGAAAAATACTACATTATATCATACTAATTTATAATGAAAAAGTCTATTTATTTTAAAAGGCACTTACTAATATGTTGTGTTCACATTATGAATAAATTTTATGTACACCATTAAATATGTTATGCGAATTTGATTTTACCTTACACTACACATTAAAATAGATAAATATATTTAAATAAACAAATGATGGAATGAAATTAAATATTTCAACAATTGACATCCCCGAAGAAATTTCAATAAAAATAATAAAATACTATATATTAATACTAAAGATACAATACCCGGCGATAAATATTGCATAACGACCTTTGGAAAGAGACGATCGGCTAATTTCGGCTTTGTAGAGCGTTATCTCTGTCGCACGAAATACGACTGACAAAACGTGACATAGGTTGTGTGGGACAGAGATAGTGCTGTACGAAATTAGTCGATTGTCTCTTTCCAAAAGTCGATGTTCAATATTTATCGCCGGGTACTGTATTAAGGATTTATAATAGTATTTTTCAACATATGTAATCCATCTTAGGCTTTATAAAATTCTTACTCTCTCTTTATGTTACCCTCTGTAGAGCGTGGATCTCACGGGAAATACTACTATAGAAAGAATTGCTTCACCATTTTATTAAGGTGTTGTAAAAGTGTCCAAAAAAAATTTGTTTGTATTTATTTTGGGCGGTTGAAACCTTCGTGCTTTTAAAAATAATTGAATTTATATGTAATTTCAATGTGTTTTTAATCAAACTTGGCTGTATTAGCTTCGTTAAGACGTATAAGGGATTATTACAAATGAATAAATAAATAAAATATTTTCATATACAACCGGTCGATATCTTTGTGCCCATATTACGTGTATTTGCAATAGAAATTGGATTAGATTAACCCGTTCAAATGAACCTAAGGCAATGGGAATTGTATACGTAATAAATCATTCCTATTATCAAATGTATCGCAGTTTTAACTCGTACATTATTCATTTCATAGATGTATCTTGAAGATTAATAACTTGGAACCGGCATCAGAGTGTCTTACATATACAGCTATCGAGTTAAGATTTTTTTTTTAAGTTTAATGGAATTCGCTGATGTGCTATATTACGTATGATATTTTACATGACTATAATGATATTGTTATGCGTTCTTTTTTTAAAATAATATACATCCGCAAGAAAAATTGCTTGATATAATTTAAAAACAGGTTGAAAGTGCGCATAAAGAGTCTATATCAAATTTGTGAGTGGAAATACTACATTGGATTTCTTGATGTAGTTGACTTATGCTTTTCTGCCGATGGGCGCCCACTGCAAGAAATAGGCCTCCGCCTTTACTATGTCGGTCCATCTAGTGCATACCCCAGATGCAGACATGTAATTCTTCGAGCTACATCGGCGATCATGATTCTTCAACGAATCACCTCATTTCTGATTTGATCTCCGAGTAAAGCGTCATTCATACTTTTACTACTACTACTCCGCTAGCTCAGTGACCCAAAGTGGGTCTTGGCCTCCGAAGCGAGAGACTTCCACTTTCCTCTATCTTGCGCCATCGTCTGCCATTGGCTGACATTCAATTCGCGCAAGTCTGCCTCAACTCGATCGCTCCAGCGATACCTGGGTCTACCCACTGGTCTTCGACCCCTCGGTTTTTCCAGGTACGCTACCTTCACGCTCCGATCCGATCCCATTCGCTCCAAGTGACCAAGCCAGCGGATTCGTTGAGCTTTATATTCGCCAATGATTTTGGCCAATTTGGCTGTGCTACTATAGTCTCAATTTCGGCATTCTTTCGGAACCTCCAAGATCCGTCTTGATTTCTCGCTGGTCCCAAGATCTTCCGCATGATTTTGCGTTCCGTCACTAGCAGTTTTTGTTCTTCTTTCAAATTCATACTTTTATATATTCAAATTCATTTGGGTATGAAATGAATGCTGGATGCAAGTAGAAATTGGAAAACTTTTACTTTGCCGACGTTAACTGTTGTTGGTCCAACAAGTGAGAGACCTATCCACACCGCGTTTAACAGCTCTTTGTCGCCACCTCCAGCCCCAACAGCTATCGATTGAAAGAGCAATTCTTCGAGCTACATCGGGAAACATGATTCTTCAGGGAAACACCTCATTTCTGATTTGATCTCCAAGTAAAGCACTCTCTCACACCATTACTTTCTGGGTGATCTTGAGTCTTATGAAGCCCGTCGTATGTGATCACCGTATGTCATCACCGGCCACACATTATGACTGACTGCCACCTCAATAATGAAACAATTATTCAGTTTCCAATAGGCTTTACTTGATACCTTCTAAATATCTAAATATTGTACGACGTATATTTAAATATGTATCTAGAAGGTTCTAAGGTGAAATTATATTTTGCAAATCCGCTGGACTACGTTCGTTAGTTCCTTCGTCTATAGCTATCTTAACAGCTTGTTAAGCGACTGAAAGCACAGTGACAATTAAATATTATTATCTTATAGCGCGCGTTTATTTACTCAAAAATGGATTTTAATTTGATTTTATATCACCCGAAGTTGAAGAATTTTTTAATTACATATTTAATGATATGGGAAATTTAAGAAAATGTGAAATATTATTGATATGTATATATAAGTTATCAACGACGATTGATGTTCAATAAACGGTCATTTTAAAAAAAGAATTCCGTGTAAAAAAAAAACAATGTGATTCATTTTTAAAACTATAACTTTTTTAATAACAATCCACGGAATATCGGAGTACAATTAAACAGAATAACTCAGAGGAATAAAGTACAGAAGCAAGCAGACGCGTTTCGCAAACATATCCAATCGAACAACTTTTTACCTGAGTTTATTTTTAGACAAAAAACAGGGCTACCTCTGAGCTCTAACTCAAATAAGAACCTGGACACTGGCACATATTAATAAGACTACGATGGCGGTTTGAAATGTCCTGTTCGAAATTCAAACACGGCATAATCCCGTTTCATAGCCAATTAAAATTTGAACGCTGCAATCACTTTTTTTTTAATTCTCTCAATATGGCCGCGGACTATTTGAGATGTTGGTTGTAAATTTTAAATGTTCAATAAATTCTAACGGTAATTCAAAACGGTGCATATTTTTTTAAATTTCGAACAGTTATTTTGACTCTAAAATTAATATCTATCTACCTTTTCTAACAACAATTAATTACTTACTTCTATCATATTCTATTTTTAATTCTAAAGCGAATTTAAATTGCATTTCTAAGTAATCAAGGATTTTTGCCATCATTTCAAATGTACTTTACATTGATATACACCTGATTGATAGGTAAAAAAGTATAAAGATGTATATATAGGTACAGATAGGTCTATGAGATCATCAGAGAATCTAGAATTAAAAACGCCAGTGCATTTTTCCTCGTTTAAGGCCAAATCTTTCATCACACAGGCCGTTCGTTTGTGGTGATGATTTACCGCTGAATAAGATATGCTGTCACTACCTATCTTCAAGAAAATGGTTAAGAGCTATCTACTAGACTTATGATTATTTATCTGTCAATTTATTTCTTTTTCCTCCTCTGTTTCTTTTTTCTTTCCAAGTCAAATGCGACGCAAATCAGTTTGATGTTTTTATTTATTATTGTTTTATATTTATAACAAGTATTATGCCTTATTTATTATAAATATATATGTTATATACATATGTATATATGTTTAAGCATGTCTGTTTACGTACATTTGTTTGAAAATATGTATGTTTTGTACACATAACTACCCATTATTACTCCTTCTACCTTTTCAATACTATGGTTGTCTGTAAATGATTGCCTTGTGTGATAAGACCGCCCATTGTGCTTTTTTGTATATTATTGCGAAACTATTTAAATGTATACTAACGTGTACAATAAAGGATATTAAATAAATAATATATATATATTATCGACCATATAAATGTCTCATTAAATCAAGTTCCATACGTTTAGTTCAATCAAAAACTTGTAAACGCAATAATAAGATATATTTAATAATATTGTTTTAATTTTAGATTTAAAACTAAGAAAAGAAAGATGTAAGATTTCTTTTGGAACTTTATTATGTATGCCTGAATGATTCGTAAACACTTCAATGGTTTCAGAAATAATAAATAATAAAAAAATTCAGATTGCTAAATATTAAAATTAATTATTGTTTATTATCTATCCTTGTAGATTTTATACTGTCAGAAGTAACTAGGCTTTCGTATTGATACAGGACAAATAAATATTTCAGAGTCATTTTGTAATGCTGTTAGAAAAATGATGTAATAGATATAAACCTTTTTTGTGACATTTAAACTATATATTTATCCCCTTAAAGTTTTTACACCCATAACGAAGCACCATATATATATTTATAATTCGATAAGATATTTTATTACTGTTTTTATAAAACTTAATGAATCCACTATAAGAATTTAAGGTAATATCGCGTGATATTAAAGTAAACGAACTCAATTCAAAAAAAATTCGAAATTTTTTAATTTATTAAATTATCATCTTTTCAGTTCTAGAATGTCTACTACTGGACGGTCTAAGTGAACGGCTATAAGTAACAAGTACATCTTCCGATGACCTTAAAGAGATTTCTCCTCCTTGGGGATGTAAATCCATGCAACCTGCAAGGATATACGTCATAGGCTACGCTTTCAGGTCCATGGTCTTTATTCCAGAACCTCAAGGCATATCCCCTGCCTCTTCAAATTAAAAATCCATGTGTACAACACTATAGATAGTTCAGTGAATCCCAAACTTTTTTTAAGCAAACCTCCTGGCATATTTCCAATTAAAAAGAAAACAAACGCATCCGCCAAATGTGTTGCTAACCTTCCTTTTCATACGCTTTCCAATAACAAGAGAGAGACACACACACTTACAACACTTATCGTTAAATATAACCCACAGAGTATATTAAAATGTGCCAATACCTGTCAACCATTAGAGATCTGTCAAAACAAAAAAAGTATGTATTTTAGACAAAGATATATGATAACATAAAGCATTAAAATTAAAATATAATCATATATAGTTTTGCACTGTTGGAAATAAAAAAAACATGAGAGGTTTAAGAGATATAATGAAAGTATAAATTTTTTTGTGGTTAATATTAAATTTATTCATCGAATGGCGTCCATTTTTGTTCACCGACGATTCGGAGACACTTTGAGAACCGCTGTAGACTCATAAAAAGTGTTTGTTAAGTTGTTTTAATTAGGACGATGGAAGTCGACGGTTGAGGGGGAGATATGTTTAGGTTGACTCATACTATAAAACTTCTTCATTTCCGTCTGCAGACATTCTCAATTCGTCATCGCTTTATATTTTAGTTGGATGTTATTTTATAAGATAAAATAGCTAGGAATGACTAAAACAAATTGGCATGTCGATATCCACGAGTATATTTGAATAAACTTATTTTATTTCACTTTATTTATGTCTTATTGATATATAACGTTTATTTACAAAAGCAAGTTTTTTTTAATCGTACATTACAAAATTTAAAACATTGTGAACACTATAATTTCTACCGTTGGACACCCACAACTGGACATATATTCAGAGCAATAAGGATTTATGATAAATATGCAGGAGATTAGTATAAGTTTATCAACAATCAGAAATTGTGATAATAATTTCAAGTTGAATGTAAGCAAGCATTTAAGTAAGTAGGCTTTCTTGACATAGTATAGCTAGGGGTCGCTAGGTACGGGCAGAGCAGGATTGAACTGGCCTATGTCATGTAGAGGACGTCGATAAAAACATTTAATTTAAAGATTATGGAATATGTCTGAGTATAGAGTTTTGTGTCAAGTAATGTAGAAGGATCCAAGTTTGAGTACACGCCATTTCAGC
Organism: Battus philenor; assembly: GCF_028537555.1. NCBI lineage: Eukaryota > Metazoa > Arthropoda > Insecta > Lepidoptera > Papilionidae > Battus > Battus philenor. The sequence continues at coordinate 17,880,877 of NW_027181661.1, forward strand.
CTACCGCGTGCTCCGCAGTGTCGAGATGGATACGGTCTTGGCCCAGCTCTTCACGGGGCACGGGGGGTTCTCTGAGTATCTTCACAGGTTCAAGCTCAAGGAGGACCCCTCGTGCTTCTGTGAACCGGGCGTGGGCCAGACCGTGGTCCACCTTGTGGCCAAAAGATAGAGGAAAGGAATATCTCGGCCATCATGCAAGACGAAGGGGAGAGAGAATGCTTCCTCAGCTACTGCAGGAAGGTGGTAATAAATGCAATAGGTAAAAATAAAACAAACACTAAAATATAGAAATAAAAGGAATATGGTAGTACCAAAAATAGTGTAATAAATAGTATAATATAAGATGATAATTACAAAGAAAATACGTGTTAAATATTTGAACAATAAATAATGTTGCAAAATAAAATAGTAAGGAAACCTAGAATGTAGTGGTTGAGGATGGATGTATGACTAATGGAATGAAAGAGAAAGACTGGGAAAATTGTAGAATGAAAGAAATAGTACTACAGATAAGATGATATATGAAAGAGAAGATTGATAATAATAAAAAATATTAAAAAATTATTAGAATTAAAAAGTCCCTGTCCCACACGAGATAGGGGAACGAGAGGTTCCCAACAGCGGGGACCATCACAAGAAAAAAAAAAGTTTGAGTACATTTTGGCTGCCACACGCGCCGATCACCTAAACTTGGTGTTGCGCTGCCTGTAACCAACGACTTCTTTAACCATGTCGTGGTTTCAGCTAGTGGGCGGTCTACCCACACCGAGTGTACCTGCTCATGGCCGTCATTCAACAACCCTATACCTTCAAATAGGTCACGTATTCATACATTTTATTAATGTTATCAATTGTACAATTCTCCTTCTATTTTTTAGCCTATGTACGTCAACTGCAAGGTATAGGCGTACCTTAAACATCGTCACGATGAGCAGTCTTACACTGCCTGTATCCAGTGACTTCCTGCCCTTGGGGGGGAGGGAGGGGGAACTGACCCTCGTCTACCGTGAGAACCTTTCGGCACCGATTCCCATTGGTTATTGTACAATTATTTGGATAAATAAAAAAATTAAGCGTGTGAAAAATAAAAATATAAATTATAGATATTCTTTCGTAATACATGAAGCGGTTTTGATTCGTGTAAGTCACAAATATACGCGATTGGCAGACGGAGGTGAATGATTATGATCATGTACTTTTTATTTTCAAATTTAAACTCTCCAATTATATAGTTTTATTTGACATTTTTTTATTTGTATTTTTATTTTTAATATGATTCAATTTCGCAGCGAAAATCAGATCATATTCTCTGTATGACTATGTGCTTTCTTATAAGGTATTTGAAAATTAATAAATCGCGTGTTTATCTATAATAGATTCTTCATACGAATATAAGCATTGTACTCTATCGTGGACTCCACCGGTGGGGATAATATATGATGTCTCATCATACCGTTAGCATAAATGTATTTGATTCGATAATAGGCACCTGTATAGTAAAGAAGTCTAGATTGATATCTTCCGCCTATTCATGGCCCTGGCCGTATCAATCTTTTCTCTCTAATGCATGTGAGTAATTTATCTATAATCTATTTGTTTTAAAAAACAACTAGTCTATCAAGTGGCGATCATATGACCACGGTAGGTAGACACGACCTGGTTAATCCCGCACAAGGTAGACCGAAGACAAATTTCGTATCCGGAAGTAGAGTTCGGACATAGTGACGATATTTAGATGAGCTGTTTATATAATTTTTTTAAACGGTTTTATTTAGTTCGACCCGTACGGAATTTATTTATTTGGGTCAAAATTAGAAATTGAAATTTAAGCACCTTACCGTTGTCAGATTGATCTGAAATTTGGTACACATATTTAATTTAGATGACAATACAATATAATAAAATCAATAACATTATAAATCTAAGATGGCCGCCGATACAAAATGGCGGATTACATATTTTTCCTTAACCCCCTCAATATGGGTATCAAATGAAAGGGCTACACTAGTAAAACACGATGATTATGTCAAAATTTAAAATTCAAGATGGACGCCGTTCCAATATGGGTATCAAAAAACCATTTTACTTAAGTTTTTTAAATGTATTTATTTATGATCCAACACTTATACATTTATATTGCACATCGACCTTTAGAAAGAGACGATCGGCAAATTTCGGTTTTGTAGAGCATTATCTCTGTTCCACTCTACCTATGTGACGTTGTGTCAGTTGTGCGAGACTCAACACAACACATGTCATTTACAATCTTAAAATCAAGCGATTTTGTTTTGGCAATTGTTTATTGACGTTGTGGGTATAGGATTGTATGTTTACAGTAATCTTTGTGATGGACAGATCAACTGAAATTTTTAATTGAGTATTTTCAAGCAAACACAGCCTTAATGATTTCCCGGCGGATACATTTTCAAAATTAGAACTCTGATATATAGTCGTAAATTGTTTCCTTTTCTCATATGATCTAAAGCATGGTTGTACAGAATTATTAAGACCTGGGGCCACTCGGCCAAATCATGAACTGATGGCGGGCCGGCCGCCAGAAGTATAGGTAATTAAACTTTTTTTTGGTTTTATTCTGGAATAGAATTCAATATTTTTCGAATGTACGAGAGTATTATTTTTGCTGTCGGCGGGCCACCAGTATTCCGGGCCGCGGTCTGTGCATCCATGATCAAAAGGAACATATATATAGGTAGCGCGTGGTACAGGCTATGCAATATTAGAAATAAAATTTTAACAGCGATCGCGCGTTATATGTACTCCAGTGGTTTATATCACAACTGGATACGTACACAAGAGTGTGAACGGCAAAATAAACAAAAAATGATCTTAAATAAGTTTTTATATGAAGCAACTTTTTTAAAAAAATAGTGCAATAGTCAAATTGTATGACATACTAATCTATAACTAATATAGTCTTTAAGTTAATTTCTTTACTAACTTACTTATATTCTATAGACTTACTAGATTCAGAAATAAAATTTACATATACAGTAATACCCCGCTTATAACGAGGTTTGGAAATTCGCGTATAACGAGGTTTATGATTAAGGATAGTCAAAAATTATTACAAAAAAATACAAATCATTTTAATCAATCACTTTAATTCTAGGAACACTTTATGCAATACATACTCTTATTTTTTACGGAAAAATACATCTATTGTCTTTTGGGTAACGTTTAGTTTACGTTCTTGTAAAATACGTTCATAACACCCAACACTGTTTTTAATTGTTTGACAGATGGTCAAGATACCATAGAGAAGTTGATGACTACATTATATTTATACGCACTCTTTCGCGTAATTCGTGGCATTTGAGCGTGAAATTTGCTATTCGCGTTATAGTGAAACCGCGTATAACGGGGTCGCGTAAAGCGGGGTGTTACTGTATATATATTTTTAGGAACTTATATATATAAATAAGTTCCTAAATCATCCCTCTTCTAAATGTCTCGGAGATGAAAAGAAAAATTGCGAGGAACCGTGACAATGTTGCAAGTACAAGACTAGAGAGAAAAGAAATAATTACTCCTGTCATATTTAATATAACTAACTTTATTGTGTTGAAGTTAAGGTTCAATTTAGTTAAGCATACGAAAAAACATTTCAAACTATATTCACATTCCAGACTCTCATAACAACCTAAAAACATACGAAAACAATGAACCCTAAAACATCTCTTGTTCTACTTTCGTTCACTCCTATTTAAACTAAATGAATCATGTCGAAACTTCTGTTTAAAATACATTAAAAAAAAACACTCATGTAAACATTGCAATGCTTCTAGCAATGTTTAATTTATACCGATGAGAATTTTATAAACATTAATTTCTTTACGTAAAAATAGCATCTGACTAAATTTTTTTAAGAAATATAAATGCGATTTTTAACAGTGTTAAATGTAATATAGCATTTAAACTATACTATATGTGCAGTGTAGACGATTTCATATTAGGACTGTATATCCCCCCATATATATTGTGGAAGGGGGGAGCCTATACCATGTGGTGGACATCCATAACGCATGGAGTATCAGCCGATCTATCAAGGCACCGCGGCAGCGCCTGATATTCATGTCCTCGTCCCCCACCACATCGCGCATATATAAGGAGCGGTACAGAGGTTCCGGTAACACTATTGTCAATAAAGATAGTTAATTTAAGATAGTTTATTTATTGTAGATCTGCCTTATTGATAAATAAATATAAATATGATCGTCGTGGCGATTTTTACGAGGAAGCAACAGAAATTCTTTTATTAATACGTTTTCATAGTTAGTGATAAATGCAATATTTCTATAAGAAATAAATTATACGTATATATTAAATTTTCGTACATAGACACTTGTTTCAGAGTATGGGAATGTGAAAATCGTGGTCGAAGTGGCAATAAGCATACTAGATCGTAGAAAAAGTAGACGGAGTTCCAAGATTCAGGAATGGCGGCGATGCGACAAAGTCAGGTAAAGATAGCACTCTGGATGCCGGCGAATTATAATCTCTCGTGGACCAGACTGCTAGATAAAAGGGTGGAGTGTGACACTATCTACCTAATTGGAGACAAACACTGTCGCCATAACTTTTTGAGGTATTGCAGAAAAAAAAGGAGACGATAAGTAAAAATATAACGTAGGTAGGTAGCGTAAGGATAAAGACAATATAATAAATTGTTAATCAGAATAAAAAATATATAAACATAACAACAAAAGTATAAGAGACTTGAAATAAAAATCAAAATTGAAACTATCATAGATAAACCAAAAGAGTGCGGCGAAGAGAGGCGATACATATCTATCTATATATACCTCTCTTTCTTCGCCATATATATTCACCGCCATACATATATGCACATGAATATAATGTAAACAATTTTAATTAAGATTCTCTATTGTACGCTAGAAAATATATACAAAGTTTAATAATAGTAAAGATAAAAAGTACAATGGGCAGTCTTATCACGCGAGGCAATCTCTTACAAACAACCATAGTATGTTAACAGTAGAGAGATATGGGTAGTCAACGTGTACATATAGACAAAACATATATAAATTTATATAGCATATATATGTAATAAATATGGTATAATACATTTATAAATGTATCGTATTTATAAATAACACATTTTGTACACCATAGACAATAAATAGAGAAAAAAAGAAACAATTCATTTGGTACGAGAGACGGTCTTATCGCTCGGGGCGCCTTCTACCAGACAACCTTTGGATAAATGAGATGAAGGAGAGGGTAATTTAGGATGTACGTGTGATATATACTATATGTATATTACTATATATATGTAAAGAATTAAAATTGATTGAAGATTTAAATTGACCTTTGCCTCATATATATATATATATATATATATATATGAATAATTAGGAGATGCTAAACAATATTAATAAAAAATAAAAACATCAAACTTGACTTGGATGGCACTTGATTCAGATAGAATAAAAAAACCGAAAGAAAAGAGAATGAATGAAAACATATAATCATATTTTAATAAATGGTAAGAGAATGAAAGAAATTGCGAAGAACGGAAGAGGAGAGTGATAAAAAAATGTAAAATAAAAAAATAAAAATTAAAGGCCAGTCCTTAATATGGAGGATACGAGAGGCCTCAAAAACAGGGCCATAGAAAAAATTGGTCCTTTTGGAAATCAATGGAGTAATCCTATGTCATATATTAACACCAGCAGAATTATCGGTAAGAGGCCTAGTGGGAATAGTTCGCGAAGAATCCGAACAGATATAGTAACATCGTTGTAACGCACGGAGAAGGAAGTCCAGCAGTCACAGACGAAGTCTTCCATGTTGTTTACGACACGCGTACAATTTCTGCGTCTGCGCAGTTTGAAAATTTCAAGGTTAATTGTAGTATTGTCGATGCACCCGGGGCGGTCGCCTTTTGACATGTCCGTATTAACGGAGCCGGTTTTCTTGGAGCCTGTCAGCTATATCCCGTACGACCAGACAACCACTCAACTTTGTATTATTATTTATATTAAACATATATAAATAATAAATTCAATATAAAAAACTATGAAAACAAAATACAGTAAAATCTCTTTGTTCGCGCTTCCTACATTCACAGATTTAAAAAAAATCCGACCGAATTCGCGGCTAAAAATTTCTTTATTCGCGTATCTAATAAGCACATACATAATAATAAAAGGATTCAAATACGTATCGAATCCTTTGTAAATGCTGACAAATGGAATAATAAAAAAAAGTTAAGTTAAAATCTTAAATTCAAAGCCTTATGAAGAAGAGGCTTCAACACTAGAAACGTGACATTTAATTTGAAAAATCTTTACGAAGGTTCAAGAATGGTCTATGGGTTTTGTGATTTCTTTATGAACATTAATCTAAGGAACAGTCTTATTTTTAAAAGGTAATTGCTAATGCGACTGCATGTCAGTCTAAAAGCGGTTTGTAAAAGTCAGTATAAATGTAATACCTTTTATATTATATATCTACACATGTATATATGTATGTATACACCCCAAACTGCCCTCTCTTTCATGTCTTCCATCTCCATCCAAAGGTTGTTTGGTAGAGATTGCCTTGAGCGATAAAACCGCCTTTCGTATATATAAATTGTACCCTTTTTTAATATCTAAGGTGTAGTATAAAGTGTAAATAAATATATAAATATTTCGTTCGATACTACAAAAGCAGTGAAATATATCGCTTGGATAGTAGAATCTGTCATACCTGCTATCTATCCCTGGTGAAACAACCACCCCCTTTTTTTCATAAAAAGCGCGTGCATATGAGTAACACATAAATTTTAATATTGATAAATAAATACATTTAATAAACTTTTAAATTAAACGGTTTTTTGATACCCATATTGTGGTGGTTGTGAAAAAATATGTACCTAGTCCGCCATATTGGAACGGCGTCCATCTTGAATTTTAAATTTTGACATAATCATCGTGTTTTACTAGTGTAGCCCTTTCATTTGATACCCATATTGAGGGGGTTTAGGAAAAATATGTAATCCGCCATTTTGTATCGGCGGCCATCTTAGATTTATAATGTTATTGATTTTATTATATTGTATTGTCATCTAAATTAAATGTGTGTAACAAATTTCAGATCAATCTGACAACGGGAAGGTGCTTAAATTTCAATTTCTAATTTTGACCCAAATAAATTTCGTACGGGTCGAACTATATAAAACCGTATAATTAGGAGTGAGACTTGCGATTGCAGATTGCAGGTTCGATTACGAAGATATAATCTTATATAATTCACACTTTGTACATTAATTATATAGGATTGCAATTTCCCATGAAGAAGTTTCTAGAACGATGGGCAACAGCATCTTCCGCGTACCATAATACCACACTGCGATCGCCAAACCGCCTAGTCAAACTATTATGGTATATCCTTTGACATCTTCGGAGGAAGCCTGTGCCTTCTGGCATCTATGGCCTGATGCGATTAATAAATAAATTATATAATAATAAAATACATCTGTTAATCATATAAAACGTAATATAACATTTTCAAGTCAAGTCAATCAACATAAAATTTCGACAGTGTTGAGATGAAGGTGCCGTGCTCGGAAGGCAGTTCAGAGACGGCGAGAAACTCAACAGTTGCTCTTTACAAATATAGTTCTATTAGTCCACGACAATAATTAGCTTTCTATTATCATCGACAACATTTAAATCCACATATTAACATCAGTATAGTATTCTTGGATACAATAATGTACGTTTTTTTCAATAATATATCTTTTGATATTATTTTTAAACCTTTCCAGTGGCGAATATGAAACAGATTATGAAATTTTATTGTACATACGTATATCTTGTACCATGATTTAACATTACATTTATATAATACATGTATTTAAAACATTAGAAACTAGTCGTTGAACCTAGATTACCAGATGGCGTGAAGTGTAGAAATAAATCAATGAAATATAAACAAATTAATAAATGCAGCTAATATGCCTGAATTAGAGTTTTGCTGTAGTTTTAAACCATAGAGGCAAGGAATAGGCCTCTTCTATAGATGTCTATTGGGAGATGTAAGATAATCTTCACGCATTGCACGCAGACGATGCTGTCAATCCTATGTAAACTTATTTAAAGCAACGGCAATCCTATATAATTAATGCACAAAGTTTTAATTATATATCAGTCTATATATCGGAAAGAGAACTTGTGACTTAAAATCGCAAGTCTCAAACATCTATCGCTGGACTAATAATGCTCGTGCGTTTGTTTATGTATGGGGTCAGAATATTCATTTTTAATATTCCCATTTTGAATTTCGAAAGTTATTGAAACTTTTTTTTTTAAATTTCAGTCATTGAACACGATCTGTTTCCATTTCAGAACTTTATGGAATCTAATTTTACGACACAATGCCTTCATACGTAAATTGATTTAAAATTTGTATGATTTACAATTTTCTCAATATCAAAACACAGTCTCATTTGAGATAGTAAAACCATAATTATAAATTCGTGTTCACACTTCTTTATTCAAATTTAAAAATTAATACCGCACCTATTACCAATGGCTTGGTAAAATTAAAAAAAACTATAAAACCTTTTTATTCAGTTACTCCTTGCTACTCTTTGCTCAAACCATATATCGGTTTGATAAATTTCAACTTGAAATTTAATGCTATTATTGGCTATTTTTAACTAGTCTGTATAATCACTGTGAAATAAATAAGGTTTTTTTTAATTGTAATGCGACGTAAATAACTTCTGGCAACACGGACAGTGTTGCCAGAAGTTATTTACAGGGCCAGATAATAAATATTAATTCATTTATATATGTAATATAATGTATTTTGACAATTCTTTTTGTTGCTATATTATTATAACAAATTATTTTTGAAACCATTATAAATAGGATGTACAGTATATTAACTGACAACAAATGGGCTATATATACATGAGTATTAAAAAAAAACTATTACGTTGTTTTTAAAAAAAGAGGTTTTATGAAATGAGTTCTTATATAATTAGATTTTAAATAACGCAAGCGCGATGTAAACAGACGCGGTACGTTCATGTTTACAAACTATTCCGAGAGGATTATTTACAATATGGAATGAAGAGAAACAGATGTTCGGTTTTGTTATAGGAAAGGCTAAATATTATCGGATATTTCGGCTACAGATCCGTCGGCGGCTGCGTGAATAGCCAGCTATAGTTTCTATCACTATTTATAATGTGAGAATCTCTAAAATAATCAAAAAACCATCTTAAATATACTGTGAATTCTCAACCAATTATTAATTATATTTCTAAAATTATACATAATTATTTATCAGTAAATAACCTATATATTCTCCATTTTAAAAATCTCATATGTGTGTGTGTGTGTGTGTTTTTCAAAGAGGTTTAAAAATACGTTTACGTATCATAGGGCCTGATGGTGGTGCCCCGTATGTCGGACTCGATCTAGGCGTCAATACCGACTAAAAACAATCCTCTTTCTTCGGTATCCCTGGTCCCCGCGGCATGGCCGCTAGGCATTACTTCGCGAGGGGGATTTAGCCGCAGCTTTCTCTGATAAAGTGGCTGTTCAGGCCAAATTCCTCCGCTCCTGCTCTATTTTTTGCAAGTCCTTCAACACGGTCGTACGGTACGCGCTTGTGTGTGTGTGTTTGTGTGTGTGCGGAAGAAACATGGCAACACAATAATATAAAGATGGAAGGATTGACATTGACAGATGACGATTGTAGTGTAGTTGTAAGGACTTTTAAGTAGATGTATTAATTAAAGTTTTAGAAGTAGTAAACGAAGATGTGTAATATGTTAATCGGTGTATAACTCCTTTGGTACATGACAACCAAAAACTTCTGCCAGTAAAGTCTTTAGGAACAGATAGAAAACAATAAATGAAAAAACGATGTTTTCTTTACCTAACTTATTTGTAAATGGGATGTACACGGTGAAGCTAGAAGCTTTCATTTCTATAGCCAATTATCCTGGACGAATAAATGTAGTGATGAAAAAAAAAAACCTTTTAGTTTTATATGACCTCGTCCCGAATGCGTTTGAAACCCTTGTATGTAAATGTAAGATAAAATTAAAGAATAAAAATAAATAAAATGTACCACCTTAGAGTAAGAAGATGATGGAAGAAAGGCGAGGAAAGAAAGAAGGTATAAAAGAGCAAAACGAAAGATATTGTGAAGGACAAAAGTAAAGAATGAAAGATATTGTGACGCGTGAAAGAGAGTGATAAATAAAAAAAATACTGAAAAAAATATAAAATTATTAAACAATAAAGTCCCTGATCCGAAAAAGTTAGGGGTACGAGAGGCCCCCAATAGCGAGGGCCATAAAAAACACTTGTATGTTATAGAAAGTCATTATAATTAAAAACAAATTAATTAATACAGTGCTACCGATACTGCTGTACCGCGCCTTAGGATTACGCTCGAGAGGGGAGTATATCAACTCTCTCGTTGAAATTCAGTCTGTTTTCTCCTCCTTGTCAAAACTCTGTTTCGCGCTGTACTTTTGACTAGCATTACAATTTCATCATATTCATCTCAGCCGTTCGTCCACTATTGGGCAAAGTCATCTTCTATAGATTTGACTTTTGACGACCTCTTATTAAGTTGTCTGTCGTTGCTGTAGGTGGACAGCCTCTTGCTTAAGTCTAGCAGTCACTGTGAGTGAAGTGACGGACACTTCGAAGCGTCTGAGGGCACCAGCGGCCACTGCCACTTTGACTTCTACTAATACATTGGCCTATTTCATTCGCCTACGAATATATCTTAATTTTATTGTAAGTTACACTTGTTTAATGGTTTTCCGATCTGTTCAAGAATTTTAACCACCGAAGCTAAAGTTCTTGAGGGAGATGGTTACTGCAAATCGGATAAGCGTTATTTGCTTTTCGGTTTATATACTGAAGCTTCTAATAGAGGGTGTTCCTAGAATTTACTTTTAATCAATAAAAACTGTTCGATTATTTTTCAACAATTTTTCATATATAAAAATGAATTAAAGTCCTTTAAAGTGTTCCTTATAAATGTAACCATAGATACATTTAATTGCGTAAATGCAATGTTGACGCATAAAAATCTTAACAGATATCTCTCATTGAACACTCCGTTTGAGGTTGTCGATGTGATATTAACTTTAAGCCGTTGTAATAAGGTTTACATTCGCGTTGTGTTAATAATAAAAGCGATCTACATTAATAATTAAGACAATTTATCGTATGGTGCTTGTTGCAGAGACGTCTGCTGTATTAAATATTTGTAAAGATTTTTTAATTGCTCTATTTCTTTCTCTGTCCTTATATCTTTTTTTTAATATTATTTAGTTAATGGCGCTAAAGCCAAGGTCACAAATTGTTTTTTTTTGTTCTACATGCCTGATGTTTCTTATCACCTATTCATCATCACCTGTTAACTCGTGTCTTGAATACTCCTAAGTTATAATTGTCTGGAAATAATGACGCCAGCTGTTCCACTCTTAGGACTATCTACATTAGCAAAACGCTCAGTGCTGGTGAAAGGAATTTCAACCGTTTGTCTTATTGGCCTATGGAAGAAAGATGGCGGGATTATATGGTGCAATTCCTCACGCACACTCTCCAAAATGCACTCCATAGAACACCGATAAGCCGACAGCTTAGCACTGACTAACTCATCACCAATCATCATATTGGCTCATCTATGTATATAGATTGATGAATAACTTGAATAATCGTGATTAGATACAGGATCTTTAAGACTTCCATCTTAAAGATGTGAATGTATAGCATGTTTGTCAATCACTTTAAAAGATCACTATGAAATATGTTATGCTAATTACCATTTGTATTTTCAATAGACCAATAATTCAGTTCTTTTTTTGATTTCTGATAGGATATATTGTATATCAGCATTTGACAACATATTAAAACCTTTACATCTTTAACATACATGTTGGATTAAATTTACTTACCTTTATTGGAGATAAACAGTAACAATAGGCAGTAAGAAGGTACAAACTTAGAAACTTAGAAATATAAAATTAGTTACAATAGTTACCTTATAACTATCTCACTAAGAACATTTATTGATTTAAAGTCAAACAATGACAAAACAAAGAAAAACATTACTAAACGGGGATCAAAAATCCAGCGAATTCTGCAGATCACACCGCAATAATTACGAATCACAGCAAGCCGTCACGTTCCAATTAGGTTTAAATTGTATTGTGTGTATTCAATAATTTCGGACGAAACTGTCCTTTAAAAGATACAAAAGAGCACGAGAATATATCAATATCACTAATATATGAATTATGAAGGTCACACATCAAATACCGTCATAAAGTATTTATAAAGAGTTCTAGATGAGAAAAAAAACTTACCTGTCCGGGTACAGTCCGGTCTTCCGTTCCTGACTGCCGTGTCCGGAAGCGGCTTGCCGTCCGGCGTGACACACCAGCATCCAGCAGCTGCACCTGCGGCTGCGCATTGCACTGAAGCGTATGTACCATCCACTCTACACCTGGGCACGAATGCAGGTCTTCGACCGCCCTGCGCACTCAATGCATACCGTTGCACTGTCAGACATGATGATTGTCCTGTTAGAAAAAACATAAAATGTTCATTACACTGTCTGATTTTAATATTGCAATGTATTTATATATATATTCAATATCTAATATATAAAATTCTCGTGTCACGGTGTTCGAACTTGAACTCCTCTGAAACGGCTTGACCGATTTTTACCAAATTTTATATGCGTATTTAGTAGGTCTGAGAATCGGCTACTATCTATTTTCCATACCCCTAAGTGACAAGGGTGGTCCACCCCTAAAAATTTTTTTTATTTTTTTGATGAAATTTTTGTTTTTATTTTTTTATGATACAGCATACAAAAATACACACAAACCTAAATTTTCACCCCTCTACGATCAACCCTTATTTTACATTTGTTAATTAAAAACTAATTTTTTTTGCAAAACAACGTTTGCGGAATCAGCTAGTAGGTATATAAATATAAGTTTGTTAATGACATCAGACGCGAGAAACGGGTCAGCCTATATTTTTATTGCTCCCTTTTCGGGGCCTTCTGTTCAACCACTGTCGTGGATGAACAGGATCTTTATTTACGTTTGATTTTTTTTTAATTCCACACTCATTTTTCTTTCTTCACAACATCATTCATTCCTTTCCATATATCATCCTCGCTTCATTCGCCTTCTCTACAGATTTCTACAAATTTACGTTTTTCATTATTTATTTTCTTTTTATCTATATCGCATTTAATTTACATTTTTATTAAGGTCAGCCTGTTGGAAGTCTCCGTGAGAGTCCTGAGCCCAGCTGTGAACATATATAATGACAATATGTATAGTATGTTACCAACATATTTAATGACAGACGCGAATTGAAAACAAATGATTGTAAAATCTTTGTTTTTTCAAAATTATGTTATTGTAAATCCTTTTACAGCTGACGTGAATAATGACAGTGACGTAATAAGATTTCCGGAAACAGAGAAACACCCTGTACGTGACGTAAATCCAAGCTGATAAACAAGTTCTCATTAGCCAAGGTACAGAGGCAGGTTCAAGGACGCTCATCATCCACGAGGTTCAGGGGCTAAAGAGCGAGGTGGTCACCCTCCGGCTGTATAACAGTGTCCAGTGCGGTGGTAGCACAGACACTGGCGCACAGCCTGATGATGACAATATGGAGTAGGGATGATGTTGAAAGCATTCTTAGGGCCTCGTGATAAAAAGCAAGACACCAATGATTTATGAAGCTAAGGTTTAAGTTAGGAAATAGTTTAAGAGATTTAGTTCACTACGTGACATTGAGAATGTGATGAAAAAAAATCGGGTATATTAAATAATTGTATAAGCAAAGAATATATATATATATATATATATATATATATATATATATATATATTATCTGGACTCATTTTATTGGCCTTTTAACTTTGTCAAACCTACCGATGCGGATCGGTTTTGAGGAGGAATTTTCTTATTATACGAGTATATATGTATATACGAAAGAAGTATCCTCTCTCCAAGATAATTGATTTTACGAAATTCCACGCCATAAAAGAGGTTTTACGGAAGATATATGTATATACAAGTTCTGGCTAAGGCAGTATCGACTATCATAAAAATCTATCACTATTTTAAAAAACCATTTAAATAAGAAATCATGAATCATTTTGAATATTTTAGTTACTTTGTTAAATTCCTCTCGTAAAGGTCTAAACAGATATAATTTTTCAAGTAATTAGGTAGAAATATTTTTTCTACCTTATCTTCATATATACCGAGCAATAGATACAGTATTATTTAAAATGTACAACCTACAAAATTTAACGTTTACTAAAAAATGCAGTAGTTTCAAATTTTGTTTGTACTGTATAATAACTCATGCATTTTACAAAGTCATAAATTGATTCATTGCGAAACGTTTTAACATTCGTTAGGTAAGCAAAACGTGTACATACATACATTATTTCTCAATTGATAATAAATTATTTATACATTAATTCATCGCTAAGTAATATTTATACAGTCGTTTATAAATTATTGATTGGTTATCGATTTAAAACAGAGTACCCCAAACTTTTTTGTGTCGTAGACCCCTTGCCATGTTTTTCCGTGTTAGGTAGACCCCCCTACTTACCTGATATTGATTTCCTGTAAATTTCTAACTGTAGTGAAGTTTAGTGTTAAAAACTTAAAGTAAAAACACGTGTTTATTTATACATTTATTAATTGAATATAAATTAAAACTACTCAAAATAAAATTTTGTATCTGTTATGTAAAATATACTTAACATGTATAATAATTTTTTACTTCATAGGTACTTTTATAAATAATGTAAATGTTTTGATATTATAAGTTAGTATGATGTAATTAAATAGGTACTATCAGTTTATATGTTGAGATCCACTATCGTGGACCCCCAATTTTTTTTTGGCTAACGTAGACCCATTGCAGGTTGCCATAGACCCCTAGGGGTCAATATAGACCACTTTGGGAATCACTGATTTAAAAGCTTCAAAGGTGGGAATGTAAAGCGTCTTCTTTTCAGACGATACTTGCTCACAACAATATAAATCTGCCCCAAAGATCGTCACCATATCTTGCACTGCCAACATCTAGCAACCTTAACTATATTGTATGTCTTCTAGTCGGGACCTATCAAGCAAGCTGAATAGACAATAAACTGGTATTTCTAAATATAAAAGTAAAGATTTTATGACTCGAACTGAACCCTTGTCGATTGAATTCCTCAAAGAACGAAGAACTCTCTAGTATATATTCCACGGTAAGTGATGTAGCTATATTAAGTAAGAAAAGGACCAATATTTAGCCACTTCCGCACATGCAGTGGTAGTCGTGCAACAAAGTGCACCGCCCGTCAGCACGCTGATAAATGCGTATGCGGCAAACAATGCGAATCACACAACCGCCACCGTTAAATCACTGAACACGTGTTTCAACTCTCCACGGGGCATCTTCAGGAGTTATGTTACACCGATTAGTGTCAAACTCAGAGAGAGAGAGACTCTGTGTTTGGGCAGTGCATTTCATTGCACGACTACCACTGCATGTGCGGAAGTGGCTAAATATTGGTCCTTTTCTTACTTAGGATGGACTTCCGCGAGGTAACGCCTGATTCCATTAAATAATTGTATTCATCTGTCCCTACAGATTTTGTAGTGTCAAAAGATACCCTGTCGCATCCAAATTTAAAAAAAAATTAAGATGAAAATAAAAGGCTTTCATAATTATAACCAATTTACCTGTGTATTTAGTTTATTTTGGAAACCATAGAAAATAAAACAATATTGATGTGTAGTATTGCCATTGATAAAACTACGAATAGAGAAGGTATTACATTGACAGTAATAAAAAACCATGGTCTAGAACAGTGATTCCTAAAGTGGTCTATATCGACCCCTAGGGGTCTCTGACAACCTGCAAGGGGTCTACAAGGGGTCGGGGGGAAATAAAAATGCAGGTCCACGATAATGGATCTCAACACATACACTGATAGTACCTATTTACTTACATCATACTATCTTATAATATCAAAACATTTACATTATTTATAAAAGTACTTATGAAGTAAAAAATTTATTATTTATGTTTATAAAATTGTGTAAGTTGTAGGATGTTGGTATTCGCTTTGTGGTCGCAAAACATTTTGAACATACACTAAACTTCACTACGGTTAGAATTTTACAGGAAATCAATCTCAGGTAAGTAGGGGGTCTACCCAACACGGAAAAACATGGCAAGGGGTCTACGACACAAAAAAGTTTGGGAAACTCTGGTGTAAAAGATAATGGAAGGAAGAGGTATGCACGGGAGACGGCAACACAGGGGGGGGGGGGGGTTAAAAACATCATTAGTGATTGATTCATCGGTACATTATTTCATCATCTTCATCTATGACCTAAAACGACTGTTGAACTAGCGGACGATCCAAATATTATCATCATTATAATTTTATCTACAGATGTACACAGTTAGACGTAGTTGCTCATATATTTCCAATCATAGTTGATAGCAACCTGCACACGGCGTTTCTAGATGAACAGAAGTCCATATCTGGACAAAGGGGTCTACCAAATATTCCTTCGTATTGATCCGACGTAAATTACTAATGTATGTGCTATATGAAGCAGATATACAGTATATATCTGCTTTTCTTTTTCAGCCAATAGACGCCTACTGTAAGTTAGACGTCTACTCCATATATATATATATATATATATATACATATATATATATACATATATATGTATATATATATATAAATATATATATATACATATACATATACATACATACATATATGTATTCCGAATGTTCTTGGTAGATAAATAAACATTTATTTCATGCCTTTTTCATAAAGTTCTATATACCACAGGCATTAGCGTCCGTGCCTTTATTTTTAAGTCTCTTAAAATGTCAACTAACTTAAATCGCTAACTATTTAAAACTAAGTTCAAGTTAAGTAATTATCATGATTATTTCTTTTGAAACAAAAAACAACGATTACTTGTTTTTTAACGCCATAATAATGTTCTGTTCTTAAAATTTACGTTTCGTGCGACCGCTTCGCATCAGTATTTCTAGATTTGATTTCAAGGTTTCTGTCGCCTTGAAATATGTTTCCTTGCAGTTATAACCATTTCTTTGTTCACCTCGACCTTGTCACCAGAGCTATCCGTTTTATCTAATTTATCAACGATCCACTGTACTACTGACCGCTTATCTCATATCATATAATTCAATTTTCATATATATATATATATATATATATATATATATATATATATATATATATATATATTTATATATATATATATATATATTTATATATATATATATATATATATATATACATTCTTCTATAAATAAATAATTTAGCAATATCACCGGGGATTTGCAAGAAATGGGGCTGTTACATAGGTACCACATACCGGGAACCGCAGCGTTGAATTTCCACCTATAAGGTGGACATTCAACCTTGAAGTTTGAAGTGACCTGACCATGGTCCTCTGTATACCTTGTCGTCCTGAAGAACTGAAGTGACTGAAGACCCTGATGGCTTTTTATCAAACATTCGTACCTTCGCTTTAAATACGCAACGATTCTTGGTCATCCTGTATATCAAAAGGGATTGATCTCGAGGTCGAAATACGTAGGAAAGAAGAATAAAGTGTCGTCTCCCTTATGAGCGAAGATAATTGTCACCCTATATTTCTTAGGTTCCACAAGGAAATCACGAAGCGTCATCCGTTGATAAGAATAAGAGTACAGAATAAAAATAAAGGGTCTGGCAACACCGACTACAAAAAAATAATAATTTCCTTATCGATGTATTAAAGGGATCGGAATGTAATGTCGCTTTCTCAAGTTAAATTCACACAACTAAATTTTTACAATTTTTCTTTCTAATCAACAATACATTTACCTTCGTTATCAACAACCTTTTGCCGTACATACGAAATCAATGCCTGATCGGTAAGAAGACAATCGGTTTTTCTGTAAAATATGTCGACAGAAACGACATTACTTTCCCCCTAATAAATAAAACAAAATAAAAAAATATTTTACAAGAACCAATTAAATGAGCAAAGTAGATGAGGGAAATAAGGTAATGTGTGAAAGATGATAAAAATGTGATGAATGAAATTGTAAAGAATGAAGGACGAAAGTTATATACTGAAAATATTATTTTACACGAAATTATTATATATATATATATATATATATATATATATATATATGGTTATATAAATAAATCAAATGGACGAATGATAGAGATCATGTGAAAAGCAATATTGTATTAGATTGTGAAGGAAGAAGGAAGAAAGTGAAATAAAACGAAAACATATTTTGTCGAGTTGAGATGTAAGGGGGAAGGAGAGGACCCCAAAAGGGGCGAGGGGGGGATTGAAGTACCTTCGATAAAATAGCTTAACTTATAATTACTTACCAACACAGGGTCCCTTATGTGCCATAGAAATGAATTCGCCGGAGCATTGAGCCTTTAATAGGTGACATTTAGTTGGATAGTTCCGGCCGTCTGTACCGCATACAGGCTGTTGTTGTACTTGGGGATTCCCCGTGTTCACTTGACACGACGCGAATTGTGCGGCACACGACGCGGTTGTATGTCCAGTCTGTATCAAAACATAATTATAAATCAATAACAAATAATATATTATCTCTATATAAAATACTTTTGAAAGTACAGGATGATTGTTTATAGCAGGGCTTCTTAAACTATTTTATAACATCACTACAGTTGGCGGAAAACAGTGGACTTACAGTATCTAGACACGCGCATTTCTAGAAGGTTGTAAACTAATATAAATACAATTTTATAATTTTAGGTGCAAATTTTAATTTTAGATTTTTTATGTTTCAAAACGAATTCTAAAACTATATATTTTCATACGTATAAGTATATTGTTACCGAATAAATAAATTCATCAAAAAACATAAATTTATTATTCTTTTATCTTTGTATGGGGTCGTCAAGAAACACGCAATCATAAACGGGGTCGTAAATGACAAAAGTTTAAGAAGCCCTGGTTTATAAGATCAGGATGTTATATCATCTGACACAATCGTCTGATTTTATAAGCGATATTCCTACTAATTCAAAGATTACCCAATATAAACCCATTATTTTTACAGTATATACTGAGTTATCTATTGTGATTGGTTTTTTTCTGTTTTGGTCACCGTTTTTGGGGACCTTCAGCTCCACCCCTATCTTAGTAAGGACAGGGATTTTACATTATCGGGTCATAATTTTTTTTAGATATAGTTTTCATTTACAGTATCTTCTTGTCCTATTCGTTCTTCCTTCGTAGTCTTTCATTCCTTTATTATTATTATCATTCCCTCAGTCATCCTCTTTCTCCCTCTTTTTGTTTTCCAAAACATTACAGTTTTGACCAACAATACCCGGCGACACGCACATCGACCTTTGGAAAGAGATGATCGACTAATTTCGACTTCGTAGAGCGTTATCTCTGTCGCACGAAATACAACGACTGACAAAACGTCACATAAGTAGTGTGGGACAGAGATAATGCTCTACGAAACCGAAATTAGCCGATTGTCTCTTTCCAATGGTCGCTGTGCAATATTTATCGCCGGGTACTGTAAATTTACTTATCGTAAAATTATATCACATTTAGTTTATTTCATTTTTATTTTTTATATCTATTTTATCTTTATTATATTACTATTCTACCATTTCGAATGGTTACATATGTCAAAGCTTAAAATATAAATCTATAGCTCATAAATATATGTATAGAATATCCTATCCAAAATTAAATGCTTTCGAAAATAATAAATTTCCGGATACATATTAAAATTTTTATCATTTACTATTTGTCCCTGCAGAATGTACTGCCAGAAGTAATTGGCTTGTTGCGTTACTAATAAAAAAAATCATACATCAATTTATACAAGTTGATTGGAAATAGGTAGTAAAATCTACAAAAATGTAAGATGTATAGCTTCATCACAATCTTACACTAACTAATAAAATACTACATTCATATTTTTAATATTACTTATTTTTAATCATCCCGTATAAGTGTAGTATAAACATTAAAAACTCCCCTACACTTAACTGCGCTTATAATTAAATATCAAAGGTGGCAACCCTACATCGCTTCTCGAGGTTTGTTAGCAAGAGTGACAACCCTAAGAAAAAACCGCCGAGCCAACTGTATCCTTTTTCGCAGTATTATAAAATGTACACAGATAATATAAGATATATATTATCTGTTTATAAATCATCGTTTGTGTCTTGCAGCTGGTGATGGATGATATTATGATATTGTTACGAGATAGAAATATTCAACTATTCGTTGAACTAATTAATCGATGTTATATGACGAGATGATTAGACTTGTAAAAGTTCATCACCGTTTCCATCGTCTTCCGGCAGATAACAATTTCGTCTGTACACCAATTAAGTTATATTTAAGAACCGAATAAATAAATAAAATGAATAAATATATTAGGGAAACCGAAAAGTAAAGTCGTTTCTGTCGACATATTTAAAAAAAAACCGATTGATTTGTTACCGTTCCGGCATTGGTTTTGTATACTTGATGACTAAGGTGAATATATTGTTGATTAGAAATAAAAACTTGTTAAAAATGTAGTCGTGTGAATTTAACTTAAGAAAGCGATATTACTTTCCGGTTCCCATAATAGAATCCAGAATCCTTTATAAGTACTTTTATCTTTTCCTTACTATGGTTGTCTGTAAGAGATTGCCTTGTGTGATAAGGCCGCCCATTGTACTTTTCTGTATATTATTGTATCTGTATATTATGTATCTTATCGTGTACAATAAAGAATATTAAAATAAAAAAATCCAGGTGAGACGGTGATGAAAGCTAGAGGGAATGGAATTAAAATGTTATTCGAAGTAAGTAAGTAAGTAGTGCCGATTAGTGCCAAACACAGAGTCTCTGAGGACTCTGTGTTTGGCACTAATCGGTGTAACATAACTCCTGAAGATGCCCCGTGGAGGGGTGAAACACGTGTTGAGTGATTTGGCGGTGGCGGTTGTGTGATTCGCATTGTTTGCCGCATACGCATTTATCAGCGGGCTGGCGGGCGGTGCGCTTTGTTGAACGACTACCACTGCATGTGCGGAAGTGGCTAAATATTGGTCCTTTTCTTGCTTAGGATGGACTTCCGCGGGGTAACGCCTGATTCCATTAAATGACTCTTATCAGTTCAACATTCCGGTGGTAGCTAAATCAGACTTACAAAAAGTATGTTTAAGTATATAATTTGTAACTATTTGAATAAAACACTTGTCGTTTAATTTCATTTTGTTAGTAAGTCATTTTTATTGACATACATTAGTAGACGACCTAGGTGCCGGTCTCGCGCCGGCGCGAGATTTTTGCCAACCAAATTTTATGAGTCGTTACGGCGCCGGCATCGCGCGAAGTAACATGCTAATGCATCTGCACTGCTCTAGATCCTTATAACTTCGTTGGCGAGCTATTAGTGTAAGCGGGTTCAATAAAATACTATAGAAAAGAAGAAGGTATACCGTCGTATTACAAAATCACTTTGAATTTTCACATTTCAGTCATTGACGTTCACTGTTAGAAGTATGCCTCTATAATAAATTTCCAATGGAACCGATTATAAACCGCCTTCGTGCCATACGAAGCCATGGTCTATGGTCTTCACCCCAGAACCTTAACATCTTAACTGCCGGTCTCGCGCAGAAGCGAGATGCAAGGTGTACGGTGAGGTGCCGATCTCGCGCCGGCGCGAGGCGCTTATCGACCAACTTCTATGAGCAAGCAAGGCATCTGTACTGCGAGGTCTACCAATTCAGACGAGAAATTATTTGAGCTACGTCAGTGTTCTTGGTTCTTTTGCTTCTATTTAAACCTGCCTGCCTTTGCCAACTCAGCTGCCGGGTTCGCGCCTGCGCGAGACACTCAGGAACTGTGAGGGGCCGGTCTCGCGCCGGCGCGATATGCTTACCAACCAATTTTTACGAGCCAATACGGCGACGGCATCACGCTAAGTAACCTGCTAAAATGTCTACACTGCGCTTGAACTTTCTATCTATCTATCTTATATACTTTTTTTTATTTTGCCTGCAATATGAGCACGAGAAAGGTTCCGTTACTTACCAAAAAACTAGGGACAGCTCTGATAGAGATTCCTTTCGCGGTGCCGGTCTCGCGCCGGCGCGTGATATTTTAGGTTTATTTATTTATGTTAATTACTTTATATATGCTAAGGGTACTTAAATAATAACTTAATTAACAAAATAAAGTTGGCTTATGACTTACTCCTATGTTTAAAACATTGGCAGTGAAGCTGTGGAAACGGGTATATTGGACAAGTATATTAATTATTTCTAATAAAACCATTGTACCCAGTGTATTTTAACGATATCACAAATTGTTTATAATAATTTTCTTTCAACGGATTTTGTTGAATCTCAGCCGAATCCACATAAATATATACCTATGCATATTGTTGGTATAACACAGATCAAAAAGTAAAGTGAATCTTCTTCTAATATATAAAATTCTCGTGTCACGGTGTTCGAACTTGAACTCTTCCGAAACGGCTTGACCAATTTTTACCAAATTTTACATGCGTATTCAGTATGTCTGAGAATCGGCTACTATCTATTTTCCATACCCCTAAGTGATAAGGGTGGTCCACCCCTAAATTTTATTTTTAATTTTTTTTAGACAATTTTTTTGGTTTTTATTTTATTATGATACAGCATACAAAAATACATACAAACCTAAATTTTCACCCCTCTACGATCAACCCTTATCTTACATTTGTTAATTAAAAACTTTAATTTTTTTTTGCAAAACAACGTTTGCGGGATCAGCTAATTTATGTATAAATATGTAAATTCTTTATTTATTCATCTAATAAAAATCAATTACATTAACTTCAAAGTAATTTCCGTTTCACTTAACTAACTTTTTCTAAAACTTATTTCAATTAACGAAACAGTCGGAATGTGTGTGTTGTTTTCACGACCTACTTCGACCCTGTTTTCAGCTTTTTCAGTTTGCTGTTTTTTAATTTAGAAATCAAATGAAAATAAATCAGACGAATATGGTGGTTACGGAATGATATCATTTAAATTTTACTAAATTTTTGTTTCGAAAAAATTTAAACATTTGACTAAAACACGTGTGACTCTGATATAATTAAGCCTTTTGACAAACACACTTGACACAGTCCTATCATCCTAGGAAAAAATATATACACAATTTCACTTTACTTATACCCATCTTTGGAGACATGCCCAGCTGTGGGCGCCTATTAACTTGCTGATGATGGTGATATTTATTAAACGTATATATCTTTGTAATTTGTATACGAACAGAATTCTAGAAGAACCTTATTTGATAGTATATGATGAAATTGAATACCACTGTAAAAATATAAAATTATTCAACATTCGAACTTTTAACATGACTCTTATTGATCATTAATTTTAAAGGTTGCCTAAGATACTTTTTTTATAATTTGATTTTGTGTACTAGATGTTGTAATGAAGTGTAACAAATCCTTGTAACAAGAAACGTGGCGAGGAATAGGAAGCGATGCGTGTGAATGTAATGTAAATAAATGCTGTCAGAGGGAAGAAAGAGAGGAATTGCGATGATTGAGATAGAGAGAGAGAGAGAGTGTGTGAATATAGGAAGGTTTATATCTCTGTCTCAAAAATAAGATGAGGGAATGAAAGGCCCACAATAACAGTATATGGTAAATTTTCTCATATATTCAATAATCGCTATATATACGAATAAAATAGATTTTTTAATCCATTTACGAATAGAATTATTCGATTTTAATCCCGGAATCGATTCGAAATTCATAGCGGTCGACGTCGCGTGCTAAAACTAGTTGGGTGAGATCCTGTACATTTGTTAGCATATGAAAAATAATAATGGAAGGCAATTCGTGCGCTGGTGAAAGCATATAGAATATATTTTTCCTTATAACCGCGATTTTATGCGATTAGAATTCAACTGGCAATGAATCGGTGATGTTTCTTGCCAATTTCAACTTGGCAACTCCGGGATTTTACGTTTGTGCTGCTATGTTATTTTCGATTCATGTATCAATTTTTATATGGTAATATAATTAATAAATATCGTTAGAAAAATTATAAGACGCAAGGTGAACCAGAGAGGAATGGAGAGGGCTGTGCTCGGAGATACGTAGAAGAACCAAAGTGGCAGTAGGCGAGGCATAAAGTTCGTGTAGTCGACGTATATATATATATATATATATATATATATATATATATGTGCAGTAGTAGCGGTGGAGGACTAAGGCGATCTTTGGTCGCGTGTACGATTCCCGGAATATAATCTAATATAATTCGCACTATGCATAAATAGGATTACTACTTCAGAAACAAGTTTCCAGAGGTTGGGCAGCAGCATTCTCTGCGTACATCACTTCACTTACAAACACCACTTCGATCACCAACCCCCTGCCGAGCGATGATGAATATTGTATATTCCCTATAGATATATATCATAGGAGAACTATGCCTTGTGAGCGTTTGGTTGAAACGATATATATATATATATATATATATATATATATATATATATATATATATATATATATATATATATGTGCAGTAGTAGCGGTGGAGGACTAAGGCGATCTTTGGTCGCGTGTACGATTCCCGGAATATAATCTAATATAATTCGCACTATGCATAAATAGGATTACTACTTCAGAAACAAGTTTCCAGAGGTTGGGCAGCAGCATTCTCTGCGTACATCACTTCACTTACAAACACCACTTCGATCACCAACCCCCTGCCGAGCGATGATGAATATTGTATATTCCCTATAGATATATATCATAGGAGAACTATGCCTTGTGAGCGTTTGGTTGAAACGATATATATATATATATATATATATATATATATATATATATATATAAATGTCGTAAAGGAGTAAGGCTTGCGATCATATGTCACAGGTTTTGATTCTCGTGATACAATGTTACATAATTTACACTTTGTGAATATTTATTGTAGCCATAGCTCAGACATGTTTCCAGAGGATGGGTAGCAGTATCCTGTGCGTACCATAATATCACAATGCGTATATCCTCCTATAGATATCTTTGGGAGAGACCTATATATATATATATATATATATATATATGTATATATATATATATATATATATATATAAATATATAAGGGCGACCGAAAAGTTAGTAGTTTCTGTCGACATATTTTACAGAAAAACCGATTGATTTGTTACCGCTCTGTCATTGATTTTGTACACTAGACGGCAAAAGGTTGTTGATAACGAAAGTGAATATATTGTTGATTATAAATAAAAACTTGCTAAAAATGTAGTCGTGTGAATTTAACTAAAGAAATCGACATTACCTTCCGGTCCCCCTGATATATAAAAATCCATATATACATACGTATATACAGTCAGTTTTAGACTTCAGACTCATAAAATTTTTTTCCAAAATAATTCTCAATCTTTTTATAGTTTTATGTCACATATATATCTAATATAATCTTGTACGCTTCTAGAGGCAATTAAAATATTTGAAAATATGAACTCAGACGATAGATTTTCGAAGGTACAACGCAATATTCACCAAGCAATTGCCTGTTATCATGAAATTTATAACGAGAATAAAAAACAAACTGTCGAAACAAAATTGGATTTGTTTATAAAAACATAAACTACCACTACACTCGTTGATATATCTAGACAGCAAGGAATATCAGCAGCTCAGATGATAATCGACCATATGCCAGAATAAAGCATATATATATACTTATTTATGTACGTAGTTATTTAATTAACCAACTAAAATAATTACAAATAAAGATCAGAAATAAAAGCCATTATATTTGCTCATTTAATATATAATTTCGACTTACGTTAGAAGTTGTGGAACCAAAGCCCGTCGTAAGTGGAGAACTGACTGTACTGTATATATAAGTATATATATATATATATTTATATATATATCAGCATTCCAGTAAACCATAATCATTTTAAGTCTGCGAAGATAACTCAATCGTCTATGCCTATAGGAATGTTTATAAACTAGCTCGGAATACAAATGAAACACCTAACGACACAAATAGAAATGTATCTCTACCTGCCATGCATAACATTAAAGAAGAAGACTCGATAAATTCAAAAAAAGAATTCTTTCAAAATTTTCGAATCATTTTTATAACGGGTGCGTTCTATTAAAGAGTCTTTCATATATAGCGGATACGATGCGTTCAGAATGATTTATATATGTCGTATATATATCACTTTCTTTATGCGTTTTGAAATTAAGCGTCTGTTTCCGGCGATGATCACCGATATGCGTGGGCGGTGGTTAGCTTCCGACTATTTTATATGACATCATTATTTAAAATTCTTTATTTAAATAGGGCGTAGTCTTATGTTAGTTCTTCCTTTTGTTAGATTGTTTGCGCAATAGGAAACAGTTTTAGCTATGCGTTCATTTTATTACACCTACTCTTTACTGTATGATGAGCCTTATGTACTGCCATTGTAGACTATGTCAAAATCATGAAATAAATTATTTTTATGTTAAGATGCAGATTATCAATGCATGGCGTCCGCTTAACATCGCAACGATAAAGTCGGTCTACCTATTGAGGGATCTCTATCGTTGTCAATCAATTCGTGGATCCCTCAAATTCTGTTATTTAAAAATTAAATATATAGCAAATTTTACTATCTACTTTCAGCGATATATAAAAAATTTAAAAACCCTAAAATATTTTAATAAAAACCAAGCCGTTTGGGTCATATATCCTTGTAGATGTAGAGCAGTGATTCCCAAAGTGGTATATATCGACCCCTGAGGGGTCTATGAAAACCTGCAAGGGGTCTACGTCAGCAAAAAAAATTTTGGGGTCCATGAAATGAAAATGGGGGTCCACAGACTAGACATCATTAGCCGAGGAGATTTAAGATTAACCCATACAAAATTGACGCAAAATGTTGATGACATAGGTGTTGGAAGTTTTTGATTGCTGAAGGGTTGGGGGAGTAGATTTGCCTCTTCGATAGAAAGCTTAGACCAGGCTGATGTAGCCGAAGGTAGGGGATGGGAGAAAAGATTTTTGCCACGGTAGCAGAAAACCTATGAGTAGCACTGTTTCTGGCATGACGGGAGTAAGGGGACGACGCGTGCGACGCTTTCTAGGTGCCTTGAGGCAGCTCCTGTGTTTAGAAGTATGGCCCTCGGTCTTACAGAGGAAGGTGGTTTCCATTTAACCACGGGGCGAAGGCAAGCGGCTGTGCCGTGGCCCCTGAGGCACTACGCACTTGGAGCGCGAAAAGCAATTGCGGCTGATGTGTTCCTGAAGTTAGCACTGGTGGAATTAGCCAACGATGGCCTTCCAGTGCGCGCCTCCGAAGGAGACTCTAGAAAGGGAGCAGACCTTTTTAAAGTCAAAGATTTTCTTCCCCTCTGGGCATGCGCTTTTTTGAGCGCGTCGATGGCGTGGAGATCGGATAGTTTGATTTCCACGATTGTTTATTGTGGAGAAAGATAGGTGGGGAATGTTCTAGAGGGCGACTTGGGGGTTCTTGCGAATTTCTGAGACGATGGGCTTCATACGGCCGCCTTGACCAGGCCTGACCAAGGCGAGACGGATTTGGAACAGCTAGCGTGAGGAATTGGAGAGGATATCGCGCGCAGCCACCTTTCTTTTTTCCCGTGACAAGGGTGTATCCGCCACCACCGGGGTTGGACTTTGGACCGTCGACTTCCATCTCAGAGTCCGAGCCTAAATACTCGAAGCCGGAGGTGTAGTCGAAAGAGCCGTCGCTCAGCCCCAGGATTCTCGAGGTAAGGTTTTAGCACTGACACTCCGACCTGGGTTTTGTACTCCTCGGGGTACCTGGTGGCCATTGAACAGTCGAAAGCGATGATGGAATTCTCACAAGCGAGGGTCCCGTGTAGTTACGCTAGGACTGAACTGTGGCAGCTACGAGGTGGGTGTGACACCTTCCCACCTAAAGGCAGGGAAGGGGGAGTCTAAAAGAATCAATGTAGAAGGTCACCCTAGGACCCTTTGTGCCGAACAACGGTGTCCGAAAAGAAATTGGCCCGTTTATTGCCATCCTTATATGCCTACAGCCCCAAAAGCGACTCACGCGGGGGCCTGGAACTAATTAACTGGACGGTGCCTAGTCATATGAGAATCAATCCCCAGCCCGGAGTTGGGGAAGAATGGCGACGATACACGACGGAGAAAGATCAAACGACTTGACTGACACTCGGAATAGGGGAGCTGCTGGGTCTGAGGTGAATTGGTGTTTTGTTATTAAGAAACAAAATTTGCGACAGCTTTACGGTAGGCGAGGAAGTCAGACAATTCCTCCAAGCGCTAAAATCGCAAAGCGTCTTTACACCAAGGTGCAGGAAATTGAATCCTTATTGAATTTCAGCAATAAGAAAGGCAATAAATGGTGAAACACGTCTGAACGCTCCAAACTCCAAGATCAAAATGTCTGCAATATGGGTATACCCCATGGCTTCAAAGGTTTCTTGGTTCAAAGGTCTTTGTTTTAATTAACTTGAAGAAAAAGTCACTAATTTTAATTTTATGTATACGTAACCCCATTTTATATACTATAGAACAGGGATGAATAACACGCGGCCCGTAACTTGTTCATACGGCCCGCCGAGTATTTCTAGAATTTAATCTATATTAGCAATTTTCAATAAATATATTTTTATAAAGTTTTAATTTAATTTTTAATTCTAAAGTTTATTATAGATAAAATTTCAAAAAAAAAATCATTAATCAATGTATTAAAAAAATTAAATTTAAATTGGTACTTTGATTGAAAAGGTTGGTCAACTCTGTTTTAAAAATCAATTAATATATACGAGTGATTTCCTCATTTTGTCTCGTACCGAATGGAATAGTACGCTGGGGTTACCGGCGAGTCGTAAACCACACATAGTGTATAAATAATACATTATACATCAACTGATATAAATAACAGTTTTGCAAGCAAAGATATTTATGGGGAGATATACCATAAAAGCCAAGCTTGGCATGCGGGTTGGCGATCGCAGCATTGTATTATGGTTGCCATGCTCTGGAAACTTGTTTTTGTGTAGTGGCAACCCTATATAATTATTTCACAAAGTGTGAATTATATAATTGTATCCCTGGAATCGAACCCGCGAACTACATTTGCAAGTCTGTAGATAATGTTTACATAATTTAGTAGAGCAGTCAATTTAGTGTAAATAAAAACTCTCGACCTACGATCATAAGTCAATCTACACCCACTAAGCATTAGCCGCCATTTTTGTAAGAAAAAGTTGAAAACCACAGATGCTATTTCGATCAATTATTTTTTTATATCATCTATTACGTTCTTTAATTAATGGCCTATAGTTAGAATATGTATTTTACATTTATATAATCATGGGAATACATATTTTTTATAATTATGACGCAAAGCAAGTTATAAAAGTCGATATTAATTTTATAACCTTAGGTTTATACGTTCTTATATTATACGCTTATTAAATCCATTGTTTTAGTGTTTTCCGTGTTATTATAGAAATATTAAGAATTATACTCGATTAAGAGAACATTTATTATTTAATAATTATAATTTATAATTATGATTAATAAAAAATTATGTCGCAATATACAGTTCTTTGACAAATATATAAATAACACATGCAGTTAAATTTAAAATAAATAAACCGGTAGTTAACAGCTTATAGCAATTCACCTCTGTAAAATAAACAATGTATTCGAGTTCAAAAAAAAAAGTTGTCGACTTTCATTTATTTTGTAAAAAAAAATCACACGGCAATTTAAACAATGTATCGCGACTTAGGACTTTGAAATACAAAATACAGAGAACGCGTTTCCGATCATAACCTTGAGACACGGTGGAATGTCCGTTAGTCAGGTAATTTAGATCTTAAACCCCGGAGTACTATGTTCGCACAGCAATGTTTGGCGGTAAAAAACCTATCTGTCTCCGAGATTGGATTTTACCAAAAAAAAAAAAACTGTAACTGATACTGTAAAAAGTAAAATCAAAATGAAATCATATAATTGGCATTTAAAGTGAAAAGTAATATAATAATAAATGAAAGATAACACTGAAATTGCTGCAAAATTTATTGAAAAAAAAATAACTAATTAATGTTTTAGTATCGAAAATAAACCTGTTTTCATAAATCGATAATAACTTTTTAAAAATATTTTTTAATCTATAGACATTTTACTTTTACAAAAATAATTAAAAAAAAATTATGAATCTTTGAAGGATACGGAAGTCAAATTTATATTTACCTAAAAGATTGACTATTAAATGAATTAAAACCTAATAGTGAATAAATCTGAATGATTGGTAATAATAAAAAATGTTTAAAGTCAATTATAAAAGTATAGAACTAAAGAAAACTTCGATGTTTGTTCAATATTGTGAGACACAAAATTAACAAAGTTTAAGTTGTAATAAACAAATTCAATTGTTACCTTTATTTCAGCAGTTCCCCCGTTGACATGATAGATAAAATTTATAAAAATTAAACGAAACACCAATTCAAATCTACTCATAATGTTATGTATAATATAACTTCTGTGTGATAAATCGTGAAATGTACAGTTTTATTTATTTACTAAACACGTTCGCACAACAAAACAAAACTTCTATCAACAGTGCTAGGTGTCAAAATATTTTTCAACACCATATCGGCATTTGTTGAGTAACTATGTTAAACTATAATAAATGTAGTTATCGAGTGATATTTAAATAAACGTGGAGACGTTGGAAGCCGGACAGCGTTGTGAGTTGAATAAAATAGAAATAAGGAATAGTTCCCGGTGCGGTGCTCACAAGCAAAAAGCGCACACGCACTCCGCCCACCGTACGGCTTTTTGTTTCCTCCGTCATTATGCAGTTTATAATAGTGCTGTTACTCAACCACATAATATACGGTTATCACTAAATAAATACTATTTTGTTTATATCCACATTTTTTTCATTTTTCTTTTCATTTTATGTAATATTTATCTGTATTTTACAAGAAACATGAATTTTACATTAAAACAAAAAAACTTAAATAAGACGGTTTTATTATCGTAATAACACATAATTAAGTAAATAAATTTAAAGATTTAATTTATCTTAAATTTTAAACTTTAACGACTTACAATATATTTATTGTTTTCAATAAATTTTAGTATCTGTACTGCCATTGACAAGTAATTTGTTACATCTGTTACATAGAAGTTTGATTAAGTACAAACTTATAAAAAAACAGTAAATATTTAACAAATATATATTTTATCTATTAACTACGAACCAAGGAGGTACATAAAAATTTCAATCGTACCTTTGCCGAGAAAATGAACCCGGAAATAAATACTGTGGATATCATGGACAACGGATAACCCTTTATAAAAAGCTCTCATTGCATTCGTAAAACTTGATAGAACATGTTAAAACACAATTATGAAGGATTACCTAGAGATGTAGCTTGATCATCAACGATTAGTGAATGAAGAAAAAGATATTAGTTAAGGGCTTAAGATTTAGAGAATGCTCCGCTTTTTAACGAACGGTAAGCTTTGAATTTTGTGCCTGTGAACAAAGGCGTGCAAGTCCACCGAGCATGGCACCTTAAAAATAGAACAGCTCGGAATATGATTGTAGCAGAAACAGATGTGTTTGGCCACGACCCTGTCATGAGAAAGAACAATTAGAAAGATATTGCTGGAGACTAAAATTTACCATGCTACCATAATCAAGTCTGCTCCATAATATGACAATTAAAAGTTCAGTATACACAATTTTGTAACTTATATGTTATGTTAAGCTATGGTTCATTGTTCATGATTTTCAAAATAAATATATTTTACCTAAATCCTCTTTTTATTTCAATTTCAGGTCAACTAGACACTTATAAAGTAGTACACTAATAAAGAAGTACATAATTTTAATCTATTAGAGGGACTGGAAGGTAATGTCACTTTGTTAAGATTAATTTACATGACTACATTTTTAACAAGATTTTATTTCTAATCAACAATATATTCACCTTTGTAATCAACAAACTTGCTATGTAATATACAAAATTTTAATTCCGGAGTGATAAGAAATCAATCAGTTTTTCTGTAAAATAAGTCAAATGAAACAATTTTACTTTCCGGTCCCTCTAATATTTCAATTAAATGCTCAGACTTAACAATATTTGTTTTAGCAGCAGCATTGTTAAATTATGTTTAATTTCACTTAAATAATAATTATAAAAATGTTAGAGACTAACTTCTCATCAATAGCAGATAAAATGCTTATTATAAGTTTGTTATCTATTGCTATGAAGTTTTGTGTTATATTATAAGTTACCTTTTATAATCATTTTAAATATAATTGTAAGTCTGAAAATACCTGCATTTGATTTTAAAATAACCACCATAAGCATTAAATGCAGTATATGCTAGTTTTGGTGTAAAAACAATCTTGCTTATATTAACATATCTATTTATTTACTATAAATGAAATTAAATGTCTATTCTACCAATTAAAAAATTGTATAGAATTGATTTTTTAGAACTGATTCATAGTAAATAAATTCAAAAACTCAGTAAGGTGTTGAGATTTTTCATGTAACTTCTTACTATATATATACTATAATCTTTAGACATATCAAACCTTTTTCATCCTGCCTTAAGTCTGGCAACAAATTATAAACACTGAGTTTTTTTTTATCTCAATGTTATTTATTTAAAAAAAATATTTTTTATTTCCTTAGCTAATATAATTTTTTGTGGTGACCTTAAATATTTCATTTACATTTTAAAAAAAATACTTCTAGGTTAATGTTTTTTAAAATATACATTAAAATACCTTGCAGAGCACAATATAATCCATTTATATATACATCAACTATATGTAAAGTAGTTTTATTGCGAGGGCAATAATTATTAAACTGTTCAAAAGTAAGATGACTTTGATCCTTTTTACTACTGTTTATTGAACAAGGAGTTGTTAGTGCCTTAAAATTTTGAAATAAGATCCATCAGTAAAAAATAAAATTTCTTTGTTTTATTCACATTAAAAGTAGTAGATAAGTTTTTAGGATGAGATACATTATTTTTTAACATTATCAATTTAATTTTTTAAGTGAAGATTTGTAATTGGATTCAGTTTAACACAATAAATCATACATTTTTCAAAAATTTAATCCTTCATGGATGTAACACATGTAATAAAGTTCAAGTCAAAAGTTAAAAATATGTTATTAATATCTTATTATAGTAATCAAGAACTTTTTAATTGATGAAAATGTTCCGCACTTTTGATTTGTTGACTTTTTTACATTTATGATATGATAATTGTTAAATTTCATTTAAAAGAGCAGCTGTTCACTTTCTGGCTGGTTCTTGTTAACAGATCAGCATTCAGATCCAGTGGTAGCTTACCGTTTATAATGTTAAAATAGATGATGATGTAGCACTTAAAAATCCATTTGAATGTATATATTTTGAATTTGAATTTAGAATTGCAATAAAAGCATATGGAAACATATTAGTCTTACATATTCGATATTCAAAACTATATAGTGATGTAACAGTAAAAATATCTTTTAAATATTTTTAGACAGTTTTTTTTTTTATTTTACCTATTTGTTTTTATTTAATTCGTCGTTATTTAACCTCATGAAATTTTAGGATTAGATTGTTATTAATATATAAATGAATGTACTGAAGATACACAAATGAAAATACAAAAATATATGTTTTTTTTAAATTATTTCTTTGTTTTTGTCGAAAGCCATGTTATTTATACATTATTTGGTCTAAAAAACACTTTGAAATAACTAAACTAATGGTCTGAATTAAAGCTTCCTGTACCTTCAAACTAAGGTAAAAAATATGTTAGGAGGACCGGAAAAAGACATTACTCTTTTCTGTCGATATATTTTACAGAAAAACCGATTAATTTGTTACCGTCCTGGCATTGATTTTGTGTACTAGATGGCAAAAAGTTGTTGATAACGAAGTTAAATATATTGTTGATTAGAAATAAAACCTTGTTAAAAATTTAGTCGTGTGAATTTATCTTAAGAGAGAGCGTCATTACATTCCGGCCCCCTAATAGTTTGTGTGTTATGCTCCTTGAAACAATGTTATATAATAAATTATTCTCATTTGAATTTGTCTAATGATTTCGTGAATGTCTCAATTCTCGATTTGATATTTTCAATCTTAGGATATGTCGAAACGGAGTCCTACATTTATAATCCATTATCTTTGACCACTAAGCCATAAATAAATAAAAAAAATTTGGCATGGTGAAAAGAGATAGAAATAGTGTGAGAGAGAAATGAAGTTACACGATCACTTATTATTATTACATATGACAACATTTGTGACAACACTGACAGTTGACATTTTTAACTAATTTTATGGTTTATGTCTTTGATATTGGTAATGAAGTCGTCTTCTAAAACAAAAATAAATAGTATTTGCCTAGGAAAGCTTTTTTATTCCTACATAAAATTAAATTACATTTATCTTATTGGTAAAGAAATTCTAATCCTTTATATTTTAAATCAAAGATCATTTTAAGTGATAATAATCATCATTTCAGCTGTAATACGCCCACAACTGGACATAGGCTTTGCCCAAAGATTTTGTAAAGGACCAAATAGAAGCGGCCTTTAATTTTAACAACGTGGCCTGTCCGAGCCGTGGGTTTATTAACTGCTTTCACTATATTAAAGTATATTACAATAGAAACTCGATCGATGGGAGCTTTCTCGAATAAGGTTATGCTTGGAATCCTTGGAGCCATGTATTAGGGAGACCGGAAAGTAATGTCGCTTTCTTAAGTTAAATTCACACGACAACATTTTTAACAAGTTTTTACTTACAATCAACAATATATTCACCTTCGTTAACAATAACCTTTTGTCATCTAGTATAGAAATCAAACAGTTTTTCTCTAAAATATTTTTTTTAAATCAACTCAATTTGATTGTAATTTTTATTAAGTTTGATTCTATTTATTTATTATCACCACACTTGGTAGACGGGTTGGCGATCGCAGTCTGGTATTATGGTACGCAGAGGATGCTGTTGCTCCTCCTCTGGAATTGGATTGAATGGATTTTCCAAGGTTTTTTGTGTAATTTCCCATCTTAGCCTTTCTAAAATTCTCCACCCCCTATGTAATATATACATTCTTTATATTAAACAGAAAGGTTTAAACATGTGTCATGTTGATTTTTGAATGCATTCTCTGAAAATTTATTTTTGAGTAGTGGCAATTCTATATAATTATAGCACAAATTGTGAATTATTTAAGATTGTATCTCGGGAATCGAACTTGCTACCTACCATCACACGTCTCAGTGCTCTGCCAGGATATCACTGCTCTTGTTTAAATAATCTTATATATATAGCATTACTAATTCAGCCTTCCACAGTTATATTATTTACGCGCTAATTTTACATATGTATTAGGGGGACCGAAAAGTAATGTCGTTTCTGTCGACATATACAGAAAAATCAATTAATAGTTACCTTTCCGGCATTGATTTGTATACTAGATGGAAAAAGGTTGTTGATAATGCAGGTGAATATATTGTTGATTAGAAAAAAAAAACTTCTTAAAAATGTAGTCGTGTGAATTTAACTTAAGAAAGCGACTTCACTTTTCAGTTCACCTTATAAATAACAGAGAATGATTTACAAACATTATAGTGCATAAGAAATGATTTAACCAAAAAAAAAAATCAGTTTTATTTGAACGCATCAATAACTTTAAATTCAATTCGAAATTTAAATTATATTTTTATAACCTACAATAAAATTTTGTAACACGCGAACGTGTTCGTTTCAACTATGTTACATTTGAACCGGACGAGAAGTCATATAAATAAACGTTCGAGAAATTGCTGTTTCATAACTGTGTTGTTAATTCTGTTATGTTTAGTGAACTGTAGGCATAGGAAGAGGAAAGCGCATTATCATAGAACGAATAGAAAAATTACTTCGGCTGCAACTAAAACTCTTTGCATGCAAATTGATAATACATTAAAAGGTAAAGTTCTAGCAGTAACAGCATATGGACTGGTAGACGCAAGGTTTCTCCTATTGAAGTCACGTCGGCGACGCCACCAGTCCATCAGGTCCCCCTAAATGTTTTGCGTATTTTGTTAGGCTTTTTTGAGTTTTGTACAACACCCACGTGGTGGACAGGTTGTTATAAATCGATGGATACATGCCGATTTCAATCGATTCTTTTATAGGGTCCTATAGAAGTCATACACGACAGTGGAAATTCTACTCAAATGCTGTTTATGATGGTAGACCTAGTGTATATCAAAATTATATCAGCTACATAATGGCGAAAAACTAAGATATCTTCTCTGTGAGTAACAGAGAGTAATTTGTAGTAAAAAATAATGTGTTTGGCACTAATCGGTGTAACATAACTCCTGAAGATGCCCCGTGGAATGGTGAAACACGCGTTGAGTAATTTGGCGGTAGCGGTTGTGTGATTCGCATTGTTTGCCGCATACGCATTTATCAGCGGGCTGGCGGGCGGTGCACTTTGTTGCACGACTACCACTGCATGTGCGGAAGTGGCTAAATATTGG
The DNA here is from genome assembly GCF_028537555.1 of Battus philenor. Lineage (NCBI taxonomy): Eukaryota > Metazoa > Arthropoda > Insecta > Lepidoptera > Papilionidae > Battus > Battus philenor. The sequence goes on from NW_027181661.1 coordinate 17,917,620, forward strand.
TCCTTTTCTTACTTAGAATGGACTTCCGCAAGGTAACACCTGATTCCATTAAATAATAAAAAATAATTTATACTATTTTTTTTAATCTTATGGTCTGTTAAGTGTAAGACAGGCGGACGGTCAATTGGCACACTTATTCGTTAGGATATTCAGGTGTGGTTCATCGGTGGTACACGCCCGCCCATAGAGGTTATACTAAAGGAGGTTCTAGTGTAGATATAGAACTAATATGATATATGTAACTTAAGGAAGGTTTAGTTACATGGAACTTTTAACCCTTCGTTTGCCGTAACATGGCGTGTGTCAGTGTCAGGGAACGAATTTTCTGTCTGTGATCCTGTGGTCTGTAGTGCATCCAGTGCATCCATTCGATATAATGTAGCCTACCTTATTTCGGACAGATCTGACCAGTACGCACCCGGTGAGTTTCAATAGATATGTCCATAGAAAATGGCACTTGATAACATTTGAATACTTTATTAATAAATGAAGTAAGTTGGCGTCTGACTGACTCCCATGATCAAGACATTGTCAGTGAGGTTTTTAGAGTTTCATTTCCGCTCTGTGATCTTGCAACAAATGTTACTAGACATTCCTACTCCAGTTGTACTATGAAGTTCTCGCGAAGGTGGCAGCTATACCTTTGTAGAGGTGTAAAGTGTTTTGTGTCCAGCCTGAGACTGCAGCGTGGAGATCTAAGGATCTGGACCCTACCTTGGATCGCCCGCACTGTTCGGGATCAGGGGGTAGAAGGCCACTCTTTTATATATATATATGGTCCCTGCTGTTGGTGACCTCTTGTTCCCCTATCTCGTGTGGGACAGGGACTTTTTAATTCTAGTAATTTATTCATTTCTTTTTTTTAATTATTATCATTCTTCTCTTTCATATCATCTTATCTGTCGTACTATTTCTTTCATTCTACAATTTTCCCATTTCATTTCATTCCATTAGCCATACATTCATCCTCAACCACTACATTCTAGGTTTCCCTACCATTCTATTTTGCAACATTATTTATTTTTACCTACTGCATTTATTACCACCCTCCTGCAGTAGCTGAAGGCCACTCTTAGAAACGGATAGTTGATAAATTTAATTCTTTATTACATTTCCAGCGCGTCACAAAACTTGTTTCCTGCGACCGGACACCGGTCCATGCAGAGCTGATCTGATTCAATGGTATTATGACGTGAAACAGGGCCGATGCTACAGGTTCTTCTGGGGCGGTTGTCAGGGTAATGGTAACAGGTTCGAAACCAGAGATGCATGCGTACAGTATTGCAAGCTAAACACTTCCGTCCCTATATGTAAGTGTTTACCTTTTTGTGTGATAGTCTTTCAGGAAAACTTTTCTGGAAGAACGCTGAACATTTCATCCTTGTTTATCACATTGCCAACTTGATTTAGAGTAACAATATGGTGCAGCATTTAGCTATGTAGCTCTATCTATACAAGCATTACTTATTTTCCGTATGGAAGTCATGAGTTTAACTTAATATTACAGTCTTTCATTAATTTAGGATACATAACCTGTCTTAACTCATAAGGTTCTATACCTTAAGTAGCACTAACCTGATCAGGCTTCGATGGAACTTAACTGGACTTAGCAAAACCGCATGTTCGGCTTATAGGTGATAATTTTTTTGGTTTCTAAGAAACTTTTCAGATTTGCAGAGACTGTTGATTTTCTATAGGATTCATATTGGGGAATGCTTGCGAAACTATACGACATGCGAAACCTACCCACCACACTCTTTTTTCTATAGGAAGGTCGACTCACCACCCTTTTTTTAATGGCCTCCGCTATTTGGGGTCTTCCGTTCCCCTATTTTATTTATGGGACAGGGACGTTTTTATCTTTTAATGATTCACTCTCTTTTCTTTTATATTTCCGTCCTCTTCTGTCAAACTTCACATGATCTATCTTTATTCTATTTACATTCTACAATTTTTATCTTTCTTTTACTTACTTTCTACCGTTCATTCATCGCGTCACTTCCTTCGCCTCGTTCCTTACAGCTTTTGGTTTTCGCATTATTTTTACTTTATCCTATATTCTATATTACGTTACATTTTATCACAGATTACATAGTTTTTGTTTTATTTACTTTATAATTATTTCTAATTGCTTTTGGCTACTACCTATATTAGTTTTCTTTACATTTATTACATGTTTTGCTTTTTTTTGGCTTATATTAATGAGTTGATGATGTCCTCACTTATTTTATTACTCAACCTGCTTTCGAAATCGTACCAAAGTCCTCCGAATGATGGACAGTGGGCTACAAGGTTTACCACGGTCTGGTCCACGCCCGGTTCACAGAAGTTCACGAGGGGTTCTCCTTGAGCTTGGACCGGTAAAGGTACTCAGAGAACCTCCCGTGCCCCGTGAAGAGATGGACCAAGACCGCGTCCACCTCGACACTGCGGAGCACGGGGTAGGCTGTGACGGCGTCCGGGAAGAATTTCCGTGTTGACTCACCACACTTACACGGTGAAGTTCCCTTGAAGATTTATTAAACGCTTTATTTCTACGTTTCTGACTAATCTGTAGGCTTTTAAAAATTTCAAATTCTATTCATCTCCTCATTTTCATCGCCTTCCTACAAAAATACTAAAGGTTTACAGGTAAAGAATACTATTTTAAATTTTTTTAATATCTCTTTCAGTGGAAATACCCCATTATTGCTCCGTTAAATTCGACTACGGCAATTGTTTCGGACACTTCTATCGATGGGGATGGGACAGCTTCACCAAGTAAGACATTATTATTGACTTTTTTTTATCAAATTTGGCATAACGTTATAGGTACTTTATTACACTATCTTCTCTCCAGGACTAGTATTAAAATATAAGTAACAATATCGTCTATTTAAAAAGATTACAACGTAAACCTTGAGAGTTATAAGTTTTTTTTTCGATAGGACTCTGACTACTGCCCAAATGGCATTTGCAGATTCCACGGGTATGAAGTGGCAGGGGGTAGAGTGCGTCTAGCTTACCACCTCTTTAAAAGTAGCAAGGCTTGCAGGCTCCCGGGAGAATCTGGTAGAGACTCCGAGCTAGATCGCTTCGGTGAATCTTCCATGGAGTGACTAAGCTTAAAGGCCCCCACTAGGGGACTTCAACTTAGGCTGGCAACAGGGGCACTCGAGAAGACCGAATCATATTATGGTTTTCAAGAAGCAGTATGATACTTATGATACTTGATAGAGTCGATGGAAGTCGGAGGCAGTTTATCGGGGGGGGGGGGGGGGTGTCAGCTTTGAAGATGGAAGTCTATAGGCTGAACAGAAGAAGAGTCCACATAGATTTCCAATACGATTGCTGGGAAGTGGAGAGTATAGTCTCGAGGAACATGACCATTTTTCCATGTTATAGATGGACGTCTAACTCTGATCTAATCTCTCTCTATTTCGCGCTATGAGCCTCTCCAACTTACAAATATTATACCACCTCTCTTATTTTCAGGACCTGTAAGAGATATCTATACTCAGGATGCGGCGGCAACCAGAACAACTTTCAGACACGCGACGAATGTTTGAATAATTGTCTGAATCCGCCCAACAATACATTGCAGGGCCTTCGCACACTCACCACATGTATACCATTGAATTTTATTGCGGCATGAATAATTATGGTAACTCTACTCTGGTAGCTCAGTGGTAGAGTACTTAGTCAATGCCACTGCTCACAAAAATACCAGGAAACGTACCAGCAGAGTCATCTGCGTACCATAATACCACAATGCAATTGTCAAATCTCCTGTCAAGTGTGGCGACATCTACACATTCCTCGTCTACCGGCTAGTAGTACTAACTCGACACAAGAGAAATGCTATTATAAGTTAACACAAGCAACGAATCTCCTCGCACTTGATCGTAAATCTGATTCTGTCCACATACTAAAACTGTAGTTTACTTTGTGCATATTGTAAAACCACTATCTAAATACATACAATTCATTTACTTATTGTCGTTTTATTTATTATATCTGGCGTGAAAATATAGTGAGTAAGAAAAGAACTAATATACCATCGCTAATTCACTCAACACGTGTTTCCACCTTCCACGAGGCATCTTTGTGGTCTTGCGTCGTCATCTTTGTAGGTAGTTGTGTTTCGCATTGTTTGCCGCACGCGCATTTATCAGCGGGCTGGCGGGCGGTGCACTTCATTGCACGACTACTGCTGCATAGCAGAAGTAGCTATATATTAGTCCCTTTCTTGCATAGGATGGACTTTCGCAAAGTAACGCCTGAATATAGATTCATATATATATATATAATATAGATATATAGTCACTTTTGTAATACTGTGTTCAAAAATGTGAATTTTTGTATAATGTAAATTTTTCATTTATTCTTCCAAATTGATTTCATCTCCTTCAGTGTAATCTCTGCCAGATGAAGCGCAGTTTTGTCAACGATTATTCTGGTACACGAAACGGTCGTGTTTTTTATATAACCTTAAAGACTTTTGATTCCGTTTTTAACTCCTCAATCGTGTAAAAAGTGAGTTTGCTGAATAGCTAGAAGTGGCACGGAGCTAAATTAGACATTTTTTTTTAAATTCTAATTTGTATCTCTAGTGTTTTGTTTAGGATATTTTTTTCGCGTTTACTGCACACAAACAGTTGGGAGAGGGTTGCCACTATTTGCTATGAATCTTTCTTCTCCCAGCTGCGAGTCATGACAGCGTTTTATTATTATTTACAATTTTTCTTATGGGTAAATACACTTAAAGCTTTTACTTCTTATATAAATAATTCCCATGTCACGATGTTAGTTACCGTACTCCTCCGAAACGGCTGGACCGATTTTTACCAAATTTTATATGCGTATTCAGTAGGTCTGAAAATCGGCTATTATCTATTTTCCATACCCCTAAGTGATAAGAGTTGTTCACCCTTAAAAAAAGATTTAAATTTTTTTAACGAAATTTTTTGTTTTTATATTTTTATGATACAGCATACAAAAATACATACAACTCTAAATTTTTACCCTTCTACGATCAACCCTTATTTTTTACTTGCAAATTAAAAACATTATTTTTTTTGCAAAACAACGTTAGCGGGATCAGCTAGTAATTATATATTAGTTGGTGCATTATTTTATTTCAAGTCGCTGCACAAATGCTACAAATGCTACAAACCGGCCAACTCATCAAAAGATTCTGCCGTAAATTTTTTCCTGAGGAGGTCCTGTAAGTTTAACGGAGGTATATTAAGGTTTTCACATAAGGTCACGTCATTACGTCTTTAAATTAGATGAAATCAGTGGTTGCGGAACAATATTAGTCTGGTTTTTGGCAAAAAAAAAGTCGCGATAAACCAATGCAGTATAACATAGACTATTCAAAGCTTGAGGAGTTTGATACACAAAACATCTTTTATAATGGTTTGTTCTGAGCCGAATGATATTCCAACTTTTTAAAAACAGATGTAAAAAGTTTAATTATCGTACGAATTATACGTGTTTTTGTCAATAGCGTCATGTCATAGTTGGTGTCAAAATCGCTCGATTTTTTAAAACAAAAAGCACCAAATACCTCCTTACATATCGTTTTGCAAAACTCGTATTCGCCTGATTTCCGTGCGATTTCTGAATATTTAGCAAACTAAAATACGGAGCCCCATTTTGACACGATTAGAGATATAAAAACGGAATTGAAGATCTTAAATACATAGCTATACAAGAAAAAGACAATTCCGATTGTTACGAGAACTGGAAAAAGTGTTGGAGAAAATATGTTTTACCGGACGAGTATTACTTTGAAGGGGATGAAATTGATTTGGAAGAATAAATAAACATTTTACATTTTATAAACAAATTCATCTTAATTTTTTATCAAATTGTTATGCAATAAATTATTCAGTACGTGTAAATGTAAAATTGAAAAAGCGCCTGTCATAATCAAATAGCAAATATGTTTTACACGAATTTGCTGAAACTTTTTGATCAAAGTGTCTCGCCTTTAATTGTTTAGTTATATACTTATATAATGATTACAAAAACAAATGCTATGCTGCTTATTAATATTTTAAATTCCATTTTTTTAATTAACACCGCACTGTTATGCCTTGATTTATGAAACTACAATATAATCTATTATGAAATATAAATTTAACTTTTGGAAATAATTTTTTATTACTATATTTTACTAGCAATTGCAAATTCAATTTTGTTTTACGGTTATAAAATACAGTTTTATTTAAAATAAAATATTTCATTCCGTTTTTAAATTTCATTACCTGAACTCAATATCGAAGATGGTGAAATATTTTGCATATTATATCTGTGTGATAATGGCAATACTAATCTGTATACATTTTGCTAGTGCTGTGAGTATTATCGATAAATATTAAATTGTATGGATTTTAAGTTTAATGAGAAAATACGCTAAAAATTTTTTTTTGAAAGGAAGTATGACATGAAACAGAACATAATAACAGCGTTATTATTTTCTATTATAAATAAATATCTTTACATAAAATGCACTACATCATTATACGTTACAAATTTAAAAAAAAATTGATATATGATTAATTTTATTATAGCGTTTAGAACAAAAACATATAGATTTTGTATCAAATTAAACAACAAAAAAGGATGTTTTTTAGTATTAAGCAAAATCAAAATTTTAGTATTGTTAAATAATTAGCTTTGCCATATGCTTATTTTGAAATTTCCGAATTTTTATTTAAATTTTTTATCAATGTATATAGCCGCCAAAATAATTCCGCCATCTTGTATTTCATGTATATCATTTCATATCAAAGTTCGAAGAACGAATGAAGGGATTGAATCAGATGATCAAAAATTCCATACAACGTGTCAAAACACGTTTAAGCAAATTATTGTCGCCTGAGAAACTGAGCAATGATCGAATTTTGTTATCAGTGCATTAAAAACATATTCAAGATTTTGTTTATTTATTTAATACTATATTGATTTAGAGTTGGTTGTGTTTGGTGGAAAATTTTAGTTTTTTAACATGTCACGCCAGTACAAACACCACTACACTACACAGAATGATTGACTATAGATATAAAAGCTATAAAGGAGTGAATGGTTGTGCCATTAGCTACCAGTGAAGTGCTATCTCTGTCCCACACTACTTATGTGACGTTTTGTCAGTCGATTATTTCGTGCGACAGAGATAACGCGCTTTAATAAATTTGGCGATTGTCTCTTTTTAAAGGTCGATGTGCAATATTTATAGCCGGGTATTGTACTATACCTTTTTTAAAATCCATGATATCGAAAATAATAAACAGCATTATTATAATATAATAAGAAAAAGCGTTATAAAATGCGTATAACAAAATATTAGAATTAATTTTTGTTTATTATCTGTTCCTCCTACATATAGCCAGATGTTATTGGCCTGTCCAATTATTTTTTTTGAAAAATCAATAATCGGAAATAGGCCTAAATCTTTATAGTTCTTGCTGACAAATGAGCTAGATATACGCTTCTATAAAGGTTTTACCCCTGTAACCTATCCTGTGACTTCCAATTATATAAGGATTCATCACAATATATCTGATACAATTAGATTTAAATATTTGAAATTTGGTAGAAATATACCTTTCAAAGAGTGGAAGTCAGTTAAAAACTAGTTTCATTAAAAACGCATACATTGAAACTATAGTATATATGGATATAAATCTTGGTACGAATATATTTGTGTTTGGTATCTTAAAAATATAGAGATATACAGAGGGGTCTGTAGGAGTAACATTACGTCATTCAGCGGCGTATCGAAAAGGGGAATTTCACAGAAACATTATTCTTTATTTATACCGGTATTATGGCAACAAAATTACGCCATCGAAAGCGGGGCATCGAAAAAGGGAATTCCATAGAAATACTCGTAAAATTTTTCATTTTAATCGATATAAATACGGGCGAAGCTGGAATGAATATACTCCAAAACACACTAATCTGATCAGAAATAAAGCTTGCGCCATATTATTAAGGCTTTATCTCTGCCTTAGCCCTTCAAGTAAGCTGTCTCCCAGACATAAACTCCTCATCTATAAGACCTGTGTAAGACCTGTGTTCTCTTACGCAAGTGTGGTCTTCGCACTTATACTTACATACTTCAACCTCAGTACACGTCAGCACCGCTTCAACCGGCTTGAAACCGGCGCGAGGTGGTTTCAACGTAACATCGACCTGCACAATGACCTCAAACTATAAACCGTCCAAAAGTTCTTCCAGGTGTGCTTAAGAGCATACTTTGAGAAGGCCTCTTCCCACCCCAACCCCTTTATAGAGTTCTACACTCGCTACTCCTCCAGCACCTCCTACAGAAACCTCGTAAGGCGTACTAAAGACAGATACTGAGGACTGGCTATTTATTGTTCTATTGTTTCTGTTGATGTTAATGCTGTTAGCCCTAAGGCTTTTACAGCTTCATCGGTACTGAGTTCACGGAGCGGAAGGGTTCGTAAACTAGAAGGACCGGGTACCCGCGAACTCTTGTTTTACGCGGCACTCCCTCTTAAAGTGTGCGAGAGGGACGTGCGAGAGGGACGCCAAATGGAGCGCCCTCATTCGCACATATAAATAGAAGTTACTAATCTAAATAAAATCACTCTCAATTGAAATGTCTCTCTTTAACACGTTCACTGCGGGCCCAATTTTGAAGAACTTTCAGCTGGTGCGGCTGAGATCGAATCAGCCTCAAGCTGAACTTCCTAGTAGTGCGGTTGAGGCCTTTTCTGCCTCATGTTCATCAATATTTTTTTACAATATTGAGTCAATGCTTCGCAGACATAAAGAAAGCTATTGTCTTTGTCATACCTCATACGGTTGAGTGTAAACAGCCGCCGCACTAGAGAGAAAACACGAGTTTTACGCGCCGCACCAGTGCAAAGTTTACCATGAGGCTGAATCGACCTCAAGCCGCAGTGAACGTGTTAAACACGCAACACTAAATCGGTGACCTAAAACAGCTGCCAACGCCAGAACGGCCTTACGGATCCTATCGCAAGGGTAACACAACCCACTCGACACACACCACACGCTTCCACCAATCCACTGACGTCCACAAAACGTGTGCGATGTACAAATGCCAAGTACAACACTCTCCACCGACCGAAACGTAAATAACATCGGCCACCTGATCCCATCGTGGCGAACAGTCTGGGCGATCCGAGGTAGGATTAGTATCCTTCTTTAGATTGCCGATTGGTCCACGCTGCACTACAATTTTCACTACACAAACTACAACAAAGACTCGACCAGGTAAGCCTGGTCTTAACTGCCTCATCTTCCATCACAGTGTCCAACGCATGTTCGGAAAGCCGAATGCTATAGTTTAGTATAGTTCACGGACCCTTCTGTTCCGTGAACTCATTTCCGATGAAGCTGTAAAAACCTTATGGCTAAAAGCAAAAACATTACAGAAACAATACAATAAAATGAATAAACACACTTCTACTTAGGGATTCCTGTTGGTAACATCAAGACAAATCGGCCCTAGGAAGAATCCTACAGGTTTTACGAAATCACGACCAAAAAAGGCTATATGTATTTGGCATCTTGCATAATAGTTTTCGTACCGAATTTATTATCAAATTGATATTGTACCAGAAATGATTTCTGTGTACCGGATATTTAATTCCATGAAATCTAAAAAGAAGATGATGGACATATTAGTAAATAATGTGTAGATCAAGGTTGCCAACCTTTTTTCACATGTCATACCATAACCTTTCTATAAATTCTTACGACGTCCTATGTAAGATACATAATTGTTATATTAAAGTGAAAGGATTCTTTTTTGTTCCCCATTGGGAGGGGGGGGTGCTCTCGTTCTCCTATCTTTGGGAAGGACAGGGTCGTTTTTTATCTCGTCTTTTTTTAATTTCCATTCTCTTCTGTCATTGTTCACATAATCAATCATTCCATTCATTCTTTCTACAATTCATGCTATCTTTCACTTTCGTTCTATTTCTCTTTCATACATCGCCTTCTTATTTTTCTATTTTACAATTATGTTTACATTATTTTGCATTTTTATTAAACACTGTTTTACTTGTTTGTTTTTGTAACATGTTTATATATTACAAAAATCGAGAAATGATTTGAAATTTCCTCTGAATCCTCCGAATTCGGGTTTTCGGCTAAGAGGTGGACCACGATCTGATCCAGGCCTGGTTCACTAAAACACGAGGAATACTCCCTGAGCTTAAACCGTTGATGATACTAAGCGAAAGGATTGAACACGTGTCCAGTACATATTTGATTTGCCCTCTTAATAATTAATTTATCCACCGTGGGCCCCACGTTGGGAAAAACTGGGCTAGACGATTATTAGTTAACTAAGATATGATTTATTTCATTTCAGTGTACGGTATGTGGTGGCAAGGTTTCAAATGGCGATCCAGAATCGAAATTTTTGAAAATAAAATTACCGAAAAGAAAGTTTGCGTATCGTGTCACTGGTCAAACTTCGCCGTATTAAATATCGATATATCATATTTTCTACATCAATAAAACTGGAATATTATTAAATTTACAAGACATTGTTAAATATATTAACGGTAAGTTATATTAAACAGGGTGAACGGGAGGTGAAGAAAAATAAACAACATGCAAACAGAAGAATGAACAGTCCGACGACATTATCACCGAAGATAAAAGAAATCTTCTCTCAATTGAAAGACAGCAGCCTTTTAAAGAAGAAAATAAATTATAAAATTCTAATGAAACAGTTGAAGGAAATCTTTCATACAACCTCAACCACGATATGCTCTAGATGTCAAGTGAAAAAATCCTAAATGAGTATTAACTTTGTAAAATTCACAATACAACTCTGATTGGTATTCAGTTTTTTTTTCTCATTTACTGCCGTTCACTTTTGTGATGAAACACCACCGTCAGCATTTTCATCACCATTACAACTGTACACTTAATTAGAGAATTCTATCCTATTTAATGGAATCAGGCGTTACTCGCCTCGCGGAAGTCCATTCTAAGTAAGAAAAGGACCAATATTTAGCCACTTCCGCACATGCAGTGGTAGTCGTGCAACAAAGTGCACCGCCCGCCAGCCCGCTGATAAATGCGTATGTGGCAAACAATGCGAATCACACAACCGCCACCGCCAAATTACTCATTACGTGTTTCACCCTTCCACGGGGCATCTTCAGGAGTTATGTTACAATGATTAGTGCTAAACACAGAGTCAAAGTCTATCCTGTCTATATCTACGTCCGCGCTGTGTTTACCGATCTGTGGTCCCCAGAACTTTGAATCCCAAGTGGCTATCAGCTCTGCAAGTTATGTGGGCTGCCACTGCCACTTTATCTTCCCAAATCGCTGAACTACGCTGGTTGCTTTCCTTCGTCTACCAATCTGCGTACTATAGCGACAGTTGTAGACCGAATTGCAGCCTGCTTTCAAGTCTCTTGTAGTTAAAAGGTAAACAATTAGACGTGAGTTCAATACAATCTCTTATTTAACACTGCCTGTACACGTAAATACGGCAACACAAAACAAATAGGTTTTATATGATTTCGAAATTAAAAACACTGAGTAGGTATTACAATTAAATGATATTTAGTTTTGGAATAAAATTCTGTGAATGTTCAAACGTTTTTGTTCATCACCAGGTGACTATCTATCTATTTCCATATGTATCTCTATCTCTTTCGCATATTAATCTTACACATAACCTATGCGACTCAAGACACTACAGTATGCAGAACTTTGGTAGGGCGTATATTTTGATATCGTTGTACAATCAGGAAATCATTACAAGAAAACATATTGCTTTTGCGACAGTATTTTCTTGTAAAAAATATAAAATCTTTACAATACTTGTATATTAATATAGTGTTAATAAATACAGTTCCTCAGGAAAAAAATGTATACTCATATACTACATAATTAGGTTAAGCGAATACTGCGATATAAACACCAGTGATTTTAAGCTTTCGTGCCATTCCATTTTTTTTACTCGTGGGGAAATCCTGTATGGGATACCCTGGGTCATGGGTTAACGAAAGGGTTTTGTCAGACTCCAGGTAAAAACCCACGGTCTTCTTGAATGCCTTTTGTTGATACTACGGGTAAGCTTTCGCATACTGCCGCAGTTTCAACGGTGATGACCCAGTGCATCGACTCCTTACTTGCGGCGGATCACCTCGAATCCGTCGCAATGGCCATGCTAAGGGGGTTGGAGAAAAGCGCGGTATAGCACTCTCCGACTTCCAGGTCTTCGACTGCGGATGGGGAGCTCACATGTTCTTTCTCTCTCCCTCTCCGCAGGCTCCTTCTGCGACATCACTGTTTCAGAGAAGGTTATACCAGCGCTTCATGACTGCTCTTTTTGTACCATCACATTACGAAGCCTGGTAACGAGAGACCATTCCCTACAGTATCGGTGAGTTCTCGGCGCAGCTTCCCAAGCTGTACACTCCTCAAGCGTGTGCTGTGCTGTATCCTCTTCGCTGTCACAATGGTGGCATATCGTCGACGGTTCCCTGTCTATGCGACACAGGTACTTGCCAAAGCATCCATGCCCTGAAAGCACCTGCACCATCCGGAATGTTAGAGCACCGTACCGCCTGTTCGTCCAGTTCTCTAGGACCTGCGTTTTGTGCCATGCCATTCCTGTACCTTTATAAAATTCTTACGCCTCCTTAGATAACATAAATAATTTATATATCAAAGCAAAAGGTTTTAATTCGTCTCGAGTCCACTTTCAAATTGCCCTCCTTAAAAACAAAATTGCCACCCTGAAGGGTGTGGGTCTTAAATTGGGATACACTGATCTAGGCGAATAAAAAACTAGATATAACTTAATGTATGTAGGAGCTAGAGGTGTAACATGTGAAAGTTAATTGATTTCTGGTCTGACTTTCTAAGGCATTATTGGAAGGTTAATTTGAAATCTGGTAAAGTAGGGTAAAAACAACCCTTAAACCTTATTAAAGTAGCGCTAAGACATTTTCTACTTGTCGTAAGAGGCGAAAGAGTATTGTGTTTGCGGGCATTGATCAGCAGGTAGGAACGCGAAGTGGTCTCATCTTGCTGCGAGGATGCCGGAGGAGACTTAGCATCGCATATAAATAACAAGCGGCGACGGACTGAGCTCACTATGTGTTTGGCACTAATCGGTGTAACATAACTCCTGAAAATGCCCCGTGGAGGAGTGAAACACGTGTTGAGTAATTTGGTGGTGGCGGTTTGCCGCACACGCATTTATCAGCGGGCTGACGGGCGGTGCATTTCATTGCACGACTACCACTGCATGTGCGGAAGTGGCTAAATATTGGTCCTTTTCTTACTTAGGATGGACTTCCCCGAGGTAACGCCTGATTCCATTAAATGAAGACTTAGCTTCCTCCCAGATGCGAGTTACCTAGGAGATGCCGTCAAAAGAAATCGAAGATGACCATTGAGAAGGTTCTAGCAGGTAGGAATCCCAGGTATCCCTATCCTTATCCCAGAGGACAGGGTGTCTTGGCATCATAGAGAAGATTTACCCCCTGATACAACAAAAGTAGATAGCGGAGTATGGTTGGTGAACGGTAATGCATTGCAAGGTCAACCCAGAACAACATACTCGTACTCATGGAATACAAAGAACTTTCGTCGCAAGTGTAACTCCTGCTATTGCCGTATTTGACACTAAAAAGTTTCAATCTATTTTATATCAAACGTCATATATAATATAAAAAGTTTTGATGTGTCAAAAAAAATTGACCGTCACATTCGGCGTGAACTAAAGAGTAGTATGAGTTAATAGAAAAAAATAGAGAAAAATTCCAAAAAAAAATACAGAGATGTATTCGAACGAATTCCGACCGTATTACATGGTGCTGAGAAAGGAGGAGGAGAAAGGTGACAAGTTCGCGAGAATCAACGTGGAGTTGAAACGTAATGTAATGAAGGAGCCTTTGAATCCTTTCACCAAGAAGACTGTATTCACCCAGACGTATCCTACAATGCTTATTCCTGCAGCGCCAAGGAAGGCCTGCTGTTTTTACTGCACATAATTATAAATAATGCAAAACAACTTGCAGAACACACTGCAGGGAAAAAAGATATCACTTATACAGTTTTTATGCATTTTCTGCTCGAGATATCTAGGCGGCGTGTTCGGTGCACCGGTGCGTTTGATTTGTAACCACAAGATGTCTTCGAATCTCTATTTGTTTTGCTTACAATCATATCAATACGTAGCTAATTATATGACGGTACGTTTCAAAGATTTTCACGAGATGGAAGCCCATGAAAAACCAGCACCACCACCATCAGTTTATGTATTTGATTAAAAATAAACTGCATTTTATTAATCGTTTTTTTTATTTATTTCAAGTCCGTCTAAACTCAGTGTTCCTAATGTGGACACCTAACGACACAGAGATGCCTTAATCGTATTCCAATCAAGTGTAAAGGATTATCCTTTTCCTACCTAATTAAATTTTAAATTATCCTTCCAAAGATGCTTTAGAAAGTAAGTCCTGAAATTAGGTATGTTTTCACTTGTTATACCTCTCGCTCGTACATGATTTAATTTATTCCTAGATTTTTATTCGTCTAGAACAGTGTCCTAAAGTAGGGCCTGCGCCCGATAAGTAGACAATTTGATTGTTAAGGGAGGCAAATCTAATGTGGACTCATGTACAGAAGTGGACGTCTTACGGTTGAAATGATGTTGCAACTACTGTGCTCTATATATATATATATATATATATATATATATATATATATATATATATATATATATATATATATATATATATATATATTAGATTTATAAAATGCTTAAGTTCAACTTTGGAATTCATATTTTTGGTAACTATGCAAATATTTACAAAAATAAATAAAAGAACAGGTGAAATAATAATAAAAGATTTATGAAGAGATCCCACGCCGAATCCGACTCAGATGGGCAACGTTCCGGAAGCGCCGAAACCTCTTCAAGTCCGAAATACCGCAATGTTTGAAGACGAAGGTCTTTGACCAATGTGTTGCCGGTGAAAACGTCGAGATCCAAAATCCAAAATGCGGTCACTAGCGACGGGAATCATAGTAAGGCTCAAGGTCACCCAGAGGGCAACGGAGAGGGCTAAGTTCCGAGTTTCACTACGAGAATCAGAAATGAGGACATCCCCAGAAGATTACTGATGCAGCTCGAAGAATTGCCTTTCGACATGGCGACTACAAGCGTGGTCAGGTCTTCCACTTGGTGGATCGACGACATAGTTTAGGTGGAGGGAAGTCGCTGGATGCAGCGTAGAACTGGTTATCATGGCGATCTTTGAGGGATACCTTGCAGTGGGCGTCCATCGGTTCAAAGGAAGAAGTAGAAATATGTAAAATGCCGTAGAAGCAGTGTCGTAAAAAGGCCTCTAAAAAGGGAGGGGGCCTACTTCTTCTTTCAATAGTTTTCCAGAACATAACTGAATTTTGGAACGGCAGGAACATGATGTAGTCTCAATTTGCTATGCCATAATAGGTGTGCTGAGGAAGGTGATACAGTTTCCCACAAGTAGGCATACGCTATACAATATTTGATGGAATCAGGCGTTACCTTGCGGAAGTCCACCCTAAGTAACAAAAGGACCAATATTTAGTCACTTCCGCACATGCAGTGGTAGTCGTACAACAAAGTGCACCGCCCGCCAGCCCGCTGACAAATGCGCATGCGGCAAACAATGCGAATTACACAACTGCTACCGTTAATTCACTCAACGCGAGTTTCATCCCTCCACGGGGGATCTTCATGAGTTATGTTACACCGATTAGTGCCAAACAGAGAGTCGTACCGTACCTTGTACAAGTATATAAAATTGACATAGACATAATATAGTAATGCCTGTTTATTCTGGCTAATCTCTGAAATGGCTGAACCGATATGTGGCCGAAAGGTTCTTGGCAACCACGAGCCGGTACGCGGAGTGGGTAAATCCCCACTAGGTGGACAGACGATATACTTAAGGTTGCAGGAAGTCGCTGCATGCAGGTACCGCCGGACTGGTCGTATTGATCTATGGAGCCCTATTCCTTACAGTGGACGTCCATCTGCTAAAAAGAAGAAGATGCATATATTTCAACCATCATTATTATGTCACCGCAACCTTCAGCGTACACCATCATGATGCCATCGTCTAAGGACGTGGTAGACGTGGTTTATAATCATCACGGACCGCGGAGAGCGCCCAAAGTCCTCTTACTCTCCAAGCGGAAAACGCATTGTGTCGAATTGATGGTAAATGGTGAATGCCAAGGTGACGAGTTTGGGCAGCAATCACCGGGGGCTCGACAGCAACCCATAGAAGACGCTAGTGAGCGCCTATTTCTGGCTTAAAAAACCAGCAATGAACTCGTGCCTCCCGGTCAGTAGGGAGAGTCGAAAGACCTAAGCCCGAGCTCATTAAAAAAAAAAAAAACTTAACTATGTCGGTCCACCTGGAGCGATTCGCCATGGAATTTCAGAAAGTTTTAGGAACGGCATGGCACAAAATGCAGAGATCGGCCCAGTCGAGGCTATTCGTCCATTCCTAGAGGACTAGACGAACAGGCGGTACGTTGCTCTAACATTCCGGATGGTGCAGGTGCTTTCAGGGCATGGATCCTTTGGCAAGTACCTGTGTCGCATAGACAGGGGACCTTCGACGATATACCACCATTGTGGTAGCGAAAAGTATATAGCTCAGTACACGCTTGAGGAGTGTACAGCTAGAGAAAAGCTGCGCCGAGAACTCATCGAAACTGTGGGGACACCTATCGTTACCAGGCTTCGTTAAGGCGATGGTACAGAACGAGCAGTCATGGAGCGCTGGTGTAACCTTCTGCGAGAAGTCACTGCCACTTCAGACAATTGATTCTCAGAGCTACGTCGGTTACGTTTGTCATTTTTGTGAAAAAAAAAATTAACAGTACCTTCCAGTATAAATTGCTCTACTCTGGTTTAAATTTAAATTTATGTAAAAATTATTTACTTAGTTACAATTACATTACAAAGGCGTTTTGAACATTGAAATCAGTACATGAGTTTGTCAGTGGATATTTATTATGTATTATTTTATTTTTCCTTCAAGAAATCTCTCTAAGAGGTAAAATAAAAACTGGTGTACTTGAATATTAGATGTATTGTGTTATAAAGTAATAAACGATATTCTATTAGGTGATCGAAGAAACTTGAGCGAGGAAAATATATTCGTAGAATATATTTGTATAGTGTTGACTTTATTTAGATAAGTAAATAATGCAGTTCCTTATCTATTTCTCTAGAAAACCAATAAAGATGTGTGTTTGAGAATTAATCTTATATAATAGTTGAAAATATCTTGACATATGACTTAAAAGGTAATCAGCAAAATCGTTTTGTGCACACAATAGACCGTTTTTGCTGCTATCATCAATACGTAATGTTTATTTATAAATATCATCTATATGTTGAAGGATGTAAGGTTTAAAATGCTTTTATTAGGTAAAATAGCTGCATTTATATTGCGTCATCGATTTTATCAAATTAAACGCATCTACATTGCAGTGTCGTCTGTCTATTGAATGTAAGACACAGTTAGATGGCGAGCTTGGTTAATGAAACTGAAAATACGGAACTGCTCAAAAAACGGGCAGTTATACAGGTATATTATCTTTATTTAAATTTTAAATTTAATCGTACGGTTTATAAGGACATAACTAACATTCTATATTCAATACTGTAATCCGTAAATTATTTTTTTTTATCTGACAGTTGACATTAGTTGAAAGTTTATTTTCTCTTTGTTTCTCTGTGTTTGGCACTAATCGGTGTAACATAACTACTGAAGATGCCCCTTGGAGGGGTGAAACACGTGTTGAGTAATTTGGTGGTGGCGGTTGTGGGATTCGCATTGTTTGCCGCATACGCATTTATTAACGGGCTTGCGGGCGGTGCATTTTATTGCATGACTACCGGTGCATGTGCGGAAGTGGCTAAATATTGGTCCTTTTCTTACTTAGAAAGTTTATTTTTTTTACAGATTATATTATTTTTTTTGAATAAAACCGCTACAATTACTCTCGATATCGATTTTAAATCGAATCCATATGATGTTAGAATAAAATTTAAAAGTTGTTATAATAAAGCGAATTTAAAGACTAGGGATTTAAATATTTGTTTTATTGACATATACCAAACAATATTAAATTATAACACTAGTAAAATTGTTACTGAGCAATTGCTGATAGATTAAAAATAAATTTTAAGATTTCTTATATATTTTTGACCAATCATGATTTACTCGTGATGGGTTTTATTTTTGCTTCACTGTTGTTATCTCTATTGGCGACCATGCAGTGTATTGGTCAGTATAATATAAGTTGTAATAAATGTTTTGTTACAAAAAATATTTAATAATTACCAATCATTTAATGAATTATACGCAAATGCTTTATCAGATTGTCTTAGTGTTTATGAATCGAATTGTAGTAACTATGACAATGATACTACATCAGATGAGAGCGACTCTAATATTAGGTCAACGAAATATCAAAAAAGAAATATTATAGAATCAGATAGTAAAGACGATTTGAAAGAAGAGTGTAACTAACATGATATTGCACGAATTACAGAATTATTTGAATATTCCTGGTGCAGGTGTTGAACTTGATGCTCCGACTAGGATAAAGAAGTTTTCTTTCAAAAATGTGTTAAAAGGGTTAAATATAGTACGTGTGTGATATTTAAATATGATAATTTCATTATACATTTTTTTTAATTAATTCTTATAAAATAACAATTTTTTTATTATTAGTTTTTAATTATGATCTGTATGTTTTTATACTGTTCGCGATCTTTTATAACGTTGGCAACACTTATTTTAAATTATAAATATACAAATATACAAATTAGTTATCGCAACACTGGATTAATTGCATTTTGAGTTGCAAAAACAAGTTCCATATTTAAACCGTTGAATATAAGACGTGCTGACACTACTTATTTTTATGAAATTGTTTACGAAATATTTACTAGACCTATGATTATTTATCTGTTAATTCATTTATTTTTCTTCCTCTGTTTCTTTATTATTTCTAAGGCAAGTGCGATTCGAATCAGTTTGATGTTTTTATTTTTTATTGTATTACATTTATAACATGTATTATACCTTAATTATTAAGCCGAAATTAGCCGATTCTCTTTCCAAAAGTCGATGTGCAATATTTATGGCCGGGTACTGTAGGGTAGCGGTATAGCAGCGGTCACCTGAAACTGTTCGATTCCCTGAACACCTTTTTATATAATTCACTATTTTTGCTTTTAATGTAAACGATTGCCATTGCTCGCAAAATAGTTTCTGTATTTGTCGTCTTCTGCGTACCATAATACCACACTGCGATCGCCAAATCGCCTGCCTAGTGGCGATTGTATTATATCCCGTCATAGATATATTTGGGGGAGTTCTTCTTTCCCTATCCTCCTATAAGGGTCCAAAAGTCCTAAGAGGTGTCTAGACCCTAGGTTAGGAAATTGGCAGCATTTAAAAATTTATGCGTAAGTCATATGTTCACGAAATTATCACCACTTTATCATGTAATACGTTTAACAAACAAAAGGCTGATGATGCAATGGGATGGGATTTTATGGACTAAAAACGTTGATGATGAAAATCAGATATGTTTTACTATCCCCATGTAGAATTTGTACTGTCAGAAGTTACTAACATATCGTATTGTGATAGAAAAAAAATATGTGAGATATTTCAGAGTTTTAAGTACATACAGAGTGCTTGGAAATACGTGTAAAATCTGAGACTGACCTCTTTAAAGCAGTGATTCCTAAAGTGGTCTAAATCGACCCCTAGGGGTCTATGACAACCTGCAAGGGGTCTAAGTCAGCGAGAAAAAACTTGGGGGTCCATAAAATGTATATGGGGGTCCATGATAATGGATCTCAACACATACACTGATAGTACCTATTTACTTACATCATATTATCTTATAATATCAAAACATTTATATTATTTATAAAAGTACCTATGAAGTAAAAAAATTATTATATATGTTTATAAAATTGTGTAAGTTGTAGGATGTTAGTATTCGCTTTGTGGTCGCAATACATTTTGAACTTGTAAAAACCAGAGAGTCACAGAGTTTCGCTACCTTGCACTGACTTGTTCAATTCGTCACTCTATAAATACGAATGTGGGACAAACAAAATAAATTTACAGGAAATCAATATCAGGTAAGTAAGAGGTCTACCCAACAAAAAAGTTTGGGGAACTCTTCTTTAAAGTATGCATAACCCATCACCCTGTATTAACATTGCCAAATTTTCGTTCAAATTAACTGTTTTATTTGATACAATTTATTTCCATTTGATAATCTAACAAGCGTATGTATTATGGTAATATGCACCGTACACATGCGTTTCTATTAAATCAACTTTCTTCAAATATGTACCGTAATATTGCAATATTAAACGCGATGCCCGCCAACTGTTGTACCGGTTTTTGCATTAAAATCTTTCGTAATTTTACACTACTGTCACCACACTTACTTTAAACGGACGGACATGAATATTCATAATGATTATATAAATTTATTTAACATGGACACCGTGTTAATTTTAGTCTCAGTTTTGTATCATTTACTGTTTATAGCTTTCAATCTGTGTTTGACACTAATCGGTGTAACATAACTCCTGAAGATGCCCCGTGGATGGATGAAACACGTGTTGAGTAATTTGGCGGTGGCGGTTGTGTGATTCGCATTGTTTGCCGCATGCGCATTTATCAGCGGGCTGGCGGGCGGTGCACTTTGTTGCACGACTACTACTGCATGTGCGGAAGTGGCTAAATATTGGTCCTTTTCTTACTTAGGATGGACTTCCGCAAGGTAACGCTTAATTCCATTAAATGTTTATAGCTTGTTTAAATTTTAATAGAGAATCCATAAGGAAAATTTCGAAAGATTTATGCATGTCCCATAAATGAACGTCACGATAAAATCGAGTGAAAGGTTGGTAAATTTATGTATGTTGTATGTTGATAATTCTATACATACTTTAATATTCTTAAATCTGCGTAAATATATAATGAAAGCTTGTAGCTTTTTTAGCAGTTGTTCGGAGTCCTGTTAAAACTATTTTATGAGAGAAAAAAAATGCCAATAATATCTATTTTCGCGGAAAAGAAGTCAGTTAGAATGGTAAAAGGTAGGGCATTTAGACAGTGTTGTAATCGATTCACGAAACAGTTGGTATATAGGTCATCATGGCCTAATGCAAGTCGCAGGCCTGGCCCTAAGATCGCCACTCTGACATCTCTTGCACTGCCCGCATTCAGCTATCTTGTCGGTCAACCTAATGGGGGGCCATCTAGTGGCGGTATACCGGCCCATGGTGGCCACTTGATAACCTTTCAACGACCACTGGTTGTACATTTGTACTCAGTCCGCTGCCACTTCGGATGAGAAATTCTTCGATTTACTTCTTGGTCCTTCTGCGGATCTTCTCAGTTATGATTTAATCTAGCAGCGAAACTCCTCACATAGCCCTCTCCATTACTCTCTAGGTGACCTAGAGCTTCCTTATGAGGCCACGTATCAGATCCATACGACATCGGTGTATAGGAAATATCAACTGCTGAATTAAAAGATAAATAAACATGCGTTCACCTACTTGATGTCGCTGTGTTTATCCATCCTCTTCTTCCTGATCTTGTGACAAACACAATAGCGGGTTCTTTAATAGTTTATCACTACTCTTATTACTTAGATTGATAAGCGGATATATCAATATGGCGGTTTTACAAGCGGTAGCGTTTAACACGATACCGTGTGCAGCGAATTTGTAACGCACTGTCTTGACCAATCACGAGCAGTTTTATTACTAGTACATGCTTAAAAGGTAGGATGTTCTTAACATTTGGACTTACGAACTTTCATTCAACGTAGAAATTACAAACAGGGTGTTTGGAAATAGGTGTGAAAGTTTTATAATTTTTGCTTTAAAACCTTTACAGCTATTATAAATCACTCTATATATATCAGCCTTCAACAATAACGATGATATCATATTTGTAATTCGAATATGTATTTGTTTTAAGGTAAATCTTTTGTTGGTATTTTTTTAATAGCTTCATTGCCAGTGTCTTGAACACGAGAGTCAGTCAGAAGCGAACATTCTTTTTTGTTGTTTAATTGTTTAAAAACAATTCAAATGTTATTAAGTACCATTTACATATATGAGGTAATTGAAATTAAAATGTAGAAAATCAAAAATATCACGCACCAGCACGAGAGCGGCACTGGGAAAGAATTTTCTATATTACTGCAGTAAGAAAAGGACCAATATTTAGCCACTTCCGCACATGCAGTGGTAGTCGTGCAACAAAGTGCACCGCCCGCCAGCCCGCTGATAAATGCGCATGCGGCAAACAATGCGAATTACACAACTGCCACCATTAAATCACTCAACACGTGTTTCAGCCCTCCACGGGGCATCTTCAGGAGTTATGTTACACCGATTAGTGCTAAACACAGAGTCCCGTTTCCATGTGCGGAAGTGGCTAAATATTGGTCCTTTTCTTACTTAAGATGGACTTCCGCAAGGTAACGCCTGATTCCATTAAAGATAGTAACGTTGACATGTTTGGAGCTACCCACATTTATCTTATTGCAAGTAGCTTTATAATTATACTGTCATTGATAAATAATTTCATTTACAAAAATATAAATACATTTAACACGTACATATACACGAATATTTAATATATCTCTCTAACAAGTGAATTTCATTATAATGCATGAAATTGATAAAGTGCTAATTATACTAAATAAGGTTGTAAAAAATATACCAATAAAACGAAACGGGTTCTCCTGATGTGAAATTTTCGATACAAGCAGTACCGTTAAATGTCTTCTTAAACAAGAAACTTAATTTATATTTAATTACTTTGTTTCTGTAATTAGTTACACACGATTCTTTTAAAAAATTGGCATATAAATATGTCGAAAAATGCTAAATGCTAGCTTCAATATGTTCCATTTAAAATTTATGTATAAATATTTGGCTTGTTGTAATTGTTGCGAGTTGTATATATACAATATATAAGTACTAACATTCCCCGCACGCTTTTCGAACTCAACGAATGCTTTCTCAACCCCTAATGAGTAAAAATTCGTAAAATCCTTTCTTAGCTGATCTTTTCATAGAAAAATAAATATTGTTACTAAATTTCAAGATTCTAAACATTATGGTTCCAAAGATATCGTGATGAGTGTGAGATATAACACAGTGATCAAAAAGTAAGGTGAATTTATTTATAAAATTTAAATTATTCATTAATTATTCTGAATCAATTTCATTTACTTAAATGTAATCATCGTCGGATGTAAAGCATTTTTTCCAACGCCTTTTCCTGTCTTTTTCCGGTATAGCCTTCAATGTTTTTTATTCTTTCTTTTTAAAGAAATCGCACGGATCCAAAACAAGCGAATATAGTGTTTGAGGAATGATATCAGTGTAATTTTTGACGCTTTTATTTTTTAAATAAAATCAGCGATAAATAAAATATTCATAACAACAAAAACACGTGTAAATTGGAGATAATTAAAACCTTTTGACAAACTTACGCTTGGCAAATGTTATACACATTCCTACTAAATTATGAAAAAATACCTACCTTCCTAATGACCGGTAGTTTTAAATGACAATTTTACATTTCCCTTTGATCACAGTAGTATATATGCTTAGAAAAGTTTACATGCAGTCTTTTTATGCTATTTTTTTAGTTTTGAAGCTATAAATAAAAAAATACCTTGCAGAATCTTGTATATCTGCTGCCGAGATATTTAATTCTTAATAACCTATAGTTTCAATTTTGATATCAATCTTTTAAACCGAATGTTCACATTACTATTAGTTTTTTTTTTATAGGTTGGCTATACGTATTTTACTGTTGTATAATATTCTTTCCAACGAAATTAAAAAAAAAAAACTATTTTTCCCTTCATCTAGACCCTCAAGCAAACACAGTAATATAAAAAAAAACACTTTCGTAAATCAGGCTACTAAGGGTTAAGTGTCAAAAACGACATTCGTCATACAGAATTGATCGATGAACACTCTGGTAATTGAATAAAATGATTTTGAAACAGTTTACTATAGTACGGTACGTGTTATTTTGTAAGGTTACAAGTTATTTAAGATAGGTTTGAATATAATTACGATTATATATACATATATACAATATGATAAAGGTTTTAGTTCAGTTTTAGATAAAATATTAAAACTTTAATAGGAAGTATAGGAGTAACAATAAGCTTAAAAACTTGATAGCTATCTCCGTGCTCGGTAGGTAGAATACGAGTCGAGTGGATCAGTATACCGCGACGCGGGATAGTGTGAACAAGTGTCGTCTGCGCATCTAACTTGACTATGAAATAAATCGCGTTAATAAAACCTCACGAAAAACTTTTAAACTGTGAGATATATACATATAATCAACATACGTACGTACCATCAGTTTCTTTCAACAAAATGGACGTCAAATCATCTGGGGTCAGTAATTTTTTTTATTTATTGACACAACATCGTTGTCAATGTTTCACTTCTTTTTATGATCTGCCATTTACTCTTGTACATATTTAGTTATTCGTTTACTTTACATGTCCATAATGTGTTATAAGCTATGCGTTTTGAAAGTACAAATCAATTTTATTAATATTATTTTTAAATTGTTAAATCGCCTTGCGAGTCTTTTTTTTAATTTAATACATTGTTTACATTTATAAATTATAATTCATACGTATATATATACACTAGTTGTATAAATGAAACTAGTAATATTTTATTTTTTAAATATAATTATATTCGTTGTATAATTTAATCTCGTGTTTATGTATCAATTGATATATAATTGGAATAAATTTGAATAATTTTTTATAATGTCATATGAAAGTAATATGTTCTATTTTTAAAATGAGAAAGTCTCATAAACATAGATAATAAATATACCCACATTTTTATATAACTAAAACGAAATGTATTCCAAATTTAAAACAGTAGTTTTTTTAATTTAATTTATTTATTTGTGGATAGGTTTTGTATTGTATGGCTAATACAATACAAAACTACGTATAGATGAAATAATACTATCATTTAAATGGAATATGTCATGTAAAGTTAAGATATTTATACAATATTTAAAACTAATGTTTTGAAATGTTTTTAATTAATATTCTACAGCGGTGTTTTCAAAACTGTTTTTATGCTAAGCCTGATCTTAAAAATTCTTATATTAAAGCGAAAGTGTAAAACTCGTGTTGAGTCCAATTTCGAATTGCCCACTTATGGGCATTGGGCCCCACTTTGGGAAACACTGATACAGCTTTGCAACCGCTTTCTCATCTCAGACATTGATCAATGATTAAACTGGTAAATGTTTAAAGTTACTGGTATATGGTAAATGAAATGGCTTGCGCAGTAAAATGCAGGTTTTTTATATTTTGTTTATGGGCAAAGCATTAGAACTATGTTTCGCCTGATATTAAAATTATATGGTGTCTATGTGTATGAGGTGATGATGAAATGATGATGGTGAAAGATGGTTAGTCAAGTATTTATACTGGAGACAGTATCCTCGAACTAGATGATGGTGATGTTTGTTCTCTCCTGTTCGAAATTTGAAAGTTTTTTGTAAACAGTAGTAACGCCATTTTTAGCCACGAGATGTTAAAAATAATACTTTAAGGTTTTTAATCATACTTATATATCGAAAACTACGATGTAAGTATATATATTTTTATACCGTCATGTAGTTAACTTTAATTTCTTGAAATAAGTAAACCGAATCAATTTGAGAAGTATCTAGTTAGTCCTTGTACAAATTGCTTAACTATCTTAGACGGTTGGCAATAAGGTATAAACGCAAAAGTTAACTGGCTGCGAATATATATACTTTTTTAAAATTTTATTGCTCAAATTGTTTTTAAACGGTTGATATTTTTTTTTATTTAGCAATTGGCATGTATATATTCGAACTGCTTTGCAAAAATTTTTTCCTTATTTAACAGAATTAAACTTTATTTGACTGTAAAATTTTGATACTTAAAAAAATTATCTGTGGCAGTTCAATAGAAAAAAAATACATATGACTTTAATGTCTTGATAATAATCAGTATATTTAAAAATCAAAGACAAAATTAAAATAGTTTTAATATATAAGATGACAAAATCATCTACAATCGTCAAGTTAAAATTAAGTTTAAGTTTTAAACAAAGTCAATGGGATTTGTAAGTATTTTTCCTTTAAATTAATTTTTTTAAACTAAATTATTTACATAAATGTTTTGGTGAACATACTCTGTAATAGAGTAATATGTCAATCAGAAGAGCATACCCTTAATAAATTTCTTGAATTTACAAATAGATACATTTAGCGCGTCGCATTTATATATATATTAGAAAAAAAAGTAAATTTTCTATTTCGAACACTGTTTTATTTTGTTCAAATTGTCGTCAAATCTTTGACAGTTGGATACGATGTTTTTATTTATTCTGTGGTTTATATAGAAGAAAAATGTTTGCATTTTTTTATTTATCAAACGATTTATAAAATAATAATATATAAGATAAAGACTTTTGAATAAATAACTTTACTTTGTTATTGAAGTGTTGTTAGGATTTGTTTTATTAATTGCACTTACTAAAACTATTTTTTTTAAATTTTAATTGACAGCTGGGAACAGAAATTTAATTTGTTAGGTCTTTTGGCAATTTAGCAACACATTTTAATTTATTTATCGTTCCACTGATAGTAATTTTTCGATATTTACTTTTAGTTAAAAAAATACATATTAAATGCGCTGTTATTTCATGTTATATACTTTCTGTTATAAAATTTACAGAGATTTCTAATTGTTCGTTGATTTAATGTTTGATTTTAATTTAAAATAATATAAGATTATTGTGGTTTATTTAAATTAAAGTGTGTATTATATTCGAGTAGAAATATTTTTAGAATTACCTATTTGAATTTGTAAATTAGCCTACTGTAATAACATAAGTGAAATCTGATTTCTCGTACATGAAATTGCATAAGATGTACTTTCATTTCACAGTTTTAAGTGGATTCATCTAGCTCTTGCGACTTGAAAAACTAGTATACAACATTGATTTTAAAACTGATGCTCTAACGAAAATTATTTAGAATTTTAACGACTGTTTAACCTACAATTAAACATTTTGGTCTCATTAACTCGGCTCTCTCTATTTTTTATCTGTCTTTTTTTTAAAAAGTAACAATGTCATTGTCATGTCAGGGTCGATGATAAAATTCACGCTAGATTTAAATATTGCATTATTAAATGCAAAATAGCACGAAAATAGTTAACTTTAAACTAATTATTTATAAAGATTAGTTAATTTTATATATTTACTTAAATAGGGACTGAAAACAGATAATGTATTGTTAAAATAATACGAGATAATGTATTTTGTTGTCGCAAAATCGAGATGCGTTCTGTTTTACACAACACAGGTTGTGGACCTTTGCAATTCGTAACACTGGTTATTCATAACATTATGTTGGCGTTCAACAATAAAAACTTATTTTTGTGTTCGTTTGTTTAAAATGTTTTTTTTATTTATTACGAAATATTGTATTTTATGCTACAATAAATAAAATAATTTATAAAGAATAATTGTTTATAAACTTTTATGCAGTCAATTCATATATAGAAATAAATTCGTGCAAAAATATCGGGAAATATTAAATGTGATTATAAAAACAAGAACACTTAATGTCTGTGGAATAAAAAAAAGATATCATCCATTGCAATCAATTACTGTAAGGTATATATTACTTAAATTAAATGGTTTCAGAAATAATAAATTACGTAATAATAATATAGTAAAAAAAGGCGTTTTAAAAATACGAATCACGATCGTTTTGTATTGTCTTTATAATTATTTATTTCTTCTATTAGAATGTGATTTGTCTATATTTCTGGCAGTACAAATTCTAACAGTTATAACTAGTAAATAAATAAATAAATCATTAGTTAATATAAAATATTATGTAAACAAAAATTGTAAATAAAGAAAACAAATAAATATATCCTGCGAAATAAGTTTCCAGGCTTTCTTCAACATATCAGTGCCGCTGGTACTTTACGGTTATTACTTTTGAATTTTCAATTTAAATGTAATTACATAGATTAGAGACTATTTTAAATAAATTACTATATGTATAGAAAAATATTCAGTTTAAGTTCATTTGTCGATATTAAACCTTCAGTAAAATTTTTCTAATAATATTCACTTTTACAGTGCTTGTTGAAGCCTCTTCTTCAATGTGCTTTGAATTAAGGATCTTAACTAAAGTTTTCCATTTGACTAGCATTTACAAAGGATATCAGGATGGATAACTATTGATATTATTTTATTTATTATATATGTACTTACTAGATATGAAAATAAAGATAATTATAGCCGCGAATTATGTCGTGTTTGTAATTTGTTTATAGTGGAAACGCAAATATCTTAGCTGATCTTGAGAAAGGAATGTTTGTTGAGTATATATGTATGTATGTTTTTTATGTTGTTATGAATTTTTATATATGTTTTTATGTTGTTTTTATATTGTTGATATGAATGTTTGTATATGAATGTGTTTGTTGAGTACATATGAGTATGTATGAATGTTGAATGTTGAGAAAGGAAAGTATATTTATGCTTCCATTGATATTAGCATGATTCTGTACATATAAACTTCAGAATACAATAATAATATAAAAGTCAAAAAGGTTGTAGTCTGTTGTACGTTTTACTTTTATAATCTACACGTGTTGAATATCTATGGATCTACATACATTACATAACGTACTCGACTTATAATACATACGTTGTCAACACGTGGATAAGAATTTTATTTATTCATGATTTATTTATAGTTTATGCTAATTGTTTACATATAAATAGCATTATTATAAATTTAATTAAAATGTAAGTGTTATAACGATTGCAATTGCATCCGACGGCAGACCTTCCAGGATGCCCTTGGGTAGGAATGATCAGGAGGATCAGGTCCTCATATGACTTCTCTTAATCGAAAGCGATATATGAGCTCGTTGGTCTCACAATTATTATACACTACACTACATAAAACTACATAAACACACTACGACTACATACAATTATGTGGATACCCGAACCGACGCTACTCCTTCTAGCTTAGCTAAGTTAAAAGAGGCAGTAGACTAGACCAGTATATTACAACCTTTTTTGTAGTATACACCATCTTAGCTTTTCTAAACGTCTTACGCAACATATAATGTACATAATTTTTATATTAAAACGAAATAGTTATTACTCCTTTCGAGTTTACACTTGAATTGCCTCACTGTGGGGCGTGGGCCCAACGTTGGGAAACACCGGGACAGACGCTCTTTGCGTTCGCACCCTCAAAATCAATTGTCACTTGGATTGCAGTGAAAGTCCGTTCTAAAAAATATATTATAAATATATATATATATATATATATATATGTATATATATATATATATATATATATATATATAATGCATAAAACTTTTTATCATATGACGTGACACTGATTTACCAACGCTCTTTTTAAAACCATTATACACATGTAATACGCGCTTAAAAAAAATTAATATATATATATCACAAACATTGAAACACTATACTAAATGGTTATAATATTTTACACAGTTACCGCATAAAAAATACATTTATACCTTTAAAAACAACATCCTGAAACAACACCCTGTATAATCACTTACGCGAATGCTATGACACTGGGTTTATACGTGACGCAATATTGATTACCGCGTTACGCAAATCGTTAAGGTTTTTCACCTAGCCTATTAAATAAACAGAACTATAAATGTTTATATAATTGATTCACACATTTATTAATCTGTAGCTATAAGTAACTGCGCGTTTTGCTAAATCACGGGACTTCCCCCAAAGCTGGGACCAGACCATTGTCGAAGTAAGACAATATCTTTATAAATAATTTGTCAATTTAAATCATATTTTGTTTAATTTTTATTAGATACTAGAGTCAAACAGTTAAAACAAGATGCAAATTAAAATGTTTTTATTATCAGAACATATGCTTGCTTAAATATTTGTTGAAGGTACTACGCTAGAAGCAGACGACTGTATATACCTGGGACACATCGTCCAGTTTGCTAAGTCTAGCTTCTAGAAAGAGAAAGAGAGAGAGAGAATCCAATTCAAATGGGCAGAGTTCAGGAAGCTCCGAAACCTTTTCTCGTCCAAAATACCTCAATGTTTGAAAACGAAGGTCTTTGTCAAATGTGTTGCCAATGATGATATATGAATGCTCCAACTTCTAGAAAGAGAGAGAGAGGGAGAATCCAATTCAGATGGGTAGCGTTCAGGAAGCTCCGATGGTTCTTCTCGTCCAAAATACCTAAATGATTGATAATGAAGGGCTTTGCCAAATGTGATGCCAATGATGATATATGAATGCTTCAACTCCCAGAAAGAGAGAGAGAGAGTCCAATTCAAATGAGCAACGTTCAGGAAGTCTCGAAACCTCTTCTCATCCAAAATACCTCAATGTTTGAAAACGATGGTCTTTGTCAAATGTGATGCCAATAATGATATATGAATGGTTCAACTCCCAGAAAGAGAGAGAGAGAGAGAATCCAATTCAGATGGGTAGCGTTCAGGAAGCTCCGATGGTTCTTCTCGTCCAAAATACCTCAATGTTTGATAATGAAGATCTTTGTCAAATGTGTTGCTAATGATGATATATGAATGCTCCAACTTCCATAGAGAGAGAGAGAGATAGAGAGAATCCAATTCAAACGAGCAGCGTTCAGGAAGCTCCGAAGCCTCTTCTCGTTCAAAATATCTCAATGTTTGAAAATGAAAGTCTTTGTCAAATGTGTTGCCAATCATGATATATGGATATGAGATATGGTCACGATGGGCATTATAAGAAGGCACAAGGTCACTTAGAGAGAAATGAGAATGAGCAGAAGAATCAAGATCGGCGTAGCTCGAAGAATTGCCCGAATGAAGTGGCAATGGCTGGGCACATCGCTCGTGCAAGCGATGGCCGTTGGGATCGAAAGGTTCTTGGGTTGTTACCACAAGCCGGTGGACGCGGGGGGGGTAGACCAGGGGGTCACTGGAAGTCCTTGGATGCAGTGCAAGACAGGTCATCGTGAAGATCTTTGGCGGAGACCAATACTTATGCGTCCATCAGCTGAAAAGAAGAGGTAGATAATATTTAATGGAATCAGACGTTACCTTGCGAAAGTCCATCCTAAGTAAGAAAAGGACCAATATTTAGCCACTTCCACACATGCAGTAGTAGTCGTGCAACAAAGTGCACCGCCCGCCAGCCTGATAAATGCGTATGCGGCAAACAATGCGTATCACACAACTGCCACCGCCAAATCACTCAACACGTGTTTCACCCCTCCACGGGGCATCTTCAGGATTTATGCTACACCGATTAGTGTTAAACACAGAGTGAGCTCAGTCCGTAGCCGCTTTGTTATTTATGTACCACATCCTCCCCCACCTATACGGAGATGTTATGTTACCATCACATTTTTTCTGAAACTAAGTTTTATGGATAAGGTGTACTATATGTCAATTGTAAGCAAATGATATCATTTAATGTTACAAATCTCATTTAAAATATTAAAAAAGTTAATAGTCTCTCTATAGTCATGCGCCTGCGTAAACGTCAACGGGGAATACTGTACCAATATCCTCCCAAGTAAGAAAAGTACCAATATTTAGCCACTTCCGCACATGCAGTGGTAGTCGTGCAACAAAGTGCAGCGCCCGCTCCTAAATAACTCACTTACGTAACGTACGTAGTAACTCTGTGTTTGGCACTAATCGGTGTAACATAACTCCTGAGGATGCCCTGTGGAAGGGTGAAACACTTGTTGAGTGATTTAATGGTGGTAGTTGTGTGATTCGCATTGTTTGCCGCATACGCATTATCAGCGGGCTGGCGGGCGGTGCACTTTGTTGCACGACTACCACTGCATGTGCGGTAGTGGCTAAATATTGGTACTTTCTTAAGATGGACTTCCGAAAGGTAACGCCTGATTTAATTAAATATTTAATATCCTCCCAACCTAAAACCTACTCCTGTAAACTTGTACACAATCCCACATGTTATACGTATCTCGTATCTTAACTCGTGTGAAAATATGACAAAGTGTTTTTTGTGGATAAGATTGTTATGCGATTGTCACGTGCGCGGTTGACGATAGAAGCCTTCGAGTGTTGTACACACTGACAGCACTCGAAATGATAACATTCGCGATATCTCTACAGTTTCAATGTGGCAATGAATGTTAAAAAAAAATATGAACAATTCTATTCTGAAGCAATAAAACTGGTAGCACATTGCGTAACTGAAAAGGAATTTGTAATTAGAGCATTTGAAATGTGTTCGATTTTTATAAATGTTTTTTTTTTAATATGACATATGTTTTATTTAAACAAGTTTTGTATAGATGTATTCATATTTTTTTCATGTTTAAATAAGCATTAACAATTTAGTTGCACGTCTCGCTCCGATGCGTGATACTTTTGATTTCTTTTTTGTTTTAATCCCCTTATATATGCAAAATTTATTTAATTGATAATATTTAAATCATTTTTAAAACAAATAAAGAACAAAAAAACTTGGCTGCTGATAGACACTAAATGAAATTTAATTTTCGATAAACAAAGACAAAAACGTATAAAATGATCAGGAAAATAAGTATTTTTTATCTTAAAATTAAAAACATCTATTTAAAAAAACAAATAAATCTTTTGTCTAAATTGTCAAAATGTCATTTCGGTGTTGCCAGTCTTATATAGTCGTATAGCATTTTAATAGAATTCACTTATAATAGTGTCTTTTATTTTTATTACAAAACACTAGTATAAAAGAAAAAAAATCAGGAACATAAAATGCACGAGATACTATATTAATTCTTCGAAATCGATTTTTTAAACATCGATACATTTTATGTGTACAATAATTCTACATTTTTTTAATTTACAACCAACATTAAAAACTAATAACAATTCATTCATTCACTTTATCATTTTCACAGTCATTTTATACACCGTAGTGTAACAAGGTATAAATTTATTTCAAAAGTTTACGGAGAACAAAGGATCTTATATTTTGCAAAACATTTATAAATAAATGAATAATTTATTGATATTTTCCTTGCAATCGTCGATAAATTGCAAAGATTGCCAAGCGGATGATTGTTTTGAATTCAAATTACTGTTCCTAAAGCGATAACTGCAATGGTATCCTCTGTGGAATAAATATTACAGTCGCTCGCCTTGACCCAGACGTTGTACTGACAATGAAGAAGTCCTCTATTACGATGAAGACTCTTTTAAAAGGATATTTAATTAAATATTGTACCCTTGTAATTAATTATCTTGCTGGAATAAACACTTTATATCACAGCCTAAATATTGATAGTGAATTTCCATTTAAAAAAAAAATTAAGTAACTATCGTCGTTTTAAATTTGTAACAAAATTACTTTGAAATTTTATAGGAAATTAATTTTTTTTTATAAAAAAATACGCAAAATATTGAAGTACAATTAACAAAATTCAAAATTGACGAATAAAAGCTATTTATTCAATAAATTAATATTTAAATAACGTGAACCTTTGATAGTGATGTTCAGCATAATTATTAATAGTGAATTTGCATATAAAAAATAAAAATCTATAAAATACATTAAATTTTGTAACTATTGTCGTTTTATATTTGTAACAAAATTACATTGGAATTATATAAGAAATTTTATAATTTTTTTTATTAAAAAATCCGCTAATTATTGAGCTACAATTAACAAGATTCGAAATTGACGGAAAAAAGCTATTTATTCAATAAAATAATATTAAAATAATGTGACCCTTTAATAGTGATGTTCAGCATAATTATTAATAGTGAATTTCCATTTTAAAAAATAAAAATATTTAAAATATTTTAATGTTTGTAACTATTGTCGTTTTAAATTTGTTAAAAATTACATTAAAATTTCATAGAAAATTATATTAGTTATTTTTATAAAAAATCCGCAAAATTTTGGACTACAATTAACAAAATTCGAAATTGACGGAAAAAAGGTATTTATTCAATAAAATAATATTAAAATAATGTGAACCTTTGATAATGATATCGCCTGAATATTTTGATTACATTTAGACTATGTCACATAAGATGTATTGTAAATTCTTTCTGCTTCTTCTCCATAATTATAACACCTAAAATAGATAAAATAAATAAATAGATAAGTAGCTGAGTTGCCAGTGCTCGTGTTCGCCATTTGAAAACCTTTTAGCCCTAATGGACATCGGTTGCGTGAATGTCGCCCCTACTATCACTACAGACAATTAATTCTTAGAGCTACATCTTGGTACTTCAGCAGATCTCCTAGTTCCTGATACAATCTCGCTGCGAAAATCCTAGCATTGCCATTTCCATTGCTATCTGGGTGACATATATAAATCCTATATCGATTAGTATTTATTTATTTATTTTATTTTATATTCTTTATTGTACACGTTAGTATACATTTAAATAGTTTCACAATAATATACAAAGAAGTACAATGGGTGGTCTTATCACACAAGGCAATCTCTTACAGACAACTATAGTATGAAAAAGTTAGAAGTACTAATATTGGGTAGTTAACGTGTACAAAAATACATAGACATACATACATATATAACATATATATTTATAATAAATAAGGTATAATACATGTTATAAATATAATACAATAATAAATAAAATCATCAAACTAATTTCGATCGCACTTGTCACAGAAAAAATAAAAAAAACAGAGAAAGAAAAAGAAATGAATTAATATATAAATAATCATAAGTCTAGTGCAGAGTTCCCCAAACTTTTTTGTGTCGTAGACCCCTTGCCATGTTTTTCCGTGTTGGGTAGACCCACTTACCTGATATTGATTTCCTGTAAATTTCTAACTGTAGTGAAGTTTAGTGTTAAAAACTTAAAGTGAAAACACATGTTAATTTATACATTTATTAATTGAATTTAAATTAAAACTGCTCAAAATAAAATTTTATATCTGTTATGTAAAATTTACGTAACATTAAATAAATATGTATTGCGACCACAAAGCGAATACCAACATCCTATAATTTACACAATTTTATAAACACATATAATATTTTTTTACTTCATAGGTACTTTTACAAATAATGTAAATGTTTTTATATTATAAGATAGTATGATGTAAGTAAATAGGTACTATCAGTGTATGTGTTGAGATCCACTATCGTGGGCTCCCATTTTCAATTCATGGACCCCCAAATTTTTTTTCGCTGACGTAGACCTCTTGCAGGTTGTTATAGACTCCTAGGGGTCGACGTCTTATATTCAGTGGTAAATCATTTCATAATCGAACGGCCTGTGTGATAAAAGATTTTGCCACAAACGAGATTATATCTATATAAAATAATAAAAGCCGTTATCCGTGACTTTGATATGATTTCCGAATCGTTCTATTAAATACGTACTTCATATTATGTCTCAATTGATTGACAGTCGTTCAATTGAGTAGCAACGAACACTGTGTTGATCGGTAGGCATTTTTTTTTAACTTTTTTTAATTAGACCATCAAATCATTTATATTGTGACAGTATTTATATTGAACGTAGAAATATAATCATAAATCAATTATATATATAAAATTCTCGTGTCACGGTGTTCGAACTTGAACTCCTCTGAAACGGCTTGACTGATTTTTACCAAATTTAATATGCGTATCCAGTAGGTCTAAGAATCGGCTACTATCTATTTTCTATACCCCTAAGTGATAAAGGTTGTTCACACTTAAAAAAAAATTTTTATTTTTTTAACGAAATTTTTTGTTTTTATTTTTTTATGATACAGCATACAAAAATACATACAACCATAAATTTTCACCTCTCTACGATCAACCCTTATTTTTTATTTGTAAATTAAAATATCAATTTTTTTTTGCAAAACAAGTTTTCGGGATCAGCTAGTTATATATAATTACAATCCGTAATACAAACCGTATATAATAAAAGAAATATTATATATTTAATTTTGTTATAAACATATGTAACAATATATTATCTATTCTAGCTCCGACAACTTCTAAAGTAGCTGTATCGAGACTTTATATACATGGGACAAACCATCCAGCTTGCTAAGTACAACTTTGAGAAAGAGATCACTCGCCGAAACCAACTCGGAACTTTCCGAACTTTTCTTGTCTAAAATTCCGCAATGTTTGAAGACGAGGAAGTTGATTAATATATGTTGACTGACGCTCTCCTCTCGTCCTTCACAATTTCTATCACTATCTTCTTTCGTTTATCACATTTTCTCTAGTACTCTTCCTTTCATTAATATTCTTTACACGTATCACCTCTCTTCTTTTATCTCATTCTTTGGCATCGCATATTTATCTTGATTTTGATTTGCAACAAAATTAAGTTAGAAGAACTAGAAAATATAAATTAAAAAAACTGACGATTTTGTGTGTATAAGATAGCAAGGATCTTTTAAGCTTTTTCTTTGACGCCCTCTGCAAATCATAGACATCTTCCAAAGATCGCCACTATGGTTGGTCTTGCGCTGCCCGCATCCAGCGACTTCTGGCGGCTTCCGGCGACTTCTAGGGACTTCCGGCGACTTCCAGCGACTTCCAGCTGCTTCCGGCGACCTTACCTATGTCGACGGTCCAGCTAGTGGAGGGGGAGGGGGTCACCCACGCCGCGTCTACTGGCTGGTGGTCGCCACTCAAGAATCTTTCGGCACAACGGCCAGATGCACGAGTGATAGCCTTTGTAGCATAGATATAGAAAATTTTATTTATATTTATTATTAAAAATTTACATTTCTTAATAATAAGGTGTTTGAAATGATACTATCTGTTAATTGCTCGAATGTCGTCGGTACGAAGTAAAAAAAATTAAAGGAAAGGTCACATAAATATTCAATTCGTTTTGAGTCATATTCTTCATTTTAAATAAAAAACAACCAGCATAGAAACCTTCGCGAATTTATACACAACAACTATGCTGAACATCATTAAACCATTAAATGCACAGTTTATGATTCTATAAAGGACATACAAACATTCGTTTTTATGCATATTAAGGTAGTGCAGATTGTTGCTTATTCATTTGCAACCGTATGTCAAAAGAAGATAGAGTTGATAATGTCTTGTGCTATAAAATATTAGTTTTGCAACTTGTTTATTAGTGCTTTGGGCATATTGTTTATAAATATTTTATAATGTCTATTGAATAATGTTATGTATTTTAACACAAGAGTTTTCTTATTAATAATGTAGTTAAGAAAGGTTCTTCTATATAAGTGTGTGCCGTGTTTACCCAGCTGTGTTCCACTACTTCGTCCGCATAGAATTTACCAAAAATAAATAAATAATTTATTTCGTTTTAATTTTAATTAATATCAAAATACATGACTGTGATTATTTCTTTTAAATTCTAGCAAAACGTAAATTTTCAATTGACGTTGATTTATGGGACACCTGCTGTGTCTTTTGTTATAATAAGAAATCGCGTCGAATCGATTTGCGCAATTCGGACGAAATAAAAAAAGTGCGATTGCGCGAAACGATAAGATGGAACGCTGTGCGCAATTGCGCAACACAACTGGGTCAAGTGCGCAAACGGTGACAGTGCAACCTGCTCTAAATGATAAGCTATCGCTTACTAAGTAGTCAGGTGGGGCGTTTTGTACCACTCGTATGTACGTCACGTAGATGAAACCGTTGACTATAATCCTTCATGATTATTATTTTAAAATTCGTCTAGTGCATATGAACGGAACAGCGAGGCGTTTCTTATCGCTTAATAAGGGACTGTCGTATTACATTCGCGTCATTTCAGCTTATGCTGTCAGTTTTATCCGTAGATTTCTAAAAGAACTGCAAGCGACCTATGTCGACTTTGTAACTTTACATTAGGATGGTAAGCAATGCAAAATTACAAAACCAAATAGGAAAACTTGAAACAAAATGAATAATATGCACATGTAAAAGAACTTTTTAAATAATAATGGAATGTAAGACAAGACTTTAATGTATTAAAAATTCTAATCTAAACAAACCTGTAATATCAAAAGATAATAAAAGAAAATGTAAGAATAAAATAAAGATTAGAAATAAAATTGTACCATCTAAGAGTAAAAAAAGATGGAAAGGAAGGCGATGAAAGCAAGAAGGAATGAAAGAACAAATAAAAATTGCAAGATACTGTGAAGGATGAAAGGAAAGAATAAAAGAAATTGAGAAGAATGAAAGTGTGTGTAGAATAAAGATAAAACCCTGAAAAAAATATTTGTGAATAAAGTCCGTCTCAAACAAAATAGGGGTACGAGAGGCTCCCAATAGCGGGGGCTATAAAAAAAAACTTCACATTAATAATTTAACTTAACATTCAATTAAATTTTTGATCGCACTCCGCGGGTATTAGGTAGCAAGGCATAGAATGCATCTACCCTAAGACCTATTTTAAGGTAATAAAACTCAAGGACTCCTGTGGGAGTTGCTACATACTTTACTTGATTAGTAAGATGTCTAACTATTAGATCGCCTGAATAGAGGTCTGTCACTTTTTTATGGTCCTCCTCTTTGACTATTTTTTATAATATATATATTTCTTTCATCATATTATTTGCGTTCCTATCTTTTTCTTTCTCGATGTCATATATACATGTCTTATTCTTCACAAATTCTTTCATACCTTTCATCAAATCACTTTTATCGCCTTCTATTTAAAGGTTTAAATGTTGTTCTGTTTTGCTATATTTTAATTTTTTTTACATTTACATTTCTTTATAATTTAATTATTGCTTCCCTTGTTAAGTTATATTTATTACAGATTATTGGAAGGAACAAGCTAGGGCTTGTACGCTTGGTTTTGCCTGACTAATATCACTACTACTAATTAGAAAAGCTGGGAGAAACGTGGGTATAAAAACAACTCATACGGTTTTATCAACCAACACTGTTTACAAAAAGAATTTTTCTTATTTTTATTGTTAAAATAGCTGATTGCCAGTACCATCACCTACGAACAATCTCCTCGGGGATATTCGTAGATGATGAAGCAGAGACACGATTTCAACGACAGATCAATCAATCAAATACAAGTCCTAGCGAGGATATGACGTAAAGAGAAGACAACCCTCTCAACTGTTGGAGTTCCTTCCTTTATTTCTGCTATATCAGCATTGCAATCGTATGTCCAAGGGTGGATATAGGTGTCGCTTATGGATTTCAAATAAGAATATTAGCGTGCATAGTGTATCTGTTTTGCATATATATGTATGTATATACATATAAATATCACATAGATATATAATTTGATCTTAGAATATTATCTAATCTTAAAAGTAAATACAGTAACGTAGGATACCTGTATAAAATACAATATTAAAACCTTAAAAGTTAAAATTAAACATTTAAAAGAAAGTAATATTACTTGAAACATGGATAATGAACATGACTAGATTTGAAAATATATTTAGATTTACTCACAGAACGACACACGTGTCCTTCTAGAGATAATTCGTGAAGACTACAATTGTGTGAAATTTATTCGTACGACATTGAATTTTCACGTAAAGACAGTTCCTTGTTTATGTTGTAAATTATTTAACTTAGAAACACTGTTGTTAATTTCGATTTTAAAAACACGCTTTATTTTAGTTTTAGTTATATAAATGAAACGAGTCGTCCAAAATCGATTTTAGTTTTCTCTGGTTGAGACACGGTTCTTTGCGAGTCAAAGTTGAAACTGCCTTCGTTATTTGATTATTACTTCGTCTGCGCTTTGTTCTGAGATATGAACACCATGGGCGCCGGATGTTTAAACAATTCCTATAAGGCTAACACAATGTTTTAATATCTGAGTAAATATAAGACGTTATTTTTTATCTAATTAGTGCATTAATTTCTAAAAACTACAACGAAATAATGACAGTGCCGCCAAGATTTGGAACGATCTCCCTAGGTCTATTTTTCCTGATAAGTTGAACTCTGAAGCCTTTAAGAGTAGAATGAACAGGTTTCTTTTGGATGGGCGTGTACTACCTTCATCTTCATCTACATTTTTAATGAATTCAGGCTTCACCTTGCGGAAGTCCATCTTAAGTAAGAACAGGACCAATATTTAGCCACTTCAGTGGTAAAGTTTGTGTTTGGCACCAATCGGTGTAACATGACTCCTGAAGATGTCCCGTGGAGGGGTGAAACACGTGTTGAGTGGTTTAACGGTGGCGGTTGTGTAATTCGCGTTCCTTGCCGCATACGCATTTATCAGCGGACTGGCTGGCGGTGCACTTTGTTGCACGACTACCACTGCATGTGCGGAAGTGGCTAAATATTGGTCCTTTTCTTACTTCTTCATCTACACTTTCCATCAGGTGATATAAAAGACAAACGCTTACTCCATTACAACTATATAAAAAAATATTTCAAATCATCGCACAATGTAAGTCTTGAAGAATGTCAGGAACCGATAAGTGGATACTTGAAATACCAGTGGACAGACCAAATAGCGCGTAGAACAAATGACTGCTGCAGCCCAAAGGTTCTATTTACGGCTCCCCTTTTTGAGGTCCTTTCGTTCCTACTGTCATTGGCATATGAATTTATTAAGATATTTGGGTGTTTCTTGATAGATATGTCCATACATTATATATGATTCTTATGTGGAATATTATATAAAGGTAAAGGGTTGGAATTGTCATTATATATGTATAAATATACTATTACATAATGTGACGACGGGCGACGCAGTCCAAGGAGGTGCCGGGGCAACAGAGATATGCTACAGACATAAAAACAACGAATGTTATTCTGCCGTCATAAGAATAAAGGCCGTAACTAATACCGTACTGTAAGCTATGCGTACTTATAAAATAGCTCGTTGGAATATGAACAAAACTTTCTTGTTACGACGGCAAATTTAATTGTTATAGCCGCGGGGCAGGGGGGGGGTCAGGCCTATGGGGCACAAGGGTTTCATTACACTGGGCGCTACATGAACTAAAGCCGCCCCTGATAGAAAGAATGATCTTCAGAAATAAAGATACTTAATTTTTTTAATAGGAATGTTCTTTTTATGTAACCAATCGTATACAAGAAAATTATCTAAACAACAATGATTTCTAATGTCAAGATAAACTTGTTACGTGCTATAAAATATGATAACAGACAGATGGATTGATCGATGTATTTTAAAAGCCTATCATTCAGAAATATATGTATTTTAATAACGGATTAAAATTGACATTGTTCAAACTAAGTTAACAATTCGTAGAACAGTAATTTTAAACTTTTAATCAGCCGATCGTCACTTCTTTTCAACGAAGGGACGCTCACTTTAAGGCATAGGCTTGCCTAAGAACTGCAACCATGAACAATTCTACTCTGTCAACATTCAACATCAGTCCATCTAGACGTGGTTCTACCAGCTTTCGTGATCACCACTCCAGAGCCTATCAGCTCCAACGGTTGGTTGCACGAGCATGTGCTCATTGCTTTAAACGAGCAATTCTTCAAGCTACGATCTCATTTCTAATTTGATCTCGCAGTGAAACTCCTGTGATGTTCAGCCATCTCACGAAGCCCGTCCTAAATCACCATGTCTTGGATCCATATGTCATCACCTATGTAACATATATATTTTTTACACTTTCGAATTGCACCCCATTAACAATCAAGTTGCTATCCTTTGGGGATTGGGCGCTCGTTGGTAAACACTGACGTTAAATCATTTTTAATAGACAGCGGAATAACGCTCTCGGTAAAAATCTTTATATATATATATATATATATATATATAAAGATATATAAATATATATTTATATATATATATAAAGATATATATATATATATATATATATATATATATATGAACTGTATGTTTGTATATATTTAAACCTGCTATACACCATTATTTTTCTAAGTTTGTGCATTATAACACGAAGTGACTTTTCTGGCTATACACTTCTAGTACCACCTCCATGATGATTTTAGACGTGTGAATATTGAAGCTTTGGTTGCAAGAAGTGATACGAAAAATTGCACTTTTGATACTTTGCTGTTATTTTTAAAAAACAAAGTCTTGTTGCCTCTCTCATGTGATCTTCGCGGTCAAGTTTGATTATGGGATTCGATATAAGACAGTAAGTTAGTAAGTTAAAGCAGGCAGTAGGTCTTTAGAAATATGAATTTTGGGACAGGTATGCCCACTAGTGGGTGGACTGTGGACATAGGTAGCCAGAAGTTGCTTAATGCGGGCACATGACTGGTCAACATGGTTATTTTGGGGGAAGACATGACATGCAGGGTTTCTTTCGATTGACATGATGATAAGAATTTAAAAACCTTTTCACAAGTTTTATCTGGTACACTATCCGTTATATTTATTATTACACCATTGCAAATTACAGCTCTCCGGTCCAATACCGATAAGTTGAATTACCATCAATTGACTCGCGGCTCCAACAAAGGCGTCTATCCGGTTCGTACCAGTTCCAAGCCCGCGTCGCATGCATCATTTAACGATGGTATTCGGTACGAGACAATGTCCTAAATATAAGCTGATAATTGGTACACATTGAAATATGTTCAGTTAAAAACTAAATTATAATAGCTAAGGTATGAGGAGAATAAAGAATAGTATCGAATAAAAGGATAAATGGATATGAAAGGGAAAGAAAGAAGGATTGCAGAAAGAAAGAAAATAAAGGTATGAAAGATTACAGAAGGAAGAATAGAAAAGTGCGAAAAAATATTAAATAAAAACAAAGTCCCTGTCCCACAATAGATAGGGGGTACAAGAGTTGCCATAGAAAAAATATGTAAAAAATATGTTCAGTTATATCTTTTTTATTCTAGCATTTACAAAATTGTTTATTAAATACATAGAAGTTTTTTACTATAGAGACGCTAATAAAAAGTGATAGATTAATTTTTATTTTTAAATAAAGTTTTCCGCGACTTCATCCACGTGAATTTAACAAAAAATAATTATTTAGTTTATTTTTACGTTTAAGAATTTTTAAAAGTGTAATTACTCCTTACTTTAGCTATCTGCCAGTATAAGTCCCGTATATCGGTTCAGCCATTTCAGAGATTAGCCAGAATAAAAAGGTAGTATTATGTCTATGTCAATTTTATATATTTGCACAAAGTATTTCTACTTGTGGGAAACTGTATCATCTTCCCTAGCACACCCATTATGGCATGGCAAATCGAGACTACTTCATGTTTCTGCCGTTCCTGAGTTTATTTATGTCCTGGAAAACCTTTAAGCCTTCGAGCATAGCTCTCTCCATTGCACTCTGGGTCACCTTGAGTCTTAGGTGACCACGTCTGGGATCTGTATGTGATCACCGGCAACACATCGGACCTTATAATAATAATAATGCACAACCATCACACCACACTTAAAAATTACAAATCAATTGTTCATTGATTGATCCGTGGAGGTTGTACTCAATTTTTTTTAAATCAATGACAGAATGAAGTAATGCACACGAAAAAGGCATTCTATTTTCAAACTTAACTTTTTTATTATTATATTTAAAGTAGCGAGTTTTAAAATCTTTAAGTATTACCAATATACCAGATGACCTATTTAAGTTGCTAAATCCTTTTACCGCTGACAAGTAGATATGCAAACATCTTTTGCATATGCATAGCCTTTAATGGCATGTTTATCGAAAACTTGTAATGCAACAACCTGTTTTTGATCTAGGACAATTTTATACATAGTTTTGAGGTCTT
The DNA here is from genome assembly GCF_028537555.1 of Battus philenor. Taxonomy (NCBI): domain Eukaryota; kingdom Metazoa; phylum Arthropoda; class Insecta; order Lepidoptera; family Papilionidae; genus Battus; species Battus philenor. The sequence goes on from NW_027181661.1 coordinate 17,961,474, forward strand.
AACACATTGCTTGACCCTTCACTTACGAATGTATCTAGGATATCCAACATAAAATCTGTTCGTTAAAATAATAATATAGATACTGACTTATTATTTTCACCAGAAAATAATAGCCTATTATATTTATTTAATAAAAGGCTTGAATTAGTTTTACAAAAGAGGCAATACTTCTATGAATATATATATATATATATATATATATACACACATATATATACATATTCTTGTATGTACACACATATATATGTATGTATATATATACATACATATATATGTGTGTACATATATACAAACATATGTATATATACCGCTGATAAAAATGCTATTATAATATATAAAGATATTCTATTCATTATATTTATTCCTTTTATAAATTTGTAAGTGATGTTTTATAATCTGTAATTACTATTAAATGCTACAATTGTTTGCAGCCAGTATTATTACGTCTTTGTTTGTAAAAGTAATTAAAAAAGCTAAGATTACTCTTTTTACTATCCCGAATATATATATATATATGTGTGTGTGTGTGTGTGTGTATGTATATATATATATATATATATATATATATAAACGAAAAACCGATTGGTTGACCGAAAAATGTAGTCGTGTGAATTTAACTTGAGAAAGCGACATAACTTTCCGGTCCGGATATAAAATGATACCTACACATAGGTTGATTATCACACTAACTTAATTCTCTAAATATTAAGTTAAATCTAAGTGCTTTATATATAAATGTGTTGAAATAAACCTAAAATAAGTTATGTAATATTCAATATATCTTACGATATAAAAAAAATCTGCGATGACGTCATATAATAACGGAATTTCCGGTAACAATAGAAGAACTATGATTACTGCACAAAGGCCGCCATCTTGGAATATGAAAAAAAAACCGCGTGGATTATCCAATACTCGACGCTGTAAAGTGAAATGAACATTATGTTAAAACAAATAAAGTATATATTACATTAACAAGACGTTTAGAGAGTGAATTGCATGATTCTCTTATGTGTTTTATACGAAACGGGCTCTCTATTCAACCGTCCGACTATATCGACTAGTTATTGGAATGTCGTTCGTAATAAGAAACAATTAATTTATTTCTAGAATCGAAATTTGTACACTTATTGACAGGTTTGATATAATAATGCGTACACCTATCCCCCGATTTACACGGTACTCGTTTTACACGGTTTCGCTTTTATACGGTTTTCCAAAAAAGTTTTTTTTGTTTTAATAACCGATTTTATTACCATCTCTCATAATGTAAATATTTCTGCTTCAAACATCGAATTGGCACGAATAACTTCGAGTGATGAAAGTGAATTCGAACCATCGATTCCGAAAAAAAACAATGAGAGTAATTTCTTTTTTGTTCTTCTGTTTAATGTATATCGTAATTAAATTAAAAAAAAATAGTTTTTCCGTAATATATTAAATATTTTAACTTGTCAATGCATTCAATTTTAATTTATGTGTACACCTAAAATTATTGAAAAAAAAAAATCACAACTGTTAAATAGCAAAAATATGCGTTTTTTGCGAGTTTTTCGATTTACACAGTTTTGACTTGAAAATTTTTGATTTTCGATTTACACGTTTTTCTCAGGAACGTATCTACCGTGTAAATCGGGGGATAGGTGTATATGAAAAATTGTTAAAATTTCATTTGTAAAGAGCATCTGTTGATTTCCTGCCGGCTCTTTTTAGTCAACCATATTACATGTCAGTAGTAGCTTATTGCAAACTGCCTTTCACCAAAGTGTGTTGCAGGTGATAACATAAGGATCAGATACGACGGGTTTCAAATCTCAAGGTTACCCAGAGACTAATGGCGATGGCTATGCTCGGAGTTTCGATACGCAAAAGAAATAAAATCGACGATCGCACAATTGCTTGTCTAAAATGGCAGTGGGGCGAATGGCGCCGGAAGGTTCTCGAGTACACCATGACCCACTAGGTGGACAGATGCCATATTTAAGATCGCTGGATGTGGCCTATGCTTTGCAGTGTACATCCATAGGTAGAAAAGAAGAAGAGGATGGTTATACTTTAATCGCCAGACAGAAAATTGGCAATTGCAGTGTGGTATTATTGTACACAGTGAACACTGCCGCCCAAATACCGGCAATTTTATATTTCTTATTATATGCGTATACGAGTTCATAGGCAGCAAGGCAACGTCTCCCAGATCAGATAGTGTTTTAATAAAACACAATTATATCCAACCTTGGCATTATTTATTAATATAGTGCGAAAACTATGAATAGAGGAACGAGGTCGTGCGACGATTTGGTATGATTTGTGCAATTGGTGTCTATAATATACCAAATATACTAATGTGGAACACTCTCGCGAAATCATAAAGCAAATATTCATTTAGATACTCTTTATATTCCTTCCGGAGTATTTCTTTTATTTTTTAACACTTGTACACCATAGACAATGAATAGAGGAAGAAATAGAAACAATTTATATGGTACAAGAGGCGGTATTATCGCTCGTGGCAATTTCTACCAGACAACCTTTTGATGGAGATGGGAGAAGGCAGTTTAGGGTGTACTCTCTCTCTCTCCGCAGCCTCCTTCAGCACATCACTTTTTCGCAGAAGGTTACACCAGCGCTTCATGACTGCTCGTTCTATACCATCGCCTTAACGAAGCCTGGTAACGAGAGGTGTCCCCACAGTATCGGTGAGTTCTCGGCGCAGCTTCCCAAGCTGTACACTCCTCATGCGTGTGCTGAGCTGTATCCTCTTCGCTACCATAATTGTGGCATATCGTTGAAGGTTCCCTGCCTATGTTACACAGGTACTTGACAAAGGATCCATGCCCTGAAAGCACCTGCACCATCCGGAATGTTAGACCACAGTACCGTCTGTTCGGTCTTCTAGCAGGACGAATAGCCTGGACTGTGCCGGTTCTTGGTCTTCTGTTGCTTAATCATAAAGACATACTGCCTGTTTTAACTTACTTACCTCCTTAACTATATTGTCCACCTAACGGGGAGTTTCTTTTCAAGATTTTACAAGAATTTACGATCATTTTAACATTATAATTATCTATATAAATAATAACACATTTTCAAATGTGTCGCTATGCGAAATGCTACAGATTAGCATGACCTTCATTATGAAAAGAAGATAGTCCTATTAACACACAGACATATATATATATATATATATATATATATATATATATATATATAGGAACTATATATCTATGAAAAAATATTTATAAAATTGACGGGACCATGAGGTACCAGAGAGGCAGACCTTATGCCAGATGCTGACTAGATCGTGGTTACGGCATTGAGAAAAATGTAAGCCTTCGTAGGACGCTTTTACTCTGAGAGGGTCCATATAAACAGTAAAAAATTATTAAAACTGTTATCTAAAATTTAAAATAACTAACTTTAAATCATCGTATGGATTCAACTAAAGCTTTATTAATATTTTAAATCTATGACACACTTAGCCGTCTAGTTATGTTTACAAATTATTATACAATATACGTGAATAGACAACGAATGTTATTCCACATTTATAATTAAACTGCGAACGCATTCTTGCGTGTCGTTGTTATATTATAACATAAGTTTAGGCAAGTTACTCATATTACATACCACTGTCTTGACGTAATTAACGTATGATGCATCTGTATATACGATATATACATAATTTGTTTGTTATTATGTATTTTTTGTACACGTAAACTACCCATTACCTTTACTAGTACTTTTACCTTTTCCATACTATAGATGTCTGTAAGAGATTGCTTTGTGTGATAAGACCGCCCATTGTACTTTTTTGTATTTTATTGTTAAACTTATTAAATGTATCTTAACGTGTACAATAAAAGAATATTAAATAATTAATTATTTTTTGGAGGTTCCTATTATTGGGGACTACCACAATACCTTGGGAGACAGAAAGGATTTTACTTATTCAATACATTACTTTTTAAGTAAACCCTTTATATATTTTTTTCTTTACTCTGCTGATTATGGTATGATCACTCCATTCTTATATTCAGCTGATGGAAACACTACAAGGCATTAGTTTCCTCCAATGATCGAGAAGGTGGTTGATCCTGCGCTTCCTGCATCTAGTGACTTTCCACGACCTAAACCAGTGATTCTCAAAGTGGTCTATATCGACCCCTAGGGGTCTATGACAACCTGCAAAAGGGTCTACGACAGCGAAAAATAATTTGGGGGTCCATGAAATGAAAATGGGGGTCCACGATAGTGGATATCAACATATATCAACACTGATAGTACCTATTTACTTACATCATACTATCTTATAATATCAAAACATTTACATAATTTATAAAAGTACCTATGATGTAAAAAAATTATTATATATGTTTATAAAATTGTGTAAGTTGTAGGATGTTGGTATTCGCTTTGTGGTAACAATACATTTTGAACATACACTAAACTTCTCTACAGTTAGAAATTTACATGAAATCAATATCAGGTAAGTAGGGGGAACACGGAAAAACATGGCAAGGGGTCTACGACACAAAAAAGTTTGGGGAACTCTGACCTAAACTTTATCGATCCGCCTAATGGGAGGACTGCGCACGCTATGTCTACCGGAGAACCTTTCAACCCCAATGACAAGGTTGCAAGATATGTCCGCCCTTTGCTACTTCAGATGATGAATTCTGCAATCGCTGGTGATCTTGATTCTTTTGATCTAGCAGCGAAACTCCGAGCAATAGACCTCACCATTGCTATCTGGGTGACCTTGGGTCGTAAGTGATCACCTCTCGGATCTATGTCATCACCGGCAAAACTTGGTCAAAGACTCACTTATTCAAACATTGTATTTATAAATAGATATATATTTTAATAGATAGATCTTGATTTAATGTGATATGTTTTTTTAATTGTAAATTTTTAACTGTCTTTGTGAGATACGAAAGATGATAGGAGGGTGATCAATTGTAACCCTGGATTGATAGTAATTAGTAACTATTTAAATTAATGTGTTTTTACGGTGAATATTGGTAACCAGAGCAATGCGTCAAGTGTGATAAAGTCAGGTAGTAATAAAAATACGGTCTTTTTTTAAAATAAAAAAATCGTTTAAATTTATTTTTCTTTTTGTTCCAGAAACTTCCATACCCTAAAGCGGTCGGATTCATAGTTACAAATGAATTTTGCGAAAGATTTTCATACTATGGAATGCGAAGTAAGTTGAATTTCATTGTATCATAAAACATAGTCTAGTTTTTTTTTTATTAAAACGATTATATAGGATAGTAATAAATGGCTATTTTATCATTATATACACAACATTATATCTTGCATCGTGTAGCGGCCGTGTGCAATGAAACCCTGGCGCCCCCTAGGCCTGACCCCCCTTCCCCCGCAGGCTATAGCTATTAACTTTTCCGCGCTGTCTGGCCGCTTTAAAACTTTCAATACGTGATTTATTTCGATTAAAAAGAGAATATTCGAAAAAAGAAACTATCATAGGGCGCTCGCGTTAGATAACTGCCGCCACCGCGCTTGCTGGCCGCTTCTGTCATATCATTGTTGTACCATGATGGTCCAAGACGATGCTCTTAGCTGTCTCGGGGAGCGCCGCGGCGCCCCTTGAGACGGCGGCGCCCGTGTGCATTGCACACCCTGCACTATAGTAAGCCGCCCCTGACAAAAAATGTATACAAAGTTTTTATAAAGAACACGGGACAGAAGGTAAAAATTTTCCATCTTTACCTTCTGTTCCTTCTTTACATTTCTCATTTCATCTTCAATCAGATGTCCACTACTAAACAGTGGACTAATGGTCAATCTATTACATTATAAGCGTTATAACAATATAAAGGTCAATATTGGGTCAACAAGTGATAGCCCAAGTTGAGGTCCCCTCGGACCTTGCGTAGTCACACCATGAAGCCTTCATCAAAGCGCAAACTGGTAAAGTAGTAGTTGGGAGACCTCTGGCTTCAATACTTTGAAAAAGTCTTAGGATAGACGCACTCTGGGCCTTGTCACCTTAAACATGCGGTATCTGCACATGCCATTTGGGCAGCAGAAAGAGTCCGGTAAAAAAAAATTACTACAAGCTTGGACAGCCATTTTGATAACATAAGTAGAAAATATAAATATAAGCGATATGTACAAGTTTAAAATAAATAAAAACTTATAAATTCTAAATAAATTTCATAACTATTTCACATGTAAGACGTCCACTATTGGGCATAGAACTTGCCCGTAAATTTAAGATAGCTTTAGTTCGATACGTATGTCATCTAATTTATTTTAACTTTAAGCCTTACTGCTATAGCAATAAGGTTTATTTTAACGACACCTAGTATCGTTAAAAGATATTTGTGAAAGTAAATAAATAAACTTGATTTACTATTTTATAAAACATTTATGGGTTCGGATTGGTACGGATACCTTTGACTTTTATTTTAAAGTCAAAAGATATTTGACCAACAACTCGCCTGATGAATAGATTTGGTCGAAGATGAAACACGTAGACCGAAGAGACCTGGGTTATAATTCTCGGGAAATATGGAAGCCGGCAGATCGTTTGGCACTCGGGCTAGGTGGAAACTCCACAGTGTAAACGTGGTAGTGGTACGACTTCCTACTCGTCCTTCAGCAACGAGGATGGTGGGATAAGGTGTTAAAGTTCAGCGTATCCTGTTACAAATATATCATCACCTATATGTTGAACAGCATGTTCTGAAATTAGATTCTTCTACCATTCACGATTTGCACATGATTTGAAGATATGATCTAAGACTCGAAAGCAAGTCAGAAAGCGCCAAGCAAGATCACAAACAAGTCATGAATACAGCAACATAGGTTACTGAACAAGAAAAAATAATAAAATAGCTAAAATAGTACAAAGATAAAACCATAAATGATAATTACAAGGAATACTATGCTAATATGCACCAATTCCTCGTTTATATTTGCTTTTTTTCCGAAGTTGCGTCGCTGCTTAATTAGTACTTATTTTCACTGTGCGTCGTTAGATTTTCGATGTTGCGTTGTTTTGGGTTCGAGCCTTGTTTCTAATAGCGCCATGCCATCAAAACTCGGGGATTCTCTTTCTATCTAAAAATCAACGCAATTTTAATACTTTTTTATTTTCACTTTGTTTTGCTAATTTTAAGAGTTCAGTTTGAATTATGTAGTGTGTTGTAATGTGGCGTGTTTTGCGTTTTATAAAAGAGAATAATAAATTTATATAAATATTTAGTGTTGTTTCTGGTTGCAAAAAAGGTCAATATTATTCCAATTTATTTATGGGCAGGGTGATATTATTCTTGTTTTTTAAATGTTTACTTTGTTCAATTTTCTATTTAAAAAGTTGTATTTTTGTAACCCTGGAACCTATCTTCGATATTTACAGGGTTTGCTATAGAAAATCTTAATTCACTTTGCGGCGTTTCAATTTGCGTTGTTTTTTTTTGGAACGTAACTACGACGCAAAGTGAGGTATTTGTGTAAATAAAACCAAAACTGAGTGTCAACTGTGATAATGTAACAAACTGTGGTGTAGATGCGAAGATAAGGGAAGGAAGTTGATGCAAGAGAAATGATTAGAATGTGAAGATAAAGGGAAAATGTGAATTTTTTTGAAAGAAAGTTTACCCGAGTTGTAGCGTCTCTTGCCCATACATGAGGGGGGGGATGAGAGGTCCCTAGTATCAGAGACCCCAGGAAGGGCGAAAATAAATATAAATCATCACAATGATTTCAACCAAAGAACATCCACTTCTGGACATATGTCACCTTCACAGACTTCCATAGGGACCGGTTGAAAGATACCTCCAGCGTTGGGTTCCGCCGATGGGTCGAATTTAACAAAGTCATCTGTCCACTGATGGACATATTATGATAGGCTTGCCGACCCGTGGACCACTCCGAAACAATACCTATAGCAATAGGATTCATTTTGAAATACACCACGTACAGATTGACACAGATTGTGCGTTATAATACGGATAAGGTTCTAGTAAGTTCGAGATAGTACTCGGAACTTCCGAGAACCGTACAAAAAGAATTATAAATAACTTCAAGGTCATTCGTGTTTACGGGAATACGGCACGGATATATTTAAAACAGGGATGAATTTCCTATACAGTCTATTTTACTAGAAATATTCTTTTTGTGCTTACTTGATCCTAGGGTTCAGGGTTTATTGTTTAGAGCAGTGATTCCCAAAGCGGTCTATATCGACCCCTAGGGGTCTATGACAACCTGCAAAGGGTCTACGTTAGCGAAAAAAAATTTTGGGGGTCCATGAAATGAAAATGTGGGTCCTCGATTGTGAATCTCAACACATACACTGATAGTACCTATTTACTTACATCACACTATCTTATAATATCAAAACATTATGTGTTATATGTTACGTATATTTTACATAACAGATACAATATTTTAATTTGAGTAGTTTTAATTTAAATTCAATTAATAAATGTATAAATTAACATGTGTTTTCACTTTAAGTTTTTAACACTAAACTTCACTACAGTTAGAAATTTACAGGAAATCAATATCAGGTAAGTAGGGGGTCTACCCAACACGGAAAAACATGGCAAGTTTTGGGAACTCTGGTTTAGAGGGTTCCGAGTTTCATAACAGATGTAACTCTTGCTTTGTAACAGTATTTATGTGTGTAATGTGTAATTATAGATAAGTATAATATATTTTATTTTATATTTATTATATATATTATATTTATTATTATATATATACACTCAACATTAGATTGGTGTTAAAATGAGAATAATATGTACTTGAAAATGCTATCGGTTATTACAACGGTTAAGTGCCTTCCTTTTTTTTAAATACCGCCCTTGAAGATAGACGTCAATACGGTTTAAGTATATGTCGAGTATTTGGTTATATATTGATAATACGTTGGCCTTGTTTGATAAAGAATGTAAATTTAACAATAAACCAAAGTGAATAATTAAATAGAAAATAAATAAAACTGTATTAAATATAATCGTATAGTCTAGTGCAGGGCTTCTTAAACTTTTGTCATTCACGACCTAATTTATGATTGCAAGTTTCTTGACGACCCCATACAATCATAAAAGAAAAATAAATAAATATTTTTTGATGATTTATTTATTAAGTAACATTAGACATATACATATATAGTTTTAGAATTCATTTTAAATCATATAAAAATTTGAAATTTAAAATTGCACAAAAAATTATAAAATTGTATTTATATTAGTTTAAAACCTTCAACAAATGCGCGTGTCTAGACGCTGCAAGTCCACTGTATTCCGCCAACTCTAGTGATGTTATAAAATGGTATATATAAATATTTGACATTAAAATCTCTCGACCTCAGAATTTTGCTACGCGACCCTATTTGGGGTCGCGACCCATAGTTTAAGAAGCCCTGCTCTAGTGGGAAAGCGACTAAAATGTGATGATGAATGAAAGAATTTGTGAACAATAAATGATTAATGATATTGGTAGGCCCCTGAGCGATATCGTATCATAAATGAGATGATACGCAAAAGAACTTAGATCATCGATCTAGTTTGAAGAATCGCCCGTCTGAAATGGCAGTATGATACCCACGTATGCCGTGTCTACCGGTTCATTGTTCACTCGAGAACCTTTCGGCCCCAATGGCCACCGGTCGCCCAATTTGCCCCGCGCGCTGCCACTATAAACGAGCATTTTTGCGAGTGTTAGTGATCTTTTTTCTTTTGTGGATCGAAACTCCAAAAAAACCCTCTCCATTAGTCTCAGTGTGACCTTGAGACATGAGAACTGTCGTAAGTGATCACTTCTCGGATCCATATGTCATCACCGGCAACACATTAGTAAAAGAACTTCACCTTTAAGCATTGCGGTAGTTTGGATGAGAAGGTTGCTGCTGATATGAGTTTGATCATCTGTATCTCGAAGGTGTATGATGATTAGAAATAAAAAATATGTCGATAGAGCTTTATCATGAAGAGTGACGCTAAGGGAATGTATGCATTATAAATCTAATATTCGATTAAATAAAAAAATCAAACCATGAAAGCGAAATGTGTTACGTTTATAATGATTCGATCTAAAATGTTAATTTAGTATAGCTTTAATGTTAAAGATTCAATCACATTTATAACTCAATAGTTGAACACACGTAATTATGTTACGCTAATATAACTGAAATGTACTATTGTCCGAGGTAAGTAAATAAACAGAAGATTAAATAAATTGACAATTAAATCTCCGGATTAAATAATTATTATTTACAAGCTTTTGGACTGTAATTCCATAGATCATTAGTTCATATTCAGCTCGAAGGACCAAAAATGTTTGCACACGTGTGAACTGTATAAACGAAATATATAAATTCAAATGATGCTAGTGGTTTTATTGTAATTTTATAAAACTAGATAAAAGTATAATAATACGAAACATTACACTGATATACATTTATAATATAAAACAAATAAAAAAAAATTAAAGTATAAATTGGTTTTAAGTGACCCAGTCTTAAAAATTTATCAACAGATTATATCACAATAAACTCAGGCTAGATGTATTTGCTAGTTACTTTTATATAAGTCATACTTAATCGTACTTGGTACAAATAAAATAGTAAAAATTGCGCGCAGTAGTCAACATTCATTTTACCATGTAGAAGATATACATATAAAAATGCTTTAAAGTAATAAATGAAAAGCCATTAGTAATCGAAAAGATTTAAAAGTTTTACATCAAAAACAATTAGAACACATGATGTCAGCAAATTGTTAAAACCATAAAACATGTAACCGCACTTGAATAGTGTGAAATGTTCTAGTATGTTATTTATTAAGAGGGTGCTCTCACGTTAATATAAACTAGTTTATAAGATTTATTTATTTAATATTCTTTATTGTACACGATAAGATACGTTTAATAAGTTTTACAATAATATACAGAAAAGTACAATGGGCTGTCTTATCACACAAGGCAATCTCTTACAGACAACCATAGTATGGAAAAGATAAAAGTACTTATAAAGGGTAGTTCACGTGTACAAAAAAATACATATTCACAAACAAATGAACATAGATATACATAAACACACATAGATATACATACGTATATAACATATACACTTATAATAAAAAAGGTTTAATACATATTAAAAATATAATACAATAATAAATAAAAACATCTAACTGACTTCGATTAGTATTTGTTCGATCGCACTTGCCTCGGAAAGAAGCAAGAAGAAAAAGAAATGAACTAAGAGATAGATAATTATTATATTTACAAAAACTTTCAAAAAAATCTACCTTTTTTGTGTTCTGTGCCGGTAAGAGTATTTCCAATCATTTTGAATAAATCTGTCTTAAACACGTTACTATAACTTATTTATTCTATTTTTTTATTACTACGAGGGTGGATTGAAAAGTACTCGGCCTAACCAAGAAAATAAATACATACTAAATCAGTTATATTTTTATTTTTCTACATAATCACCATCAAGTTCAATACACTTTTCCCACCTCCCCTTCCAAGCATTCAGACCGTTGAAAAAAAATGATTCTTCCTTAGAGTCAAAATATGCGTCTACAGCTGCTTTGACCTCGTCGTTTGTCGAAAATCTTTGACCTCCCAAGTGCTTTTTTAGGTTAGGGAACTGAAAGAAGTCTGATGGTGCCAGATCAGGTGATTACTCGTAATATCTATATTTCACAGACATTAATCTCCGTGCCTTTTGTTTTACAATTACGTATATATCCAATTTTTTTTGCTCCCATAATTGCATGTTAGTGTTTACTATGTTTCTTTATCTAATTTAACGACGCCATAACAATGTCGTTTTTAAGATTTCTCGTACGAGCACTTCCTTATCCCTACTCCATATTGGCATCCTCAGGTTGTGCGCCAGTATCTGTGCGGCGGTTGCCATATTTGCCAGACGAATCTTGCGATCGCATCTTGAGTCTCGTCCGTGTGATACACGCACGTGTGTGACGTGATATTGCTATCACAACACTGTACACTTTTTAAAACCTTAAGGCTGTAAAGTATGGAAGGACAGATAATAAAGAATAATTTTAATACGTAGTAATCACTTTTGAATATATTTCGTAATGTTTTATCACTCTATGTTTAGCACTAATCGGTGTAACATAACTACTGAAGATGCCCCGTGGAGGGGTGATGCACGTGTTGAGTAATTTAACGGTGGTAGTTGTGTAATTCGCATTTTTTGCCGCATGCGCATTTATCAGCGTGCTGGCGGGCGGTGCATTTTGTTGCACGACTACCACTGCATGTGCGGAAGTGGCTAAATATTGGTTCTTTTCTTACTTATTATTTCTGGGACAATTTATTTTTTAGTAGTGTGTACAATATACTAATTGAAGAGCAATAAGCTTTTCCTTTTAGATCGCGGGAAGACGTATGCTTGCAATGCAAGATCAGTGGACATCTATCAGCTGACGTGAATGAATGAATTTATATATTAAAGTATAAAACAGGTTATTTAAAATTAGAATCATGGCCTCTTTTATTTATAAACCACGAGGGTTCCAAACGCGCACTGATTTGAAAAGAGTCCACAACAGACACAGATGTTTTTTTCTGTGATCACCTCTGCTGTATCCTTCATGCTATAGTGAACAGGTATAGACCATCGATAGGGGATTGACACGATCGTAGGTACGCGAAATCGCCTGCCAAGCGTGGAGATTATTATATATCACCCCTTAGATATATTTAAGGATGTCTATACCTATGATGACGAAAAATAGAATTTATCGCCAAGCCTTATTATGACATTAGATCCTTCATACTCAATTTTAATAAGTTTTTATGCAATAAACTTATTTTAGTTATTTTTTTCATATATTATGGTGATTGACAGTTCTAAATGTATACAATGATAACTTAGACTTACTTATTCTCGGTTGAAGTTGTTGCTGTTAGCCCTAAGGCTTTTACAGCTTCATGGATACTGAGTTCACGGAGCGGAAGGGTCCGTGAACTAGATTTAAAGTAGAAACTAAAAGCTGGTGGGGCGCCTACCAGTTGCACGGGGACGCTCGCACATTGTTAAGGCTCTTCGCGGTAGAGCTTTGACGGGGTGTGTTGCTGGAGTGTGCTTGCGGGTTGGGACGGCAGCGTGGACCACAATCGAGCCCAGGATCCAACCTTGGTTCGTCCAAGCTGTTCGTGGTTAGGGAGCGGCCGGCCACTCCCAATTATTTAGAGACATTATATTATAGTGTATTGTATTGTCTTGTACAGTCACTCACATTTTCATTATCCTATGCATTTGTACCAGACTAACTTGTTCCATTAATATCTTGTTGCAGCAATCCTATCGCTGTACCTACGTGACAAGTTAGGATACAGCGATAATGGTGCTACAGTCATCTACCACGTGTTCACGATGTTCGCATACTTCTTTCCCCTACTAGGGGCTATGATAGCAGACGGATGGCTTGGACGTTTCAGGTAAGAACGTATTAAGATACATAAATCAATTTTTATACGTTTATTATTTGATTTTAAAACGAACGAAGAATCCAACCGAAAAGTTTCAAGAATACAATAAGACTACACACAGTCGTCACCATTCTATAAACAGCCAGTCAAGTCAGAAAATCGATAGGATCGTAAATCACAGAGGATGCCAAAACTCGATCGTTCATTTCGAAATGGTAGTAGTGATATTAGCAAGGTATTAGCAAGTGACCAAGTCTAAGTTCGATTCTCTCGAGCACCCTGATATCGGTGTGCTTAGCAGGCATTATCTGGTGGTAGCTCCTGGGGTCCACGGAAGCCTCCTAATCCTAGGTAAAGTGGTAGCATGTTACTACGCTACGTGAAAGATATCTTAGACTAGATGCCATCAGCGACCTCGAACAAGCGGAGTCTGCAAATGCTTTTTGGGAAGCAATGATAGTCCAGTCCATAAAATAAATCATTCCCATCGTTGTGATAATGGCGAGAAGTTTTTCTTTTTTAAATATAAAACTTTTTAATTAGCAACAATGGGCAACTTAAAATTTCGAAATTTTTGCGTACTTAAAATTAACTTGAGGTAAATAAAATTTGAATATTTTATATAAACACAATTACGTAAAAACCATAAAAATACAGTTCTCAAAGTGGAGTTAGTTAGGAAATTTCCGAAGGCGTTTTAAAAAATTATCTTTCGATTTCCAAATTTGAAAATACCTAGTGACTTTTATGTGAAACCTTATAAAAGACCTAATTTGAACTATATTTTAATTATATTAACCTTTCGAAACTTTTTTTGGGTTAATTCACCTTATTAGTACCTTAGAGGTCTTGTGATTTCAAAACGTGACCTCTTGCTGCTACTAAAACAATATATTTTTATATTCACTCAAGGTCATTTATAGTGGCAAAATATGGAGACCGCTTCCAAACAATTTTATTTGAAACTAGCTGACCCGGCCACGCGTTGCTGTGAAAATTTAAAAAGTGGAAATAATTGAATTATACGGTATTTCGTTCACTACAAAATAAATTTAATTAATTTTATAGCGTCAACAACACGTGGTAATTATGCTGTTAAAATGTAGCTTATATGACACGTTCGTAGATTTACCATAGCAGCGCCATCTATTGATTACTTACTCAACCCAGTCGAAAGGTATCGACATCTGTTAGAATCATTTGGAGTTAACAGATAATTGTGACTGTCAAATAATAACAGACAATAATTAGCAATAAATTAAAATTGCGACTATAATTTGAGATTTAAACTATCCTATCTCTCAAGTTAGATCGAACTGCACATGGTGTGCGAATTTTATTATAATCGGTTAAGTGGTTTAGAAGTCCATTGAGTATAAACATTGTGACACGAGATTTATATATATTAAGATAGGTGGGCGAAGTTCATGTTCAGCAGTGGGCTTCATACGATCCAATTGAAGATAAAGTATGAAACTTAAATTAATATGTATATGATACTTCCACACAATAGCATTCTTTAACTTCAAGATAGGAGGCTCTCACCGAAGGCGCGATTATGCCGCCTTCATAGGAGACACGGCAGAAAGGAGAAAATAGAAATAATAAAAGAAATTTCAAAAAATAAAAAGGCAATAGTAAATATATATAAATATATAAATTATAATAAATAGACATGTAAAATAAATGAAATAATTGTTATAATAAGTAATTAATTATAGAATTAATAAGTAAAAAAAAAAATTTAAATCTTATACCTTAGATATAAAGAGTCTGCCATTAGGCGGTGGAGTCACTGATGGTGACTAAATTAAAAATAAAAAAAACTTCAATACTAATGTGTTTTAAACGCACCCTTATATGAGTTTAGACTACATTTAACAAACATTGATTTTCTTTTTACTACAATTTTCTCAATTTCCTTAGAACATTAATTGTAGCCATCCAATCTGGAGTTTTATAATCACTTAAAAAATTCTCATACATTGTATTAACCCTTTCATTACCGCAGTCCGTTCGTGACGCTACTGAAGCGGGCATATGCGCAATAAAGTGTGCACATTGCATGGCGGTAGGCTGATGTTCGAATTTTCTCATTTGTGTTACATATTTAAAGATTTTACTGGTATATTAATTAGAAATATAAGTTAGGATAATTATTAGTAACTTATTTGGCTGTGATAAATCTTAAAACACGGATCTATACATAAGCGTACATTATAAGGTGGATGCCGGTTAACTACGGCGGTGGTAATGAAAGGGTTAAGTGTGCTACAACCCTCTATCTTTATATTTGGTGTTAAATACATTGCTATTATTTAATATTATTGCATATATAATAGACATATATATGAACTAAACATCTCAAAAATTATATGACTGTTCAATTTTATCTATCGCGTCAATGGCACGGAATCTTAACAATTTGTCTATAAAATATATTCTGGCAGTGTGTGACCTATACATATGTAATTCTTATTTTTTTTATGGCCCCCGTTATTGGGGGCCTCTCGTATCCCTAATTTTTTGGGATCAGGGACTTTATTGTTCGATATTTTTTTTTCAATCTTTTCTTTATTTATCACTCTCTTTCACGCGTCACAATATCTTCCATTCTTTACTTTCGTCCTTCACAATATCTTTCGTCTTGCTCTATTATACCTTCTTTCTTTCCTCGCCTTTCTTCCATCATTTTCTTACTCTAATGTGGCTAGGTACATTTTATTTGTTTTTATTCTTTAATTTTATCTTACGTTTATTTTACTTTCTTAATTCTTTATTACACATTTCTTTTTCTATTTCTTATTATTAGTTAACAATTTATTTTGTGCAGAGTTTATTAAGTACCTTATTCTATACAGTTTTATTTCTTTCAACCGTATCACTCGCCACCACGTAATTCTTATTGTAGATTTTAATAATTTAAATCGAAAACAATTTAAATATCTAATATAAATTCTGATTATTCATATTGAAATTGATTTTTCGGAACAATTATGCATGGTATACATAAATATTCCATGCAAATCAATTTGATTCACGCTTCACTTAATTTTAATTGAATTACACTTACTTCAATAATATTTCACGTAATTATTTGACAGATGCTTTAATTTGCAGTTTATGATAATACCTACGATTTTTTTTTAAGTTAATGAGATATAAATTTATTCAGTGCCATTATTACTACTGATAAAATTATATATAAAGAAAAATATTTGGTGAAAATCATATCAGATGTACATATATCGATGAGATCCGCAGAATAAATAAAGTGGCAGTATCCAAAAGGTGACTACAAACTGGTAAAGGCGACTTAAATGGCCTCTGTGTTTGGCACTAATCGATGTAACATAACTCCTGAAGATGCCACGTGGAGGGGTGAAACACGTGTTGAGTGATTTGGTGGTGGCGGTTGTGTGATTCGCATTGTTTGCCGCATACGCATTCATCAGCGGGATGGCGGGCGGTGCACTTTGTTGCACGACTACCACTGCATGTGGGGAAGTGGCTAAATATTGGTCCTTTTTTTACTTAGGATGGACTTCCGCGAGGTAACGACTGATTCCATTAAATACTTAAATGGACCCACTGGATAGACCGAAAATATAATCAAGGTCACGGGAAATCTCGGGCAGCAGAGGACTTGTCATTGTGACCATCTTTGGGGAAAGCCTATAACTTGCATTGGACACTAAAAACACAAATACACCAATACCTCACTTTGCGTCGTGGTTACGTTCCAAAAAAAAAACACGTCGAAAATTGAAACGCCGCAAAGTGAATTAGGATTTTCTATAGCAAACCATGTAAAGATCGAAGATAGGTTACAAGGTCACGAAAAAACAACTTTTTAAAAAGGAAATTGAACACAGTAAACATTTAAAAAACAAAAGTTATATCACTTTGCCAATAAATAAATTGGAATAATATTTACCTTTTTTGTAACCAGGAACAGAACAGAAAAATTTATATAAATTTATAATTCTTTTTTAAAAAAAAGCACAACACACTACGTAATTGAAACTGAACTCTTAAAATTAGCAAAACAAAGTGAAAATAAAACTGTATTCAGATTGCGTTGATTTTTAGTTAGAAAGGGAATCCCCGAGTTTTAGAAACAAAAGTGTTGCCATCTATTAGAAAAAAAGAAAATATTTAAAAAAATTAAAGACTCGAACCCTAAACAACGCAACCTCGAAAATCTAACGACGCACAGTGAAAATTAGTACTAATTAAGCAGCGACGCAAAAATCACAAAACGAAACGACGCAAAGCGAGGTATCGGTGTAATTGTAAAATTGCGATAGAAAATCATATACAATAGACAATATTATCTACGGGTAGTAAGTTAAAATTGATATGAACACAGTAATGTGAAGGTTTACCATATGCTTGGCTAGTCAAGCGTTACGAAAAGCATTTTAGACTGTTTACAGAACTATGTTTACAATGACATTTCCACTCTCATATATAGTATGTTTATAGTCAACCAACCATAGAAAATGCTTAGATATTTTCTACTTCTTTTTACAACGCGATCAAATCTGACCGCAGATTTTCAAGTTGCCATCTCACCATGGACAATAAGCGAAGAACATCTACCCAAAAGACGGAACGCACCTGATCACCAGCTATCCTGCCATTTGGCACTAAGAACAAATTACCAGTTTCGGTTGCAAGAAACAGTTGAAGCAAAGAACATCGCATCACTTATGAACAACGAAGAGAGTCGCGGGACATTTCTAGAGTACTGTATAGACGTCACAAGAGAGACCAAAAAAGAAACAGTAAGCAACAAAAACAAGTGTATAAAACTAGTCAAGATAGATAAATAAATCTGTGATAGATGTAAAGAAAATACAAAAGTAAAAGACAAATTATAAAGGAATTTAAAAAGCAAAATATACCAAAATATAAACCAATATTCTGGTGAGAGGGTGGCTTAAGTTAGGTGATGAATGAAAGCATTAAGAAAAAAAATGAGAAAGCAAATTATAAAATCTGTGAACAAAAAAAAGTCCCTGTGTACTTAAAACAAGGGATATACAAAAGAGCCCAGAAAACGGTGACCATAAATCCTCCCAAAGCAGGACAGACAGTGTTGTTTAGTCGTCAGATGATGAACGCAGGCCACTTTCAACCGTTGTGGTGAACCCTGTTAATATGTGATGAGAATAATTACAATAGGTCACAAGTAGTGAAGCTTTACTAGTATTTTAAAATCGAAAATCGAAATTAAACTTTCATTATTTAATTTTATTACTAATTATTGTACACTCTAGAAATATATACATAGTTGCACAATAGTGAAGATAAAAGTGCAAGGCGGTCTGATAACACGAGGCAATTTCTTACACACAACCATAGTATGGAAACAGTTAAGACAAGTAGCTTGCAATTAAAGTGCATGTAATCATATATATATTTACAGATACTTGTATATATAGTACATTTATTATTATATACTTACTAGCTGATCCCGCAAACGTTGTTTTGCAAAAAAATTAAAGTTTTTAATTAACAAATGTAAGATAAGGGTTGATCGTAGAGGGGTGAAAATTTAGGTTTGTATATATTTTTGTATGCTGTATCATAATAAAATAAAAACAAAAAAAATTGTCTAAAAAATTAAAAATAAAACTTAGGGGTTGACCACCCTTATCACTTAGGGGTATGGAAAATAGATAGTAGCCGATTCTCAGACATACTGAATACGCATGTAAAATTTGGTAAAAATCCGTCAAGCCGTTTCGAAGGAGTTCAAGTTCGAACACCGTGACACGAGAATTTTATATATTAGATATTAGATATAACATAGCTCATAATAAAAGGCATACTCCCATGTGCGATACATATCTTACATCTCAATATCCGTTGTTTTGCTATATACCATAAATTTTCTTCAAATATCTATTCACCAGTCATTTAATGGCGTTCATTGCATAAGATCATCCATTGTTCTTTATGTTGCAAACCGTAAATTGTTTTATTACACGGAGAGTAATTAGTATAAGTAATTTTCCTTGAGTCAACAGATAATGATTCTTTTATAGTTAACAGTAGTATTCCATTTTTAAATTTTGTTTAACTATTTATCTATTTAGACGTAAATCCACATATACTTTGGTTTCACTGTATGAGTGACTTTTTATGGAACCTAAATCTAACACCTCTTTTAAGGTAGCAAAGCTCTATGGCTCCTTATAAAGCCTTATCTAGGGGTACATACGCTACATACAACAATATCACATGATTGGGTGGACTTCAAGTTCTTAGATTACTTCGGTGGACGCTCCATGGAGTGATTAGACTCAAACGAGAGGATTTCGACTTGGACTGTCACTAGACCAGAGTTCCCCAAACTTTTTTGTGTCGTAGACCCCTTGCGATGTTTTTCTGTGTTGGGTAGACCCCCTACTTACCTGATATTGATTTTCTGTAAATCTCTAACTGTAGTAAAGTTTAGTGTTAAAAACTTAAAGTAAAAACACATGTTAATTTATACATTTATTAATTGAATTTCAATTAAAACTACTCGAAGTAAAATTTTATATTTGTTATACGTAACATATGTATGTAATGTAAATGTTTTGATATTAAAGGATAGTATGATGTAAGTAAATAGATACTATCTGTGTATGTGTTGAGACCCACTATCGTAGACTCCCATTTTCAATTCATGGACCCCCCAATTTTTTTTCGCTGACGTAGACCCCTTGCAGGTTGTCATAGGCCTACAGGGGTTGATAATGACCACTTTGGGAATCACTGCACTAGACGATAAAACCAGTTTAGCACTTCGTCTCAATAACCTCCGAGAAGGCTTAAATAAGTATCGTTTTCATATAGTTATAAAGTGATCACAGTTCTCGGGGCTGACGGCCCGCATACACGCCTAAGGAAGCTTTCTTGCATTTATGCTTACCTTTACCAAACAAATACGGCTTTATAATCTTATACCTTCAATAGGTTATAGAATGATTTCGTTGTTATATCTCTTGATCATACGTTCATTGTAATATTTGCTAGAATTGTAACTCAAGGGCGCCCAAGACGGTCGAACCTCTACTAGGAATTAGAGCTGGGAAGAGAAGGAGGGGTGGAAGAATCTCCAGCAAATCTTCTATGTAATAATAAAGAGTTTTCGCCTTATTAATTTGTAAATAAAAATATTTTGTATTTAGTCTTATTGTCTTGGTCATTTTGAATCTTTGACTGACTAATCATTTGCTGTCTAGTCGTCCATAAATTTGAGTGTTTTTGACCCTCGTTGAAGATGTTTAAAAGTACGTGTAGGGATTGTTTTTTCTACAATTAAAAGATCTGAGTTGTTTCACGCGCCGGTGTTTTGTATTATTGCCATATTATTAAAATATATATCATTTACAATTTTTTAAAAAATTTTAACATACAACATAGTGTAAAAATATTAAATATATTTTGTTGTATAAAATAAATAGTAATATAAATTATTTGTGTATATATATAGATAAATAATTATATGTATTATTTTTATATATGACACATTTGTAGCACTATTCGCATATTTTAATTGCGTAAAGAGAATTGAATGATCTGTCGTGAACGAAATAAGTTGCCAAAGCTAAATGTATTCTATGTCTTTTTTACTGTATGACATGTGTATATGAATTTTATAATAATATTGATATCAAAAAGTAAGTTGAAATTATCTTTTAAACCTCCAGGGCATTGGGAAGGTAACGTCTGTTTGTTCATTTTATTTTATTTTTCTTTATTAGAGTTAAACAGAAACAAAAGGCAGTAAGAAAGTACAAACTTAGAAACTTAGAAATATACAATTAGTTACAATTGTTACCTTATAACTATCTCACTAAGATCATTTAATGAATTAAAGTCATACAATGATAAAACAAATAAAAACATTACTAAACAGGGATCAAAGATCCAGCGCATTCTGCAGATCACACCGCAATAATTAAGAGTCACATACAGTACAATACAGTAACATTGTATTGTGTGTACTCAATAATTTCGAACGAAATTGTCTTTTAATGTATCTTACAAGAGAGCACGAGGATATATCAATATCACTAATATATGAATTAATTATCACTAAATATGTCGTTCCATAATTACCGTTTTCGCTTGATTTGTCTCCGTGCGACTTTTGGATATTCAGCAAACTGAAAAATGAGGGGGCCTATACATGAAGAAGGCTATTCCGACTGTTTCGAAACCTGGAAGCGTTATCTGGAATACGATAAAGTTGATTTGGATGAATAAATAAAGAATTTATGTCTTACAAACAAATTAATTTTACATTTTTAACCAAAACGTTATATAATTCACACTAAATGCGTAAATTCATGAAGTTTATTGTATTTAACAAAATAAAAATTGGTAAAAAAACTATTAAGTTAAACGGTTTTATTTGATATCCATATTGTGGTGGTTGTGGAAAAATATGTACCTAGTCCGCCATATTGGAACGGCGTCCATCTTGAATTTTAAATTTTGACATAATCATCGTGTTTTACTAGTATAGCCCTTTCATTTGATACCCATATTGAGGGGGTTAAGGAAAAATATGTAATCTGCCATTTTGTATCGGCGGCCATCTTAGATTTATAATGTTATTGATTTTATTATATTGTATTGTCATCTAAATTAAACGTGTGTACCAAATTTCAGATCAATCTGACAACGGGAAGGTGCTTAAATTTCAATTTCTAATTTTGACCCAAATAAATAAACAAATAAATTCCGTACGGGTCGAACTAAATAAAACCGTTTAATTAAAAAAGATGATATTGATGTGACTTTTATTAATTTCAGAACGATATTTTACCTGTCACTTGTCTACGCCACCGGCAGCATTTTGATATCATTGACTGCCATGCCGCCGGTGCATTTGCCTCGGCTGTAAGTAAAAAAAAAACATAAAATTCGATATTAATTAATTTCAAAATACGTTGATATGACTCTAAATGGTACAGGTGATTGTAAATAATTATTTATATAGTTACTTACGTAAACATTTTAATATTTTGAAATAGTTTTTATTGCATTCACATATAAGTGTGGATATTTGATATATATATATATATATATATATAAATATACATTTTGATTCCCTGAATACCATTGAATAAAACAAACAAATAAACAAAACTGACTATATCCTTATTTTACATACGGATACATTCAGTTTTTAAATTGATATGTTTTAACTAATAATAATTACCTTAATAATGGTACCTTTAAATTGAGACATGCGATCGTTGGTCGCAGATTCGATTCCCAGTATAGTTTGATATCACGATAATCGATAGTATTTCAATTCTTTTAATTGTAACTTTTTGCAAAATTATACGTAAAATTTTAATTTATTAATATATCAACCTATGATATATGACATTTTTCTTTACTAATATTTTTAATAATTTATTTTATATTTAACTAAACATTAACCGCGATTTTGTCCGCGTGGAGTTGAAGATTTTTTTAATAATAAAAGTAGCATAAGTTACTCCTTATTGGATAAGATTATGAACAATTGAAAGCAATTTTACACAAACAGACAGATTTAAAAAAAATAATGTTACAAACAGAAACTCCAACTTTATATATATATAATTATAATTTCGCAGAGAATTTACAGTAATAGCTTTGTTGCTAATCGCTTTCGGAACTGGAGGTATAAAGCCATGCGTGTCAGCATTCGGTGGTGATCAGTTCAAGCTGCCGGAACAAGAGAGATACCTCGGCTACTTCTTCTCACTCTTCTACTTCGCTATTAACGCCGGAAGTCTCATCTCGACGTTCCTGACGCCGATCCTTAGAGCAGACGTGCGGTGCTTTGGCGAAAATGATTGCTACTCCCTCGCCTTCGGTGTTCCTGGAATCCTAATGATTGTGTCCATACGTGAGTCTTTTATGAATTTTGACTTTTAACTAACACTTGAAATGACGTAATCACCTTTAGACGACGGAAAATATATCGCGTGTTTCTTTAATTGGCACATTTTAGTTAACTTTGATTTAAATATCACAAATTTGAATAAATTTCTAATAGATTCAAGCGTTACTTTGCGGAAGTCTATCCTAAGTAAGAAAAGGACTAATATGTAACTACTTTCGCTATGTAGCAGTAGTGTGAATCGGTGTTTGGCAATAATCGGTGTAACATAACTCCTGAGAAAGCCCCGTGGAGTGGTGAAACACGTGTTGAGTGATTTAACGGTGGTAGTTGTGTCATTTATCATCGGGCAGGCGGGCGATGCACTTTATTGCACGACTACTGCTACATAGCTGAAGTAGCTATATATTAGTCCTTTTCTTACTTAAATAAATTTATGAAATATGTAGTAATATCTATATATATAATAATGTGATCAAGTTTTTTATTTTATTTTACACCAACCTAAAGCCTCCATTTATAGAAAAAGTTGGTATATTTTATCCAAACAGTAAAAAACATAATTAAATGAAGCGAATGATACTTGTTGTACAGCTCCTAGTAGATATCGGACTGTTTGTATTTCGTGCGACAGAGATAACGCTATACGAAGTCGAAATTAGCCGATTGTCTCTTTTCAAAGATCGATGTGCAATATTTATCGCCGGTATTGCACATGTTTTTGTTATTTTTAACAGTTTAAATAACGTGATAAAATTAATATACAAAATTTAACAATATATTTCTGTTCACAGTATTTTTTGTGGCTGGCAAAAGGTTGTATATTATAAAGAATCCAGCCGGCAACGTCCTTGGCAGAGTGTCTGCATGTGTCGGCGTGAGTATTGTTTTTCAGCTTCCAATTAAACTTTACAAAGCTTCGCTTAGTTTTTTAATTAACAAACCGAACTGAACGTCGCCTGCGGAAGTTAACTATTACTGTATCCGTTTAAAAATCTAATCGAATTTCACTGTTGTTTTATGTTGCCTAGAGAAAAGTACAAGGTAATTGGAAGTAGATGTAAACTTATTTATCAGCAAAAAGTTTTTAATCTTTAACACATATTTCTAATCATCCTATATAAAGTAATCAATATGAATTTCTATACTGTAATGCGATACGCTAATATCGCAATACAAAGTGTGCGGGAACATAGGGTAAACAATAAATTTTAATATATATTGGGGAACCGGAAAGTAATGTCGTTTCTATTGACATATACAGAAAAGCCGATTGATTTGTTACCGCTCCTGCATTGATTTGTATACTAGATAGCAAGAGGTTGTTGATAACGAAGGTAAATATATTGTTGAATATAAATAAAAACTTGTTGAATGTAGTCGTGTGAATTTAACTTGAAATTGCGACATTACTTTCCAGTCCCCCTAATATTGGTGGCCCGCCGACAGCAAAAATAATACTCTCGTACATTCGAAAAATATTGAATTCTATTCCAGAATAAAACCAAAAAAAATATTCACCTATACTTCTGGCGGCCGGCCCGCCATCAGTTCATGATTTGCCCGAGTGGCCCCTAATCTTAATAAGTCTGTGCAACCATGCTCTAATATGTCGAATTTTAAAACGATTTTTTATTATATTATCAGAGTTTTTGTTTAGGTGTCATATTGATATATAACTAGTATATTATACACATAGTAATAATGGCAAAAAAACTTTTTGTAACAGCATGCCGTGGTAAAGTCGTGTAAAAGCAAAGAGAAACGTGAACACTGGCTTGATCATGCAGACGATAAATACGATTCGAACCTGATTGAGGATATAAAGTCCTTGTTGCGCGTTCTGGTTCTCTTCATACCTCTGCCAGTATTCTGGGCGCTCTTCGATCAGCAGGTAAGCTTTGTTGTTTATAACATTTATCAACATTTTATACATTCATTATCATGTCAATCGAAAGAAGTATACAGCAAGCAACATGTGAAGTGACATGACATCTTTTGTACAAGTTTTATGAGAGTCTTAAATTGAATAGGATATCATATCTTCTGCCAATAGGCGCCCAAGCCCTCTCCAAAGATCGTAGCGGTAATCGATCTCACACTACCAGCATCCTAAACTATGTCATCAGTCTACCTAGTGTAGGTTTAACCCATGTACCTTCTACCATCTTGTGATTACCACTCGGGAACACGGGTTAAATGAGCGATGTGCTCATCCTACTGTCACTTGAAATGAGCAATCCCCACGAACTACCTCGGTGATCTTGATTCTTATTAAGCCCGTTGTAAGTGACAGCGTCTCGGATCCGTGTGTCATCTGGCTACACACATTGGTCAAAGACTTTCGTCTTCAAACATTGTGGTATTTTAAACTGAAAGATTTTTTTTAACTTCACCCTTTCGGCGCCAATGGCGTTCGGTTCCATGAGCAATGTGCCCCGCTATATATATATATATATATATGTGTGTGTGTGTTCTGAATAAGGTGTACCATACATTAATTGACAGTATATTAGTTTAACTTTCTTCGCTCCTTCGAAGCCTTTACACCTATAACACATCATACTGTATGTAAAAGAAGAAAAGAAGGAAGAGAAACTGTTTACCCATATATATATAATTAATTATGTTCGATCTGTCGTTTCGTTTCTTTCCTTTACATAATTAAAAATGTTCTCAGTTATGTGTTTATCATCATAAATTTTAGATTTAAATTAATATAAGAAGTGTATAATGTCTTCATAAATTACATAATATTTTTTTAAATAACTTTTAGGGGTCAAGATGGACATTTCAAGCTGATAGAATGGAACAAGAAATCGGTAGTTGGACTCTCAAAGCGGATCAGATGCAAGTTCTAAATCCCCTGCTAATTTTGGTCTTCATTCCTCTGTTTGAAGTGGTGAGTATATTCCTCATTTCAGCTGTAAGATATCTACTCCTGAACATAGGTCTCTCCCGTTGATTTCAGAGGATCCAAGAAGCTGGTCTGTGCATCTTATGTCTCCATACCAAGATCTATAGGTCCCAACTGAAAGTTTTTCTACGCATGTGGCCTGTCTACTGCTGTATAGTTTCGTCTACAGATTTCCTCATACCTGATTTGATTTTGTTAAGAAAAACCTAAGTAATGCCTCTTCGTGGCTTCTTGAGCAAATGAGGTTTTTATAATATTCCCTTTACTGAGGACCTCTTGTACCCTATCTTATTTTTGGGATCAGGATATATTTTTCAATAATTTTTTCATTCGCTTTTTTTTATTTTCAACCTATCTCTCAACATTCGCAATTACTTTTATTTTTTTCCTATTACCTTTATCAAAATATACATTTATCAAAATATACATCCTCGTTCACGTTTTTAATTTAATAATTTACTTTATTAAATTTAACATCATTTAAAAACTTATTTTATACAATACAATCTTATGTACAGTTAAAATCATTCAGCTGTTACCGACTGTACTTTTTTATCCGACCTTTTATTGTTCCTTTTTGTAACATCTTTCACATTTTTTTTGAAACACTGCTGAAAAATGTAACAGTTCATTTCACCCATGAAAGCTGCTGCTGACCTTTAATCCCATCTTTGTTCAGTCAGCTCTTATTCCTCCGTATACAAGACAGCTTGTTATTGCGTGCACTACTGCAACTGAAATATTGCCAATGAGGTCCAAATTGAGTGACCACGTTACAGTGCCTTCAGCAGTTACATACATTGGAAGTCAAGTGATATTGGACGAAATGTTTTGTTGGTTTACGAAGGCTTCATTGATCGAATTTCGAAATTTGACTTACCTAGATTGACATTTTTAATTACTCCTGTTTTGTTTAGGTCAGGGACATTAAAATGTGGGTGTAAATATTTTTTTCATTTCTCTCTCTCTTTCTCTTTTTTTCCTCACATATTCTACCTCTCTTTTCCTCACATCCTTCACAAAATCTTTCATTCATCACGTTCTGATCTTTCACAAATCGCCTTTCTTTCTTCGTTCATTCCTAATTACATCTCAGCCTTTATTTTAATCCTTGCGATCCTGCAATGGTGCTACACCACTTCTCAGCAGGACTTTAGAAATTTAGGACGATATTTGTCGTCACCTATGAAGAAGGAGACTATCCTCTTTTACTTCCTTTCCCATCCGTCTGACTCTAGACGTTCACGGTTTAAAGAATGAAGCCTGCAAGTAGTTTATCTTATATTTTCTTTTCAGTCTATATACGCCCACTGTAAGGTATAGGCTTCTCCCAAAGATATCTATGGGAGATATATCTCGCTACGCTTGACTGGCATATTGGCAAACGCAGTGTCATATTATGGTACACATAGGAAGCTGCTGTCCATCCTCTGGGAACATGTTTGTGATCAGTGGCAATACTTTACATTCACAAAGTGTACAGTAATTTGTTGTGTACAGTAATACCCCGCTTTACGCGAGGGATACGTTCCAAAAAAAATCGCGTCAACTGAAATTCGCGTATAACGAGGTTTATGTTTAAACATAGTCAAAAATTATTACAAAAAAATACAAATAATTTTAATCAATCGCTTTAATTCTAGGAACACTTTATGCAATACATACTCTTATTTTTTACGGAAAAATACATCTATTGTCTTTTGGGTAACGTTTTGTTTACGTTCTTGTAAAATACGTTCATAACAACCAACACTGTTTTTAATTGTTTGACAGATGGTCAAGACACCATAGAGAAGTTGATCACTACATTATATTTATATACACTCTCTCGCGTAATTCGAGTCATTTGAGCGCGAAATTTGAAATTCGCGTTATAGTGAAACCGCGTATAACGGGGTCGCGTAAAGCGGGGTATTACTGTATAATATTTTGTCATGCGCGTTTATAGTATATATTCACTTTTAATTTATTTTTTTTCAGGGTATATATCCATTTCTGACGTATTGCAAGATGGTGAGGAAGCCATTACACAAAATGATCTGGGGTGGCGTACTGGCAGCGTGCGCCTTTGTAATTTCCGGAATCGTCGAATTGAACCTTTTGGTAATTGATATTTAAATTTCGAATTTCTTTTTAAATTTCGAATAAAATTTTATAGATTATAATTTACATTTCAGCCTACTTACGGCACGCCAGTGTCAGATGGTTTGGCACAAATGAGAATATACAACGGTTACAATTGTAATATAACTTTAAACATCAATTCATCTGATATACACGTGATAGGTCCCCTTGGTGCGTTCGAAAAGTTGGATATTGAAACAAAGATGTTTATAGACATGCCATATTCTATAAGAGCGCAGAATAATAGCGATTGTGTTGTGAATCACGAAGGCTTTCTATATCTGAAGGAGAAAACTGCAAATTCTTTCTTCGTAACCGAAGGTGAAGTTTATAACTTCACAGATAATAATGACAAGGCTATTGATGGAGTTAACGTAAGGTAAGAGATTTACGTTAATTAATATATATATATATGTGTGTGTGTGTGTGTGTGTGTGTGTGTGTTTTTTCTAAGAGGTTTAAAAATACGTTTACGTATCATAGGGCCTGGTGGTGGTGCCCCGTATGCCGGACTCGATCTGGGCGTCAATACCGACTGAAAACAATCCTCTTTCTTCAGTATCCCTGGTCCCCGTGGCATGGCCGCTAGGCATTACTTCGCGGGGGGATTTAGCTGCAGCTTTCTCTGATAAACTGGCTGTTCAGGCCAGCTTCCCCCGCTCCTGCTCTATTTTACGCAAGTCCTTCAGTATGTGTGTGTGTGTGTGTGTGGGTGCGCGCGCGCGCGTGGGTGTGTGTATGTGTGTGTTTGTGTGTGATATTTAACCGCCACGAGTTTCTTTTTACTGTTGGAAGTTATCGGCGTGTCATAGTCTTATAGAAAAATAAAAAATAATTTAACAATGATCACTATATAAGAAACAATGATAACTAACAAAAATATATTCTCTATTTAAAAACACTACCAGAATTCTGTAATAATAAAATGTGTTTTATTTATTAGATACGTAAAATTCTTTTTTAGTGAATTCTATTTTAGATTAATTTTAAAAATTTAATAATACGCAATATATTTAAATAAATAATAATTTATTCTCGTGCCGTATTATTTATTTAAAATATTTATACAATGTATGTATAATGGCGAACTTCATGCCGAAGACCTTCTCTACCAGTTAACCGTAATTAGGGCTTACAATACCCAATTCCGGGACCCCAATACCGGAAACCCGGACTTTTTTTATCCGTTATTAAAAACCGGTATTTATATAAAATACCGGTATTTCAGTATTACATTAGTTGATAAAAATTGAATTTATGCACAATATAAATATAATTTAAAATAATATTAAATAATTATAAGGCATTCTTTGAAGATATACAAACATATACAGAAAAGGTCGCTTAGACTTTTAATTTTACAAATCATCTGTAGGGTTTTTGCAAGTAAAAATTGTATTTCAAATTTTTAATTTTAATTTTCAACAAGTCAATGTAACAACTCAGGTAAGTAAAAATACCGGCTTTAACACCGATGTCCCGATATTTTAAATTTCGAATTATTATATTAAATACCGGTATTCAGATTTTGTTTCGGTATTTTAAGCCCTAACCGTAACAGTGTAGAGATAAATTAATAAAAGTAGGTGAAACAAGTTAATATCCTAAAAGACATAATAATTAAAAAAAAGTAAAATAAAATTGGGAGGAAAAATAATCACACAAAAATCCCTTATATACATATAATGGCTACTACTCAATATAAAATTACATATAAATATACCATAGTATATATATTTTAATATCTATATATACTATTTATATCAATATAATAACAAATAAAATCGTATTATCGTGATGATTCCTTCTACTTGTGAAGTAACAGCTTTTGAACCTTCGATTTAAATGCGCAACAACATAATAAGAAAATTTAAAGACTTTATGTTTAATAAACTTTATAATTATATTGCGTGTTAAATAAAACACTAGCTTAAATATATGTACATTTATATATGAAAATAATAAAAATATCTATGATATTGTTTTATGTTGAAATTGTTTCGTAAGATACCGTCTTAAGTGGCAGTGGCAGGCCCTTATGAACGAAATGTTCTCGAATGCGGCCATAAGCCGATAGACGCGGCGAGGGTGGGTCCCCCAACCCCCACTAGTGGGCCGATGACATAGTCAAGCTCAAAAGTATGACTTGCAATGGTCATCTGTGGGCCGAAAAGACCGTCTAAATTTTGACTGCTGTGTTAATACTACTACTACTACTACTACTCCGCTAGCTCAGTGACCCAAAGTGGGTCTTGGCCTCCGAAGTGAGAGACTTCCACTTTCCTCTATCTTGCGCCATCGTCTGCCATTGGTTGACATTCAATTCGCGCAAGTCTGCCTCAACGCGATCGATCCAGCTATACCTGGGTCTACCCACTGGTCTTCGACCCCTCGGTTTTTCCAGGTACGCTACCTTCACGCTCCAATCCGATCCCATTCGCTCCAAGTGACCAAGCCAGCGGATTAGTTGAGCTTTATATTCGCCAATGACACTGCTGTGTTAATAAAATACAATAAATTATATTTAACAATTAGGTGTATTGAAAATAGAACAAGTTGATGTAAATATAATTATAATTCATCGTGTACATTTGTACAATGTAACTTTGCATAATACTTATTGTATATGTCATTCCAAAATTTATACATATCGCGTTCCACTTTCGAGTTGGTCAATTTATTTTCACTTCCAAAAACGTAAAGATTGTCTTCGGTTGCGTTCATCGGGGACCAAGGTTGTTTGGGTTCGCCAAATTTTGCGAAATTCGCCCACGTCTCTGTGATATCTTTTATAAACATTCTATCTCGGTCAATTGTATTGTTTTTCAATTTTACGTAACTCTCCCAAAGCGGTTCGCATTTAAGTATGTAACATATTTCGTCACCTTCTGCAACGCCTTTGACATCAACATTTACACCGGCTAAGGAATTTGATCTGAACGCATTGAAATTACCAATATAATTAAATTTGTACACGTAAATATTTCTATTTATAGATAGTAATTTGTTTATAAATTTATACACTGCATATATACGTAAATCTGATGCGTAACGTAAGAGATTGTTTAGCGATTGCTCTGTGATACCATCTTTAAAATATCTCGCTTTTATAATTCCAGCCACATCCCGATATACAGACACACTACTATTAAATCTACATCCATCTATAAATGGTATCATATATTTGAAGGAATTATTAAATTCTACTAAATATCTTGTATTATGAATAAACGGTAACATTTCAGATATACTTTCCTGTGTATTAAAACCAATCATTATTGGTATGTTTATGTAAATTTTTTTAGTACCCATATATGTATTATAAACACTTTCAGTTATAATTGAATTGTTAGATATATTTTCTATAATTGGTGTAAACTGTACAACTGGTCTTTGAAAATTAACAATTTCATTTTTCGAATAAATATTCTGTGAATTTAGTACAATGTCCTTTGTAGTAGATTTAACTATACCGTCTATATTTGTACATCTAATGTTTCTAATTAATCTATCTCTTTCTAAATTTGGATTACCTTGAAATATAGATGGTGAGAATAAACTACCGCTTTGTAGGATTACTTTTGAGAATAGATTTTTATGTTTAGATATCATTAGTAAACTTGCAAAAGTAGCGGCTGATCCACTAGCCATAAGAGTAATTCTATCCTTATCACCGCCGAATTTTCTAACATTCCTTCGAATCCATTTTAAAGCCATAACTATATCTTTCAATCCTAAATTAGCATTGCCACTATCACTTGTTTTCAAAAATCCGAAAACGCCTATCCTATATGTAACACTTATAAAAACAACATCATGTTCTATTAAAAAATCTCCACCGTGTATATGACTGAAGCTACTTGTAAAACCGTATCCATGTATCCATACGATGACAGATTTAAGTTGCGATCTATTATCTGGTATGAAAGGAGTGTATATGTTCAAATTTAAACAATCTTCGAATCCGTATACCGCGTGTTTATGAACTATGTGAGGTTGGGAACAAGCGCCGCGGTACACTGTTCTTGCATCAAAAGGTTTGCTCCATTTCTTCAGAGGTTTCGGATCTTTGAACCTTAATCTACCAACCGGAATCCTCGCGTACGGTACACCATAGAAAGCGAAATAAAATTTCTCATCAAACACTGTAATCTCCCTTGTACCTATAACTATTCCTTCTCGAACTTTCACTTCGATACTTTGAGATTTTGTCAAAAGAAACGCGTACGATAAAATCCAGTACAATAGAAATAACATTTTGTAATCAAGTCTGATCCATTCACCGTTTCAAACTATAACTGTGATTAAATTATTTGGACCATAAAAAAATTACAACAGTACAATTAGAGATGTGAAAATATTTCTCATAAAAATCAAACAATCAAATCATATAAAACTAATATAAATTACTACAAACAAACTATAAGTCTTAACTTTGTGTTATATGATCTAAATATATTTAATTAAACATCTTAACATGAAATATTACTTATAAAAATTAGTTTTATATTTCGTATTATATATTTTCTAGACTTTCTTCTTCCCTTTTTCAGCCTATAGACCAGAGTTCCCCAAACTTTTTTGTGTCGTAGACCCCTTGCCATGTTTTTCCGTGTTGGTTTAGACCCCCTACTTACCTGATATTGATTTCCTTAAAATTTCTAACTGTAGTAAAGTTTAGTGTTAAAAACTTAAAGTAAAAACACATGTTAATTTATACATTTATTAATTGAATTTAAATTAAAACTATTCAAAATAAAATTTTGTATCTGTTATGTAAATTATACGTAACATTAAATAAACACGAGACTGCGACTCTCAGGTTTTTACAAGCTCAAAATGTATTGCGACAACAAAGCGAATACTAACATCCTAAAACTTAAATTTAATTAAAAAATAATTTAAAACAAAATTTTTTTTTTACTTCATTGGTACTTTTATAAATAATGTAAATGTTTTGATATTATAAGATAGTATGATGTAAGTAAATAGGTACTATCATTATATGTGTTGAGATCCACTATCGTGGACCCCCATTTTCATTTCATGGACCCCCAAATTTTTTTTCGCTGACGTAGACCGCTTGCAGGTTGTCATAGACCCCTAGGGGTCGATATAGACCACTTTGGGAATCACTGCTATAGAAGCTCACTGTTAGGTATAGGGCTACCTTCATGATCGCATCGTTTACCACTACAATGTATGTATCATTTAAACTTTCTTTTTCTAACTTCTTTATGTGAGGTTCTTTAAGAGGTCCTTTCCCACCATGATGACCTGTCTTGCGCTCCATGTATCGACTTCCCAAGATCTTAAGTATGCCCACCTAGTGAAGGGCCTCGAGGAAGTTTCAGCCCCAACGGCCATCAGTTGACTTCGACTTTCTTCTCTTCAGACAATGGATGCCCTCTGAAAAGCATAGACCTCAGGTCTCCTCTAGACATCGATAAGAGGAGCATACTTACACTACCGCATCCAACGATTTCCCTACAAATTTGTGGTAACCTTGCGGTAGAGGACTTAGATCGTAGATCTCGGGTTCAATTCATGGGATACAATATTATATAATTCACAACTTAGTGCATTATTTATATAGGGTTCATTTATTTATTTACTTTATTGGAGATAAACAGTAACAAAAGGCAGTAAGAAAGTACAAACTTAGAAAATTAGAAATATAAAATTAGTTACAATTGTTACCTTATAACTAACTCACTAAGATCATTTAATGAATTATAGTCAAACAATGACAAAACAAATAAAAACATTACTAAACAGGTATCAAAGATCCAGCGCATTCTGCAGATCACACCGCAATAATTACGAGTCACAGCAAGCCGTCACGTTCCGATGAGTTTTAAATTGTATTGTGTGTACTCAATAATTTCGAACGAAACTGTCTTTTAAAAGATACGATAGAGCACGAGAATATATTAATATCACTAATATATGAATTGTGGAGGTCACACATCCTGT
Source organism: Battus philenor (assembly GCF_028537555.1). NCBI lineage: Eukaryota > Metazoa > Arthropoda > Insecta > Lepidoptera > Papilionidae > Battus > Battus philenor. The sequence goes on from NW_027181661.1 coordinate 17,995,850, forward strand.
ATAAGGATGCACGTTTACCGATATTTGTCTTAGCCGTTGATAAAAAGAAGAGAGTGATCTAGAACGCGTTTTCGCTGCAGGAATTCGAAAGTTTACCTCGGACAACAGTTCCAAACAGTTAACATGGCCACCACAAATATTTTTAAGTGTAGTGGCGTCCATTAGAGAACGTCGATCCTTCAATGATAACATTCGGTATCTGTTTAAAAACTGTTTAAAAAGAAGTTTCCAGAAGATAATACTAAACTGCGATCGCCAACCCGTCTGTTAAACATGGCGATTACGGTATATTCAGTCAAAGATATCTTTCGGCAAGGCCTATGAGAAAAGTCGTGGTTCTTACTATATTTCTTGCATTCATAACAGCCTTCCTCAGCAGAGTTGACCATGCGATCTTGTACAATTATAGAGATTCAGCATTTTGTTATATAAGTATAATTATTGTATTTTAGTGAATTAATAAAATAATACACAATATAAGCAACATATAGAACGTAAACAAATTTGAATTCTTCTTATCTTTTTATCATTTTTAATCATTTTTCTTTCAGATTTCTAGCAAACACAGCTAGTTCGGTACAAATAAGAATAAAAGATAATAAAAAGAATCGAACTAAGCTGGAGGTTGCCAGTGGTGATACCAGACAATGGTCTATTGAGAAAGGAACATACGATGTTCTTATTGATGGACAGCCTGTTTTAGAAAACTTTTCATTTAAATCAGGAGCTGTCTACACTGTCAATATATATGAAGACAACGACGGAACATTCGTAAGTCATTTTTATTTTTCAAATTTCACAAATATTATATATATATATATATATATATATATATATATATATATATATATACACCTATCCCTCGATTTATACGGTACTTGTTTTATACGGTTTTCAAAAAAAAATGAAGCAATTGTTAATAACCGATTTTATTACCATCTCTCATAATGTAAATATTTCTGCTTCAAACATCGAATCGGCACAAATAACTTGGAGTGATGAAAGTGAATTCGAACTTTCGATTCCTAAAGAAAGAATAGGAGTAATTTCGGAGAGTGATAAAGGATAATAAAACACCTTTGGTTTAATTTTTTGTTGTAATTAAATTAAAAAAAAAACAGTTTTTCCGTAATATATTAAATATTTTAAATTTTCAATGCATTTTATTTTTAATTCTGTGTACACCTAAAAATATTGAAAAAAATCACAACTGTTTAATAGCAAAATTACGCATTTTCTGCAAGCTTTTCGATTTACACGGTTTTGACTTGAAAATGTTTAATTTTCGATTTACACGTTTTTCTCAGGAACGTATCTACCGTGTAAATCGTGGAATAGGTGTATATATCTTGTTTAACCCGCATTTTACCATAAATCTAGATTTTTTTCTTACGTGACTCATTGCCTGCTCATTCTAGAAAGTTCACGGAGAAATCTTTCACTGTAATCGCTGTCAGGTTATGGAATGAGCTACCAAAACCAATTACATCCGCTAAATCGCTGTCAATATTATAAAAATTGGTAAAAGAGCACTTCCTTCGCCTTTAAATAGGATATTATGTAGCATCTTTTAATTATTCTTATTTATACAGTACTTTTCCCTCGTAAATATTTATATACATAGCTATGTGTATATGTATATTCTTGTATGTGTATATATTAATATACGTACACCTTAAACTGCTCTTTCATTAATTTCTCTCATCTCCATCCCAAAGGTTGTCTGGTAGAGATCCCCTCCAGCGATAAGACCGCCTCTTGTACCATATGAATTGTTTTTCTCCTCTATTTATTGTATATGCTATAAAAAAGTGTTTAATAAAATAGATATTTATTAAACATGTTACCCTACGAGATTCGTCGCTCTGTACTCGATTACGTCGTTTAAAAAGTTAAATTTACATATTTTGTAAATATATACACATTTTAATGTCATCACAACATAGGTATATATACAAAAAACAAGATGTTTGATGTAAATTTAAATTATAATTTTTTTATGCCATTTCTAATTTCATTGTTGGACATTTTGATATATATATACGTTTTTTTTCATTTTAAACAGCTAGCTAACGCCGTAACAATAACTCCACCAAATAGTGTGCACATACTGTGGCTTATACCGCAATACGTTGTGATGACGATGGGTGAGGTGATGTTCTCTGTAACTGGACTGGAATTTTCCTTCACCCAAGCTCCGGCCAGCATGAAGTCAGTTCTCACCTCTGTCTGGTTGCTCACCGTAGCCTTCGGCAATCTTATCGTGGTTCTCATTGTGGAAGGCAACTTTTTGGACGCCCAGGTGAATATACAAAACTTTCACTGATATCTAAACAACTGGTAGGTCAAATTTATTAATCTGGAATTTGAAGAACTACAGCATTTGCCCTAAACACTGTTATGGCTGCAAAATGAAAGGGAAGATTTTCTTCATTTATGTTTAATGGAATCAGGCGTTACTTTGCGGAAGTCCATCCTAAGTAAGAAAAGGACCAATATTTAGCCACTTCCGCATATGCAGTGGTAGTCGTGCAACAAAGTGCACCGCCCGCCAGCCCGCTGACAAATGCGCATGCGGCAAACAATGCGAACTACACAACCGCTACCGTCAAATCACTCAACACGTGTTTCACCCCTCCACGGGGCATCTTCAGGAGTTATGTTACACCGATTAGTGCCAAACACAGAGTTTACTATGTCTTTGTTGCACGACTACCACTGCCTGTGCGGAAGTGGCTAAATATTGGTCCTTTTCTTATTCATTTATGTTGATTCTGGGGTATGGGTTGCTGCTCACTTAGTGAATTGATATCATAGTCAAGCTCACGAGAACTCACTGGATTCAAGTAGCGATGTTTTGAGAACGTATATGATGTACAGAAGGCTTCTATCAGCTGACATGTTTATGATGTCGTTTATATTCTATTGGATCTGAAAGTCGCCAAACTCCAGGGTAGGCTTTTGTCCAACATTGGACATCTTACGGTACTTACATCTTAAAAGTATTATTATTATGAAGTTTTTAAATCATAAGCGAACGCTTATTTTGTCACATAAAAAGATCAAGTATAACTTTTCTTCATAAACATACTATCAACTTTCGAAAACTTATAGAGAGATTTATGGATATTAAGTATAATTTTAAAAATAGAACATCTTTAACGTGATATGTATTACAGAATGCGGTAGTCTATTTACAAGGTATATATGATCTGCTTTTTAAAGCCGGTTCTATTAGGAAACTAGTTAAGGATTGAATGTTCCAGGGTTGAAGTAATGATGGTTAAGATGATGAAGCACTATATATGATTAAAATATAGCGATAGTTATAATCAATAATTAATAATTTTCCAGTGGAAGGAGTTCTTCCTTTTCGCTGGTCTGATGATGCTTGACATGATGATCTTCACCGCAATGGCACTCCGATATAAATACGTGGAATTGAAATCCAGCAACGAAGATATAGCTGTAGAGGAGATCAAGATGCCAGAAAAGACAATCGTACCCGGAAAAGATAATTAGATGTTAGATTATTAAAGACTTATTTAAAATATATCATTGTTTATATATGTATAAAATTTTTGTTTGATTTCTTTCTTTATCACTTAGTGTAAAATCTTAGATATAATTAAGTAAATTTATAGATATGAAATGAGGAGATTTGCTCATCTGAAATCATCTGAAATCTGGCTGGGGTAATAACCCTTGTAACTGACCTCTGTTAGGGTCAAAAGGATCTAGTGGCAGCATATGCTAGCCCCATATTAGTCGAAAGTCGCAAAAAGGTGCCTGAACCCGTTTTTAGCGAGCGGCCGCCCGCTCCCTAACAGCCTGGACGAACCGTGGTTGGATCCGTATCCCTCTTCGGCTCGCCTGTGGTCCACGCTGCCGTCCCAACCCGCAAGCACACTCCAGCAACACACCCCGTCAAAGCTCTACCGCGAAGAGCCTTAACAACATGCGAGCGTCCCCGTGCAACTGGTAGGCGCCCCACCAGCTTTTAGTTTCTAGTTTTAAATCTAGTTCACGGACCCTTCCGCTCCGTGAACTCAGTACCGATGAAGCTGTAAAAGCCTTAGGTAACAGCATTAACATCAACAGAAACAATAAGAGGTGCCTGAATGCGAGCAACACAAGACATAGTAAACATTTTTTACAACGATACCATCAATTTATTGTAAATATAAGGCACATACTTTGTACTACTACTACTACTCCGCTAGCTTAGTGACCCAAAGTGGGTCTTGGCCTCCGAAGCGAGAGACTTCCACTTTCCTCTATCTTGCACCATCGTCTGCCATTGGTTGACATTCAATTCGCGCAAGTCTGCCTCAACGCGATCGATCCAGCGATACCTGGGTCTACCCACTGGTCTTCGACCCCTCGGTTTTTCCAGGTACGCCACCTTCACGCTCCGATCCGATCCCATTCGCTCCAAGTGACCAAGCGAGCGGATTCGTTGAGCTTTATATTCGCCAATGATATTTGGCTGTGCTACTAAAGTCTCAAGTCTCTCTCACTTTGTACATATAAATAAAATAATTAATAGATCATTTAGGTGATATATAAATATAGCAATAGGCAATCTATGTAAATAGTAAGACATTAATAATGTGTCGTATAAACAAAAATAATGAATTAGCGGTAAGGAGAAATATAAATGATAATAAATGTAACATATGTAAAATATCTTTTTCATTTAGCGGCAGATAATAACAGATGCAAAATAACTTCTTTTAATAATCTAGGAGAGGTTTCAGACGGCATCTATCGTCTGATGTTATTAGAGAAACATAAATAAAATACAAAACTAATTTTTATTTATAACATGTACCTTCCATATGAAATAAGAAGGTACAAAAAAACATGTATACAGGATGATTATAATAGTTTCATATATTGTTTTATTATTATATAGTAAATCGTTAAATATAGTTTTCTGTTTCATTTAATTATTAATGTTTTGATAAGGCATTAAAATTATTTTGAAAAAAAAAAATATTTTTTTTAAATAGAACCATATTAATATCTAGTGGAATAACTAATGTAACAGATTGTGTTGAGGTTTCTGTAAGAGATATTTTATTTACTAGGATCTATATTCACAGACATTAGCATTTTGTTTTTACAAAAGAAAATTCTGGCGCTGTTTGTATGTTAGTGTTTATTAAAATCCAGTGTCCGGTTTTTAAAATTACGTCGTAGAAATACGTACTCCATATTGGTATCCTCAGGTTATGCGCCGGTATCTGTGCGGTGCCGTATTCACATCGACGAATCTTGCGATCGCATCTTGAGTCTCGTCCGTGCAATACACGCACGTGTGTGACGTGATATTGCTACCACCGCACTGGACACTTATACAGCTCAAGGGTGTCTTTTGTTCGACGGATGATGGCCTCCTCGCTCTTGAACCCCTGAGCCTCGTGGATGATGAGCCATGGCAAATAAGACCTTTTTTATAAAACATAGAGTTTTATAAAATAAGCAGTGACATTCCTCTCCATATAATCTTCTTCTTCTTCTTGAAGTGCCTCTCCAACTAGTGGAGGTTGGCTATCAGCTTCCTGCTCTCTTCCTTATTTTTGGTTCTGCGTAATAGCTCAGCAGCGCTGGCGATTCCAGTCCACTCTCTAATGTTACGAAGCCACGACTTCTTTCTCCTACCAACCTTCCTTTTACCAGCGACCTTTCCCATCATGATAAGTTGAAGGAGATTGTATCGTTGGTGTCGAAGAACGTGTCCCAAGTAAGCGATGATCCGTATAATCAGAATACATAATTACGTATGTTCTATTAAAATAACATCTTTGATAACCTCGTCTAGAAATTATCTTTTATAGTATTTTATCTCTGAATCGTGATATGTTAATACTATGTTTACTTTGTGTCTGTCTAATGGAAAACGTTACAACTGCAAATGTGTTACAATGTAGTTTTAATTTCTATTTCTAAATTAGCTCGATTCGCACTGATCGTAGATCTTAATCTTATAACTCGAAAACTAACACTGAACTGTCGTCATGGGGAGTACACTTATTTATACTACGTATAAAGTTCTAGTAAGTTCGAGATAGTATTCGGTAAGAATTACCGAGTATCGTGCACAAAAATCTATAAATAACTTCAAGGTCGCACGTGTTTACGGCAAGTTCTTAATCCTAGGGTTTCGTGTTTATTGTTAAAAGGGTTCTGTAACTCGTGCTTTGTAACAGTTGTAAGGATACAGGGTAAATATTTGACATTGATTATACGTTTAAAGATGCAATCTCTTTGACACGAATGAACTATCTTCTTATCAGTCGGTGACCCACTGCAAGGTATAAGGTTACCTCCAAGATCGTCACCATGACCTGTCTTGCGCTGTCTGGGTCCAGAGACTTATCACCTCGTGGTGGCCACTCGAGAACCTTTCAGCCCCATTGGTTGCACGAGCGAATTACCCCGGACACTGCCACTTCAGATGTGCAATTCTTCGAGCTACATCGGTGATCTTGGTTGTTTTGCGGATCTTTTCATTTCTAATTCGATTGACCTTTATCTCAATGCAATAAAGTTCAAATTAAGGGTTTTTTATATCAATTCACATAATCGTTTTAAGTTTTGACGCTCGTATGATTAAGTACAACTCTAACTATAATATTTAGTGTAAGTCTATTCTGTTTTCAATTAATTCTAGAGGATGTAGTTCTGTAAATGAAGGTATTTGTAAGCGAAATGCAGGAGTATAGCTTGCACGTTGAAGGCGGTGAAGAAGATACATAGCGGCTGGAGCCTTAAATTTCTGGAGTATTCACCTCGGACCAGCGGAAAAAGTTCTCCGACCAGATGGACAGATAACTTTATTAATGTCCTCGAAAGTTGCAAATGCTGGCAGCTTTATACCAGTCCTATTAGTCTATGGAGACCTATAAATAAATAATGGGCTATTTTTAAATAAATAAAAAATTAAAACACGCTGTTAATTTCGAAACAGAATAAACGTTTCGAGTATCGATTTGGCATGATATTCAACCTTATTTCATCGCATTAAAGGTGAAATTACTATTGAGTTATATAAGCAAAGTATATTACGTAAATTTTTATAATCGATTCTCATTTTTTTAATACGTATGTGCGAATTGCGTAAAAAAACTAGATATTGTTATTAAATTTGGTTTAAATTTACTTTCTGTACTACTTATAATATTGAATCTATTATTTGGAAATATAATACTGTGGTCTAAAAGTAAAGTGAATTTGTAAAATTTAATTCTATCAACTTCATCACCTTCAAAGTAATCATCATTCGATAAAACGCACTTTTTCTAAAGCTTTTTCCAGTCTATGAAACAGTCGGAATTGTCTTTTGCCAGTATAGCTTTCAAGATCTACTTGGATTCAGTTTTTATCTTCACAATCGTGTCAGAAAGGCTTTTGAGTTTTCTGAGTAGCCAGAAGTTGCACGTAGCCAAATCAGGCGCATACGGTGGTTGTGGAACGATATAAGTTCAGTTTTTTGGTAAATCACGAAGAACCAATGCAGGCGTGACACTTTTGAGATACAAAAAATCCTTTAAAATTATTTGGGCTGAGAGAACTGATATTCCAACACCGTTAGAGAAATCGCAAATCTAATATATAAAATTCTCGTGTCACGGTTTTCGAACTTGAACTCCTCCGAAACGGCTCGACCGATTTTTACCAAATTTAATATGCGTATTCAGTAGGTCTGAGAATCGGCTACTATCTATTTTCCATACCCCTAAGTGATAAGGGTGGTCCACCCCTAAATTTTATTTTTAATTTTTTAGACAATTTTTTTTGTTTTTATTTTATTATGATACAGCATACAAAAATACATACAAACCTAAATTTTCACCACTCTACGATCAACCCTTATTTTTTATTTGTAAATTAAAATATCAATTTTTTTTTTGCAAAACAACGTTTGCGCGATCAGCTAGTTGTCAATAAATATTCAAGCGCGAAAACTTTGATTTGAACGTGGCTCTCCTATTTCAAATGACAATTTAGGACCCTCGCCGATGCCCAAATGCATGAACAGATACCACGAGTATGAAATGGTAGGATGCATAAAGCGCCTAATATATGACCTCTTTTAAAATAGCGAAACACTAGACCTCCCGTAAGAGTGTAGGTTCAGGCCGCTACATATTATTTTACTAGGAGTGACTAAGTTCAAAGGCTTCCAGAGGATCTCGGTATAGATCTGTCACTTGTCGATCATACTTAGTATTCCGATTTAAGGACATTCGGAAGAGTCGAATCTCTGCTTGGCACGTTGCTATTACCCTTATTATTATCACTACTACGAAGTGAAAAAAACTCCACGAACGCTTCTCTCTAGTTAATAATTTCACCTTACTTTTTGATAGAATATAACATATCTTTTGAGATTTATAATTACTAATCAGCTATCTACTTAGGCATATGATACATACACACACCGACATAATTAGAGGAACACAAAAAAACTATTTTTTTATATTTTTTTTCGACTAATTTTGTACAAAATAATTACCTATGCTCAAATTAATAAAAATAATAATTAATAAATCTAAAAATTTTTTTGAAAATATCAATTATTATAGGTTTAATTTTAAAAAGCCTCTAAACACAGTTTGTTTACGTCAATAATTACTACATTTATGTCTCCACCGTGATACGAAAATTCAGTCAATATCTAACTTAATTATAGTTAAAAACAATATGTTAAAATTCATTGTATAATATGAAGTAACCCACCCTTATTAGTTAAGTACATTTTAAAAACAAACTTCAATCTGTTTAGTGAAATGGCATGACCGCGTTAAACAATTGGCTTTGGATAAATTGTGTGTTGTTCCCATAGGACGGCGCGGTTTGTACTTGTCGGCGATGCGTCATGGGACTGCAGTTTACCCTCCACACTTCACTGGTTAAATGGGGTCATTATATAGCGGTTCTCAAACTGTTACATCCCACAAAACAAAACAAAAATCTGTAAATTTGCACCCTTATATAGGATGTGTGACATATACAATTCATAGGTTAGTGATATTGTATCTTTTAAAAGACAATTTAATTTTTCAGACTTATTTTCTGTCTTTATCTATTACTAGCTGATCCCGCAAACGTTTTGCAAAAAAAAATTAAAGTTTTTAATTAACAAATAAAAAATAAGGGTTAATCGTAGAGGGGTGAAAATTTAGGGTTGTATGTATTTTGGTATGCTGTATCATAATAAAATAAAAACCAAAAAATTAGGGGTGGACCACCCTTATCACTTAGGAGTATGGAAAATAGATAGTAGCCGATTCTCATACCTACTGAATACGCATATAAAATTTGGTAAAAATCGGTCGAGCCGTTTCAGAGGAGTTCAAGTTCGAACACCGTGACACGATAATTTTATATATTAGATTACCAAATATTAAAACTGTTATTTTAAAAACGGGATAGTCATTTTATTATTCATCTTCTACTTTTCAGGCCGATATACAAGCACTGTAAGATAGACGCCACTATGACCGATGTTGTGCTGCTAGCACTAATTCTAGCGGCCTTGACTATTTCGTTTTTAAAAAAATAGTGACAGTTTGAGCACCACTGTACGCTATTCAATCGTGCAAGCCTGCCGTCGACTTGTTAATAATTGCGTATAATAAATGCTTAAATACAACAAACAGACAGACAAATACGGGTTGGGGTTACGGAGATAAAGAGGAACGATTTTGTTCACCCCCTATTGACAAGTCGTTGAGATAACACCGGAACACTTAGTTTGCGGTGATGTTAAAATATTCTATCCACTATTTTCAACTGAATTTTCCGGTTGATCACTATCCTTAACCCAGTAGCCTGTGCGGCAATGTTTTTTGAATGACTTTAATTTTAGTTTCCGGTCGTTGACGTTGATTTATGGAACAACGTGTTTTAGGTTTTTTTTTTTTTCAACATGAAGCCATGTCAAAGATATAATCTCGTTCAGTTTTGTAAATTCAATATCAGTGACGTCAAAAAATATTTTGATTAAATTTAATTAAAAAAAATGGAAAAACAAATCTACGTTTATATGTTTAATGCTTTTTAAAATTAATTAACATGGTTCATGTTGAAAAAATCCTATATTATATATTAAAATGTTACTTATATATATATATATATATATAAATTTACAATTTGAGTCAGTTTTACAGGGATGTACTCAACCAATTACAGTGGCGTATTATGTGTGAAAAATTTCAAAACAACTTTTTTCTAAGCACAATGTTTTTAGTAATTTTTTGTAGTATAAATTTTTGTAGTAATGTTTTGAATACTCCAGATCCTAAGTGGTCACGAGAAATTATCTCAACTTTTACACAGTAAAAATCAAATGTATAGCAGTATCCCGTAGAACTTGCTGCCGCCCAATTTTAATAGCCGAAACGCACTGGCTTACTTCGGATAAATTATTTAGCAGGATGATGACCAAAATATTTTACCATTTATTCATCAATTGAAACATCGTGCATCACACCCCACTGTAGCAATTTATTCATAATGATATCAGCCAATTTCCGTACTTTGAACATCTTATCTCTGGTACTACTTGCTTTATAATGATGAAGCAAGTAGTATTTGGCAAAATTAAGATTCTTTTTTATGTCGCTAAATCTTTGTCTCGGCATGGTTCGTGATACCATTTTAACACCAACATCTTCATCACAAGACCAATATAAATCTTCTCTGTTATCTATCTATAACTTTTTACTTTTCGGCTTCGAGAGCCGGTCTGGCGTCGAAATCAGGGAGGAGTCAATAGCCTCCCTGATAAGCGGAAAGGATACCAGGGAAGAATTCCTCTCTTATTGCAAAAGAATCACACAATATGCAATAGAAAGAAATGAAAGTTAGGCATAGACAACAAATAAAAATTAACAAGACAAGTTAAAAAAAAATATAAAACTGTGATATAGAATAGATAAAAATGTGATACAATAAAAATAGAAATTAAGAAAATGTAAAATGAAAAGAGGATGAAAGATAGGTAAACAGAGCAAAAGGGAAAGAAAGCAGAATTGTGGCATAAAAGAATAGAATGAAAGATTATGTGAAGTATGAAAGTAGAGAATGAAAATAAAAAATAATTATGTGAATAAATAACATTGCCCATAAAGTCCCTGTCCCACCAAAGATAGGGGTACGAGAGGCCCCCAATAACGGGGGCCATTCTAAAAAAAAACTTTTTACTTTACGAAGTGATACCTCAAAGAAATTCACGTCTAAAATGACAGTGATCGGAGCCGAAAGGTTGTAAAGTGGCAACTACGAGTCGGTAAAAGCAATATGGGTAAGCTGCCACTTGGTAGACCGACGCCATAGTTATATATATAATGTAGATCGGGTGATCTATGAAAGGCCTGTGCCTTACAAAGTTCGTCCATCTGTTTAAAAGAAAGAATATTTAAAAAAAATTAAAAATGAAATTAAAACATAAGAATTATGACAGTATGTTCCGCATATGCCATGTAAAGATATACAGTTGTATATACTAAAGAAATCTTGCATCAAATAAATTTATAACAACACACCAATAGAGGCAGCAATATTTTCATCACTAAAACGAAATCGACATAAGCTGTATTCGTAACAAAGACTAAATTAATTTTCTCACAATCCACAATTTAAATTCAAAACCTTAAAGCGTTGGCCTCCGGTTAATTTATTTATTTGGTCGCGTACGCCGTTCCGGGATTATCTGGCCTGCACGTGGGTTCCCGTGCTTTGTGCCAAAACCAATCCCAAACCCCGGGGCCACGCGGCCGCCACGCGTCTCACAAAGTGTCCCGGACATGTTCCGACGCCTAGCGCCCGCTCTGTTCCGTCTGAACTTAATTAATACACGTCCATAAGTTATTATAAACACTGTTATTGCACGCACGCGAAGTACACTCGAGATTTGCGAGTGATTTTTGTGAATTTATCCTTTTACACTTAGGGTCGAAGCGCTTGACATTTGCCATGGGATTCTAATTGATAACTTAGTTTTTACTTCTAAGATCTTATTAATTACTAAAAAAATTATAAATATTACTTACAATTTAAAAATAAATTTAAATGAACAACGAATTTGTCTACCTATAGGCCTAAAACTAATTTTAAAAATAGGTTAAAAAGAATTTTTGAAAATTAAAATCAGTTGAACAAAGACTTTATCCATCTACACACCTTAAACTAGCATTAAAACTAGGCTAAAAAGAATTTTTGAAAACTAAAATCAGTTGAGCAGACTTTATCTACCTATACACCTTAAACTAGCATTAAATCTAGGTTTATATTATATATAGGTTTATAAATAGGTATCTATCTACCTATATGCCTAAAACTAATTTTATCAGTAGGTTAAAAAGAATTTTCGAAAATTAAAATCAGTTGAACAAAGACTTTATCTACCTATACACCTTAATCTAATTTAAAAAGCATGTAATCATGATTATTTAAATATAAATAAAATAAAATGAATATAGCTTTTATTTCTACTACAAATTATAACTTATTTCAATAAAAATATTATTAATAAATTTAGTTTTTTTATTACTGTAAATAACTTTTGGTATGATATGTATTTAATGGTATAAAAATTTAAACTTTTTGTAACATATCTATCTAACATATAAATATTGAAACTAGTTGTCGCATTTGTGGCTACTACTACTGTACTAGTTGTTCATCTTCACGGATTCTAAGGGTCTGTTCCGTCCCTGGTATAAGATTTCATTGCATCTTTAGGATCTTACGTCATCAGTGGCGAATCGAAAAGGGGAATTAAACAGAAATATATTTGTTTATATACATACGTATAAATATGGGCGAAGCTTGAATGACATAGCTTTACTTTCGACTTCGAAGAATCTCACATTGGTGATGCTATTATCCAGTGTGGAATTCTGTCTAGAGACATGGATTCTACCTGTAGGAATAAAAACAGGAGGTCTGAAGTTTTTTTATTTATTAATTCTAATTTGTATCGCTAGTGTTTTTTTAACAATATTTTTTTTTTCGCTTTTACTAAACGCAGACAGTTGAGAGAGGGTTGCCGCTATTTGATACGGATCTTTCTTCTCCCAGCTGCGAAGCACGATAGCGTTTTATAATTTTTTTACAATTACACAATTTACTCTTATGGTTACCCGTACAGCTAAAATTTATACATATTAACAATACAATTTGGAATACTCGATTATATATTAGTTGGTACGGAGGTCCGATGTAGAAGTGTGTATATTCCAGCTGACTTGGTCGACCTTTATTTTCTCATCCTACAGGATGAATAATTCTTTAAATATACTGTACATTACATATTTATAATTATCTTCAAGGCCTATGGCTTGCAGTGCATGTGTCATCAATTTGAACATATGTAATACATTATATCTAAATCAAAATATTCTTTATTCGAAAAGGCACTTTCGATAAGTCAATCAACATAGTATGTCGGTATTGTTGTCCCAATAGGAAGATAACTCCGACTCGAAAGACAGTTCTGGTAAGAAAATTCCCAGACTCATTGAAATAAAAATAATTAATAGATATATTTTCAAAGTTATTGATTGTGTATTAGTGTCGATTCGTTCCACGCGGAATATGTTTGCGATTACAAAAGATCATACAGAGTTTTGATCTTTGTATTGCTAGAAGTTATTAGCGTGGTGAAATAAAAATTTTAATTCGGATTAATCAATTTATTTGTTAATGAAATATATGGTAAATAATTATAATTTATATGCAATAGATATTGCTTGATTTTAAAATGCCCAAAAAATTATATTGCGTAATATATTACAAGAGATTTTCACCAATGCACTGACTCATCATGGTATCTATGAAACTATATATCTTAGAAACATAAATTTTGGTATAAATATTTAAATTATATAGCAAAGATCAGCTAAGAACGTATTTTACAAAATAATACTCCCTATAAGGGGATGATAGGGTAAGGATGGTTAGTCATAATCTTGCAGAGTTATGTCACAATTTTTTATATGTTATTGCATAAGAACCTTTTTCGAAGATGTTGTAAGACATATAAAAATGCGAATAAAATCGATAAAAAACTTACAAGCTATTATGCCTTGTAACATTCATTATATATCTTTATTTAATTATGTTAACAAAAAGTGAGGTGTTAATTTATTCTTCCAAATCAATTTTACCGATAAAACACACTTTTGACAACGCTTTTTTTTTCAGTTCACGAAAAAGTCTTGACAGTCTTTTTCCGACATAGCCTTCAAGATCTTCTTCAATTCAATTTTTTAGAGTTTACTGAAGAACCAATGCAGTATGACATCGATCAAAACTTGACGCGTTTGTGACAAAAAAACATCCTTGAAAATTGTTCGGGTTAAGTAAAATAATATTCCAACACTATCAGCGAAGTCTCTAATTGTGTCTACGATTATTAAAATACAAAATCTTGTGATTTCATGTACGTGGCTATCGTCGGTTTTAAATAAAAATTTTACTTTGCTTTTTTATTACAATAGTATATTGTCGGAATTTTTTATTACTCTTAAAATGGCTTGGACTGCCAAATGATTATCCAACTTTTAACAAACAGACGCTTGGCAAATGTTAAAGACAGTACTACCAACCTAGGAAAAAAATTACCAGCCTACCATCCTACCATCGTAATACCCGGTAGTTTTAAATGACTATTTCAAATTACTTTTTAAACACAGCAATATATACACAGACGTATTAATTTAAAATTTTTATTAAATTTTATTCTGATCATAATTTCCTTTTGACGTAAACAAAGTGAAAAATAATAGATATAAAAAAACTTTGACACCTTTATCGACAGGTCATTATGAACTTCACGCGTTACAAGCTACACTTTGAAATTGCTCGCTGCAAATTTATATCGTCGATTATAGATAACAAATTTAATTACGTTTTGTAAGATTAATTTATTTCGAAGTCTATAAGAACAGATAGTAACCACTAATTAATTTCAATATACTATGTATAATAAGGAAGACCGGAAAGTATTCTCGTTTATATCGACATATTTTACAGAAAAACCGAATCATTTGTTACCGCTCCAGTGTTGATTTTGTATACTAGATGGCAAAAGGTTGTTGATAACGAAGGTGAATATATTGTTGATTATAAAGAAACTTGTTAAAAATGTAGTCGTGTAAGTTTAACTTAAGAAAGCGACAATACTTTTCGGTCCTATGTCGAATTATTTCGTGTTTTATTATATTATATTTTATTATATCAGTTTTATCATATGACCGCTTATAGTGTTTACGTTTTATTTGCGAACATCGTGAAGTGTGTCTTCCCCATCCACATCTGCAGCGAAGCACCCTTGCGAGGGCTCTCACGGAGTGTAGGGCGTGGCCTGGTCGCGTGGCGGTCGCGTGACACGACATTCGCAGTGGCCTTTCGAAGGGACCTCAGAAGGGGACCTCAGGCGGGGCCCGTGCACCAGAATTAGCGACAAATTACAGATGTTACGTGTTCACAACTAGGGCGCTACGCTAATTTAGAAGCGAGCGTCACAAATTGCAGTATACCGAACTTTTCGCACGGCCAATTGAACACCGGTCCCTGCTCTGATATTAATTAGACCTTGAGATATTTTTTTCCAAAAATCAAATGCGCAACGTAATTCTATATTCAATATTTATGTCAAATCAGAATCAAATGTTCGATTCCTACAAACGTTATTTATCTATTGTCACAAAGTCAGGAAAAGTCAATATAGTTGACACACGAAAAATGTTTAGAAAATGTTCAAGTTAGTATGACTAAAATCCATTAGAAAGAGTATCCAAATTACTAGTTATGTAACGACTGCATTTATACTGCAGCTGGGTTGCTAAAAAATGTCAATAATTTCAAAGTTTCAGGTATCAAAATTTTAACATACTAGTAAGCTATATAAGCTAAGTAAGTAAAGCCAATACTGGGGGCATTCTAAGTTAGTCTACATCCCGAAGAGAAGTGAAGAACAAGAAGACTCACAATGGAGGTGCTTTGGAATTGCTACCACTTTCGTTGTACGAGCTCTAGAAAAAAAGGTATATTTTTGGAGAATCTGCGTTTCCCTATTCTCATCCTACCTTCGTGACAATATATATATATATCTTCCTTTTAGGCCACGGCCTCCCGAATATCACTTTATTATTCAAACTGCGTCACCAAGTTGGCTGACAGAGATTATAACTGTTTTTTATCAACCCGAATGTACACTAGATGACTGTAAAATGTTACACAAGGAGACTTTTTTGCACTGTTTTGTCCGTCATTATTATATTATTAATTTATATTATATCTATTTGTTCGTAATAATGTATTAATTTTTATCTCTTCGAGTATTTTTGGCTGTAACGAATCTGCCATTCAGTACTAGAACGTTTTGACGCGCGATGAAAGCTTGGTGAAGAGAAAGTTGCTATTTTTCAGAAGGATATTTAATTTTAGACTATGACAGACCAGCGTCTTGTTGCTCGTCTGCAGTTCAATGATGAATAGATCCGCTAGCTATTTATTATGTCAATTATTAAACGTAAAATGAATTTTTTTTTATTATAGTTATACGCATTTATCTGGTTTATTATTAATAATTTTGATAATAATGACTACCGCTACAGTTCAAGGAAAAATATATGGAAAAAATAATATGTTACTTATAATTATAACTTGTGAAATAAACTACAAAATAAACTTATTTGTTAACATATCTAACTGTCCATTTCAAAGTTGCCGGAGAGACATTTGGACTAGGATATTACGGGAACCAGTAGCTCGCCTACTGCGTGAGATGCTGATCATTGGTGTAGGATTCGTAGTGGCTACATGTTTAACTCCAGACGTGGGACATGTTAGTAGGCCTGGACAGGTTGTAGGCGACCGTCGCCCGGGGTGAATGGTCATGTTACCACACCTCGGCTAGTTGACTGTACAGAAAGATGTATATGCTAGATCAATGATTCCCAAAGTGGTCTATATCGATCCCTAGGGGTCTATGACAACCTGCAAGGGGTCTACGTCAGCGAAAAAAAAATTAGGGGTCCACGATAGTGAATCTCAACACATACACTGATAGTACCTATTTACTTACATCATACTATCTTATAATATCAAAACATTTATAGACTGGACATCATTAGCCGAGGAGATTTAAGATTAAGTCTTACAAAATTAACGCCAAATGTTGATAATTTATTATTAAAGCATCAGGTTCATCCTTCTCACTAAAAATATTGACTTATTGCTTATGTTATTTTATTTATAGTTTATTTTATGTTTAATTAATGTTACGTATATTTTACATAACAGATACAGAATTTTATTTAAAGTAGTTTTAATTTAAATTCAATTAATAAATGTATAAATTGACATGTGTTTTTACTTTAAGTTTTTAACACTTAACTTCACTACAGTTAGAAATTTTCAGGAAATCAATATCAGGTAAGTAGGGGGTCTACCCAACACGGAAAAACATGGCAAGGGGTCTACGACACAAAAAAGTTTGGGGAACTCTGTGTTAGATAATATTCAGCGCAGCCGGGTGTAGTTTAGACTAGATCTGATCTAACTGAGAATCAAATGAGCTAATTACGGTACCATATTAGAATGGAAAACAGCTTATCCGGCGTCAAGTGCGAAGATTGAATCGTCAATGCTTTTTGTGTGAAGTGTGTATGACTTACAAATCCACCACCTGCTCGGAGAACATGCGTACGCGCACGGACATTCACTTTTATGAGTAATGTTGTCGGAGACAGTGGAGGGAAGACCAACCATAAATAGTTCCCTATCCTGGGGCGGGTGTACTGATCCCATTGGTACAACTTAAAGGTTGGGGACAGTGTAAGCAATAAACTAAGCATAGGATAGATTGTGGTGATGTTAACTTTAAAGTAGACATCACCACACCACATCATCAGTTAAAGCCTGTTCTAACGCCATTGTCGGCAAAGCGAGAAAATATATATTTAAAATTATTAATTTACTTAATGTATATAGAAAACGTGGTGTACCTTAAGAATAAAATATACTTCGTAATCTGTTCGTTCGTTAATAAAATAATTTGAAAATCTAAATTTAAGAAACTCCAAGAATTGGGGGTGTCTGGCGCCCCGCTGAGATGTTCAAACGAGTTGCGGGGGAGACGGTAGACACTTGGACCAAGGCGTGGGTTTTACAGATGCCAAACACAGGGGACGGTCGTCCAATAGGAGAGGATACACCAGCATTGATCCCGTTCCTGCCGAGTGGACGTCGGCTTTGATGAACGTGCAAAACGACGCAACTGAAATTTCATAGAAGCCGATAGAAAATATTAGATAATGTTTATTTATATTCTTTTTAATTTTCGTTTACTCATACGTATATATCTGTTATCAAAAAGTAATATGAATTTGCGTATAAAATATAAATTCTATATTTATTCTTTCAAATCAATTTCGCTACCAAACAATTCTCGTTCGATAAAATGCACTTTTGCCAATACCTTTTGTAGTCCACGAAAAATTCTGAATAATCTTTTTCCATAGCTATTTAATGGAATCAGGCGTTACCTCGCGAAAGTATATCCTAAGTAAGAAAAGGACCAATATCTAGCCACTTCCGCACGTGCAGTGGTAGTTGTGCAATAAAGTGCACCGCCCGCCAGCCCGCTGATAAGTGCCCGCTGATAAGCAGAGTGACTCTGTGTTTGGCACTAATCGGTGTAACATAACTCCTGAAGATGCCCCGTGAAGGGGTGAAACACGTGTTGAGTAATTTGGCGGTGGCGGTTGTGTGATTCGCATTGTTTGGTTAGGATGGAATGGGTTTGGTTGGAAGTGGCTAGATATTGGTCCTTTACTTACTTTTTCCATAGCCTTCAAAACCTTCTTCCAATTGTTTCTTTTTGAGTTTGTTGAATAAAGAAGTCACATGGACCCAAACCAGGTGAATACAGTGTTTGCGGAAGGATATAAGTCGAGTTTTTGGCAAAAAAAAGTATCGAAGAACCAATGCAGTATGACATTGGCCAATCGGGACATGACACGTTTGAATCTCTGTCGCACGACTGCCAAAACGTTACATAGTGTGGGACAGAGACAATGCTATACAAAGCCGAAGTTAGCCGATTGTCTCTTTCCAAAGGTCGATGTGTAATATTATTTGCCGGATACTGTACATGCATTCATGTCAGACAGAAGACTCCCACACTGCACATGTCTCCCACATCGATACGATGACCATTCTTGATTTGTCTGCATCTTCTTCACCTTATGTATTCAGCTGGTGGAGACCTCACAGCTTCATAGGAAAAATAGAATAAGAAAAATGTAGTAATGTATTATGAAAGCACAACCCGAAGAAAACTGTGATGAAAAAAAAATAGAATAAGTCAATAATAAAATAAGGAATGAAAAAAAATGTACATAGCCACCTAAGAGTAATAAGATGATGGAAGGAAGTCGATGAAAGCAAGAAGGAATGAAAGAACAAAATGAAAGATATTGTGATGGAAATAAGGTAAGAATAAAAGAAATTAAGAATGACAGCGAGTGAAGAATAAAGATGAAAGATCTGAAAAATTTAATTGTAAACAAAGACCCTGATCCCAACTAATTAGGCGTACGAGAGGCCTCCAATAGCGGGGGCCATTAAAAAAACACCTCATTGCTTCAGCTGCCGTCAGCTTCACGAGCTGGTCTCTGTATATTTGGTCATAACTCCTCATTGTTCTATTCCTCTGTTTTTTAGCTGTGTCATTAATATGAAAGAGCCGTTTTACAGAAATTCGATCCACTCCTTGCGTTTTATTCCTTCTATTTTCTTCTACGTCTTCTTGATATAGACCTTGTGCTTTGTCTAGTTTAGGCAAGGCTGTCGCGCTATTACTATTTTTTTCTATCTTCTGCATTTGTTAAGCATGTACGACAAAAACTAGGTGATCTATTTTTCGTTATTATATGTCTTTCATCAAATTTGCCGACCGCAGTGGTTAATTTTGTTTTAAATTTATGGCTGAAGTAAATATAGTTCAGTTTTTTTTTTGCTGTTCACTGTACATCAACTGTATATGTTTTTTAATGCATGCTTATCACCATTTGACCACTAAATCGCATATTGGAAAGCGTTAATTTAGACGAAGAAGGTGCACTTCGTACTAAATAAGGTATTACATGTAATAGGCACAAAATAAAAGTATGATCCTATTTTAAATATTAATACTATTGTGTAAGAAAAATTGTAAAAAAATTATAAAACGCTGTCGTGCCTCGCAGCTGGGAGATGAAAGATCCGTATCAAATAGCGGCAACCCTCTCCCAACTGTCTGCGTTTAGTAAAAGCGAAAAAAAATATTTAAAAAAAAAACACGATCGATACAAATTAGAAATAATAAAAACAATACTATTTCACACATCCATTGGGTTGGCATGGTTGTTAGGTCATCAAATATATATGTATTGATATGTAATTTTTTATCTATAATTAAAGTTGATAAATATAAATATTTTTGTTGTGTATATAAATTTTTAATTAAAAAAATATATATTTTACAGGATGTTCGTTATGCGTGTATAGCAAATAACATTTCCTTCGTTCTGCCCTAAAATCGTAGCCAGGCCCGGCCCCTTTACGCCTTAATATTAAACGAACCGCCCCTAAACGAGGGGATGGAATACAGGGGGAGACTGCTGTCCCTTGTGATATACCAAAATGGTCACTGTTCCGTGAATACAGACTCTAAAATCGTACATACGGGTGGCCCTGCACAGACAGAACTCTGACAATCGAATGCCCACCCTTCTGAGTATAAATTTATTTCGCATCCGCTGTTTTTCGCCAGTGCTTCACTATTTTTTCGAGTGGTGACCGCTTTACTATTGTTGTAACGTATGGAATCGAATTTTCCAAACATGTCCGGAGCGAGAACGCAAGTGGCTGACTCTTCAACATCGCCGTCACTCAAGTAAGTGGATAACTCATTTAATTTATGATCGACTACCACTCACACGAGTCAACGCCGTCTTTTTACATTTAAAAAAACGAAAGAAAAAATTCAACATACAAATTTAAAACGTAAAAATTGTGTCATCCTTTTTATAAGTACTCTAGCTGATCCCGCAAACGTTGTTTTGCAAAAAAAATTAAAGTTTTTAATTAACAAATGTAAGATAATGGTTGATCGTAGAGGGGTGAAAATTTAGGTCTGTATGTATTTTTGTATGCTGTATCATAATAAAATTAAAACCGAAAAAAATTGTCTAAAAAATTAAAAATAAAATTTAGGGGTGGACCACCCTTATCACTCAGGGGTATGAAAAATAGATAGTAGCCGATTCTCAGACCTACTGAATACGCGTGTAAAATTTGGTAAAAATCGGTCAAGCCGTTTCGGAGGAGTTCAAGTTCGAACACCGTGAACACGAGAATTTTATATATTAGATTTAAAAAAATATTTGTTAATCAAACACACACAAATTTGTTTTATTTTTGCTATGCTTTATAAAAATATTTCAATTTATAAAAATTTAATTTAAAAAAATTGATAAATTTTTATAGCTGGCCGCAGAGACGTTACAACTATCTACAAATTAAAAAAAGAACTATCTTCACTATAGAGACTAGTAAAACATACTACCTTCTCAAAATACTTTCATTTCTCATTTCCTTTTATTTATTCGCGAATTATTTTACTTTTATTTAAATTTTTTATTCACCTCAGAAAAATCTCGAAATTATTTTTCATAGCAAATCGTGAAATTATAACAAGAATCATTTTTATTTGTTTTATTTTATGACGAATCGCATCCACTGCGTAAAAACAGAATTGAGTGTATTTAAATAACTATAACATTAACACGCATAATGTATTTCTGTTTAAATTTAACTTGATTTATTATTTAGGCAATTTCTTTATTTATATTTTTGTAAAAGTTAAAAAAATGTTAAAAATATTTTTCCATACAAACTGCAATTTTAATATATTTTACAAGATTGTACGGGAAAGAGATCACTTGCCGAATTCAACTCGGATGTGTAGCCTTCGGAATTCTCCGAAACCTCTTGTCGTTTAAACACCGAAATGTTTGAAGACGAAGGTCTTTGACCAATATGTGTTACCGGTGATGACATATAGATCCGAAACGTGATCACCCAGAGAGCAATGTAGAAGGCGAATGGCAGAACAAACAAACAGTAATATATACGATAATGCATACAAACATTTTTAAAACTTGCTAGATACCAAAGCTATGTCCAACATATAAATTATAATATAATTTTTTATCGGCTGAATAATATAGAAGTACTTATAGTGAAAAAGATGAAAGTATTTAAGATTTTATTTAGAAAAACCAGTTTACTCTCTTGTGAAATATATATAGCAGGCCTTTTTACTACAGTATATTAGAACATTTAATATACACCAATACCTCATTTTGCGTTTTTTTTAAGAAGCTGCGTCACTGCTTAATTAGTACTAATTTTCACTGTGCGTCGTTAGATTTTCGAGGTTGCGGTCTTTAGTGTTCGAGTCTTAAATTTTTTTAAGATGGCACTTTTGTTTTTAATTGCGCCATGCCATCAAAACTCGGGGATTCCCTTTCTAACTAAAAACAACGCAATTTGAATACAGTTTTATTTTCTCTTTGTTTTGCTAATTTTAGAGTTCAGTTTCAATTACGTAGTGTTTTGTGCTTCTTTTAAAAGAGAATAATAAATTTATATAAATTTTAACGCGTTGTTTCTGGTTACAAAAAGGTAAATATTTATCCAGATTATTTATTGGCAGAGTTATATTATTTTTGTTTTTTAAATGTTTACTTTGTTCAATTTTCTTTTCAAAAAGGTGAATTTTCGTAACCCTCGAACGATTTCGTATCTTCGATATTTACATGGTTTGCTATAGAAAATCTTAATTCACTTTGCGGCGTTTCAATTTGCGTCGTGTTTTATTGGAACGTAACTACGACGCAAAGTGAGGTATTGGTGTATATATAAAATATAAATTTCATTTCCTTTCTTCCATCGGACAACAAAACGCACGGTTAAAATTCCTTCCATTCGTACTAAACGTTTTGTTAATACTTTTATAGTGAACAGTCAAGTTGTGGAACAATCTACTAACTTAGAAGTCTTTAAGACAAGAGTCAATAGGTTTCTTCTAAGCAAGCATGTAGTATCCTAGACTTCATCATCGCTTAACATCAGGCTAGACAGATGTCAAATGCATACACAGTACAAAAAAATTACTGTTAATTATCTAAATAAACTACTTATTTATTTATATATTTTATTTAATATTCTTTATTGTACACGTTAAGAAACATTTACTAAGTTTAACAATAATATAAAAAAGTACAATGAGCGGTCTTATCACACAAGGCAATCTCTTACAGACAACCATAGTATGGAAAAGGTAAAAGTACTAATAAAGGGTAGTGTAAAAAAAACCTACTCACAAACAAATGAACAAATTACGTATTTTATAAGATTAACAATATTATTAAAATTAGATATACACCTATCCCCCGATTTACACGGTAGATACGTTCCTGATAAAAACGTGTAAATCGAAAATTAAAAATTTTCAAGTCAAAACCGTGTAAATCGAAAAACTTGCAGAAAATGCATAATTTTGCTATTTAACATTTGTTATTATTTTCAATATTTTTTGATGTACACAGAAATAAAAATAGAATGCATTGACAAGTTAAAATATTTAATATATTACGGAAAAACTGTTTTCTTTTTATTTAATTACAATACATTAAAGAGAAAAACAAAAAAGAAATTGTTTTCATTCTTTTTTTCGGAATCGAAGGTTCGAATTCACTTTCATCACTCGAAGTTATTTGTGCCGATTCGATGCTTGCAGCAGAAATATTTACATTATGAGAGATGTTTATAAAATCGGTTATTAAAACAAAAAAAAAAGTTATTTGGAAAACCGTGTAAAAGCGAAAACGTGTAAAACAAGTACCGTGTAAATCGGGGATAGGTTTACTAATAAAGGGTAGTTTACATGTACAAAAAATACGTATTCACAAACAAATGAACAAATTACGTATTTTATAAGATTGACAATATTATAAAAATTAGAGATAATATGTAAATTACCACAATATCGAGTAGTATTAGTCGACATGTAGAAAACAAAGACATGAAATCAAATATATATAATACTAGCTGTTCCCGCAAACGTTGTTTTGCAAAAAAAAATAGGGTTTTAATTAACAAAAAAAATAAGGGTTGATCGTAGAGGGGTGAAAATTAAAGGTTTTATGTATTTTGGTATGCTGTATCATAATAAAATAAAAACAAAAAATTTCGGTAAAAAAAAAATAAAAAAATGTTTTTAAGTGTGAACAACCTTTATCACTTAGGGGTATAGAAAATAGATAGTAGCCGATTCTCAGACCTACTGAATACGCATATTAAATTTGGTAAAAATCGGTCGAGCCGTTTCAGAGGAGTTCAAGTTCGAACACCGTGACACGAGAATTTTATATATTAGATATAGAATTAAAAAGAAATATTTACAGAGGATTAGGAGCAGCATCTTCTGCGTATAATACCACACAGCGATTGCCAACCCGTCTGCAAATGGCGATTATGTTATATCTATCGCGGAGGCCTTGTAAAATATGAAGTATTTCAGAACAGTGGGTTATATATAAAATAGAGATATGTTCCGCAGTGATAACCGTCGAATTGACTACAGCAATCTCAAGTTCGCATATCCCGACGGATCTGATGATGAGAGTGGATCCGTGACGTCAGAGCTACCATCCTGTGTATATGCTGCAGCAAGAAGCCGTCTCCCTCTGCCTCTAGCTGCATATGTTCATCAACACACGAGACAGCTTCACACAGGTATATATTAACAATTTCAAATTAATATAATTTTTCTCCGCTATCTATATAGAATACATATATGAAAATATATTTTTTCAATTAATTGTTAATTGCGAATGAATATGTCACGCAGATATATACAAAATAACTTGTCTTTCGCAATTCTCGCAACCTTATATACTTTCATAATTATTAATTGATATATACACCGCCTTTTAAAAACTATAACAAAACAAATTTTGTTTTATAATTACAAAATCTAATTATTGTTAATAGAACGAGGCTAATTATTTTTTGTAATTTATTTTCAATTACTAAATCGAAAACGCAATAATAAATGTATAGTTTAATCTAAAATTAAATGTAACTTTATATTTTATTTGTAACGAAAATGTTTCGTTTATTTAAAGAAATATAAATATGCGGGTGGTTTAATAATTGACATATGTATCGATTGTTATTATATTACGTGGTCGTTCGTTTTAAATGGCGGTAGTTGTAATTAAAAGTTCTGAATCGCGCTATCAAAGTTTTAACTTTCGTTAAGTATATATACAAATTCCAAATAAGGTTGTTTGGGGTCCTTAGCTACACAGGGAAGTGGTTTTCATAACGTGAAAGCTAGTTTGAGAGCTTGTTTAGTGCCAGGAGAGCTACTGTCCCCAATGGTGACATTGTCATCATCTGCCACGAAAGCACTAGTTGTACCAAACAAGCTAGTATGAGTATTTGACATGGATACTAGTTCCTAGGTCATATGCTAAAACAACTGCTGTAGAAACTTTGACCCCTTTTTATACCGACAAGGTTATTTTTTTTTCTTATCAACTAACACTACTTTTTTTATTTAGGATTACATTTACGTTTAATATTTGCGTTATATTTTTCTTTGCAGGCGTTTTTGCGTGTTAGCGTTTACTAAACTAAGTTATTCTAGTCACTTCTCAAACTTTTAGCTATTTTGAACTAAATGAAAGTAAACTATATTTTTTAAATACATCATAACAATGTTCAGTTTATTTAAGTGTTATTAAATATTAAAATAAAAAAAGTTATAAACAATTTCTTTAATATTTTTGATACATCATATTTTCAAAATCAATTTTAATAATCATTTATTAACATTTATATATATATTTGTTTGTGTGTATATATGTATATATATATTTGTTTGTGTGTATAAATATAAATTTTATATTATATCCAAATTTAATATTATAAAATACCGAATATTATATTTTTAACTGTTAAAATGTTTATAAAACAGGCTAGTAGAATTATAAAAAACTAACTCTATCAAAATTTTGTTTACAAATTTATATACAAATATATATGTGTGCGTGCATGTGTGTATTTATATATACATAAATATATATTCCATTAAGCATTGATAATTTGATTTTACGAATTGTAAGTGCCAAAATATTATAATAAAATAAAAATCATTTTGACATTAAAAAAATCATTTAAAGATCTTTTATCGAAATATATCAATACAGAAGGAAAATAAATGTAAATTGAGGTATTTATTTTATATATTTAGATTAATTATTATTAATATTAGACATTCCATACTAAATATAATTATATATGTATAACAATTCTCTTATTATTGTTAAAATGAAAATTATGCATTAAAATCTATAAGAATTGCAATAAAATATACATCAAAACTAAAGAGAAAAGTAATAAAATATATTCGATTTTTAAAATCAGAGGTTGAATTATTTAATATCGACAATCATTGTGACGAAGTTGATCGCTAAAACTGTGAACATAACATCTTTTCGTCACAATATTATAATAAGCGATTTATATATATTGTTATATCTTTCTATGTATTTTAATACATAGAAAGATATAACTAACAGTGTATAGTACCCGGCGATAAATATTGTACATCGGCCTTTAGAAAGAGACAATTGGCTAATTTCGGCTTCGTAGAGCGTTTACTCAAAATTACGTGTCGGTTAGGTTAGTTTTTTTTTAATAATATTAATTGTCTCTCACGAGTTTTAGTCTTTTTATTTATTGAGATGCAGAAAAAATATGGTCATGTTTATTTGCTTTTTTTTACTCAAGTTCCAAATTTAAGTAGTTTGCGCCGACCAATAAGGGCTCATTTGAAAGAAGCGGCTCATCCGATCGTTTTCTATCTCGCTCTCTTTGGTACATGTTAATTATTGATCTCCCTTACACTTGTATAAATGCAAAACGATTTATTCTTTATGACTTTTTTAATATTTTAAGTTAGTAAATTGTTTAAAAATTGTTACAGTGTGTTCACATTCACAGCACACTGTTACATTTTAAAATTATTTCACTTAGGAAGTCATATAAAAAAACTTAGGTTATTTTATAACAGTATGCCTTTTATTATTTTTCCAAAAGTAAAATATGACATTCACCTAATTAGGAAAGTTATCTTTACAGTAACTTTAGTGTAATCTTGTAAAAAGTAACTTTAATAAACATAATTTTGAATAAATACTTCAACAATAATAAAAATGGAGCATATTCGGACATATAGGTTAGTTATATGTTACTACGTTTGTTCATCTTCGGCGAAAATTTCTTTAATACGTTTTATGATTATCTATTTATTCTCTATATTTATACATTTATACTTCTAGTAAGTTTAGTAAGATTTTATAGCTGTTACTATAAATAAAATCACTGTCTGATGACTAAATTGTTAAATAATCATATTCATCACTTTAGTTCACTGCTGGGAACTTTTTATTAATATTTAATTCTAAATTGAATCTTAACATTTTTTAATTAGTTGAGGAAACTTAAAAAAAAACTAGTTACAGTCATAAAGGGCGACAAATACAACAAAGGTGATGTGAGTGTTTTATCTCATCACTTTATTACGATTTAGATGATTTGGACGGACTGGTTTCCGTGACCAAAAACGCTTAATTTACAACAGGCTGTTTGAACGTACAAAAAGATCAAAATCCTTTTTACACTTAGAGAAATTACTCAACAAGCTTTACGAAATATATGTAACAAAGTCTTACAAACATAAAAGTTTTCTTTATTTTAAATTCAAAAACCAAATACAGTTCCCGGCTATAGATATTGCACTTCGAACTTTGGAAAGAGACAATCGGGTAATTCCGGCTTCGTAGATCACTATCTCTGTCCAACACTTTGTGCCGGTTGAAAAAAAGAAAAGTATTTAATTAAATGGGTAGTTGGCAACAAAAAAAGGCACACAAAGAAAAATATATATGTGTTTAATTATCTAAGGGTAGTGGGCAGAAGGCCTGGTCTAATTATGCACCGCAGTTCGGTACTCCCCTGATGGTTGTGGTAGGCAGCTGCACGATCTCCCAGGACTGGTCAGGCGGCAGCAAGTCGAGAGCAGGGAGCGCCGGTAGGTTGCAGTATGTGTCGGTTCCGGTGCACGGTGATATAATTTCAACAGTGTAAAACTTGCAGTCTAAAACTTGCAGTCTAAAACTTGCAGTCTAAAACTTGCAGCATAAAACTTGCAGCATAAAACTTGCAGCATAAAACTTGCAGCATAAAACTTGCAGCATAAAACTTGCAGCATAAAACTTGCAGCATAAAACTTGCAGCATAAAACTTGCAATGTAAAACTCGAAGCGTAAAACTTGCAATGTAAAACTCGAAGCGTAAAACTTGCAATGTAAAACTCGAAGCGTAAAAGTCGCAGTATAAAAGTCGCAGTGTAAACTTTGCAGTATAAAGGTAGCACCTGTGAATAAATGTCACAGTTATGATATACACATATAAGTATATGTACATTTTGCTCCGCTGACATTAAACCCGGAGATGGCTTGCGATGAAGGAAGGGTAGAAACCGAAAGCAGTTGATGTGATTGTTTACTGTCAGAACGGAGTTACAAAATGTAAAGCATGTAAAACAAAAATAGAAGAGATAAATAAATAAACAAATTGAAAAGTAATAATGAATACATAATGATGGAACTATGGACACAGACAAAATGTTGAGCTCTAACTTATAGATAAATGCTACTTAATAATGATGTCTTCATAATATTTGTTCAACACTTACCCCTTGGGGTGCGAGACGATGTAAAGGTTGTGGCGTGAACTAAATGATGCCCGGAGAATGAATAGGACCAAGGCGTGAATTTATAACGTAAATTCTAATTGGCCCCGGCGCGTATGAAGACACATAGCTGGTGAACGCAACCGACACAAAGAGTGTGCGTCGGTGCGTGAGACGACACCTAGCTAGTGAACGCGACCGAGGCCTGGATCCTTCTCCCGAGCACTGGTGTAAACTCTGTGTGCTGGTGCGCGGGCGCATTGGAATTTTTGTTATAAAAACAAAGATCCGCTGAACCAATAGCACGCTCCCACGACCCCACGCCACTTGAGACGTACCGTTACCCACTAAGGGTTGAACAATTTTTTGCTGTATTGCGATTTATGAGACGTTTCTCGTGATTACATTTTATTTGGTTAAGATTTTAACTAAGATTTATGGGACGTTAACTTGCAACGTTACAACTTATAAAATTCGATGTACAATATTTATCACTGGGTACTTTAAATCGTTTATTTATTGTTCAAGTATAGAATGTTTCACATTTGCAGAACAATACACTTTCAAGTGTTGCCTGTAATAATTTCTCTTATAAAAAATGTCTCGCTTTGTTATGGTATGCAGAAGACGCTGTTGTCCATTCTCTGAAAACTGTATATGAGTAGTGGCAATCCTATATAATTAATGCACAAGATTGTGAATTATATAACGGAAATTGAACTGGACTATCGCTGCTCCAGGCTTAACTATAAGCATACACACATAGCACATATAACATATAACTGCTACGCTTTACATTTGACTTTGTTATGACCGTTGGAAAAGGCTATACAGACCGCTTTCAACTGGTCCATTTAAAAATCTATAGGTTAGATCTATAGCCCAGCTGTGGGCGTATTACCGATGAGAAATTATCGCTATTTTTAAACTCTTGATGGTTTTTTTTTAGATACCAGATAGCTAGGTTTTTGTAATATATAAAGTTTTATCTAGGAGAGTATATAGAAGAGAATAATAAAAAAACTTTCTCAATTATTTCTCTTGTATTCTTAATGTAATATTATTATATATTTAATATAATTATGAGTAAAAAAAGGACCAATATCTAGCCAGCTGCCTAGATATTAACTACTCGTAGTGTAATTCGCATTGTTTGTCGCATACGCATTTATCAGCGGTCTGGCGGGCGGTGCACTTTGTTGCACGACTACCACTGTATGTGCGGAAATGGCTAAATATTGGTCCTTTTCTTACTTAGGATGGACTTCCGCAAGGTAACGCCTGATTCCATTAAATATTTAATATTATTATGTATATATTATATATTACCACATTTCAGTATTAGTGACCCGATCTTTACTATCCTATATGTTCTTTTTATTTATTATGTACTATACTATCTTTTTGCTGTTTCAAAAGCGATGCGAGCGAAGCTTTCTCTCTGTATTCTCTTCCTCAGGTCTTTCTGGGAGTTAGATTGAAGTCCTTGAAAGACTGGATATAGTAGTAATGATATTAGCCAGACATTTGCAACCTTCCATGTCGAAGTTCGGGTCTCTCGGACGCCCTTGTGTCAGAATGCTAAGCGTGTATTATCGACAAGTGATAGCCGATATCCCCTCGTGGGAAACCTTGAGTTTAGTCACTCCATGGAGCGTTCATCGAAGTGATCCAAGAGCTCAGAGAATTCCAAAACCGGTAAAATGGTAATATATAACGACCCGAGCCAAGACTCCTCCAGGAGTTCCATACCTTCGCTACTTAAAAAGAAGTCGTACCTGTACCCCCAAAAGTGACTGTTCCATTGCTCCTGTGCCATAACATAAGTCATTGAGTTCCACCTTAAAAGTAAAATTAGATTAAAAATTCGCGTGTATTGTCTTTCTATTAAAATCTAATCGAATATTTAATGCATAATATAATAAAAGATATTTATGTGTTAATGCCGCCGCGGCTACATATTTGGTACTTTGTACAAACAAAGTAAACAGACTTAACCTAACTTACTGCAGCGATGGCGTTATATGTATGTTATTAATTTTTTGATAATTTAAGTAAATGTTTATTTTGATAATCATTTACTTTATCGTGGTCTCCGATCTTTAAAAATGTTAAAGTATACTCATTTGTTAATTGAATATGATGTCAATAGATGCTCTGCTCGAAGCGACAGCGGAGCCCGAGTTCCAGTGCGGGAGTTCCCCGTACAGGGTGCAGAGAGCCGCCGCCAACGTCCGGGAGCGCCGACGCATGCTGAGGTCCGGCCCCAATGGGTACCCCTTTCATTTGTTGACCTCCATGTGTAGTCTTAGTTCGTAAGTTTCACGTATATTGTGTCATATACAACTGTACAAAAGTTAGAACAGTGTACACGCTCCATAGTGGGGTAATTAGATTATTGAGGGTGGCAATTCTAACTCTACACGAGTTTAAGCCTTTCGTTTTAATATAAAAATTATATATGTTACATATGGGGTAGCGCAATAGTTTTAAAAAGGATAAAAGTGGGTTATGTCACAAAAAAGATAATAAAATACTGGATTACATATTCCTTGGTAATCCTCAAGTTGGGAGAGATAATCATTGATATAAACCATCTCCCATTTCAAATAAGACTAGCTGAAAGCGTCTTGTATACGTCTACCGTCTACAGATAAAAAATTGTGAAAAAACTGTGAAATACGGAAAGAAATGTTGTGATATAGAAATGTATTGGGGGACCGGAAAGTAATGTCGCTTTCTTAAGTTAAATTCACACGACTACATTTTTAACAAGTTTTTATATCTGATCAACAAAATATTCACCTTCGTTATCAACAACCTTTTGTCATTTAGTATACAAAATCAATGCCGGAGCGATAACAAATCAAACGGTTTTTTGTAAAATATGTCGATAGAGAAGGATAATAAAATTACAGATACAAAATGAAACTTATATAAATAGAAAGGAAGAGATGTATTAGAGAAGGACAGCAGAGGAATGAATGAAAGATGTTTAAAAAGATCAAAGAGGAACGCAGAAATAACAAAAGAATGAGCAAAAATTATTGTAAATAATTTTCCTGCTTACACATAGCAGGAGAGGATGAAAGGTCCACATATATTGGATCCTTAAAAAAGAACACTCTTTATAAGGTAGTCTGTGCACGTTGTAAGCGGATTTCCTAGTTGTCATCTATTCTACGCGCCATATGACCTGTCCACTGGCACCTTGCTAATCCGCCCTGCATTGAAAGGCAAAAGTCTCTATCATCGTCACCTAATGAGGATCCTTGGGTTTAGTCTGCAAATGGCATTTGGGCAGCAGTGGCAGTCCTGTCAAAAATAACCGCAATCTTAACAATGCCGATCCACCTAGCTGGTGGCCAATCCTGCGTTCATTTTTTAATTTTTAACAAGATTTAAATCTACAAAACTAACACACAGCTGGGATTCTTGACAGCTGTCAAAAACATTTTTTTTAATATTTCTTTTAGTACACGTTCTATAATGACGTATGATATCCCGGCTTCGAAATTTAAAAATCTAAGTACCGGATATTGGAATATGCGAAAGAGAATTTCTTATATGGCAACCAAATAGGTTAACCAATTATATAATCATGAATATAAAAAATAGAATATTTTAAAATTAAATCGTGAACATGCACAAAGGATATCGGTCATCTGTCGCCATAGTTTATAATTGTGTTTTTATAAAGAAAAAAACTTAAAACTACTCATAGCAGAGGATATGCTAGATATTTTTAAAAGATCGAATAAAGGAGGAGATTTTTTTTTATTCATGTACCCCTATTTATGGTGGGATAGGGACTTTATTAGCATTTAATTTATTCACTTAGTTATTTTATTTTCATTCTCTTCTCTTTCATTCTTCACATAATCTTTCATTCTGTTCTTTTATACCACAATTCTGCTTTCTTTCCCTTTTGCTCTGTTTTATCATTCTTTCATCCTCTTTTCATTTTACATTTTCTTAATTTCTTGTTTTGTTGTATCACATTTTTATCTTTATCTTTATCACAGTTTAATATTATTTATTTTTACATATCTTTTTTGTTGTTGTTTTTGTTTGTTGATGCCTAACTTTTATTTTTTTCTATTGCATATTGTATAATTCTTTTGCAATAACTGAGGAATTCTTTCATTGTTTCTTTTCCGCCTATCAGGGAGGGTAAAAGGAGGAGATTGGTAAAGGAACAAAGTATCCGGCCTAGCAGATTGAGTAGTGGGCAAAGTTTCATAGCGCGCAATATTGACTAAAGTTAAGGATTGCTTGTCTTATTGAAATTCACTGAAAAAGGCCTATGTTAGTACATAGTGTGTTCGAGATAGTTCTCATACCCATAATAATGGCACATCTCTAATGGCACAACAAAATACGGGCCTCCGGTGGTAAGAGCTGTCCCATGACAAAATCTAGCGCGGGCCTCCGGTGGTACAGGCTGGTGAACGTAAAAGTCTTAATAATATATCTTTCACATAAATGTCTGTTAATCTGTAATTATATATAACCTAAATATTAGATTTTAAACACGTTAAATTCTATATTTGATTTTCTAACACTAAAACAATGAAAATAAACGTTTACGCCTGTTATGTAACGTCATTAGCTTAGACCGCAAGATAATTAACTAAACACAGAAGGTAATTGAAATTAATTAGCGTTTGCCTGCTAAATTGACTGTCAATTTACGTGATTGTAATACGTGCTAATATATAGGCTGTATGTTGTGAAGCAAATGTCCGTATTATGGTACAAAATTGTATTTGAATTAATCTTAACACTATTACAATAAGCTAAATATATTATATTTTCAATCTTTCTTAACTATAGATTTATATAACAACTTCATCTCTCTATTTTAGGCAATAACAATCCAGTTTCTACCCGCCTTCATTAAATCATCATTATATTTACTTTCTCGTAGCCTTCTAGTTCTATGATATCATTTCTGGCAGATATTTGTGCCAGGAATCTTAGTACCTGGCAATGTAGCCTACATCGCCTTAGAATATTACTTACAGTAACTGTACAAAGGCATGTAGTAAAAAATAATTAATTTTAATGTGTAGTAATACGAATTTTAAAAAACGTTTTTTTTATTATATTATCATTACATTATTTATTATATCTGAAACATTTGATTTTTGTGTGTATCGTATATCGATAGTATAAAAGCAATGCATTCACCCTAAAGCTTAAAGATTCCATACCAATAGGCAACCATTTTGTATAACCCTACCATTTAGAAGATGTCAAATGTTGTTTCATTAGCTAAAACGGTCGTATTCACTTGTGATTTTAGCAGTATAAACTCGGCGTTCGACGAACTGAGAGTGCATGTGCCGACTTTCCCATATGAAAAACGTCTTAGCAAGATCGACACGCTGCGTCTGGCTATAGCCTACATAGCTCTGCTGAGAGAGGTGAATAATTCTATTTATATATACTTTATATTTCAACGTCAAATAACCTAACATAATTTATCTGTTATTTATAAAATATGTTTATTTATAAACATATTTTTAATCTATGCTCGCATATTCGCTGCGAGAAAAAATTAGAAATAAGGAAATCTACATTAAAACCTAAATCACTTATATCGAGGTATTAATCAATCATAGATTCGAAATTGTAAACTGTAAATAATTTCTGTGAATATGTCACCAAAAAGGGTAAATATAAGCCAATTTGCGCCATGATTTTTTTTTAAATACTAGTAAATGAAATACAGCTATAAAACAAAAACCTAATTATAAAATATATGAATTAAAGATAAACATTTTAAAACAAATAATTTATTTAAAAACATGAAATTATTTTTTTTATCTTCGAAATACTATGTGATATTCTTTTCTAGATATCATTGTAGATTAAATATAAAAATATTAACGAAATCATTATAGTAAAACATATTATTTCATTTTGTTCACTTTTAATCTTTTTAAATATATAAAAACTTTTTTAAGCATGATAAACATTCTATTTAATTTTTCTTTGGTTAAGTTTGGACTTTTAGCAAATACAGATAACATGTGTAATTATTATATCAATATATTTTATAATTTAAAATCTTATATTTGACACTTTTCTATGACATATTTGACAATCACTGTTATATAGATAAACACAAAAATAATTTTTGCCGCCATTATTACTGTTAATGGCGGAAAAATTTTCCTGTCAATTTTGAGTTTGTTTAATATCAAGACAATATTTATTGTTATATTTTTACAGGTCTTAGACGCTGATTATGATCCGTTAACATACGTGGAGAAATGTCTTCGCGGTGAAATAAAAGCTGATCGCGCACACTGGAATACAAGTGGTAAGTTAACTTTTTTTTCATATTTAATTTTTAATTTTTTAGCATCTCTTAGATTGTGAGGTTAGGTTCAGTTATGTATATAAAAACTAATAAAAGCACAAATAACTATTAATACTGCCCTAAAGAAAGAAGAAAATATGATGGCATGGAAACAGTTCGTCATAGATAAAACATTTAAAAACGGACAATATATTTAACTCAGTAATAATGTTCAAATTGTCGACGAATTAAAAGTTTAGTAAAAGTCTACTCAAATAAAGATGTTTTAAATTTGAATTGGAGTAAAGACAATTCGAGCAGTGATTGCCACAAATAAAAAACTATTTTCCAAAGGTTGCGCAGCAGCAACCATACTGCGATCACCATCCCTGCTGCCAAATGTGGCAATTACGGGATATCACCTTTTAGATATCTTTGTGGGGACCTACACCTTGCAGAAGATGTCTATGGGTTGAAATAACAAAAGTTGAAAGGATTGAGAAGAAAAATGTCGTAATATTTATTAATTTAAAATCACTTATACATTATATTTGCAAACAGGAGCTATATCGTAGACCCCTTGCCATGTTTTTCCGTCTTGGGTAGACCCCCTACTTACCTGATATTTATTTCCTGTAAATTTCTAACTGTAGTGAAGTTTAGTGTTAAAAACTTAAAGTAAAAACACATGTTAATTTATACACTTATTAATTGAGTTTAAATTAAAACTACTCAAAATAAAATTTTGTATCTGTTATGTAAATTATACGTAACATTAAATAAACACAAGACTGCGACTCTCAAGTTCAAAATGTATTGCGACCACAAAGCGAATACCAACATCCTAAAACTTAAATTTAATAAAAAAATTATTTTAAAATAATTTAAAACAACATAATTTTTTTTACTTCATAGGTACTTTTATAAATAATGTAAATGTTTTGATCTTATAAGATAGTATGATGTAAGTAAATAGGTACTATCAGTGTATGTGTTGAGATCCACTATCGTGGACCCCCATTTTCATTTCATTGACCCCCAATTTTTTTTTCGCTGACGTGGACCCCTTGCAGGTTGTCATAGACCCCTAGGGGTCGATATAGACCGCTTTGGGAATCGCTGCACTAGACGAATATTTTGTATGTATGACCACTGCTTATAAATATTTGCGAATATGATCAATCCTTTATTACTGACCGGATTAAAAGAAGCCAAAAGGCTCATGAAAATAGCATATATAAATATAAATTAAATAACACTAATGATTTTTTAACCTATATGATGTTATGTAAAACAGATTTGACTGCGAGGCTGTCCTGGATCAACTGGGAAAATCTCGGCGTGAATCCTCAACGAAGAAGTGTTCTAACATCACTCGCATTGAGTTCCGAAAATTTACAGTACACTCACAATTAATCGAAACGAATTTTAAATAAATTCTAATTTATTGCGTAGAAAATAGATCCTATACCAATCACGAGGTATCCTCATTAATCATGGTTTTAATAATTAAAGATAGCAACACTTAATATGTTCACGAGCTGTATTTATAAAACAGATATGTTATACAAACATGAGATATTACGTTGCATTTATATACTGCCAACATTATACACATTAAAATTACCACATTTAGACGTTTTTTAGTAGATATAGATATTTAATTAAATGCTTAGTTCATATGGGAGGGTTTAAAATAATCTGCCATTTTGTCTTCCATTTTATTAATTTATATTTTAATCTATCATGAAAGCACTGTTTATAGAATAAAATATAGTTTCGATTATTATCATATTTAAATGTAATGTAGGTGAGAAGAGTCTAGGCGACAAATGCTTATTTAAAAAATGGAATTATTGATTGTGTATTAAAAAAAAAATAGTAGAAATGCTTATGTGAAAATTTTAATAGGAAGTAGGCGATGCGATGCTTTTGACAATTGAAATATGACGCATGTCAAAAAAATGTGCAATATAGGATTAAGTTTGACATATCGTTTTTGTCAAATCAATATCTGCTATTTGTTATTATTTGATAATTTAGACATTCTTTTACATTTAAGACCAGACCTCTGTAATAAAGTTTATTACGATTGTGCAAATTAAAAATATATTGCTAGGGATAGACAAAAAACATGTACGATCTTTGGAAAGAGACAATCGGCTAATTTCGGCTTCCTGGAACACTATCTCTGTCACACACTACCTATGTGACGTTTTATCATCATTGTATTTCGTGCGACAGAGATAACGCCCTACGAAGCCGAAATGAGCCGATTGTCTCTTTCCAAACGTCGATGTACAATATTTATCGTCGAGTACTGTATGTTTATCGTATGGTAACAAAAATATTGATACTGTAACTCTCAAGGAAACTTAATTTTGTATTATTGACAACAGTACCAAAGTTTTAAGGTTTACATGAAAATTGATATAAAGCCATCAACATAACCATACAATAAACAATATCGACAACTGCCACATGCATTAAACAATAAATATCGAATGTTTCAAAAAAAATTTTTTGCACTTCCCTATTTATACCAACTTCACTAAATCAATTTTCATTTACAAAGACTAATAGGGCTATGCTCTTAAAAAATATACGTAATAAAAATAGCAGTTATTTTTACATATAGCAGATAATGGTTTGATAAAAACTTTCACTGTAATTTGTTATAATGGTTAACCATACTCTACCAATGAACTGAACGCCACAGTTCAATTCACTTGCTTCAACTACATTTAAAGCCTAAAATCTAACACTTAACTAAAAAATAATCAAAGATATTATTCATGAAAATTTTGAAATTAGTATATACTTATTGGCTTATCATATTCTAATCTTCCCTATATTTTACAATTATTATTTGTACCAACAGTATTACTTTTCTTTTAGTATTATATAAAACAGGATGGACCAAATATTTATCATTCCAGCCATAGATAGCTTCGCCCATAGGA
Organism: Battus philenor; assembly: GCF_028537555.1. Taxonomy (NCBI): domain Eukaryota; kingdom Metazoa; phylum Arthropoda; class Insecta; order Lepidoptera; family Papilionidae; genus Battus; species Battus philenor. The sequence continues at coordinate 18,034,023 of NW_027181661.1, forward strand.
CCAGTTTTTTTATATCTCTGGGTTTGGAGCCCCTTGGCCTCTATAGACCAGGACTATTATTTCTCAATATCAGACGCCACTGACAATCTGAACCAGGTCATCCTTAACCTCATGGATTGATGTTTTACACTGAGGGTTGCCTGTACCTGGTTACTTTAAACTATGGCTCCAGCATACATGTGTTCTACACAAGGCTACTCTAAACCAGGGTGTTAGGTCTAGTGGACATCTGTGTCCTGTGGTCCTTGGTCCCAAAATATTACTTCATCATAATTCACTTATACAGACTTATAATATTCTAGATAATAGTATGGTTAACCACATTAATTAATCAACTATAATTTTAATGTTGCAATGTAGTTTAATATAAAGGGTTTAAAATAAAATCAAATTGTTTTATTTCCAATGTTTTATTATTGCACGTATAAACATGATAACTTCCACTTAATAACTAAACAATACTGTATACAATGACTAGTGTTTTATATACACTTATGTTTAATATACAGTTAACATTTTGCTGCGATAAATTAAAGGTAATGGAGGAATGGTCAACGATTTTAACTAATGTGCGATATTTATCCTATTCAGTCAAGATTCTATAGATTCTAAAGCCTTATAAGTTACAAGTTATTTGCACACAAGCATTGATATCTTAAGTTTAATCGTTGCTTGGAAGAGAATGTTAAGTTACTTGTATCAGTATAAGAGATAAACCACCATGTTACAGTTCTATAATTGACATATAAGTCAATTATATGACTCTATTACCATGAAATTTAATATAAAAGGTATAAAAGAAACATTAATAAACATTTACTAGGCTAGCATCCTATAATTGACATATATGTTGTCGTTTCAATGCAAGGCATAAGCCTGCCTCAAAAATATCTGAGGTGATATATCATAATCAAGCATTACAAGATCAGGGTGATATACAGGTCAATCATCGATGATCCTTCATGGATATATAACATAAATATATTTTTACGGGCAGTTATATTGTACTTCTACCCGCATAATTCTGTTGCAAAAAAGAACAACTAGCTATCTACATCCATAGTTGAGCAAACCTATAGTTTCCTATATCTTTATATGTACCATAAATGATTACATGTGATATAGTACTCATGTCATTTGATGTGGCACTTCGGAAAGAATTTCCAGCGTCATCTGTTCGGGTAAAAAGTGAAAATAAAAAAATATAATCTCTGTACATACAAAAAATAGTATAGTGAGTAGAGAAATAAAAGAATGTAAAGTATATTTAAGTAGAAAGGCAGATAAAAAGAAATGCCAAATCAAATGCAGGTTGCAGTATGTATAATTGAATAGATTCTATGGCCAGTCTTCCAAAACATTGTGGACGGTCGGCCAAGTGAGTCCATTGCCTGTGGGACGGTGTCGTGAGGGTAATAACACATGTCTGATGAAAGTTCTACCTTGCACCAAGCCAAGGAAAATCTTCCAATTTTTCACACGACCAAAGTTGTACAAATTTCTAAATGAAGATTTATGTGTTATTCGCATTTTTGCATTAATATGGCTTTCGACACTGGTTTCTCCTCTACTTATGTTCTTCCCATGCATCACAACCAATGTGCCAAGAGCAAAAAACACAGATAAACTTATCACAGCCATGAATATAACAGCCTTTCTCTTCAACGGATTTGCCCCAATAAGTTGCAATTCTGATACTGCAGGCACAGGCAAGACATGCTCTCTTGGAGAGTTGAATGCATCATATTCTTCGATCACCTCCACAGGTATTAGTGCACCGGTTTGATTAATCCGAACAGGATGGCCGATTAACTCTGGATCATCATTTGGGGTGACATCACCTGAAATTCATTTTATCATTACTATAATATATAACTATACAATTGTGATTAACTATTTTTGGTTAAGGGTTCATCAAATTTACATTTGAATCATAGAATGTCCAGTACTGGACATAGGTCACCCAAATCTTAATACAAATTCAAAACATAGCTCCGCAATAATTCCAAACATAACACTCCTTATAACTTATTCAGCAACTGAATGTATTGAACAACCTGGATTGCCAAAATGCCATTTACATTTTGATCCTAACCCAATATATTTACCCTCATGTTTCAATCTAAATGCTTTTCAGATTCCCATAAAATAACCATTAATTTTAACCAAGCCGATGTTCTTGAAGGATGCTTCCAACTTAGTTACTGTAAATAAGTCTAGACAGACATTAATCTAGACTTCTTTTAGAAGGCTTTATCAGATCTAACAATGAAATTGAAATTGTAAATTTAACAGCCAATATTTCTTCTTTTTAGACGATTCATACCCACTGCAAATAGGCCTTCCGAAGATCCGGCACTGCCTGCATCCAGCGAGTTCTTGCAGCCTTAATTATGTCGTCATACGAGCTACGTCGATGATCTTAGCAAATATAACTAATTTATTCAAGTAAAACAACACATGAGGAAATGTTAGTAAAATTTCTTACTTGTATCAACAACCCAGAGCACTTGGTATCCAATTTCAACTCCAAATATAATCAAAAAAGACACTCCCGCCACCATGTAAACCATATAAAGGTAAAAGTATCTTGCGTTAAAATAACCAACGCAGTTGTTCAACCATGGACAGTGGTGATCCATAGCAAGTATACATCTATCACATACGGAGCAGTGGTGTGTGCGTGGAGGTTTTGGAGATATACATTTCTTACATATACTCGCAGCTTCCGATATCATTTTACCCTAGAAAAAGCACATATTATACTCCACCATAAAATCCGAAGATATAATTAAACATAAAAACAGTTACATATAATTTATATATTTAAATGTCAATCCATAATCCTTAACGTAATCTGGTAAGGACAAAGCACAGCATAGAATATCAAAAATGTTGTGGTCCTCCTTGAAAAGCTATCAGGCAAAACCAATTCCTGTAGGAGACAGTTGAAATGATAAAAAACATTCCGATAAAAGATGTAATTCAGATTATTTTACTTATTTAATATTCTTTATTATATTAGGGGGACCAGAAAGTAAAATCGCTTCCAAGTTAAATTCATGCGAGTTTATTTCTAACAAACAATATATTCACCTACATTATCAACAACCTTTTGTCATCTAGTATACAAATCAATGCTGGAGCGGAAACAAATAAATCGGTTTTCTTTACAATATGTCAACAGAAACGACATTACTTTCCGGTCCCCCTAATAGATGTTAGAAAATATATACATAGTTACATTAAAAAAAAACAGTACAATGGGCAGTTTTATAACAGAGACAATTTCTTCCAAACAACCGAAGTAAGCAAACAGTAGCAGTAAACACATATATACAGTATATATATGTATAGATAAATACATATGCATATAGCATACATAAATACATGTAATAAATACAGTATAGTACATAATTATTAACATATCAAAATAACTTTAATCACACTTGCTTCAGAAAGAAATATGAATTAAAAGTTAAATACATTCCAGAATAAAACGGCCTGGTGTCGTATATTTGGTTTGAAAAGTAACCACTGATATTTTTAATTTCAGATTTTCCAATGTCATAAAATTGAAATCTTGAATTGAGATAAGAGAGAGTGATTAAAAAGAAAGATAGAGTAGATAAAGGATAATCATGATGAAAAAAAAAATGTCTTCATGTGGGCGTTGTTTTGTGGTATGTTCCTGCGATACCTCAATCTCCATTTAAATTTCGGTAAAAATGGAAATTGGGGCATAACAAGAACTCGTCTCTTCAAATCCATGGCAGAGCACAATCTTCCTTCTTCTCATTAAAACTAATTAAATTTTTTTACACTGCAATCAAAATTAAGATACAAAGATAAACTTTACAGATGTAGAAATTTCCCATACAAAGAGAACTAATCCAACAGACTTCTGTTTGTCTCTGAAAATTTCGGAAACTACAAAACATGCAACTTTGCATCTTTTACAAAAGTAATCCTGAAATTTGAATTATGGTACCATGAAGATCATCCCTTTCACTGCGAAGCGTCTAAAAATTAATTACTCTCTCAGCCATTGGTTTGTATTTGATTATGTAACAAAATATCCGCACAGGAAGTGTATGCAGCTATTGTGTTGGTAACAAACTAATGACCATTATCATGAATAGATATTGACATCGTAATGTAAAATAAATGTATGGTGTTCTTTGAGAGAAAGACTCTATAGGTGGGCGCCAAAAGGCGCTATTCACAATGAAAGGGATAAATCATGTTTGAATAAGTAAATTGTAAAACAAAATTCAACTATATACTTACATGAGGTGGATATCCAGGCGAAGTAAAAACTCCCATGAAGTAATGAAAAATTATGTTAAGCAAGAGCCAATTGCCAAAGATAATTAAGAGAACTGTAACAAATGGACTCCGTTGCCACCAATATGGTAATCCCACCCAGTACGCAATAGCAACAACCGCTGATGTTAATATAATAACACAGAATACAAATACCTAAAACAGTTCATAAATAAGATAAAAAGATTCTAGAAAAGAATTAGAAATGCATGCTAGCATTTACAGTTAGGTTCAAGGTGATAAAGATTGAAAGCTAGTTATCACAAACTTGCAAGATTAACACATTGGCTGCTGTGCAAATTTTACATGAGTGCCCAAGGCACCGGCATGTACTTCTAATTATGTAATGCATATAATGTTAACATTTTATATACAATGGATAAATAAAAAAATAATTATTATTACATATGTACAGCATTAATTTCTTTGAATCATTACAGTAACAATGGTAATATTTAAAAATTTATAAGAATTAATATATACAGCACCACAGATCACTAGTGGATCTCTTGGCAGCCAACATGTTAAGCAAGTTATAGAGCTTGCGCAGAAATAAGCACATGGTTTCAAATTATGTGGTACCAGCTCATATTCTGAGTTTCAGAGTATATAAAACAAGGGGTTGATATGGTTAAAGCAACATTTATAAAAATCCACTACACATAATGCTAATATGAATGATATAATTGCATGTGTATATAGGTGTTAATTAAAGTTCATGGATGCGCTGGACTGATGATCTATGGGATGAGGAATGAAGGAGGATTTTAATAGGCAAAAGAAATTAATTTTTAACGTGGTCTTTATTCGGGTTCACTCAGAGATTAATATATAGAAAATGCTTACCTTCCCCAAGTAACAAGCTAGGTTGTCTACGATCCAAAATATTGGCTCAAGTAGGACATTTGTAATATAACTTTGATTTGTATGCTCATTGTACGTCAAAGATCGTATGGTAAGTGTTATTTGCGCTAGTTTCCATGATATGTAGTCTCTGAAATATAAAAATACTGATAAATTATTTGTATTGCACTTACTGATTATGATAGAAATGTAAAAACAGGGATGGAGTAACTGAATACCTGATTTTTCGAAATATTCCTCTCCATTGAAAGCGCCATTTAATGGTTACCATAGTATGTATATAGTTAAAGCATTAAATTTTCAAAAGTAGTCATAAAAATAAGTCACAAAATCTCCGATTTTTTAAATAATTTGTTTATTACTTATGTTATTGTAAAAACTGATAATAATCTACGCATAAATGGATAAAATTCTTTAATTACAATGTCTATAAAGAAAAAGCACGGCATATGAGAGCATTTTAAAATTCATCAATACTCCTGTGGCCGCCGATGACAAGTGATATCATGAAAGCGAATAAGAAGGGATAAAACGTTCCGATTTTCCTTTCCTTATCGTTGCTTTAAAATATATAAACAAAAAATAAAATAGAAGTCTATATAAAAGAAAAGTTTAACAAAATAAATAATATTTGTATGGAACGCTGGCGAGTAATAATTCCTTTTGATCCGAATATTTAAAAATACAAATATGTGTGTTCCAATTTTAAATTTACGACTAACTCTTTATTACCGTTATAAGTCTATTCTTACTATATAAAAACAGTTTACTACGAAAACATATAGAAATAACGGAAACTTCGATATCTAAAATTTTATATCTCTCGACCTCTTTTTATTTTTTCTGTATAAGGTGCCATTTAAAACATCACAACTATTATGACTTTGCTTGGAAGAAAAGCAGCCATATTTGACTGGTGATAAGAGGTGACAGAAATAAATAATCGATTCGACAATATTGGCGAATCGCATGAAAATTTAACGCTATCGCTATAAAATAGAGTAATGCATTTAAAAGATTTAATTTTGCGTTTTATAAGCATAAATAATATATGAAAAGCCAAATTTTATTTTAATTTTTTTAAATTAATTATGTTTATTAGAGAAAATTCCTTTCCAAAATAAAAGAGCATACAGATTGGATCTCAGGGTATTAAATACACAATGAATGCGCACCACGAGACAGCTAAGAGCATCGTCTTAGACCATCATGTTCTCTTAGTTTCGCAACAGAGATGTGCTACAGGCATAAAAACAATGAGTGTTATTCTGCCGTCATAAGAATAAAGGCCGTAACTAATACCATACTGTAAGCTATATCTACTTATAAAATAGCTTGTTGGGATATAAAAAAAACTTTCTTGTTACTCTGTATCGGCGCCATTCGAGTTGAGACTTCCAATCGGGCAGGTGCTGGTAATAATGAAATATAGTATTTGCAAATTTGAACCCATATACATCATATATTATGTAAAATAAACCATAACACTTGGAAAGGAATTAAATAAATAACATGTTTCTATATTCATTTATAATCATTTATTTTTAATTAATAATTTATCAAATTGAGTATCATTAAAATTTATAATTAAACCAAAAACAATCACTTAATATCCAAAAACATAATCAGTCGACATAGTATATCTGAAAACATATAATAATCAAATGAAAAAAAAAATTAATAGCATATATTAATCACAGTTGACATATAGTGTTATATTTTTTGGCCAGCAAATCAAACACAACTGTAAATATACATACATTGTAAATTACTACCATATAGTTACATAAACTGTAAAAAAATGAAAGAAGTGAAAATAAAAGTAATTGAAAACACAGAAATAAAACAAATAATAAATAAATGTAATTGAAAATGAATCCATTTAATATCACCCTTCGATGATCATAACACCTTTGTTATTCATTTATTTATTTCTGTAATTGTAGCGATAAGGATTGATATTCTTCACCGCTGTCTATTACATGATATATCTAATAAACAAAAACAAAAAATACAATTATACACAAATGACAAACCAAATTACAAGTTGAATTTTGGTCAGTTGGGATTTCCCAAATAGTTGACTTTGATAGAAAGTCAAACCTGATGTAAAATAAACAGTGATATATAATTTTGTCTGTTGAAACAGGACAGGACATATTTAAACAATTATTTGATTAATTTTAAGTATTTAATTTTAATAACGCTTTGAGACAAGAGTAAACAGGTGTCTAGGCGATAAATATTGCACATCGACCTTTGGAAAGAGACAATCGGCTAATTTCTTAGTAGAGCGTTATCTCTGTCACACACTACCTATGTGACGTTTTGTCAGTCCTGCAACAATAAGTCGATTGTCTCTTTTCAAAAGTCGATGTGCCATATTTATCGCCGGGCACTGTAGATCTTATCGCTTAGACGAAACAAATGTCTATTGCTTTGCCTTTAAAAAAAATGCTATATACTTTGTTTGGTTATAGGTGTAAAAATGTATACCTTCTCATATAGTGTTCACTTTAATATGTGTTACATTAATTCACATTTTTAATTGTAATTACATTACACATATAGTATACCATAATTGATTTTAATATATGAATTTTGAAAACAACTTTATTGTTATATTTTTTTGGAAAGATGAAATCGTATCTTTTACACCTATAAACCATCACCATGTATTAATGATGAACATTTATGATATTTATATATCAAATTATGTTTATAATTTATCGACAACTATCTTTAAGTGATTTTAAGTATTTTAAAATAATCATACATGCCAGCTAGAGCTTTAAGAGGTTTAATATCACTTCAAATCCCCTGCCGTGCAATGGCAGAGAAAATCATGTCATTTTTCACATTACAAAAAAAATATTTTTTCTTTTAACAAACTGAATTTATTTATCATATATATATTTATACTGGTTTAATTAATTCTGGGTTATTTAGACATACAATACAATAGTCGTCTTAAAGTATTCTATCATTTACTACCAGAGATAGATTATAATGCATATTTACTTATTATATCAGGGGCGGTCAATCTTTTTGATAATCCGAACAATTTAAAATAAAAATATTACAATTATATTTATTAAAAACATAAATAAACGTACAAAATACGTAATATTTAATCTACATATTATAAAACATTTATTTTATACTTTTTGTATTTTTTATTTTAATGAGATAAATAATTAAATAAAGTGCTTTATAATAATTATTACAGGCGATAGTTGGTTAATACTGATGAATGTTATGTTACAAATATTAAATTGAAATATATTGATTTACACCAGTGTAATGAATATTTAAATGATTCAACAAAATATGCTATATATATATTTGGCTAGCGGACCGAAGTTTAACCACCCCTGTAATAAATAATTCACTTTTGTATTTTATGTAGCTGTTACTAATATATTAAAGATATTTGGTCAGCGTCCATTTAGAACTTCATAGATACATTTTTCAAGTAACATAAAAGTTTATTTATGCTCTCTTAACAGCTGTGATTTCCATCGAAGCCTCCCTTTTCGAAGGTATTGGATAATGCAGATATGTAATATATTTCAATTATTGGAGCATACTTTTTCGTTTAATTTTAACGATACACGAATTTTGAAAAACACTACACCCATTTTTACAATTAAATTTCTAGTATATTTGTTTGTAATGAATTTTAATATTTTTATGTCGCCTCCACACTGTCTTAGATTTAAGTAAATATACATTATAATATTTGATCTCCGCATATCATGTGCTATGAATACTGTCACACATATATGTACATATATATGTTTTTGATTATTACAGTGTTATATAAACAGATCAAAAATACATAACAAAAGTCTAATGAGATCAGCCTTTAATATAATTAAAGATCATTTCATATTAAACATTATGTTAGTATCGACATATATATATATTTTTAAAATAACCCATCACCACATACTAATACTGTTTATAAAATGTAATTAAATATCTTATTTTATACATTAATCACAAATATAAAGAAACGTTAATTCTTACATTTTTCCAGCATGTCAAATAACCTTTAATCAATTCAAGTTAAAATATAAATAAATTACATTGTAATAATATCTTATATATTAATTATAAATCTAGATATTCCACACAAAATGAGACAAATCATTTCTTTTTTATTTGTACTAAACATTCCTTATTTATAATCTACATATATACAGGGTGTTTCATAAATCGACTTCATACTAGTGGTTTTATATATATATATATATATATAAAAACCACATATATACATATATATATATATATATATATATACATATATGCGGCAATGTTTTTTAAATGACTTTAATAATAAATACACTAGTTTCTGGTCGTTGATGTTGATTTATGGGACACCATGTTTTAGGATTTTTTTCCAACATGAAGCCATGTCAAAGATATATAACCCCGTTCAGTTTTGTAAATTCAATATCCGTTATGTCAAAAAATATTTTGATTAAATTTAATTAAAAAAAAAAATGGAAGAACAAATCTACGTTTATACGTTTAATGCTTTTTAAAATTAATTAACATGGTTCATGTTGAAAAAAATCCTATGTTATATATTAAAATGTTACTTATATATATATAAATACCCTGTCCCAGTGTACGTAGACAATTAAAGGTCATATCAGCTCTTTAGCCCGCAGTTGGTAATTTATGAAAGCGAATATAATATATTCTCGTTATAAATAAAAATTAAAAGAACATTTTTTATTCTATTGAAACTATTTATCACAGTATTGCGTTATATGAAATTATTTATTATCATTAAATATATTATGTTCATTCATTATAATCCTTGAACGGATGCCAATTCACTGGAGATAGGTAACTTGCCAAAGACTAGCGTGTTTCATGGTGTCCAATATTACAAGACTTAGACATCAAAGTTTTGTTCTATAAAAGCATTATAATTCACACCACATATACCAAGATACAAGAAAAACTAAATAATTGACTATGATAATTGTATTATTTGAACTGCCACTTGAGACGAAATGTTATTAGAGTTATATCTGTACACTCTGCCCACTATACATGACCATTTCTCGGATCTGTATTCCATTATCACAACGCAATATGTTTCAGAGTTTCCATTTCAAGTTTAATTTCAATCATCCTTATAAAGAACAGCGCAGAACCTGTTATTGTTGTGATCATAGGAGTGGAAGTCCACGGCTGAACTATTCTTCTCCTATATATTTATATGTTTGTTAAATATTGTTCTTTATGAATTGTTATTTTATATACTTGTCTCTGGCTACAGATATAATTTTAAGGTTTCAATTACTAAATATGCCAAGATTAAGGCTTTGAACTGGAGAAGCCTGATTTCAATTAGAGATTTTAAATAGAGTAAGACAAAAATTGGTCAGTGGGAAACTTTCAGCTTTTATAAAACAAACTTCTGATGTCCATTATTGGACTACTATATGATCATGGCGTTTCGATAATGTTAATGTTTTATCAACAAAACACTTTAATTTTAACCGTAAGGTTGAGACTAGACGGTATGGGAGTTTTGTAATCGGCAAGTATCCCAGCATATTTATATTGGTCAAGCCTTGCGTCCACTTGTGGGGTTGCTGAAAAATATATTATTTGTTATGACCCTATTAAATAGTATTATATATATTTAATCTTACATGCCACTAAACCATCACAGATATCATCACACACATCTACATATATCTACATATGTATACACATATATAAATAATATATTTGTTTTTGTTAATTATACCTCTAACTAATGTATCTTAAATAACAATAATCGTACAAAAATATCTGAGTTTGTTGCCTTTAAGAAAGTTTGGAACCCTTCATAGTAATGTCTTTTGAACGAATAATTTCAGGATTATTAAATTTGATTCTGGTTTTTAATAAATAATATTTACAAATGAATTATATCTTTCATCATCATCTTTACAGCCCAGTGATGATGAAAGGTGGACTTTAAGGTTCAAGATTTAAACCAGGAAGCATCCATCCGGTCACTAGTAGAAACCTATGTGGGTCTATGTGCAGCAGTGAACAATGCATGGCAGAAATGATAATGATATATTTCAATTACATCTCCAAGACACCAGGCGTACTCAAAGATTTCAAATATAATCGATTTAAATTGTTTTGTATCGAACATATTCACTTTTAATTACACCTATCCCCCAATTTACACGGTGTAAATCGAAAATTAAAATTTTTCTAGCCAAAACCGTGTAAATCGAAAAACTTGCAGAAAATGCATGATTTTGCTATTTAACAGTTGTTATTTTTTTCAATAATTTTAGGTGTACACAGAAATAAAAATAAAATGCATTGACAAGTTAAAATATTGAGTATATTACGGAAAAACTGTTTTTTTATTTTATATTCAATTACAATATACATTAAACAGAAGAACAAAAAAGAAATTAGTCTCGTTCTTTTTTTCGGAATCGAATGTTCGAATTCACTTTCATCACTCGAAATTATTTGTGCCGATTCGATGTTTGAAGAAGAAATATTTACATTATGAGGGATGGTAATAAAATCGGTTATTAAAATAAAAATAAAAAAACTTTTTTGGAAAACCGTGTAAAAGCGAAAACGTGTAAAACGAGTACCGTGTAAATCGGGGCATAGGTGTATTTTTATAATTAAATCGTGAAGCAACTATATTGTAAATATATATGTAATACCTTCTCCATTCGTGACAATCTTCATTGAGTGTTAAATAGACTTCGCTCTCTGTTGACTCGATGTTGCCTGTAGGTGGTTCATGGATCGCCTCCAACGTTCTTTTCACAGCAAGTAAGCGTTTTTTTAGACTGGGTGTTGCCAGGATGAGCGCCTGAAAACATTAACAATTAATTCTGAACTTTAATATCGTTTTGTTATCTTTAATCAAGTGTTACTATATAAAAATATATTTGATTGATGTATAATCTAAACAACATATATGAGGGAAACCCGGAAAGTAATGTTGTTTCTGTCGATATATTTTACAGAAAAAACCGATTGATTTATTATCGCTCAGGCATTGATTTGTACACTAGATGACAAAAGGTTGTTAATAACGAAGGTGAATATATTGTTGACTAGAAAGAAAATTGTTAAAAATTTAGTCCTGTGAATCTAACTTAAGTGACATTACTTTACCAACATAATATATAGAAAGTGTCACCGTGTCGATACTTGGATGAAGCCTATACCTTACAGTTGGCATTTATCAGCTATATATATGACATATAGTAAAGTTACTACAATTAATGTTAAATATGCCAAAAAACAGTACATATAACAAACAATATGAAGCTATTTATCAAAAATTTTTAAAAATATTTTAAATCATCTTGTATCACTCTGAAATAAGTTGTAATGCGAAACATATATATTGTAATGCGAAAGACAGATAATGAAACACTATGTTATTTCATAAACTATTGATTTTTGTATATGGTATTCAAAACATATATATAGAGCGAACGAGATATATATTATATAAAATATTAAATTTAATAGAAATATATTTGTGCTAAGGTTAGCAACGCTGTTAATGATCTTCAAGTTCCAGGTGTACTCTTGAATATACTATTGGTGACTTATATATACCACTGAAGAGTGTCGGGTTTACCATAGGGAAGTGTATACCAGCAGTAGATGATAACATAATTGCAGCAGATGGAACAGGCTGCTGCCTTATTAGCATATACAGACTTCAAGAAGCCTAGGGTCTTCAGACTTCAGTTAAGGTGGACGCACCATGGAGTTACTTCGCTCATGGGACCTCATGAGGAAACTTAGCAATTATTGTACAAAGGTATTACCAGTTTCTTATACTAGAATATGGCTGAATGTACTATTGTTATAGTACATTTTAGTATGTGTGTGTTTGTGTTCATTTAAAACTCATTATAATCAGCAATTATAAGTATATATTTAAGAGGATGTATATATACATATGTTTGCATGTTGACATTGACTATCTGGTACTTTTTGGAAATTTTTATATATAAAGTTCAAATTTGAATATACAAGATAATTACCCTTAGTTCTTCGCGTAGTGGCAGAATGGCTATGAACCACCACAGCCAGCTGGGTCCATCTTTAAGTACCACCTCGTCCACGTAATTTAAAAATTCTGGCATCAATCCGAATGTGTCTTCAATTGATTTCTTAACCTTCCAATGGACTGATGTAAACCAGTCTCTTGCCTCTTGCCATGTTTCTAATGCAAGTTGATTAATATTATTAATTAATCTTCCTCTTATTCTTATATCTTCTATTGGCTCTATTCGGGCAACGTCACATCTGAAATGTAAGTAAATATATTTTACTTGATATATATATATATGTAAATTAGGTTTTACATGGCAATATTTTTACTAATTCAAAATACAGGTTTATGAAAAATTCATTATAAATATTTATATGTGAATGCATTGGAAAATGTTGACCATTTCTACAAGGAGGTTGCTACAGTATGCCATTTTATTAATATATTTGATTTCATATGTATATGGCAGTATTTATTTAATTAATTTTATATCAATTAGTTCTACTACTTAGAAACGTTCTAAAATTTTTACACTCTCCCTATGTAACATATATAATTTTTATATTAGAGCAAGTTCACTTTGAAATAGTTCCTGTTAGCAATCAAATTGCCCACACGTGGGGCGTTGGGAGTTACTGGTATAATTATATATTAATAAACACAGACATACCCAGCAATAGCTGACAGCCTCAGCACGTGGAATCTGGAGACTCCTACCGTTGAAAGAATGCAGTGTCCGTTTTCAAGGAAAACACAATCACATACTTCAACGATCTGAAATTAAAAATTATGATTTTTCACTATGCTATGTAATGATATTTCTTTGATTCATGTCCTATATGATGTAAATATACCATGTTACTAATATCTGGCTTTGAGTTGTTTCGTTTTGGGTTAGAGTCTTTTATATCTTTTTTTTATAAAAAATTGGCAACACTTGTTTCTAATTATAGCTCATGGATTCCCTTTCCAACTACATATCAACGCATTTATATTTTAACATTATTTTGCCAATTTTAGAGTTGTATCAATTACGAAGTGTTTTGCTTATATTACAGAGAGAGTAATAAATTAATATTAATTTTTTAGTGATGTTTTTAGTTAGAAAAATGGTAAATGTTTTTACAATCTATTTATTAGCAAAGTTAATTTGATTTTTTAACATACACTAGTAGTTTATTTGAGACAAATATTTATTGTTATAAAATTGTTCACTTGGTTCAATTTTCTTTTTTTTAAAGTTGTATTTTCGTTACTAGCTATAGAAAATCTTTATTCACTTTGTGTTTTTTTTTTTTTTGAATAAAACCTCGACACATACGTAATGTTGTTTAAATACAGATATAAAATAAGATTTATTGATTTGGCTTAACCTAAATTTAAAGGTACTGTTAATAATAATTTATTATATATTGTGATTATTAAACCATTAATATTTTTTTTATCCTCTCATGTTTTTTAAAGTTGCTAGGAAGTTCATGTAATATAGTATATATATATACCTCATATATATATATATATATATATATATATATATATATATGAGGTATAGACTACATCATCTGAGACAACGGAGTAAGGGTGTCCGAATAAATATAATACTTTTTTCAGTGTCCAATTTTACAAGACACTATATATATATATATGAATTTTATGTAATGCCATGAGAAATGGTGTGAAAAGATTGTTACGTTTGTCGTTTTATATTTTTAATCCCTATACTGCCATTTCAGACGAGCAATTCTTCAAGGTAAGTTGGTGATCTTGGTTCTTCAGCGGATCTCCTAATTTCTGATTCGATCTCACTGCAAAACTCTAAGTATAGACCTCTACATTGCTCTCTGGATGACTTTGAGCATTCTTATTAGCAGCATGAAACGTGACCACGTCTTCGATCGATTACCAGCAATACACATTGGTCAAGAACACAGATATATAATATATATATATATATAACGAAGATATTTACTCACAGTTCCACATAAGTTGTTACTTTCATAGTCGAGTTCGTTGCATGATAATATTCCAAGCTGCCTGGTACCGGACTGCAAGGCCCGGTAGACCATTCTTTTGTATTTTGGATCGAACACGACCAGGGGACAGGGTATGCTGCGAAAAAGGTTCTGATTAAATCCACATTTCACATATTGAATACATAACATGCAAGTTGTTAAAAATAAAATTTGCTTAGTTTATGTTGTGATACTGTATAAAGTTAATTTTTTTTTTATCTTCTCAGTCGTTCACTCTTATCAGAGTGATCGTGTACACCCACTGAGTATTTAGTGATAGTTTCTACAAGATTGCTTGCCTTCCACAAATGTTATATAGTGACAGCGGGTGACATGTTCAAAGAACTTGAGAATACAGAAGATATATATATATATATATGTATGAACTCACCCAGGAAAAGCTACAATGCAATTCAATATATATATCTCGTCCGCACACAACCGGCCGTCGTCAACGATTCCCAAATTACCTAATACTGCTGTTAGAAACATTGATTCAGAGGTCTGCGAACAATAAAATATAATATACTTTAATTATATTGTAAATTATTTTATTTATTCTTGAAAATCAATTTAATCCACTTCAAAGTATACATATTGCCAACTATTTTTTTAGTCCCTGACACAGTCTGAGTAGTCTTTATCTAATATAGTCCTTCAAGACATTGGATTTGGTTTCTATCTTCTCAATTATGTCAACGTCCCCGCATAGACCTTTTGAGTTTGATGAATAACCAAGACCATTTTTATATTTAACAAAAACAATTGTAATTAGGAGATAATTAAACATTTTGATAGATGCTTGGCAAATGTTATAGACGGTCCTACTGACCCAGGAAAAATATACCTGCCATATTAATTGCGGGGAGTTTAAAATTTAAATTTCACATTACTTTTTGATTACAGTATGTTGAATGTTGTAGGTAATTGATACTGATTACTATTCAAAAATCAGGTATTATTATATGTACTCTAGTATAGTTTTTCTGTTGGCTTCTCAGGGTGACTGATCCAGCTCTGCCTGGATCCAGTGACTACTCGACATTGACTACATCGCCGGTCCACCTAGATCAGTTATTCCCAAAGTGGTCTATATCGACCCCTAGGGGTCTCTGACAACCTGCAAGGGGTCTACGCCAGCGAAAAATAATTTGGGGGTCCATGAAATGAAAATGGGGGTCTACGATAGTGGATCTCCACACATACACTGATAGTACCTTTTTACTTACATCATACTATCTTATAATATTAAAACATTTACATTATTAATAAAAGTACCTATGAAGTAAAAAAATTATTATATATATTTATAAAATTGTGTAAGTTGTAGGATGTTGGTATTCGATTTGTGGCCGCAATACATTTTGAACTTGTAAAAACCTAATAAATGTATAAATTAACATGTGTTTTTTACTTTAAGTTTTTAACACTAAACTTCACTACAGTTGGGAATTTACAGGAAATCAATATCAGGTAAGTAAGGGGTCTACCCAACACGGAGAAACATGGCAAGGGGTCTACGACACAACAAAGTTTGGGGAACTCTGCTCTAAAGCCTCAAGGCTTCAGTGGTTTATACTCTACATGTTATATGACCTGTCCACTGTCAATGGAACTTGCCAATCCTTTATGATATGTTACTTTCTTTTTCATTCCAGCTGATAGACATGCTACTCTACCCAACACGGAAAAATATGGCAAGGTGTCTACGACACAAAAAAGTTTGGGAAACTCTAGTGGGAGGTGTAACAACGCCGAGTTTTAGAACCTTTTGGTCTTAATGCTGACAAAACCAAAATGATATTGGACTCACCTCAGCTATCTCCGTTTCATCCAAATAATTCCTGCACATTGGACAAGGTATGCGATAGTCCAATAACCTTTCAATGCAAGCTCTGCAAAAGGTGTGACCGCACGATAGTGTCAGCGGTCTCCTGAAGTATTCGTAGCAGAGTTTGCACTCTATATCCTCGTTCCGGAGCCAGGATGACGTGTCGTGATTCCCTATCAGCTGGTACAGCTCGCGGAGAAGACGTCTAGGATCACGTCCTGATGCGAGTTTTTTAATTGTCTGAAATATTTAAAAATGTTTTAAATTATTAGGTTAATTACATTTTAGGTATAAACGTATTATAAATATGATTTTAGTTTAGATTCATGGCACAAGATATTTGTATATATAAATATCTGCCATTGGAAAGATTTGAATACTACAATGATTTATACAATAATTATTGATATGCAGGAAGCTAATTATTGCGAAGCACTCTTTATAAAACTATATTTGTAAAGGTTTTCTCGTCGGCTTTTAACAGAAATGTCTTCCGAACCTGTTTTAGCTTCATGTAAGGACAACAATACTGACATCGATAGACGATTCGGAATTGCTTGCTAAAAAAATGTCGAATTCTAAATATGATTTAATTTCATACTAGTGATGCATTTTTTACGTGACAGTAAACCTTTTTTTTAAAAAAAGGCTTATTGTGGGTTTAACTCATATGGACGCATTTGGGACATTCATTTGAAATTGAAAGATTTCACAGGGGTGCTAAATAATAAAAAAATACATAGTTAAGAGCGCGGGTTCACTTCTGTACACAAGTGACAATCATTACTACAGTTATATGTCCACAGCTGGACTAATCCTTCCCATAAATTTCTAATACAACGGATTCAATGAGTCCATATGCAGCATCTTCTAATGAGCTAAACAAAGTTATTTGCCAAACACAGTCACTCTCTGTTTCTCTCTCGGACTCTGTATTACTTATTCGGTGTAACATAACTCCTGAAGATGCCCCGTGGAGGGGTGAAACACGTGTTGAGTAATTTGGCGGTGGCGGTTGTGTGATTCGCATTGTTTGCCGCATACGCATTTATCAGCGGGCTGGCGGGCGGTACACTTTGTTTCACGACTACCACTGCATGTGCGGAAGTGGCTAAATATTGGTCCTTTACTTACTTAGGATGGAATTCCGCGAGGTGGCGCCTTATTCCATTAAACTATAAAACGCAGTCTGTAATACCGATAAACTGGTAACTTTTCGTCGATGCTACATGCTTTGAAGGTTGATGGTCACCAAAGTTCGAGCTGGTTCGCCGAAAATAAAAACGGTAGCAGAGGTGTTTGGCACTCATGAGGAAGAGACTAAGGGGTGGAAGGAAGAAGCATACATTGAACTCACCTTGATCAGATACATGCGCGCAATGCGACTATGTCCGCTGCACTGCGCTGCAATCTTTGCTATTTGCACGACACCTTCTTTCAAGTGACCCGCTTTAAATAATGACTCGGCGAATCTCATGCGCACCTGAAATTTATCGATTCTATAGAAAACAGCAAAATTATAATAAAATATATTCGATCTAGGTCAGGGGTGAGCAACCTTTTTATTCAACGGGCCAATTTGAATTTTAAAATTTTTTGGCGAGCCACACCTATAACACTTATTTATAATCTACAATACTTTAGTTACAATAAACTTTATAATAAAAAAATGTAGTTTTCATTTACAAATTTAATACAAAAAAATCGCACAGACGCGTCGCTACGTATTGCATGTTGAACAAGTCGCCGTGTGAGTAATAAAAAACAAATTGTTTTTTTTAATTGAATATGTACATACATATTTAATTTTATAATAATATTGATGGCATATATATTTTATAGGGCAAACCAATATATTTAATATACTATGAGTAAGTTAAGTTTTCTATAGCCGATGCAAAGGGCGTAAAAGAAACTTTGGTTCGTCAAAGATTTTTTCTCCTCGGTCAATAAACTTGTCTAAAAACGAATTTCAACCATTCTGTGGTGTCTACCATGTAAAGACATGGGAACCCAAAAGTATTTTCCTAGGATATAACATATGGAATGTTAGATAAAGATTAAAATTTTCCAAACAGCGTTGGAAGAGGGAAGGAGGAGAAAAGGGGAGACAACATGTTCAGCAGTGACCAAAAGGGACTTCTAAAATTATATAATTATTATTTTTAATATAGATTGACAAGAGATAGATATTAAGCGGGGAAACATATTTTTCATTTTCGGTTCCATTTTATCACCCACCTGGGGGGCGGGGGGGGAGCATATATTAAGTGTAGGTGTGGAGCTACCAGGAGTTGATAGTCATAAATAAATCTTTAAAAAGTCAATCATCAGGTCGGTTGGTCTTCCACTCCCCGCTGTCCATCACCTCTATCAACACAGCTTTATATTAACAAAAGTATAATTTCAATATGTTCGCTTAGCTGATGTTTCAAAGATCTGAAGTGAAGACTAGGAAGTATAAAGACCATCTAGATTGGGTTTTGTTAGGGTCTCTTAAATCCAGAAATGTCAAGTGGTACCTACAAGCTGATGTCGTTGTTTAGGTCACCAGGTGATATAAAAAAATGTGGGATGTATATTCCCAGAAGTGGACGTTCTATAGCTGAAATAATAGACGTTTTTTTTATGGCCGCCGCTATTGGGAGCCTCTCGTACCCCTGTTTTGTTTGGGACAGGGACTTTATTTACGAATAATTTTTTTTCATGGTTTTATCTTTATTATACACTCACTTTCATTCTTCTCAATTTCTTTTATTCTATCCTTTGAAATAATAGACGTTGGTTCGTTTAAGGTAGCTCCGATCCCCAGCAAATTACAGGAAAAAAGATTACGATGGTATGGCCACATTCAACGGAAAGCAGATAACCACGTAGTAAAAACTGCCTTAAGCCTCCCAGAATTCCCAAGAGGGAGAGGGCGTCCAAAAGCTACGTGGTGGTCTAATATCGGAAAGGAACTGGAAACCATTCAACTTGATGCAGGGACAACCCAGGATAGAGTGGCCTGGCGCAAATTGATAAGGAGACCCGACCCCAAATAAAGGGAAAAGGGAAGGAAGAAGAAGAAGAAGGGCATAGCTTTACTCACCTCCGGTGCCATTGGCAAGCGTGAGGCCATAATACTCCTCACGTCTCGGCAGGGTCTGTTCGTCTGAACGCGCAACGACTTTGGCACCTTCCTTGACATGCTAGCTGTAAACAAAAGCCTTGTGACTTATGTATGTCTTATATAATTTAAACGCCACGCATAAATGAGTGTTAAAATATGTTACTTTTGTTTAAAAATAATTATCAAGTCGTGTAATTGTCTGGAAATATATAGGGCATGGTTGCACAGACTTATTAAGACTAGGGGCCACTCGGGCAAATCATGAACTGATGGCGGGCCGGCCGCCAGAAGTATAGGTTATTAATTTTTTTCGGTTTTATGCTGGAATAGAATTCAATATTTTTCGAATGTACGAGAGTATTATTTTTTCTGTCGGCGGGTCACCAGTATTCGACCGGCGGGCCGCGGTCTGTGTATCCAAGATATAGGAAGTAGCGATTGTAAAGATGAGGCCCAATCTTTTTTTTATGTTATATAATTGCTCCTTCGTTGGGCGTGGGTGGAGGTTGGGAAACAATGCTCTAGATAGAACTTTTTATTGAATCGAAAAAACAGTTTATTATTAAGTAAGAATAGGACCAATATTTAGCCACTTCCGCACACGGGAACGAGACTCTCTGTTTGGCAATAATCGGTGTAACATAACTCCTGAAGATGCCCCGTGGAGGGGTGAAACACGTGTTGAGTGAATTAACGGTGGCAGTTGTGTAATTCGCATTGTTTGTCGCATAGGCATTTATCAGCAGGCTGGTAGGCGGTGCACTTTGTTGCACGACTACCACTGCGTGTGCGGAAGTGGCTAAATATTGGTCCTTTTCTTACTTAGGATGGACTTCCGCGAGGTAACGCCCGATTCCATAAAATAGTTTATTATTAATGACGTAAATATTTGAACGAACTGTCAAGTTGAATTGTAAAGATCGAATTGCTACAACAGATACCTTGCCAAAGTCACACGGAATTTGGTGATCCATAAATCAACTATCTTCATTGTAAAGAGGCTTTTGCGGTCGTTATATAGATTTCTTACCATTTAATATCATTTAATTAATTTAATTTGAATAAATAACTTTATCGATACAAATCGACACATAAAGGTCACGCATTATTAAATTCAAATTCTCGGAAAAAAAATACGAAATTGAAGCAGGTTCATATTAACATATGTAATAAGAATATCATACCTATTACAGTGTAAAAGAATGTGATAATACAATCGGAGTAAATTGAGAATAAATTGTTTTTAAAAATATATATATATGAGTTTTCCATGCTATTCACAGATTAGAACATTTGGAACATTTATAATATTATTTAAAATTAAATAATATAATGGTGCTGAATATTTTTGTAGTTTATATCTAAAATCACTCGTGTGGTGTTTTAAAAATGGTGGCGTGAATTGGTTTGATGATAAAAATAATATCAAGTTGCGTTAGTAAAATTATTTCGTACATCGATGTCAATAATTCTCCAAAAGTTTGTAATCTATGTCGGCTTCTATTTAAAGCATAGGTTCACAAAGATTGCAGCGACTTCCCAAGGTCTTAACTATGTCGCCTTTACTCGCTAGTGGTCACCGCTCGAGTGTGATCTACCCACTTCAGATGAGAAATTCGTAGAGTTTATACGGATCTTCTCATTACCGATCTTCGATCTCGCTGCGAAAGACTATAGTCCTTTCTATTGCTCTCTTGGTCACCTTGAACCTTATGAGACTTTCGTAAGTGACCACGTCATCGGATCGGAATGTCATCACCATCAACATCAACATACATTGGTTAAAGACCTTCGTTTTCAAACGGTGATGTGGACGAGAAAAGGTTTCGGTGCTTTCCAAACTCTACCTGAGTTGATTTCGGCGAGTGATCTGTTTTTAGGGTTGTCCAAGGTATACATATATATATATATATACTCTGTGGCGGACGATGGTTCGACGTAGTCTCAAACCATCGCGATAGCACCACGAGGGTTTGGGGGTAGCGTTAACCATACACGCATACTCCGAGACGGGCTATCTAAAATATTACGCCGCGAGGTGAGACCACGTGGCGATCCCTGACCGGGAGATATCGCGGTCCTTCGTATAGCGCGGAGGGCGGGCAACGGTGGGGTTTTAGTGGGTAGGAATCCCACATATCCCTGTTCCCCAGAGGCGGGGCATCTTGAACGGAAAAAGGTATATATACATATATATATATATATATAAATAGCTAGGGACTCCTTCATCTACATATATCTTGGTTAATCGCTCTTACCTCTAGTTCGTGATATTTACCATAGACAAGGTAAGCCAGATGAAAAAGGATCTAAGTCGCAATGCGTTGTTCGAGAACACAACAGGGCGTGACCGCATGGACTTGCGATATTTCGTCTACGATACTTAAAGCGTTACGTAAGCGACTATTGAGACGAAGTTTGCCTAGTTACGCAACGTGTCCCAAGTAACAAGCGATCGGCGATTTATGTTTTTTTTTTTATTACTCATTACAGGGCAGAGACGTTACGAATTCGGGTGAAATGAGTTTTTAAATTATTATTTTGTTATTATTCTATAATCTTTTTCGTCTTTTGCATTATCTTCTATTCATTCATTTTCACATGATCTGTCATTTTTAGCTTGCAGATCTTCTTTTATCTCCTTCCTTCTCTCATCACAGCATTTTACATTAATTATCAATGTGGGAATGTATATCTAATGTGTATCAATGTGTATGTGGAATGTGTATGAAATGTGGAATATGTATGTAATGTGGAATGTGTATCAATGTGGAAATGTTCGGAACGCGCCGCACACTGTGAAGAACTAACAAGAAACTCAATGGGTGTTTGTAATTTTTTAATGATTGTATTAACAATTTCAAAACCTAAACATAGACTTATTCATTTCCAAACATATTTTTCGAGAACAGAGAAAAATGCCTTTCAGCATTGCTTATGCGTAATAAATTTCTTAAATTTGCTGGAGTGAGAATTTTACCGCGTCGTTTGGTAGTTTGTTATACAAAATCGTATACATTGACCTACGAATGTACGATTTTTGTGTACATAAATTAGGTTATAAATATATATATATATATATATATATATATATATATAATTCCAGCGCGATACTTGTTGTGAATTTGACAAAGTTATTTATATATTTAAATATGAAACGAATATATTAAAATACATTTGCACATTCCTTAGGACAATGGATAAAAATTACGTAAATAATATTATTGAATAAATCGCTGTACGCTTATTGTTTGCACCGCTGAATCAATTTAATTGCAATATTTTTCAAGTTCGCTCATAGTAAATAGATACGGTACGCGAGCAATTTAATACATATATCAAGGTGGTATATATCAATGAAATCGCATATGATCTAATGAATATAAATTGCGTTGCAAGATTTTGAATTTCAAAATCCGATACAATCGGTATTTTAACCCTTAATAGCCTGATTTACGAAAGTGATTTTTTTTAATATTACTGTGTTTGCTTGAAAGTCTAGATTTTAATTTCGTTGGAAAGAATTTTATACAACAGTAAAATTCGTAAAGCCAACCTATAAAAAAAAACTAATAGTAATGTGAACAATTAGTTTAAAAGATTGGTATCAAAATTGAAACTCTAGGCTATTAAGGGTTAAATGTTAAATGATGAAGAAATACACAAAGCAATTTCCAATTAAGAGGCTTATATATATATATATATATATATATATATATATATATATATATATATATATATATATATATATATATATATATATATATATATATAACTGTCTCCGCATCGTGTCGCAAAGCCTGCGCAGCCTTTGAAAGTTAAAGTTTTGAAATACATTAATATTTTGAATGAACAACCTCCATCTCCAAGTGGAATTTCGTAATTTACTTTCTTAACTTGTGTAACTCGTCGAAAGAAATGTTTCTATTAAATTTCAAATCCCTAATGGTTTCAGATTTATCGTAGTTATAAGACGTAGTTTAATATGTATACGTATATATATGTACTATACATATATATACGTATATATATGTACTATACATATATATACGTATACACGATTGAGGAAATAAATACCTAAGCGAAGATCTTGAAGGCTGTATTGGATAAAAACTATCCAGACTGTTTCGAAGACTGAAAAAAGGAGTGAAAGTGCCTTTATCCCAAGGTTAACTTCTTTGAAGGGGATGAAATTGATGGAATTATTTACGTTTTATAAACAATATTCAACTTACTTTTTAAATAAACATATATATATATATATATATATATATATATATATATATATATTGTAGTAGCCAAAGATTACTTATCTTCTATTGAAGTGGTTGCTGTTAGCTCAGAGGCTTTTACAGCTTCATCGGAGTTGAGTTCAAGGAGCGAAAGGATATATATATATATATATATATATAATAAAGGATATATATATATATATACTCTACTACAAAAAAAATTCTACCATTTAAAACAAACATTTATTTTATTCGACAGCGACAACAAATAAGTTTTAGTTGGTGCAGCTTGTAAATAAATAAATTAAAAAAAAAACACAATAATTGCGTGCCCCGTAACGTATGAAATCGCTAAATCGTTATACATTGCGCTAATAACCTAGAGCAACCTGCGACCCGCGCTCTCCATTACCCGACAATGTGTTTATGTAACCGGCAATGTAACAAACAGTCGATTTACATAATAGCCTTGTCGGTCAGCGATTATCGCAACGCTCACGATACAACGCCGTGTTCTCGCGAACAATTCATTTTTTAATAATAACGAATGTTCAATGTAATTAGTACATTTATTATTAAACGGTGAAAGTCCTTAATGGGAAGGTCATGTCGGACTCGCAAATATTGAATCTACAAGTATAATCGCACAAAATTATTCAAAGAATATATTTTTTTTATTATTAGTATTTATGTTCCACAGACATTTGCGTCTGTGCTTTTGTTTTTATATTTACGTTTAATATTTCCAAATCTTTTGCGCGCCTTTTTGCCTGTTACATTGTTTACCGAGTATGTTAATCTATTTTAACGACGCCATAACAATGTCCAGGTTTTAAAATTATTCGTGCGAGCACTTCCTCATCATGCCAATATGGAGTCATCATCAGGTTGTGCGGCAGTTGCCGTATTCACATCGATGAACCTTGCGATCGCATCTTGAGTCTCGTCCGTGCAATACACGCACGAGTTCATGAGACGTGATATTGCTACCACCGTACTGCACTACTTATACAGCCCGAGGTTGTCTATTGTTCGACAGATGATGACTGTTCCACTCTTTATCCCCTGATCCTTAAATATGTCACAACCACAGAAACTTTACCCTAATTGTAAAACTTCTACTTTTATTGTGGACTTCTTAATAGAACAAAAAGCGTTTGAAATCCTGTAAATTAACAGTGGTTCATCACATGGACCCTGGCTTCGAAAGTTGCTGTGGTTACCGGTCCTGCTCTGTCCATATGCAACGAAGTCTCGTGACCTTGACTAAGTGGACTAAAATGTCAGAAGCAGGAACAGCGTGGGCGAACTGAGGATCTGGATCCCTCCTTTGTTTACCAAGTGGTCTACGTTTGCTACGTGCGAACTTCATAAGTTCAGGGACCCTTCAGTACCGTGAACTTAATTCCGATGAAGCTGTAGAAGCCCCAGGGCTGACATCATCAAATTCAACCGAGATAAAATAACTATGTCGTCGTTCCACTTAGTAGGTAAACATTTCGACTACAACGGTTTACGATTATATATATATATATATATATATATATATATATATATATATATATATATATATATATATATATATATATATATATATATATACAGAGCTATGTCTGTGACCTTGGTTCTACTGCATAACACCTAACGTAGCTCTCTCTAGTCTCTATCTAGGTAACTGGCAACACGCACTGGTGCAAGACCTTCGTATTCAAACATCGCGGCATTATAAACATGTTTCTTTTTCAACGGTGATTATACGATTTGATCACCTCCAGACTTACATTCCACGTAAAACAATCACATTGTTTTTTTTTGTATAAACAGTTATCTATACGTATAAAAAATACATTTCTGTGAACGAAATCATCAGATTTCATTCGTCTTTATGTTCCCTAATATTTTACTAAACGAATATATCTTATAACACGACATTTGAAATGTCTATTCAATTTTTGTGCATTTGGCATCAGATTATATATGTCGACTATAAAATTAATTAATAATTAATTACCTATTTAAATAATTAAGGTGATATCACTTTGAAATATATTACATTAATTATTTCAATCTGAATACAAAACGTCAATAACATCTGGCAGTATAAATCAGGTGCAGCCAGTATGATATATAAGATATGCAGTTTGTAAAAAAAAACAATAGATTAATACGTTGCACAGCATTATAAATACTAAATAGGTTTATTTAAATAAAAACCATCGATAGCATTCTAGAAAGTCGCCACACCGCAAACATTTACCTTCACATTTTATATACATAATAAAGAAACATACAAAACTTTGTGTGTATATATATATGTTATCCAATTAAACTACGCTTGGCTCATTTGATAAAATAAAAAACAGCTATGTACACAAGGTGAACATTACATATATAGGCAAGCCTGATACGTTTTACGAGGCGTTTAAAAAGTCATTTATTTGTTTAAATTAACTTTAACAATACTGCCGTCTCCACTGGTGTGTAGAGAGTGGCATTTGAACATCATATCTATCGCCAAAAGGGCGATAGAAAGAAATAAAACAAACAGAGTATAAAAAGATAAATAGATTAAAAACGTAAATAGAAACAAAACTGTGATAGAAATAATTATAGAATAAGTAATAATGTGTAAAAAAAAGTAAAATAAAAATATAAATCAAAAAATGTAAAAAGAAAAAGGTAAGAATGATAGACGAACAGAGCAAAAGGGTAAGAAAGAAGAAATGTGGTTTAAAAGAATGGAATTAAAGATCATGTGAAGAATGGAAGCAGAGAACGGAAATAAAAAAAAAAAACAAAGTGAAAAATAAAATTGCTCAAAAACGACCCTGTCCCACCACAAGATAGGGGAACGAGAGGCCCCCAATAGCGGGGGTCATGAAAAAAAAATCATATCTAGCTGCTACATACTAAACGATCACCAAATAGCAACCAAACTCTTAAATCGATTCGACGGATGCTAAAGAGTGATAAAATTCCTAAAAGAAGTTAATTTTTTTTGGACAAATCGTACTCCTTCAATTGCATTAGTAAATTCCGCGGTTTTAAAGTGACATATTACGTACGGCATTTAGCCTGAAATCCTCTCTAGAGTAAGATTTCGCTTCCCCTATCAGCTCGAGGCGATGCACCTTGGACCTTGGACTGCCACTTCAGGGTTATAAGTGGCAGCTTGGTCATGAAATGCAGTACTGTATTAACTATTGTGAAATTTCATATACTCATTTTGATTTTGTGTTTATACATAGACGTACACATGTGATTATATATATATATATCTAATATATAAAATTCTCGTGTCACGGTGTTCGAACTTGAACTCCTCTGAAACGGCTTGACTGATTTTTACCAAATTTAATATGCGTATTCAGTAGGTCTGAGAATCGGCTACTATCTATTTCCTATACCCCTAAAGGTTGTTCAAATTTAAAAAAAATTTTAATTTTTTAACGAATTTTTTTGTTTTTATTTTTTTATGATACAGCATACAAGAATTAAAATATCAATTTTTTTGCAAAACAACGTTTGCGGGATCAGCTAGTGTGTATATATATATATATATATAAATATATATATAAAGGTGAAAAAATTCATGTGTGAAAATGTTATATGATCATCAGCAATGAATTCGCAGAAACGCAAACACAAAGTACACGAAATAAAAATAAAGCTTCGCAATTGACATAACATATAGATGACATAAGATGAAACACTTACCAAGTGATGACGAAAATGGATCATCGATGAACGATGCGATCATGGAAACATTTTCTGGTTCACTGTAAATAAAATTCAATAATTACAATTTGACTTGCACTCAATTGCGCGCGTGATGCTATTACCGTAGTTGTTTAATTTATTTTTAGTACACTAAAATATTTTAATATCACATCACGTAACATATCAACAATAGCAAATAAAGTTAAATAAATATGAAAGGTATAAAGAACAAAATTTATAATTAAAAGAAAAGGAAATGAAAGGTTAAAGGTAGAAGAAATGTGAAAAGAAAGGAAAAATACGAAAGAATTTAGACGAATGAAAGAGCGCGGAAATAAAAGTATTAAATGAAAAAAAAAATAAAAAAGAAAATAAAGGGTCCATATCCCATGAATGAGATAAGGGTACGAGAGACCCCAATAGCGGTGGTCATAAAAAAACATATCAACATATCAGATTAGACATCCATCGCTAGGCTTATCCTTCCACAAAGGATCACCACCATGTCAAAGTCTTAAGCTGTTCACATCTAGCGACTAACCATTACTTTGTCATACACATAGTTACATATTTGACAATAGTAATATCAAGTTACCTTATTCTGCTAACACTGGCCACTATATTATTGACGATTTGCCGCGTTGTGAGGTCCACGTGTATAGATCGAGGAAAACCACAGGAACAGTAATCGCCATTTTCGGTGCATCTGTTGGTATAGAAGCTATTTAATGTATGCAGTGAAAATTTAATCGAGATACAACCACTTCATGGTAATATAGGCACAGCGCAGTCGTCTGACAAATTCGGTGACCTATATCGTCATGAAAAATATGGAATCAGGCATTATTTTGCGGAAGTCCATCCTAAGTAAAAAAGGACCAATATTAGAGAATATTAGACTATGTGTTTGGCACTAATCGATGTAACATAACTCCTGAAGATGCCCCGTGGAGGGGTGAAACACGTGTTGAGTAATTTGGCGGTGGCGGTTGTGTGATTCGCATTGTTTGCCGCATGCGCATTTATTTATCAGCGGGCTGGCGGGCGGTGCACTTTGTTGCACGACTACCACTGCATGTGCGGAGGTGGCTAAATATTGGTTCTTTTCTTACTATATCGTCATTACAAGTGAAACCCACGCAATTTTTATTTTATAAGTAAGAAAGGGATTAATATAAAGTTCCAATTACAAAATAAAACCCACCATAGCTCTTAGATCATATATTCACAAAATTTGATTTCCTATTTACTGTAAACGTTTAAAGTGGGTGTAAAAAAATACTAACTGCAAACATCGTGTGACTCCACATTGACATGCGACCGGTTGTACGGGCAAGCGGCCGCAGGTTTGGCACAGCAAGTTGTGCTCCATCAGTATACTTGACCGCCTGGCATGCCTGATCAAACTATTGGCTACTCTCCGAGCGTGCACTGACGATTCCGATTCTGTTTCATTGAAAAACTTCGATAATTGCTGTCCTTGTCTGTACCATGGCATCGGTGTATGTCTGTTTCCGTTGTGTTTCAGTGATGGGGGGGAATCGGAAGGGTTTAGCAGATTAAGGAGGGGAGAAGTGCGAGCCAGTCGCCTGGATCCCTCGGAGCGTTGCTGTGCGATCTGAATCCATTGTGACTGTCTTTCATCAGTTTTCTGAAGTCGCGACCCCTTTTTATAACGCGAAATCATTATTCTTAATCCTTGAACGTTTTAAACGATCTGAAACAATAAGAAATATATTTTAATTATTATAATATATATATCTAATATTTTAGAAATTTAGAGATCCGCAGAAGAACCAAGATCACTGTCTGTTTGAAGTGGCAGTTAACGGGGAACATTGCTCGTGCGACCGATGGCAGTGGGGGCCGACCACGAGCCGGTGGACTGGGCCCCCCACTAGGGGAACCGACGAAATAAATAAGGTGGCAGAAAGTAGCTGAATGCGGGCAGAGTGGTACCGGTCCATCTTGTAGCCCATTGTCCCGCATTCGGAGGGCTCCGGGTCGACTCCGAATGCCGGTTGGGCATAAAAATAAATGATGTCAACATCGCCTCTATGTTAGATGCCAAAATTAGGGAATCGTTTCTCAGTTTTTGTAAAGTAATAGTTAAACAATTATAGTGATTATTTTTTTATGTAATAACAAAGCCTTATTACAGAAAAAAAATTAAATGTACACATATAAATGAATATTTACGCCATTGCTGTGAAATAAGGATATTCGAAGCGACATTTATAACTAAAACACATATTGTTTAGACGAAACGTAATAAACTGTACACGTTGAAATCGAAATATTATTACTAATCATTCGATATAAAAAGTGACATTTCGATTCTACGGAATAATAATCGATATTAATTATACCGCAGCGAATATAAATCGATTATTTATTGTGTTAAGTAGTGTTTTTTTTTTATTTTTAAAATGTTACAATGTTAGTTGCAAGGAGATTTTAATGTCATATTCAGTCAGTAACCGATCCTGCGGTTCCCGCATCCAAAACTTTCTGCGACTTTTAATTCTGTCATATATCTACCTAGTTCATCTTTTATTATTTATATATATCTAATTAGTATTTCTAGTGTTTTGTTCATCAACATCCGTTTTTAGTGAGCGGCCGCCCGCTCCCTAACCGCGAACAGCGTGGGCGGACCATGGTTGGATCCGGATTCCTCGGCTCGCCTGTGGTCCACGCTGCCGTTCCAACCCGCAAGCACACTCCAGCAACACACCCCGTCAAAGCTCTACTGCGAAGAGCCTTGCCTTAACAACGTGCGAGCCGTCCCCGTGCAACTGGTAGGCGCCCCACCAGCTTTTATTTCCTAGTTGTAAATCTAGTTCACGAACCCTTCCGCTCCGTGAACTCAATACCGATGAAGCTGTAAAAGCCTTTTTTATGGTCCCCGCTGTTGGGGAACTCTCGTTCCCCTATCTCCTGTGGGACAGGGACTTTTTAATTCAAGTAATTTATTCATATTTTTTATTATTATCATTCTTCTCTTTCATGTTTCATCTTATCTGTCGTACTGTTTCTTTCGTTCTACAATTTTCCCAGTCTTTCTCTTTCATTCCATTAGCCATATATCCATCCTCAACCACTACATTCTAGGTTTCCTTACTATTTTATTTTGCAACATTATTTATTGTTCAAATATTTAACACGTATTTTCTTTGTAATTATCATCTTATATTATACTATTTATGTCACTATTTTTGGTACTACTATATTCCTTTTATTTCTATATTTTAGTGTTTGTTGTATTTTTACCTATTGCATTTATTACCACCTTTCTGTAGTAGCTGAGGAAGCATTCTCTCTCCCCTCTGTAAAAGCCATAAGGCTAACAGCATTAACATCAACAGAAACAATAGAATAGTTTTGTTCGCAATATTTTTTGAGTTTACTAAGCGCAGGCAGTTTGCAGAAGGTTGCCGCTATTTGCTACGGATCTTTCTTCTCCCGGCTACGAGTTAGGCAGTTTTTTATAATTTATTACGATTTTTCTTATGGGTAAATATAGCTAAAAAAACTCAATTATACATAAGTTGATACATAATTTTTATTTCAAGTCGCTGCGAAATCAGTCAAATGCTATTATTAATGCTTTAACATAATGAGTGATTTATAAAAGATTGTATCCCACGACCTACGATCTCAAAACGCAACCGTCTACCACTAAACCATCGCCGCTCAGAACATATACTTGTATGTCTCTTTTAATTTCACAGCTACATAATATCTAATACATAAAATTCTCGTGTCACGGTGTTCGAACTTGAACTCCTCCGAAACGGCTTGACTGATTTTTACCAAATTTAATATGCGTATTCAGTAGGTCTGAGAATCGGCTACTATCTATTTTCTATACCCCTATGTGATAAAGGTTGTTCACGCTTAAAAAAAAATTATTTTTTTAACGAAATTTTTTGTTTTTATTTTTTTATGATACAGCATACAAGAATACATACAACCATAAATTTTCACCTCTCTACGATCAACCCTTATTTTTTATTTGTAAATTAAAATATCAATTTTTTTTGCAAAACAACGTTTGCGGGATCAGCTAGTAACATATATTTATTTAAAATTGAACGATATAATTCTATTATTCCATTCTGTTTTACAATTATACCTTCAAAGTATATATAAAAATTAAAGTGTAGTTTAAAGACAAGTTAACTAATGTTTATTAATAAAATTAATATGTAAGTGTATATATCTTATCGTTCAGTTTAGTTTTGCTATATTATAAATGACTTTTTAGTTAAAAGAATTCATGAGAAAAATAAACACACGCACACAGTGGAGATATGTGGCGGTGATTAGATCACGTCTATTACGTTGCCCGTGCTACGGTACTCTGTCAGAGGCAACCGGTTTGAGTTTAGTTCAAGTTCAGCTTACGTCGCGTGCCTTGCTCTAGCGCTTCTCCGCGATTCGGTGCGATATTGAACAAGCCGGCAATGTAACGTTTTTTTTTATCTTCACATTATTTTCGTTATTTTGCAAATTATAATGTACATATCATATAGTGCATGGCTTCTTAAACTATGGGTCGCGTAGCAAAGTTCTGGGGTCGAGAGATTTTAATGTTAAATCTAATATATAAAATTCTCGTGTCACGGTGTTCGAACTTGAACTCCTCCGAAACGGCTTGACCGATTTTTACCAAATTTTACATGCGTATTCAGTATGTCTGAGAATCGGCTACTATCTATTTTCCATACCCCTAAGTGATAAGGGTGGTCCACCCCTAAATTTTATTTTTAATTTTTTAGACAATTTTTTAGGTTTTTATTTTATTATGATACAGCATACAAAAATACATACAAACCTAAATTTTCACCCCTCTACGATCAACCCTTATCTTACATTTGTTAATTAAAAACTTAAATTTTTTTTGCAAAACAAGGTTTGCGGGATCAGCTAGTATTTATATATATTTTATAACATCACTAGAGTTGGCGGAATACAGTGGACTTGCAGCGTCTAGACACGCATATTTGTTGAATGTTTTAAACTAATATAAATAATACAAATTTATAATTTTTTGTGCAATTTGTAATTTTTGAATTTTGTATGTTTCAAAATGAATTCTGAAACTATATATTTTCATATGTATATATATATTGTTACCTAATAAATAAATCATTAAAAATATTAATATTATTTTTCATTAATATTTGTATGGGGTCGTCAAGAAACTCACAATCATAAATGGGGTCGTGAATGACAAAAGTTTAAGAAGCCCTGATATAGTGTATTAAATTTGAAGATATATAAACAAATTTGCCATGATATAGCGATTAGAAATAATAATTACGTTGAACCAAAAAGCTAATAAACTCACACAGATGGCGCCGAAATATGACGAACACGATTCAGTCGACGCGGTCTGAGCTAATCGGCCTCTAAATGCAGGATTAATATAGGCCTATCTTTCAATGCATGTCTATCAGCTGGAATGAAAAAGAAAGTAACATATCATGAAGGATTGGCAAGTTCCATTGACAGTGGTCAGGTCATATAACATGTAGAGTATAAACCACTGAAGCTTTCAGGCTTTAGAGCAGTGATTCCCAAAGCGGTCTATTTCAACACCCAGGGGTCTATGACAACCTGCAAGGGGTCTACGTCAGCGGAAAAAAATCTGGGGGTCCATGAAATGAAAATGGGGGTCCACGATAGTGGATCTCAACACATACACTGATAGTACCTATTTACTTACATCATACTATCTTATAATATCAAAACATCTACATTAATTTCCTTTCCATCGTCATACCTAGTGGAAAGAGGGTTCAGCGCTGTTACCACAGTCCTAACGGAAAAAAGAAACAGACTGGACATCATTAGCCGAGGAGATTTAAGATTAAACCTTGCAAAATTGACGCCAAATGTTGATAATTTATTATTAAAGCATCAGGTTCATTCTTATCACAAAAAATATTGACTTATTGCTTATGTTATTTTATTTATAGTTTAAATTCAATTAATAAATGTATAAATTAACATGTGTTTTTACTTAAAGTTTTTAACACTAAACTTCACTACAGTTAGAAATTTACAGGAAATCAATAACAGGTAAGTAGGGGGGTCTACCCAACACGGAGAAACATGGCAAGGGGTCTACGACACAAAAAAGTTCGGGTAACTCTGCTTTAGAGCGTATAAAATATCCACCTATAACGTGGATATATAATCTTGGTAAGGTGCTCAAAAGACGCTAGACGCATACATCTTTCAAACTAATTGGAGATCAGCGGAAAGCCTATATAATATTAAATTAAAATTAAAGAGATATATATGCAATGAAATGCTAGAGAAACAAATAACGCTCATCTGCAAGAGGTCAACAGGACATACGATTTAATCTAGATTTCCAATAAGACCGGAATTAAGCAGCCAAGTGATGATTGTAGCGCAGCACAAGACGTCTACCCACAATATGGGTAGACGACCTGGTTGAAGATATCGGAGTACAATTAATTTTGATGAATTCTCTGCAGAACTCTTCAACCTTATCACACCAGCTGCGTTTCGATATAGGTCAGCCTTCTATCACCCTTACACTTTACCTTAGAGATGTAGTATTTAGAATTTACATACGTATAAAAATGAGCTATCTCGTTCAATCTGGAATTTAGAAATTGCGTGCTGATGACCCGATCCGAGGTTCTTTAAGGAACCCCCTGAGCTAGGTAACAGGTTGAGGCTTGGGATAAAATGAAAAGAATGGTGATTAAAAATAAAAACTTTCTTAAACTTTAAGTATAGGGTGATCGCGGACTAAATTTTGTTTACCGACGAGAAAATTTAAACCAAAACAAGATTAATGTTTTAATTTTTTTATATATTTTTTTAATAATTACAGTAATCATTCAAAATTAGGTGGAGTTGTTTTATATATACGTGTATCAATAAAATGTCCATCACTAGATTCAGACGCCTTTTACTCAATTCCTCTGACCAGATTTAGGCTTTAGACAAAATAAAACAAGAAATGATAACTAAAACATATCGCAAACATAAAAGTAAATGTAAAACCAAAATAGAAATAAGAACAGAAATGTATAATTAAAAACCGAAAATGTTAAAACTAAATACAGTTGCGAAGAAATAGAGTCGATGTGTGTAAGAAATGTAAATTAAAATAAAAGAAAATGGAGCAAATTGTGAAGAACGTGATGAGAGAATGCTAATAAAAATTAAATGGAAAAATTTCAAGCACAAAAAGTATTTTCTTATAAGATACAACGAGAGGCAAAAAACTAGTTTTAGACAAGAAATAAGAAACATCGCTAGATCTTTCTGGATATCTGTAATAAGATTATAAAAACGATAAAAAGTAAATAACAAGTAAAATACAAGATTTATTTTTAAATCTGCGATAAAATTTTAAAATCTTGACATATGTAATCTGTGATATGCATAGTAAGAAATAAGAATTAACAAAAAAAATTAAGATAAATGTAAATAACATAGAAATAAAATAATAAAAATTAAAAAATAATATAGAATTCAGGAGAAAAGCTGAAAGTTAGGATATGTACGTATAGATAGGCGAAAGTATCGTAGAAATTAAGAAAGTAAAGTTACGTGGAAAAAATTATTGTAAAATCTTCACACATAGGAGTACAAGAGGCCACGAAAACGGGGCCATAGAAAAATAGGTTTAGGTTGAGCGCCTTACGTAACCCGCCTATGACCTTGTAATAAGTGAAGCATAGAAATATTCCGTTTATCGCATTATACCAATATATTTCGTATTCACGATAAACAAACTAAAACCTATTATAACAATTGGTTATTCATTTTACCGCACGTTAAATATATTTAAAGATGATGGCATAGGTTAAGGTAAGCTATGTTTAAATTTAGAACTCCAAGTTCATGAACAAACACACATGTCGTAACGTGTGTTAGTTAGAGACAACATGTTAATATAACCTCATTTTTAAATCGCTTCGCGTTCTATTTTTAAAATGACAGTTTATTTACACATAAATAGATTCTTATTCGATAATACAGTGTTACCGAAACCGCTGTACTGCGTCGTATGTATGTGCAACACAAGAAGTGGACTTCCCCCATGTCAGCCGCTATGTTCCGTTAGTCCAATCAACACATGCTATATATGTATATATATATATACACACACACACACACACACACACACACACACACACACACACACACAAATAACCGCATGTAAACGCATCCTTACAATAATTTTCACTTTCATTTAAAAGGGTGCTGTATTGATACAGAATAAGAAGAATAGGCGAAAGGCGGCCTTCCTAAACTCGAACGCTCTACGAAGCCGAAATTAGCCGATTGTCTCTTTCTAAAGGTCGATGTGCAATATTAATCGCCCGGTACTGTATGTTCCTTTATATTTGACGTAATATCAAAATTTCCTGTATATTAACTTTTTGGAAATATTTGACCATATCGTAATAAAAAAACAAAATTAAAAGTGTAAGCACGTAAGAGGATACATCTGGCTTATTTCAAGAACTAAAAGAACTCATTTAAAAATGTTTCCTGCTAAGTGTAATTCAAGTTATGTATACATTGAATTATAAAGATTCTAAACACTTAATTCACACGATCGTATCGCTGACGATAGAGCCTAGATAAAATTAAAGCCTTTACGTAATTAAATTAAAACTTAATAAAAAAAAACATTTGTTAATTTATTACGCAAGTTAATATTTCGACATTTAAAATTTTGAACGCAAACTTTAAATCCGTAACTCGAAGTTACAAATCGTTATTCAACATAAGTTACTTCAGTTTCATCAGATTAAGTTTTAAAAGCGACGATTTGAATATAGTTTTATACGATTAGCAATACTTCTGCGTGGATTGTTATGTGACTTGAGAAACAATTTGTAACAACGTTTTGACATTTACATCGGGGATCACAAAACTAAATGAATTTGGAAATTATTGTGGATTACTTTATGAACAGGAATGAGATACCTTGACTTATGAAACTAGTCGACATAACCCATAGGTACACTTGATGGAGCGACGATATAATTAAGGTTGTAAGAAGTTGCTGTAGCAGATAGGAAGAAGAGTCATTCTGGTGATGGAAAAATACTTATGTCTTGACTTTAAAATGAAAACCAGCGGCAAGTCTATGGTAATATTGTAAATCTATGGCAGAACCTTGTGTCAAGCTGTGGACATCTTGCAAACGATGAATAATTCAAGCTTGTGCCTTATATTTCTAGAAATATAGTAATGAGTCAGTGTATATATGGGGGACCGGAAAGTAATGTCGTTTCTGTAGACATATACAAAAAAACAGATTGATTTGTTACCGCTCCGGCATTGATTTGTATACTAGATGACAAAAGGTTGATAACGAAGGTGAATATATTGTTGATTATAAATGATAACTTGCTGAAAATGTAGTCGTGTGAATTTAACTTGAGAAAGCGACATTTTTTTCCTGTCCCCCTAATATATACATATATATATTAAACGACCTACGTCTATAGGTAAATCTACCAGTTTTCTTTCCTATAAAATAGGTTATGTATATAAATACTATCCCGCAAACGTTGTTTTGCAAAAAAAAATTGATATTTTAATTTACAAATAAAAAATAAGGGTTGATCGTGGAGGGGTGAAAATTTATGGTTGTATGTATTCTTGTATGCTGTATCATAAAAAAATAAAAACAAAAAATTTCGTTAAAAAAATAAAATTTTTTTTTTAAGTGTGAACAACCTTTATCACTTAGGGGTATAGAAAATAGAAAGTAGCCGATTCTCAGACCTACTGAATACGCATTTTAAATTTGGTAAAAATCAGACAAGCCGTTTCAGAGGAGTTCAAGTTCGAACACCGTGACACGAGAATTTTATATATTAGATATAAAGATAATTTTTTTTTTAATAAATGTCACAAATATTGTCATGATAATTAAGACGTATAAAGATATTGCAATCAAGCTGATATCGGAATGAGAACTATCTTTTTGAAATGAATAAAATTTTTTTTTGTTGTGAAATCGTAGAGGATGTCAAAAGTTAAAGATGTCCAATTGTATCGTATTATTACACGAAATCGGACAATCGGGTTCGTATTGCGGCAACCCAATGTGGGCCGGTGGTTTAGTTAAATCATCGTCTGGTCGTACTGCTGGCGGCTTACGTAACTATCGCTGTAAGCGGGCTTACGCAACGCGACCCACTAGCATACTGACTCTAAGAGAGCACGCCACACTTGCATCCACCTATATATTTTTTTTTTATATATCCAACGCAACACCGGTCGCTGTCAGCATAAAGCCACGGACGCGCTGAAGTAATTTTAATTGCAAACTTTTTTTTAG
Source organism: Battus philenor (assembly GCF_028537555.1). Taxonomy (NCBI): domain Eukaryota; kingdom Metazoa; phylum Arthropoda; class Insecta; order Lepidoptera; family Papilionidae; genus Battus; species Battus philenor. The sequence goes on from NW_027181661.1 coordinate 18,072,551, forward strand.
GCTGAACATTGAATTACCTTTGCCATTTTTTTTTAAGTTTTGGCGCACTTTCATGACAGATGGAGTTGTCAAAGTAAAAATTTATAATTAACTAGTGATTAGTCGCATATACTTTCAATATGGCCGTCTGACATATATTCTTCGCCCTTCCGAAAGTTTTGTAATATATATGTTATATGTTTACACACCTTGAATAGTTATAACGTTTAATTCTAACATTTTATTGCATATGCTTGTAGTTTATTTTTTCTAAATAAACAAGAAATTTACACCAGATATACTCATCGCAGTATCTTCACTGCCATATGGATTAGACAGTTGAAATTTATACAAGAATATTTCTTTCGTCGTGTAGAGTTCTGTTAAGAATGGATATTAAAAAATTTAACCTGATTAAGCTCCTGGGAGAGTTAACTAGAAGTTTACATATTTTAAAAACCTACTCTCTACCTCTTATTTGTTATAAGATTTGGTCAGATTTTTATTTTGACATTTTACAAATTACAAAAAATGAAATATAGCAATAAAAGAATTTCAGGGTACAGCTGTTCAATATACTTTGTATGGGATTACCACCCATATATAATCGTGACGATATCTCAGAAACTATAGCCTTAGATACTTGGATATTAGGCAGGAATGTTCCTTTTGCCAACTATAAGTCAACTAAGAAACGATTTCAAAATCACCCGCAAGTAGGTTAAGGTGACATTCACAAAGTTTACGAAACAAACGGTGAACAGCTATTATATGTTCATATCTTAACTTGCAGTACCCGGCGATAAATATTGCACATCGACTTTTGGAAAGAGACAATCGGCTAATTTCGGCTTCGTAGAGCGTTGTCTCTGTCGCACGAGATACGGCTGACAAAACGTCACATAGTGTGGAACAGAGATAGTACGAAGCCGAAATTAGTCGATCGTCTCTTTCCACAAGTCGATGTGCAATATTTACCGCCTGGTACTGTAAAGGTATTTAATGCATCTCTACTGCGTGTTTGCGAAATATTCCATTATATAATTAGTCTGTTGTCTTCAATAAGATTTATTTACAATAAAATACAATCAACAGCGTAAATTTTAAACTTGTTTCTGGTACGTATATTTAACTGGCAATAATAATTCATTATTAAAGTAATTTTAAGCGCAATTTATATATTTATGTCCTTGTCTACCAAGACAGGAAAAAATAATATGAACAAAAGATTACACCAAAAACTTTGATATAAATATAGGATATAAATTATATATTTAATATCGTATTATATATAATGTTGAATGTAAATTTGACAAATAAGTAAAGCGGAGTTGGTTACATTCAATGTCGTTTCAGAAACAGACAGTTACGTAAAGATTTATTCTTACGCAATTACATTTCAAGTACTCGACAATGTATAATGCAGTTACGTAAATATTGTCCATCGACTATGACAATTAGGCGGTGTTATTCAAAATCTTATTTACTTAATCCATCTTTATTCTATATATGAATGTTTAAAATTAATTTTATCAACACAGAATCAATTTTTTTTTTGCGTATCGCACATATATAACAAAACTTTATTTATAATAAACATTATAATTTAATAAAAAGTATATATTTTACTTCCATGCTACATGCTTGTCAATACACGTATGCAGATTTCTATTCGTACATCACAGTCTTGAATGAAGATCATTTTTATTTATTCTGTTCAATATGTAATTTTATTATACTATATTAATAGGGGATATAATTTATAAAATTAAATTAAATTTTAAAAATGTTTAACAGACCTTGGGCCGCATGTTGCTGTTTTATAGTGACCCCTTGTATATGTAAAATAGAATCTGATAAATCCGATTCTTCCTTCGATAATTAGATTGCGTTCTGAGAAGAACCAACAGCGAACTCAGGCCGCCAGCGTAGTTCAAGCCAAGGTACAGGCATCTCCCAAAGATATCTATGGTAGATATACAACTATCGCTTTATTATGGTACACAGAGGATGCAGTGGAAATTCCACATAATTAATTCAAGTGTGAACTTTCTACGAACTTAAGTCTTTAATCATTAATTTCTTGTAATTTTTAAAAGATTTATTATAAATAAATACAATATTACATTTGAAATAATATTTATAATGTCCTAATTTTTTCACAAATATATATGTCTGTAACAATATTGACATTACACCATTAAAAGCATCTATAAAAAAATTCCATATGTGACAATACATAATGTATAGACATAAAAATGGTGTTACAATATTTCCAAAGGTGTGGGTTGATCGAATTTTATATACCAAATGGTGTATCTCGACCAAAAATTGGACCGTTCTTCTCTTAATTATGGGTCATTTTGTTTTTAAAACGATACATACCTATGTTTTGACTATATTTATATATATATATATTTCTTTTTTCGTTCGAACACTGGAAGGTTTTATTGTAGCCATTAATAGATGTGTACAGACATATAGGAAATACGAATGGTGATTTAACGGTGATCAAAAAGTAGAGTGAATTTTTTAATAATTTAATCACCTTCAAGGTAATCACCGTTCCAATAAAACGCAATTTATCCAGCGCTTTTTCCAGTCTACAAAACAGTTGAATTTCTAACGTATCCTTCAAGATATTAGATTCGGTTTTTTTCTCCTCGATCGTGTCAAAGCTGCGTCCACATAGACTTTAGTTTCCTGAGGCCTCATGGATCCAAATCAAGTGAATACGGTGCTTATGTAAAATCGCGAAGAATCAATACAGTGTGACATTAAAAATGCTTTTTAAATCGAGGCTGGGCAAATGTTATAGACAGTCATACTTAGAAAAAAAAAACTGCTTTCCTAATGCTCGGGAGGTGAAAATGACAATTTCAATTTACTTTTTGATCACACTATATTAGCGCACAATCCCACTGTTTAGATACTAATCATATGTTTACTTTTTCGGCCACATGTAAACTTCTAACTTCTTATAACAGACTTATTATATTGTGCAATAATTTTGTCATTTGTCATTTTATTTATAATTTGTCCTACTTTTATTTGTGTTCTTTGCATTTTATTTCTAGACAGTTTAATATTTACATCTGTTATAGGTTTCTATACTTATTAGTAATTTACGCAACTTTATTAATGTTTCTAATTCTCTATGTTTTTTTATTAGGGGGATCGGAGAGTAATGTCGTTTCTGTCGACATATTTTAAAGAAAATCCGATTGATTTGTTACCGCTCCGGCATTGATTTGTATACTAGACGGCAAAAGGCTGTTGATAAGGAAGGTAAAAATGTAGTCGTGTGAATTTAACTTAAGAAAGCGACATTACTTTCCGGTCCCCCTAATATTGTAAATTAAATCTATTTTATTCTATTGTCGATAAAGAGGACATTTAGCACACCGTTATTGGCTACGTTACTTTTGCCTATACATCTATTATCTTTATCCTATTTCCTACTTCTTTATAAAAAAAAAAAAACTCAACTGGAATAGGCTCCATACTTTTCTAATACAATTTGGCTCATTCGGCACCTCGTTTCAATATCACAAAAAACCCACTTAATATTTATATAAAATTATATATATATTTATTATAATAGGTACATTATCATCGTCATTTCAGATGTAAGATCCCCCCCCATAGTTGGACAAACGTCTCCCACATAGATTAGGATCGGTTGGAAGCGGCTTACAGCGCAAAGTATGTTAAAATATATACTCAAAGTATATAAAACTTTAATGAAAACAAGAAAATCGTTTCATAGCGCTGTAAATTAAAAATGTTTACTTAATAAATGCCAATCACAAGATGTATGGACGTAAAAATAAACTAACTAAATATAAAACATAACTATAACATCACAACATATTTTAAGTATCAACTAGTTTTAAATAAAGAATGCTTAAAACACTAAAAACTTTTTTTTTTCAATTGAACTCTACTACACGTACAGGCACACAATACGAAGACAATAATGTAAATCTATAAAAAAACGCCATGAGAACTAATTCGAATTTTAAAAAATTATGCAAAATTCAGAATTCCCTTTTTTATAGAACTTATGTAACTCTGTTACGATAGCCATCACTAATATGAGCAATTAAAATAAAACCTAATCTTGAGAAAATATTTACGCTTAGTTTTTACTTAACAACAAAAACGCTTTGGTTACACATTTTTTCCTAAAGTGTAAAGATAATGACTAAATAATTATGTAATTGTTATAAAAATAAATCATAAAACGTTTCGATATGAATTCGAAATCACGTAAAAGGTTTAATGTCCGATAGATGGAATATCGCAAGATAAAAATATTATGTATTGACTATTCTTGGTCTCAACTAAAAACTGATCAAGTCACACTATCCAGTCATCATCCATCATCAGAAATTATTTTTTTCCAGAAATATATGGATGCTGTGACAATATGAAAATATACCATAGTCGCGATAAGGTTTGTAAATAAATAAAAATATTTCTTTATTTACAAATTTATTTACTTTTCGTCCCAAAAAGAAAAAAAATATAAACGTCTCCGTATAAATAAACGATAAAAATGGACGATGTACGAAAAATTAAAAAAAAAATTTGAAGCGATATATTTGTAAGACGCATAAACATTTTCATTGTCATAAACTCAAGTTTAAAAAAAATATTAAAACAACTTACCTAACACAAAAATGGCGAGGGGTATCAAAACAAAATCGTAATCTTACCCGAAGTTCAAAGAACCCGTATAAGACATAGGCAATTGTGATATTCCGAATGAATTTGTTACTTTATAGATTTAAATTCAATACAATATATTATGTAATGGTTATGGACGCAATACTTCGCAATAGTATTACAAATTGAAGGTTTAATTATACATTGTATTATAGATACTTAGAAAGACAATAATTACAATGTAAAATTATTCGTAACAAAATTAAGAAACAAAATATCGCAGAAACACAAACAATAATTTGAACGATAAAATTGGGCGCGAATCTGCTGTTATGTATTCAATAGTAATAATTAGGTTTTGTTATTACTCTAAATAACATATTACACGTTCGTGAAAATGGTGTCTTTTTTAATTTTTAAATTTCGTAACGCAAGGAGAAATATTTGTCAAATGTTACTAAAACGAACAACTTAAAATGGCGGGTAAAATTTTTTGTACTAATACAGTTTATTATGTCATTAGCCCGTTCCAGGTGTTATTATAAAAATGTTAACTAATTTATTCAAATTCTATTTTATATTCCAGAACAAAATTTCCAATTTTTTTAAGAAATTATGCAAAATATAAATGTTATTAACGGATTGCGACACTTTAGTTAACTTTCTTACATAATACCCACGTGGCAAAAATAATAATTTTTACACTTATTTAACTTCATTCTAGTAAGCATTATATAAGAATTAATCCACTAATAAAAATTATCTAACGAAATATAAACGTAATATAGTTGTCCCTGCCGGCATTACTAAATTAAATGAAAATATATAGATAACGTCTACTCACCTCAGTAAATTTTCAATTGTACAAAACGCAGAATTTTTACACTCCTACAAAGATATTGCGTAAAACTTTATCAAACGACACTGTCTTCAAAATGGTAAGTTTAATTAAATAGCATTGCAGGTTATCCCGCGTCCACGTCTCAAACACATCTGTTTGGTTCTGCTTGGTCATTGGTTTGAAGCGCACAGACACTAAAAACTACCTACAGATGGCGTTTTTTTGTTGTGTTTTGACATTATTGTAAATTTGTAACAGAAATAATAGATATACATTATAAAACAATGCTAAATAAAATGAAAAATATATAATACAATTTGAATATTCCTGTATTGTTTAAAATAGAAACTAAACAATATTTGGAATAAATATGTATGATATTACATAATAAATATTTAAAAAGTATGTAACATAAATTTTGATACTTTTTATAGAGATAGTTCGTTTTTTAAATGTTAAACCACTATTTAATTATTACTAAAGTAATATTGTTGGTAATTATTCAATTATCTTTCGTTTTCGTCTCGTATTCTTGTATAGATAGAATTACTAATTGATAAAATCTGGATACTGTGCTACTGTAATAAACAAACCTTTGCAATATCTTTACAACATTATTTCTCCCAAATCTGGACTCTGAACAAAGTGTGTTTCTATATTCATATATTCACATGTTATATAAAAAAATTTCCAGTAAAAATATTAAAATACAGAACATTACCGATTTATGTAATAGTTATGGCAATACTGATCAAGTACAAAACTTGATGTTGATACTTTTATGTCCTGGTGACTTTTTCATTGTATTGAGAAATGAATCATAAAAATAATTGATTGGCAATATATTTAGTAATTAATTTAAAATGAAAAATCACTTATATCCAAATCCAAATATCAATTTTTTCTGAAAGTGTCTTTTCTCTTATTTAAGCTTTTCAGTAATAATTTATCATTTCTGATAAGAGCGTATGATGATGAAGATGACATCATCACACACTCTTATCAGAAATGATTTCATGTCTTTAAATAATATTTTTGCCTGTGCTTTTCCATTTTTTTTCATTGTCTGCACTTTTTGTAATAAACTAAAAAGGTCAAGAAAACTAAGTATTAAGAAAATAAGAGAATATTTATTAAAAAAAAACGATTAGATCAACACGTCTTACTACTCTGTGGGAACAGTTTTATTCGACTAATAACTGATGTGAAATAAACTATTATTTTATAATTAAAAGAAATTGTAAATGTTTAAAATAGTATTAAGTAAATCGGCCATTAACATGAAGATATCAGAATTTTAAATAAACTTTATTCCTAATGTAGCGAAAAAATATAGTAGACATTGTGTTTGGAAACTTGAACTGTCATTTGCGAATGACATTAACAAAGGGTTACCATTTTTCAAAATTTCAATATGTTTCAAAATAAGGCCAGGTTGTCGTGGGTCAACAATAGTTTTTACTATATATACGCTTAAACTAGCTTTGCCTGCAGTAAATCGATATACTAACTGCACCGTAATAAACCCATTTTGTTTGAAGATGAAAGCTTATATTATACTTATTTATCTAGAGTTTATAAGATTCCTTCTTGTTAAAATGGCCATTGAGTGTATTTGTTCAGGCTTTCAATTTCTATTAATTAAAATATCGGCAGTTTAATTAAAATCCATGATTTAAGATCTAATTGAATTAGTTTCCAAACCTGCAAGTGCCATAATCTAGAAATATTGCAAAAAATAATAAAATTAATTTGTATCTACCTCATAGTCTAGTAATAATATTCGTAGTACTAATGGAAATTCGTTTAATCTAAATAAAAATTTTGTAAAGCTAACTAAGAAGGTTTAAAAAAATAATTTAATTTACTTTTTAGATGTGGTTTTACCACTGTATGTGTAATTAGAATTGATCATTGCGTGTTTACAACATTTTGTATTAAATATAGTTTTAGGCGACAGTGATTTTTACAATATATTTACAATTTTTAATTTAGTTTATTTACAACACATCAAGTAAAGCTATTTAAAAGCAAGAGAAAAAAATTTAATATTCCTAAACTAAATTTGATTATTTACCAATTTTATATTTTTTGTTAGAATTTTTATACATTTTAGTAGTTTTTCATATAATTTTTATGGTAGAAATTTATAAAGAAATGTTGTCACGCTGGTTATACGAGTTGGTTCGCCAAAGATCCGTGATCTGTGAGATGTATTGGACAGATTTTCGGCCTAAAATTTATATTTTGAATTATTAATACCTTTTCTTGCGGTAATATTTTGACGATATTTAAGAAAAAACGTATTAATTGTTTATTACTAAACGTTAATGATAAATATAGACTTAATACATAGCAGATACAGTGTTATTTCTTCAAAGAACTTGGACATATTTGTTTGGTGTCACTGTGTTTGAATATTTTAGTTCGAAACAATTTTGTTAGTGTAATACGAAAATTGTGTCAGATACAAATCTAACTCGTGGAAAATGTAAATTGAAATCAGTCAAATGTATCGTTGACGTGAGGTTTTTGTTCATAAAACTGCATGAAAGTTATTTTCGTTGAATAAATCTTGCAGTTAAAGGAACAGAAGCCATGGAGGAAGACAGTGATGACAAAGATGATACTAAAAGGTTAGTTTTACAATAATTCTATTATTTATAATATTCTTTATATATAAATATAACTTAAGAGTAACATTATACACATACAACAAGTATATAAATATAAGGTTTATACATTCTAATTGAGGTTTTTTTTTTATATACTGTGTTTAAATTTATTCATTACATCCACAATTGGTTACCACATATATAATAGTTATATATGTATATGTTTATATTGTAAAAATAGGTGATCTTTTAGCTCAGAGCATTCTCTATCAGATGTTATTATAATAATAATCAATTTACCAACCTTCTATTTGTTAATAGCTGGAACTAAAATATAAACATATGCATAAGTAACAATGTATTGTAAACAGTAGTTTTTTTATACTTAGTTTATGTATATATTTAAATTTAAATAGATAATATTTATTTACATAAATTATACTTAAAAACAAAACAATTGTGGCAATTTTTGTGGAAGGCCTATGCATTTAAGTGTGCAGTTATCAATCAGCTTACATATTTCACTATTTAAATTACATAACCTACAATTAATAACTGACTTATACTTCTCGCATGTAAAATAAAAATTTATCTCGAACTTCAATCTGGAGAATCTTGGATAAGGAATACAATGCCATGTTTTAGTATAATTATGTTAGTTTTACAGAAAAACCAAATGATTTTTTCTGCTCCGGTGTTGATTTGTTTACTAGATGGCAAAAGTTTGTTGAACAAAAGTGAATATATTGTTTATTAGAAATAAAAACCTATTAAAAATGTAGTCGTGTGAATTTAACTTAAGAAAGCGACATTACTTTCCGGTCCCCTTAATAGTTATCATTTGATATCATCTGGTCATTTCACAAACACACCATCTAGTATACAAATCAATGCCGGAGCGATAACAAATCAATTGGTTTTTTAGTAAAAAATCTTAACAGAAACATTACTTTCCATTCCCTTTAATGTTTTTTAACACACTTACATTAAGTACTATCATTTATATATTTATGTAAAATACTTTGTAGACATAAGTATAATGGGGAACTTCATGCCGAAGGCATTCTCTGCAAGGTAATCTTTAGGCAGTGCAGAGATAAATTAATAAATGCAGGTAAAACAATTAATGTCATAAAATAAAAAAAGTAAAATCAAATTAAAAAGGAAATAATTACATAAAAACACCTTATATAAACATACTAATAGGTAATAATTACTGTAATTATATATAATTATGCTATAGCACATGTAAATATCTATATAATCATAACAATAAAATATAATTATTGGGCTAATTACCTCAGCTTGTCAAGCAATAGTTTTTCAACCATCACTACAAAACAATATCTAATCGTCCTAATATCACAGAGGAGCGTGTTCCAGAGAAGAATAGACTGTATTGCAAAAGAGTATTGTTATTTAGTATTAAGTGTCATAGTGTAACAAATTTAAGAATCATGTGCCATTAATTTATAAATGTTTATAATTATTAGCAACCTTACTACCTTCTTCCTTCAAAATCATCACCACCCACTACAAGGCACAGGCTTACCCCAAAGATATCTATGGCAAGATATACCATAATTGCCACAAATAAAGAATGTTCTATGTGGTATTATGGTACACAGATGTTGCTGCTACCTATCCTCTGGAAACATGATTGTGAGCCATGGCAATCATATATTATTAATGAACAAAGTGTGAATTATATATATGTCCATATCTAGGGAATTGAACCCGAAACCTGTTACATACTAATTAATAATAAACTACATATTAATACATATTGTATTCTATAAACCATATGTTATTTTATGCCATGCCAGGATATCTAGTTACTGGCCTATAAATTTGACAACGACTGGACCACCCAGGAATTTTAAATAACCAGTCTTTAATTTACATATTTTAATATGTTTTATACAGTTAAGGTAATATTTCAAATTGTATTTGTTTAAAAAGGAGAACTCGGAACTTGAGTGAGAAAAAGCGCCGTGACACATTTAATATGCTTGTCAATGAGCTGTGCTCGATGGTCTCTACAAACAACCGGAAAATGGATAAATCAACAGTCCTCAAGTCAACGATATCATTCCTGAAGAATCACAATGGTTTGTAACCTTGTTATAAGTATATATCTGTAACTAAATTGTTTTAAATTAGCCAGCTTCTGATTTGTTACATGAAAATAAGAATAAGTTATTTATCTAGGTTTTGATTTCATATAGCATTCTTTTCTATCGCAATTATCTAACTGTTCCAGCAATGTATAGAAGAGATAATACTCTACAAAACCATATACAGGCAATGTTTGCTATAAATCAAAGGTTTCCAGACATTATTTTCACATAGATCACTGTGGACTAGGACTTATAATACCAAGCTAACATCTGAATATTGGCATTTGAAATTTAAAATATCAGGATACCAGTATTAAAACATTGGTATTATTAATAAACAAATTTAGTACTTATGTTTTTATTATATATGAAATCCAATAAATTTTGTTCTGAAATGAGTATATATTATTTATTTTGTTACATAGAGAGTAGGAGTAGATAGATACAATAAAATATTCAATTTCTATCAACTATTGTAATACCAAAATACCGGTATTTTTTACATGAATACCAGTTTTTAATGATGGAGAAAAATTTCAGAATCCTGGTATTGTAAGCCCAACTGTGGACCAAGTAACATTTGCTTAGCTGATAGGTGAAGTTAAGTCAAAATATTAGTTCATCTCAAAAGCTGGTAAATTTACGTGGACCCACACTTATGAAATGTGAACAATTTATTTTACACCCCAACATAGATGTCATAGGTCTTCATTAGCTCTTGGGGGTGCTACTGCTAGAAATCATACTCTTCTGTTTTTACTGAATATGGTTTAAAATTCTGTTTTTTAGAAATAACAGTCAGATCCAGAGCACATGATGTACAAGATGATTGGAAACCAACATTTCTCTCCAATGAAGAGTTTACATATTTGATGTTGGAGGCTTTGGAAGGTTTCATCATGGTTTTCTCTGCCACTGGTCAAATATACTATGTATCTGAGAGCATCACATCTTTGTTAGGACATAATCCGGTATGTAATCCTTACAACCAGAGATTTGATATATACCTAAAGTTAGTGTTGGAATAATATGGAAAGAGTTTTTATTGATAAAATTGATAATAGAGAGAGTTAGATGGATAACTATATCTCATTTTAGTAGTAACTCGGTAAACAGTTTCTTTTGTTAATTTTTCATGATGTTGACTTCCATAATCAACTAAAAATTAATCTAAGTAAATTTGCATCTGAATATTGATATCTTTATATGAATATCCTAAATTTAAGTCCTGATAAGGATATTGAAGTATTTTTTATTTCTAATATAGTATGTTTTAATTTTGTATTTATTTCTAGAATGATCTTATCAATAAAAGCATTTTTGATTTGGCATTTGAAGAGGACCGCCCGAACCTATACAGCCTTCTGCAGAATCCAAGAACCATTGATCCAACACATCCATTAAACAGAGGTAATTACATTTATTTATAATATTTGTGTACAATACCCGAGGATATATATTGCACTTCGACCTTTGGATAGAGACATTCGACTACTTTCGGCTTCGTAGAGCGCTATCTCTGTCACACGGCTGACAAAACGTCACATAAGTAGTGTGGGACAGAGATAGTGGTCGAAGCCGAAATTATCCGATTGTCTCTTTCCAAAGGTCGATGTGCAATATTTATCGCCGGGTACAGTAAGAAACACAAAATTTAAGCATTTTAATTTCTTACTCTATGCAAATTTTTAAAATATTTATTTCGTGAAAATATATGTACAAAATGTCTGTTAGGTTATGTCCAATTCTTTTAAGTTAAAACGCATAACTTATTTATGTATATATGATTGTTTTTATTTGCCGGCGATTTTATAGAAATTGTGATTAAATATAAAATACTTTGAGAATTAAAAAAATATTTGTAAAAATATATTTAAAAGTAGATATATATCATTGAATGGCTTTGTTTATTAAATATAATTTTGAATAAGAAATATATAATGTATCAGTGTTATTCAACTTGGGGCCTATGGACCACAGGGGGCAATATGAAAGTGGACTCGACAGGGGTTTCGTCTTAATATAAAAATTATATGTTACATAGGGGGGCGTAAAAATTTAGTAAGGTTAAGGTGATGCGTGACATATAGGTTACAAATTATTGCTATATGTGCTATATCAATGTATGTTTTAGTAAAAACAGTGCTCGAAAATGTGGAATATAAAAATAGTTGTTTGTGTTGAAATATATTAGAAATGTAATACAGATTAGCCAATGCGATTTTATCGATTATTTAGCAAAAATATAGATAATATATACCACATTGAAGTGCAAACTGACATTGCGATTATTTGAATTCTCTTTAAATAAGCACGGCGAATTTTTTTTTTGTTAATTTTGTTTTGTACAGTCTAACGTTTTGCATTTAGTTAAGCTATGTGTGTTTTTTTTATGTGTTATGTTCGCATTGTTTATTAGAATTTATTTATGTATATTTTGCGAGTTTTTTTTTATTTTTTTATAACCTATTCCTTTGTGTTGCAAATATAAATGTGGTATTGAACTGCGGCACGCCACGTGGATTTAATGCTTCAGAAATAATTCAGAATATGGGAACGTAAGACGTTAGTTGTTTAGAATTGCAAATGTACGCTTTGTTGAGGCGATGTGATCTCATTTTATTTATGAATCTCTTATATCGACCACTAGCAGGTAGGTGTAAGCTTCCAACTACGACTGATGCAGCGTCAGACCATGGGCGGTTCTAGGCGCCCTCTAGACCTGGACCCTCCCCCCCCCCCGCCGCGTCTATAACTATTAACTTTGTCGTCGTAACAAGAAAGTTTTGTTCGTATTCCAACAAGCTATTTTATAAGTATGTATAGCTTACAATATCGTATTAATTACGGCGTTTATTCTTATGACGGCAGAATAACACTCATTGTTTTTATGCCTGTAGCACATCTCTGTTGCGAAACTAAGCGAGAATGATGGTCCAAGACGATGCTCTTAGCTGAGACGGCGTCGTCTGTGTGCATTGCACACCCTGCACTATAGGTTGAGCCGCCCGTGCATAAGACCGGTGATAATGTTGATAATATAAATTTTTCTCTATTGTGTATTTTAAAGTTTCAAAAAGGTAGTAAATGCAAGAGTGCGTTACGCAATAAACGCATATGTACATCTCGGCCAGACAGTGTAGTGGCTGTGATCGATACAGCCGTGAGCCCGGGCCGACGCGTCACGTGTACGGGCATGTTCACGTGATTAATCACGTTTTCCAAACTCCGTATCGAGCGGGGCCACCTTTGTCCGGGGGTCGGGCTTACATTTGCGAAATATGTTTATGAATAATTCCGGAAGTTTTGATTGCATTTGTTTATAAATAATTTTCTTACGGTAAACTATTTAGTAAATTGAACATTTTATTCTTAATTCGCTACTATGATTTACTCAAATCGATTTGTCGAAATATAAATCGATTTTTTTAGGCGATTTAAAATATGTAACAATTAAAAATTAAAATTTTTATTTATAAAGAAAATAGCTTTTTTTAAACGTTCATAATATTGATTATTATTTTAAAATAGTGTGAGCTATGAGATCGAATGAGAAATGAGATTCGTTGATGATCGATCAGGGGAGCGGCAAGTTGAACTGTCAATGGAATTAGGGTTAGGACAATGGACTGACATGGAAACCGTACACCCCTTATAAAACTTTTATACGTATAATCAAACACCATGTAGCATTTTTAAAATTATTATTTAACGCATATAATTAAATATTAAATTGTTAAAGTAATTAAAATGGTAGATTTTAGACAGAGTAGTATATATATACATATAAATTTATAATAATTTAATAACAGATTTTTGTATATTAATTTATTATATATATTCAGTGGGTTACTTCCGCCTGATATATATTTTAAATTATAATACCCGGTGATAAATATTGCACATCGACTTTGGAAAGCGACAATCGGCTAATTTCGGCTTCGTAGAGAGTTATCTCTGTTGCACGAAATAAGACTGACAAAACGTCACATAGATAGTGTGAGACAGCGAGAAATTAGCCGATTGTCTCTTTCCAAAGGTCGATGTGCAATATTTATCGCCGGATATTGTAAGTTGCTATTTCTTTTTATTTATCAGTAAATTATTTACTACACTTAATCGAAATTTACTTCAAAATGAAGATGGATTTGGTAGCAATAGTTTTCTTGCAAGTTTGGTTCAGTATTGGTTATGTTTCCTCACAATGCAACTCTATCAAGCGAAATTAAACGTTGCAATTATTTTACGCAATTATTTAAGAATGTACTTTTAACACATTGTTGACCGGTCACTAGTTAGATTTTAAGGTCCAACATTTCTGACCCGCCGCGAGTAAACTCGTGATAGTTTTTTTGCATCACGTCAGTATAATACAAGCATAGTATAATACAAGTATTGTATAATACAAGTATAGTATAACACAAGTATAGTATAATACAAGTATAGTATAATACAAGTATTATATAATACAAGTATTGTATAATACAAGTATAGTATAACACAAGTATAGTATAATACAAGTATTGTATAATACAAGTATAGTATAACACAAGTATAGTATAATACAAGTATAGTATAATACAAGTATTATATAATACAAGTATTATATAATACAAGTATTGTATAATACAAGTATTGTATAATACGAGTATAGTATAATACAAGCTGTTTATCTAGCTTATAAAAGTCGTGAAATTTTTTTGTTTTATGAATTATTTAATAAATAAATAAACGGTGATGGAACGTAATGAAGAATCTTTTAATGTACACCTATCCCCCGATTTACACGGTAGAAACGTTCCTGAGAAAAACGTGTAAATCGAAAATTAAAAATTTTCAAGTCAAAACCGTGTAAATCGAAAAACTCGCAGAAATGCATGATTTTGCTATTTTACAGTTGTTATTTTTTTTTTCAATAATTTTAGGTGTACACAGAAATCAAAATAAAATGCATTGACATGTTAAAATATTTAGTATATTACGGAAAAACTGTTTTTTTTTTTAATTATATTTAAGTACAATATACATTAAACAGAAGAACAAAAAAGAAATTAGTCTCATTCTTTTTTTCGGATTCGAAGGTTCGAATCACTTTCATCACTCGAAATTATTTGTGCCGATTCAATGTTTGAAGTAGAAATATTTACATTATGAGAGATGGTAATAAAGTCGATTATTAAAACAAAAAAATTTTTTTTTTGGAAAACCGTGTAAAACGAGTACCGTGTAAATCGGGGGATAGGTGTATTACACGGATGCTTTATCTGATTGTCTTAGTGTTTATGAATCGAATTGTGGTAGCTGTGACAATGGTACTGCATCAGATGAGAGTGGCTCCAATATCAATATAGAAATATTATAGCATCAGATGGTAATGGCGATTTGAAAAAAGAGTGCATCGAACATATATGTTATACCAAACTTAAATAACTTAAATATTCCTGGTGCAACTGTTGAACTTGACGCACCGACTGACATTATGGTGATGGCTTTTGTGGTGGTGTTTTTGATATATTCGTTACGCAGACAAACGTTACCAATTTCAAATGAAAGAGTTACATAAAATTTAAGCATAAACGGTACCTCCCCAGTCAAAAATGTGTAAGAGTGAAATTTGGTACCTAAAGGATTGCATTTAAATGGTCTGAAGCGAAATGGTGTAACTCGCGTCTAGTATATTTTCAAAATTTATTTATTTTTTATAAAGTCTTTCTTATAATAAGTAAATAACTTATGCCGAATGCTTTCTCTACCAGTTAATTGTAACAGTGCAGAGATAAATAAATAAATAAAATTGAGTAAAATAACATATATATTTAAATATGTACATATACTAACATAAATATAATAAATGATAGAATTCAATTATGGTGATGATTCCGTCAGCTTTTTTTAGGTTTGAATGCACGAAGATTCTTGATCATCCCAATATGGAGGGGGAGCGTGTTCCAGAGTAGAATAGATTGAAGGAGGGAGTAAATGTCGGTACTATGGAGGGATATCTAAGTAGACGATTGCTAGAGGAACTTATTGCCCCTCCTTAACACTCAAATTGCCCACTGTGGGGCGTGGACCTCACGCTGGGAAACATAACGGAGATAGATTATCTAGTAGATTATTTTAGGTGTAATTTAATTAAAATAACCGAACCAAAAATATATTCAGTTGCCCCCTGCGGTATGAATTGAATATCGCTCTTATTACACTAGTGAATTAGGTTTAAAATCGATTTCTTTCAATACATTTACGACTAAAAATGCGTTTATTTTAGACCAGAGATCCCCAAACTTTTTTGTGTCGTAGACCCCTTGCCATTTTTTTTTCGTGTTGGGTAGACCCCCTACTTACCTGATATTGATTTCCTGTAAATTTCTAACTGTAATGTAGTTTAGTGTTAAAAACTTAAAGTATAAAAGATATTTCAATGACAACATCATATATGGGATATATATGAGATGTGTTCACTGATGCCTAGAAAAGTACAAACAATTAATGTATATAGTATCATTTATTTTTATTGAGGTTGAATTTGTTTAAGAACTTTATTAAAATATGTTTTGTTTTGTGTTTATTTCTTGCGAAGTTGAGTATATTCAAAGGTAAAATAGATTAAAAAATAAATTAATATTAAAAAGATCAAATGTTGAATGAAAGAATTTTATCTTTATCTGTATTTTGTTTTTGGCACCACTTTTTGGGGACATTTCTTTACCTCTCATCGTGTTTGGAACGCAGACATAAAGGAACCGGAAAGTAATGTCGTTTATGACGACATATTTTACAGAAAAACCGCAGATTTGTTGCCGCTCCGGCGTTGATTTTGTATACTAGATGGCAAAAGGTTGTTGATATCGTAGGTGATTATATTGTTGAATATAAATAAAAACTTGTTAAAAATGTAGTCGTGTGAATTACTTTCCGGTCCCTCTAATAGTTTAAAAAATCTAATTTACTTCACATATCTTCTTTTATGCTTCACCTTCCTTTATCTATATTCTCAGGTTACAGTTTTTTACATTATAACAGTTATTGAATCTTATATATTTTGTTATGTTGATTGTATTTTAATATTTACATTCATACTTTAAAATGTTTTGCACCATATACAGTTACTTTTGCTTACAATTCATTTTGTTTTTCGAGCAGTGTTTCTTAATGCTGGTCCCATGCCCTACGATGGGCAATTCGAAGATGGACTTTACACGAGTTTAACTGTCGCGCGGGGTGATTTAATTGTAGTGTTAGATCTTGTGTCAAAATTACGTATAGGGCTTTGTATAAAAAAGGTTAGGAAACTCTGTTCTAGAGTTTTCTTATCTTCCTATTTCCTCGAAGGCTTTACTGACAATGTTCCCTACTTTAACTCTATCTTATTTTAGTTATAAGTTTTGTTACTGTTTATTGTATACTGAATAATTTTGTTCATAAATGTTATTTGTGCATTTGATTGTATGCGTGCGATTTGAGCTAATATTCCAGGTCAAATATCAAATAGAGTCATATAGTATAGCATTTTTAGTTTAATACTGAATTGCATAATGATTGCAATGATTTCTAATTATTATGTAATTATTTTTGTTTATTTATGTTGAATTTATTGTTATATATTATTAATTTTATATAGTCTAAACGTGAAGCGTTCATATCTCTACGTGTTGTTGGCCACTACGAATTTGAGTTTGAGATTTGAATTCAAACGTTAGATACTATCACCCGCTTAATGCGTATATATTAGCAGAACTGGAAAGTAATGCCGTTTCTGTCGACATATTTAACAGAAAAACCGATTGATTTGTTACCGCTCCGGCATTGATTTGTATACTAAATGGCAAAAGGTTGTTAACGAAGGTGAATATATTGTTGAATATAAATAAAAACTTGTTAAAAATGTAGTCGTGTGAGTTTAACTTGAGAAAGCGACATTATTTTCCGGTCCCTTTAATATATCTCTTTTATTATTTTACTTTAGCGAATGTATTAAATTCGTTTTTAATTGGTGGGTAATTATTTATATGTAAATAAAAATAACAAAACTGGAAGACGTAGAATGTAGACTTTTAAGCTCAATTGTAAATAAATGTGGGAGCCTATATACAGTAGTGGACGATCCATGGAATGATATAATTGAAAACCAGCGTTTGTTGAACTCTGTTCCGCGAGGGGTCCGAGTTCTAGTGGTAAATCCAGTCTGGTCAAGCTGATCTAAGTTGGTGTTATGTTCAATAAAATCAAGACTGACCAATCCGACCTCTGTTCCGCTGTAGTCCTGGATTCCGTTGAGGTTACTTACGGGTTCTTAAATAATAAAATAAAATGATATAAAAATAAAAAAAATAAAAGAGGTCTTAAATCTATATTATGTGAACTATTCTTCAACCCTCCTTGCAGGAGGAATTTTTTAAAATTCTAATTCAGGTCTATTCTATGAAAGGAGTATTTCAACCAAATTTCAATTTGGTATATATATATATATATATTTATATGTGTGTGTGTGTATGTATGTACGTATATATATTGGACAACAAAGTTGAAGATCAATGTGTTTGATGGTTCACCAATATTTTAGTTCCTATTTAGTTTGTTTTACTAGTTATTATATATATATATATATATATACATACATGTATATATGTATGTATGTATATCAGGGAAATAAGGCAAATGTAATGCCTTTTATTCTTGAATATCTGCGTATGCGTTTTGTCGAACGCTAACCGCTGTCTTATAATTCAACATTTTGATACAAGAATACATATATAAATTTAAATTTAATTTATATTTTAATGTAATAATTATGATTTCTATTTTACTACTGTCTGATTTAAAACTTACTTTATTTAGGCCTTATAAACTAAATTACTTTAACTTAGTTTGTAAGTTATGAAGTAACTCAGGGCTTCGTGTGGATCAAATTATTCTATTTTGTTGTAGACAACGAGATAAGCTTCCGCTGTCATCTGCGCAGAAGTACATTGGACTTTAGAGATGATACAACGTATGAGTTGATACAGTTCAACGGACATTTTCGTGAGTACATACTTGTGTTTTTTTTTCGTAATATAAGAACTAAAATGCCACATATGTATGTTGTGTACATATAATATTTATTATTTTATAAGCAAAAGCTTCGTGCAAGTTCAATCAAACATATTTAAAAGAGTAGAAAAAGAAAACTCATATCCAAGCTCCTTACTATTGAAGAATTTTTTTTCACGTTTTTCCATTTTAATCAATAACAATTATCTCTTGTGTAGGTCTAAAAAAATGTCAAAAGAGACCAATTTAATATATGATTTGATATTGAAGCCACAGTACGTAAAAATATATTAAATAGGGGAGTGGGAGTGAGGGGGGGTGGAGGGGAGGTACGAAAGAATTATAGAAAAGTTAATGCATGGAATAAAAAAATAATTCCGTTGAAATATTACTTCTAGTTTTATTTGATGAACTATTTAAATATATGAGTTTTCTGAGATATAGCGCAAGAATTTATTGTAAAAGCGTACTAAAAAAATATTGTATGTGTCTACCCAGGTACAAACATGGAACATATTGATGCCGACGAAATGTCCGGATACAATCAGGATCACGAATCCAGGTTAGTCAGTTTTTTTTTTAATTGTATTTCGTGCTTGAAGAGAGGTATCTCTCATAATTTCTTTTATCACCTCCTTGTCCTATTACATGGTAGTATGTTATTTAATATCACAGTATATATTTTTAACAAGTATACCAAGAGGATAAATCATACAGTTTTATACTTATTAAACGGTTTTATTTAGTTCGACCCGTACGGAATTTATTTGGGTCAAAATTAGAAATTGAAATTTAAGCACCTTCCCATCGTTCGATTGATCTGAAATTTGGTACACACATTTAATTTAGATGACAATACAATATAATAAAATCAATAATATTATAAATCTAAGATGGCCGCCGATACAAAATGGCGGATTATATATTTTTTCTTCACCCCCTCAATATGGGTATCAAATGAAAGGGCTACGCTAGTGAAACACGATGATTATGTCAAAATTTAAAATTCAAGATGGACGCCGTTCCAATATGGCGGACTAGGTACATATTTTTCCTTTTTTAGGCTTTATCTCTATCGAATAGTAACGTAATATAGACATACATACACACCGGAATGTAATGTGGTTTCTGTCGACATATTTTACAAAGAAATGATTTGTTATCGCTTCGGCATTGAATTTGTATAGATGGCAAAAGGTTGTTGATAACGAATGTGAATATATTGTTGATTAGAAATAAAAACTTGTTGAAAATGTAGTCGTGTGAATTTAACTTGAGAAAGCGACATTACATTCCGTTCCTCCTAATATATTGATAAGCATTAGTTTGAAAGCCCTCCTCAACCTCTCTTGGGGGTGGAGTTCCTGAAAACTGTTTTAACTGAACTTTAATCATCGCGAAAGTAATCATTATCATATTATTCGATAGGCTGTCACTACAAGGTATATGCCTTACTCAAAGGTCGTCAGGATGTCAAGGCAGGTCAGTCATGCGCTGTCTACATCATCAGCGACTTCTTGCAACCTTCACTATGTTGGTTCATTTAGCACAGAGTTCCCCAAACTTTTTTGTGTCGTAGACCCCTTGCTATGTTTTTCCGTGTTGGCTAGACCCCCTACTTACCTGATATTGATTTCCTGTAAATTTCTAACTGTAGTGAAGGTTAGTGTTAAAAACTTAAAGTACACATGTTAATTTATGCGTTTATTAATTGAATCTAAATTAAAACTAATCAAAATAAAATTTTGTATCTGTTATGTAAAATATACGTTTTGATATTATAAGATTGTATGATGTAAGTAAATAGGTACTATCAGTTTATGTGTTGAGATCCACTATCGTGGACCCCCATTTTCATTTCATGGACCCCCAAATTTTTTTTCGCTGATATAGACCCCTTGCAGGTTGTCATAGACCCCTAGGGGTCGATATAGACCACTTTGGGAATCATTGATGTAGCATATGAAAAGAAAAAAAGAAAAATAATTTAAGTGCCAAGATTTATGCATCCAGAGATGTCTTGATGTGATTCAACAGGTGAAAAACTCTTATAAATATATGTCGGAACTCTATAGTTTCGTCTGGCGTTGATAGATGGCGCTAGTTGTTCGTAAGAGAGACGCCGCGCGGTAGAATCGACAACGAAACGACATACAGACATTATTTATATATATATTAAAATTATGGAGATGTTTGTTGATGAATTACGTAAATAGTCCAAAGAGCATCAGACAATTGAGTTTTTTTTTATAGCTGCCTTCATAGGCTTTTGTTTTTGGCCTGTACAAATGCTAAAGATTAGAAATAAAAATATTAAAACTCATTTCAAAATGATCAATTCATTTATTGATTTATTCACAAGGAGTGAGAGATAGGCCTCATCATATATATAAGGCGTGGGTATGGTGCGCAGAGGAGATAGGCTTTTGTTATTGGCCTGTTCAAATGCTAAAGATTAGAAATAAAAATATTAAAACTCATTTCAAAATGATCAATTCATTTATTGATTTATTCACAAGGAGTGAGAGATAGGCCTCATCATATATATAAGGCGTGGGTATGGTGCGCAGAGGAGATAGGCTTTTGTTATTGGCCTGTTCAAATGCTAAAGATTAGAAATAAAAATATTAAAACTCATTTCAAAATGATCAATTCATTTATTGATTTATTCACAAGGAGTGAGAGATAGGCCTCATCATATATATAAGGCGTGGGTATGGTGCGCAGAGGAGATAGGCTTTTGTTATTGGCCTGTTCAAATGCTAAAGATTAGAAATAAAAATATTAAAACTCATTTCAAAATGATCAATTCATTTATTGATTTATTCACAAGGAGTGAGAGATAGGCCTCATCATATATATAAGGCGTGGGTATGGTGCGCAGAGGAGATAGGCTTTTGTTATTGGCCTGTTCAAATGCTAAAGATTAGAAATAAAAATATTAAAACTCATTTCAAAATGATCAATTCATTTATTGATTTATTCACAAGGAGTGAGAGATAGGCCTCATCATATATATAAGGCGTGGGTATGGTGCGCAGAGGAGATAGGCTTTTGTTATTGGCCTGTTCAAATGCTAAAGATTAGAAATAAAAATATTAAAACTCATTTCAAAATGATCAATTCATTTATTGATTTATTCACAAGGAGTGAGAGATAGGCCTCATCATATATATAAGGCGTGGGTATGGTGCGCAGAGGAGATAGGCTTTTGTTATTGGCCTGTTCAAATGCTAAAGATTAGAAATAAAAATATTAAAACTCATTTCAAAATGATCAATTCATTTATTGATTTATTCACAAGGAGTGAGAGATAGGTCTCATCATATATATAAGGCGTGGGTATGGTGCTCAGAGGATGCTGCTGTTCATTGTTTTAAATTATTTTGGACAATGGCAACCTTATGCAATTAATGTGCAAAGCCTAGCAAAACAGTGTTAGGGATACAATTTAAATTTTGTGTGAAAATTTTCCACTAGTTACGACAGTACTAGAAAAATACATGTTATGTTTGAAACAAAGGACTTGTTGATCACGTTGCGAAACGTAACGTTGTTTTGAATGTCTGCAATATTTTGTTTAGTCTTTTGCGTGCTTAATTAGAAACTTTCGAAGTTTTACCGGCGTTCCGTAAACTTTGTTTACAGTATTATCGTGTTTTTATTGCGACGCGAATGTTTATTTACAAATTGAAACGTTGCGAAAGTTTTGTTCGACCATAACTTACGGCAATGTGCACGCTGTTATTGTTTTAACTTTACGTGGGTTTCGTAAACTTTGTTATTATTTTATATACTTGCTTAGAAGTGGATGTATATACAAAATGTATATACCTTCACTGAGATGATCTGGTCTTTTCTTGCTTATAACTATACTAAAACTAGACTTTGGTCATATGATTATTTACGCCGTGATATATATATATTAAACGGTTTTATTTTGTTCGACCCGTACAGAATTTGTTTATTTAGGTCAAAATTAGAAATTGAAATTTAAGCACCTTCCTGTGTTCAGATTGATCTGAAATTTGGTACACACATTTAATTTAGATGACAATACAATATAATAAAATCAATAACATTATAAATCTAAGATGGCCACCGATACAAAATGGCGGATTACGTATTTTTCCTTAACCCCCTCAATATGGGTATCAAATGAAAGGGCTACACTAGTAAAACACGATGATTATGTCAAAATTTAAAATTCAAGATGGACGCCGTTCCAATATGGCGGACTAGGTACATATTTTTGCACAACCACCACAATATGGGTATCAAAAAACCGTTTAACTTAAAAGTTTTTTAAATGTATTTTATTATACTTATAATCTTTCTAATTTTTTTAAGCCTCCGCTATTGGGACCTCTTCTTCCACCCCTATTTTGTTGGGAACAGAGTTTTTTTTATTTCTTAACCATTTTTTCACATGAATATTTTATTTTCGTCCTCGTCTTCCATAGTTCACAATATCTTTTTTTCTTCCTTCTATCATTTCATAATTCCATCTTCCTTTCTCAATCATTCCATTCCTTTCATCCATCCTCAAAAACTTCAGTTGTATTTTCTATTGCAGTATCACAGCTTTATTTAGTTTATTTATTTTTCTCATGTACATCATTTTACATCTTTTATTTTAATTTCAATAAATCTGTCTTAATAAGATTATATATATAATAAGACTTACAATATTTTATGTTTAAAAATCTTTCTAATTATCAATACATTTACTTTTTCGCATTATCATTTCACACTCAAAATTTATTAGATAACTATGTAGCTGTTAGTTTGTCCTTTCCATATATTCGTATTCTTTTCCTCCTCACGCCTGAAAACACTGAGTGAACAAGTTGTGCTGTGAAGTGGCAACACTCACGCTTTAACAAAACCTTCTTCCGCCCATCATTATTGGTTCAACCTTGTCACTAACTGAATCCACGCCGCGTGTGATTTTACTGTTCAACAGACAATTAAAATTACAACGAGGATCAAGATCCGCGCCGCTGTCAAGTCTCTGAGGGCCAGAATTAATATTCATATGACGAGTTCCTCGGCCCTTGGATTCCTATCTTACTATTCTCATTTTCCTGTTGTAACTGACAATGCATTTCATACCGCGTAATTTGCACAACCGCATACATAAACCGCATATAGTTCTCCTATACCGCGAAAAATATTTTTAATCCGCAATTGTGCAATGATATTATAAAATAAACACATTTTTGCTAATTTGCTTATCACGTTTGTAATTGTTGCGTACATTTCACTTTGTTATTCCATTAGACCGGAATTGCAAAACTTTGTTTGTAGTATACAATAACAGAATGTTTCGTAAAATAAAATCAACATATGAACAGAGAAACGTTTTTAAGAAATTATAAGGCTTCCCAATAGTAGATCGGTTGTTATTTTTGTATAAATTTCATGGTTAGAAATTGTTTTTGATTTTTCACAAACATACGTGCTTAGGAAAATTTTTAACACTTACCAAGATATATAAAAATTTTCGATTGTTTGATGAGAATTTTTTTAAAACTTAAAAGTAACAAGTCACAAAGAATATCTTTGGTTTAATACGTATTTCCGTTTTATAATAATTAATTTTATAACAATATATTGATGGGAGAAAGTCGATATAATTATCTCAATTTTAAAAATGCTTGAGCAGCCGCATGTACATTGTTTAAAGGGTCGCAAAGTCACGCGGATCCTTGTTTGCATATTTGTATTTTACGACATTTGAAGTGCATTTTTGTATCTAATAGATTCAGGTGTTACTTTGCGGAAGTCCATCTTAAGTAAGAAAGGGACTAATATATAGCTACTTCCGCTATGCAGCAGTAGTCGTGCAATGCGTGCGGAAAACAATGCGAAACACAACTACCACCGTTAATTCACTCAACACGTGTTGCACCCCTCCACGGAGCATCCTCAGGAGATGTTACACCAACCAGTGCCAAACACAGTGCATTTTTGTAGTTTAATGATTTATTATTAGAACGAGGAAGAATATATAAGTAAAACTAGACCCTTGCTTTGTACCCTTGGTGGTTTCTCACATCATTATTTAGCTATAGGATGCCCACTGCTGTATGTAGAACTTCGACATAGATTTCCAACAGAGCAAAGCACAATACTGCAGGTGAATGCCCAAGAGTATTATAAGATATGATTTCAAGGAAATTTTGCAGAAATATAAAAATGATTTGCCGAGTTCGATTAATTGCCCTTTAACATTTTAATTTTAATAAATATAGCAATAGCTATTTTAGCAGGTGTTCGATATTGTATCCGAACGTAACACTTTTTATTATTGTACTTGAGTGCGTGTATCGGAACGCACGGCGTCTTTCACCGGCTTCTAACAAAAGACGATCTTTTTGCATCTAAAATCTAAATAATTAAATAAAAAAAATCTAAATAATTAACTAAATGTGCTTGTTTTATATCGATACCCAACAGCAGGATTTAATTGAATGAACGTTATAAAGTTTAAATATTTTATTTATTGTTTATAGATTGCTTTTCGTTTGCACCGGCCGATTGCATACACCGCAGTTGATTCGCGATGTGTCGCTGGTGGATTCAAACCGAAGCGAGTTCACCTCGCGTCACAGTCTGGAGTGGAAGTTCCTGTTCCTGGACCACCGCGCGCCGCCCATCATCGGTTACCTGCCATTCGAGGTGTTGGGGACGTCCGGTTACGATTATTATCACTTCGATGATCTTGAAAAAGTTGTTACTTGTCATGAGGAACGTGAGTATTTTTGTATTATTCCAGTTCTAGATCTATAAAGGGCTTCAGGGTAGACAAAGGAGTAATGGAGAGTGGTATGATCGGAGTTTCGCTGAAATGGGTGACCTGCTGAAGAATCAAGATCATCGACGTAGGTCGAAGAATTGCTCGTCTCGTCGTGGCGACCACCAGCCGATAGACACAGCAAGGATAGGCCTAGGTTAGGTTAGGTTAGGTTAGGTTTTTTTTTTTTTTTTTTTTTATTGTGACCCCCGCTATTGGGGGCCTCTCGTTCCCCTATCTTAGGTGGGACAGGGACTTATTTTTCAATTTATTTTTTCACTGTTATTTTTATTTTCATACTCTTCTGTCGTTTATCACATACTCTTTCGGTCTTGTCTGTCTTTCGTGCTACATTTCTACTTTCTTTCTCGTTCGCTCTATTCGTCTGACATTCTTCCCTTTTTTTCTTTTGACATTTAATTTGTAATTTTGATTAACATTTTCTTATCATTGTAACTTATACTATAATTATCACATATTTGTTCTCTTAGCCTTTTATTTTGTTTTATCTTTTTTATAAATTGTTTGTTTTGTTTCTTTCAATCGCTTTTTTGGCGATTTCTCTGCATAGGGATATAAATGTCGTTTTGTTTTCGCCACCAATCAGGGAGGGTATTGTCTCCTCCTTGATTTGAACCCCAGACCGGCACTCGAAGCCGCGGTTAGGTTAGGTTAGGCGTTAGACGACATAGGTAGCGGGAAGTCGATGAATGCAGGCAGCGCAGGACCTGTCTAAGGTGGAGGGGGAGGCCTATACCTTGCAATGGGCGTCTACCAAGCTGCAGAACAATGAAAAACCTTTTTAATACACTTTGTGATGTTATGGGTCTCAAAGGTTATTGCAGCGTTTAAGAAATGTTTCTGGTAGTTGTGGTTTTATGCATCTCACCAAGGTTGATGACAACGTATTGACGCTGGGTGGAAGTGGTCAAGGTTCTGGAAGACTGGACTGGAGATGGCTGGATGCAGCACTATACTGGTCATCAATGTCGAACATTTTTTTTACACCCCCGCTATTGGGGGCCTCTCGTACCCCTATTTATGGTGGGACAGGGACTTTATTTGCAATTTAATTTTTCACATGATTTTTTATTTTCTCTCTCTTCTTTCATATTTTACTTTCTCTTTCGGTCTATTATCTATCTTTCATGCTACATTTCTACTTTCTTACCCTTTTGCTCTGTTCATCTATCATTCTTTCCTATTTTCTTATTACATTTTTCCATTTTCCATTTTTACTTATTTTCTATAATACATTATATATCACATTTGAGTTTTATTTTATCACATTTTATCACATTTCTTATTGTATTATTGGATTTTTTTTTGTATAACGTTTTTAACTATTTTCTTGCAACAAGCGAGGAATTCTTTCCTAGTTTCTTTTTCGCCTATCAGGGAGGCTATTGTCTCCTCCCTGATTTCAACGCCAGACCGGCACTCGAAGCCGTGCCGGAGTCCCCCGAACACGGGACACCGCGCCACAAGGTGGATCACGGTCTGGTCCACGCCCGATTCACTGAAGCACGAGAGGTCCTCCTTGAGTTTGAACCTGTGGAGGTACTCAGAGAACCCCCCGTGCCCCGTGAAGAGCTGGGCCGAGACCGCGTCCACCTCGATACTGCGGAGCACGTGGTAGGCTGAAATGGCGTCCGGGAAAAATGTCCTCGTTACTGAAGCCGTCGTTCCTTCCATATACCTCCTGTTCCATTCGTCGAGCGACTCCAATCTCAGTTGTCGCTTGACGAATGAAATGGGGCAGCTCTCATATTCAGTATGTCGAACATTAAGGGAGACCTAGTCTATTGTCCGACATTATTACGATGCGGACAGTGGCTATCGAAGGATACCCGGGTATTGAGAATTTGTCGTACCATAATACAGTACTGCAATCGCCAAATCACCCGCCAAGTATGGCGATGATGGTAGTATAGATATAGAAGCGCGATTATTAGAAATAAAGCTTCGAAGGTTCACACTGACTTGAGTAGAGTTTGATGATGAATTATTTTTCAGTGATGCAGAAAGGGGAGCTGACTTCATGCTACTACAGATTCCTGACGAAGGGTCAGCAATGGATATGGCTACAGACGCGATTCTATATATCTTATCATCAGTGGAATTCAAAGCCGGAATTTGTCGTGTGCACGCATCGTGTTGTGAGGTGAGTGGGTGGATAAGTGGGTGAAGTGTTATAAAATAAAATTTTTGTTTAACATGAGCAGAAAGTATTCTGGTTAAGTTTATTATGAGTTATATATATATTATATATTATATATATATATATATATAATATATATATATATATATATATATATATATATATATATATATATATACAGGTTAACATTTTTTCAAGACAGCTCTCACACCCCTTGTAGGTGGAAATTTTATAGAATCCTTTCTTAGCTGAATTATATTCGACGAAAGGAATATTCCTATCTAAATTATAAAACTATAACCTTCACGGTTCCAGAGATATCTTGATGAGTAAATATGTAGGCGAAAATTTCTTCTACAATACTATTGATTCTTAAAAATACATCGTCATATATATATTTACAGATACAATATATACATACATATATATATATATATACATATATATACTAGCTGATCCCGCAAACGTTGTTTTGCAAAAAAAATATTTTTAATTTTCAATTTAAAAATAAGGGTTGATCGTAGAGGGGTGAAAATTTAGGGTTGTATGTATTTTTGTATGTTGTATCATAAAAAAATAAAAACAAAAAATTTCGTCAAAAAAAAAATTAAGGGTGAACAACCCTTATCACTTAGGGGTATGAAAAATAGATAGTAGCCGATTCTCAGACCTACTGAATACGCATATTAAATTTGGTAAAAATCGGTCAAGCCGTTTCAGAGGAGTTCAAGTTCGAACACCGTGACACGAGAATTTTATATATTAGATGTTTTTTTTTCGAAGAGGTTTAAAAATACGTTTACGTATCATAGGGCCTGATGGTGGTGCCTCGTATGTCGGATTCGATCTAGGCGTCAATACCGACTGAAAACAATCGTCTTCCTTCGGTATCCCTGGTCCCCACGGCAAGGCCGCTAGGCATTACTTCGCGGGGGGGGATTTAGCCGCAGCTTCCTCTGATAAACTGGCTGTTCAGGCCAGCTTCCTCCGCCTCTGCTCTATTTTTCGCAAGTCCTTTAGCACGGTCGAACAGTACAATATTTATATATATATGTGGGTATGTGTGTGCGTGTGTATATATATTGTATTTAAGACATAATACTGGGGAGTACCGACCTGCGGTGTAAAATCAGACCAGGCCTTTTACCTCCTACCTTAATATAGAAATATACTTCTCTTCTGTTGTCGAGTTCTCTGTTTTCTTTTACATTCATCGTAAGAAACGGTACACTGGCGCCCAAGGTGGGGCCAGTATTAACAGCTAGATTTTTAATAAGGTAATATGTTATTAAATTCGACACGTCAGAAATAATGAAAATGATAGATTTAAAATATATCGAAGCAAAAAAAATATTAAATTGGAAGAAAATACGTATAGACAATGCCGTTATGATAATTGTAGTACATTATATGTAGTATATATATATATATAATATAGTACTTGTACTAAAGCGACTAACTCCATACCATTAACATCATTACATCTATAACATATAAAGTAATAAACTACATCAAATCTAAATGAAGTTATCATATGTTATTATAAATATAATATATGTTTTTATTTTTCTGTATAATTATATGTTTATATATAATTAAAAAAGTACTAAATTTATGAAATGTTGTAATACAATATTCGAACTTTAACAAGTTTTAAAAGATCCCTTCCGAAGAGAACATGTCACTTTGTAAAATACATAATTTTTAAAATTAAAAAATATTAATTCTTCACTTAAATGATAGGTATATAAATCATTAGATATACGAAACGTCATGTGTAAATTTTCATAATGAAAATACAAAGTTTGATCTTTATAAACATTTTCCTATTTGAATTTATTATTTTAATTAAGTGAAATTTCTTTTTTTATAAAGATATTATTTACAGTTCTAAATTCAAATTTGGAGAATTAAGATAAAAAACCACCCGCACTAGTATCGTGTTCTCTTTCTTACGTTGGGAAACGTTCCTTTAGATCAACAATCGTTTCCTTATAAAAGCGCCCAAAATCAAATAAACATGAGACTAAATTTAGAAAACTATTGCGTTACATTTAACCACCGTACCGCTTCTCAGGGGTTGGTCCGCGTGACGGAAGGGTGGAGGGGGGGTGTATCGGTTGCTCCATTTCGTCAGTTTTTCGTCAACGTTCGTCTGCGACGATTGTGCAATTTTTTCTCTGCCCTCAATTCGCTTTTAACTAAGGCGTAGTAAGCTTGAAAAATAATATTTGTTGTAATATACAATGTCTAGTTACACGGATGTGGCCAAGAGTACAAAACACGAGAACGCCGAACCTGAACCGATCGTGGAGTCGGAGACCAACACGGTGGACATGAAGGAGACGCCATCCGAGGACACGATGCGCACAATTTCGCCCACATACATGTCCGAAGGCGGGGATACGTATGCTACTTCTTATCATCCCCTATCTCAGGTAAATGTGATACAAGTTACAATAAGATTTCAATTTTACTTCTTTTTTTGTTGCTGCCCAAGTGGCATTTTGAAGCACCATGTTAAGTGCCAATTCTAGGATCTGTTCTAAAGGATTTAATGGAATCAGGCGTTACTTCGCGGAAGTCCATCCTAAGTAAGAAAAGGACCAATATTTAGCCACTTCCGCACATGCAGTGGTAGTCGTGCAATGAAATGCGAAAAGAGTCCGACTCTGTGTTTGGCACTAATCGGTGTAACATAGCTCCTGAAGATGCCCCGTGGAGGGGTGAAACACGTGTTGAGTGATTTGGTGGTGGCGGTTGTGTGATTCGCATTCGCATTCGGTTGGCGGGCGGTGCATTTCATTGCACGACTACCACTGCGTGTGCGGAAGTGGCTAAATATTGGTCCTTTTCTTACTGTTCTAAAGGAGGAAAGCTCGTGGACCTGGAGCGATCTTCATACATCAGTGGATTAGGAAGGTGTAGTGGTAGCGGATAGTTCACATGGCTAATCAGATAATAACTCATAATAACATTAACTCAGGGATTTATTTTCGAGATCAAATAGGGAATGAGGAGCTCAACGGATGAAATGAATAGACTGGCACAGGGGTCTTGAAGTAGAGACCACAAGAACAAATGCAGCGTATGATGCCGATCTGCAAGATGGACCGTCGATCTTATTCTTACTTGAAATCCAGGGGTTGGGAGGCTACGCCTTCCTGTGGCCGTCTGATGTTGATTAATGAATACTGTCAACAGCCGGCGTCAGTGAAGTCCGCGTCGGCTGGCAGCACGAGCGGGACGGTGACCACCGTGGGCACAGCGGCCACGACGGCCGCGTCTTGGCCGTGCACTTCCCAGATGCGCTACGCAGGAGGATCCGACACCGCTTCAGTTTCCGGCGAGTCGCGTTCCTCTCAGAGGAATAGCTCACGCGAGGTGAGTGCTTATATTTAGTCCTAATTTTTTTTAGGTTCAAGGTACCCTGCTTCCGGGGGGAGAGTAGGGCTATGTGTGATGCAGTTCCACAAAAATCCCATCAGCTGGCCCCCTTTGTGATACATCCCAACATCCCGCTGTATTATTGTTAGTTATTCTAGGCTTTTGTATTTCAAAATTTTGCTAAACGTTTAATTATAATTTGCAAAATTTTTAGCCATCATACATCTTCACATACATGCTAGGTTTTTCTCCATAAAATCATTACTAGGCAGTTGTAAATGGAGAAATAGGATCCAATAATACAATTTTTAAATACATAGTACTTTGATTATTGGAATCTCTATTTATCATCCAAGTCGTAGGGAAATATTTAATGGAATCAGGCGTTACCTCGCGGAAGTCCATCCTAAGTAAGAAAGGGACCAATATTTAGCCGGTGTAACATAACTCCTGAAGATGCCCCGTGGAGGGGTGAAACACGTGTTGAGTAATTTGGTGGTGGCGGTTGTGTGATTCGCATTGTTTGCCGCATACGCATTTATCAGCTGGCTGGCGGGCGGTGCATTTCATTGCACGACTACCACTGCATGTGCGGAAGTGGCTAAATATTGGTCCCTTTCTTTCGTAGGGAAATAGGTGAAGGTGATCATGTAACCATAGCGTGTGTATTTCTTTCGATAGCAGAAACGCGTGGCGAAATCGCGGACCCACTTTCACGGACCTTGTCATGGTAACATGATGATGTACCCGCAGACGCATAAGGGGTTGGAGCCTGCCTTGGTTCCTCAGCACGGCATCGGTGCACAATACCTGGAGCCGGCACCATACGTCGGCACTGTCAGTGTGCCTGGTGTCCTGCCGGTGCCGCTGTCCGCGTCCCTGCCCGTGATCGTGTCACCGGATCAGGTTCAGATGCAGGTGGGTTTCGCGAAGATTATCATTACCATGAGTATTTACACGTGTGAGCTTTGAGGAGTTGGATGTTATATGAATAGCAATATCATAATGTCAACCGATGGAGATTCACCTAAAGGCATATGTCTCCTTGACCATGTTGTTGGTCGACATAGTGAGAAGACATCCCACGCATACGAATTTCTTCCTTTTAACTTTTCGAGAAAAATATGTCAGTTGATCTGTGTTATTTATATATCTTTTATTATACGCTCATATAGCTCTGTCTCATGGGTGTCATCTATCCATCTCTTTCCACGAAAAACCATCATCGACCTGTGAAAACATAATATTATATAAACAATAAAAAATAATATATATTTGATATTCTTTTATGTAGCATTTTGAGAGATTGATATATACTGCTGTTATCAAAAAGTAAGATGAAATTGTCATTAAAAAACCGAAGTGCGCCACGTCTAAAAAATCAAAGATTCGTTGCTTGATCGTCGATTGGCAAATAGAGACATTACTTTGTTGGAATGTAATTTGGATCAGCTCGAGTCGAGATAGATGTTCTGTGTCAAATGCGTCAAGTGTTGGTCGATGTCATACTGCATTGGTTCTTCGCGACTTTTTTTTGCCAAAAACTCGACTCATGCAGTTCCGGAACCACCGTTTTTGCCTGATCTATTCAGCAAACTCAAAATGCTAAGACGCTGTTTTGACACGATTGAGGAGATAAAAATCGAATCTAGTATTGAAGGCTTTACAGGAAAAGACTATTCCGACTGTTTAGAATACCGGAAAATGCATTTTACAAATAAGTTCACATTACTATTTGATCACAGTATTATAAAGTTGATCTTTAATATAGATACACCTCTAAGCTCACCCGTAATATATATATATATATTTCTAATATTATTATTAAATGTGTAACAGTGATCGAAATAGGTGAAGTTATTTTTTGTAGTACCGTAATCATAATATGGATATGATTTTCGTTCGGTTTAAACATATTTTAAAATTTTTACTTAAAAAATTAGTATCTAATGGATTCAGGCGTTATTTTGCGGAAGTCCATCCTAAGTAAGAAAAGGACTAATATATAGCTACTTCCGCTATGTAGCAGAAGTCGTGCAATAAAATGCACCGCCCGTCCGCTGATAAATGCGCGTGCGGCAAACAATGCGAGACACAACTACCACTGTTAAATCACTCAACACGTGTTTCACCCCTCCACGGGGCATCTTCAGGAGTAATGTTACACCGATTACTGCCAAACACAGAGTCAAGTAAAAAAATTAGTAATGAAATGTTTTGTTATAAAAGTAAGTATAAATAGAAAGAAATAGGCTAAGTGTAAACAAAAATATAAAGCATCGAATTGTGATAAGAAAATAAAAAGTTTGACGTAAATAAATACAGTTTAAAATGTAAATAATTCTATAATAAAGCAGAAGAAATAAAAATGAACTAAATGAACAAAATATACTACCTGTAGTTATTCGTTGAAGGGAGGCAACGTGAGGCGAGGTATGAAAGGAATACAAAGAATGAAACGGAATGAAAGAAATTGTGACGAACAAAAGAGGAAAAAATAGTTGAAAGGAAGAAGATTGTGGAATAAGAAATTTAATTAAAGTAAATTATGATTGCAACAGCTATCCCTGGGTGTCCAGGACTGGGAAAGTACGAAAGGCCCCCAATAGCGGTGGCATTAAAAATAGAGTTTCCAATGTAAATTAAAAATTGCAAATGGCGACCGAATGAAATGATTTTCAAACATATCGATGTGTTAATCGATTCGACCTTTCCGAAATATCGTTATGAAAATAATATAATTTCAAGAGGCATATCCATATAATGATATATGTTTGATATCGCACCTAAATCGCCTATTACGATCGCTGGTTATCTATTATCAGTTTTTTTAAGTGAATTAATTAGATATATATGTACAGGCACTTCTTCAAATTTGAGACTTCAATTTAAGACCGAAACCGCTGTACCGCCTCTTAGGTATTGCAAGGGGGTGTCGCACATTTGTTCACATAGCCACACGGTACAATGGTTTTGGTAGCACTATAAAAATGCTCTGGAAATGTCTAGTTAATATAGTGAGAGGGCACCGAAAAAGAGTTATGTTGGACTCCTACCAGTAGAACCTGAAACTATCTTTTGACTCCATTTCTCTTAAAGACTTGAACAGAATAAAGACATACATGCGGTGGATTATCTGGAATCCGTTTAGGTTTTGATGGTGGAAGTAGATCTCCTGAATCCAGGTGTTCGACTGCTGGTGAAATGTTCCTGTATACTTTCTCTACCACCCCGCAGTCACCAATGTTTACTGCCTAAAGGTTCCAGCGCTCCTTTATATATCTTAACGTAATCCAAAGGAGGTAGAGTTTCATGAACAAAATAATAATTGTTTTTATTGTGAAAATTTGTATATGTAATATGTATACGGTATTTGACTTTTAAACGATCCCATGATAAATGAAAATCTGATTAAAAAAATATTTTTTTTCTTATATTTTTGTAGATGACGATGGCATTATATCGGCTATACGAAAATATGTGGTCATAAGTTCCCTTATCTTTTGCCGAATGCCGATTTGTTTTTAATTTTTATTCTCACTGTCACTGTCTGTCTATTCTTCCTGTTTCTGTGTTCGAAATTTGAATATTTGATTATAATTTTTTTTTATATCTATACACCATAAATTGACATATAACCTCTTTTTGGTGTATTTATAACAATTGAAATTATTGCTGTAGATTTTGATGTTTAATGCAATTGATGTTACGCTTATAAATAGGTAATATAGTATAGATTATAAATTTAAATAGAATTCTATATTCAAAACACAGATTAAATATAAAAAAAAATATCTTAATGGCGATCTTATCGTTTGCATTTAGAATGCACTCATTTTATGTTCAGTAGCAAAGTATAGCTTGTTATTGGAATGATTTACATACTTCTTTGGATTTATTTTGCTAAACGCCTGCACCCCCCACCCCTTAAAAAAAGTCAAATACCGTGTCCGATGTGATGGGGCGTTGTGATGCGAGTTGGCGACGGCGGCAGGAGCAGTTGCAGCGTAAGCACGAGGAGTTGCAGCAGATGATCGTCCGCCAGCAGGAGGAGCTCCGTCAAGTCAAGGAGCAGCTGTTACTGGCCAGGCTTGGGATATTGCAGCCCCTCATCAACGTAAGTTATAATTACTATGAAGCACATCAGTATATATAAATATATATCTAATATATAAAATTCTCGTGTCACGGTGTTCGAACTTGAACTCCTCCGAAACGGCTTGACCGATTTTTACCAAATTTTACATGCGTATTCAGTATGTCTGAGAATCGACTACTATCTATTTTTTTCATACCCCTAAGTGATAAGGGTGGTCCACCCCTAAATTTTATTTTTAATTTTTTAAACAATTTTTTTGGTTTTTATTTTATTATGATACAGCATACAAAAATACATACAAACCTAAATTTTCACCCCTCTACGATCAACCCTTATCTTACATTTGTTAATTAAAAACTTTAATTTTTTTGCAATACAACGTTTGCGGGATCAGCTAGTGTATATATATATATATATATATATATATATATATATATATGTATGTATATAATTCACTATTTACAATGTAAATGTCAAAGGACAATGACATTTGGTGCCATTTGTAAAATTTAAGGTGCGTTCACATTATGACATTACTTTTGCGCCACCTCTTATAAGATTATATTAGTAAACTAGATATAATAATAAAGTTGTTCATTTATATGAATGCAAAAATGTAAAAAAAAGTTTAATTAATTTTTGTTTCGTGAATTATTGTAAAATTAATTATTGATAATAATACGACTTAAAAAGGGTGTTGTAAAAATGAATTTATAAGTTGAAAAACTTTAATTGAAGTAACAACTTTGTGCAATATTTGCTTATATTTAGAACGACGTTGTATTATTGTATATACAACAAAAAATTAGTTTTTTAATATTATTTGGATTCTCTAATAGATTCTTTAAATTATTTATATCTTGATGGTAAAGAATTAGATACACAATCCGTGTTACGGCAATTTTTAAAGATTATCCATTCAGGCCGCGTGGAGCGTATACCCATAATAAAAATTAAAAAAAGTTTTTTAAAGATGGTTTACACTTTTTCAATACTGCAAAGTTATGATTAGCAGTAATTTGTCATTATTATTTTACGCGCATATGTGAAGTTATTGAGCCAACAATTCATATGTTTAAGAATACTTTGTTTTTCAATGAGAACTGCAAATGTCCTGAACGGAATCTGCAGCGGGGGTTGTATATTCCTCATGGCATGGAATGTGTACACTTTTACATGATACTTTAAATTTAATTTCGTAAATTACAATTAAAATAATTGATTATTAAATTTTAAGGTTCCTGGACCATACGTCACGGCAGAAGAGGTACAGCAAAATCAGCGAATGCCGGCACAGATTATATACGACAGTGGGCAAACACGTGCCATATCATCATATCCTCAGCAGCATCCGCCACCGTCCGCTGGTCATCATCAGCATATGCCCCAGTAAATTGCATCCATGTGGTATGTGGAGACGTTTCTAATTTCCAGGATTCAACAAGCATAAGCTAACCTGGTCATATATGCCAATAGTCACCTGTGATAGATTTTCATCACCAGCGGTGAATTTATCCAGGGTTTTGTAAAACGAAATTCTGTAGTCCATCACACTTTTAAACATCTTGTAATATAGCTCTGTTTATATACACCAATTTTCATGTATGCAGGCTTTACGAAAATGTCTGGCGTGATTGAAAAAAATTAAAATTTATTTTACGTGTTAGGTAAATATAATATTTCTGTTATTTTTGTTAAGCGTATTATTGTATAAAAGTATTTTAATCAGTGATCGGAATGTGTGTAGCGATTTTTTAATATTTAAACAAAAAAATATTTATAATTAATCGATTTACAGAAATATTATGGTTTAGCATTTTCTTCAATGTGTCCAGGAAAGATTTGTAATTAAAATTTGACACATGTCAAGAAAAGACATGAAGTTTCTCTAAGTAATACTAGATGGCGCTGTTTACCTTTATAAATTTTATTCATGTATATATATACACATATGCAAAAGTATAAGTAAATTGATTTTTTTCCGTATGTAAAAGTATATATCTATATATCTAACGATATTTCATATATTCAAGCTCTAATTATAAAGTCAGGTCATTTGACACCCCATGGTAGAAAAAAGGTAGCTAGTAAGTTTTTGGTATGATTGTTAATTGAACTTTGAATTTGGTGAACACGTGCGTCTTATCATAATTGTATAGTAGTGTGTTTATTAAACCACTAATGGGTTGAATTCTTTGATACAATCACACAAAAGGAAATCTCTACATTGATATATATATATATATATATATATATATATATATATATATTTGTCTATAAAAATTAAATTCTTTATGTCTAGTGAAATCTATAAAATGACATATTTATAAAAATTTAAATAAAACGAACACAATTCCCAAGGTGTGCGTGCTATCTAGTATTATACTGATTCTAGTAATATTATGTATATATATGTATGTATATATATATCAGAGATTCCCAGATTTTTTTTACATTTTTTAGATAGATTAAGTGAAGCCAATTTCTTTTGTGATGGCAGCATAGATCCTTCTGGTGTCTCCCGTGGACCCTTAAAAGTTCATCTGGACCGTTTCAAAAAAGTGATGTATGTTTGATATATATATATATATATCCCTACAATCATTCTGATCATTGTTTAACATTAAAAGATCTATTGAAAGGGCTGTGCTATTTTTGATGATTTTAACCCATAGATTATTTTGTTTTTATATATATATTTTTTATTGAAGTTGATTATTATTACGAGTGATGACGATGTCATGTGGCAGCTTTAAGGGATCGGATAAGAAATATTAAATAACATATTTGAAATTACACCAATACCTCACTTTGCGTCGTGGTTACGTTACAAAAAAACACGACGCAAATTGAAACGCCGCAAAGTGAATTTAGATTTTCTATAGCAAACCATGTAAAGATCGAAGATAGGTTCCAGGGTTACGAAAATGCTACTTTTTAAAAAGAAAATTGAACAAAGTAAACATTAAAAAAAAAACATAAATAATATAACTCTGCCAATAAATAAATTGGAATAATATTTAACTTTTTTGTAACCAGAAACAACACGTAAAAATTTATAATTCTCTTTTAAAAAAGCACAACACGCTACATTACAACACACTACGTAATTGAAACTGAACTCTAAAATTAGCAAAACAAAGTGAAAATGAAACTATTCAAATTGCGTTGATTTTTAGTAAGAAAGGGAATCCCCGAGTTTTGATGGCATGGCGCAATTAGAGACAAAAGTGTTGCCATCTTTTATATAAAAAAAGAAAATTTGAAAAGAAAATTAAAGACTCGAACCCAAAACAACGCAACCTCGAAAATCTAACGACGCACAGTGTAAATTAGTACTAATTAAGCAGCGACGCAACTTCGAAAAAAACTCAAAACGAAACGAAGTAAAGCGAGGTATTGGTGTATATGTTGCTATGTTAAATCAGATGATGCCAGATATTTTTTTTATCATAGAGCACTTTCAAAATTTTGTTGGTGCAACCGACAAAAAAAATTGAATTCTCTATGAAAATTCACGTTGATACAGAGTTTCAATAAAAAAATTAACTAAAAAAGGTGATTTCTGTTTTATTTTTTACCAAAAAAATTCAGGTATTAAAAAATGGTAACACCAATTTTTTTGTCACACCAAAGTAGACCAATGGTCAACCATATTTGGATTTATTCTGTTAAATAAATCTCTTATAAATTCTAATTATTTGTAAATATTATTTTTAAGTGAAATATAATTTTTCATTTATATGTATATGTAATAATGTTAGAATGGCTTAAAATAAAGCTGTTAAAATTTATACATAGCTTTAAATTTTAATTGAAAATAATATATTTCGTTAATTTTTTTTAATTATGCATTTGTTTTTAGTTGTAGAATTTATAATTGTAACGTTAGGTTAATATTAGGTTAAGATACTTTTTTTAATATATTTTTCTACTTTGATTTGAAATTTATTATGGATAACTTGGTCAAAGTCAACTTTTTATGATGATAAACCAAAGACATTTAACATTATATCACAAATGAGAAAAAAATCTTTATTTATCTACTTTGTTTTTTTAAATATGCCGAATTATCACAAGTGTTATTGGGTACTTATTTAATCTGTAATATTTTATTTAATCTGTATTAGGTGATAACTATAACCTAGTCAAAGTGATTAAATTCCGCATTATGTTTTTGTTTTGAAAAATTTTTATTTCTTAAAAATTTAAATCGAAGTGCAATCTGTTATGTTTTACATTTTTGTTATGTGTATATATAAAGATATATATATGTTTTTTGTAGCAATTGATTTTTAATTTGATGAAAGAAAAATATATTTTTGAAAGGTTTAGTAATTTTATTTTTTTTTTTATTTTTTCGCTGTCCCACAATTCATTATTATTTTCTTTGAGAATCATTTTATAAACAAAATGGCGACAATAGTTTCTCTTATTTTTTAATCTCATGTCGCGTTCGGATACGCGCTCCAACTCGTTCGGATATTATATTCATATTTTAAATTTTTGTTAAATGTTATTATAATAAATTATTAATGTATAAGTATTATTAATAGTGATTAAATTTCGAAATTTATTAATATTATCCGTCTTAATTTGCGTGTGTAAGACAATCTGGTGCAATGTTGTCATATAATATAGAATGTAGGTAGATTTTTTTTTGGCGCATTTAAATGAACCGCCATTCCTGTGTCTTGGCTAAATGTTTATGGATGGAGTCATCAATACGATTAAGTGGAAAGGTCAGGTTGTGACTGTGTTGATTGTATCGGCATCGTTATGCCTATTTCTATAATATAAGTAGATTATATATAAATGTCAAAAAAAAACTTGAGTGTCAAAATTTATGCGTTTAGAAATGTATTTTTAAAATATGTATGTAGTTATAAAAATGCATGTTTATCTATCTATTGCTTGAATTGTTAATTATACGTATATAATAAGTATGAATATTAGATACCAAAGGTTATTACCTAAACGCTGTGGTAATATAAGGTTTCCAGGCACGCACACGACGTTATTTCCATTTTTAATTTTTGAAATATAGATTATAAAAAAAATGTTAAATTTAATTAGTTTCATTGATAAAATTAATATTTTAATTATTCTAATAATATATCTATTAATGATGTATTTTAAATCGTTTAATTATAAATGATTTTGATTTATATATTAATGACTTATATATAAAGTTACCGATAGTTAAATATTAATTTTGTATGTTTTATATTTTAAGTTATGTCGTTATAGTTTAAGCTATATGACCTAATTACGATGTTATATATTATTTGTATATATAATATATATGTCCGTATATCGTAGCCTGATATTTCGTTATTCGGATGATTTTGGAATGTTAAATGATTAACTGCTTTATTACGCTCGTTTTAAAGCTGAATTTTATCTGGCTGAGTCCATCTCTTTCTCTTTCTCAATTTCGTGGATGAACGTCATATTATATAAAGTGATTTTGTTAAGTAAATATTAATTCCACTTAATATACTTCCTATAATTTTCATGGAATGTCATCTGTATGTTTCTTATATATGCTGGGTAGATTATATATTATTATTTTATATTGTATGGTGTTAGATTTTTTTCTAACTAAGACTCGGCGATGTCAAAATTAGTTTTACCATTCCTTTTAGTATTTTTTATACATGGTGATTGATTATTGCTCTAAAGAGATAAATATATCTAATATTTCAGCAAAAAGCTTTATATTTATTTGCAAACATCCTGTGTAAATTGATCTAATTGTAATGTTATATATTTTTTCTATTGATTTGCGATGATACAATAATTTCAGGCAGTATAGTATGCAGATATACAGACACATATAACGACATGATATAGTTATATATCCACCCCTTTATAGCTTTTACACCAATAATCAATCATCCTGTATATATTTAGTAATAAACGAAATTTTTGTTTACTTCAAAATATCATATTAACATTATCAAAAGTTTCTTACACTTTTATTAAAGTTGAATAGACGAAGGACTTTCAAAGCCTTTTATATCCCCCAAAAGGGTGGTGATGTATCTATTTCACTAAATAATTGGAGGTTGTAGTTTTTGGCTATATGACCTTATGAGCATAGATATCTATCTTGATAGGAATTCTGTCTATCAATAGAAATTAGTTTTTCTGTGATGTTTCTTTTTGTTCGCAAATATTTCGAGGTGCCACTTAATTTCGAGTGTGTACACTCAAAAACAAGACATTTCAGTCTCTATTTACTACTGTGTATCAAAAAGTGAAGTGAATTTGTTTGTAAAATGTAAATTATTTTTTCTTCCAAAATAATTTTATCTTCGAAAGTAATCCCAGTGCGATGGAACTCAATTTTTCTAACGCTTTTTACAGTTATATAAACAGTGGGAATAGTATTTTTCCAATATAGCTTACAAGACCTTCTGTTCGGTTTATATTGCAATATAATTCGCAAGAAACCAATGCAGTATGACAGGTCTACCAAACGAAACTTGACGCGTTTAGGATGTGCCAAATGATATTCCAGCTTTTCACAAACAGACGCCTGGTAAATGATATATACAGTCCTACCAAGTTAGGAATAAATGACAATTTCACTTTAATTTTTGTTCACAGTAGTATTACAGAGTTGTTAGAGTATTTAAAAGAAATTTTTGAGGACTTTTAAAAAAATATTAAAAATTGTTTAGTACCCGGCGATAAATATTGGACATCGGCTTTTGGAAAGAGACAATCGGCTAATTTCGGCTTCGTAGAGCACTATCTCTGTCCCACACTGTCTATGTGACGTTTTGACGCTTTACGAAGCCGAAATAAGTTGTTTGTCTCTTTCCAAAGATCGATGTGCAATATTTATCGTCGGGGTATTGTAAAATATTGTTTTAAATATGATAATGTTTGTGAGTAAACTGGATATTTGTAATTAAAAAACTCGAGAGAGTTTATTTTTGGCTCTCATATTCGAAGGCTTTTGGATTTTTTATTTTAACTATACCATGATATTGGTGCTCAATTTGATTATAGTTTATAACTAAATTTTGGCAATGTCGCCATTTTGAATAAATATACGTATAAATGTTTGTAAAATTTGATTAAGACT
The DNA here is from genome assembly GCF_028537555.1 of Battus philenor. NCBI lineage: Eukaryota > Metazoa > Arthropoda > Insecta > Lepidoptera > Papilionidae > Battus > Battus philenor. The sequence goes on from NW_027181661.1 coordinate 18,115,358, forward strand.
ATGATTTCAGTAAATTGATATCTAATTCGTATTTCGAACACTGTATTACATATCGTAATTTATGGACTGTATACGTGATTTTATTTAAAAAAAAATATTTACCAATGCATTTTCTACATTTTTTCATGAGCTAAGATACATTAAGATATATTGTCCAAAAATACGATATCTCAGGTATAAATGTTTTTATTTAATAATGCAGGGTAATACCAAAAAAAAGAAAAAAAATAATTGATATGTGTATTTCATAGTTTCCACAGTAGCCGAGGATGTATAACAAATACATTATAACAATACAATTATATATTTATATGTCCATTCTGGGATACACAAGTATAAAATGTTTCACTTAAAACTGAATGGCACTTTTATATACTGAATATATTCAATAAAAATTATTCGAATTATTTCTATTTATTCTTTCGTATCCCTTGTAGCAATCTCATTGTAACGTAACAAGTATTTTTACTAATTATTAAACTAAAAATTAAAATTCCTATGCCACGTGTTGACCTTTGCACATACGCCAATAGTAACCTTTCAGGTTGACTAACTCCGTGTGTGTACCTTGTTCGATGATTTTACCTGAAATTAAACAAGTTTTAACAATGAAAATTTAAAACGAAAACATTTTCAAACAAAAAAATTCAAAACAAAAAAAACTCATCAAGATATATTTGGAATAATGAGGCTTTATACAATGCCCACTGCTGCATATAGTTGTCGCCAACATATTTACAATACTACAGCCTCGAAGCTAACCAAGTATAGTGTCTAAAGACCAGTGTTTCTCAACCTTTTCTAAGCCATGCACGAATTTACCAATTTTAAAAGATTCATATACCGCCTTATAAATTTCAAAGAGTGAATTTTTTTTTCAATTTATTACATAAATGATAAGTTTTGGAAGTAAATTTTAGACGTAATTTTAAAACTAGAACAATTTTTTTGGAAAAAAATAAATAAATTGGATGATATTTTGAAATGTAGATAATTTTTTTTAAATATATTTAATGCGATGCTTATGGCTAATGATTACGTAAAGATTTTAATGTTTGGCTCCATCTTAGTGAGTTTTAATCTTAAATCACCGCGTTGTGTGATGTTCAAACAATTTTTTTTTAATTCATATTTTATTTACTGCACCAAAGTCACACACGGATATATCCGATGGGGTGGGTAACAGAAGTTTTGTCGTACATTAATTTGCATTTGGATTTCATCACACAGCCATGCCATTGAACCTTTTATATTAAACTTTAAATTACCAAATAAGAATTTGCTTTTTTTAAAAAATGTTTCTGATATCTGATGACATTTAGGAAGCCTATAGTGAAGAGTTATCTCGTTCAAATTTTCCAACTTCCCCTTTCAACTATCAATTTGCCCACCTGTGGGATGTACGTCCCACGTTGGGAAACACTGCTTTAGACGATCTGTTTGTAATATTAATATAACCTCTTTATACCACATGCATATACGGTATATATATAAAAATTAAATTTTTAAAATTTTTGTCTATCTGTCAGTTTCAGCTAATCTCTGAAATTTCTTGACTGATTTTGACGTAACTTATTCTGGCAAGTAGCTGTTGTAATAAGGAGTAACTAAGGCTAGTATTTTTGAAAAAAATCCTTAAAGGAAATAAAGAAAACTAAATGAACCAAAATTTTTTTTCCACACAGACGAAGCCGCGGGCATTGCTTGTATATATATGTAATAACTAAGTCATCTTAGTTGCACTAATTATGATTTAAAAAAAGCTGTACACATTTTTTTCTCGTGTTTTTCGATTTCTTTTCTTCCTCGAAAAGATTATAGAACATAAAATATATAAATCAACAAAAATTATCATTCATCACAATATCAGATGATGAATCCCCATTGCTCTTGGTCTTGCGCTGCTCGCGGTCATCGACGTTCCCTTGACCTATGTCTACTTCACGCTACATCTACCTGATCGTGGTCGCACCTCCAGAACCTTACAGCCTCAAAGATATGGAGGTCTATGCTCGGAGCTCCACAGCGAGATTAAATCAGAAATTTTAAAAAACTAATTGCGTATATAATTAAAAAAAGGTTGTATATACGTTCAAGCATCTTCTTTATATAACTTACCTTTATCAAGCACACATATCAAATCCGAATCCTTTATAGTGGATAGGCGATGTGCAATTGTTATGCAAGTTCGATCCTTGGCAGCTTTCTCCAAGGCTTCAGATACAGCCTGAAATTAAAACATTCAGGTGTGAATTACTACGACATAGGTACATTACATAATAAAAAATAAATAATCCTATCGGTAAATACAAAATGAATACTGTTTTATCATATTTTATATAAAAACATACTAGATGGCGCTAGTCAAGCCTCATAGACGTACTGTTTTACAGACGGTTTGTTAAACAATAATATACATAGGTGTATGACGTGCTCTGAAAAATAAATAATTATTTTTCAAAAAATATGTTTCTGTCTTCCTGGACCTTGAAGAACAGCCTACTATACCTGCATCTATATATGGATAGTTTTATTTATTTAAATTTGGAAACTCAACCTGATGTAACCAAAACCGTTTAGGAGTGAAAATTTCTCTTTCATAAAATGACTCGAGTGAAGTAACTTGCATGACTGCTCTATCATTATCATAGAAATTTCCCAAGACTGTCTCGGGACGCGCGTTACCAGGCTACATGAACATGAAGGTCCAAGTGGCAGCTATAAGGTTCTATAGAAAATACATAACTTACTTTCTCGCTATTGGCATCTAAAGCAGAGGTAGCCTCGTCCAAGAGCAGTAAGCGAGGTGATCTTATCAAAGCCCTCGCTATGCACACCCTTTGCTTCTGACCACCTGACAGCTGTGCACCACTAGATCCTAGATTAGTGTCGTAACCCTGAAACAAATTTATCAGATTCAAATTGTTTTTATCTAGCATCACTAGAATAAAGGCGATGATGATGGCGCCTATATAGGCGGACTTAAATTCCTGAAAGGATAATCGATTTCATTCTAATTATATTTATTTATGTATCCTTTTATCGCGTCATAATTTAAGATATACTTCACTGAGACAAAAAAATTAAAAATATCTACGAAATATAATGACAGTTGACACATTGCGTTTGACAGTTCGTTTTGACATTCTACGTTTGACAGTTATATATTATTAACGTAATAGTTAGCTTTAGTTGTATGTTACTGGCCGTAATCATAGTTTAAACAGCGATTAGACAATTTTTGTTTACCTTACAGAAAACCTAAATAAGTTAAGAAGAGTTTAACAGTTGAGCCTTTAAATAGTTGGCAGTTAAATATATGTTTAATCAGTATTTTTAAACCTTTTATGTGCCATTACCCACCTTACACTTTGTAAAATTTTTTACGCCATCCCTAAGTAACATATATATATAATATTAAAGCGAAAGGGTTAAACTCGTGTCGAGTCGTGGATCGTGGGCCCCACGTTGGTAAATACTGTCCTAAACCGTTATAAGTCATTTTTTGATTCTCTTTTAAAAATAGAGACATTTTAATAAGAAACGACATATGATTTTTAATATAAAGTCACTTGATTGTTTTGATTGACCTTTCTAAAACTAACTTTTAAACAGACCTTCGATCTTAGATTGCGGGTTCCCGGGATACATTGTTATAATTCACAATTAGTGAATTAATTATAAATAATTTACACTGTATGTAAACAAGTTTCTAAAGAATGGGCAGCTGCATCTTGTTCGTACCATAATACCAGACATTGTCAACACGTGTCAAGCGTGGTGATAGTACATCCCTCCTATAGATATCTTTATAGTGAGATTTACGAGATTTATTTTGCAGCGGACTTTTATGGAGTGAAACGACGATTTTTAAAAGCTGATATTTTAAACGTGATGTAATGTAAGTTTACTATTGTCTACAGTCTACAGCAGTGATTCCCAAAGTGGTCTATATCGACCCCTAGAGGTCTATGACAACCTGCAAGGGTAGACCCCGTCTGAGAGAAAAAAATGGGGGTCCATGAAACGAAAATGGGGGTCCACGATAGTGGATCTCAACACATACACTGATAGTACCTATTTACTTAGATCATACTATCTTATAATATCAAAACATCTACATTAATTTCCTTTCCATCGTCATACCTAGTGGAAAGGGGGTTCAACGCTGTTACCAATCTCATAACGAAAAAAAGAAAATAGACCGGACATCATTAGAGGAGCAGATTTAAGATTGACCCTTACAAAATTGACGCCAAATGTTGATAATTTATTATTAAAGCATCAGGTTCATCCTTCTCACTAAAAATATTGACTTATTCCTTATGTTATTTTATTTATAGTTTATTTTATGTTTATTTAATGTTACGTATATTTTACATAACAGATACAAAATTTATTTTGAGTAGTTTTAATTTAAATTCAATTAATGAATGTATAAATTAACATGTGTTTTTACTTTAAGTTTTTAACACTAAACTTTACTACAGTTAAAAATTTACAGGTAATCAATATCAGGTAAGTATGGAGTCTACCCAACACGGAAAAACATGGCAAGGAGTCTACGACACAAAAAAGTTTGGAGAACTCTGGTCTATAGTGAATGATGATGATGAATGATTGATCACCGATGGCTGGTTCAAGTACCTTGGGTAGTGAGACGATGAAGCTGTGTATGTTGGCTGCTTTGGCTGCTGATATAATTTCGTGCATGGACACCTTGCGGTTATTATCACCGTAGGCGATGTTCTCGGCCAGGGTCCTATCGAAGAGCACTGGCTCCTGCTGCACCACGCCGAGTTGACGCCGCAGACGAGGCAGTGTGAGAGCAGTTCTTATATCACGATTATCTAGCTCCTTAAAAGAAATAATAAATCAGTATACATTAGTATACATTTATCAGTATAGATTGAGACTAACAACTATTTGGTTAGCTGTCCTTTTTCAGCCTCATGGTAGACTTTGCACTGGCGCGGCGCGTAAAACTCGTGTTTTCTCTCTAGTGCGGCGGCTGTTTACACTCAACCGTATGAGGTATGACAAAGACAAATATAGCTTTCTTTATGTCTGCGAAGCATTGACTCAATATTGTAAAAAAATATTGATGAACATGAGGCAGAAAAGGCCTCAACCGCACTACTAGGAAGTTCAGCTTGAGACTGATTCGACCTCAGCCGCACCAGCTGAAAGTTCTTCAAAATTGGGCCCGCAGTGAACGTGTTAACATGTATATAAGGTTTTTAAACTTTTCTTTTTCTAATAGGACGCTTTCAATTAAGCTGGTTCCGGCTGACGCGAAATAAAATATGAAGATCTGATATAATTATAAAAAGTCTTGTACTGCAGCGATAAATATTGCAAATCGACTTTTGAAACGAGTATAAGAAAATTATTTGTGATTTAATTAAAAATGTTTTTTGTCATTTTTAAACAACAAATAAATTATTATTATTACCGGTAAAAACAGGATTCGAAATCGCTTAATACCAACTTATTGTTTTTTGATGATATATCTCAATTAAATGATGAACTTTAAAATTGTAAAAACAAGAATATTTTTATTTTAAATTAAAAAAACAAACTATTAATTATAAGTATTTTAACAAAACAATGCACCGTTATAATGGATTGTTATTAAAAATATTACGTAAATTAAAATTTGCATGTGTGGCAGTTTAATTTTTTTTTAACTAATGGAATCAGGCGTTACCTTGCGGAACTCCATCCTAAGTAAGAAACTGAACTGAAAGGGATTGGCACTAATCATTGTAACATAACCCCTGAAGATGCCCCGTGAAAGGTTAAACACGTGTTGTATGAATTAACGGTGGCGGTTGTGTGATTCGCATTGTTGGCCGCATGCGCATTTATCAGCGGGCTGGCGGGCGGTGCACTTTGTTGTACCACTACCACTGCATGTGCGGAAGTGGCTAAATATTGGTTCTTTTCTTAAATTTTTTTATATAGTTGTAATGAAATAGGCGTTTGTCTTCCATCTCGCCTGATGGAAAGTGTAGATGAAGACGAAGATGGTACACGCCCATCCAAAAGAAACCTGTTGTTCACTCTACTCTTAAAGGCTACAGAGTCCAACTCATCAGGAAAAAATAGATCCAGGCAGGTCGTTCCAAATCTTGGCGACTCTCACCAAAAACGAGCTGTCAAATCGTTTAGTTCGACTTTTGGGTATGTATGGTAAAAGTAAAAATAAAAACAACTATAAACTTTATTCAACTGTCGATGTAATCAGATAGTGAAATATTGTGTGACAGAATAGGGTAACAAGGTTTAGTGCCCGGCATTTGATATGGCACATGGGGCAAAATATTAAAACTTACTGAAAGATTTTCTATCGTAACGTGCCAAATCATTTGCCGGGTGGAAGAAACATCAATCATAATAATTAATAAATAAACAGTACAGGTCTAATGAGTGGTTTAACTGCAACGCGGACCAGCTGTCTGCGGCTTCTCTTTCATATTCTTCACTCTAATTTCTCTTTCTCTAAGCCTCCGTTCTCTCTCGAACTCTTTCATTCTCAACACGTAATCCGCTTGTTCGCAGTTAAGGTACGCGTGTTTCTCGTGATGGCACGCGTATACGAATGGAAAATGTTTATATCTACACACTTGATAGTGTAGAAGTGGTTCAGAACAATAATCACGATATTTCGGTGGTATTTTAGCGGATATTAGTTCTTCGTCTTTTACTTTCATTTCGCGTTTTAGTCGTTTGAATCTAAAACCTGCTTGCGTGTCGAACGTCGGCTTATCGTCCTGATTTAAACCGAGATGCCTTGTTTTCATCGTTCCCATTATTTGACCCATCGCTTATACAACAAAATTGTTTTGTTGTTTCAAAATTAATTGAATTGTAAAACACAAACAACTGTTATTTGTTCAAAACGTCAACAATTTGTCAACTGTCTGTATAATTTATATAGGCTTTGTTAAATGTCAATTCATGTATCTTTATGACGTATTTCTCTATGGATAAATATTGCATATCGACCTTTGGAAAGAGACAATCGGCTTATTTCGGCTTCGTAGAGCGTTATCTCTGTCGCACGACTGACAAAACGTCACATAGATAGTGTGAGACAAAGATAATGCTCTACGAAGCTGAAATTACCCGATTGTCTCTTTCCAAAGTTCGATATGAAATATTTATCGCCGAGTATTGCAGTCATTAGTTTCAGAATTTAAATAATAAACTTATTGATCCATCATTGTTCAATTTAAATTTAAATAAGCAACCGTCTTAAAAAAGTTAACAAGGATCTATTGTACCTTTATCTTAAACCATTCTTTTTCTAATTTTAAATCTATCTTATAATAGCATTCGAATTATTTTAGTCGATCGAATATAACTTGGATTGTTGATTCAATTACTTGGTTCAGTACATTAGTTAAAAAAACAACCTTGAGCATCGTCGTCGAGTTGCCAGGTTATCGGTTTTTTATAGGATACACTTTGGAGAGTGCTCGAAGGCTCTTTTCGAACTGATTGAGCCATCTCCATTTCTTTATCGGACTACTAGGCTCAGACAAAAGTTTCATCCATACGTTGTTGACATACTCAAAAGTAACTAAACGGTTTGACAGTTCGTTTTTGGTGAGAGTCGCCAAGATTTGGAACGACCTGCCTGGATCTCTTTTTCCTGGTGAGTTGAACTCTGAAGCTTTTAAGAGTAGAGTGAACAAGTTTCTTTCGGATGGGCATGTACCACCTTCGTCTTCTTCTACACTTTCAATCAGGTGAGATGGAAGACAAACGCCTATTCCATTACAACTATATAAAATTATCGAAGATTCAAGTTCATATGAAATGTTAAGTATATGTTTACATACTTAATGGAATCAGGCGTTACCTCGCGGAAGTCCATCCTAAGTAAGAAAAGGACCAATATTTAGTGCCAAACACAGAGTCGGCACTAATCGGTGTAACATAACTCCTGAAGATGCCCCGTGGAGGGGTTAAAATGTGTTGAGTAATTTGGCGGTGGCGGTTGTGTGATTCGCATTGTTTGCCACATGCCTATTTATCAGCTGGCGGGCGGTGCACTTTATTGCACGACTACCACTGCATGTGCGGAAGTGGCTAAATATTAGTCCTTTTCTTACTTTTACATGTGTAAGTTTTAAGGTAAATGTTTTAATAACTTACAATATTCCCGGAATCAGGATCGTAGAATCTCTGCATCAGTTGGAGTATGGTTGACTTTCCGCACCCTGAAGAACCCACTAAAGCGACTGTCTTCCCAGCTTCAACCTTCAAGTCTATTCCTCGCAGAACTCTCTGGTGCGACCGCGTAGGATAGCTGAACTCTACTTCTTTGATGCTGAATTTGCCAGTTGCGTTCTAGAAGAATAACAAGTTGCCATAACAAGAATAAAGATATTTCATCCAAATAATTATGTGAGATCACCCGGTAGACACAGCGTCTTTTGGCATGATAATGGTGATGAAATCACGCTTTTATTGGTTAATTTAAATATGGCTTTTTATAATTAATTGTGTAATGGACGTGGATAAATTAAAAAGTCAAGTCTTAACGTTAAAAGAAAGAGACAGTTCGCATATTATCAATACGAAAGGTTTTATAGATAATTGCGTGCTACAAAAGTACTTATTCTATGTTGATTTAGGTGCTGTTGGCCCGAAGGTTTTTAGTTCACGGAGCGAAAGAGTCCGTGAACTTAAAAACTTGCAACTTAAAAATAGAACTGGGCGCGTACCAGTTATATAAAGCTCGCTCTACCCGTGTAGAACTGTGTAATTATATGTTTATGATGTGTGAATGCGGCTTGGGACGGCAGCGTGGACCACAGGCGAGTCGAGGGATACGGATCCACAGTTCGCCCACGCTGTTCGCGGTTAGGGAGCGCGCGGTCTTTCTCTTAAAATGGGTGTTGTGACGTGGTAAGTAATATTTGGTTCGGTGGTGTAACTCGATGAACTGTGAGGAATGTCGCAGGTGCAGTAGCGCGCTACAAAACTAAATGTGTTCGTATTTATATATACCGTTCTCTGTCACATCTTCCGTCGTTCTCACACACACGACACTTGTAATTGGTTGTAAAGTAGTGATTCTGATTGGTTGTGTAAATAAACTTAGTTCTAGGATTGGTTAGAGTAAAAATTCAGTATGTTCTCTGTACTGGAGTTTAAATTTCAACTAGAAGAGAGTGTATTTTAAATGGTTATATGTGTTTGCGAATTCTAGTTATTTTCTACGTGAGACATTTTTACGCTGTCCCTGTTTATCTCATAAAAATCACTATTAATTGTGTCGCCAAGACTATTTTCATAACTATTGGTAAAGTATACATGATAGTATTTATGACTTTTTGAAGTAGATTAAACTTAGGCTATGGCGTCCACCTACAAGTTTTTTTTTATGGCCCCCGCTATTGAAGGCCTCTCGTACCCCTAATTAGTTGGGATCAGGGTCTTTGTTTACAATTAAGTTTTTCAGATCTTTCATCTTTATTTTTCACTCACTGTCATACTTCTCAATTTCTTTTATTCTTACCTTATTTCCATCACAATATCTTTCATTTGGTTCTTTCATTCCCTCTTGCTTTCATCGCCTTCCTTCCATCATCTTATTACTCTTAGGTGGCTACTACTACTACTACTCCGCTAGCTCAGTGACCCAAAGTGGGTCTCGGCCTCCGAAGCGAGAGACTTCCACTTTCCTCTATCTTGCGCCATCGTCTGCCATTGGTTGACATTCAATTCGCGCAAGTCTGCCTCAACGCGATCGATCCAGCGATACCTGGGTCTACCTACTGGTCTTCGACCCCTCGGTTTTTCCTTTGTTTTTTTTTCTTAGGTGGCTAGGTACATTTTTTTTATTCTTTATTTTATTACTTACACATTCTATTTTTTTTCTTTCTTAATACATTACTACACTTTTCATATTCTATTATTAATTGACTAGTTATTTTATGTGCAGTATATTAGGTACCTACTTATCTATACTATTTTGTTTCTATTAACAGTGTCACTCACCATCTTAAGAGCTTTTTAAGTCGACGGACTTTCAACGTGGACCTTGAAAGCCTATGTCTAGAAATGGACGTCTGGTAGCTGAAACAATGATGATGATATATAAGTTTGATATATTCTTACCCAATCCCTTTTGTCCTTCACACCATCTTCCGTTCTGACTTTCGGCTGCCTCTGAATGACGGACAAAATCCTGGCACCACAGGCCTTGGCAGAGTTGAAGCTAGGCGCATACACTAGAGACTGTCCCAGCATGTATGCTCCGTACATCAATGCATCGTTTACCCTGGAAACAAATAGATTAAATAATTATATTGAACAGTGGTTACTCAGGGGTAGAGCGGACACTGTATACCACGTACTGCGTACAGTGGAACAGGTAGTTTTTTTTTTATTCGTCCCCGCTGTTGGGGACCTCTCGTTTCTCTATCTTCGTTGTTAGTGTTATCTTTTATAACAGTGTAGTATGGATTGTTTTAAATTTTTTAAAGTATAAATTACACTTACAAAAGCACAATCTTGTATTCCAGACCCTCGTAAGCAACGAGAACTGCTCCGTAAACCGTGGCGCTGCAGAAAGACATGAAAGGAACATATACTCCTAAACCTAAGACTAAACCACGCCATCTTGTTTTCTTCGATACAGCTGCACACGCTTCCTTCAAAGCCTCCTCGAACCTCTTCAAGAAGGTTGTTTCTACACCTTTAATAAAACATTATTACATTACACATATATACAGTATGTCAATTTCTAACCTAAACGTAGATCAAGGGACCAAAAAAATATGCAACCTGAGATTATCCTTTATGACATTTAAACCTATATCGTCATAATTTTAAACAAATGATGTCTACTGTTGGACATGGGCCTTCTATATATATAGGTTTTCTTATAGAAATCATTTTTGGAAGCCTTTCGTACATCTCTATCAAATTTTTACACTGTATTCAGACGACGTTAACAAAGTTACCTGTCCACCTTGTGGGCGAACGCCCAGCACTGGGTTTGCAAAATCGTATCCCCCATTCCAGAATTGTATGTTGTCTATCTATCGCCACTTTAACTTTTGTACTTGAATATTTTGAAATAGGAATGAATTTGAAATGTGTAACATTAACATTTTTCTATTTACTGCAGGGACATAGTAAACAATACACCTATCCCCCGATTTACACGGTTGATACGTTCCTGCGAAAAACGTGTAAATCGAAAATTAAAAAATTTCATGTCAAAACCGTGTAAATCGAAAAACTTGCAGAAAATGCATAATTTTGCTATTTAACAGCTGTGATTTTTTCAATAGGTGTACAAAATAAAAATAAAATGCATTGACAAGTTAAAATATTTAATATATTACGGAAAGACTGTTTTTTTTCAAGCAGAAATATTTACATTATGGGAGATGGTAATAAAACCGGTTATTAAAACAAAAAAAAAACTTATTTGGAAAACCGTGTAAAAGCGAAAACGTGTAAAGCAAGTACCGTGTAAATCGGGATATAGGTGTAATTTACTTTAATATATATTAAATTCGAATTTTGAAAAAACTTTATTAATTATTTCTTTTACTATAGATTTTTGGTTAGGGTGTATCATGTATTAAATCACAAGAAATGAGCTATACGTCTACTCCTTTAAAGCCTTTTCATGTATAATGAATCATCCTGTACATATCGATAGTGTTTTAGTTATTACCTGAAGTAATATCCAACTTGAAGGCTTTAGACTTACCTAAGCTCTGTACTGTTTTAATGCTGACCACAGCCTCCGTTGCTATCGCCGTCGCATTTTCCATAGCTGCTCTCTCATCTGTCTGCGACTGTTGGGACACGATGCCTTCTAGCCAGATGCTTCCTACCATCTATACAACAGGTAAAATTAAAAATATTTTGAATTTCGAATAAGATTATTCAATAATGGAATATATAAGACTCTTTGGCAGTGATGTCGCTTGATCATTTTGATTTAATTATTCTATATCTGATAAAGTGTATATGTATATGTGTTAAACTATATTAAAAGGTGTTGTTGTTGTGGAGATTCTTTCTGCTTCTTCTGCACAACTGTAAAACCTTGGAAAGCAGAGTAGAGTTAAAAATAAAATATATTAAAAAAATAAGTTGTCGATCAATAAGAGTTCTGTTAAAAGTTCCAAAGTTAAATAAATTTATTTTATTTTTATTTTATTAATAAACGACTTCCTTCAGCTGAAATGATATGATGTATTAATTTGAAGTAATTTATAAAATGTACATGAAACATAAATATATATGCCTAATATAAACATACTTTGTTTATCTATATGTAATCTGGCAATAAATACTGTTATCATTAAAAATAAATAAAATATTAGTTTTAAATTTGGAATCTGTCATTTTTAAATGATTGTCCTTTTCATATTTTCGCGCCAATATATTGTAAAATATTTTGCTATAATAAAATGTAGAGTAGCGATTAAAGGGAAGCCAATCGCAGTGATAGCATTAAATAAAGTATTTTTTTTTAAATTCTCTATTCGCTTAGGTATTAGTCAATGATTGTGTACTGGTATATTAATAGTTAGAGTAAAACCTCTTCTGTCTGTGACATAAAAAGACTGCTATACATGAGATCACACCCATGTATCGACTCATCACAATATCTCTACTACCATAATACTCAGATACTTGAAATTTTGAAAGCACATTTGTATTTATAAGTAGAGATCTGCTAAGAACGGATTTTGCGAAATTTTTATCCACAAGGTATAAAATAGGGGACAGCTAGTTATGGATAAAGTGAATCTTTCCTATGTTAATATAGACATTACATAACATGGTAGATGAATGGTGTTCGATGACAACCCTTTTTCGGTAAGAGGCGTAATAGAAAACGAATCTTATACGAAATTGAAGATTGCAGTGGGCATCTATGGACTTACAATGATTATGAAGGTAACTGTAAAGCAGATAATAGTAGCAGAAGAGAGAGAGGGGAGTAAGGGAGGAAAAGAGAGAATGAGAAAACGGAGAGATGTAAAGAGATTAATAAGTTTTTACTTGTTCATCTCTGTGTCTCTGTATTTACTCACGAGAGGCAAGAAAGCAGTGCCGACGAGAGTCAATTTCCAATTGTAACAGACGGCCATGATGAAGCCAACCACGACGGAGCTGGTGCCCTGGAGGATAAGACCGATCCTGAGGCCTGTCGCGCCCTGCACCTCCGCGGCATCACCGCTAAGACGTGCGCACATCGCGCCAACTGTGTTGCTCTCTCTATCGAAGAATCCGATTTCCTGCGAATTTATTATTCATTAAGTTTACAACTAAAAGTTTCAATTTAAAGCACACTTTACCCTTGTTCAAAATAATTCTAGTTTTTGTTAAATTGGACTCTTATCATTGTTAACATGAGGCACGTATGTGTGAAAGAGACAATCAGCTTTTCAAAGGTCAATAAATGTTTCAATCATCATCATAATGTCAGCCGATTATACGTTCTGGGTGCCGTAGGCCTCCACCCAAAGATCACCACGATGATCGATCTTAAGCTGCATCTAAGTACTTCCCGAGATCTGAACTATGTGAGTTGTTCACCTAGTAGGGGACTATCCACGCCGCGTCTGCCGGCTTGTGGTTCTCAGTCTAACCCAGAGTTCCTCAAACTTTTTTGTGTCGTAGACCCCTTGCGATGTTATTCCGTGTTGGGTAGACCCCCTACTTACCTGCTATTGATTTCCTGTAAATTTCTAACTGTAGTGAAGTTTAGTGTTAAAAACTTAATTAAATTCAATTAATAAAAATCCAAAAATAATTCAGGAAACGAATAAACGTATTTGTCTCACATTCGTATTTATAGAGTGACGAACTGAACAAGTCAGTGCAAGGTAGCGAAGCTCTGTGACTGTGACTCTCAGGTTCTTACAAGTTCAAAATGTATTGCGACCACAAAGCGAATACCAACATCCTACAACTTACACAATTTTATAAACATATATAATATTTTTTTTTACTTCATAGGTACTTTTATAAATTATGTAAATGTTTTGATATTATATTATAGTATGATGTAAGTAAATAGGTACTATCAGTGTATGTGTTGAGATCCACTATCGTGGACCCCATTTTCATTTCATAGACCCCCAACCCCAGACCCCCTTTTTTTCGCTGACGTAGACCCCTTGCAGGTTGTCATAGACCCCTAGGGGTCGATATAGACCACTTTGGAAATCACTGGTCTAACCTTTCCAACATCCGTCATTTGCACAAGCATTGTAACCCGTTTTCTGCTTCAGACGGGAAATTCTCAGAGCTGATACTATGATCAAAAAGTAAAGTGAATTTGTTTATAGAATATAAATTCTATATTTATTATAACAAATCAATTTCACCACTAATGTAATCCCCATCCGATAAAAGGTACTTTTACCAACGATATTTCCAGTTCTAGGAACTGTCGGAATATTGTTTTTTTTTTGGTATGACCTTTAAGATATTTAATGGAATCAGGCGTTACCTTGCGGAAGTCCATCCTAAGTAAGAAAAGGACTAATATACGCTATGCAGCAGTAGTCGTGCAATAAAGTACACCGCCCGCCAACCTGTGTTTAACTCTGTGTTTGGCACTAATCGGTGTAACATAACTCCTGAAGATGCCCCGTGGAGGGGTGAAACACGTATTGAGTCATTTGACGGTGGTAATTGTGTAATTCGCATTGTTTGCCGCATGTCATTTATTACGCGACGTCTCGACTACCACTGTATGTGCGGAAGTGGCTAAATATTGGTTCTTTTCTTACTGACCTTTAAGATATTCGATTCGGTTTTTATATCCTCAATCGTGTACAAGCGTCCGCGCATTGAACTTATAAGTTTGCTGAATAGCCAGAAGTCGTACGGAGCCATATCAGGCTAATACGGCTGAACCAATTGAAACATTTGAAACAATAAAACATCCTTCAATATGGTTTGGGCCGAGCAAAATGATGTTCTAACTTTTGACAAACAAACGCTTGGTAAATGTTATAGACAGTCCTACTAATATAGGAAAAAAAATACCCACCTTCCTAATGCCCGGTAGTTTTAAATGAATATTTGACATTACTTTTTGATCATAGATTATGTCGGTGATTTTGGTTTTTCTGCGAATTTTCTCACCTCTGATTCGGTATCGCAGCGAATTTACGATCAAAGCTTTCGCCATTATTACTCCATTGGTGACTTTAAGCCTTTTTAAAATAAGTTGTAGACCACTACTGGTATCTCGGATGAAGTTATTGTTGTTACCTTTTTGGGAATTTATACATTCATTAGAACAGAGTTTACGGGACGGAAGGGTCCATGAATTGTTCAAAAATTTAAATAGGTCATCGAGTTTCAGACCTACATGAGTTAATGTTAAGTGTAATTTATGTGAGAAGACTTTGGAAGGCAGCAAGGATCAAGGAGGCAATATAAGGTAGGATAATGATCCCACCTTGGATCACCCTCGCTGTTCCCGGAGATAGGGCGGGCGGGTAGTAGTGTGATGTTTCATTTTGTTGTATCGCAAACGTTTGTGTGTGCGATATAAGGTCACTGATAGAGTGGTTGCTGGTATATTGGGAATGGCGCTTGCAGCGTTTGCAGACTAATTAAATGCATCGAATACATACCTGTCTCAATATAGCAGAGAAGTACTGATGTCTCAAACGAGTTGTCATCTTTAGACCAGCATGCGTGAAGGTAGCGCTCTGGAGGAACATGGAGACACCAGCAACAGCTGCTACCACCACGAACATTCCAGAATAAAGATCCGCCAAATATAATATTTGACTGTGATCCCGGAGAACAAAGATCTGTTAACATATAATAAAAACAAATATAATGATATTTAATGTTTCGTATACTTTGATAAGCGATTTCTGTAAAGTCAATTGATACAATGTACATTTAAACATATATTCATACATAGTATCTATTACTGACATCGATAGAGGAAAGCATTGCTATTGAAGGTCGCGGATTCGATTCTCGCTATACAGTGTTATATTTCACACTTTGTGCATTATCACATAGGATTGCCGCTGCTCACAAAGATATTCCCAGAGGATGGGCAGCAGTGTTCTGTGTTTACCAATTATATTTAGCTGGAGACAACAACCCTGGTATGTTGTTCCATACCTTACTGTTCGTACTATATACATTAGCAAAACTCTTAGTACGGGTGGAAATAATTTTAACCGTGCGTCTTGTTGGCATATGGAAGAAAGAAGTTGGTGATTTATTTAGTGTGATTCAGGTTCATAACGCATCTTCATCGATGAACTCCTTGACTCCATATGAAGTCTAAAGTTTCGAAATTGTAATATAAATAATAATAATAATAATAAAATAAGTTATTTTCAACAAACAGTTTAGTCTATATGACAATGTTGTACGGTATCTTCATCTAAGCGAAAGTAACCTGCCTTTAGATACCGCTCTTCGAAAATCAATAATTTTAATAAATAATAAAACTAAATTAAAAATAAAATATCAAAGATTTCTCCAAACAAAATACAAATACTCATCATTGAAGGTATTACTATTAATAAATACTATATTAGACCGCCTGTGTGTGTGCGTGCGTATGTACGTGTGTGTTTATGTTCATATACAACTATATTACTTTGCCAATTCATTATATAGACGGCTACAGTATTCTTCTAGGCTACAGTATTCAAGGCTATGGTATCCTGGTGAAAAATACCGCAGAACCTTCCAGAATATTCAGCTTACTGCCAGCTAATTAGTAATTATAAAGGATATTTATTATACTTACACCACCCGTGTATCCGAATAACAATGCGAAGGCAGGAAAACATGCTCCTTGTATAAAGGCTGCGATGGATCCTATGACAATGTAAGGCCACTCCTTTCCGTTTAACTTCAGAAGCTGCCAGTCACTTACAGGCTTGATTTCCTTATTAAAAAAAAAACATAAATTATCAGCCTTAAAACTTAAAAATAGTAGACGATAAGGAAAAAAACACCAATTCTCTTTAGATTTTCCACAGTGGTAAATGAGGAGAGATGTTAAAAGAAACAAAACGTAATAATAGAAAATTTATATAAAAAATAATAATGTCTTATGTAAAGACTGTGATATTAGTCCACCATCTGTGATATTAAGGATGCGAAAGGAAGAATGGCAGATATTGTAAAAATGAAAAATAAATATGGTTGAGAATGAAATATCAGGCGAAGTGTGTAAGATCAATGGAAAGGTCTTGAGGAGAATTGAATAGAGCTCCTCCGGAGGAAGAGGGAGGGCTTAGAAAAGGTAAGCCCGACACTTATTCAGAAGAATGAATAAGTGACTTATCGTCTAGTTTTAGCAATACACCAATACCTCTCTTTGCGTCATGGTTACGTTCCCAAAAAACGCGACCCAAATTGAAACGCCACAAAGTGAATTAAGATTTTCTATAGCAAACCATATAAAGATAGAAGATAGCTTTCAGAGTTACGAAAATACAACTTTATAAAAAGAAAACTAAACACAGTGAACGTTTAATAACAAAAAGTAATATAATTTTTTTATACATACTTAAAAATAATATGTCCTCCATCATTTGGCTAAAATGTTACAAGTGTATATAAAAAAATAATACAACTCCGCCAATAAATAAATTGGAAAAATATTAAAAATTTTTTTAATCAGAAACAACATGTAAAAATTTTATATAAATTTATTATTCTCTTTAAAACCACAATACACTACGCAAATGAATACTTTAAAATTAGCAACAACAAAGTGATTGTAAAATTTAAGGTTAATGCGTTGCTTTTTAGAAAGGGAATCTCCGAGTTTTGATTGCATTGCGCGATTAGAAACAAGTATTGCCATCTTTTAGATTAAAAATAAAAATTAATATTAAAGCCCAAAGCAAGGCAACCTAGAAAATCTAACGACGCACAGTGAAGATTAGTACTAATTATGAAGCGATGCAATTTCGAAAAAAAACGACAAAATGAAATGTCACGAAGCCAGGTATAGGTGTATATCATGCTTAAAACTTAAATCACCCAGATCACGGGTGACTTCCATGGCTATTTCAGTGTGAAATAACTAACCCCTGAACCGCATGCCCGTCTAATAGATTCAGGGGTTACTTTGCGGAAGTCCATCCTAAGTAAGAAAAGGACTAACATATAGCTACTTCTGCTATGTGTTTAACTCGGTGTTTGGCACTAATCGGTGTAACATTACTCCTGAGGATGCCCCGTGGAGGAGTGAAATACGTGTAGAGTGATTTATCGGCGGTAATTGTGTTTCGCATTATTTGCCGCCGTATTTATCAGCGGGCTGGCGGGCGTTGCACTTTATCACACGACTACTGCTACATAGCGGAAGTAGCTATATATCAGTCCTTTTTTTACTCCGCATGGCTGTATTAAAATACTCAATATATCTAACCTCATCATCGTTGTCTTTCTCTTCTTCAGATTCATAATCGGCGTTATATACGAAGTTCTGCAGTCCTGTAGACATCACCGAGCTGATAGATCCTCGTGGAGTCATCCAGTCGTGTGATTCTGTTAAGTATAAATAAGTTATGAACACAGAGATGAAATGAATGAATTTATTTATAAAGGTACTACAGGTAGATCATTCTATCCACAGCGCATCCATTGCTAGGTATATGTCTCCCTCGTATATTTTTTATAAAAGCAGCTTTTTTGTTTCTCATTTGTCCCTATCTAGGGATAGACATGATCTTTCTATAGTATTAAATAATTTTCTCATATTTCTCTCCTTGCATTCTTCACAATTTCTTTCATTCTTCTGACTTACTTCTCTTTTTATATACAACAGCTTCTTTCTTTCTTCCGCTGCTATAATACCAGTTAGAAATATCTTGCATCTAGCATCTATTGAAAATCTTAACAAGGTTATTTAGCTTACGTTAATAGTCACCTGGTATTGTATATTATACCGGTGGGTGGATCAGGGTCTAAAAGCGAGTTTAATTTAAGGCAACACTAAACATTTAGATCGCTAATGCAGACGGGTTATGAAATCACTTGGATCGAAGGATTCTTCTAGAGGACTTTGGATTAGTCTGTCACTCTATTTATCACGTGGATGGATGTTCTTCGCTGCGCTTCCTGGATGTAATATAGTTAAGTAATATTTAATTTCAAGATAGAAATACAGGCAATTATTCTTCTTTCACATATCATTTGTTGTTTCAAATAATAGACGTCTGTTGCAAGGCCTCTTCCCAGGATATCAATGAAATATATACCATTATCGTTATGTTTGGCAGACAGGTTGACGATAGTAGTGTGATAGTAAGATACGCAGAGAACGCTGCAGATCGGAAACAGAAGAAGATTTTAAATTGAAATTTAAAAAAAAATGGTAAAAGAAAAGAAGTGACCCTGTCCTTCTACAAGATAGAGAAATGAGAGATCCCTGATAGGCCCATAAAAAGAGAACGCTGCTGCTCACTCTCTTAAAACTTGCTATTGAGCTGTAAGTAAGAAAAGTCCATCCTAAGTAAGAAAAGGACCAATATTTAGCCACTTCCGCACATGCAGTGGTAGTCGTGCAATAAAATGCACCGCCCGCCAGCCCGCTGATAAATGCGTATGCGGCAAACAATGCGAATCACACAACTGCCACCGTTAAACCACTCAACTACTTTGGATGGACTTCCGCAAGGTAACGCCTGATTTCATTAAATATTTGAGCTGTAACAATCCTATATAATTAATACACAAAGTGTTCATATAACATTGTATCTCGGTTTTAAACTTGTGATCTACTGCTCGCATACCGTTCTTATCATATATAACTGTGGCATTTAAAGATTGAACATATATAGTCATTTGAAAGTGTACAGTTTAATTACCTCTTTTAACAGAGTGATGTCTGAGTACGCGCCTGTTGGATCTCCTCTTCACGTCATGTCGTGGAACTAAAGCAGATTCACCGGGGTCTGCGTTGCTGTCAGTCTCTTCCGGAAATGATTCGATTATGTCCGGTTCCTTGTTCTCGTTTCCGGTTGTCACCAGTTTATAATAGAAACCTATTTAATATCATAAATTAGTTATCAATTATTTTTTGCTGCTTTTTGTCATTTGGTTGTAATATCATCACTTAATTATAGGTGTTCACTTCGCATCACTGGTCACTGCGGCTATAAAACATTTTAGATTTTTTAAATTATTCGAAATTTAAATTTGAGCGTTCGAATTTTAAATCTGCGTTCGTTATCCTTGTGCGTTTGATTTGAATTCGGGCGCAATTTGAGAAGTAGTCGCTAAGTATTGTGTTTAGATCAAAATTATAAATAGACTTGAACTATACCACCCATTACATTTTCAATATGACTCTATAGGACTTACTACTCTACCGACAAAGCAATCAGATGACCTCTCTATATAGGTCATCTGTTAACTTTGTTGGTGAACGTACTACATCACCAACTGGGGTCTCAAAACTCACTCCCCATTCGACATCGTAGAGACGAGCTAAGTCAACACCTTCACGGCTGACAGCGTGTAACAATAGAACTATAATATTGGTACTATTTTATGGAATAACAAGATATTACTTTAAAATATACATAATTTGGTATAATTAGATGATTAATTGCATTTATAAAAACATGTCGAACATAATGTTTCTCCTTCATATAACAAAATGTTACAACAAACTTGGTATTTTTCTTTTCTCTTGCCATCAGTCTACCATGTTTTTTTATATTTTTCTCATAACATAATTTACAGTAATTTCGAACATAAGAGAAATTTTCCGATTTTATTTAGAGTTTTATCGCATCTCGTTAGATGGACGGGTATATTTTTCTGAAATTAACTAATCCTAATTTTCTACTAAGTAATATTTTTATACAGAACATAACTATTTACAATCGTTGTATTTGAAATCAATTCGAAGGCTAGTTTCTATACAATTTAATAGATATATATAAATAGGGTTTCATTTAGCGCGTGTGCTTTGATTAAACTATTAAAAATCAGAGGTTCTCAAAGTGTTAATAATATTTACATGTGTAATAACATACCCTTATTTTTCATAAGTTCCTCGTGGGTTCCCTGTTCGACAATTGTGCCTTGGTCCATGCAGATAATGCGATCGGCGTTTACTATTGTGGATAGTCTGAAAAAAAAATATTTTAATGCATTTGCAATGTTACGTATATTTTACATAACAGATACAAAATTTTATTCGAGTAGTTTTAATTTAAATTCAATTAATCAATGTATAAATTAACATGTGTTTTAACTTTAAGTTTTTAACACTAAACTTCACTGCAGTTAGAAATTTACAGGAAATCAATATCAGGTAAGTAGGGGGTCTACCCAACACGGAGAAACATGGCAAGGGGTCTACGACACAAAAAAGTTTGGAGAACTCTGATATAGAGGATCGCAGAGGTGGCGTAACCTATAGTGCAGGTTGTGGAATGCACACGGAAGCCGCGGCACTTCCTGAGACAGCTAAGAGTATCGTCTTGGATCATCACGGTACAACAATGATATGACAGAATCGCCCAGCCAGCGCGGTAGCGGCAGTTATCAAACGCGAGCTCCGAATAGGCGGCTTCTTTTTCGATCATTTTGTTTCAACTTGAAATAAACCTTATTTCACGTCGTTAAAGTTTATACTCGCGTAAGGCGGCATTGCCGTCAAAACCACGTGCCGACGACCGCCGGCACGGGTTTGATCAACAAGCCGACAACAATTGCGAATTCGGCTTTATTTAAAAAATTCAGTCGCAATTGACACACGTGCCATATTTTCAAAATAATATTTTGTAAGTCGTCTTTTCTTTTGGTCTAATTGATATAAAAGAATTATTTTTTTTATTAAGCCTTTTATTTATTAGCATTTACATTTATTATTTATTGAACGGTGGAGGGTCAGGCCTAGGGGGCACCAGGGGTCATTGCACACGGGCGCTAGCTCGTAAGCTAGAGTCGCCCCTGGAAGATCGTGACAATTTTTGGGACTGTTGGGACCAGCTCATCAGCATAGGCCTGCACCCTCGCCGGTTGTCCTATATTTAGAGGGCACTACCTAGATCTGGAAGTGGAAATAGTATGGAAAATGGAAAAGGATAGCATGGCCTTCCTCAAGGACGCATGGATGCATGCAGTGTTAAGTGGTTGGGTAAGCTCGACAACAAGAAACCAAAAGCTAAATGTTAAATAAAAGAATAAGGTCTACTGTCGATGATGCAAATAATAATAGTAAAAAATAAATAAATACGCAGTGATATAAGAAGCAAAGGTAATCAGGAACGTAGAGAAAGTTAGGCAATGTATGGTAAAAGATCAAAACGTGAAGAATAAAAGATTTTATGAAGGATGTGAGAAAACAGAGAAAGAATTTCAGCGATAATAAAAAGCATCTGAAAAAATATTAAAATCCGAAAAGTTACTGCATTGACCCACACATGACAGCAGGAACGAGAGGCTGCCAGAAACGGGAGCCATTAAAAAAAGTGTGGTGATCACTGTCTATCTACCTTTCCAGTGATCATCACCTCATTCAATTCTTAAACCTCTTCACAGTAAGATCTAGAAAGTTCGTGGGATACCTCGGGAGCTTCAGTTAGAACTGATACTTTACATTGCATCAGATTGGGATGCCCTCAAACTTTTAGATTGCATGAGGGAATGCTGATAGAGTGAAGAACATCCAAGAGGAAATCTTGTCTTTGGCTGTCACTTGATACGTTTGGAGTAAGACATCCACTGGACGTAGTTACCAAGCTGTCTTATTGGGAATTGGGAAAGGTTTATATTCATCAGAGGACTTGGATTGATTGATTGATTGGATTGGAGGATCTTCTTAGTATCTTACGAGTAATTTAAAATCTTAAAGGCAACCTTCCGCAAAGACTGCCAGCATGTCCGGTCTTGCGTTGCCTGCACCTAGAGACATCTCTGTACCGTAACAATGTCGTCGTTCTACCTGGTTGGCTGGTCGCCACCAACAGAACCTTTCGGTCCCATTGGCCATCGGCTGCATGAGCGATGTGTCACTCCCACTGCGACTTTATACGAGCAATTCTTCGAGATATGCCGTGATGTTATTACATTTACTGATCTCCTCATTTTAGATTCGATCTCGCATCGAAACTCCAATCATAGCCCTCTCCATGGATAACCTTGAACCTTCTGAAGCCCGATGTAAATGATCACGTCGGATCGGATCCATATGTCAACACTTTATTATTACATTATCTCATCATAACAGTATATACGAATAATTAATATTAGTGCACACTATCATTGGGTCGTAAAGTAAAGTACAGTAAGTGATCGCATTACCTGTGAGACACCATGATGGTAGTTCGACCAGCACTAGCTCGATCCAGGGCTGCCTGAACCTCTCGCTCTGAATGAGGATCGAGAGCCGATGTAGCTTCATCGAGGAGCAGGACAGCTGGTTCTCGGAGAAGCGATCTTGCTATTGCTATCCTCTGCTTCTGTCCGCCAGATAGAGATGCTCCTCTTTCTCCTATCATTGTGTCATAACCCTAAAAAGAAGTTAGTTCAGGTTATTATAGTTCAGATAATTTTTACGAACTGATTGAAAAATTCTTCAAGGGTTTACAAACGAAGACTGGAATGTCATAAATACATCTAAAAAACTTTTAAGTTAACCGGTTTTTTGATACCCATATTGTGGTGGTTGTGGAAAAATATGTACCTAGTCCGCCATTTTGTATCGGCGGCTGTCTTAGATTTATAATGTTATTCATTTAATTATATTGTATTGTCATCTAAATTAAATGTGTACCAAATTTCAGATCAATCTGACCACGGGAAGGTGCTTAAATTTCAATTTCTAATTTTGACTCAAATAAACAAATTCCGTACGGGTCGAACTAAATAAAACCGTTTAAAAACCGTTTAATAATAAGAACTGTTTTGTTCTCGTTTCATCTGCGTTGGGGAGAGAAGTTATAATGCGAGTGTAAATAATTTTGTTGCTATACAAGCATTTTATTATGAGAACCGGAAGGTAATTTCCCTTTCTCAAGTTAAATTCACACGACTACATTTTTAACAAGTTTCATTCTAATCAACAATATATTCACCTTCGTTATCAACAACCTTTTGCCGTCTAGTATACAAATCAATGCCGAAACGGTAACATATCAATCGGTTTTTCTGTATATGTCGACAGAAACGACATTACTTTCCGGTCCCCCTAATATAACAATTGTTTAAATAAATCTATAAAGATATAGTTTTATCTTGAAATATATGAATCTGTTAACATATATTCGCATTCATCGTATGTTATAAAGACATTAAATCAATAAATATAGTTGATTATTCTGAAATATGTTATGTCTATTGAACTGCGTCAATAATTTTATATATATATTATATGTCAATAATTTTTTGACAGTACAAAGAGCCGGCAGCCGTGATTTAATATAAGTATCAAATAATAATAAAATCATAAGCGAAGTCATTTACTTTGAATTTAAGTAGGGAAAGACTTTCATAAATATGTTGGACAGGCCATTTTGTTAAGGTAGTGTTCAGGAATATCGAAATGGGTAAAGGTAAGTATTAAGCCCAGAGGATTGACAAGCTTAAAGTGGCAGTGGGTGGATAGCGGGCAGAACAGATGTCCACTATTGCCATAAGATCTTGGAGTGGATATCGTGGTCAACAGAAGCTGGATGTAGGTCCAGGTGATATCAAAGACTTAGCGAGTCACAATTTTCTTAATTTAAATGATGCAAAAAACATATCAGGATAGAATACACTAACATTTGGCAGGTGGATGATGAAATCGTGCGCATACGCCATTTCCGCAACCCTCTGAACTTCTTCTCTTGTCGCTTCAGGTATTCCGATGGCTATATTATCATAAATCGTTCCACGAAATAATACTGGTTCTTGTCCAACAACGCCTGTAATAAAAATCATATCTTAATGTATGCCATATGCTATGCCTTAATTAAGCTTAAAGGTCAAAATTGTTTGAAACAATTCATGATACATATTTTCATTATCTATTTTTCAAATAAACTTTGGCATTTATGCAAGTTTAACATAATAATTTTTGCTCTATGTAATAATAATTCTTTGTATTATATTAATTTAGAAAACAAAGTGTTTTTATGAGCGATGTATATATATATATATATATATATATATATATACATACACACACACACACACACACACACACATATATAATATATATATATATATATATATATTTATTTATTTAAATAATAATAGAAAAAACTTATTCTTTACAATGCAATTAATTTGGCATAATATTAAATAATTGATTAAAAATTTTAAACTTATTTAACATGATCGTCTATTTAATTACATTTTTCATAAGTGTTTCACAATATTTTTTTATTATTGCCAAACTTTATTAAAATTTATTGTTTAAAATACAAAAAACAAGTTCCTTATTTTTATTAAATCACGAAAGAGGCTTTCGTTAAATAATCTGTTAAATAATTACCTAAATTAGATCTAAGCCATCCCAGGTTCAAATTCTTAACGTTCTTTCCGTCTAGTTTCACCGTGCCCACGTGTGGGTCATAAAGCCGCTGCAGTAGCTGAAGTATCGTGCTTTTACCACACCCTGAAGATCCAACAAGAGCAACACATTCCCCTGCTTTGATGTGTAGAGAAAATCCTTGTAGAATCTGGTAAACCAAATACATATTGATTATTGTACGAAGATGTATAAAATAAAATGAAGGTGTGGACTAAATTTGTGTAAGTTATATATTGCTCTTATATATAAGCACCTTCTCAGAAACTAACTAAGATAATATATTTATTTTTAATTTATTGATATTATTACATATAAGTAGATATTCGGTGATGAAATAGAAAATGATAAAACGGGACACAAAAAACTATGTATATTTTCACAGGTCACACCATAACGTAAAAACTTTAACGATTTTCTTCCTTTTTTTTTTATAAATTTCTTAATACTTTCTAGAAGACTCTTAAAGCAAAGAGTTATGAGAATTACAGTACCCGGCGACAAAAATTGCACATCGACCTCTAGAAAGAGATAATCGGTTAATTTCGGTTTCGTAGAGCACTATCTCTGTCCCACACTACCTATGTGACGTTTTGTCAGTCGTGCGGCAGAGATAACGCTCTACGAAGCCGAAATTAGCTAGTTGTCTCTTTCTAAAGGTCGATGTGCAATATTTATCAATACACGATAAAAACTTTAGGCAGTAATTTGTATGAGTATTTAGTTAAGTATATATCTTTTGAAAGTATTAATATAAATTTACTTTGACATTAGGTCGAGATGGGTAGCTGAAGTGAATATCTTCCAACTTGAATTCTCCTATGACCCTCCGTGGTGTCAGACCGCTGGTGTCCAGGCTGTCGATGGTTGGTTCTCGATCTATTAGCTTGAATATGCTTGCAGCTGCACCTCTTGCTGCAGCGAATACTTCAGCGTGTGGAACACAGAACGTTATAGACTGTGTTGCCATGTACACGCTGAAGAGTATCTGAAATAATATTTATTTATTTATATGATTATCCACTTTGAATTATTTATCGTAGTCTCTGGTGTCATGAGAAAATGCCAGAAGAGACCAAATTGACGAGTAATGTGTCTCTTTATTAAAATACTAATAATATATATATATTTTACTTTTGTTAGTCTACCAATGACAGTGATTAAGATAGTGGTGACATTTGTGATATGTGATACAGGCAGATTCAAATCAGTCTTTAAGAAGATTTATGGTGAAGGCTTCAGTCAAGTAGTGTACCTCGTGTTGAAATAATGATGAATATATGGCAGTGTTTATTGTAAATATCATTAAACATTAAAGATTTTAGTGAACGTAAGTTTATAATGTGATTGAATGACTGAATATAAATACGATAGATCAGCGAGTGAGTTTAGGGTGAAGAGAAAAAAACAAGACATTTTTATTTGTAGTGAATATACTCACACTGAACACAATTCCCACGAGATATTTTCTCTCGTCTGTTGGTTTCTCAAAGTCGATAAGTATAAGCCTAGCGCCGTATGCGAGGCCTATTGCATTTAGAGAATAAGTGAGGACCCAGTTGAAACCTGTACCAAGACCCGTGTATAAACCTCGCTTACGACCGTAGAGTTCAGCAGGCTCCAACAGGCGGCGGTATCTGGAAATTAAATACATGTTTTCTTTTATGTATTATATAGATATTACTACTACTACTACTACTCCGCTAGCTCAGTGACCCAAAGTGGGTCTTGGCCTCCGAAGCGAGAGACTTCCACTTTCCTCTATCTTGCGCCATCGTCTGCCATTGGTTGACATTCAATTCGCGCAAGTCTGCCTCAACGCGATCGATCCAGCGATACCTGGGTCTACCCACTGGTCTTCGACCCCTCGGTTTTTCCAGGTACGCTACCTTCACGATATATAGATATTGTAATTTATAATTCTTCTTTTATTTTCAGACGATTGCACTGTACTGTATAGGCCTCCCTCAAAGGTTGCCATGGCTAGTCCTGTGCTTGCCGCCCATCCAACGACTTCTGACCACAACTATGTCTAATTGTGTTGTGTGTGTGAATCTTAAAACTGATTGTTATGAAGGATGTCTTGGAAGAAGTAACATCGCTTAAGTAGAGGGCGTTACTGTCGCAGGGATATGTTTTGACTGTCAGCCGTGTGCTATTATATTGTTATTACTAACTAGGAAAGCATAGAATGTATATAGAATTTGGTTCAATAACGAAGATTGCAATATCAGTATTACATCTAAAGCATATGTACATTACATTTTTAGAAAAAAGCTCTATGTAATAAAATAATAAAGAATGTTTTATTCGATTATTAATTTTTAAATGTCTGTGTACAGGAATTATAAACTTATCGATAAGATTTTGAAGTCGGATGTGGGCGGCTTCCAACGATACCTATGCCCAGCTGTGGACATCCGACCGCTAAAATGACGTTTATGAAATATTAATTACATTTAGCAATTTAATTAGTTCTATGTTTTTTTTCTTATTTTGTTTATCTTGTGTGTATTTTGTATTATTAGGGGTAACAGAAAGTAATGTCGCTTTCTCAAGTTAAATTCACACGACTACATTTTTATAAGTTTTCATTTCTAATCAACAATATTTTCACCTTCGTTATCAACAACCTTTTGTCATCTAGTATACAAATCAATGCCGGAGCGGTAACAAATCAATCGGTTTTTCTGTGCATATCGACAGAAACGACATTACTTTCCGGTCCCCCTAATAAAAGTGAGACTAATCTCTGTGGTAAAGCCAAGAATCTTACGTAAGTTTAATGTAATCTGTACAAATTAAATAGTGTAATATATCATAAGAATAATTAGAATGATAACGTATTTCAAATTTATCCGGATTTAGGCGAAGGTTATGGTCTAGTTGTGTTGCCATAAGATGAGATTATATCTCATTTAGGGGGTAATAAATATTTCACAAGATCAAAAGCCAAATTAACAGTCCAATATAAAAGTATGATTTATCTTTTTTAATTAGACGTTGTCAACAAAATAAATATTATTACGCGACACGGGCTTAAAATGAATTTAAAATATTAAAATAAATATATATTAGTTATTATAATACACGAATACATCTAAAGATATAATGATAAGTTATATATTCAAATACTATATTGTATTATGATTTGTTTAAATTATAAATTAGTAATTTAAATTTTAACATATATGAATACAAGTAAATTTTTAATAATGTTGATAATTGCTAAATGTCAATGTGTCAATAAAATCGGCCATTTTTAACAAACCATAGACTATATTAGAGCGGGCGTAACTGTCAAACGTATGACGTCATTAAAAATGGCGGACTGTGATGAGATTTTGAATTTGTCGAAAAATGTTTTAATTATGAATATAATTAATGTTTTTTTGTTTTTAATTTAAAATCCTGGAGTATGTTTTATTTATTAATTATATTGAGAAAGTAAAATATGAAATTATAATATTTCTTTGTGTGAAATAGAACTTTGTGTGAAGTAACGCAAAATGTAGATTAAGATATAATCAAGACATGTTAAGTCATTTGTAAATATTTAATTGTCGTCTCGTGATTACCTATGACAATGATGTTAATTAGACAGAGCTAATTAAAGTTTCAGCGCCGGCATTATAGTTATAAAGATTATTCAGTCATAAAACGACTATCTATACATTGCTCTGTTTGCAGTCGTGTCGGGTCATTAACTTTTCTTAATTTTTAATACGACTAATTTTATTTTCGATTACAAAATCTACTATACATAATTACTGTTGACATATATATTTGAACGTAGCTCTGAAAACATTACATGATTTGTTTTCTAATTAATATATTTAAGAGTTCCATTGCTTATATATATTTAAGAAAAACCAAAACATAATTGTTGCGGCGTAACATTGGCAAACAAAGATTATATATATATATACAAACGTAACAAAGATTCTTGATTATCGACCACAAGCAAGTAAAAGCGACATGGGTGGGATTCCCACTAGATGGACTCATATAGTCAATGTCGCAATAAGACCGATCGGACCTTTGTTTTCCGGTGACATGTACATATATATCGTAATGATTCGATACATCGAATAGCAAACATCGATGTCTATAAGTATAAAGTGGCAGTAGTTTAGGCACTTGGTTTGAGCTACCAAAAGCCGTTGGGACACTAGCTGGTAGACGCAGTGTGGGTTGGCCTCACACTAGTTGGACCAATATAGTCAAGTGATCTTTCAGAAGGTTATGCAGCGACCTATGGACGTATAAATCGAAACTATAACCCAAATGTATTTAGTTCAGATTCTTACCTTTCGATTTCTTTATTCTCTCCACCAAAGGCTACGATGGTTCGTACTGATTTCAATACCTCCTCCGCTTGTTTACCCGCGTGACTGTATGCGTTCATCTCTCTGATCGAAGACTTTGTTTGATACTAAAATAAGAAAAGGACCAATATTTAGCCACTTTCGCACATGCAGTGGTAGTCGTGCAATGAAATGCACCGCCCGCCAGCCCGCCGATAAATGCGTATGCGGCAAACAATGCGAATCACACAACCGCCACCGTCAAATCACTCAACACGTGTTTCACGCCTCCACGGGGCATCTTCAGGAGTTATGTTACACCCGTTAGTGCCAAACATAGAGTCTCTGTCTCTGTGTTTGGCACTAATCTAATTGTCTCTGTCGTCTGATACTAAAACATATATATATACAGTTCGATCGTAGGACGCAATTTCAATTCCCAGAATACGATATTATATAATACTTTGTGCATTGATTATATACCATTACCACAACTCACAAATAGGTTACTAGAGGATGGTAATGGAGGATCCTTTGCGTATCATGATATCACACTGCGATCAGCAATCTGCCTACCATGTGTAGTCATTATCGTATATCTCTCCATAGATATCTTTGGGAGTCGTCTGCAGTGGGCGTCTATATATTTAAAGTGTTTCTAGAATCGAAATAAAGACATGGAAAGCTTGTATATATTTCTAGCAATCGCTATCTTGTATTGGTTACATTTGAAATAGGCAAAGTTTTCATATATATATATATCTTACTTATTTTTTTACAGCGTCTTATTCTTTAAACCCGGTCTTGTCTTTAATTTTAAATTTCTTTTTTTGATCTGCCTTACATTTACAAATTACGCAGTTTCAACTCACAATGAAAATCATAACTTGGGCCACTGTATATTACAGTTTAGCAAGATTTGAAGGCTGTGGAGGTATTAGATAGGTTTTTTTTTGGATCGGACTGTAATTGCTGCCTAAATCAAAGGTGACAGGGCGGAGAGTGCGCCTAGCTCAAGACCTCTTTTAGAGGATCTTAGCTGGTGCGCTCCCGGGGGAGTTTGACTGATGACAGACCTCACAGCTAGGGTCGTCACACGTCGATAATATCGGATTAATATTCTGATGCTAGGACCCTCAAAAGGGCTAGACCTCGTCCATCATAGCCTGGTAACTTTGACGAGAGTACGGCTAACTGATATTTTTACTTACATTTGACAAAATAACGGAAGCGGCGATAGAGAATGGAACAACCGTAATGCAAGCCAAGGTCAATTCCCATCCCATGGGAAAAGACTGGCATAAACATAGAATGGCGGTCCCGACGAGATTAGACACGACGCCCAGCTTGTCGCCCATTCCTTCCTTCAGCTTCATCATATTCCTGATGATAAAAATGTCCCTATTAACTATATAACTATTTCTTAAAGTTTCTTTGCAATGTGTGAAAGATTTTCTTTACAATAATGATGAATGATGTTACATATTTTTAATTATTATTTAATTTATTTATTATGGACTGTGAATTGAAACTTACAACATTATTTGCGAATAAAAACAAGTGTTATATTAATAAAATAAAAAGAATTTAAATATTAAACCGATTAAAAAATGGAAGGTAATTACTATTTTGCGTTTAACTTTTTATTAATTTATTAATAACTATGAAATTTTGTATGTTTTTTTTTTAATTCTTTTCGGGATGAGTGGATAATTTATGTGCATTATTAAAAAAAATATCAACACTACACTAACCAAATTTTTACATTTAAGACCGAGTCCTGTTTATACATGTATATATAACAGGCTTATATTAATTTTATTTCATACTAGCTGTTCCCACGGCTTTATCTGAGTGGAATTTAATAAAGACATAATTTATTTAGTTTCTTTTTATTTAATTTTTTTTATAAAACAAGTAGACTAAGTTACTCCCTATTATATCAGTGGCCTGCCAGTATAAGTCGCATCAAAATCAGTCTAGAAATTCGAGAGATTAGCCGGAACAAACAGATATACAGACAAAAATAAATTATGTAAAAGGTAATTTTACGGTACAGTTACCGTATATGTATTCATATGCATGTGGTAAAAAGCGATTCTTTTGATATTTCAAATTGTACACTACAATCTTATTTATTTATATAGATAATAAATATTGAAGCTATTAAAGTTGTTATGATTTGAAACAATCGCATCTGAAATCAAAATTGATTCAAAACTAGTTCTGAATTTCAGTATATTTGTACGGGTTTCTTTAATTTAAAATGTAAATTTTTTTCTTTCATAAACACACACACACATATATATATATATAAATATATTTTTTTTTTCTGTAACCCAACAGGTTCAAATCTGAATGATAATATTATCAGTCAATATATACATAAGTGGTCACCCTATTATCCTCTTTGCGAGTGGATATATTGGTTCCAGCTGTGGGCAACATCGTGACAAATGAACACGTATAAGTATATACTTACTCGGACATCTTCGAAGCCAAATTGAATTCGGAGTCGGTGTCAAACCAGGACATGTCCTGACGAAGAACAGCTTCCAGAAAAAGCATTCGTATCCTTGTTATCTGAGGGCCGAGGTAATATTATAATAAATAGAATATAAGATGCATTTATGATTATCATATTTATTAGTTTAAGATTTATTCAAATGTTTTAATCACTGACGCTTTTGAGTGATAGGATTTTTGATGGTCACTGTTATCACCTTGTTATCTAACTGGCATTTACATAATCTGTTGGCTTAAGAGAACAAAGACTTGGTTTAGATGTCTTTTTTGGTAGCAAATCACTACGGCACTTTCATTTGCCTAGGCTATAGGTTACAGAAGATGGCTGCGAAGAGAGAGAGAGAGAAAGAACATCTGAGCTCTCCATCCGCAGTCGGATACCTGGACGTCGGAAGGTGTTATACCGCGCCTTTCTCCAACTCCTTTAGCATGGCCTTGGTGACGGATTTGGGGTGATCTGCCGCGAGTAAGGAGTTGTGGAACTGGGCCACCGCCGTTGAAACTGTGGTAGTATGTGTAAGCGTTCCCGGAATTTCAATAGAAGGCGTTCAAGAATCGAAAATAAGGTTTTTGCCGGTAGGAGTCCCTAACCCGTTCGTTGCCCCCGCAGCGGAGGGTTATCCCATGCAAGATTTTACCATCACACAAAAAAAGGCTCCAGGAGTTACGTACTACGTTAAGCGAAGCCTCCGATTTTTTGGGACGGATGGTGCATGAAGTGATCTGTTTTAAAAGCCTTTGCGAACTTCCACCTTGTTCTCACAGAAGACAATATTTTATTGTAAAACTGTGATGATGAAAGTGTTTACAAAATGTTTTATTTTTCAATTCTCTTCGTAATAAATGTACATAATTCACTATTCTTTTTATCGCTCTAAAATATTTTTAGGATGTATATATTTCAAAAAACTTTACATTAAGAAAATGCCAATTGATTTCTCAATATTAAAATCAACTAAAAATAAATAAAAAAATACTTTTTTATTTAATTAAAAATCTATGTTCTATCCCAAACATTTATAACTAGGTCTGACCCAATGATGAAATGTAGGCGCGTCGAAAAGAAATAACATTCAATGTCGTGTCGTATTTATGATTGTTTCACTTCTCATGGATATGCGCCTTACAATTGAAGTTTGAATTGAAGTCAAGGTTGACAGTTGATTCAATTGCTTTTGTTTTGATTGAGTCAAATCTATATGACTTTTGATATTACGTTTACTTGACTCAAAACGTATGTAATACGTAACAACACACTTGTGATATCTTTTTCTTTTCAGTCGATGGACTCACAATACAAGGCACAAGCGTTCTCTTAAAGATCTCCATGATGACAGTAGTGGCAGGCCTGCCCACGAGTGATGAACCCACCTAACTGTCAGTTCAGACGAACATTTCTTCGAGCTATGTCGATCATAGCTCTCTCCATTGCTCTCTGGATGACCTATTCTTCTTTTTGCATTTGTAATGTACCAAGAATATATTTTGAACCTATTAGCCAGTTATGTGTACAGCCTAATTGGTGACAGGACTAAAGGCTTTAAAATCGTGAATATATAACTAATTGGTTTTATAAATATTAAATAGCATAACGATAATATAATAAGAAAATTCGTTTTCATAATTCGAATACGTTAAAATTAATTATAGATTACTATCTGTTCCTGCAGATTGTATTGTCAGAAGTTATTGACATGAAGCATTCCGTTAGAAAAAAATATATAAATGGATGATTTGAAATAGAAATAGAATTTTTCGGTAACCAATATCAACTATACATACATCTCATTAAAAAGCTTTAATCTATTTACATTTAACATGTATCGATAACTTAATTTGGTTGAAGGCTTTATTCGGAAGTGCAAAGGTCAATGACCTTACCTGCCGTAGTGAACTCCACCCGAGAAGTCCGACAGAGAGGCAGCAGAAAACGAGAGATATAGCGATAGAGACAAACATTCCTATGCACATAGCCTTCGCGTCTTCTACAAGTGCTTCCATGTTCTCTTCGTGTGAAGCGTTCATCCTAAAATTAAAAAAATATTATCACCGATATAATGAATGTAATTTTATATCCTAATCATCATTTCTCTTAATTGAAATCACATATAATGTCGATCGGCGATGAAAACTTCTTTGTGTATTCATTTTAATTTTAGAAAAAAAAATGAACAATAAACTTGTGGGAGTCGCATTATACACTGACGTGATGTCTGAATGAATAATAGGTGTAAGATTTTGTGGGCGAGCGTAGCCGACGGGCGAACTTAGTGTGCCGAATTAGTGCAGCGGGCACATGCACGCACCGGTGACGCGGGCGCAGACCTTTTGATACTTTTGTTTCTTTTATTTCTTTTGCGCCTTTGTTCTATTGCCCGCTTTCACTCGGTCGCGGACGACTTTTCACCACAGAGTCCTACGACGAATGCACGTCCTTTTTGCTCGCCCTCAAGCGCTAATAAAAATTTGTTCGTGTGTTAAATAAATTGATAAAGTGTTACAAACGTCTTTTAATAAGACGCTAACTCTTTAAACTTTTTTCTACCACTTACATAAAATTCATTAAACGTAAGATTTTTAAGTGTTATTAACCATAAGAAAAAGACCAAATGTCCCATTGATGTGCAACGAATAGTGCACTCCATAAAAGAATATGAGTTTCATTTTATTTATTTTAATTTAATATTCTTTAGAGTACATTCTAGAAAATATATATACTTAGTTTCATAATAGTATAGAAAAAAATACAATGCGAAGTCTACACGCGGCAATTTCTTTCAGAAAACCATAGTATGGAAACATAAATAAATACATATGTATATAGCATATATATTATAATAAATACGGTGTAATATATTTTATAAATACGATCATAAATATAAACATCAAACTGGTCTGAATCGCACTTGCCTCAGAAAGAATAAAAAAACAGAAAGAAAAAAAAGATTTAACAGATAAATAATCATAGGTCTAGTAAATATTTCTTAATTTATTCAACCCTTAAATGCATAATGATGTAAAACAGCAAAATACTACTAAAACGTAAAATGAGTACTACAATTTAAAAGTAAATGCACAGTGTTGTATATCTACAACTTAAGGTTTTTAAAAAATAAGTATAATAAATATTGTATTTTTTTGGTCTATTTTTCCCTGCATTTTAGTGTACTTATCTGCAATAATAATTCATATATTAGTGATATTGATATATTCTCGTGCTCTCTTGTATCTTTTAAAAGACAATTTCGTTCGAAATTATTGGGTACACACAATATAATTTAAACCATAATATAAATATATGATATAGATATATAAACAAACATAATATTAGTTTATAAACCTTAGTCTTTGACCCCTGTTTATTAATGTTTTTACTTGTTCTGTTATTGTTTGACCATAAATCATTAAATGTTTTCAGTGAAATAGTTATAAGGTAGCAATTGTAACTAATTTTATATGTCTATGCTTCTAGTTTGTACTTTCTTACTACTTTTTGTTACTGTTTATCTCCAATAAAGTAAATAAATAAATAAATAAGGTAAATATTTTTTTTAAGTATACATATAAGCCATGTATTTAAGGGTTAAAAATAGGTAGTGACAGCATGTCTTATATTCAGCGATAAATCATTCCACAATCGAACGGCCTGTATGTTAAAAGATTTGGCCATAAACAAAGAATATGTTTATACGTATGATACATATACAACATATACAATGTTGTGTCATACACAAAGAATACATAGCAGAATCATTAATTATATCTGGTGTATATATATAAATAGAAACATGTGTTATTTATTGCACGGAAGAAAAGGTCTGTTAAGATTTTTGTGACCAAATACACATTTGTCCATAGTAGTTGAAAAATTCATTTAGAAGCTATATTATTATTAAAAAGCTAGTTCAATATAATGTTAATCGACATATGTCCACTTTAAGGTTTTTGCTTTGCTCGCTTCCAGCTACTTCCTGGTCCTCTTAGAGGGGGATCGAACCCAGGCTTTACTTACCTGCTCGAGGTAAACGCAGCCTGGGTTCACTACTTAACTCTTCAGACATGCAATCCTTTGAGCTCCTTAACCTTGGTTCTTCTTATCAGTTCTGATACGATCTCGCAGCGATGTTCAAACAATATTCCTGTCCATTTAACACGTTCACTGCGGCTTGAGGTCGATTCAGCCTCATGGTAGACTTTGCACTGGTGCGGCGCGTAAAACTCGTGTTTTCTCTCTAGTGCGGCGGCTGTTTACACTCAACCGTATGAGGTATGACAAAGACAAATATAGCTTTCTTTATGTCTGCGAAGCATTGACTTAATATTGTAAAAAAAATGATTGAAACATGAGGCAGAAAAGGCCTCAACCGCACTACTAGGAAGTTCAGCTTGAGGCTGATTCGACCTCAGCCGCACCAGCTGAAAGTTCTTCAAAATTGGGCCCGCAGTGAATGTGTTAACGAGAATAAAGAATATAACTCAATATACTTACAGTCTTCTGCCCCCACCAAAGAATGTTGTCAGTGGTAGATAACTTGATAGTTGGTCCTGGTTGGCGGTCCTTTCAACGAATGATGTACTGAGTTCACCGAACTGCACCAGGTTGTAGCAGACACCACCACCGCTGAGCAAACCCAGCAGGATCCCGAATATGGTTGCACAAATTTCCGTACAGGTCGCATAACGGAACTGTTTGAGAAATATAAGAACAACTTGATATATTTCCATATTATACAAGGTTAAATTTAAATTGTCATGACTGTTGGCAAGTGGAAGTTACACTGGATAGGTGTTGTAAGAAATGGAATCAAACACAGACCGGAAAACGCAAAAGGTAGACGAACTTATGGTTGTCGCTTTCATCCAATGTCATTGGAAATCTTTATTGGAGACATATGTCGTCAAGTAGGTTCTGAATGAAACCTGTAAACTTCTATTTGTATGGAACCCCCATAGGTGGGAGCGGTTTACCCACGTCGCGACTACCCACTCGTGGTCGGCACTTGAGAAACTTTAGATCACAACGGACGTCACAAACATGCTACTCATATGAGTTGAATTCGGCGAGTCATCTTTCGAAGTTGGACATTTTATCTAAGTAAGAAAAGGATTAATATTTAGCCACTTCTGCACATGCGGGCTGGCGGGCGGTGCACTTTGTTGCACGACTACCACTCCATGATAATTCACTCCATAAATATTAGTCCTTTTCTTACTTAGGATGGACTTCCGCATATATTTATATATATATATATATATATATATATATAACAAGGTATAACATATATTCATTATATATTCGGTGCATCATTGATTGGTTTTAGTTCTAATATACTGTATGTAATTTTTATTGCATCCACTGCAAGTGTAATAAAAATGTAAGAAAAAAAAACGGTGCTAAAAATCATTACGAACATGATAAATTCACATTAAAATATTTATACGAACAAACAAGTCTTTATATATGCATATTTATAGCTAGTGATATATGCGATCATGCTGCAATCATTCCAGATATAAACGTTATGTTGTTCATAGTATTATCAACCTTATTGTGTTTGTAGTTAAATTTATAATCGCTTGTATAATTAATCCAACTTTGTTGTCACATGCCGAGTTTTACAAGATGGTCGTGAATTAATTGGTTATTTCGCCTGAAGTTGTAATGTACTGCGCGCAATGTTTATGGTATTAGATAATGAATATAGCTGAAGGCTTTATGATTGTGTAAGTCTGCTATACCCGTCATACTATATACACGAAGTGTTTAAATTAAAAAGTATATAACAGAAACTACATAGTGATATACAAATATTTTCTTATTGATATATTTATCTATTTATTTATTAATTGTAGTAGAAATTGTATTAATTATATTTAATTTATATTTGAGGATGTAAGTGATTGTTAGGACCAAAATATTTAATGGAATCAGGCGTTACCTTGCGGAAGTCCAACCTAAGTAAGAAAAGGACGAATATTTAGCACCTTTCGCGCATGTTTCTGCATTAGCATTTGCGGAAGTGGCTAAATATTGGTCCTTTTCTTACTTAAGACAAAAATAAATAAATTAGTTTATATATTGTTAAATTAAAAACATTCAATTTTTTTTAGTTAAGTCCAGAATGGCTGTTGTGGATGAAGGTTTCATACAGGCACTTACGAATCATCAATCTACCACAGGCTCTGAAGGCTTTATAAATACAGAGAGCACTTTACAATAATTATCTTCGTAGATAAGCAGCAACAGTATTTAATTTCACGTATTAATATCAGTACACTATTCTTAAAAAATATAAAATAACTACCAAGTTACTTTATTTAAAAATTAACCTTTTGTACTTTTATATTAGAGTTGTAATTTGAATAACATTTGCATTTTATAATACACTTTACAATGATAATGTATGTTATATGAAAAATGGGCAGAAAAGGCTAATATAGATAAGAATCACATTATATTCCGCATGGCATCATTCAATTTCAATCTATCAGGCTATGTGCGATTGGTGGTGGATGATGTTAGCCTTTTTGACTCTTATTTATTTATTAAGAATAAGAAAAATAAGATACATAATATACAGAAAAGTACAATGGGCGGTCTTATCACACAAGGCAATCTCTTAAACGATAGTAAGGAAAAGATAAAAGTACTTATAAAGGGTTGTTCACGTGTACAAAAAAATACATATTCACAAACAAATGAACATAAATATACATAAACATACACAGACATACATACGTATATAACATATATAATTATAATAAAAAAGGTTTGATACAGATTATAAATAAAAATACAACTGACCCCGATTAGCACTGGTTCGATCGCACCCGCCTCAGAAAGAAGCAAAAAGAAAAAGAAATGAATCAAGAGATAGACAACTACAGGTCCAGTAAATGGTTTTTAACCTTTTTCTTGGAAATAGGTAGTGAGTTAGAACGTCTTATATTTAGCGGTAAATCATTCCACAATCGACTCTTACAGCTTTGTACTAAGGCCTCCCGACTCGAAATCCGTGATTATAAATTTAAAAAATATCATAATGCTTCGCCTGTAGTATTGTAATAAATCGATTGTCGAAGAAAGTTGTGAACCGAAGATGTTTTAGATGAAGACGCCGGTGAGCACATGATGGCAGTGTGTTTTAAAATTAATTCGGTTGTCGCTAAGAGATTTGAACGTGCGTGTTGCTTATGACGTCATCAAAAGGAGGGTCAACAAACTCAGATATATATATATATATATATATATATATATATATAAAAACTTATTCTCTTATTCCCGTCGTCATTTCGGGGTCAATAAGTATGCGATAATGAAATCATTAATAGAATAATAAATATTATGATAAATAATCCTATACTGTGTTAATTAGGAGAACACAAGAAGCATTGCGAAGAAGGAAATTAAGAATGAATGAGATTGTAACAATAGGCGATGTATGCTAGAAGAATGAATGAACGATTATGCCAAGACCGAATAAAGAGAATGACAATAAAAAGAAATGTAAATGTAATTATTAAACAAATAAAAGTTGCTTTAACAAAACAAGATAGGTTGTTGTACGAAAGGCCTCAGTAACAGGGC
The DNA here is from genome assembly GCF_028537555.1 of Battus philenor. NCBI lineage: Eukaryota > Metazoa > Arthropoda > Insecta > Lepidoptera > Papilionidae > Battus > Battus philenor. Next base: position 18,155,316 of record NW_027181661.1, read on the forward strand.
AGTTAATAATATATACTAGGTAAGCTGACGGAGGTGAAATGCTCTGTCTTCTGGGGAACAGGGTTATGTGGAATTTTTACCCACTAAAATCCTCTCGGTTGTCGTATTCGATACATTTGGAGGGGCGTTCCTACGGAACTAACAGCGGCTAAGTACTATGTCAAGATAGAGACAGAGAAGAAGCTGTGCTTCCTCCGTCATACGAAGCCTAACATAAAGCCTGCAACCACTTGACGGATATTCGAAATTCGAACATACAAAAGAGTCGACATACAAAACTTACGTAAATTTTTAGTTTATTTACAAATAATTACGATACGAGATTAAAATATGACATCGCTTGCTTTACTCGTAATAAAACATGTAACAGGCAACTATAAACTGAATTTAATTTATTATCACCTAGTTAAATGACTAAAAAATAGTTAAAGTTAGTATACACAGTTTTTAGTAGTATTTTTATCATACAGATATAATATTGTGTTATATAAAAACAAAACGAAATAACTTGATTAATATATAATAGTAAATCGTTACAAAATAAACTAAAATTGTCAAAATAATTAACCCAGAGACAGGATCAGTAGTTCGTCAAAGTCTTATACTGTGTATGACGTAACAGCACTGCCAACTAATATATATAGCTATTAATAATAAATTACATTTATCAAAATATCGACGTGTGGTTATGTTTCGTGGATATATATTTACGGTCACTGAACTGAGGATAGCATACTTATAATTAGAAAATCTAGAAATGTTCACACATCATCGTTTACTGTTGTACATATGCCCCCCTCAAAAATCTCTAAAAGTACTGATTGAAAGGAACATTTCATCCAAGATAGATCTGCCCCGAAAATCTCTAAAAGGACTGATTGAAAGGAACATTTCTTTAAAGACAGACCTGCCCCATAAATTTCTAAAAGGACTGATTGAAATGAACATTTCTTTCAAGACAGACCTGCCCTAAAAATCTCTAAAAGAACTGATTGAAAGGAACATTTCTTTAAACACAGACCTGCTTCAAAAATCTCTAAAAGGACTGATTGAAAGGAACATTTCATCCAAGACAGGCCTGCCCCAAAAATCTCTAAAAGTACTGATTGAAAGGAATATTTCTTTCAAGACAGGCCTGCCCTAAAAATCTCTAAAAGCACTGATTGAAAGGAACATTTATTTCAAGACAGACCTGCCCAAAAAATCTCTAAAAGGACTGATTGAAAGGAACATTTATTTCAAGACAGACCTGCCCAAAAAATCTCTAAAAGGACTGATTGAAAGGAACATTTATTTCAAGACAGACCTGCCCAAAAAATCTCTAAAAGGACTGATTGAAAGGAACATTTATTTCAAGACAGACCTGCCCAAAAAATCTCTAAAAGGACTGATTGAAAGGAACATTTATTTCAAGACAGACCTGCCCAAAAAATCTCTAAAAGGACTGATTGAAAGGAACATTTATTTCAAGACAGACCTGCCCAAAAAATCTCTAAAAGGACTGATTGAAAGGAACATTTCATCCAAGACAGACCTGCCCCAAAAATCTCTAAAAGAACTGATTGAAAGGAATATTTCATCCAAGACAAACCTGCCCTAAAAATCTCTAAAAGGACTGATCGAAAGGAACATTTCTTTGAAGACAGGCCTGCTCCAAAAATCTCTAAAAGGACTGATTGAAATGAACATTTCTTTAAACACAGACCTGCTTCAAAAATCTCTAAAAGGACTGATTGAAAGTAACATTTCATCCAAGACAGGCCTGCCTCAAAAATCTCTAAAAGGACAGATTGAAAGGAACGTTTCACCCAAGACAGACCTGCCCTAAAATACTCTAAAAGGACTGATTGAAATGAACATTTCTTTGAAGACAGACCTGCCCTAAAAATCTCTAAAAGTACTGATTGAAAGAAACATTTCTTTCAAGATATAGCCCCCCCCCCCAAAGATCGCATGACCAGTTCTGAGCTGCCCGCTTTTAGAGACTTTCTAAGACTTAATCACGTCGTCGTTTCACCTAGTCTAGACTATACCAAAATAAATAGTATATACTAAAATAAATAAAAGAAACTATACAGTGATATACAAATATTTTCTTATTGATAAATGTCGATTAATTTTTAATAGTAATATTAAATGTAAATTATTAAAGCAATTTAGTTTAATGTGAAATTGTATTGATTTTGTTTAATATATTTACATTTTATGTTAAGATATAAGTTGAATGTGATGACTAAAATAAATAAATTAGTTTATGTAGTGCTATATTAAAAACATTCTATGTTTGTTTTGAAAATTAATGAATCCAGAATGCATGTTTTGGGACAGTGTACGGAGCACATCGCTCAATGGCTGTTACGTATAAAAGATTCTCGTGGCGTATATATATGTATATGTGTAACAATATAGAAAATAATATATTTAGTTTTCACTTACAATTTGAAAATATGACACCGAGTATTCTGGCTCCGGGGTTTTTCTGAAAAGATAATATATAGATATATATTTGTGGTAAATTTTGCATTTGTCTAATGACATACACACAAGACGTTGACCGCTCTAGTTATGTGATTGAAGATTGTTAGTGTTCTAAATTAAATAAAACACTTGTTTAAGAAACCTTTTTATTAAAAAAAATGTAGTTAATACAAAGTGTAGTATATAAACAATTGAATTAGCAAAATATAACTCAAATTAAAACACGAAAATAGCATAATGTTCCTATGGAGAGAATACCAAACAAAGAAACATTATGAAAATGGCTAACGCAATATTTTTCACTTTACATAAGAACTACAATACCCGGCGATAAATATTGCACATCGACCTTTGGAAAGAGACAATCGGCTCTCTACGGTGCTCTACGAAGTCGAAATTATCCGATTGTCTCTTTCCAAACATCGGTGTGCAATATTTATCGCCGGGTACTGTACAGTATTAAACACTTATAAATAACTTTCACATATTTGACGACAATATAAATAAAAAGTCATTCTGAATAAAACAAAACATAATTGTTAACTTTGTAAGTTTTAGTTTAATCCAATATAAATCCACTGCAAGGCAAAAGACTAATAAAGATATATGTAGATCAGTGATTTCAAAAGTGGTCTATATCGACCTCTAGGGGTCTATGACAACCTGCAAGGGGCCTACATCAGCGAAAAAAAATTTGGAGGTCCATGAAATGAAAATGGGGGTCCACGATAGTGGATCTCAACACATAGACTGATAGTACCTATTTACTTACATCATACTATCTTATAATATCAAAACATTTACATATTTATAAGAGTACCTATGAAGTAAAAAATTTATTATATATGTTTATAAAATTGTGTATGTCGTAGGTTGTTGGTATTCGCTTTGTGGTTGTATTACATTTTGAACTTGCAAAAGCCTGAGAGTCGCAGTCTCAGAGCTTCGCTACCTTGCACTGACTTGTTCAATTCGTCACTCTATAAATACGAATGTGGGACAAACAAATAAATTTACAGGAAATCAATATCAGGTAAGTACGGGGTCTATCCAACACGGAAAAACATGGCAAGGGGTCTACGACACAAAAAAGTTTGGGGAACTCTGCTGTAGATGTATATCAAAATCGCCACGATATGCGGAACGCAGTACGATGTTGTCCATCATCTGAAAACTTGTTTGCAAGTAGTGATAAACCTCATCATCAATGCACAAAGTATATATAACATGTGATTGTATCCCGGGATTTGAACTCGCGACGATAGCAAGCTAGTCCTCTACCGCTGAACTGTCATTGCTTTCTCGATTTATTTATATCTAATATATAAAATTCTCGTGTCACGGTGTTCGAACTTGAACTCCTCCGAAACGGCTTGACCGATTTTTACCAAATTTTACATGCGTATTCAGTATGTCTGAGAATCGGCTACTATCTATTTTCTATACCCCTAAGTGATAAAGGTTGATCACACTTAAAAAATTTTTTTATATTTTAAACGAAATTTTTTGTTTTTATTTTTTTATGATACAACATACAAAAATACATACAACCCTAAATTTTTACCCCTCTACGATCAACCCTTATTTTTAAATTGAAAATTAAAAATATTTTTTTTGCAAAACAACGTTTGCGGGATCAGCTAGTATCTTTATAATATTACTGTTACATATCGTATTTTGATACTGTGTAATATCTCTCTTATAATGCGGAATGATTACAGTTTGTAATAGAGAGAAATACAAAAAAGTAGCAAAGTTCAGGTGGATCATTATAAAATATGAAATACATATGTATTATATTATAAATAAATAAAAAATAAGAATGTATTTAGATAGACAAAAAGGAGGTATATACCCAAAGATAAGAATTTAATTGTTCTGTCATATAAAAGGAAACCTACTGTGATGTTTTAAAAGAGTAGAAGAAGCAAAAAAGGTGATAGAAGAAGAATAATAAGCCAGGGGAATGTGAGAAAATGTGAATAAAAATAGAGAAATGTATTCCCGGATGAGACTCAATTTCGAGTTGACGTTGATTTATGGGACATATTATACATTAGATTTTCTCGTTTTATGTCGGCTTATTTTAATGTATATATATATATATATATATATATATATATATATATATATATACTCCAAATATATAAACTCCAAAGAGATCCCAATCGCCTTAAAAGGCGGTAAATTATTAGGTAAATCCCCGGGAAGGCTTTTAAATTTTTTTTTAATTCAAGGCATAACAGAGTAACGTCGATATACAAATCGGAGGTATATAATCAAAGAAAAAAATTAAATTACACACAGAGAAAAATACAGATAATATGATGGAGATTGTGACAGAAAAAGGAGTGTAAAAAAACATGAATAAAAATTAAAAATATTGAATTGTAAAAAACCCAGTTAATCCAAAGATAGGGATGAAACAAAGGTCTAATAATGGTGGACATAAAAAATGTGCGTTATTTTTATGCGATTTTGAAGGTATTCATCTAACATTGCGGTATTCTATACAAAATTCTGAACAAGACGATAAACTATACATGTCCGGATGTCGTGAGCAACATAAAAATTCTGTAGAATCATGATCGCAAATTTTCATGAATAATTACGCTGTCAGAAAAAAAAGAGCTACATGGGACGAGAAAGAAGCGAAATTCCGTCACCTTTACCGCAAATATCTAATACGGTAGTCGCTTCTGATTGGAAACACTTCTGAAATATAGTTTTAATTAAATAAATTAATATAGTAATGTAACTGATAAATGCCTCCTCTTTCATGTCCCTTATCTCCATTCAAAATTGTCTGTTTACTTATTGACTATTTTATTTTGTTACGTTTCATTTTTTTATTTCTATTTATAGAGTCATAGTGTACAATAAAGTGTAAATAAAGAGCACATAAACTTTTTAAGCTAGGTAAACTTTTAATGTGAAATTTTTAAATGTACTTCTCTGTAGAACGAATCCACCGTATAAAACTAGACCTTAGGTTACATGAGGTAATAAAATTTCCGGAGACATCGAGAAAATTTGTAATGGATTCAGGCGTTATTTTGCGCAAGTCCATCCTAAGTAAGAAAAGAACCAATATATAGCTGTAACATTACTTCTGTCACCTCCTTACACTCTGTTTGGCAATAATCGGTGTAACATTACTCCTGAAGATGCCCCGTGGAAGGGTGAAACACGTATTGAGTGATTTAACGGTTGTAGTTGTGTTTCGCATTGTTTGTCGCACGCGCATTTATTAGTGGGCTGGCGGGCGGTGCACTATATTGCACGACTACTACTGGATTGGCGGAAGTAGCTATATATTGGTCCTTTAATTGAGAAAATTGTAAAAATGTATGTTGCTAAGAAAACCAAAGTTGTAAAACTGTGGTAAATGAAATCCATATAATGGGGAGATAGATTACTAAAAGGTTGATAAAAAAGCTTCATCTCGTTTATTCCTGTGTCCCCATGATGGGGCAGAGGGCGTCCACAGTACGTCGCCATCCCGAACAGTATTGAGCCTCGCGCTTTACTTCGCTCCAGATTATTCCAACTGCCTTCACTTCTACAGTGATCGTTGGGCACTCTCGTGTGCTCTTGTGGCTTTTGCCTTTTTCACTGAAGCGATCTAAAAGCTCAGCGACCTTCTAACTCGGTATAGTAGGGAATCGATGCTCCCGCGGGAGCCCTAGAACTTAGGTACTTTAAAAAAATATCTTAAGACACGCATTCCGTGTCCTGCACCTCAAAGACGCGGAATCTGCATATGCCATTTGGGCATTATAGTCCGGAAAAATAGAACTTGGAACATTTTTGATCTTTATATTATTGTTCTATACGAAGTAATAATAGGACACGTTTAAAAAAAAAGATCACCAAAAAATAACAATTTTAGTATAGTTCCCTTTACTAATAGTTTGAGATTCAAGTTACTTAATAGTTTAAAACGGGACTTGGATAACTTAGGCATTAGTGAAAGAAGAAATTGTAACAAAGGCGCGGATGCTAATGTCTGTTAGATATAATACTGTGATCAAAAAGTAAGGTGAATTTCTTAACAAATGTAAATTCTTAATTTTTTTCTCTCAAATCAATTTATTCCCTTTCATATTAATCTCCGTGAGATAAAACACAATTTTGTCATATAATCCTTTTTAGGTATAACCGTTTAGATCTTAGATTCGGTTTTTATCATCTCAATTGTGCTATCGGCATCCCGAATAGGCCTCTCGAGTTTGCTAAATAGTCAGGAGTTCCACGTAAATCTGGTGAATATTGTTGTTACGGTACGAAATTAGGCCAGTTCTTGGCAAAAGGTCGTGAAGAAACATGACCATATAGGTCCACTTAGTGGGGAGCTTGCCCACGCTGCGTCGACCAGCTCGTGGTCGGCACTTTATTATCTTTCGATCCCAACGGCTTCTAACAAACCAGGTGCCCAGATTACTGCCACTTCATATATATAGATAGTGTATTTCAAACATTCGTTATAAGAATGCTACAATAGAAAAAATAGTGGTTTTTGAAGTTCAGATTTTTAGATCGGAGACGAATGATTTTTAGTAGAGATCTTGAAGGTGGTGCATAAGAACAAAGGGATATGAAGAAGAAGGAAGTAGATTAACTTTCAGATCTGCTGATGGGATGGAATGTTCTTGGGAGTTCCAGAGCGTGGGACCACTGGGTAATATAAAGATCTTCGTAAATTTCAGGCGGCTTTGATTCGGTGCAGGCTTCTCCTGGTGTATTCCATGAGTTCGAGTTCTTGTCTTCTGTCTTTTTTGCGTATTCCCTTTAGATCTTTGAAATATAAGGAAATTATGACAATTATGTATATGTATAAATATACATTTGTAAAAAATTTTACACCAGCAATTCGTTTCAAATGATGGTAGATTAATACGTAACATATTTGCGCATTTATGAACCACTTGGCTCTTGGTCACCTTGCTGCTATGAAACCGCTCAATTGATACGATTGGTTGAGGTTAATAATGAAGCATCGGTCGTATAAACACAGAAACCATTGAGTCGCTCTTGAAAATTATTAATATGACTTACGTGAACACGCCACTGTTTATAAACGACAACATTATATTGGATATAAATTTATATGTATACTAGCTGATCCCGCAAACAATTAAATTCTTATCTTTGGGTATATACCTACTATTTGTCTATCTAAATACATTCTTATATATATATTTTTATTTTTAATATAATACATATGTATTTCAGATTTTATAATGATCTACCTAACCCTTGCTACTTTGTTGTATTTCTCTCTATTACAAACTGTAATCATTCAACATTAAACGAGATATTACACCGTATCAAAATACGATATGTAACAGTATTATTATAAAGATACTAGCTGATCCCGCAAACGTTGTTTTGCAAAAAAAATTAAAGTTTTTAATTAACAAATGTAAGATAATGGTTGATTGTAGAAGGGTGAAAATTTAGGTTTGTATGTATTTTTGTATGCTGTATCATAATAAAATAAAACCAAAAAAATTGTCTAAAAAATTAAAAATAAAATTTAGGGGTGGACCACCCTTATCACTTAGGGGTATGGAAAATGGATAGTAGCCGATTCTCAGACATACTGAATACGCATGTAAAATTTGGTAAAAATCGGTCAAGCCGTTTCGGAGGAGTTCAAGTTCGAACACCGTGACACGAGAATTTTATATATTAGCTATATATGTACACGATAACATTAGACATACAAAAAATAATAACTTATCAATTTAGTAGTTACTGTTCAATCTAAATTCTTTCTCTCTCTCTCTCTATATTGCTCTCTCTTACTATATATTAATATATATATATATATATATATATATATATATATATATATAAGTACTGACTCATCATGTTTTCTCTGAAACTGTAAATTATAGAGACTTGAAACTTAGTAGATATATTTCTTTTATTCAGTATATGTCAGCTAAGAAAGGATTATATAAATTTTGTCCACAAGGCGTGATTGAAGCACGTTTGTCATGAATCTCGGCGAAAATATATTTGTCTTTGAAAATGTAAGTGACCAAGAATAGATTTCGAGAAATTATATCAACAAATATGGCACGGATCACGCGAAACTGATGGGTGATATTTAGTAACAATATAATACTCGAGTTTTTAGACAGTCCATGCTGAAATTTCTTTTGGCTTACTCCGTGGACGTGAAATCTCCAAGCCTTAGGAATTCAGGTATATAAAATATATAAAAAAAGGTATATAAAATGTATAAAAAAAGTTTATTAGCCGTTATTTTGCTATGCATTTAAAAATTCTTATTGTAATATGAAAATGATGTGTAAATGATCACTTTTTGTTGAACTACATTTTTACGTAAGAAGACGTATGTTTTATAAAGTTTCATTAATGTTATCATTCCCCTGTCACATATCTCTGGATCGTGTGTTATGAGAGCAATGTAGAATTTCATAACTTAAACATTAAGTTTATACTTATCAGTGAATCGGGAATGTTTAACGGATCACGGAACACGTGTAACTGTCAAGTAAACAATATCTATCACTTTGAATAATTTTTATATACCATTATATGGTAGGAGTCTGCCACTGCAAGGAATCAACCAAAGATCGCGAGAACACAGGTATTTTTGGCTGCCTGTATCTTTTACTACTTGCGACATTGACAATATCAGTACAGTAGTAAAAACGTGTAGAAATATGTATTTTAAAATCTCTGGTAACCAACATGAAGGTTCCTCTAAAGTAGAAGGATGGCCTGGATAATGTCGCTGGAAAAAGTTGGATATATGCCATTAAGATCTGTCCTATTGTATAAGATATTTCCAGCTGACTTCATGATGAAATAAGACAAGTATCTACTTGATATATATATTCTTTGGGATATAATAACTGTTGTAATAAACCAGTGATTTTCAGTTGATTAGTAACAGAAGTTGGTAATATTATCGAAGTAAGAAAAGGACCAATATTTAGCCACTTCCGCATATGGTGGCAGTGGTAGTCGTGCAACAAACACAGAGTCTGTGTTTGGCACTAATCGGTGTAACATAACTTCTGAAGATGCCCCGTGGAGGGGTTAAACACGTGTTGAGTGGTTTAACGGTGGCGGTTGTGTAATTCGCATTGTTTGCCGCATACGCATTTATCAGCGGGCTGGCGGGCGATGCACTTTGTTGCACGACTACCACTGCATGTGCGGAAGTGGCTAAAAATTGGTCCTTTTTTGATGATTCCATTAAGTATTATCGAACGCACAATGTTGCAGATGTTCGCATGTATTGATATTTAAAAATAAGCGAATTGGTCAATCGTATTTATTTAAAAAAGAAAAACGAAATATATTTATATATTTAGAAACCTATTTTTGTTTGAAGTACTAACTATCTGATCAGTCTAATGTGTATTGTGGTAGTTAAAAAAAGTAACCAAGACGGGCTTTATAAGAAAACAAGTTCACCCAGAGTGCAATGTAGACGGCTATAGGACAGAAATGAGAAGATCCGCTGTAGAACCAAGATCATTGAGGTATCTTGAAGAATTGCTCGTGTAAAGTAGCTCGTGTAGTAACCGAATGGTTGGTGCCGAGTGGCAACAAAGAGCAGGTAGATGTGACATCGGTGGGCCTTCCACTAGATGCGTCAGCGCAAGATTGGTGATCATGGCAGTATTTAAAGGAGATCTATGCCAACCAGTAAACTTCCATCGGATGAAAAGAAAAAGAAGGACTAAATGTGAAAACTATATGATCTTTGATTGGCGACAACGTGGCGGTCGAGGAAGAGGTGGAAGAAAAGCCGTCACACTTTCTTGTGGTTTTGTTGCAGGGTGGTGGGTGACGTAATTAGACAAAACAAAACCATGTGACGAGGAATGGGAGGCGATGCATAAATGTAATGTGAATGCTGTATGTTGAACGTATGCCGAATGATGGTAAATATGAAAGATGGGAGAGGCAAGGTAGGAGATTGTATATATGCCTGTCCCGAAAATAAGATGGAGAAAGAGTATTTTTAAAACAAAAAAAAGGTTGACCATATGTAGTCACAAGTCACTAGATGCGAAGAACGTAAGATCTGTCATCTTTGCGGTTTCTAAGAGAAGCCTTACAAAGGGTGGTTGATACAATTATGATGATAAAAAACTAACCTAAAAATTATAAAATTTCAAATTGATAACTAATTTACTTTGAAAAGATAATTATTCTACAAACAATAATAATCGCTGAAAACTGTAGGTAGTAGGAGAAAGCCTATTAAGTGAGAAAGATAGGAGATCGACTTTCCCATTCATGCGTACTCCGAGCAGTTCTTTGGGTCAGAACTGACAAGAATATGCACCTGGATAACAAATCGATAATTAGTTATACAACAACTATACTTGAAAATTATGTCCAATCATTGTCATGAAAGCCGAAAGACGCCAATAATCTAATCACCACTCGACGTACTTTCCACTTCAATAGTCGTCAATTAAAACCGACAAAATTGTAGATGGTGAAGATGGTAAACATAAAATTTAAAAAAAGATAAATATGTTCCAAAAGCAATAAAAAAATGCATTTGGCCACACATATCAATTAGTGATAATATATATATATATATATATATATATATATATATATATATATAAAATCGACTAAACCGTTTTAGAGGGGTACGATTAATAATACTGTTGTTATCTTTAGAGTTGTTGCTTTGGAGTGGGTGTCTGGCGCTTCGTGATTATGGTGATGCATGTATTGTATAGTACAGATATATTATTACACATATATGTACTTAGAAATATAGTTAACTAACATTGTGTTCAGTCTGTACACCCTGCAAAGGATAGGCTATCTATTCACCATAATCGCCACTCTTAATAGGTTGGCGATCGGAGTGTGGTGTTATGGTATGCAGAGGATGTTGCTGCCCATCCTCTGGAAACTTCTTTGCGAGGTGTGACAATCCTATATAATTAACGCAAGTGAGAATTATATAACATTGTTTCCCTGAAATCGAACCCGCGACATACAATCGCAAGTCGCTTTTAACACTGGGCTACATATATACATATATATGAATGATTTCAATGCGTTTTAATTATCGTTAAATATATTACAATTTGTTCAAATATAACTAAATAGAATATATACTTTATCTTTATAAGATAGATGCGTCTTATGATTTTTTATTTTGCATCATATTTGTAAATGGAATAAAAATTTATTATCTACATTTTGCTTCTATATTGTAGATATGTATCAAATTGAAAGGATAAATACAAATAAAAAATTTTAAAATTTTAGTATATTTTAATTATAGATAATATTCAAAAAAAAAGTAGAAACTAAGTACAAACGGGTTTGTGTATTCAATGTACGTTTATAAGAATGCATTATAAAAGAATTCCGTTTATTCGAGATCAGCTGAACACATTTATAATCTACAATTGATTATAACCTTAATTATGTATTAATAATCTGTTTTAAATGACACATCTCCTTGGACGGTTATGAATAAAAAAAATTATGATTTTTTTTTTGAAAAGTGGTTAAAAATACCAAAATGTGTTCTGCTATATTTGTCTGATATCTTTGTTTTAGTTCGGACGACCTATGTAAAACCAGTTTTCGTATCAATTACATTTAGCTAAATATAAATTATCAACAAATGCAATATGTTGTAGTTTCATTTATATATCTATCAAGAATTTAAAATCCTTATACTGAATTAGAAAAAAATACATTTTACTATTAAATTTCATATTCAATAGTGTATTTTAAAACTGAAATAAACTAACGCGGTAATTTGAAATTGTAGTAATATTTAATATGGTTCTAATAAAATGTTTTACTAACGATTGTTCATAAAAAAACATTAATTTTGTAGTAGTATATATATATATTTTTATAAAATATCTTCGCTTTGAATGCCAAGACTAAGTTTCCGCATTTTCCAGTAACATTAAATAACTGCGTAGTTAGTCAAGTGAAATTGATAGGCAATATAATAACATATCAAAGCATTGGATACAGCTGTCTATTTCAGGAAATAGGCTCTTGATTCCAAATTTAAATTATAAACTTAAACATCTACGAATGTATTGAAATTCATAAATAAATAATATATTTCATATGTAATTATATATCTATAAGTATTTAATATCTCTTTTCTATTTAAAAATATAACCTATAACGTTAACATGGAACAAATCGATTTCAGCAAAGCGTAAATTAAAATTTATATTATATAATATTTTCACATAAAACACATTAGTTAATTATATTACGTGGCATGCATTGAAATATATCGCAGAGCATTTAAAATTATTTAAAGTTATATTACTTTTAATAATTTTTTTAAAATTTAAAAATACATAATTAATTATCTGTGACATTTATAAATTCGCTGTCGATTAGAATATGATTTAAAAATACTCACTCCTTCTTTTTTTTGATTCCCATTTTCTAGTGTGCCTGTGTGTGTGTATTAAAATATATAATATATATATATATATCCGAGAGATATCAACGGAGTTCCTAGGAGACGCGATTGCTGCGCCTTATGTTTCCACACTGTAATGCAATCGGTATTTTCAGTTCATATATACGCGACGCGACGGAAGGTTTAGCGCACAATTGATGATAATTCACCTAGTTAATACAACGTTGGACAAACATAAGAACATAATTAAATTAATCTTGCGAAATTTCTCGCAATATCAGCATCGGTCGAAATATACATGTTTATTGTACATCGAACTTTCTAGAACGCAGCCTTTATTTACAACTACATTTAACACTGCCCTTTTAAAATATATTTAATAATTAATTTAATGTCATCGATTTTTTTTGTGAACGCATAAGGATGTTTAAATTTATGATGAAAAAAAAAAGTTTTCTCTACCCATACAGACCACAGATAAAAAAAATCTTATCCACAGCTGTCAAATATTTGACGTTTACCAAAATAAAGATAAAAAATTAACAAAGAAAAATAATTACACGTTTCGCAGTATACTAAATAGAAAATTTATTTATTAAATGTATAATTCTCCCCCGAAGAGATGGGGGGATATAACTGTGGCGGCTCGGTCGCGGATTCGATTCCCGGGATACAGTTGTATAAATAACTATTTATACATTAAATATACTATTGCAACTGCCCACACGTAGATTTCTAGATGATAGGCGGCGGTGTATTTTTCGTGCCTTGTCTAGTTTATTGCCTATATCTTTCTACTCTATTTTTAGCCGATGGACGCTCAACACAAAGCACAGGTTTTTTCCAAAGATTGTTATAATAAACGGGTTTATTCTGCCCGTATATAATTCCCGCGACACTGGTTTTATCATTTGTCCACCCAATGGGTTGCTTACCCATGCCTCCTCTGGCTCTTGGTTGCCCTTCGAGATCCTTTCTGTCCCATATTCTAGTTAACTTGTATCACTTTTATTTGATACATGATACATACTATATATACAGTATATATACGTGTTTAAAATATTTACAAATATGGCTGCTCCCCCAGATCTGGCCCCATATTCTAGTTAACTTATATCACTTTAATTTGATGCGTGATACATACTATATATACAGTATATATACGTATTTGAAATATTTACAAATATACATATAAATGTATAGTTAACATAAATATTTGATATAATATTTTATTCATTTAGTAAATATTCAAATAATTATTACATTTAACCCTTAATAGCCTGATTTACGAAAGTGATTTTTTTTTGCTTAAGGTTCTAGATGAAGGGAAAAAAGGATTTTTTTTTAATTTTGTTGGAAAGAATACTATACAACAGTAAATGTCGAACAGCCAACCTATAAAAAAACTAATAGTAATGTGAACATTCGGTTTAAAAGATTGGTATCAAAATTGAAACTCTATGCTATTAAGGGTTTATATACTTTTCTTCAGTTACTAAGTATTTATTGTATAAAAAAGTTTTTTGGTTAATTTTATTGTTTAACTATATCTTAAATACTATGAAATCTTTAAGAAAACTATGTGAAATATTATTACAGAAAATAAGTAGCAGTGGAATGATTCATTTGTCACACTGCATGACCTAATTACGTTTAATGCTCGATGTAAATGGTAAAATATATATTTATATATATACTAGTTGTACTGAGAGACTGTGTTGCCAGATATCATCAGCCTATCGAATTCGAAATGAAAAAAAATGGTTACATATTAAACAATCGTCAATTTATTTATTGAAAAAAAACTATAATACAAAAAAAATATTTTTTTTTTATCTATAGGCGAAAATATTTGTAGAAATTTCTAAATTTAGTGTGAAACACGCGCTCCTATTAAACGGTTTTATTTAGTTCGACCCGTACGGAATTTATTTGGATCAAAATTAGAAATTGAAATTTAAGCACCTTCCAATTGTCAGATTGATCTGAAATTTGGTACACACATTTAATTTAGATGACAATACAATATAATAAAATCAATAACTTTATAAATCTAAGATGGCCGCCGATACAAAATGGCGGATTACGTATTTTTCCTTGACCCCCTCGATATGGGTATCAAATGAAAGGGCTACACTAGTAAAACACGATGATTATGTCAAAATTTAAAGTTCAAGATGGACGCCGTTCCAATATGGCGGACTAGGTACAAATTTACAACCACCACAATATGGGTATCAAAAAACCGTTTTAACAGTAAATTATAAATACATTTAAAAAACTTAAAAGTTTTTTAAATGTATTTATAATTTACAATACCCGCACGACTGACAAAACGACACATAGGTAGTTTGGGACAGAGATAACGCTCTACGAAGCCGAAATTAGCCGATTGTCTCTTTCCAAAGGTCGATGTGCAATATTTATCGCCGGGTACAGTATCTATTTTTACAAATATCTGCATAAATCACTAATAATTTTTTACAACCTTCCACCTCGCTTAGCAAAAATAAAAAAGCTAAATATTCTATACGTTCTCAGGATATAGCATAGCCACGGGAAAAGGGTGAGTGTAAAATTTAAAAAAGGTAAATATATGTCACTGTCAATAAAAAACTAAAAAGGTTTTACTACAATTTTCTTGAATAAAGTGATCAGTTTAAAATATGTCGTCGTTGTTTCAGGCCATTGAAGCCTGAAGATATCTGTGGGAGATATACAACGATCGTTACACTTGTCAGGCGGGTTGTCGATCGCACGAGGCATTATGGTATGGAGAGGGCGCTTCTGTCTATCCTAACTTATTTTTTTTATGGCCCCCGCTATTGGGAGCCTCTCGTACCCCCTATCTGGTGTGGGACAGGGATTTTTGTTTTCATTTACTTAATTTTTCACAATCTTTTTTTTTATTTTCGCTCCGATCTTTCATTCCGTGTTCATTCCACATTTCTTCTTTCATTCTCTTTCGCTCTGTGACCTTCCATTCCTCTCTCATTATACATTAGTATTTTATTTATTTTATTTCTGTTTATTTACATACTTTTGTTTTACATTTGTTTCAAATAAGCTTTATAATTCTATTTATATCCTAACTTATTAATAAAGCAGTGACAATCTTATATAATTAATGCGCAAAGTGTGAATAACATAAGACCAATGTTTCAGTCACCTACCGCTGGGATATACCTTAATTATATCTTCTCATATGTTTGTGCTTCACGGCAATCGCATAATTAATGCACAGTGTGAGTTATATGAGATTGAAGTCCGGGAATCGAATCCGTGACCGGACTATGCCGCGCAGTGCGTTTCTGTGAACTGAAACTATGTTTTACAAAGATAAGTTTTCAATTTAATAAATCGCGAAAGATATACAGTACCCGGCGATAAACATTGTATGTACATCGACCTTTGGAAAGAGACAATCGGCTAATTTCGGCTTCGTATAGCGTTATCTCTGTCGCACGAAATACAAACGGTCCGGTATCTATAAAGAGCTGTTAAAACGTACCATTTGCTTCTATTGATAATTATTTTTGTTCTTTGTATAAAATACACTAATTTTTCTATAAGCGGTGGCTTTAGATTGCGGTGAAATAAATTTTAAAAAAGTAGGAAAATTACAACTGTACATAATAAACACCTTTATACCTATTTTTATTTTTACTACAATGTCTCATTTTAACAAAAAAATATACTAGTTTTAACAGCTCCTAATAGATACCGTACTGCTTGTATTTTGTGCGACGGAGATAACGCTATACGAAGCCGAAACTAGCCGATAGTCTCTTTCTAAAAGTCGATGTGCAACATTTATCGCCGGGTACAGTAAGTTATTGTTTTATGTTGTACAAGTTATTTTTTTTAAAGCGACGTCTACACATCTTTTGTTTGTTTTGACTAATATCAAATGTATAGTTCGTATGGGTAGAGAAAAGTGATTTTTTATCATAAATTTTCCAAATTTTCTTCACTTTATAAAATTTCTTATTGCTTCGAAGTGTGAATTATATTAGTATCGACCAACTACGTAAGTCCAAAACTTCTACCGCTGGGGTAACTGTTTATTTAAGGCCCCCGTTTTCGGGGACCTCTCGTTCCACTCCTATTTATTTGGGAACAGGGATTTTATTTTCTTTATTAAAATTTTCAATTTCTTTTATTATTTTCATTCAATTCTTCCATTCCTCAGAATATTTAGCTTTCTCTCTCTTTCATTCTATTATTCATTTTATTTTTCTCTTCAACTCTTATAACCTTTCATCCATCCTAAATCACTGCAGTTAGGTCTATTTACTATTTATAATATCACAGATTATATTTTTATTTTCCTCTTATACATATATACTAGCTGATTCCGTAAACGATGTTTTGCAAAAAATTAAAGTTTTTAATCAACAAATAAAAAATAAGAGCTGATCATAAGTGGGTGAAAATTTAGGGTTGTATGTATTTATGTATGCTGTATCATAAAAAAATAAAAACAAAAATTTTGTCTAAAAAATAGACTAATAGGTTAAATATTGGTTCTTTACTTACTTAGGATGGACTTCCGCGAGGTAACGCCTGATTCCATTAAATATTTAAGATCAGCATGCCAAGCTGAACAGGCGCGTTTATACATATAGGCTAAATATTGGTCCTTGTCTTACTTTTATAATTTTAGAGGTGGACCACCCTTAACATTTAGGGGGATGAAAAATAGATGTGGGATTCTCCACCCTGGCCGATATGCGCGCTAAGATTCACGAAAATCGGTCGAGCCGTTTCGGAGGAGTTCAATCACGCACACCGTGACACGAGAACTTCATATATTAGATATTTCTTACATTTTCACTTTTACTAATATAATTGATCGAAGTTCACATTTTTTTTTCGCCACCAACCTGCAGTACCATTGTACATACATATGTTACAATTTTTTTTTACACATGCGACTTTCCAATAACTTCTGGCAATACAGCCTGAGGGAACAGATAGTAAACAATTATTAAGTTTAATATGTTATAATTATTATTTTGTACACGCGTTTATTTACAACTTCTTTTTTTCAGCTTATTGACGCTCACTGCAAGGCTACAGTGTGCTTTACCCAATTGACAGCAAATGAACAATACATTAACCCATTTAAATGTTTTTCACGTTTATAACTAAACACCCTGTATATAGATTTATTACTGTGATCAAAAAGTTTGAAATTGTCATTTATTACTCCCGGGCACTAGGAAGGTAACAAATTTTTTTCCTAGGTTGGTAGAACTGTCTATAACATTTTCCAAGCGTGTTTGGCAAATATTTGGATTATCATTTTACTCTGTCCAAAATATACTCATTTTTTAAAAAAAATCTTCGGCAATTCGACTGATATCGTTCTGCAACCACCGTATTTGCCTGATTTGGCAGTTATACTTCTGGCTATTAATTACGTTTTATCACGAGGATTAATTTAAAAGAGTGAAATTGATTTGGAAGAATAATCATCACGTATTAATATACATATATATATATATATATATATATATGTATATTAATATGTATGTGTGTATATATATATATATATACACACATACATAATATTATTAAAATAATTAATAAATAGTTTTAAGGATTGCATGAATTTTTCTGTACAAAGTCCGTTGACCTTTCATTTTGTGCAAGCCATTAGATTTGTCTTGCATAATGAACTGTGAACGCATTTAATTCGACAACTAAGACTTTATTTATTACATCACAAACCTAATTACGTTATTGTTGTTCGTGTTAAAATTAGCATTAAATTTATTTTTAGAAGCGATATTTAGATAACTTTAGATTGTATTGTATCCTCTAGGACATTTTCAGCTGGACCTTTTGGTAATCTTTGTTCAGCTGTGGACATCGTACGGCTCTCATAATGATAATAATGATAATAATGATAACAATGGTAATAATGATAATAATGATAATAATGATAATAATGATAATCTTTCATTTCGAATTTTTCTTTCATGTTTATAAGTGTAAGTCTTCGCTAAAAAAACTAACAATACATACTATTATTGAAATGTGTCGTCGTTTTTTCAAACTGTACGCCCACTGGCTTTCAACAAAGATATATTTGATAGGATATACCGTAATCACTACGTTTGGTAGGCGTGTTGGAGATGATGATGATCGTAGTGTTACCATAAATGGAACCTGGTCAGACCACAGTTTAAAGTTCTGGAACGGAGACTTCATACCGTACAAGCGATGTCCAATTACAATGTAAAAAAATCTTGTTAATGTGTTTGGTAGACGCCAAAAGCAGGTTCCTATCGGTGCTGGTAGAAATTTATGACGGAACTCTCTGCCTAGTAGTGGACTTTCCTAACTTACCTTTTAGAAATCTATGACATTTTGACAATATAAAAGAATCAACAGGATAAGACGGTAAAGGATATTTAATTGAATCAGGCGTTATTTTGCGGAAATCCATCCTAAGTAAGAACAGGACCAATATTTAAAAGGAAAAAAATATCAATTCAATAATCATTTATCTGTTAGAACCAAAGGTCCATGGTTATGTTTAACATGTTAAAAGCTTTTTGATAACTTAAGACGACTTTCATCTTTTACCGTAAGAAAAGGACCAATAGCCACTTCTGTACATGCAGTGGTAGTCGTGCAACAAAGTGCACCGCCCGCCAGCCCGCTGATAAATGCGCATGCGGCAAACAATGCGAATTACACAACTGCCACCGTTAAATACTACAGGTGTTTCACCCCTCCACGGGGCATCTTCAGGAGCTATGTTACACCGATTAGTCCCAAACACAGAGTCATTCTGTGGCAATTGTGTAATTCGCATTGTTTGCCGCATCACTGCATGTGCGGAAGTGGCTAAATATTGCTCTTTTTCTTACCCATGTATATACAGTCGTCTGCAACTTCGAACGTAGAACCTCCGACAGCCACTTGAGTAAGGATATTTATCTTTATACATTTAAATATCAAAAAATGTATTAATGTTTTATTATATCTATTAATATATTTCACTTATCGATATATATTGATCGACGCCGGTAAACCAACAAATTGCGAAAACTGATCACGCGAGGTTTCAAAAGCATATATTCTTATTCCTTCTTCTTTGCTTTATTCTATTGATGAAGGTCGTACTCTTCCTGGATAACCTTGGTAGAGGATTCGAAGTGTTGTCTCTGTACACTATGATCTTACTTTCCGAGTGCTTCCGTTACTATGAAATCACAATCCATATAGCGTCTGCGCATCGTTTTGTTGATCATCACTTCGGTCTTTCCCCCCTACTTTTTATGACTACCAGCTTATCGAGATACTCTGGATGTCTTCGAACTATATGGCTAAAGTAGCCTAGAATCCGTTTTCAGAGTCTGGTTACATGGAGTTGATCGATGATCTGCTGATTCACCAGGCACACACCGGTATGCGTAGCATCCTTCGCCGGCATTTCAAAAGCTTTTCCCGTGCGGATTGTTCAGGATTCAGATACGTATATGTTACGGAGGGTTGGCATTGTAACGAATGTGCATATGCGGAACCCCATCCTGCCTTCAGCATCTAGTGACCTCTGCCACCAGCGCAGGTCCGAGTAAATCAAAGTAGAGTCAATAAATTTGTTTGTTTACTTCATCGTCGTGTGTGTTTCTTGCCGGAGTAAACCCTACGTGTCGTCAGTCTACTAAATGTCTATGAGAACTCTGTGGAACACATTCTTTATTGTACACGATAAGATACATAATATACAGATACAATAATATACAGAAAAGTACAATGGGCGGTCTTATCACTCAAAGCAATCTCTTACAGACAACCATAGTAAGGAAAAGATAATAGTACTTATAGGTAGTTCACGTGTACAAAAAAAAAACATATTCACAAACAAATGAACATAAATATACATAAACATCCATAGACATACTTAAACATACACACATACGTATATAACATATATACTTATAATAAAAAAGGTTTAATACTATAAGTATATTAATATTATAAGAAGTAGAAAAATATTAAGTCCTTATAAGATATTTATTCCTTCTACTGTATTAACAAACAACTGCTATGTTACTTTCAAAAAGTTGACTTATTGACTGAGTGTTCGTGTATATAATAAATTTTCATAAGATATCTTAGACCTTTCGTTTCTTAGTTTTAAATAAAAAATAAATTTATTATTACAGCATCAAAGAGTTTTTAGTTGACCGAAATATGTGGAACTACGGTTGTTGAGTCATTAAAAAATAATGAAACATTTTAAAAGTGCAACTGTTTAGTTGACAGTTGTATCGATTTAAAAGTGCATGTAAATGCCGATTTGTGTAAATTAGATTTAAATTGGTAATGTCGTTCAAGTTTCGTCGCGACAAAAGTAAAATAGGGATTATTTTTTTATTATTTAAATAATGATATAAGAGATTTATTTCAACTTTCAAAAGACATGGATTATCTATTAATTGTACCATAGTTGCGAAACTCTAGTTTTGAAAGCAAAAATTGTTCTCTAAACATTTCTTTTTCTTATCAAATTCTATTTAGATCGTTATTTGCTAACTGATTTATCTTATAAGACGCTGTATGTATTTTTACGGAAATGAAAATACAAGATAACGATCTTAATGACATATGAAGCGGTTAGTAAAACCATAAAGAATTCAAATGTAATTGAAGAAACAATTCTTCCTCGTTTTACGGATTAATCCTGTGAAGAATCCATTTTAGAATCATGGTGACAGCTTCGGTCTTCGAGGATATTTCTCCCTGACGTCGAGTCTATACCACTCTTCGCAAAATCGTGTTGGACACTAGATTCAGCTGTGGACCAATGTCAGATGTTGCTGAGAAGGTATATACAGTAGCATTGTCCATCTAAAAGACATACCTACGTTATACCATACATATTAAACTAAATAAAACTTAATAGAGTAATAATTGTGGTGATGGGATATGATCCAACAAAGGTTTTTTGGAAATAAATTGATAGTTAATAAATACATTTAAAAAACTTTTAAGTTAAACGGTTTTTTGATACCCAGATTGTGGTGGTTGTGGAAAAATATGTACCTAATCCGCCATATTGGAACGGCGTCCATCTTAAATTTTCAATTTTGACATAATCATCGTGTTGTATTAGTGTAGCCCTTTCATTTGATACCCATATAACCCCCTCAGGGTTAAGGAAAAATATGTAATCCGCCATTTTGTACCGGCGGCTATCTTAGATTTATAATGTTATTGATTTTATTATATTGTATTGTCACCTAAATTAAATGTGTGTACCAAATGTCAGATCATTCTGACAATGGGAAGGTGCTTACATTTCAATTTCTAATTTTGATCCAAATAAATAAATTCCGTACGGGTCGAACTAAATAAAACCGTTTAACAAAGGAGAAAACTAAGCAATATTTAAAAAAATCAAAAAAAAAATTATTATTAAATAAACCAATATATTCATTTTAACTACGATAGATATGGATAAAAAGATTAAATTCATTCATTTCACTTTGGAATTTTAAACTATTTTATTTTTGACTCTACTCTGCTTCGCAAGGTGTTATAGTTGTGGAGAAGAAGCAGGAAGAAAATCCACAGCAACACATGTTTTAATAAAGTTTAACATAGTTTTATACGTATACACTTTTTTTAGATATAGTGTAAATGAAATCAAAATAATCAGACGACATCCCTGCCAAGGATTCTGTCATTTAAATATTTGTTTGTTGAGCAATAAGCTTTTTCCGTGAATTTATTTCTTAATATGCGTTTTAAATTTTGTAAATGGTAGTCCATAATGTTTTAATTTTATTTAAAAATATAATTCTGTTTGTAACATATGATAAAGAATGCGAAATAAAAAACAAAGATGGCGGGTTCCGCCATCTTGAAGTATAATCTGTTTCTTAATTATGTCAAATCTGTCATTTTTCCCTAAGTTATATTTTTAAATTATTGTTTTATACAGTCTATATATATAAAATAATGTTTGTCTGTATGTCCATTATAAAATAGTAAACTATGCATTTGATCATGTGATGATTTTTAGCAAAGTTATTGTAAACGAGTCCACGAAGGTTTCTATGTTGGTATAATCAATTTTTAACAGATGGCGCCACTGTCAGTCGAATTAATTTTATATATTGCCATGATATTAAATTGATATAAATAATATTACTGGAATTTATTATAATATGTGACGCAGTAATGCGCGCAGGGCAATAGATATAATTTTTTAGGAAATCTCGAAAGATCTGGCTATGTCCAGAAGGTTTAGAATAGGCAAGGTCTGCTTACATCGTCTTCTTAGGACTTTAACATCCACCTTTTAGATGGGTATCTTAAGTTGCATTTTTCGCTCGGAATCTTAAGAACAGCGGTCATCTTTTATGTGAGGACAGACAACCTTGTTATATCTGTTATATCGTTAACGAAAGGCAATTTAGTATACCGCGGTAATATGTGCTATTACCTTATTTTTTTATTCCAATAAAAGGAGCGTTACACATCGCCATTACAAATTGTTGTGTAAAATTACTCAACAATAATATGTATCTCGGTAATCTTATCTCTTATTGTAATAAAAGTTAATGAATCTAATTATAAATATTGTTGAAGTACCGCCAGATAGGTAGGAGTGGAGATGATAGACAAGAGCGTTGTATTGCACATTTATCAACTTCAGTTCGAACCTTTAGCGAAGGCCTATGTCTATGTTATACGGCTGAGATAGTGTTGATATTTGGTTCTCTCTTTGCACGCCTACTGTATGTCACAGGTCTCCCCACAAAGATTCCACTATGACCACTTCCTTTGATTTCAACCATGTCGACGGTATACCTAGTGAGGATTCTACCCACGCCTGGTCTACCAGCTTGTGTTCATCACTCCAGAACCTTCTGGCCCCGAAGGTCATCGGTTGCAAGAGTGTACCCTGCCTACTGGCACTTGAGAAGAGCAATTCTATTTTAATTACTACATTTACATGTATCATTAATTACCATCTTGAATCATTTACTCACTAGTTCATCTATGATATATATCAACTAAATATGTCGCGGTAACAACTCTGTGATCTTACCGAATAGATTGTTTTAATACATAATAAAAGATTATATGAATTTAATATAAAAAAAATCATACTTTAATAATATCTACTAGCGCGAATTGAATGTCAGCCAATGGCAGACGATGTCGCAAGATAGAGGAAAGTGGAAGTCTCTCGCTTCGGAGGCCAAGACCCACTTTGGGTCATTGAGCTAGCGGAGTAGTAGTAGTAGTGATGGTGATGGGCGCCTATTGCAAGGTATAGACCTCCCAAAAATATCGCTACGTTGATCAGTCCTGCGCTGACCCGCTTCTAGCGTTTTCCCTGTGACCTATGTTATATGTTCACCTAGTGGAATTATCTAATTACACTATTCCGGATACGAATCCAAAACACGCAGTCACGTGCCTGTTTGAAAAATCCTTGGTATATTGTTCAACCTACCGGACCACGAAGAAAAAAATATTGCACAGTTTAATGCAATGCTATATATTATTTTAAAAGTAATAAAGGGCTGTCGAGTCTTGTAACTGGGAGTAGAAAGATCTGTATCAAATAGCGGTAAACTTTCTGCCAATTGTCTGCGCTTAGTTAACTCAAGGAAAAAAAGGTATACCGTCGAATCTATTACTTGTGGTCGCTATTGTAAAACATTATCTAGTGGCGACCACTTGACTGGTCTGAAGTGAATCGCTAGTGGAGCTGGTGGCCGTTGTGGCCGTTGTGGCCAATGTGGCCCACTATTGGACTGATATAGTTAAGGTTGCGAGACGTCGCTGGATACAGGCAGCGCCCTCGTTCAATATCTAGCCAATGTAGACCTCGACGAGGTCTACATCCTCGCCGCAAAACTCCGCAAAGCCTCCGGTCCCTCGGAGGTGGAGGAGAGAGGAGAGTCGTCCTATCTCCTAAACTTGTTTGTGAACAGTGGCAATCCTATATAATTAATGCACAAAGTGTGAATTATATAAGATTGTATCTCGGGAATCGAAACCGCGACCCACGATCGCAAGTCGCAGTTCTCCTCGTGGCTAACACTGCTCATTTATTGAGTACACACACACACACACACACACACACATATATATATATATATATATATATATATCCAATATATAAAATTCTCGTGTCACGGTGTTCGAACTTGAACTCCTCTAAAACGGCTTGCAATACATACAACCCTAAATTTCCACCCCTCTACGATCAACCCTTATTTTTAAATTGAAAATTAAAAATATTTTTTTTGCAAAACAACGTTTGCGGGATCAGCTAGTATATATATATACTTCTAATTTATTCTCTTATTCCCGTCGTCACATCGGGGTCACTAATAATGTATGCGATTATGAAATCATTAAAAGAATAATAAATATAATGATAAATGATCCCATACTGTGTTAATTAGGAGAGCGAGAGAAGCATTGCGAAGAAGGAAATACTATTCAATAATTTTATGCAAAAATAGTGTATCATATACTAAGAGAGGGTCTTTGACATATAAAAGTCGTCTAGACGAAGAGTATAAAAATTTCTTTGTATCGTCTCTATAGGCTTTCAATGTACCGCATAAGTTGGATTCTAGTGTATTACAATGTAATCCAGTGTAACGTGTTTTAATTATCTTGTAACATATTTAAGACACACCCAAGCAGTTAAACAAGCTCTCATTAGTCAAGGCTATGGAGATAGCTTCAAGGACGCTCATCATCCACGAGGATCAGGGTCGAAAGAGGCAGGCCGTTATTGTCCATCGAACAAGAGACACCATCAAAACAAAATCCAAAATATTAAATGTAAATGTTAAAAATAAATACGGACGCTAATGTCTGTGGAACATATAAAGAAACATATATACGAATTTACACAAATTGTTTTTAGTAATATCTCTCTCAGGAAGTAATTTCTAAACGTGACCACAAAAAAGTAACTTGCCAGTTTTTTTATCAAAACTTCTCAGATCAAATCTCGTTTGGGACATTCGTAGATTTAAAAGATTGCTGATTTTAGTTCAATCTTATGCAAGTTTATATCGAATTAGGATTTTATGGAATATATAACGCACATTAGTAAGCTAAATAAATAATTATATCAATAATAACATGAATATATTTGCGGTACATAGAACTGTTTTATCATAATTTCTCTAAAAACATACTAGATGGCGCTAATCAATACGCCTTAAAGTGCTGTTTTACCGACGTTTTGCTTGACCTCTCGTATCCTTATTTTGTCTGGGACAGTTTCTATTCGTCTCGCTTTTTGAAATATAACAAAATTATCACATTTGTATATTTGTTTATGCTTTTTACATTTTTAAGCAAGTAAAGGACCAATGTTTAGCCACTTCCGCACATGCAGTGGTAGTCATGCAATAAAATCAGCGGGCTGGCGGGCGGTGCATTTTATTGCATGACTACCACTGCATGTGCGGAAGTGTCTAAAAATTGGTCCTTTTCTTGCTTAGGATGGACTTCCGCGAGGTAACTCCTGATTCCATTAAATATTTTACATTTTTATCCTACTTGTAATATGCTATTTATTACTATTTATCACAGATCAAACAAGACCATTATATGTTTAATATGTGATCTTAAAATTAAATATATGTATATAAAAAATTGTGTTTCTATATTCCTAGACTTTTCAACCTACCAACGTCTGAAAACATATAAAGATAGTATCCTAATGTATTATTTTTAAATTGAACACAGATAGAATTTGGCGTTCTACAGTTTGTATTGGACCGTGTCGGCAATTGATTATGAACGCGGATGTTCATATTGTATGATTGTCGAAGTCCCTGAACGCTTTTTAATATATACGTCGCAACAAATGATGGATACTTTATTATTTTTAATGAATCGTCATGACCACCTCACGCCGCGGCTGAGTGAACGCGTGTCTAGGGACCTTGCGAAAAATATTCTACACGACTATCCTCCCAGACTACGTACCTTCTTTATTTGTCTCTTTGACACCCACTACAAAATATTATAGATATACAATTTAAATATTTATATCATATATTTGACATATTTCCAAGTTTCTATATTACTAATTGTACCCGCACATGAGTTGCTGTTTTTTATTGGGGATATCTCGTTCATCAAGTACCTCTCTCTTGGGAGGAACAGAGTTTTTTTATTCAATAATTTTTTCACTTCAATTTAAAAATTTTTACTTTTTTTCCGTCACAATGACAGTCATATTGTATTTTTCTGTGAGTGCAATTTAATTGTTTTCTTCGGTTATATATCTACTATATGTATATCGATGTTACTGTGTTATGTGTTGAATTAAAAATCTGTACAAAAATGTTTTAAAAGCCTTCTCGGTGATTTACCTAATAGTTTACCGCCTTTTAAAGCAATTGTTTGTATGGTTAAGTTTATCTAGTACAGGCAGACATACATTTACATGATACTTAACATTAAAATTAAAAAGACATTAAAAACTAAAATCAAATATGTAGTAGTTCCCATAAATCAACGTCAACTCGAAAATGTGTCTCATCCGGGAAAATAATGAATTTTTTTTGTCATAAGTTAAGAAAATTATTATCATTCGAAACGGTAAATGAGTTTTATGTACTTTAATATTTTCTTTACAATACTATTACTACGAATTAAATCATTTATTTTATCATATATTCATGTGGACGGTTAAAAATTTCAAAACTAAAAAAATATCCTTATTCAAGTACGCATGACAATTAAAGGTGATTTTCACTACTGATGTTTATTTGTATGTGTCACATTGTATAACTAAACTTTTTTTTTAATGAAAGTGCTCTGTTTTGGTTACTACATTAAATTCAAATTCAATATATTTTTACTCTAGTATGTATAGCACTTCTGAATTGTCAATTATTGCAACATTAAATGTAATAAGATAATGACTCGGAACACTGATCTAGTTAGATAGGCCGCCAAGAAGTTAACTGTTGTCCTTTTTAATCAAATTTAACAACACATATATATATATATATACATATACATATATATATATACATATATATATATATATATATATATATATATATCACCATCACCACCACCGCCATTATCATCATCTATACCAACCATGTAAATGAACCAAGAAATCAATTTCTATATATTTCGATTAACTAAACACTCTTGAATGCAACAATAATATATAAAACAACAAAACATTAATATAGAATTTTTTAATTTCAAATTTAAAACAAAAAAGAGAAGGTCAATGATATCTTATATATTTTTTATTAATTATAATTTGTATCGCTAGTGTTTTTTTATTCAATTTTTTTTTTCGCTTTTACTAAACGCAGACAGTTGGGAGAGGGTTGCCGCTATTTGATACGGATCTTTCTTCTCCCAGCTGCGAGGCGCGACAGCGTTTTATAATTATTTACAATTTTTATTACACAATTTTCTCTTATGGGTAAATACAGCTAATATTTATACATATTAACAATACAATTTGTAAGTTTTACTCAATTATATATTAGTTGGTACATTATTTTATTTCAAGTCGCTGCCCAAGCGCTACAGACAGTTAAATGCCTTGAGATTTAGGACAACATGCCGGGCCAACTCATCTAAATAGCATTAAAAGTCTATATTTAGATTTAATTTTTATAAGTATATACACAAAATGATTACTTTATTCGATTTTAATTTACTGTTTCAAAGAAGGTTTTAATATAAATATTCTAGAGTTGTTCAGATTTTAGCTTGGCGTTGATTTATGGGACATGCTTGTATCATCAATATTGTAGCAGCCTATAATAGTATCTCTACCAGAGATGGCGACCATAGATAGACTTGACTTTGAAAATGACGACGTTTCACTTAGTGAATCATATATAATAAAGAAAATTAAATAAATACATTACAATTAAATGGTCCGGGAAGTTACAATACCGATTAATTAAACTGATATATGTATATATATATATATATCACGTATATATATATATATATATATCACTTATATATATATCTAATATATAAAATTCTCATGTCACGGTGTTCGAACTTGAACTCCTCTGAAACGACTTGACCGATTTTTACCAAATTTTATATGCGTATTCAGTAGGTGTGAGAATCGGCTACTATCTATTTTCCATACCCCTAAGTGATAAGGGTTGTTCACCCTTAAAAATTATTTTTTAATTTTTTGACGATTTTTTTTGTTTTTATTTCTTTACGATACAGCAAACAAAAATACATACAACCCTAAATTTTTACCCCTCTATGATAAACCCTTATTTTTTATTTGTTAATTAAATATTTTTTTTGCATTACAACGTTTGCGGGATCAGCTAGTATATGTATATATATTTATATATATTTTACGACTATTTATGTGCGTTGAAGTAGAAACAAGCTAGAAGATTATAAGGTTTTCAGTGTAAATTGCGAAGCGTTATTCAAACAACGGGCAATATAACGGCTTTGTTGCCAACATGATTAATATTGCGCAATAATTTGAAATAAAACCACACACACACACAAGAAAACACGCAGTCATATAAGCTCTTTCAAACTTTTTTAAGTGAGTAAAAGAGACAGACGATTTGAGGGTCATCAATTTATAAAATTTCTAAATAACTACACGATCTGGAAACATTCGAAATATCTTCTCGTTTAAATTATGGAAACGAAGACGAAGTTATCAGTTTTACTGGTGAACCTCCTGTACCTGTTTTCATAACAGAGTACTTCGGAGAGGCATCAAGGAGATACTTCCAAGAAGCCGTATATCATCTTAATCATGGTGCTCCAAGAGGACAAGAAAGAACCATATCAAATAAAAGTGTACGTAATAGCACGCTTCACCGATCCCAAAAAAAAAACAGGAAGACCATCAAACAGACGGTTTCAGGAAATACTAAGAAGATACCAAGAAGTAGAGCTCCAGGACAGCGTAACGACATGACAGGAGGTGTATTTAGTTTTAAGTAATAGATAGATGAAATTGTAACATCCTTGCAAGCCTCACAATATGTTCAACAGTTAAAAGTTTTAATCTCACGCGATCGCATACCATGGCCATTATTAAAAAGCACAAGTCTACCCTGCGATGTGAGATCGTATCAGAAACATGGAGATATTCAGGATCCAGCTCGTGCTTTCCATATGTAGGAACGAATTGAAACATTACAATACATATGATACAACTGTGATATAGTGTTAAGAAAAGAAAAATTAAGATGCAAATTAACAAAATTTAAAATGCATCTGTAGTTATTCGTCGCGTGTCCTTATGTGAAAACCTTAATATACCTCCGTTCAACTTACCGGACCTTTTCAAGAAAAAAATCTACAGCAGAATCTTTTGATGAGTTGGCCCGGCACATTGTCCTAAATCTCAAGGCATTTAACTGTCTGTAGCGCTTGGGCAGCGACTTAAAATAAAATAATGTACCAATTAATATATAAATGAGTAAAACTTCCAAATTGTTTTGTTAATATGTATAAATTTTAGCTGTATTTACCCATAAGAGAAAATTGTGTAAGAATAATTGTAAAAAATTATAAAACGCTGTCGTGCTTCGCAGCTGGTAGAAGAAAGATCCGTATCAAATAGCAGCAACCCTCTCCCGACTGTCTGCCTCTAGTATAAGCGAAAACAAAATATTGTAAAACACACTAGCGATACAAATTAGAATTAATAAAAAAGAAGTTTTTCGTCGAGGTAAGGCGATATAAGTAAGACAAAGTATAGAGGGAGTAAAAAGAATGAAATGGAATGAAAGAAATTGTGACGAACAAAAGAGGAATGAAAATTAAAGGAAGAAGAGTGTGGAATAAAAAATTTAAGAGAAGTAAATTATGATCGTTACTGTTATCCCTATGTATATAGGACAGGGTAATATCGAGGATCACAAAATTTGTCCATCTAAATTGACAATGGTGCATCGCTTGTGCCTAGAATTCTATTATGAAAGTAAATATGTTGATTACCAATAGATATATTATCACTGTCACATGATAAAATACCGTAACATATACAATGAAAATATCTAAAATGAAATATAGAAAAAATTTAATATGATCGTATCTTTCAAGTAAAATTTTCCATACGTGAACAAAATCTAACAACTTTGGTATTATCGTGGTGGAAATAGCAAATAGAACTGAAGAGAATATCATTGTCTTTCTGAAGCACGTATAATGTAGGTTGTTTAAGTCAGATAAAAATAGAAAGGCCAAGTATTATTGAATAATAATAGTAAAGTATAAATATGCTGAGATAGAAGAAGCAAAGGTGATCAGGAATGAAGACGAGGAAGGTAACGACGTGTGAAAGATCAGAACGTGAAGAATGATTTTATGAAGGATGCGAGAGAGGAAACAACAACACAAACATAAAGCAATTCTCAACCATTACATATGACTTAAAAAATTCTTATAATGCATATTAGGATGTGTTGATTTTCTGTTACCACACGTAAGTGACAACAGAACGTTTCAAGGTCTTTACAATATGAATAAATGAAACGAAATGATTATTCAATGATTTATTTGGCTTCATGAACTCCAACGCAACATAGATATACGTGAAAATAACGACACGCTATAACCATATATGTATAACACTGATAAAGATGTGAATTGTATTTACCGGTCGGATCAAATGTGTTAGAGTGTTTCCGCATCGCACGAGCCATTGTAAAACAATTACAACACTTAACTTATCCCTAGAAATCCATGCATACATTGTTATTTTGCATTTTTCTAACAACAGACCATGAGATTCGAATCTAGCGCCCGCCTGGTAGTCTTTTTTTTTTGACCCCCGCTATTGGGGGCCTCTCTTACCCCTATTTATGGTGGGACAGGGATTTTATTTGCAATTTATTTTTTCACATAGTTTTTTATTTTCTTTCTCTTCTTTCGTACTTTATTGTCTCTTTCGGTCTATTATCTATCTTTCATGCTACAGTTCTTCTATCTTTCTCTTTTGCTCTGTTCAATCTTTCATTCTTTCCTCTTTTGTTATTACATTTTTTCATTTTACATTTTTTTTATTGTACATTTTTATTTTACATTATTATTACTTATCATATAATTATTCTCTATCACAGTTTTATGTATTACTTTGGTTCTATTTTATCCTTTTTTTATCTATTTTCTTTTTATTTATTGTGTATGCCTTTTGTTCCTTTCAATGGCACATTTTGCAATTGTTTTGCAGAGGGCTATGAATGAGTCCGTCTGGTAGTCACGCCATGGAGTGTTCGTCGAAACGATCTAACATCTCGAATCGCCTCTTAATCCGGTGAAATAATATGATGGGAGGGGAGGGGGAAGGCACGTTTATCATCCACGAGGTTCAAAGTCTAAAGAGGGAGGCGGTCATCATCCGTCGAATAAAAGACACCTTCAGGCTGTATGTCCGTGCGGGTGGTAGTAATATCACGTCACACACGTGCGTGTATTACACGGACGAGACTCAAGATGCGATCGCGACATTGGCACACAGCCTGAAGATGCCAATATGGAGTAGGGATTAGGAAGTGGTCTCATGTATTTTTAAAAATCGGACATTTCTAGGACGTCGTTACCAAACACTGATTTTAAAAAATATAATAAAATATTAAGTAAGTAATAGTTTCTGATATATTATACGTAAATGTAAAACCAAAGGCGCGGACGCTAATGTCTTTGGAATATAGATTCTAATAAAAAAGCATGTAGCGGTCAGAATCAAAGCATTCCTGAGATATTGCGCTTCGCTACCTTAAAAGAGGTTTAGGACAGAGGTTTATCAGGCTATATATACGCCTAAAATTAGTGTTCTATCATACGTGTAAGAAGTAACAGTAATTCAATATATTTAAAAACACACACACGTGTGTATACATAAATATATATAAAAAATAACACCGACAACAACACTTTGAACTATAAAAGAATGCAACTGAAATTATAAAACACCTGTTTCGTCAAAATCTAAGAAATTTTAGGCAAAAGTTTCATCCATAGGTTGTTGACATACTCAAAAGTTTGACAGCTCGTTTTTGGTGAGAGTCGCCGAGATTTGGAACGACTTGCCTGTGTCTATTTTTCCTGATGAGTTAAACTCTTGAGCCTTTAAGAGTAGAGTGAACAGAACAGGTTTTTTCAATGAGCGTGTACCATCTTCGTCTTCATCTACACTTTCCATCAGGTGAGATGGAAAACAAACGCCTATTCCATTACAACTATATAAACAAATATAATAGTAATAAGGTTGTTAAAATTTTGTTAACGGTAAGAGTTCAAATTCATCTATTACACTTATCTCTTCGTATAATTTTTTTTACCGCAAACTCGTGTTTAATTATCAGTACAAATTAATTTTGTCTGGTTGTTTAAAAAATTTTTTCAAAATGACATCACGTGTTTTATTCTTATCATTGTGTTAATCCATAGAATTGCCGGATAAAGATGTATGTTACGAAGTAATGGATGTTTTAATTATTTTATTTTAGTTGAGAAATATCCACGTAAATAACTGGGGAACCTTCAGTTTATAATTGTATTTGAAGTATATATTTTATATTTCGACAATATTAATGTAAAATATATTTGTGTTCTGACAAACCTAGAGAATTACCTAAGAATTTTATCGCCTGACTGATATGGTCAAGTTACACTCTCCTATCTCTTAAATGTGCAATTCTTATAACGGATTACTTGAACGATTGTCTGCAGAGGCTTGAGGAAGGCTTTGGCATTGCAGTCTGCATCACTCGGCTGAAAAGAAGTAAAGGAAGAAAAATTCAGAACAAGATTTTAACGTGTTTTTATTTATTGAAATTTATTAGTAAAGACACAGAATACGGGAGTTTATCATAAAAGCCTTATTTCGTTATCACTTTAAATAACTGTCTAATCACTCATAAATCCTTAACGATCTAACGGGAATGTTTTGTCAGTTTATTGTGATTACCAAATAGTTTATTATACAAGCGCTCACAAAGGTGTAACTAAATTTATTGAATGTAGAGAAAACCTGACAAGTTTATATTTATTTTTGATGTTATATTTCTGTTTAACTGTTAAAACTTTTTTTAAAATAAATTTATTTACCTTACAATTTAAGAGTAGCAATTTCAACGCCATTTTTATTGCTATTTTATTTTGACAGGCGCGTTTTTTGATATATTTGCTTATAAGAAATTGGACCATGTACATATATTAAAATTCCCGGAATTTATAATAATTAATAATTATGTTATTAATGTCATCGTGTAATTATTAAAAATATATGCTATAAATATGAAAGAATGAGTGAAAAAAAATATACATAATTTCGTTTTTTGGGATCGGACTTTTACTAAATCCTCCATGAATTTGCAGATCCCGCCTGTTTGAGGCGGCTGCTTGGCCCAAGACTTCCTTCGACCTTGGCTGCCGTGGAAGCCTGGCCTCGAGTTGCATAGCACTCTTTCATTGGGAGGCCGCCGAGCACGTGGATAGCTTCGGGGACACTCCATGCCCACTAGGCTCAAGCTCACGAGTGAACCTTGGCTTGGGCTGTCATCCCCTGATATAACCCACTTAGCATTCCGATACCAGAGCACCTGAGAAGGTCGACTCTCACGTGTGCAGTATACGTCACATAGTTATCGCCTCGACGTTATGTAATGAACCGATGGGCGATCGTTAGAACTTCCAGGTCGTCATGCAGGTCCTGTGTGTACGTATGAATCTATTATATAAGATCTGTATCTGGAGTATGAATGTCACTACAGTTGACAGTGATTTATAGATAGACGCTCTAGGAAGATGGCTGCGATCGGAAGGCGTTTTGTAAAGGCTTCGGTGGCGACAATAGAATTATAAATGAAGCGTAAAGAATCGTCTCAGAATAGGGCAAACTCTGATCATTGGGGCACGCTTGCTCGAACTGGGCGTGCACCTTCGAAGTGGCCTGCTCCCTACCACGAATACATTACTGAAATGTTTGATAGGTAAAAAAGTCTTGTATTATGCATGTGTCGGTATTTGGCGTGAAAAACATACTGTACTTTTAGATGAGTTTTAGTTTATCATTCGTTATATTTGCTATTATTATTTGGCAGGCGCTTTTTAATTAAAATAATATTAAGTAAATTATAATAATGGTTTATAACAAATATAACATTAAAGTTAAATTTTTATACAAACAATGGATTTGTCAAGATGAATTAGTTAATTTAAAAAGTTTTTCAAGTTAATTATTAACAATTATAAATAGCCGTAAAAGATGATATTGTAGAGAATACGAATTTGCTTGTAGGGATTCGTAATGTATTGGACCTCCTTCAATCCTGGCTCTGCGTGATAGATTTTCATTGAAAGAAGGACATGAAGTGAACATATCAGATAATTAAAATACTGAATAATAAATATAATATAATTAAGACGTACCATTATGTAATAACACAACAGGTAACCTAAAGAATTGGCTATTTTTTATTTTATAAGTCTATCAAAATATCTCGTATTTATAAGAAGAACGCAATTGAAACAATTTCATATTATGACTCATAAAAATAACTATACTTCTATGAAATGACATGCCCGTCATATATTTTACCTCAGGCTTACCCGCTTTGTTCTAAAAGCATCGAGAGAGATAGATCTGTTTTCACTTGACATAAAAATTATGAGTCATTAAAAGGGAAATTTTTAACAGTATGAGAAATATTTCACATTGTGTTGTTAGATTGACTTTCCGGAATCGTAGCGAACTCTTCACATTTTTGTAGTAGTTTTGATTAACACACATAGATGGCGCTGAAATAAATTTATAATTTTTTAGTATACTTTGCGTAATGTTATTGTCTGATGTTTGTTTCCGATATAAGCCATTTCGAGACGTGAGCGAGGTTCAGCTGCCGTAGAATGAGCCCGAAGGTCATAGTCCTCATTTCCGGACCGAAAATGTCAGCCCATTTTAGAGTCGTCCATATTGTAGGTATTGTGTTTTTTTTAATCGGAGTAAATCCTCGTTTCGTGCAAATATAGTGCCATATTTTTTTTTTTTAATTCAGCCTAGGAGTCCTTGGGCTTTTGCCAAATGGCAAACAGCGAGACTTGGTCGCTTACGACGTACCTCAAGGTCATTTAAAGAGCAATGGAAAGGGCTATGCTCGGAATTTCGCTGCGTGATCAGGAGTGATGAAATCCGCAAAAGAACCAAGATCACTGACAGCGCAAAGAATTGCGTGTTTGAAGTGGCAGTGAAAGTTTCCCGAGTGGCGACCACCACGAGATTGCAGGAAGTCGCTGGATGCATTGCGATCTTTGGATGAGAATTATGCTTTGCAGCGGTGCATCTATCGTCTGAAAAGAAAAGAAAACAACATCAATCCATACACGATTAGAATTAGATAAGATCCCAATTTGATTGAATCTAGAATCAGATTGAACTTTCACATAATTGTATCGTTCAACTTAAATGAGCTTACAAGAGTTCCAAGCGCGCCATGATCTAAAAATATTCCAGAATAAACTTAGAAAGATTTTTTTTGTGTTCACTTTTACAGTATTCCTAACTGTATTAATTACGCTTTCTACTCTGCTCTACTCTACTGGGTTAGAGCGATTCATTCCCAAGCTCTTTTATCACTTAACAAATCTATCACATCATGTTTATATGGTGAAATATATAATAGTACAGAAGGCTGTATTATAAGATCATAACGAGTTAAAAAAATACTTGCTTCAGAACTACAGGATCTCTTTCGCATACCACCTTAATCCAATGTCCAGGACTTCGGCTACGAATTAGGACAAAATAGCACTCTGAATAAAAACATATATTTCTCTTGTTTTCAGAGACGCCGCTACCTGCCCTATCCGATTTTGACTTGACGTTGATTTTTGGGACAAATTGTAACTTATTGCTATTGTATCCACATGTTAAGAAATTTCATCTTCTTCTAAATCCGTTATCGAATTGTGAAGATCGGGTGAAGATATTTAAATCAATGCAAAGAAACATATGTATATATGTATATCATTAGATTTCTAACTGACTTGATCTATGGGAGAATTTGTAAGTTAATGCTATTTTATCTATTTGTTAAGAAATTTCATCTTCTTCTAAATTAGTTATCGAATTCTGAATATCGGGTGAAGATATTTAAATCACTGCAAAGGAGCATATGTATAAATGGATATCATTAGATTTCTAATTGACTTGATTTATGGGAGAATTTGTAAATTATTGCTATTGTATCTACTCTTCAAGAAATAACATCTTCTTCTAAATTCGTTATCGAATTCTGAAGATCGAGTGAAGATATTTAAATCAATGCAAAGAAACATATGTATATATGTATATCAATAGATTTCTAACTGATTTGATCTATGGGAGAATTTGTAAGTTAATGTTATTGTATCTACATGTTAAGAAATTTCATCTTCTTCTAAATTCGTCATCCAATTCTGAAAATGAGGGGTAGGTATTTAAATCATTGTATAGAATTAATGGGACATTTTCTATAATCGCCTACATAGCCTATTGTATATTGGACCTATTTATATATATATATGTGTATATAAAGAAATGAAAACGTAAAGATGTGTATATCAATACATTAGCTGATAAACGTCAATTGCTTGACTTGGGTTTCTCTTATGGAATTAAAATTCGACCGGAAGGAAGCGGCGTTCAGTCACTTTAGATCATTTATTTAAATGGTTTACTCCAAAATCTTTAAGATCCAGCGGCGATTTGTTTCATTCAAACTGCAAATTTTTGTAACAACTGATGCATAAAATTGGAAAGTTCTAATATGTATTTTATCTATTTTTATTGCTTAAGATTTCTTTTGTTATAAACATCTAAGTAAGATAGAATTTAAAAGGCGACATAACCCGTCGATACTGGATACTATATGGATATATAAAAAAATGATTGAAGAAAAACTAAACCAGTATATGAATCCACGATCAGTGAAAGCGGTAGACACCAAACATTCAAGAGTTTGATAAAAGCTTCGCTTCCATTACAAATACGGCAGACAGAAGTAATCTTGTACAACTTCCAAATGCATTAAAATAAACTCTATAACAAAGGTATAGAGTTTAAAATAGAACGAAATGAAGTCGTTAGAATTAATACGACTATACGCAATGGTGTTTTCACTCTAGCCGTGATAAGAAACGGTAATTGATGTTGGAAAATTATTGAGATATTTAATAATTGTCTATCATTTTTTTGCTGCGGCAACATGCCCGCGCATGTATCGATGTTTTATACATCGATTTTTTCACTCGATAATTCAGCATTTGAAGGTAAATTAATGCACATCGTGACACATGACAATAATGTGATATTGAAAAAAGAATTTATATGTCAAATGATATCATTTTTAAATATCAGTTGAAGCATTTTATTTTTATACTAAATAATTTATGAAATTACTATTTCTTATCCAATAAAATTCTAACTAACTTTGTACAGCAATATGATACTAGCAACTTTCTACCAATCCTACCGAAAATGAAGGGTAAAATTTATATATATGTAAGCAGTGAACGTATGATGAAAGTTTTGTATAAATGATGAAGAAATATTTTTAATCATCATTATGTTTGCTGATATACTCACTTTGCAAGGTGTAAGTTTTCTCCAAAGATAGTCAAGACTGTCTCAGGCGGATACAATGGATTCCCGCGGTCTTGACTATTTAAAATGTTGACTAGTGTCTTTTTCTGATAAAAAAATATTCCGAAATATTCTTTATTCTCGCGCACAAGATTTTGCCTTTATTCTTACAAGATTTTTGAAAATATTTTTCCTATATTTTGCATTAGTTTCTGTATACACATAAACAATGATATTTTAGCGTTTTGTTCGTTACAACGCGTAATATAGACTTCCGTTGTAAAGCAGAGAACTCTCCTATAGATATCTATAGGGGATATATCATAATCGCCAGGCTTAGAAGATGGGTTGGCGTGTGGTATTATAGTAGGCAGAAGACTCAGGTTCCATCTTCTGGTAACTTGTCTGTGAGCTGTGGCAATACTATATAATTAACGCAAAAAGTGTGAATTACATAAAATTGTATCCCGGGAATTGAACCTGCTACTTACAATCGCAAGTCTACCCTACCGCTGGGATACATCATAATACATATTAACTAAAAAACAGTATACGAAAATATTTTTAATAATAAATTATATTAAACATAATATCTATTTGAAGTAAAAATTAATAAAAACAAAAAAAACCATTTGAATATATTTTAAATAAATACGTACATATATATATATATATATATATATATATATATATATATATATATATATACACTTCGATGTATCGTATGTTTAAAAATATATTTGTAGATAGTTAATGTCTTCAAATTTTTCGTAGATAAAATATAACACTTTCATTTATATTTTTAAATTTTTTATTTGTGGAAATTTGAAACCTTTGAAATAATAATATCATTTCGAATATGTTTTATTATATCTGTCTACAATGGATCACGTATTAAGTGTATAATACAGTTATTTATTTCATTACGAAATTGCAATTAAATATTTTAATGGAAAAGTATTGTATGAAGGATTAACCGCCCACACTTTCTTATTTTTAAAATCAAAAATATATTTAATAAATAAATCTTATTATAGTATTCAACAGTGTTTAGTTGACCCAAACTTGTGAAATTGAGTATTTTGACTCATGTACATGCTTGATATTATGTGCATATCATTTTTTTTATAGTATGTTCTTCTCAGCAAATCATATTTCCGAGCTAATAGTAACTTATTTAATATTAAAATAATTAAGAAGTGCGTTTGAATATCTGTTTTGAATTTGATGTAGGTTAAATAATAGAGATTAATGTGTGATACATTTAATTTTAACGAAAGCGCAGTAAAATATTTAAAATGATAGGTTACGTGAATGATATGATATTAGAGATTAATGTGTGGTACATTTCATTTTAACCAAAATACTGTGAAATGTTTTAAATGATATGTTGTGGGAATGGTGTGATATTACAAATGAATTTATGATACATTTAATTTTAACGAAAGTGCAGTGAAATATTTTAAATGATATGTTACGTTAATGATATGATATTAGAGATTAATATGTGATACATTTAATTTTAATGAAAATTTTTCTTCAAAAATTCCTTTGAAATATTTAGAATGCAATGTTGTGGGAAGGTTGTGATATTAAAGATTAGTGTGTGATAAATTTAATTTTAACGAAAATCCTGTGAAATATTTAAAATGATATGTTACGTTAATGATATGATATTAGAGATTAATGTGTGATACATTTTATTTTAACGAAAGTTTAGTAAACTATTTTAAATTATATGTTACCTGAATGATATGATATTAGAGATTAATATGTGTTACATTTAATTTTAACGAAAATGCAGTGAAATATTTAAAATGATATGTTTTGGGAATGGTGTGATATTAAAGATTAGTGTGTGATACATTTATTTTTAACGAAAGTGCAGTGAAATATTTTAAATTATATGTTATGGGAATGATATGATATTAGACATTAATGTGTGATATATTTATTTTTAACGAAAGTGCAGTGAAATATTTTAAATGATATGTTATGGGAATGATATGATATTAAAGATTAGTGTGTGATACATTTAATTTTAATGAAAATCTTGTAAAATATTTAAAATGCAATGTTGTGGGAAGGTTGTGATATTAAAGATTAGTGTGTGATACATTTAATTTTAACGAAAATCCTGTGAAATATATAAAATGATATGTTACGTGTAATGATGTGATATTAGAGATTAATGTGTGATACATTTAATTTTAACGAAAGTGCAGTGAAATATTTAAAATGATATGTTACGTGAATGATATTATATTAGAGATTAATATGTGTTACATTTAATTTTAACAATAATCCTGTGAAATGGAATGATATTATATTAGGGATTAATGAGTCCAGTTGGGTGGCAGCGAGCGAGTCCCGATGGGGGCGCGAGGGCCCGGGGAGCGGGCGTGAGGCATCGTTATCAGGCGCGCGAGAGCCTAATCACTTTCGTTGCAACCCCGCGTCGCAGGTCGGCGCGGCTATCACGGGCAGTCGGCACCGCGCACTGGCAGCGGGCACGCGTGCTGTCGCTTTGCCCGCTGCGACACATTTTCCACACGGCACGACCGGCGCGGCCGGGCATGGAGCCCTGCACCGCCACAGCTGCCGAGGACCTTGTGGGCGACCAGGTACGAAAGTCCATACAAGTGCAAGTGTGCTCAGTGTAACACATATAGAAAGTGACAACGTGAATCGAGAATACATCGCTTCTCTTAAACGTATAACGATGTTATATTTCGTTGTGGTGATTTTGGCCTGAAAGTGGTGAAGTGTTCTACCGTCATTTATAATTACCTGTATTTATTCAATTATCCATTTACGCGCAATTTCAAATCGTCTATTATACATTACGTTAATAATTTATTTCCGACTGGTAATATATGTTAAGAATATTCGGTGTAGAACTCAACACTTGCTCTTTTAAAATGAAATTTAACAATGTTTTATGTATACGATATCAACCTTGCATACAACCTGCAATGTGACCACCGCCGATGGTCACTCAAATCCACTTGAACGATAACGCTTACGCTATATGTAACAGCTTGATTAATTATAAATTTATTTTCTCTTATTCAACATATACGTTCCAATCGTGTTAATATTGATCCAAGATATAGTAATATAGAAACAACTTTATTTATGTTTCTCATGTTTTAACGTAAAACAATGTATTTAACAACACTTTATTATCACGCGTGATAAATAAAATAATAAATAATTATTTTATTACGTCATCAAAAGTAAACATAAATTTATTAACATAGATTTCCAACTTTAGTTTATTTTAGCTTTTAAAAAACTTCATTATTAAATAGTAAATAGATAAGATAAATAAAAATAAAGTTAATTAATCTAATTTTGCTTGATTTACTAAATAATAAAACAATTAAAAAGTGTTAGTTAAATTTTGAGCTTTCGAACATAAAAGTGAGATGCATAGAAAAGACATCAACGACTTTTCTAATTCTAATATGATTCTATTCGTTTAATATCTAACATTTGTAACGTTTATTTTATCTGTTAAAATTGAATCATTTAAAAAAATATATTTATTATCTGTAAATACAAAGATTCAAATAAAAAATGATATATAGATAAAATATAAATGAAATAATTATAACAATTATTTGGTATATTACAATATATTTATACAATTATTTAAAAAAATTTAAAACGTGTTCCAAAATCAAAAAAATTATGTCTTTTTTAAATATAGAATAACCGCGTGACAATATCTAAATATAATTAATACAAGTTATCAACTGTTCCGTTTTTAATTTATATCAACTTCATTAACATTTTCCGATTTTAAATTTATGATATATACACGTTCTATTAATCTAAGCGTGTGCAGTTTTAATGACAGTGTGTGGCCACGAAAACGGCCGAGATTTATTACATATAATTAACATAATATGATTTTCGATACGTTCTGATATACACACGTATGTGTCTATAATGTCAAAATATAACTGTGTAGTTATTTAGTTTAAACGATTTAAAAAAGTGGGTTCCGTGGCCTGTTCGGTGAATAACTGGCAGTCGAGAAAATCAAGGTTTCATTTTTAAAATATAAATAATGAAAGTACATATAACGGGATTTTAGATTTTATTATCGTTTGTTGAACATAACATACTGTCTACTCTCCGATGACAAACATACAAAAGTCTTATATCTCGTTAAATGTAAATAAATTATTTACAACTTACATTTCATTATAGCTAGGCATGTTTATGATTCTTCGTTTCGTTATTGGCAAC
This sequence comes from Battus philenor, assembly GCF_028537555.1. Lineage (NCBI taxonomy): Eukaryota > Metazoa > Arthropoda > Insecta > Lepidoptera > Papilionidae > Battus > Battus philenor. The sequence continues at coordinate 18,198,107 of NW_027181661.1, forward strand.
GCTTTTGTTAAATGCGAACATTCGTGTTTTCAATAATTATAATCTACAGGGTGATTAGTTTTACATGGAAAAGCTTTAATATACTCATCTGTCATCACCTATTCGAATCACAAATTACAAAGTGATCTATCTGAAATATGTTGCATTAATTTTATTTTCAATTTTAAATGCGTCGCACTTATTACAGTACAAAGTCTACAGGAACAGATGGTAAACAATCATTAATTTTAATATATAGCAATTAAATTTCTGGAAACCATTTTCTTATATACATATATATATGATGTTAAAGTGAATTAAAACATTTTTCACCCGTAAACAATCACCGTGTATAATAAAATTTGATTATCGAATGTTCCAGGTATGACGTAATTTTTAAGAAAATTTTCAGATAATAAGAATTAAAATAACTATTATTTATTCATAGCATATAAAAGACGAAGTATAGTTTTAATTCATGGTCGTGAAGGCATAAGCCTTCCGCCATCCCCCCGCTCCCTAACCGCGAACAGCGTGGGCGGACCGTGGTTGGATCCGGATCCCTCTTCGGCTCGCCTGTGGTCCACGCTGCCGTCCCAACCCGCAAGCACACTCCAGCAACACACCCCGTCAAAGCTCTACCGCGAAGAGCCTTAACAACGTGCAAATGTCCCCGTGCAACTGGTAGGCGCCCCACCAGCTTTTAGTTTCTAGTTGTAAATCTAGTTCACGGACCCTCCGCTCCGTGAACTCAGTACCGATGAAGCTGTAAAAGCCTTCGGGCTAACAGCATTAATATCAACAGAGAAAAAGCAAAAGCAGGCCTCTCCAAAAGATATATATAGATATATCATAAAAACGGTAAATGACTGCAACTTACTATCGTTGCCCGCAAGATCGAATCCCGGGATACAATCGTATATAATTCAAACTTTGTGCATTAATTCTATAGGATTGGTTTAAAACAAGTTTCCTGGTTGGCTGATTATGGTGTAAATAAATATCTTTGAGAGAGGCCTATTCAGCATCTATGACCTGAAACAACTATTACCTAAGGTTGCAAGGATTTGCAGATTGCTTAAGTTCATGAGATCAGGGTGGAGAGAGCACTATACCTCTTTTAAGGTAGCGAAGCTAGAAGCCTCATTCGGGAGTTTCAGGTAGAGTCGTTATATACTACAGATTCTCTGGATTTAATAGTATTGTCGATATGTGTGTGAGTGAAAAAGAACTATTCAACATAAGACCGCTGTGCTCTGGTCTTTCATAGGCCATTGTAGATTGTGCGAATAAATCTTATCACTCTCCGATATTAAAACTTTTCTGACTGGAAATGCAGGGTGTCCGGTGGCAGAATTCGAAATTAAAATTAAAATTTAAAAATATTTATTACTGATAAGTATTAATTTTAGTAAAAATTGTCAATAAAAATATGCGGATTTAATTTTTATAATTATATTGTCTAAATACAAACCATTATATCGAGCACACTCTTGAAATCTGGTTTGGGTACTTCATGCCGCTCATAGAAGTGATCGTAGGCTTATACTAACTTCGCGAACAATAATTCCTTTGAACTCTGGCTTTGTTTCGTAGATTTTACCTTTCTGACAACCTTAGAAAAACTTGCCAGGGCATCCTGATATCGTATATATTCACGGGATTTAGTATTATTTATTATAAAAATATAAACGATTGTGTTAGTGTAATATTTACATAACTTCGTAAGGAGTAATGTAATAGAAATTAAGATTTAAAATATTCTGTAAGTAAGTCAACTAAATATAAATTGAGAGTGGTTTTCAATCTTCAGGAGTAAATATGTTTCTTTTAGGCATAGGCAACATTGCCGACCACGTCATCGCTTAAGATAATGCAAAGATTTAATGAAATCAGGCGTTACCTTGCGAAAATCCATCCTAAGTAAGAAAAGGACCAATATTTAGCCACTTCCGCACATGCAGTGGTAGTCGTGCAACAAAGTGCACCGCCCGCCAGCCCGCTGATAAATGCGTATGCGGCAAACAATGCGAATTGCACAACTGCCACTGCCAAATCACTCAACACGTGTCTCACCCCTCCACGGGGCATCTTCAGGAGTTGTGTGATGTTACACCGATTAGTGCCAAACCCTTTCAGTTCAGTTTCTTACTTAGGATGGACTTCCGCAAGGTAACGCCTGCTTCCGTTAAATAATGAGACAGACATTAGTATGTAGAAAAATTAATTAATGTTACATATTTCACAGTGATCATTATTTACGGGTTCACGGGTTCGATTCCAGGATCCAATTATTAATTAAGTAGAATCGCTACTGCTTACAAATAAGGTTTCAGAGCTGGCAGCAGTGTCCTTTGCGTACCATAATACCATAATACCACAGGATCGCCAACCCGCCTGCCAAAAGTGGCGATTACGGTATATCCCACATAAATATCCTTGGGAAGGCCTTAGTCTTGTAATAAACATAGGCTGAAACGAATTAACTTGATACTAGGTGATTTGAAATAGTCATATATAAGTTTTAAAGTAATTTTTTTTGTAATTAGCTAAAGGTACTTTTTAAAGATTTACTAATAAATATATATAAATACATTTTATCATGTTATTTATGAATGATCCACGTATGTTTTTAAAATACTAGTTATATTTAATACTAACTGAAAATCAAGTATAAATTGACATTTTCCGTTTGACAAAATATTACACCAGGCACTATCTGCCTTGTAAAGTGTTACGTTAGTATAGTATTTTTGTTGTTGGAATTTATTGAAGAAGATTTAGTAATGGTCTATTGACACTAATGTAAACAATAGTTAACTGAAAAAAAAATACTGCGTGCCTTTTCATTGGCCGTTCGTCTAAAAAAAACTGTCTTGGTTTTTTAAAAATGGAATTGTAATGAATATTTTTGATTTTATAATCGCCGCCTAGTTTATATCCAGTAAAGAGGTTTAACAAAACGCCTTAACCATGAAAATTATTCCACCATGCCAGTCAATTTGATTAGTAAATGCCACTTTCTGGTCTTTGATGAAATATCGTTTGTGCACTAGTCGGAATAAGAACTCGTGAACTGTTACATATAGGTTACGGTATCACTGAATCAATTTTAATTAATGTAGATCTTCCTGTTGGATGTTGAAGTCGAAAGATTCTAGAATAGTGATCACATGCCAGTGGACGCGGCGTGGGAACACCGCCCAATGGTGGACCTACGATATAGTCATACGAAATGTCGGAGAATTGGGGAAACGTAATGCAGTGCTAATCTTTAAGCTGAAATGAACGAAAGGACTTTATATAGTCATTGATATTGAGATATGTGTAAAAGATTTTTGTTACACATTCACCTCTTATAAACCTAATTATCCTGTGTATGCTATGCATTGTCAGGGGTGTATATCAGCTGAAAGGAAGGCTGTATTTAATTTAACATCTATATATATAATATTATATACAATACTTATAATACAGTATGAATAAACTAGACCGATTGTTTTGTTCATCGTCTTAACTATATTTGAAAAGGCATTTTGTGTTCATATAAAAAAATACATTAGTAAAATTTACATCCCTGTTACCATTTGATTTATTGATTAATAAACAATATTAACATAAAAATTATTTTTCTTTTTTGTATGTGATTAATTTATAATTGTTTCCATGCAAGTCTGTTTTTGTTGTCTCTATATATATTTAAATATTTTCACACTGTAAAGTACTGTAGGATTTCGAAGTATAAATAACTTTGAAGTATTTTCATTTGAAAATGTATATATACATATAACAGTTTGCGATATATATGTTTTATAAGCGTTGAAACTTCTGACTTTAGCAGAGGAGAGAGAATGTCCTCAGGATTGAGAAGGTCATTACTAATGTCATTGTTGCATCGCTGATTTGCAAGATGAAACGCCAGAGGGCATGTCAAATATAAGCCAACAGATAGCTTCTCGTGTTTTATAATTCTTATGTTAATTTTGATATCAAAGATGCACCTTCCATTCACCACGGATAAAATGGACGACATATAAAAAAAGGTGATTAAAGTCAGGACATTTGATGACCTGATTAAATTCTTTGGAAAATACTAAATGGCACTTAAAGGCACTTTCAACCGATGCTATTGGAAATATATGTAAAAACAGTAACTATGGCTGTTATGACAATGTTGATTTCATTTTTGGCAGATAGTCCCTGGCGGCGTTTCCTGTGGAGGACATCACAGTGGAATCCTAGATTCCTGGTTTCAAATGCAGGTAAACATTTATATATATATGCACGATCCTCTATAATAACTTATAATACGAACCTATATTATTATTATGTTAAAATGCTTCACATATATAACTGAAAAGAAAGGTTATTTTACGTCTTGAAAATATTTTAAAATTTTTTAGTGTTAGGTAAATTTGAAGATTTTCATAGATAAACTATAAATAAATTACACTATATAGTAAAGATGATTTTTTTCGTATGGTAATTTTTTTTTAATATACAGGCCGGAAGTTTCTAGATATATAGTCTTAAAGGGGTGAATATATATATATATAATTTCCTGTCAATATATGGTAACATTGTATTAAAAAATTAATGATTTCTGAAATAATATCATAATGGTAATAAAGCAAGAAAAATCTTTTTAAAATTTCGAATTGTATCATATTTGATTTAAATATTGATTTACTATCTGGCCTTTTGGACTTTGTAATGACAGTAGAGTTATAGAAAAAAAAAACGTAATATATTTCGAACTGTTTAATTTCCCACAGATTATAAATAAGTTTTATATTAAAGATCTTTGTTGTGATATAAGCTATACTTTCACATCTATATATTAAGATGTGTTGTTCGTAATTCAAAAATCCAAAAATTCCGGAATGACTCAATACATAGGATAATAGTGAACGGAAAAAAATATTTGCTTGAATATAATCCGTACAAAATATTCAATTCATGACTTGCCCAGAGCTGTCAGACGGTCAACTCCGGAATTACAATATGTAGACGATACAAATTTATATATTGCGGTCGCGTTAATGTTATTTTAACAATTTCATACCTTAACACGTTGGAATAGAAGCCATTCCGGTAAATGTAAGTTTAGTATTATCTTGGTAATTTTGCTAACTAATTTGTATGCCTCGAGCTTTGATGACATTGTCACGTACACATATATATGTATTTATATGTATACATTTTATGGCGATGTTATTTGAAGGGTTTGTTCGAACTTAATTGTGGGTAGTTTTAATATTTTTAGTTAATGAACTGCGCTAATGTTAATTAGATGGAATTTTTTTAAATTTATTAATGATACTCTACTTTTCGGTTCTAGTTTTTTTAGTCCCAAATCTAGAACTTAAACCTTCTTGCCTCTTAAAACCAAGGTAACTTGTCACAAGGACCCAGGGTTGATTACTGTATGTCTATATGCTAATTTACAACTGATTTTTTAATATTATATGTATATATATATATATATATATATATATATATATGATGTATGATTATATCTCTAAAGTTTGAAGGGGAGAATATATACCTCACTTGTATACAAAAACTTTCGAAGCCTTTACACATACTTTCAACCATTTGTATAAAGTTATCGTTCTGAAATATATTATATTAATTATCTTTTTTATTGAAATCCGTCAGGCCAGTAACTTCAGGCAGTATAGTTCGCGTGGACAGATAATAAATGATTAATTTTAATATGAAGTAATACGAATTTTACTTACTATATTATTAGTATTGTTATTTAATATTTCTGAAACCATTGATAGAGACAGATGATCTTTACCTTCACGCTTTTAAAGTATTTACATATATAAACAATCACCCTGTATATATATACTGATTAAAGTTAAAGAATGCGTTATATAGTAAAGTTACATTTACTATCTTTCGACAATACGATAAGAGCAATCAATGCCAGCCTCGTGTGTTATCCTGAGCATAGTGCTTCGGTGTGGAGGGGAGCAATAAAGAAGGCTATGCTTGGAAGTTCGCTGCGAGATCGTGCGAATCAGAAGATCTGCAGAAGAACTAAGATCTACGACATAGCTCGAAGTATTGCTTTGTCTGAAATGGTAGCAGGCAGGGGCGTGGCGATCTGGAGCAGGTAGACGTGACGAGGGTAAACCCCCCACTGTTGAGGCAGCGCAGGATCGGTCGTCGTGCCGTTCAATAGGGATCCATGGTCTGAAAAGTAGAAACTAAGTTCTTTGTCTTATGTTAAGCGATGACTAGATCTGTGATGTTACATGCTTGCCTATAAGTAACATATTCACACTCGAAGACCTCTCCCAAGTTATATTTATTTGTCCTATTTACATAATATTTTTAATTATGTTTTTCATTAAATTACTGCTTACACAATGATGTAAATATTACACTAAAATATTCGTTTGTATTTTTATAGTAAACTAGCTGATCCCGCAAACGTTGTTTTGCATAAAAATATATTTTTAATTTTCAATTTAAAAATAAGGGTTGATCGTAGAGGGGTGAAAATTTAGGGTTGTATGTATTTTTGTATGTAGTATCATAAAAAAATAAAAACAAAAAAATTCGTCAAAAAAATTTTTAAGGGTGAACAACCCTTATCACTTAGGGGTATGAAAAATAGATAGTAGCCGATTCTCAGACCTACTAAATACGCATATAAAATTTGGTAAAAATCGGTCAAGCCGTTTCAGAGGAGTTCTAGTTCGAACACCGTGACACGAGAATTTTATATATTAGATAATAAAAAATATATACAATATCAGGATGCTCTGGCAAGTTTCAGTAGGGTAAAGTATAAGTAACGAAGCCAGTGATCATCGCAGAGTTTAAAGAAAGTTTTGTTCGATAGTTTAGTGCAAAGACATGATCACTTCTGCAGTGAACGGTACGAAATACCCAGACCAGATTCCAAGAGTGTGCCTGATTTAGTTGTTTGCATTTATATCACTATAGTTGAAGTCGTGGAAAGTCATAGAGGAATATTCTTTGCAAAGAGTTTTCACTGGATGAAAAGAACATAGTTTATTTTACAGTGACCTAACTCATGGTATTTTAAAATGTGTAAATAAAGTTAGCGTACGTGAAAGAAAACCTTAAAATAATTTCCAAAGTGAAACTTAAAAACGGTGATGTGAATATGACCTTTCCGAAATAGGTCAATCACCCCACGCTTAAGTTATCAACGTCGGCAAAAACTAAACTTACGAGTGTACTTACAAGAAAATTAGCCGAGATTTTTGTGAATAAAATACATTTCGTAATGTCCCGAAAGCTACTGTTATATGGTCACCATGTTTGTATGTGGATGATGGCATGAATAAAGAAACTTTATCAAAATGATTCGAGTCACTCTGCAGCACAGCGAGATTAATTCTGTCTGTCTGTGGTCGAATCAGACACGAGTGACTCAGTTAACTGGATTTATTCCATCACGTCGACATGTTTTGATAGACACATAACCGAAGTGACCCTTTGGTAGACAGACAAGTCGAAAGGTCTTCTTAAATATATATTAATATATGTTGGATAAATTATATTATTTTTATTATAATAAAGTGTATTTAATACATAATCTTACGAGGTCGCGAGTTCGATCCCGAAATACAATGTTATCTGTTCATAAAATGTTCCCAGAGCGTGGACAGAAGCATCCTCTGCGTACTATAATACCACACTGTGATCGCCAAACTGCCTGCCAAGTTTGGCGATTATGGTATATCCTCCAAAGATATCTTTGGGTAAGACCTATGCTTTTCTGTGCGAATAAAACGTATTTATTAACCATTATTCTATATTCTACTAGCTGTTCCCGCAAACGTTGTTTTGCAAAAAAAATAGGGTTGATCGTAGAGGGGTGAAAATTTAAGGTTGTAGGTTTTTTTGTATGCTGTATCATAATAAAATAAAAACCAAAATTGTCTAAAAAATAAAAAAAATAATTTAGGGGTGGACCACCCTTATCACTTAGGGGTATGAAAAATAGATAGTAGCCGATTCTCAGACCTACTAAATACGCATATAAAATTTGGTAAAAGTCGGTCAAGCCGTTTAGGAGGAGTTCAAGTTCGAACACTGTGACACGAGAATTTTATATATTAGATAACCAGATATGAATTTGAGTACTGTATGCGCTCTTATAATAGTGTAAGAAATAATAAATATGTATTAATACGGATGGTATTTGAAAAGATTTTTGTATTTATTTTATGTGAATCTAATAGAAGATTTAGATTAGTTATTTCATTAACATCTGCCGTTGGGGCTGAAAGGTTCTGGAAGGACCAAGATCTGGATCGACGACATTTCCAAGAATCAGTCATTTGCGATGTTGGAGGAATGATGTGAAATGGGTTTCTATCAGCTGATATACCAGCACTGCACCTGCGACACTCTACAAAAGTCACCGTTACTCATCACACCACAACACTCGTTTTTCAAGGTCGAATCCGGATCCATCCTTGGCTCGCCTGTAGTCCACGCTGTCGTCCCAAGCCAGACACAACATGTTGATGTTATGACACATCTCTACTCGGGTAGAGCTGTTTACTAAGTGCGAATGTTTTGATGCAGCCGGAACACGCCCTGTCTGTATTTTTTGTTTTTAAGTTCACGGATCCTTCCGTTCCGTCATCTACAATAACAACAACAACATCAACAGAGAATAACAAAGTTGATATGACGAAATATAAATTAGTTTATGTTAGAAATTGTTTTTAAATTAAAATATTAACTTAAAAATCGATGTTCATATCAAAACTTCATTTCCCGGTTGAAATGTACACTCCATTAGGCGCAATAAAATCCATGAATATTAGTGTGATTATGTGAATCGAAACAATTTACACGGTGCGTGACGCTCTGGTCACCATTGTCGATGGTCACCGTGCGTATCCACCACATGAGAATGCACCATCCGATTTTATAAAATCTATTTCACACTAACTGCTTCGACGAATTTATTTTATGTCTAAAATAACCTGCCAGTCGTAATTAAAGAGAAATGTCTTAATTAATTAATTAATTCGAAATGCCTTTATATATATATATATATATACACACACATATATATATATATATATATATATATTAAGGCATTTATATATATATATATATATATATATATATATATATATAAAATTAATATTAAAAAATCAGTTGAAAGTTAGCATATACACATACAGTAATCAACCCTGGGTCCTTGTGACAAGTTACCTTGGTTCTGAGAGGCAAGAAGGTTTCAGTTCGATTAGATTAGATTTGGGACTAAAAAAACTAGAACCAAAAACGGAGTATCATTAATAAATTAAAAAAAATCCATCTAATTAACATTAGCAGAGTTCATTAACTAAAATTATTAAAACTACCCACAATTAAGTTATAACAAACCCTATATATATATATATATATATATATATATATATATATATATATATATAAGGGACGACTGGCAGCAATATTTCTCCTTGTACCACGCAAGAGCGGGATACAAGGAGAGATATATCATTGACAACTATGGATCAATCAAATATTAAAAACAATGATCACTTGTGTAATTGCATTGTATGCAATTGCCAAAAGAGTCTAATTTGTTACAAACTACAATTGAATTGAATTTAGGTAAGGGATATTTGGTAAAAAGAAACAGGAAAAAATTGGGCAACAATATATATATACCTAGTCTAGACATAAGTTCTGTTAAAAAGAAAATATCCGATAATTTCTAAAAATAAATATTTTTATTATAAACTTTTATATATTTAGAGTGAAAAAGACATGTTAACGTTCTAAACTAGTTGTTCAAAGTGTCCACCCTTATTTGATTTGATGTATTAGATGTTGTGCTGCTAGCCTGTCTAGGTTTTGTACAGCTTCATTGAAATTGAGCCCGTGGAAACAGAGGTCCACGGACTTAAAATTTTACACTGGGGATCGTACCTCAGTTACGACGAAGACGTCTACACGCGGAGAACTATACCCGTGTAGGTGTATAGTGTAGTGAGTGGGGTGTAGTGTTTAGCTCGAAGCAAGGACTACACGGCGGTCGGGAGAGACAAGGGCCTCTCCGGACCGCCCTAGCTTGAACGCGGGTTAGGCGGACGCGGCCGCCGTGTCATGTGTAGGTGAGTAGTGCATGACATGTGCATCGAAGCCGCCGGGACTCGATGTGAGGCTCGAGTGAGTGGGGTATCCGCCCTTAGTTTTAACCCACGCTCTTATACGGGTCATGCGTCGATGGATTTACAAATCGTTTCCATTGGAATCTTGGTCACAACTGCTTACAAAGATTTCTTGTGCGACTCAATATTTGTGACGCCTAGAGTAGGTCAAAATTTATAATTTACGGAAAGAAGTTTATTTTTCTATCGTAGAAGCTAATGTTCGAAATTTAAATTAATGTTTTTTTTTATGTACATAAACAGCCAGTAACAGTGTTTATGGCTCCTCATATATATATATTTTCACACTCTACAAGATATTATCGGTAATTCTCTGCAAATGTTTGTAACAAGAGTTTTTTTTATTTTCTCCGCAACTTTCGCGATAATAAAACTTTAAAAATTACGTCTATACGATGCCTGCTAGCATTTGGCGTCTTTTATTGATTTTCAATAGACTCGGTTTTAAGCTGTCTGCGTACAACGTCTATTGCCGTTCTTATATCTACTATCTGTGCCCGCGACTTTGACCGCATGAAAAAAATATTTAGTTTATATTTTTTTAAAAAAAATTAGCCTTATTTACTCCCTATTAAAACAGCTACTTACCAATGTAAATCCCGTCAAAAACGGTTCAGCCATTTTAGAGATTAGCTGGAAAAAACAGACAGTACAAAAATGTTACTTCGGTATATCTACCGTATATATATTTACATGTATGTAGTAAAAAGTGATTATTTTAATGTTACGACCATACACAACTATTTTATTTATTTGTTACATAATACGTCATATACATAAATACGTTATATACAATTAAGATATTTTAACTGTTTTTATTCGGACAGCATTAGGAACACTTAATTCATATATTATTATTGTCACAGACTGTTTTGATATCTAAAACCTAAATATTGATAACATAAAAATAAATAATGATTTATTAGTATAAATGTTAATTTTATATCTTCATTAATAGTGTATATAGGTTATAATATATCCCTGAAAATGTAACAGACGAACACGCGTGTAAATCAATAATCATGAGATTCTGTTTATATTTACGCGAAGTATAATTATATCTCTTATCGGCTTTGACCTTATAAGCTTCGATACAAACATTGCGGCGTCTATTTCCGTACACATCGATTCGGATAAAAGCGATAAAGGCTTTATTGTTTATGCGTGAGTAAATTTCTATTAATAGGCAATAATTATCTCTTTTTCCATATGTAACATATACAAGTGTGCTATCAAAATATATACCATCTTATTATTATTTTTTACGACGAGACTTGACATTCCGAGGTTATTCCTCGAATCTGTCGTAAAACCTGAGGATAGCAATATGGAGTATGGATTAGGAAGTGGTCGCACGAAGGGCATAGTGGACAAATAAGTCTATTTTTTTGTATTATTTTACACTTAATGAAGATGACAGAAAGAAGTCAATATGACAACAATTAGAGTCAGGGTATTTAGGATTGGGACATTCTATATCTCCAGGATCCAAGACGTGGTTGCGACGTTTTATAAAAAGACACAAGGTCACACCTATGCTCGAAGTTTTGAGTTCTGAAATGAGATCCGCAGAAGAATCCGTGATGAACTTCCATCGGGTGAAGTGAAAAAGAATCAAAGTAAATTCAATAAGCACAATTCGATTCCCTAAAATGACGTCACTCAAATTAAAACTATGTAGTCTCCTATCGCATCCTGGTTTAAAGAGAGCCCATAACAAACGCAGTCAGTATTTTTTATCACCTTCACGTCACCTAAACGTTCTAAATTAACTATTTATGGAAAAATTGTAGAAATAAAGAAACAGTACGACATATAATATGATACATGAAAGAGAAGAATGATAATAATAAAAAAATATATGAATTAATTATTAAAAATGAAAAGTCTGTGTCCCACACGAGATAGGGGAACGAGAGATCCCCAATAGCGGGGACCATAGAAGAAAAAAAAATTCATTAGCTAGCGCTATTCTTGCAAAAGCTTTATGGTCACCCAATAACTTCTTTACACTTAAAGTTTTATTACTATAAAATATATTAATAGCATACAAGAAAGAAATGACTTCTGAAACAATAAACTACATTTTGATTATATAAGTAAGAAAATATGTTAAAAATTCATATTACAGTAACCCGGCGATTAAAATTGCACATCGACCTTTGTAAAGAGACAATCGTACGAAATACAACGACTGACAAAACGTCACATAGGTAGTGTGGGACAGATATAGTGCTCTACGAAGCCGAAATTAGCCGATTGTCTCTTTCCAAAGACCGATGTGCCATATTTATCGTCGGATACTGTACTATATATTTAAATTAATTATTATTTACTAAACATATATATTTAGTACTTTCAAAAGTTTGGTCTATCGCATTCTAATAAAAAAAAATTTCATTTACCATATTTAAAGAAGGTAGACGCCAATAGTGAATTTTTAAGGCAACGTGAAAAACTGGCTGTATCAAAGGTTCGACTGCTAAATCTCATATTCATTTATAATAAACCGAATCAGATTTTTTAATAAAAATGACAGAAAATATTATTGGACTACCTTCTACGAAATTCTAGAAGCATTTTAAAAGTAAATTGACGGAATAAGCTTGTTGTAAAATAAATTAATATTTAATTAACAAAAACTCTTTAGCAGGGATGTCACGCGATTGTTTTGATTTCATATATACTATATCTAATAAAGTGTATATGTATAAATCTATGTTAAACTTTATTAATACATGTGTTGTTGTGAAGTTTCTTCCTACTTTTTCTCCACAACTATAACACCTTGCGAAGCAGAGTTGAGTCAAAAATAAAATAGATTGTAAAAATAAATAATAAGTACTTTTAAAATTCTAATGTTGAATAGTTGAGTTTTATGTTTGTCTTGTATGTAAATCACTACACCGCACCATGATTACGGTAAATCCCCTGATAGATATCTTTAAGTGAAGTCTTGCAGAGTGTGTATAGGCTGAAATGAACATATGAACTATCTACAGGATGATTGAAAATAGATGTAAGTGTACATACGCTGAAATGGACATATGAACTATCTACAGGATGATTGAAAATGTTTTAACTTTTTGCCGGAAAATGACCATTTACTGCTCAGAGCTTATATACATATAACAAATCATCCTGTAGCTCGACTAGCTTATTGTATGTTGAGAAAAATAACTGAAATAGAGGTATCTACTGATATCGCTTTTGCCAATACAACAAATCAATGAAATTACGAATGATTTCCATGTATAATAATTTTACACGCGTCATTAGGTCGGCGGTCATTGTGACAATGTCGATTGTTCCACATAGCTCTAGTAATGGTGCATTCGAAATTTAAAATTTTGTAACGATTATCTAGAATTAGCTATGTGCTTATTAAAATAATATGAATTGATTAAAAAATCATTTAAATCATTAATAATGTATCTTTTATACATTTTACCGGTGTTAATTTTGAAGAAATAAATAATAAATAAAAAGGAATATAGAACTAAAAACAAATTGTAACATTCGCATAAAATATATAAACAATGCAACACTGTGAGAGATACAAAAATAAATCTTGACAACAAATTTTGAAAAAGCTCAAACGAGATATATGTGATGATATATGTGGTGCTGGAGTAGTATCCGGTATAGCCTGTACAAAGAGTCGAAATAAGGCTTTCAAAATTACCAGTAAAAGTGGAAGAGACTAGACTTTATATAAGGAATCCGACAACCATGCATACACCAATTTGGATACCATGTTCCAATATACTTTACACTCAGGTGTAGATTTAAAATGGTGAAGATAGATCAAAAAATCATTTTTCTTTAAGCTAATGTTATTTGGTCATATTGTTATCCACTTTGAACCGTCCTTAATGACTATTGATATATATCGGGAGATCACGAAAAGAACTGAATTAGAAATAGAATTATAATTTTTTTAAGTAAGGATCTTTTAAACCAACAACTGTAGGTTTATATAGTCGACGTAAACAGCCGAAATAATCCGAAATGATTAAAGAGAAGTTAAATACGGTGTATCACAGTCTAATTTAGATAGAATAGATGGTGTGTGTTTCTTTCTCCTGTTCTACAACTATAACACCACGCGAAGCAGAGTAAAAAAATAATTAGATTAAAAAAGTTGATTGTCAATATTCTCTATATTTTTCAATCCCTAAGCTCGAATACGAAATCCGTGTACAATCATATGAGAATCCACGTACAGTACACCCTTTTTATCAATTAGCATTACACACTTCAGTGAATTTACTCAGTTGCGTAAGCGCATACGTAAATGAGATACATTTATATCTGGGGGGGTAGCGTAGCAGTGGGGAGAGAGGGGGACAGGATTCACGGTCCAACTGAGGAACACAATGATTGAGCTCAATACGTGATCGATTATGTATATACGTAAGTATGTTCCAACGCTGTTTGTATCGGTTCACTTCGCGTGACTTGGTTTTTTTTTTTTGAATTTCGAACGTTCAAATCTTAGGCAAAGGCATCGGGCGACAGTTTTTTTTTAATGCATGAATTATTACTTGTGATAATTCCAACTCTTAAAATGTTCTGATATCAAATAAAAATATTCTTTATTCAAATATACCGTAATTACGTTTCGAATCGTCTGTCTGTACTGACAGTTCTACAGGAAGCTATCACCAGCTCGGAAGGCTTCTGCTGAGAAGAGAAACAGCTGTTCTTTTCAAATTTACTCGTACAATGAGTCCACAACAATAACTAGCTTCCTGAGCATCAAAAATATTTATTTCCACACATTAACAACAGTATACACCAATATCTCACTTTGCGTCGTGGTTACGTTCCAAAAAAACACGACGCGAATTGATACGCCGCAAAGTGAAGATTTTCTATAGCAAACCATGTAATGATCGAAAATAGCTTCCAGGGTCACGAAAATACAACGTCTTAAAAAGAAAATTGAACAAAGTAAACATTTAAAAAACAATATAACTCTGCCCATGAATAAATTGGAATAATATTGACCTTTTTATAGCCAGAAACAACACGTAAATATTTATATAAATTTATTATTCACTTTTTAAAAAAAGCACAACACAATACATTACAACATACTGCGTAATTCAAACTGAACTCTTAAAATTAGCAAAACAAAGTGAAAATAAAACTGTATTCAAATTGCGTTGATTTTTAGATAGAAAGGGAATTCCCGAGTTTTGATGGCATGGCGCAATTAGAAACAAAAGTGTTGCCAACTTTTAGAAAAAAAAGAAAATTTCAATAAAATTAAAGACTCGAACCCAAACCAACGCAACCCCGAAAATCTAACGACGGATAGTGAAAATTAGTACTAATTAAACAGCGACGCAACTTCGAAAAAAACGTAAAACGAAACGACGCAAAGCGAGGTATAGGTGTATTATTTTTGGATACAATAATGTACTGTTTTTAATCATACTTGAAATTTTTCGTGGAATTTCATTGCACATACCTTATACCTACATAAACGATATATTTAAATTACGAAGACGAAAACTAGAAGTAATTAGTTGTTTTATGACAAACAATACAATTTAGTAGAGTATTGTAAAGAAATCGTTTAAATACCAAGTTTATTAAACACGCAAAGAATCCCCGATCTATATATAATCCACACACAACTACTAAGCTGGCATAAATATTGCAAGCAGAACTTGCACCGTTTTAAAATAATCGACATAGATTCTTGCCCATGTGACGACTCCACAGTACAGACTTTTCACCACTTACTCAGACACTGCTCCCGATTCGAATCCAAAAGACGTAACCATGTGACCTTATGTGAAAACCTTAATATACCTCCGTTCAACTTACCGTATCTCCTCAAGAAAAAATCTACGGCAGTATATTTTAAAGAGCGGGCCTGGCACGTTATCCTAAACTTCAAGGCATTTAACTGTCCGTAGCGCTTGGGCAGCGACTTGAAATAAAATAATTTACCAATTAATTTATAATTGAGTAAAATATTTAGCTGTATTTACCCATAAGAAAATTTGTAAGTAATAAGAAAGATACGTAGCGAATATCGGCAACCCTCTTACAACTGTCTGCGCTAAGTAAAAGCGAAAAAATTATTGTAAACAAAACACTTGCGATACAAATTAGAATTGATACAATAGTCGGCATTGCTCTTAGTTGAATTACAAATATTGATTCAAAATCCACAGAGTTAAAATAGAGAATTGTTTTTGATATCAAAATAAGTCTAATTACACATGGCTTAGGTTGAAGTTTAAAGGAATTTTTAATACATATAATAAAAGAGGTCAATATCGCCTGTTCACCTTCAACATCGATCCAGTGCGATATATTATTAAAAGTCTTGAAATTCATGACAGCTTATTTTGACTCGCCTTCGCTGTCTATCAAATATAACCAAAGATTTTAATGCATTATTACAATTTTTAAAAGCGTTTTATTTAGACATATTAATAACATATGTAAAAGGATATAATAAAAAAAAAACTATAATTTAACGAATTTGGCAGCAATTCTGCCCATAGCATCTCTTTCTCTACTGCTTTTACTATTATGAGTCATCTTGTTTTTCACTTCTCTTCAGGATGTAGACTGATTTAGAATGCCCCCAGTATCGGCTTTTATAGTCGTCAACGGCATTCCAGTATGTAATAATTTTGACATTTGAAAGTTTAAAATTATTGACATTGTAAATTATCTTGCAAGCCAGCTGTAGTAACCTCTGCAATCATTGCAGAACTAAAATCTGAACACTCGTTCTAATGGATTTTAGACATACAAACTTCTTGAATCTTTTCTGAACATTTTGTGTGTGACAGCTGCATTGACGTTTCCTGACTTTGTGACAATTCGATAAACGAATGTAAAGTTCATGACAATACCGTTAAAGATTAAACAGGGTGTTTGAAAATAGATGTGAAAACTAAATATTTTTTTATCTGGTTTACTCTGCTATACAGGTAGGACGGTAAGGTAGCTTAACCTGAAACCCCCTTTAAGGTAGCAAAGGAAGGCTACCTAGGAAGCCTCGGCTCTACCCGTTACATACTACAATTTCGCCGGATTGGCAAGCTGTCCAGTTCTTCGGTGGAGATATAACTCATTCGGAACAATATGTGATATAGTAAAAAAACGCATTTTCAAAATTAGAATTACCTTATATAAAAAATAATTATTATTTACTATCTGTCCGTGTAGACTACACTGCCAGATGTTGTTGGCGTGTCGCATTCAAAATAAAGTAAAATATTTCAGAGTGATCGCTTTATATGATTGGAAATAGGTGCTATAAAGCTTTCAGCTGAAAAATCAACTATCAATTCATCCAATTGAAGTTTTAACAGCTGTAAGCAATCTCTCCACACTTTCTTGCAATAATATTAAATTATAAAAGAGGTAATACAAAAAAAGGTAATTTAGGTCGAGCAACAAAATAAACAGGTATATAGTTATAAAGTTTTAAAGAAGAGATAATTAAAAAAATAGAATTTTAATAGAAAATGTAAAGGAGGATATAAAATAAAACGTATAAAAAATTGTAATATTGTAAAAAAAGTGGCGAAGAATGGAAGGCAATACATAGAAGATATGTGTAAATAAGAGCAATAAGAATGGTAAAAAATATGTGGAAAAAGAAAATAGAATGCCAGATATTGTAACGGACGGAAGAAGAAAAAAAAATAATATACGAAAAAACAGTGAAGTCAAAGTTCTTGTCCCAAAAAATGATAAGGGAATAAGAGGTTTCCAAAAACATAAAAAAAATAAAAATAAAACAATAAGCAATCAGCCTGAACATAACATCTTATTATAAATATGTTACCGCGTTATTTTTGAAAACAAAAAAGTTTTATATCTCTTGTGAACAACTATATCTTTAATATTTGATGGAATCAGACGTTATTTTGCGGAAGTCCATCCTAAGTAAGAAGGGGACCAATATTTAGCCACTTTCGCACATGCAGTGGTAGTCGTGCAACAAAGTGCACCGCCCGCCAGCCCGCGGATAAATTCATCAGAGTATGTTGACTCTGTGTTTGGCACTAATCGGTGTAACATAACTCCTGAAGATGCCCCGTGGAGGGGTGAAACACGTGTTGAGTAATTTGGCGGTGGCGGCTGTGTAATTCGCATAGTTTGCCGCATGCGCATTTATCAGCGGGCTGTCGGGCGGTGCACTTTGTTGCACGACTACCACTGCATGTGCGGAAGTGGCTAAATATTGGTCCTTTTCTTACTTATTTTACAGCTTCATCGGAACCGAGTTCTCGGAACAAAAAAGTCTGTGAACTTAATAATAAGACAGACGCATTACAGTTGTACAATGACTATCGCACGTAGTGAACAGTTCTACCTGAATAGAGCTGTGTAGTGTTGATGTTGTGTATGCGGTTGTGAACAGCAGCATGGACCACGGCAGGAGAGTTGGCGATCGACAGTTTGATATTAGTGGAATCTTCCACCTTCTGGAGCACTTGCCTGTGGGCAATGATAATTCTACACAATTAATACACACTGTGAATTATATAAGATTACTAGCTGATCCCGCAAACGTTGTTTTGCAAAAAAAAATTGATATTTTAATTTACAAATAAAAAATATGGGTTGATCGTAGAGAGGTGAAAATTTATGGTTGTATGTATTCTTGTATGCTGTATCATAAAAAAATAAAAACAAAAAATTTCGTTAAAAAAATAAAAATTTTTTTTTAAGTGTGAACAACCTTTATCACTTAGGGATATAGAAAATAGATAGTAGCCGATTCTCAAACCTACTTAATACGCATATTAAATTTGGTAAAATTCAGTCAAGCCGTTTCAGAGGAGTTCAAGTTCGAACACCGTGACACGAGAATTTTATATATTAGATACCACGTAATACTTTCATGTGAATGATTTATATGTAAATATATAGCAAGTAATGAACGTTACGCACACATGAAGTGTTACAATGTGTATTTTAATATTCATTGATAATGTCTGGTATCGGTATCGTGGAGTCCAAACAACTGTTTTATGTCTGTGCGCGTCAAGTATGCGACTAAGTGTGTCGTCCGCGACTTATCTCCTCCTATCACTGTGCAAACTGTATATATCGCGCTTACTTAGAATATCTGCCCACTTACCCACTTGTGGACACGGAATTGTCTGTTTGTTCGTAACGTACCACCTTGCTAATGAAGCGGTAAACATATTTTTTATTATTAAATATTATTTATAAATTTATGCAACTAAAATTCTTTTCTGAAACTTCTAATTACAGTAATACCTCGCTTTACGCGAGGGATACGTTCCAAAAAAAATCACGAGGTTTATGTTTAAACATAGTCAAAAATTATTACAAAAAAATACAAATCATTTTAATCAATCGCTTTAATTCTAGGAACACTTTATGCAATACATACTCTTATTTTTTACGCAAAAATACATTTATTGTCTTTTGGGTAACGTTTAGTTTACATTCTTGTAAAATACGTTCATAACACCCAACACTGTTTTTAATTGTTTGACAGATGGTCAAGACACCATAGAGAAGTTGATGACTACATTATATTTATACGCACTCTTTCGCGTAATTCGAGGCATTTGAGCGCGAAATTTACAATTCGCGTTATAGTGAAACCGCGTATATGGGGGTCGCGTAAAGCGGGGTATTACTGTATATGTTAATGCTAGAAGGAAATTATTACGCGTCCATATTGATGGATGCTTTACAACTTGAAAAAACTTTTGGTCACTGTAAAAGTGAATGGACAGCGCCCATAACCTCATGTGTTGTCCCGTAAGGTCCAGACCACGCTTGATAGCATAGTATTCGTATATATACAAACCCCAGAACACTGGTATATATGACATTATAAATTTTACAAAAAGGGATGTGATATAGTAGTGAAGCTATCACGTAATGATTAAAGATTTTTTTTTAATATTTAAGTGTGACTGGCCAGTGACGTTAGGCTGTATGAACTCGTATGTCGATGACAGTTTTTTTTTTTTAAAAAAAACGTTCGTTTACTTTCTTACGAAATATATTATACATTGTTAGTTCAGTGAAAATTAGTATGTGTAAATTTTCCAAAAATCACTAACGGAAACATAAAGATATGTAACATAAACGTTTCATTCAAATAACTGTACCGGAAAGATTTTTTGTAATTCGAGTCGTACGTATCTCGAATCAGAGATTCGGAACAAGCGGTCAAAGGTTTTTAGATGCAATAAATTATTATTTTTATTTCAATCCATTTGCGGATGTGTACTTTTACGTAATTTTTGTTTGGATGATGTTAGGTGTCTTTATTGTTTTATTTAATATACAGGATTGATTGACTGAATGGTTTCTCTTTCGAAATTTTTTTTAAGTACTTCAAAAGTGTGAAAATAATTAAATGTTTAAATAATGTTTTATATACTATATACACCAACAGCCTGTAGTATTCTGAACTTTTTGCTAAGAAAGGAACTATACAATCACCTTTTAATTTTTGTTTATATTTATAAACAATCACGCTGTATATTCCTATAGCTTTTTCTCAAACAAAAGCAGATTTATAAGTATAAAGATTTAATATAAATAATTTCAATGACAGTAGATATTTTGAATTTTTTTTTACACATTGTTTTACAAGCGGACAGTGTTATATATATAAAAAGAGAATTAATTCCTCGCACATAAACTGTGGCAATCGTTAGTTTATAGAGATCGATACATTTGTGCGGTAAACATATACATCTGTACTTGTCAGGTAGAAGGCGAATGTATCTGCAGTTCGAGCAGCAAAAACTGAAACGGTTTCGTTTGTAGGTCGCCTATTACACCATTTCCTTCACCCGGCTGTGGCGTGTGACTAAAAAAAAACCGCATACTCTGTTATCGCTTTGATATTTCGTACGGATAAGGATTCATGAAGTTGAAATAGTAACAATATTAACTAAGCATTTAAAGCATTTTTAACACGTTACGTATATGTCTCGGCTTATACAGGTTGCCCAAGTGATAGCGTTAAAACAACTATTTTATAATTCCACACAACTCCACGCGTCTATGATTTCATTATGAACGAATATATAGGCGTAATACTACTGCAGAATAGTAGCCAAAATAGTAATAAATAGGAACAAATTATAACATAAATAGTGCAATACAAAAATGTATATTAGAACTAATTATAATATAAATAAATTAAATATGTAAATACTAATGTTGAAAATAAGAGAAATAGGAGAACTGTGAGATGAGAATGAGATATAAGTATAAGATGTACTTACAATTAACTAAAAAATCTATAATATATATAAATTTGTATAAACTAACTAAACTGCAGTAATTGCGGAAGAGAGAAATTAACTGAATTATATAATGAAAAACAGAATGATAGAGATTGTGAAGAATAGAAGAATAATATGAAAATGATAACAGGAATGTGAAAAAATTAACAAAGAAAGTAAATCTCTGTTTCCAATAAAATAAGGTGGAACGAGAAAAAAAATGTAGGTGTGATGTAAAAAAAATATTATTAAATATGTGAGTTTCGTGTACACATCTGCTGCGTTTCGTATACAACGCTGTGTTTAATGTACATTGCGTTTGAAAAATACTTTTCTGTGTTTCGTATACACATTTTTTTTCTGTTAACATACATACTACTGTCATTTAAAATTTCCTGGAATTAGGTTAGGTTAGTTATATATATTGGCCAAGCGTCTGTTTGTCAAAAAGTTTAATTATCTCCTAGCTACGTGTGTTTTTGTCAAATGTTTCAATTTTATCAAACACGTCAAGCCTAGAATGGTGCTAAAATAACAATTTTTGGAAAAAAAAGCGTCTAAAACTCTACTCATGTCATTCCGCTACCATACCAACGAACCATATTCGTATGATTTGGTTTCGTGCAACTTCTTTCTATTCAGCTAACTCAATAGGCCAATGCGGGGACGTCGTTTTGGATTGAGGAGATAAAAGCAGAATAGAAAAAGGTTTTAAAGGCTATATTGGAAAAATACTATACCGACTGTTTTCAGGAGGATTACTTTGATAGATATGTAATTTATTTGGAATAATAAAAAATAATTTACATTTTATTATATATAAATTCTCATTAATTTCTAATTATAGACTGATATAGAGTGATAGTTAATTATTACGGTATATTAAGTCGTATGCTATTTATCAGGCTATATATATATTAGGGGGACTGGAAAGTAATGTCGTTTCTGCGCATGTCGATGTTTAATTTTCATTTGGTAGCTAATTACGTACTTAGAAGATGTTGTACACTAGATGGCAAAAGGTTGTTGATAACGAAGGTGAATATATTGTTGATTAGAAATAAAAACTTATTAAAAATGTATTCGTGTGAATTTAACTTAAGAGAGCGATATTACTGGTTCCACTTATACATAACATCAGTGTTCTATAATATGTGTAAGAAATCACAGTAATTCAATACAAAAGATCATAGATGGATACAAAAGTACAAGGTTTTTAACGACTGGTAAAAAGTTCCACGTATTTTAGCAACATTTTCATAGTAAATAATAAATTTTCTCTCGTAAAAGCGAAGTGATAATGAATACTAAGTTCAATATTTGTTGGAAATTACAGTTTTGTTTGCTTCGTAATAAAGATTGGCATTCATATATAAATATATACCTAGTGATATATAGTGAATAGTATTATATATGATGAGCTTTAATGCATTCCAAATTCGTAATTATAAATTTAAATTTAGAACTTGAGTTCTTGTCTTTTTTTTATCAACAATGTAAACACAAACATATGATAAATATTACCCCAATTTAAAACTGATTAATAAAGTAATGACAAATAAATTATTAAAAAAAAAACAAAGTTTAATTTGCAATTAAATATGACTTATATATCCAGTTTTAGAAATGCACTCATTTAATTGTTCAATTACTCTATATATCTGAAAAACTTTCTTATACACTACAACAATGAAAAATAAATATAAAAAAATATTTAAAAAACTATTAATTATCTGTGAAAATAATCTATGCACTAAAATATTATCTTCTTCATTGATATTTAAAAAAATGTAATAAAAAAACGGAAGTGTGAATTTTAATCATATATATGTAGTACTGAATAAAGCTGCGAAATATAAAATGTGGTTAGATTAAAGGCGAAGTGGTCATTGAACGTGTGCTAGTGTACATGGTAGGATAATCCGAATTTCTGCACGTATGGCATCGTGTCGGCCCTAAGCGTGACTCATCGGAACATATCCGAAGAATAGGTCGCGTCTAATTATGTATTTAAAAGGGTTGCCACTATCGAATATGCAGTTCATTTTATTGTCATAATTATTAAATTATTTAATATGTGAAATGTTAATTAAATAAAATATTTTTTAATTTAAAATATTACACTTGCATCGGAAGGCATTTATAAAAATAAATTGTATAATTGATTAATTATTTACAAAAATTGAAATATGTTAAAACACCGCAGACAAAAAATTACATGGTAAAGAAAATTGTGTTTCTGTTCAGAAAATCCACGGGTATAAAATTGTATCATATAGCATAAAATTTATACATTCATTAAAAATACAAGTAGTGTTAACTCAGTGGCAGAGGACTAAGACTAGCGATTGTAAGCCGCGGATTCGATTCCTGGGATACAATGTCATATAATTCACATTTTATGAATTAATTATATAGGATTATCACTGCTCATAAAAAAGTTTTCATAGGACAGACAGTAGCGCCCCCTACGTACATGACACTTGCCTGTCAATAGTGGTGCTTATGGTATATCCCATAGATTCCCCATAGATTCAAATAAAACTTTAAAATTCTAACCTTTATTTAAATAAGAATATCTGTAAAATTTGTACAATGACGACAGAATGAGAAAAGCAAATTATCAATGAATGGATACAGAAGTTGTTTTGACTAGTATCATGTTCGTCGACGTTATAACATGATTATGCATTTAAAAATAGAATGCGCTAATTCTCATAGATGTAGCACAAAATTTAACGTTAACATGTCGCATATAGCCGACATATAGCTAGCTGCTTCAATTTATTTCAGAAAATAAAAATTAATAGCCTGTCATCATTTAACAAAAAAAAAATAAACATATTTAGCAGTGTTTCCTTTTGATATACATTTTTCAATACACTTTTTTATTGAAGTACAATATTTGACAGTTTGGTAATTTTTGTTTAATCTGTGGTTTGTGTTTGTAGAGAAAAGAATTGATTTTTCCCGCGCAATTTTTAAATGTAACATAAACATGTCTAAAGACAATTACAATGTTATCAGTAGAGCAGTTAACTTATATGGCGTTTCAGAATTATTTATTAAAAAAAATATTTTGAACCATGAGAATAAAATAGAAATGGCGGCCATTTTTAAAATTATGTAACCAAGATTTCTCTCCGACTTTTCTGTACACATATTGTTTTACAGAGTATATATACTATTAAACATATGGACATACATACCAACATAGTTTTGCAGTGATACTGAAATAAAGAAAACAAATTGAATTAAAGATTGTTGTGATTACGTTTTTTTATTATTCTAAATCTAAGTTATACAGACATTTGCGTCCGTGTCTTTGTTTAATTTTAAAAAAAACTCTCTTAATATATTTTAAGGAAGTCTTAACAATGTTCAGATTTTAATATTACTTTTTTTTTTGGTATGATTTAAATACTTTTAAATCTATATTATTTGCTAATGACACATGTTCGCAATAATTGTGATAGTTGTGCTTTGCACTTAACATTACTATTAACATAACTTGATATTACTTATAAAAAAAAACCTGTTTATATATTAAAAATCGTAAATGATTTAACACGTTTACGAAACTGAGATAGCGAAATACAATTATTTAAAAAAAAAAAAAAACAACTTTTTTAAAACTAAAAATGAATGAATTTACACTCGATAAATCAATTTGAATATGGAACGTAAACACATTGATACCAAAGCCAATCTTCTATATGAATGTATCTTTAGGTTTCGTATTAAATAAGTTTTAAATGAGTAATAATTTCGTGTACTGATATTGTGTCGGAGTTATGTATGTTATATAAAATCTACTGACAATCTAGGTTAGGACTAAGCGACCCCAAATCGATCTTTCGATCTTCGCTGCGTGTGCGAGCGAGAGGGAAGCTCTGACCTAGAGTTGCAGGTTGAGAATCCGGAAGGTACGGTGAAACCGGCTCGGCGGTGCATTTTTCCATTCGATGGAAAGCTCTATGTTACTCGCGTACGACACTTTGAGACGTTTAACGAAAATTATGACTTTTTTTTTTTAAAGACATCTACAGGTTTTTATATGTTGCCAGTATCTTAATATCCGATGTATTAGTAAAACTATGTACATTATATTTTAGTTTCATAAATAAAGAGAAAAGATACATATTGAAAATTAAAAAAAAAACATGACCTATTTATATTTACCGCTATTTCGGATAGGAAGTACCTCTGAACTGATAGGAACAAGCGATAGAATCTAGATCAACTAAGTCTAATTTAGCGACGCCGTAAATTTTTTAAATAAAAAAATCATTACATAGACGATTCTTCCCATTTTTTTAAAGATCTATCTATAGCTATTTGAATCAATGGTCCTATAAAGATTTGACTCAATGAAGTTTATTTTTAGTTATACAAAATTATTATTGACTTAAATATACGAGTATGTAAAATATATGTGTTTGTGTGCATATATATATTTATATAAAAGTTTACATTCGATTTTGAATTTTTTTTTATCTTCACTCGCCAGTGAATAGATAAATATATTCTTAATATATATAGATACAATATTTGACACAATATGAAACTGTGATCAATAATAAACGTGAATATGTTGAGAAAATGTAAATTATTTATTCTAACAAATCAATTTCATCACCTTCAATGTAATCCGCGTCCAATAAAACGCACTTATGCCAACGTTTTTCCAATCCTCGAAACAGTCTGAATAGTCTTTTTCCTATACAGCCTTCAAGATCTTCTTCGATTTTTTTTTCTCCTCAGTCGTATCAAAACGGCGTCCCCGTATTGACCTTTTGACTTATCTGAATAGACAGAAGTCGGTCGGAACGATATCAGTCGAGTTTTTGATGTTTTTCAAAAAACAAAAGCAATTTTAGTACTAATTGGAACACAGAATATCCTTCAAAATGATCTGGCCCGAGTCAAAAGATATACCTCTTTTGACAAACAGAAGCTTGGTTAATGTGTAGACAGTACTACCAACTTAGAAAAAAAAAAAACTTGCCTAATGCTTCTGTACGAGAGTTTTAAATGACAATTTCACCTTTGTTTTTGATCACAAGTATGGAATAATTACTAGTAGGTGTACAAGATATAAAGGTATGAATACATAGCTTATTTACCATCAATGCTGATACACCCTATTCGAAATTAAAACGTTTAAAATTAATAAATGACGTAATAATATTGGCAAGAAAAGGAGTTGGCAGAATACAGATTCGAATTCCATGCTGTATGTCTTCAACACTCTGCAACATTGCTGGGAACCAAATGCTTAAATGCCTCGAGGGAGAGCGCAGAAGGCACATGGCATGTACGAAACTAAATCGAAGAGACCTTGCTTTTGACCTAATGTGTATATGTCGTACCGAAAAATATCTATGATATACCATAATCGCCACGCTCGGCAGGTGAATTGGCAATTGCATTGTATTATTATAAGCACAGAACACTTTTACACATATTCTGGAAACCTGTCAGTAGTGGCAAACCTATATTATTAATGCACGTGTGAATTATATAAGATTGTACCCAGGGAATCAAACCCACCACTAAACTAACTGCTCTATTCGTTCTAAATTGTAATGTCTCAATTTATATTTATTAATTATTCGTTTCATACATTTTTTATATATAACAGAATCTATATTATTTTTATTTTTATGACGTTATTGTTTAGCGGTATATGCTTATAATGATGGTGCTAATTATCCTTGTTTATGTATGATTTAAATAAATAAACTATAAAATGTTGTAAATAAAAAAAAATAATTTTATAATACTAAATAAAAACCTAATAAACTATATCAAATGTTATATATACAATTGTCAAATTTCAGAAGTTTTAAACACAAAAATTGTAACAAATCTGTGATTCAAATTAAGAAATAAGGTTGTATTTCGAATATATCATCTTTAATATAAGCTTCTACGAGATCGTATCAGATATAAGGAGATTAATATAATAATGAAGGTTATCGGATAATGCTCGTGTGAAGTCGAAGTGACATTTCAATTGGCAACAAGCCAGAAGGAAGGAAGGAAGGAAGAAGAAGGAGTGTGGTTAGGCGTCTTAATAAGTGGACTGTCTAATTTCTCATACGATAATTGAAAGGGAGCAATGGCTTTGCTCGGAGTTACGCCGGGAGATCGAATCATAAATGAGAGAATCCGAAAAATAACCTAAATAAATACATTTAAAAAACTTTTAAGTTAAACGGTTTTTTGGTACCCATATTGTGGTGGTTGTGGAAAAATATGTACCTAGTCCGCCATATTGGAACGGCGTCCATCTTGAATTTTAAATTTTGACATAATCATCGTGTTTTACTGATGTAGCCCTTTCATTTGATACCCATATTGAGGGGGTTAAGGAAAAATACGTAATCCGCCATTTTGTATCGGCAGCCATCTTAGATTTATAATGTTATTGATTGTATTATATTGTATTGGCATCTAAATTTAATGTGTGTACCAAATATCAGATCAATCTGACAACGGGATGGTGTTTAAATTACAAATTTCTAATTTTGATCTAATTAAATTTTGTACGGGTCGAACTAGATAAAACCGTTTAAAAAATCGCTGATCCGAAATGGCAGTGCGTGGGGTATATGTCTCGTGCAACCGATGGGCGTTGGAACCCATAGCTTTTCGAGTGGTGACCACAATACGGTATTCGCAGCGTGAGTAGGTGCCATAAGTCGAAGGATTCGTACGGTTCAGGATCATTCATTGTGGGGCGATATATGATGAGAGAAAGTCCTTTATATAAATATAAATGTAAATAAATAACAAGTTCAAGGTTAATTAGTTACATTTCACCGAGCGCATCGATTGTTGATGCATCGAAGTCTGTTGTAAATCAAGTTCTCTTTGTAATTATATACTATTAATAACCATCATCGCAATATATTTATCCGACTATTGATTCATATATTCAATGCATTCTTTTATGACTTCTCTTACTTCATTTCTCCCAAAAATTCTAGTATTTATTAGGATATAAAACTTATAGAATATATATAAATTTATAAAAATTTACATTATCCTTTTTCGGAACAAAAAATAAACTATAAATAGAGATACAAACAAAATAGGGGGTGGAAACGAAAGGTCCCCAATAGCAGAGGAAAAAAAATTGTAAAAAAAAACAAAAACATAAAAATCATCAAAACAATTCCAAATGTTTTTCTATTATATATGGTATTTCTAACTATTAGAGTGACCGGAAAGTAATGTCGTTTCTGTCGACATATTTTACATAAAAACCGATTGATTTGTTACCGCACCGGCATTGATTTGTATACTAGACGACAAAAGGTTGTTTATAACGAAGGTGAATATATTGTTGAATATAAATAAGAACGTTAAAAATGTTGTCGTGTGAATTTAACTTAAGAAAGCGACATTATTTTTCGGTCCTACTAATACATAGATTACATATAAAGTGCATTCCCATATGTTGTATGTTTAGACGATTATGCTGCCAAGAATTTATATATTTTTTTATATATTCTATTTTAAAAATACTGGGAGGTCTATGTCCAGCGTTGGACATCTTTAAGCTAATAATAATAATGTATACCGCTTCCGATTATCTATAATATCTACCTGTATACGGTACGTGATGGACTCCCCTATAGTGGAAGTCTTTAAAAAGAGTTCCAAATGCATCCTGATGTCAGAATTGGAGGTGGCAGTTATTTTTAAAATTTGTTAATTTACAAGTTTTGGTTCATAAAACCTTCTGAACTTAAGAAATGTACATCTGTCTTTAATAAGTACATATTTATGTATATTTTTATGCACATAGACAATATTATCACACACACACACACGTATTTATATATATATATATATATATATATATATATATATATATATATATATATATATATATATATATATATATATTGATTTTTGTCTTTACGAAACTGTCGTATGTATAAGTATATTAAAGAATAGATTTATTAAAACAGCATTACTCTAAATAAGATATTATATGTAATTCTAGACTTTATATCTCTCTGTATCAATTTATCATTATGTATTTACTTATTGTAAATTGTTCTCTAAGGTCCGCTGTAAAGGATATCTTTCAAAAATATCTATGGGAAAATATATAATAATAGCCACGCATTTCAGGTGTATTTGCGATCGCAGTGTGATATTTTGGTACGCAGAGAACTATGTTGATCATCCTATGTAAACTTTTATGTGAACATTGGCAATCCAATATAATTAATACACGGAGTGTGAATTGTATAAAATTTCATTTCGGGAATTGAACCCGCGACATGATCGTATATCTCAATCATCTGCTGTGTAGTTGCCACTGTTCAAAACAGCAATGTATGCATTTATGCTATAATACTAACTGTTCCTCACTCGATTTGTTTAACGAACCTCTTGTTAATCCCTCTTGCAGTAGAAATTTCATTTAATTTGTCATTAGCAGATCTTTACGCGATAAAAGAGATATGTTGACGAAATTTCAAATCTTTAGCACTTATGTTTACCTAGATATCGTGATGAGTATATAGGTGGCAATTTTTCTAGATGCTCTCCTATATAGCTCATATCTATATAGCTTGTAAGCTATAAGCTCTCGCTATATAGCTTATATGCTATAAGCTCTTGCTATATAGCTTTTAAGCTAGAGGATTTAAAGTCTGTAGAGCTATTTCCAACCACTCTGTATATAAAATTATATTTGTTGATCACTATGAAATATATTTATTCCAATATTAGGTCTTCAGTCAAAGATATAACAATAATTAAATTTTATGTGTTTGTATATCTTTCATTATAATTACTTTATTTTTTATTGATATGTTAATACATTGTAGCATTTATTACTTGACAGCAAATGATTAATACATTGACCATTTTAAAGCATTTACCTTAAACCAATTATAATGTGCATAGATAATGTACGATATGATTTAAGAGTAAGTTAACAGATTATAAAATAGCATGCTATTATGCGATAAGCAGATTCTTGTATTATCTTAATGTGATTACGTTCAAAGGGCTCTTGGCCCATTTGCGGTAGGGTACTTCTCGAAGCGAATGCACGAATGTTGGCTTTCTACCCCGCGGCTATGTCCGTGTGCACACATACCGCGATCGCGTCCCACGCGTGCGTCAAATGGCGGATGATATTATTTTTTAATTTAATCAAAACTATCCGGTTTATTTCGAATTATAATAAAGTACATTTATATGCACAATAACAATAAATTTATATACTTATCTTCTTCTTCTTCTTCCTTCCCTTTTCCCTTTATTTGGGGTCGGGTCTCCTTATCAATTTGCGCCAGGCCACTCTATCCTGGGTTGTGTCTGCATCAAGTTGAAGGGTTTCCAGTTCCTTTCCGATATTAGACCACCACGTAGCTTTTGGACGCTCTCTCCCTCTTGGGAATTCTGGGAGGCTTAAGGCAGTTTTTACCACGTGGTCATCTGGTTTTTATATACAAATTTATATACTTTAAAAATATATATTAAAAATACTAATCTACCATGATCGCCAATCTTGGCAGGTTTGTATGAAGAGAATGCTGCTGTCCATTATCTAGAAACTTATTTGTGGGCACTTGCAATCCTATATAATTTATATGTCAATTGCAAGTTGATGTTAGATTCAAAATTACAAATAATTTTTAGATTTTAAAAGAAGTACTATACTACAAAGTCGTGAAATATATAAAGAAGTCATTAAAGTGATATTGAAATATATTTTTGAATTACTATCTATATTATTATATATATGTTAAATCTACATTCAACTACTAATTAGATATAAAGCTATATCCAATCGATAATTTAACTATGTTTATATGAATAAAGATCGATTTGTCAAATGTTTTAATATTAAAAAAACTTGTGTGCGGCTTTCGTAATCGAACTAAACGTTTTACATTTTCGTTAATAAACAAAAATAATTGTGAAATATATCAAAGATAAAAATACCTGTCACTGTCAAAAAATTTGATGTCCATCAAAACTAAACAAAATGCGTGTTATAATTATAATTGATTAACTGAATTATCACTAGAGGTTTAGTGTGTCCAAAATCGATTTTTTCTGGGTATATTACTTTAAAATTACTTCGCCAGAATTAGACAGTATTAAAATAAATCGCTACGCTTGTGACTTGTACCACAGGTCAGTGGAGTGACGTACACTGTCAGGCCGAACGGAGCGCGGCTACTGAATATGTTCTGTAGTTTTTGCCGACGCCTCTCTCTGAGCGGTTTATTTGCGCTTGTATATTCGGCTGCAGTTCATTCGTGCTACGTGACGATGACCTACTAAAAACATTATAAATGTATTTTTGTTTTAATATTTCGTCTGCAGAACGAACTTCGACTTCCTCTAAACTTCATAGCTAATTAAGCAAGTAATAATTTGCCTATTAAGTCGAGTTTTTAAGTAAATCTGTTAAATATAGTCCTCTTATGCCTCTTCTGCCCAATCTTCAGACGTCCAGGATTAATTTGTAACAAATATAAAACCTCTAGTATTGTGACAAAGACCAGTAGGCGCTAACAATACAGAAATAATTAATATACATATGCCAATTTACTTAGTTTGTCGCCACGTTTGATTGAGTTTGGGTATAAAATTATAAGTACATGTTTAGACAAAAGGAAGTGAATTTTTTTTAAATCAAAAGGTCGCAGTGTGATGTTCCATCTACCTTATTGATGATAGCAAGAAACAGTTTTAGTAAGTCATTTTAAAAAAAAGAAGAACACTTTAGGGTCCATAAATATACGTGTCATATTTTTCAATTTACTATGGTCAGATAATAACATGACATTTTCAGTATGACGTTGATTTATGGGACAGTCTGTATAAGCGTAAATAATAATACATAAGTTTTATTTATTTATTGTTGAATAAAATTGATAATTAATTATCATTAAAAGTGATTTGCAGAAGTTTAACATACAGACTATAGTTTGAAAAGAAGCATTGTAATTTGTCAGTTTGAAAATTAAAAACTATTTCATAAATTACTAGCTTACCTTCACGAGTTTAATGAACGCCTCCTCAAGCTATCTTGTGGGTAAAATTTCTTAAAATTCTTAGCTGATCTTTACTTAACAAAAAAAATATTCCTACCAAAATTTGAGTGTCTAAGTTATATGATTCTAGAGATATCGTGATGAGTCAGTATATGTGAAAATCTCTTAAAGCGTCAGATGGCTCCTTCATCCATCCTTCATTGTGGGTGTGAAGGAACTGCAAATTAAAAAAATAAAATCACGTTCATTATGTCCATTGATTATTTATTCAATTTAATTACAATTTTAATTAAAGTACTTCACTTGTCACCTGATGTAATTGGATTAAGAGACAATAAGTTACAATATGGCGGTCTCATGTCACTGCTGTTGCTTTCTTCTTTTTGTTGTTATTGTTGTTCCTCTTTTCTGCTGATAAACGCCCATTGAAAGGCATATGCCTTCTCCAAAGAACGCCAAGACGATCGATCTTACAGAGCCCAGTCATTCATCATTCATCACATCGTGTCCACCGGCTTGTAGTCACCACTTCAGATGTGCAATTCTTCAATCTTGGTTCTTGGATCTCCTCGTTTCTGATCACGAAGCTAAACTCCGAGGACCCTCTCCATTTCTCTCTAGGTGACCCTGAGATATATATATATATATATATACACATACATTGGTCAAAGTCATTCTTCATATACTGTGATGTTTTTGTTCAACAGCGTTTACTGATTATTTGAATCAAATATTACAGGTATTCCACGATTTTGTAATATTTATTTACATCAAGTAAAAGATACGTCGACTTGAACAAAGAGAACCTTAAATTGACGGACGTGTATCTCTACGGGAGGTTCTATGTAAATTAACGTTCACCCAATATGGCGATCGATATTAACTTGTTTCTTTCTCATCTTTTATACAAAAAAAAAGAAGCCTTAAGAGAAACCGTAATTTCACCTGTCAGGACGCACCGTTCGGAATTCTGTACAAAATTAATTGTAAAACAATTAACATTCCGGGACTTTATTTTATTTATTTAAATCTCTATTTTACATAAATGGTAACTTATTAAGGCAATTCGATGGTCTAAGTTAAAAATGACGTGTGGTCTCCAAGTTGAGGCGGTAAGAAATCCGATATATGATACATATATCAGTCAATTACATATAGTTTTTCCACCTTTTATACGGACGTCTTACGCTTTTTATTATAATGATCTACGTTCTACAGACATTAGCGTCAGTGCCTTTGTTTTTATATTGCATACGTTTTTGCATTTTACAGTGTTTATTAAGTCTCAACCTATTTTAACGACGCTGAAACAATGTCTAGTTTTTAAAATTACACTTCGTGCGACCACTTCCTCATCCCTACTCCATATTGGCATCCTCAGGCTTTGCGCCGGTATCTGTGCGGCGGTTGCCTTATTTGCCAGATGAGCCTTGCGATCGTGTGATGTGGTATTGCTACCACATATCGGACAACGATGACTGCCTCGCTCTTAAGCCCCTGACCCTCGTGGATGATGAGCGTCCTGGAACCTGTCTCTGTTCCGTAAGACGCCATCTGCCGCGATCTTACCACCAGAATATAGTACCCAGCTACCATCAGTTCTGGTATGTGGCATGTCTCAATATAGGCTGATCATCAGAGATCAGTTCATTCGGAAGGTGAAGAAACTATATACCAATAACTTACCAGATGTCTCTCGAACATTCTAGATAGAATCGTTGCTAAAGTTCTTCCGATACTTCTTCTCCCGATGCTTACGCTTTCTGTAATGGCAGTTGTTATTAACCAGGCACTAGCAACTGACGTGAATGAAGTTTGGTCCTTTCTACTTAACTTGATAAGATAGTCCAAGTCAGCTATCTTCCAATATAGGTCCCGTCAAAATCGATCCAGACATTTCAGAGATTAGCCGGAATGAACAGTCAAAAGTTTAAGTATCTTATTCCGCCTTATAGTGAGGATTTAATCTCAAAAGAGTAACAATGACAAATCCTTTTAATAATGTTTTTTTTTTTATATTCACGCTTAGAAATAAACTAGTATAATTATACCCAGACTTATGTATGTCTAAAATAGGCGATCGTATTTAATTTTCTAATATGTTATTCTGTAATTATTTACAACTTATATTACGTATTATAATTGGTATGTATATTAGGAATATATAAATAAATAACTGAGTGATAACATACTACGTTAAAATTTTTACCAATACCACGTACAGTCGCGTACAAAAGTTAAGCCGTTACGATTTCCATTTACGCGTCATCCTTGCCGGCTTGTTTACATTCGTTATCTATTATTGACACATTCAAACGACTTATCGGTCGGTATGACTGTACAAAATAAACTACGACTCATATATATATATATATATATATATATATATATATGTTATATGAATAAAGATCGATTTGTCAAATGTTTTAATATTAAAAAAACACTCGTCTACGGCTTTTGTACTTGAACTAAACATTTTACATTTTCGTTAATAAACAAGGATAATTGTGAAATATATCAAAGATATAATACCTGTCACTGTCTATCACAAACTGTCAAAAAATTTGATTTCCATCAAACCCAAAAACATTTGACAAATCGATCTTTATTCATATAACACATATATATACATATATATATATATATATATATATATAACATATATATATATATATAACGTATATATATATATATATATATATATATATATATATATATATATATATATACGAAATTGCGACCACAATCTTGAAAAACATACGACCGGTATTTAATTGATTTAAAACCAATTTTCACAAACACACGCAAACACATCCTTGTTTGTAAAACATTCACAGTTTTTTTTAACATCTTAGAATCAACTTAAAAACTCTGTTAAGGTAGCAAAGTTAGAAAGGTTCCGGAAAGCTGAAGACCGCTATAAACACCTTTACCAAATTGGGATACTAAGAAGCTCGCTTAGATCACTTAAGTAGACGTTCCATGGAATGACTAATTAAAAGATCGGGACCTTGGCTTCTGTTTATTTGTGGTCCCCGCTATCGAGGACCTCTCCTTCCACCCCTATTTGTGTGGGACCAGGGATTATATATTTCTTTTAATAATTTTTTGACATTTCAGTTTTTATTACTATATTCTTCCATGCATCATCATTTACTTTTCTGTTCTTTGACTCTACAATAATATCTATCTTTCTCTTCTATTCTTTACCATTCATCCATCCTTATCACTGCAGTTTGGTAATTTTTATTATCGTTTATCATAGATTTTTGTTTATAAATTCTCTTAATATACCTAATATTTATCACAGTTTTAATATATCATAGCTAATTTAATTATATTTTAATTTATTCCTAATACAATTTTTATTTCTTTTCATTCTTATTTACATTATTTGTTTGCCTGTTTACATCTTGTTTCTATTTATTGCATTTTTTGCCACAACTCTGCAGAATCTGAGGAAGGATTCTCTTTATTTTTTTTTCAGCCAAAATAGCGTCCTCCATCTTTTTTCCTATCAGGTTTCGATTCGGATTCGAACATGGGCTAAACTGTGTCTATTCAATAAAACCTATCCAGCATTCCGACTCAACGGCAAAAACAAAGTTTTATTTATTATTAATAAAGAAAACAGATTAATAATAATATAGCATTAAGTAGAACAATTATAACACATTGCTAATAATAAACTGCTACAATTATAATTAAAATAATTTAACATGTTATACAAACACATGTTGTATCAAAAAACATTATAGATTTTTTAACGAAAATTTTGTAGACACCGTAATGTGTATCATATATCATATGTTGACCTTTCGCATTTGAAAAAATTTAAATGCGCACAACCTATTTTTTTTTAAGCAAAACGTTTACCATAATGATGAAAATTTGATTTGTAAAATAGATATACTAACCTAAATATATCAATCGCCGAACAGTGCAAATGAAATGATATTTTATAAATTTCGGATCAATTTATTTGAGAGTATCTAAGTTAAGATTTGCAAAAAGAGGGAAAACGGAATGAAAGAGTAAAACAGATGAAATGTAGAATGAAAGAAAAGAATGGAAGATCTTAAGATGCATCGATGAACAGCGCAAAAATAAAAATATAAGTGAGGAATTTATTAAAAAGAAATAAAAGTCATTAACCCATAAATAAGTTAGAGATATGGCAGAAGTCAATAAAAAAAGAAGTTAAGATTCTAATAATCTATTAATGTGTTTATGACTAAAATTAAAGCCTCCCTCAAAGATATCTATGAGGGGTTGGTGACCGCTGTTTTGTATAATGGTACGCAAAGACGCTGCTGTTCATCCTCTGAAAACTTGCCTGGGTGTAATGACAATCCTTTATTTAACGAACAGTATGAATAATATATAAAAAACCAGCGGTGCACGATGTTGAAATTAAAAAAACACTTTAATTTTTTTCAGGATTTTTCAGAAATAAAAAAAGCCTATCTCACTCCTTATTACATCAGCTACCTACAAGTAAAAACCTATATTTGAGAAAATTGTTTGTTAGTAGCAATCGTATATTTAATGCATAAAGTGTGAATCGTTTAATATTAAATCCTGATGATTGACCCGCGACCTAAGAACTCAAGTCTTGGTCCACTGGGTATAACTGCTCATAAATGGTCAAAATTGCCTTAATGCCAGAGGCGATGGGCGCTTGACCTAAATCTTGACCATCGACATAGGCATCTTTAAGTTATTTTCATAACTGTATTAGTATTGTTAAAATTAACGACTTCAATGAAAAGTAAATGACTAAGCAAAATATATATATTTATTCAAATTTAAATTAGAATTTTCTTTATTCAACGTATGATTAATCACATCTGTTTTTGACGTAACATTGAGTTTAAAACACAGATGAAATGTCTAACATCTGAGAAGAACACGCGAAAGAAACTCACCGGAACTATGTTTTTTCTTTAAATAATATAAAATTAATTCCCAAGATCTGAGAGTATCTACATAGTTTCAAGCTCCCCCTCGTGTTTCTGTGAATCGTTCTTCGACCAGATCACGCTCTATCTTTACCAGCTGTCCTGCATTTGAGATACAAAGATTGGAACTGGAAGAACTGAAGCTGAGAACTTCGCTTCTTTGGTCGGCAACGACAGATATCGCCCTCCTTCCTTGAATTTCTGCAGATGGTTTATAAAAGCTGTAAATGATAATAATATATATGTAGTAGTATAAATAACATCCAAAAATATTAAAAAAAATGTATAATAATAAAAAAATGGAGGGAACGGAAAGGATTCGATGTGCAGAAAGATATTGAGACCAAAAATAGATGATGAAGGAATAAAAATGTGTAGGATAGAAGAGTAAAAATAGTGATAAAATTATTAAAAAAAATAATTAAAACACCCTGTTCCACCCAAGAACGAGGGGTCCCCAAAACAGGGTCCAAAAAAAACAGAAAAAATATCCCCAAGATGCTGTCTTCTATGAAGACACAGTTGACTAATCCTTGACAAAAAAACATTCGTCGATTATATTTTGTAAATCGAACAATGGACCTTTTTGAAAATTTTATTGTGTACTATTGTAAATACGTATTCTTAATTACATATAATTTTGAAAAGAGAATAAAATTGATTAGAAAATTTTTTTTTTTTTTAATTTTCAGATTATAACTGTCCGCTTATTACTTCTAGCTTGATTCGTATTGCAATCTTTTATATGTTGGACTACGCATCTGTCTGTTCATTTGTTTAAAGTAACAATGTAATAATAATATATATAATTTAAGAATATCGTATTATATTTTCTATTTAATTGAAAATAATGCTTGTTTTTGCATTACAAATTTGATTAATGATATTGTTTGTTGTGGAATCTTAGAATATATTTATGGATGTAATAATAGAGTATATTTCTATATCCTTTCACCCAAAGGACCTTCCTGTGTCTTCAGGCATTGGTTGAATCTTAAACTATGCACTGTAATAACAAAAATATCAGTTCGATTTTTAAAATTTATTAATGTTTATCGGAGTCGCTGTGTTTCGAATGAATCGACAATAATCGATTCAAGTCGCCGCGCGTGTATGACAATACGATTGTGTGTTGACTTTGGTTGAACGAAACTCACCGTTACCCAGAGCGTTTCGCGGCCGGAGACGAGAGAGAGGGTAGGGGGGTAGAGAGGCGGGGAACGACCTGCGCGCGCGCCGACGAAAGTGATCATTTACGCAGACTAAACACCATATAGAACTGTCATACACTATTTGGCAAGTAAAAAAATGTTTTAATTACATTTTTATATAATGAGATATACAAACATACAGAAACTTTAACTTTATTAGACACCGAAAATGTAAAATATTAAAATATTTTTGAAATAAATATTCCATATATCAGGGGCACTGGCGAGTAATGTCGCTTTCTTAAGTCAAATTCACACGACTGCATTTTTAACAAGTTTCTTTCTAATCAACAATATATTCACCTTCGTTATCAACAACCTTTTGTCGTCTAGTATACAAATCAATGCCGGAGCGGTAACAAATCAATCGGATTTTCTGTATATGTCGACATTACTTTCCGGTTCCCCTAATACTTCGATCTAATGTAGAGTGTCTTAATACAAGTATATCAAGAGGATGTTGAAACAGTGTTTCCCAACGCGGGGCCCACGCCCCACAGGGAGGCAATTTGAAAGTAGACTCGACACGAGTTTACCCCTTTCGCTTTAATAATATATATATATATATGTATATATATATATATATATGTTACAGGAATAAAATCTTAGGAAAAGAAATTAAAATAAATGATAAATAAAAATATTGCAATAAGTATAATAAAAGGTAAAAACTGTGATACATACATATAAATTATAGAAGTAAAGCTGTATAAAACTGAGATTTTAATACAATTATAAATAGAGATATCTAGAATGTAGTAGTTGAATATTGGGAATTGAGAAAAATTGGGAACATTGTGGAATGTAAAAAGTAGAAAGATAGTAAAAAAGAGCGTGAAAATGTCTATGAAGTAAATAAAGGACCCTGTCCTTCCTAAAGATAAAGGTACAAGAGTCCCCAATAGCGGGTGCCATTCAATGAAAAAAAAACTGTATTAAGTCTCTTAGGACACTAAAATAAAAATAATACATGTATTTGTCATAAATATTAAATAAAAATGAATTAAAAAGATTAAAAGTTATTCGGTGTAAATGGTCTGCGGTCAATGTTGGTCATCGAGCACGCGGCAAGTTGCCGAAAAATGGAGGGTATGATCAGCTTAGCCTTTAAGTAAAGTGTAAACCTTTAAAACGAATTTCCAAATGCAACCTGTATATCTCTTAAGTGCGTCCGACGTTAAAAGATAGAAAGATCTATGTTCATACTTTCCAATACGAAATACAAACAAGAGTCACATTACGCAAGCAAGCGGTCGCAGGCAATTAGCTGATAAAAATAAAATACAGAGCATTATCTTACATTTAGATACAAAACCATCGCGGCCGTTCCAAGTTCAATGACTTAGAAAATTTTTACAATTCCTCGCACCAAATGCCGATTCCGCGTAAATACCGTATGACGTAATGTCTGAATTGGTAGACAAATTTTATAAACTTCGCTCCGACTCTAAATAAGTTTAGACCTGAGAACTATTGGATATATTATTAACATACAACTCATGTATATTCAAACTATACATTATAATGTTGACAAATGTATTCGAGTGCCGAAAATAACAAACGGAACCTTATTTTACTATTCAAATAAACAATATTACTGTATATATTTATTTAAGGTTATATTTAAGGCTTTCAGGGAGATCGCGAGACGAGGTTAACTCACTAAACACTCAAGAGAAATTGTTGGATACGGACAACGCTAGAGCGGTCATCGTATTGGGTATTTACAAGGTGTTACAATACAGACCTTTCATCTCTTACACTGCTCCCGATTCGAATCCAAAACACGTGACCACGTGACCTTATGTGGAAACCTTAATATACCTCCGTTCAACTTACCGGGTCTTCTCAAGAAAAAATGTACAGCAGAATCTTTTGATGAGTTGGCCCGGCGCATTGTCCTAAATCTGAAGGCATTTAACGGTCTGTAGCGCTTGGGCAGCGACTTGAAATAAAATAATGTACCAACTAATATAATTCAGTAAAACTTACAAATTGTATTGTTAATATGTATAAATTTAAGCCGTATTTA
This sequence comes from Battus philenor, assembly GCF_028537555.1. NCBI lineage: Eukaryota > Metazoa > Arthropoda > Insecta > Lepidoptera > Papilionidae > Battus > Battus philenor. The sequence continues at coordinate 18,238,795 of NW_027181661.1, forward strand.
CCCATAAAAGAAAATTGTGTAAGAGAAATTGGAAAAATTATAAAACGCTGTCGTACCTCGCAGCTGGGAGAAGAAAGATCCGTATCAAATAGCGGCAACCCTCTCCCAACTGTATGCGTTTAGTTTAAGCGAAAAATAAATATTGTAAAAAAAACCACTAGCGATACAAATTAGAATTAATAAAAAAAAAACAAAAGTAACAATAATATATGTACATATATATATTTGGAAATGGAACTATTTGTCTATTTTATTAAAGATGTTTGCGGATGATCACAAAACACTCATCTGGGTTTGTGATGATCGTCTAAAATCAGAATGCTTTTAGAACAACAGATTTTTAACAATGCCTATAAATAGCATGTTTCTAGTTACGAAAAAATCAATGTCTCCTTGTATTTCCATTGTCGTTCACAAATGTTCACTATAAACGGTATCAAGTATAAAATAATATGAATAAATGAATAAATGTTCATGTCTGAGTATAGTCGACACTGAAATTTATTATTCAAGAAATAATTTTTCAATTTGTTCCTTTGTTTGTTTTGTTTAGCATATATATCTCGAACACTGCCGATACTATATAAGATATTACATAATTTAAAATACAAAATATTTTTTAATTACATATATACATGATGTAATGAATAAGTAAATTAATAATGCTCATCTGTTGAGTATAGCACGACAATTTTTAATATATACATAGATATTGATCCAATAAATCATCGAAAAATTGAGGTCTAAGATACATATGCATATACTAAATCAGATGTTTCGCTAACAATGTGTCACTATCTAAAATATATATTAAATTCTTTATTTATAAAAATTAACACCATTGTGCAAAGTATGACTTGAAATAATTTTTGAAAGACATTTACGAGAAAATTACGAAATCACTTGGAAAAATTTAAGAATAAATAATGAACATTGAAACATTTGACAGTTCCTTGTGAACTGTACTTCTGTCTGTCAGTTCATTTTGAGGTTTATATTTAATAACATGACCGCTTTCATGTCAGCTAATAAATCGATAAAAATATATCTACACAAAAATTAATTTCGTCTGCATTTATTTTATATAAACGTACTACTTTATTATATTCAAATACGTTCTCCCTCTTTCTCTTTTCAATTCAGAGGTTCGTGAATCACTCTCACTTGATTTCGCAAAGAAGGAAAAGTTTGAAAATGTAAATGTAGAAGAAAGGAACATCACTTCATTGATGAACGAAGAGGAAAGCCACCAGATCTTTCTGGATTACTGCATAAAGGTTATAGGGTTGGTAATTAAAAATAATAGAACACTATAATAGTAGCAAAAGGGAGAAATTCAAAATTATGGATTATAAACAGGTGTTACCTCGCGGAAGTCCATCCTAAGTAAGAAAAGGACCAATATTTAGCCACTTCCGCACAGTGGTAGTCGTGTTTGGCACTAATCGGTGTAACATAACTCTTGAAGATGCCCCGTGGAGGGGTGAAACACGTATTGAGTAATTTGGTGGTGGCGGTTGTGTGATTCGCATTGTTTGCCGCATACGCATTTATCAGCGGGCTGGCGGGCGGTGCACTTTGTTGCACGACTACCACTGCATGTGCGGAAGTGGCTAAATATTGGTCCCTTTCTTACCAACTCACCTGATAGGCAGTGTGATCGAAGCCGAAGCGCGAAGACTGTTACCTATTCATTCTGACCCTGAAGAAACCTGGGTTATATTTCTCGGTAAATATGAAAGTCGGTTGATTGTTCCTTTGAAATAGCGAGACGAAACACAAATACACCAAGGAAACTCTAGTGTAAGAGTAAATTCGTGAAGTTACGGAACGCATTCACCAAAATAAATAGTTATAAATTGAAGGGTATTATTCTCGCTCGATGTTCAAGACTGATAAGTTTCTCAGAAACTAACTTTGTCTCATACTTCCACGTCCTTCTATGTTGTTTGAGTAGGTTCAGTCTTTATATTCACTAGGAACACCTTCATGTAGCCATAGTGTAGTACGGTTGGTATAATCCGTAAAGCCAATCCAATTCTGTTCGCATTCGAGAAAGGTTGACTTTTTAAACCTGCCGAGTAGCAAGTTAAAGGTATCTTTGAAATGCATTAACACTCATATGCCGACTAAATTTCCCTCCTTACTTAATAAAAAGCCTGATATGCCTAAGTCTACCGCCTATAAATTCACTATGACTCTATCTCTAGACATTTTGTGATTATAGTTATCGGGGCTGACGCCTCGCCTAGCAAATCTCTCACCTCATTTTTTTTTCAAAATTATAAATGTTCCTAACAATAATGTTTTAGAAGGCCGTTCTAGAAACGAACTACCTTGTCTTTTGATAAATCTGTTAGATTTAAAATATTAATATAAATGGGTCAAATAGATTCTAATCCCGAACGGAAATATACGGTCGCAAATGTAGAAATTTGTTTTATTTAAATATATGTAAATAAATTTGCGTTTACATCGATTGCCTATATCAATGTTGTCTATTTATAGTCAACTCCGAACAGATCTAAAAAGCTACATTAAAACAAGATATAAAAATGAATTACATTATATTTCATTGAAAATCGATTTCAATATTATGATTTGGTTTATAAAAAAAATTAATGTGAGTAATTTAAAAACTTTATAGGTTTTAATTTTTTTAAAAATTAAGATATTGTTGCTTAAGTTTGAAGAATTAAAAAAAAAACATGTCGACAATCGATCGCTTTGAAATATGTCATTTTGACAGTTCGATTGTTTGACATTGTCTGTGGCATTGTACTAATTTTTTTTTAAATATTTAATGTAAAATTTATGCTTTTTTGGAAGTTTATATAAACACTAGGACGTTAAATAGAGATATCTAAAAAGATTTTAATTTATTTAGAACCATTTGAGAAGCGCTAGGAGTCTATATGTATCGGAGTATACGAAACAATTAAATATTTATTACATAAATCATTACTGTATGCATGTTTAAAAGAATGTGTGTCGAATTAAGAGTGTTAGTCTGAATGTCATATACAATTGGCATAGTTTTAGTATCAATTTGTCTATCGTTGAGTGGTTCAGTCAGTTGTTACGTGTAGTCTAGTAAGTTAGTCGTGACAATGGCTTGAATTCACGTTGTGTCGCGGATCGACCAATTCCTCCTGTACATTCTAATGTATTACGTAATGCTAAGACAACTGGATTTATACTCACAGTAATATTATGTTAATAAAACTTTGATCGCTTCGTATCTATCAATTTTTAATGATATTCTTTAAAACACAACGAAACGGTGTACGTCGCAGGTTCGTTTCCTGAAATACAACCTTATAAGGATTTACCACTGCTAACAAACAAGTTTCCATAACACCACACTGCGATTACGACCTCTATATATATATATATATATATATTCGTATATGTATATTTAGACTATATTCTTTGTTATTAAATATTGGATATATATTGATATTACAAACATATAATCTTAAATAACTATAATATAAATAGTACACATGTCGATAATACAAAAACAAATAGAGTTACAGTGCACACCGGTGAACTTTCTAAAACGAATTATTACGTTAATATGTGATTAGTTAAAAGCAATTCCGAAATGGAAATGCCACCGCGACGCCCACCATTACCGGCTCTCTCACTAAACACGATGCATGTTTTTATATTAAAACAGCAATGGAAATCACAAACAAATTGGATACGGTATATTCTTTCCACGAAAATACTGTCGTAAAGGCATCTTAAATAATGAGCCGAGAGTAGAGATTTTTGTACGTACGAAAATCGTGAATGTTTACGCATCCATTGCTGTATCGTATTGATATTCAATTGGGTATCGGCTTACAAAAGAGTTATTGCACGCGTTGCAAAATTTACGTACGTGTTTCGAACGTTGCGACATAGCGATGTGCAGACTGCTTGGCGCGCCACTTTTTTTTTTTAAAACAAAACCCAATTCCTTGATGGATTTGGGCAAAAGCGTAGGTGTCGGAGGCGGAAACAAACTTTCTTTTTTATAGCGCCCAAGAGAATGATAAATTTGACGACACCCGTCGAACGACTAATTTTTTTATTTAATTTTCATGTGTTACGTTATGAATTTATAATGACCGGTTCACTATTTCCGTTGTTCTTATTTTAAAATATTATTCCACATTTTTTTTTCACATTAACAATTTTTTTTTAATAATTCGGTACTTGATCGGAAGTATAGAAGTATTTTCTTATATATGATTTTTAAAATTTGAAAGTATTCAATTCCGTTGCGTTTATTATAAAATAAGATTTAATGTAATATTTTTTTTTCTAAAACATACTAAACTTCTAACATATAAACACACTATTGATTTATTTATCCACATTTTATTGTAAGTAACATTGTTATGTACAACCATCCCTCGTATAACACGGTAGATTAGGTCGTTAACGCGTTATACGAGCCCACTAGTATATTGTTTTCATGTAATATATTCTCATTATAGGAGCTATAACAAAATATATGTTATTTTAAAATCAAAAGTAAAATTATTGCATTTAAAATAGCCACGTTGTAGTGGGGACATTTTAATACGAAAGACATCTGTACATAGTTCCGTTTTATAAAAAGATTTCTGTATTCAATAATTGTGAGAAGTTAACTAAAAATCGCATATGGGAATATCTGTATATAAACAAAAATGGCGGACATAGTCCAGCAGGGTTGAAGTGGCAGCGAACAGACCACAAAGCACACAACAGATGACCACTTAGGTCTTAAATTTATGGAGTGGAGATCAGGTATCGGTGAACTTGGAGGACGATGTCACGAGGTGAACAGGTGACTTGGTGAAGGTCATCCGAAATCAAGGGGGGAGGCCCAGGTCCTGCAGGGTTTATAGCTGTGATGTCATATGATCAAAGATTCTGTTTGTACTTAGCAAGCTAATGTATTATGTATGTAATATATAAAATTCTCGTGTCACGGTGTTCGAACTTAACTCCTCTGAAACGGCTTGACTGATTTTTACCAAATTTAATATGCGTATTCAGTAGGTCTGAGAATCGGCTACTATCTATTTTCTATACCCCTAAGTGATAAAGGTTGTTCACACTTAAAAAAAAATTTTTATTTTTTTATCGAAATTTTTTGTTTTTATTTTTTATGATACAGTATACAAGAATACATACAACCATAAATTTTCACCCCTCTACGATCAACCCTTATTTTTTATTTGTAAATTAAAATATTATTTTTTTTTTGCAAAACAACGTTTGCGGGATCAGCTAGTATATATATATACATGTTTAACAATCTGCTAAATGTTTTAGTAGTATAATAAAGATTGACATTTAAGTGAAAATGAATATAAAAGGTTTTTAAAAAAATCTCAAACGATTTTAAACTTAAACCCATAGGAAATAAGTTTTAAAATAGCTTAGAAACGAGTTAAAAGTTTTGGACAGTCTGCTATATCGGCTTTTACAACTATTCCGTTAACATTGTTTCATTTCGGACACGTGTTACATTATATTTTTCGTATATGACTCACACAACATTACGCAATAATCAATGCAAATTAATATAATACAAGACGAAGTATCTTGAGTCATATTTCTAAAAGAATGAATAAAACATTGTAGTTTTTTTTATGTTTTCTATAGTTCTAACCAAGATATGATTTTGATATGACATTTACTCGTGTGGCATTAGCAAGTCGAAATTGATAATATCTAATATATAAAATTCTCGTGTCACGGTATTCGAACTTGAACTCCTCTGAAACGGCTTGACTGATTTTTACCAAATTTAATATGCATATTCAGTAGGTCTGAGAATCGGCTACTATCTATTTTCTATACCCCTAAGTGATAAAGGTTGTTCACACTAAAAAAAAAAAAATTTTTTTTAACGAAATTTTTTGTTTTTATTTTTTTATGATACAGCATACAAGAATACATACAACCATAAATTTTCACCCCTCTACGATCAACCCTTATTTTTTATTAGTAAATTAAAATATCAATTTTTTTTGCAAAACAACGTTTGCGGGATCAGCTAGTATTTTATAAAGAAAATCTATTAGTTTGTTAAAATCAGATTGATTTCAATTTAATTATACAGCGAAATAACTGACGAATCCCACGTATTTTACAATTTTTATACAAATGAATGGTATATACATGTATTTGTCAGAGAATCTGAGATTTTACCATGCCTCACCTACAGTTGCAAAACCTGAAGATTTGCAACAAAATACAGACCACTCAAAGAAGAATAGAGAGAAGCTACTTGGATATCAAATTAAAAAACAAAATGAGGAACGTTTAATGGAGTCAGGCGTTACCTCGCGGAAGTCCATCCTAAGTAAGAAAAGGACCAATATTTAGCGACTTCCGCACATGCAGTGGTAGTCGTGCAATGAAATGCACCGCCCGCCAGCCCGCTGATAAATGCGTGTGCGGCAAACAATGCGAATCACAGAACCGCCACCGCCAAATCACTTAACTCGTTTGTTACATCGATAGTGCCAAACACAGAGTGAAGTGAGCGAGTGGTATGTGCGGAAGTGGCTAAATATTGGTCCTTTTCTTACTTAGGATGGACTTCCGCAAAATAAAGCCTGATTCCATTAAGTAATGAAGCGGAAAAAAACAGATGTCGGATAGGAAAAAAAAACATTAAAACATTTGTCATATGTATAATAAGGATCAATTTTAAGTGTAGCTTGTATTGTTTAAAAAACTATTTTTAATATGAAAAATTTATAAAAGAAACATAAAGCAAAAATTAAAAATGTTAAATTGCAAAAAGTGTAGATCAAGATGAATAGATGAAGCGGTATAGATTGATACAAAGTTATTTACCTTAGTGTTTTTTTTTATTTGCAATTTGATTTTACCTTTTTTTGTCATTGTAAATATATTTTTGTTACAACTACATTCATTTATTTATCTTTGTACTATCCAATGGTTTAACTGGTAGAGAATGCATTCGGCTTTAAATTCGTCATTATATATAAATTATATAAATGTGTTAAATAAATAAATAAATGTAAAGAACGAAATAACGTATAAATGCCAGTCCAAAAAAAATAAAAAAGGGGAAACAAGTCGCCCCAAATAGGGGAATTATTAAGAAAAGGATACTTTTTTGATATTTATACTGGATCTACTATAATATAATAAACTAGTTGATCCCGCAAACGTTGTTTTGACATGTTCGTTATATACAAATAAATATAAAATATTATATAAAAATAATAAAGGTTTATCGTAGAGGGTTGAAAATTTAGGGTTGTATGTATTTTTGTATGTTATATCATAAAACAAAATAAAATATTGTCTAAAAAATAAAAATAAAAATTAGGGTTGGACTACCCTTAACATTTAGGGGTATGAAAAAAAGATGTTGTGGGATTCTCTGCCCTGGCCGATATGGGCGCTAATATTCACGAAAAGTACATCGTGACACGAGAATTTTAAATATTAGATAAATAAATTAATAACAGTAATGAACATGAGAAATAAAAGCGTTTCAAATATCATTAGTTTATTTAAAAAAAATCATATGTTCATATCGCTTTCAACATTAGAAATATTGCATCGAGCATTCGCCTTTCTCTGTCTCGCTATTATACCGGCCTGGAGGTGATACTGCCTGTACATGTACTCCTTTGTCATGGCCTGGGCCGTGAACATACCTCTGCTTCGCTGCAGAACTTCGTTCGCTGGACCCCAACTGGAATCAGCTCGGAGGACCTCACGGAATTGCTTTTTTAAACCCGCTACAACTAGGTGAAGTAATATTCCAAGTATGATATAGGAAATCGATGCCAACAATAAATAGCGACCAATTACATCGATCAAAGAGTAACTGTACCAACGGTGACGAAGTTCGTAATAAAACGCATATAAAAGTATAGGAATAGATAATAGCGAAGCGATCTTTATAAAGAATGAAGGTTGGACGCCTTGCATAAAGTGTATATCTTCTTCAAACCTATGCAAACCGTATAGAACAATGAAAACAAAACATTCAATCACAGCAATAAACGTCGAAAGTAAATTCAAATATGTCCTACAGATGACAAGCACTATATTAACTCCGTATTTGGACAGCAACGGTATAGTTATTACAAATAAAACTGTAACAGAAAACAAACATACGAGACCAGGATATTTTTCAAGTTTAGAATTCCTCCTACGTGCCATTTCTAGTAGGTTATAGAATGTTATAATGTTAGTGTTAAGACCAATGATAGCGTTGGAACTGAAAACAAGAGGAAGCCAGAAGGAGCTGTTGCTATAGTATCGGAGGAGTCTTGGAAATTTCTCGAATAGCAACGTCATCTGCGCCTTGATTATAAATTCAGGTTTAGAATTATAATGATAAGCATAAGGACAATACATCATAGCTGTAGTACAGGTAGTTAAGATGATGAAACCAGTTGTGATAACCACACATATAACAACGTAAGAGTAGCAAGGTGAACGGAAATGCGTACAGGAAGCGAAATTAAATGTAATACCTGATCCAATTGATAAAGCGAAAACAACCTGCTGAATCAAGTTGGAAATGCGAAACTTTTTTGTGAAATTACTAAAATCTAAATCCAAAATGTCCTCGTATTCAACAACTACACCCTTTTGTAGCATCGAACCTGTTAAAAACACTGTATATACAAATATAGGATACAGTGCTAGGAAATTTAAGAAGAATTTCAATGATTTCATTCTTTTAAAACAACTAAGGAATATTATAGCGCATGCTAGAGCAGAAGCGAGACAAACCCTCCATACTATTTTAAATACGTCTTTACTTCTCAAATCCAACATGTAATATCTCCAATATTGATATTCGGGGTAGGTTGTATAGAGTTGATCACAATAATTCAAGCTGACCTTCCTTTTTATACAATCCTCGTTTACTGTGTAATTTCTAAGAAGTATATTGCAGTCTTCACTTGCCCAAGGTCCGCAAACAAAATACGGTACAGGCTTCTCGAAACTAATCAAGAAATAATGCAATAAAAACGATATGATATTATGATTGTAGATCACATACATAATTTGCCAAATTATTTGCAAGTAGCCGATGTGGGAGAGACATTTCCGTATCGTCCAAACTCCAAGGCAATCTCTGCCAGTAAATTGGCTCACCACGAATTCCATATAGATTAGCGGTATGCCAAGCACTATGAATAGTATAACAATACATATCATGTTGCCAGTGGTACCTGATGCAAGGATACCTGAAGGTACATTTACAGTGCACGATATCCCGATTGTCTGGCACAATAACATGAGTATATGTAAGCGTCTCGAAGTGTATTCTTCATTATTTGTCGCCATATTTAAAAGCGCTTTTTACTTCAATATTCCATAGCCATGTAGAAATTATTTACTCTATTATATTGCATACGTCCAAAGATAATTTATTTTTTTTATTCATATAAACCATCCATAGTAAAATATTTTGCAGTTTTATCAACTCGAAATATTAATTAAAAATACAAAATATTTTAATATTAATTATTTACATATCGAATTGAAGTAATATTTGGGTTAGTTTTTGTCTTTGACCAAAGTGTGTTGCCAGTGATGACATATGGATCCAAGACGTGATAGCTTATACATTGCTCTTATCTGGAGTGGTGATCACGAGCTGGTCGAAGTGGCTTAAAGTAGGCTCCTCAGAAGGTGGACCAGTGACATAATAAAGGTAGAGGGAGTTCGCTGAATCAGGGCAGCGCAGAACTGGTTCTAGTGTCCATCTTAGGAGGAAGTTTATGCCTTCCAGTGGGCATCTATTTGTTGAAAAAAAAGAAGAAAAGTCCTGAAATGAGAAACCACGTTTCAGTGCCGTGTGTCATTACTCGAGTTCACTCCCATGAACTTTTAAATCGTCGATTACTTTAACATATATGTAAGCTATCGCCGACTGAATACTGATATACTAGAAAGATCCGGAAAGAAACTCAACAGTTACATTATAATATTAACCATGTAAATCAGACAACAAACTTGGTATAACACTTTTTTTTATGGCCCCCGCTATTGGGAGCCTCTCGTATACCCTATCTAGTTTGGAACAGGAACTTTATTTACACATAATTTTTTCAGAGTTTTATCTTTATTCGACACTCACTTTCATACTTCTCAATTTATTTTATTCTTTCCTTTTATCCTTCACAATATCTTGCAATTTTTGTTCTTCCATTCCTTCTTACTTTAATCGCCTTCCTTTCCTCATCTTTTTACTCTTAGGTGGCTAGGTACATTTTCATTTTCAAACCTGTATTTTTTATTTTTATCTTTATCTTTATTTTTTGAAATTATAGATTTGTTTGGATTTGAACTTTTTAATACATTGCTAAAATATAACACGTTTAATGAACTAAAAACCATTGAATGCTATAAGATATATTTAATAATATCACTTTTAATTGTACATTTAAAACTAAGAACAGTAAAATCTAGGATATGCCGTTCGACTTTATATATGTATACGCTTATACCCGTGTAAGATATGTTAAGTTTTTCAAGTGTTACTAGTAACATATATTGATTGTGATCATTCTTCTGTGCGCAATGATTTAGTATTGACTTGATTATTATCCGTTTAATGTATTTGTACGAATTAATCATAACAATTTAGTGCAGCAATTTCACTGAGTTATCCTGAATGCGTGACATTTGAATTGTTGCACAATAAAGCAAAGTGAACACTACACCAATAGGACTGTAGCTAGAGTTTATGACTTTAGATTCGAGGTCGCAGGTTCGTTTCCTGAAAGTTTAAAAAGAGATAGAGAGAGTCCATTTTCGTATGTATAGATAAAACTGCCAGGTACCGTGCGCAGTATTTTTCTTCTTCTATTTTTAATGTGTTTGTGTGATGTCACTTCTTCTGTTATTTATTTCATTTAGATTTTCACCCACTTTTCTATGCGCTGTATATATATACCGCCACGGAAATGTTAGTTATTAGGTTGCTTAAGTTCAAAAAAGTGAAAGTACTTAGTACTAACTTTGGTCAAATAAAGTACCCTCAAAATCAGGTTCTAGAAAGATCTATGTCTAGTTTCACCACTTCATCACCTCGGTATCAAAGTTACAAATACCTGATGACCGGTAACATTTTTTCTTGACAAAAAAATTGATTAAATGAGACGCCAACCCGCACGCCAGCTCGATCATGGAAGCGTTACTGGAGTTTCTTCCACCACTTCTACCATCGATGACGCTTCCCGAAGTGGCAGTGATGATAGCTACCACAGACGGCTGAACAGTACAGACTTTTTCACCACTTACTTAGAAACTGCTCCCGATTCGAATCCAAAAGACGTAACCACGTGACATGTGAAAACCTTAATATACCTCCATTCAACTTACCGGACCCCAAGAAAAAATCTACAGCAAAATCTTTTGATGAGTTAGCCAGGCATATTGTCCTAAATTTCAAGGCATTTAACTGTCCGTAGCGCTTGGGCAGCGACTTGAAATAATATAATGTACCAATTAATGGATAATTAAGTAAAAACTTTCGCTGTATTTACCCATAAGAGAAATTGTAAATAACGATAATACGCTGTCGGGACTCGCAGCGGGGAGAAGAAAGATCAGCAGCAAATAGCGGCAAACTGTCTGCTCCTAGTAAACGCGAAAAAATATGTTATAAACAAAACACTAGCGATACTAATTAGAATTATTAAAAAAATACCTCTTGAGCTTTATTCACACAATGGAACGTTCACTGAAACAATCTAAGAGTTCGGTGGCTTCTTAAGATAAATATTAGTCTCGCTTGAAATTCCTCCAACTTAGTTACTTAAAATGTCTTAGACTAGCTTTACTCTTTTTCCTGCATACCACGAAATCAGCGAATCCCATTTGAGAAACAATTCGATCAACAAAAAGTTCATCTCAAAATCTCACGCAATAATATCAGCTCAAAGGCATTCCGAGCAGGTGTCTATTGAGATAATGAAATTGCAGTTGACAAACTGTATGCAATTGCACTGCGTACGCGCCGACACGAGACCCGTTTATTTGCAATAAAAGTTACCACAACGCTTTTAAGTTTCTATCTGTTACGTTTCAATGAAATGCGACGTATGATTAAACATAGTGTTTTTGTAATGTATACCTATTTATGACTCTCGATCTATTGTAACATAATATGTCTCATATATCACATATATTACATACTCTGTGTTTGGCACTAATCGGTGTAACATAACTCCTGAAGATGCCCCGTGGAGGGGTGAAACACGTGTTGAGTAATTTGGCGGTGGCGGTTATGTGATTCGCATTGTTTGCCGCATACGCATTTATCAGCGGGCTGGCGGGCGGTGCATTTCATTGCACGACCACCACTGCATGTGCAGAAGTGGCTAAATATTGGTCCTTTTCTTACTCTATATCATCTGTTCACTACACTAGCAGTTCTGTGGTAATCACCCCAGGATCCAGGCGCCAGTGGTCATCAGTTATATGACTTAAACACTGATATTCCCACTCACCAATAAGTCAAGTGAAGTAATTCTACGGAACCAATTATTCATGATTTATCCCGTAGAGAAATATCGAGGATATACCTATTTATTTATAATACTTAATACTTGCATATATAATGGCTTGAAGATATAAGAGATAGATAATAAAAATAGACATTTACCTTCTTAAATTCAGATTTCTTCTCGTGAGATTTGACCAAAGAACCAAATTCAATAAAAATTGCTCAAAGAATTGCCACTGGGGGAGCCACATCGCTAGTGCAAGCGATTGCAGTTGATAGACGCGTGGAAAGGGGGGGAGCATCCATCAGCTGAATTTCTCTCTCTCTCTCTTCTTCCTACCCTTTACCCTTTATTTGGGGTCGGGTCTCCTTATCAATTTGCGTCAGCCACTCTATCCTGGGTTGTCTCTGTATCAAGTTGAAGGGTTTCCAGTTCCTTTCCGATATTAGACCACCACGTAGCTTTTGGACGCCTTCTCACTCTTGGGAATTCTGGGAGGCTTAAGGCAGTTTTTACCACGTGGTCATCTGGTTTTCGTTGAATGTGGCCATACCATCGCAATCTATTTTCCTGTAATTTGCTGGGGATCGGAGCTACCTTAAACGAACCTCTGATATATTCGTTCCGTTAATTAAATTAATTAATAATTAATTAATAAAATTGAACATTGAACTTCAAAGTTTTAGTTAAAACTCAGACGGTTTTAAGTTGTTTTTTTTTATTTTTAAAAAGCTGAATGAAGAAGAAAAAACTTTTCAACCCCCCTTAACGTGGGTAGAATCCCTACTAAGTGGACATGACATAGTCAAGTTCACTAAAAGTCGCCGGACGAAGGCAGCGCGAGGCATCACTATGGCGATATTTTGAGCATTCTTATGCCTGAAAAAAGAGAAAAAAATAGAGATCTTTTTTTATAAAAAATACATATTTATGTATTTAAACATTAAACCATATATATAACATTAAAGTGTGATAAAATATATGATATATCCATTGAAAATATCTCATATAGTACAGTAGAATGGTGATATCTATAAGGCATGATTTTTGCTAATAATGCTTCGACGACTCTATATTTACATCGTTTAATGACAAAATATTTGTTATATATTTAAAGTGATAAGTAAACTAAATAACGCTTATATGTTATTTTTTATTCAACCGGACTATCGCTGAATTTACAAGTGATACAAACATATTCCTAAGTTTCAAAGCGACAGCTTAAAGAGGGTGTCTAACCTAAGTTAGCGGAGCCCTAGGCCTCCCGAGAGAGCCTCAACTTAGTCATCACGTCAAAAAGTTATAATATCCTTGTATATGTATACGCATATATAATAAAATTTCGCGAGATATGTTAGATCTGCTGTATTTTGTTTGATCGAAATGAGTAAAAAGTCGTTAGTGGATTCATTTTCATTATTGATATTACAATGTCTTACTTCAATTCAGACAGGCTTTACATATTTCGAGGGAGGTAAGGTGCTTAGCATAGAACCTTATTAAGGTAGTGAATCTCGAGGGCTCCCTGAGAAGCCTTAGGGCAGCCATCTTACTGTGTTAAAGGTCCCCCTCGGAGGGAACCTAGACTTGGATTGTCGCTGTTTGAGACGACAATACAATTTTAAACCGTATTGCTATTAGAATTTAGTATTATTATCGTGTGATTGGTTTGTGGGCAAAACAAATCATAATCACTGTGTCGTTTCACTGCAGTCCAGCCGCTGATGTAACATGATATAAGCTGGTGATAGGTGACCAAAAAATAGATTCGTTTATGAACGATACCTATGCTATCATAATTCGTATCGTGTTCGTACGGAGATATCGCTTGCATCAGGAAACACGGGCTTATGTGCACAAAATGCTATGCAACAATGATTCTAATGGCTTCAGCGATTGGTAGCAAATCTCTTCAGCAATACTCCATCTAGATAACTTTTTTTACGACAACATTTGTTTTTATTTTTCATATTATTTGTGAGATTATACTTACACTGATGAACGTTTTCTTTCTACTTTCTATAAGTTGTGTCTTAATAAATAAGAACATTGAATTTTAAAGGCTTCCTTTTATGTTAAAGCACAGACGGTTTTAAGTTGTTTTTTATTTTTAAAAAGTTGCTATTGCAGCTCCTAAAGACGAATTAAGGGTCCGGAAGTCGCTGAATGCTGGCTGCCCAGGACCTCTCCTTGGTCTCTTTCCTTTCACTTACACATCCAGAACGCTTCCCAAGTTATTATATATTTATATATTAATAAAATATGTTTCAAATTTATCAAGTTAATGTTATTATTAGGGGGACCGGAAAGTAATTTCGTTTCTGTCGACATATTTTACAGAAAAAAACCGATTACTTTGTTACCGCTCCGGAATTGATTTGTATATTAGATGTCAAAAGGTTGTTGACAACGAAGATGAATATATTGTTGAATATAAATAAAAATGATGTGTGAATTTAACTACAGCGACAATACTTTCCGGTCCCCCTAATATATATAATGTGATATTTTTAGTGCAATAACACAATGCAAACCAAAAAAAATATGCAAGAATGTTCGTTAAGAATTTTGAAAAAAGAACAGTTTGTAATTACAACTGGCCAGCGCAATGATACGATTCAAACGTCAGATGATTCTTAAAAAAAAGTTTTAGCTTTCATTTAAAAATATTTTGTTCTACATTTATTATTATAGAAAGACATTTAATGAATATTCTTTAAATATTCTTTAAGTGCCTTACGAAGGTAACCATTAGAACAATCTCTCTTGCCTCTCTTTTGCCGATACCATCTTCGTAAATAGCTTCGTTTTTCAGAACAGTTCAAAGCAACTAGGAAACGGAAAATGCAGTTGTCTTTAGCAGAAGAGCGCTGACATGTATTGTATTTTCTAAGTAGCATTTTACTAAAGCGATACCACTAGATCCTGTTTCCTTGCAGCTGGTTGGTCGGGGACTGTAAGAGGGCACTAGGACCCCGGCAGAAGTCTGCAGCTAGGCTTTATCACAACACCCGGGAGCGGGTGGTCGTTCTCTAACAGCGAACAGCGTGGGCGAACCCAGTTTTGATCCGGGTCCCTCCTTGGCTCGCCTGTGGTCCACGCTGCTGTCCCAAGGCATACAACATCAACACTACACAACTCTACTCAGGTAGAGCGGTTAACGTGCGAGTTTCTAAGTTCACGGACCCTTCCGCTCCGTGAACTCACCTCTGATGAAGCTGTAAAAGCCCTCAGGGTAACAGCATACATCAACAGATAATAAGAGAGCTATACTCTACCATATTCTTGAATATACATTGGTAATTGATGATTAGTTTAAACATAATATAAAAATACCACCCGTGGTTAGCTTTGCGGGGCATGGTTAAAAATAATTATACGATACGAGTATGTAGGTTAGCAAACATGGGTAGGGTTCGCGAAAAGACTCTATTTTTTTTCGGTCTTTATCTAACTATACGTCGGCGAGCTGCAGAAATGTTGATTAGATAATTGACAAGATAAAGAATCGTGTCAAAAAAGATGCATACACTGTACTGATAACGCGGACACGTTTACTTTTGGGCGTGCATTCTCTATTTGTCATCGATACCGGGATTTTTTGAGTCCCGGGAAAAACTAGATTTTGACACCCTACAAATAAGGTCTAGGATCGACGCGTGTTTAAAATTTAACCTTCCGGTCTGTCTCCCATCTCGCCTGCCTTAAACGTGAGACTTACCCTCGCATTTAATTCAACTCAGCTGAACGGCAAATACTTTTAATACGGATGTTCACGACCAATCTGTGTTAGCTGTGATAACACCTCTATGGTCGAAGTAGGACAGTGAAAACACTCTCTGACTTATTAAACTAGAATCAATACCAACAGAGCCTATCGAAAAAAAATTGCTTACTTCATACAGCATTCGTTAATAGAATCTCTTCTTATTAACGACATTTCGGTGATACAAGAGCATAATTTTAAACCAGTCACTTCCAGGCCCTGCTTCCCAAAGCACCACAGCCAATAAAACTGCTGTCAATATACAGAAAGTTCCAGGAAAAGTGACCAGAGAGTTAAAAAAGTTGTCTCTCTTGTGAAAATTGTGAAGGATGGAAGAACAAAAATAATGAATGAATCATAAGTAAATAATGATTTAGTAAGAAGCGCCCGAAAAGGGGGAAACACGGTTAAAAAAATACAAGGTCTCTCAAGGGAGTTTGATGCTACGTATTAAACTGATATCAGTGTAGGCTTCAAGTTCATCATGTATGGATAATATTGAAACAATGAAATGGAATGTGAACGGAATCTTTTACACAGAGACACATAGACAAAAATATAACTTTTTTTTGCATATTAATGCTGTCAAAACATATATTAATATCTGTTTGAAAAAAGAAATGCCATTTTATTAAAGAGAGGAAATAAACGAACGATGACCATTAGAACGATAAACACGGACAGTGACGAGGTATGACAGTAGTTTTAATGACCATCACAATTACGTTACAAACGAACAAACCGAAAGAATTACCGTGTTAATGTAATAGTTTGTTTTAACAAGAATATTAACCGAGTTTTATTCGCCTATGAATTTGATACGCAGTTTCAAATTTGATGCATCGAAGAATCAGAAGATTAAAAAACTATATTACCAGGAAGGTTTATGAAAAACATTTCCTTTATTATTGTTTTTTTTTAACAGCTTATTTTTGAAATACCAAAATAATTTTTGTTTAGATTTTTAATTATACGCATAACAATAGCGGGAGAGTTTATACAAAATAAATGACATATAAAAAGTTCCTTCGATTTTTATATGAAATTACTATACGTATTTGTTTTTATTTATTATATTTAATTAAAAAATATGTAAAATTATCGTCGATGACGTTTTGCCGTCTTGTAGGTGATAAAGTTGGTATTCCATTGGATTCTTTGACAATTTAGGTCAAAATACAAAACAATTATTTTTACGCAGTCGTCAATCTTTATAAATAATCTAAAATAAAGCTTGCTTATAAAAACAGTTAACTTACTTTAGTTAAATATTTCTAATTTATATTTACGTTATAAATACTTAGCGGATGGCTCTTTTCTCCAGTTTTAAAAGTGTAAACTAAAACTTTTCAAACTTTTCCTGATTTATACAAATAGATGAACTTTTTTCAGTAGTGAAAATCACCTTTAACTGTCGAAATTTGCATTTATGTTGAAGCCGTGACGTCATCTCGAGAGAGCAGGTGCGTTTATTATCTGGGATTGCGAAGCAAACGCCCGAGTCTCCAGTTATATCTCACAGTTGCATCTCGGGGACCTTTCTCTTATCGATACCTCGCCTCTAGATAGAATCTAAGCCGCGTTCAGCCTCATAGAAAAGTATTTCGTCATTTCACTTGGTTTTATATTTACGCAAACATAATTTGAGGTTATTATAATCATGTCAACTATGGCTTCGTTCCCGCCATTTTTGTTACCGCAGATTATAAACATACGCCTTTTAATAATTGTAACTGTAACAATTTAAATAAAAAAAATATAATGTAGTCATTTCTATTTCGTTAAATTCACATTTATAAGAATAATTATAAAAATGATCACTCCGAAATATGTATTAGATTTTTTTTTCTTTTCTAATGCGAAATTTTAATTACTTCTGACACTACAAAAATTTACACGGACAGTTAGTAAACAATATTAATTTTAAAATTTAATAATTCGAAATATATTAACTATTTTTATTGTATGTTATCATTACGTTGTTTAACATTTGTGAAACCAATAAATAATAAATATTTCACATCTATTATCCATCATTCTATACGTATATACTGCACTAGCTAACTTAGGTTTATTGTGTATGCATTAAAAGCGTTAATATTAAATATATATAAAATATGTAATATAAATAAAATATAATTGTAATGTAATAATTTTAAATTAAAGCTTATATTTTAATATTATTTATACACTGTTAAAACTAATTACATTTTCAATATTTGAATTTGGAAGAACTATACGAATATTGTTAAAATTTTCTTTGTCATGTTGATATTAGTGAATGTTTAGTTCGTTTAAAACGTGAGACATTCATGTTTTCCTTACAGGCGGTCTTTATCAGCGAGTATATCTTATGCAAACAGTCCGGTTTTGGACCACATCAGGCCTCTATCGATTTTGACTGATTATAAGCCACAAGTGCCCGTTATATTATCTGTGGACGTCGCCGCGCAAGGGCAATGCGTTTGACATTTCGTTCGTGATAAAGAGCTCTGTGTCGTAGACATATTGTATTTTTTTTTATAAATTTAAATTTAGAATCTTTAAGTTACGCCCTTATAGATTATATAATTAGTCTTATTTTTTTCAATAAACGTACAGGGAAGTTATTTCTTTTTCTAATAAATTCAAATATACAGAGTGATTCATAATAGATGAAATATCTTTAAAGGAGTAAATCTATCGGTATTAAAATTAGTAATTATTTACTGTCTGTCATTGACTGTACTATCATAAGCAATTGGCATGTCGCATTCCAATAGAAAAAATATAATTCAGACTTCAGCATCGTCTCTACATACAGAATGATGGAAATATATATAAAATTTCTGCTGATATATGTTACCAAATAATTCTGTATATCTATTTATTTATACACGTATTTCTGTTGCTGAAAAAATCTTATATTTTATTACATACGTTAAAATCAAAGCATTTTTCATAGCTTGTAAATTTTCTTATAACACAATGTTTGAAGACGAAGGTCTTTGATTTATGTGTGTTGCCGGTGATGAAATACGGATCCGAGACGTGGTCACTTACGACGGGCTACATAAGAAGGCTGCAGATCAACCACAGAGCGATGGAGAGGGCCATGCTTGGAATTTCGCTGCGAGATCGAATCAGAAATGAGATCAGAATAACCAAGATTGATGTAGTTCGAAGAATTGCGTGCAACCGACGGCAGTTTGGTTTACCTAGTGGGGGGACCGACATAGTTAAGGTAGCGCAGGCCTATGCCCAGCGGTGGGCGTCCATAGGTTTATAAAGAAAAAGAAGAAAAAAACTTTTTCATCCCTCTTAACAGTTCTAATGTTACTAACGTTGTAATCCACTAACTGCTCTGAAATAATTACAGATAATTTAAAATGTATTTATCTAATTTATATTAAACAAAGAAATCGATTGCTTCAACTGTTCGTATATCATAACAGACACCAGCTGCGCAAATATTTTATATAACTATTTCTTTAGGTAACATGTACATGAATAGCAACAATAAAGTGTACCGCTGGTGTTAGGACGGCTAAGCGAAATCGTGACTTTAATACTATAATTGCAAATTCAACTTTAACGAGTGCGAATAAAGTCTAATTTAATGTACCAGGTCACCACAATGGCAACATTTCCTCAGTATTATTTCCATCTCTGTCTAACGTTGGAGGCGTGCTTTGCCGTTTCGAATGGAATTTCGCAGTGCAACGCGGAGATATATAGCCGTCCTTTTCTCGTTGCGACCCTTGACCTAATCGATTTTAGTGAATGTGGCCGACTCGTTTAGCGATTCGATTAATTATATCTAGGATTTAAATTCATGCCAGCAATTGCGTGCCCGGGGAAGAATTTGATGTCGTGGTGGGGATACATTCATGGATTTAAATGTTGTCATTGTTCGATTTGTGATTATTATTAATTATTTATTCATCATTGGGCAAGTATATTTCAATATTATATTTTTTAATAAGTTCCGTCTTTAATAACGTTACAACAGCTACAAATATTCAAAAATCGAACTACTGGATACTCTAATAACATCTTGCCTGTAATATTAAATAAGCCATCAATAAATCCACTTTCTTTCTTCTTTTCTTTCAACCGTACGGCGTTTACTAGTCATAGGCCTTCATCAACTTTCAATAGGCTTAAAATTCTCTCTCCGGTGGTTTCGTCATTCTTAATTTAATTTCCAAGTCCACTGCTGAACATACCTTTCCCAAATGAAGTTGCAAGAGGACCGGTAGGTTTTTTAAGACGAAACGTATAATATTTAAAACATCAAAAACTAAAATTGCATAATCATAACGCAATTAAATAAAGGTACATTTTTAATTTTTTTTGCAAAAACATAACGTTCCAACTGTCAATATAAGCCGACGTGACGCGTCCGATCTATTTATAGTATTTATCGGATCGGGTGAGAATAGAGCGTATAAATTGACCACAGATTAATTATATTTACATTTAAAATCCGAAAACATTGATTCATGACACAGATAATGTAGATATGACAACACTGACGCTGATGTTTTTTGCGGCATTTAGAATTATTTATTAGATCTATTGGACCAACTGTCTCGTGTGTATTGATTTATATTCATTTATGCAGAAATGCGTCGGCTGTATAAATTAGCCTTGTAAGTTTCCCACTGCTGGGCAAACAGACAGAGGATATTTCACATCGCATAATTACTTGTATACGTCATCATTTAAAATTAAATAAAAAACACCACCGTATTTACGATTCAATTAGATTGAAGTACTAAAGAGAAAGGTGGCGTACAATGTGTCATGATACATTATGTTCTAGGTAAAAGATATTTGATATCTGTACCATAGATTATTTAGAAACCGTTGGGTGGGCTTCAGGGTATTGCAACGAAAGTAAGTAGGTACCTATTCATCCTGTACGAGGATTCTACTCCAGACCCCCAAGGTTCCAGCTGCCATCTGTTCAGAAAGTTCCGACTCACTTACTGCGACTTCAACTTGGTTATTTGCTGCTTGTGCTTTCGGTTTACTTTCATTCTCGACCTCATAGAGGAATTTCGATCATACCCCGATAGATAGTCATTTGATCAACAGTGAACTTGCCATAGACCATCTCGAGAAACTGAGAATGATGATATGTTTTTGTTAAATTCTAGATAAAAGAAGAAAAAACTGAATAGTTTTCCTAACCTATTTTTTTTTAATTTCCACTCTCAAATGTGGCAAAGGCATTACCTTTCGGGTATAAATATTTTTTATTAAATTTTCTATCTTGCTGCTTTCTTTCCTAAATTATTTTACAAAATATTTTATTCTTCACTTTTTGAATTCATCATCCGTTGTTAATGACACTATCAAATATATAAATGGTTTATTAAACGACTCGAAGTGCTGAAATAAAAATGGTAGTAGTAATGGAATGTTAACAGGTCAATTCCGACAAACTTCTGTTGAATGCGAACCGATAAAATCACGCAGTTAACGAGCATTTTTAAACACAGGCAGCTATGGCTGCCATCGCTGCTTTATGTGCCATAACAATGACATACGATTATTGCATATGGAGTCACAAGTAGTTCATGCATGAACGAACACAATCCTGTTTCATTTATATTCCTTTCATCGTTTTTATAAAAAAAAGTTACCATATAATTATATATTTAAACAAAAATACGATGATAAAAATACGCCACCTTCAATTGGTTCTTTTAGTTATCTAAAAGGTAAGCCAATGTCCTGTAGATGAAACCCAAAAACTAACGCAATTATATTGAAAAATTGATTAGTCCATCCATTTCCTTTCTTACAAGACGCACAAGTTCAAGACATTCTGTCCAAATCCTTACAACTTCAGCGTTTTGAAAACACTTTTATAATGCGAACATCTGAGATATGAAACAACCTATCTGCATCATTATTTTCTATCTATTAAGGTATCGGAAAGTAATGTCGATTCAAGTTAAATTCACACGACAACTTTTTTTAACGAGTTTTTATTTCTAATCAACAATATATTCACCTTTGTCAACAGTCTTTTGTCATCTAGTATACAAAATCAATGCCGGAGCGCTAACGAATTGGTTTTTTTATATATGTCGACAGAAACAACATTACTTTTCGGTCCCCCTAATATATAACTTGGTAGTTTTCAAGTCTTTCTAATAGCATCAAAGACATTATAGAAATAGATCAACAGATAGAAAAAAAGAAAAGGAAATATATACGGAACACCTAGTCCAAATCTCTGGGTGCATCAAGATAAGGCTCTTCGGACAATATTTGTTATCAGTGATAGCTTACGCCACTGAAACGTGGTCTTCCTCTCTGGACTCCTTTTTAATGGCCTACCTCTTTAAGGACATCTCACCCCTACATATGTAATATATACATTGTTAACCTTCTTACAATTTCTTCTTCTATTCTTTTTATTTCTTGCTTTGAAATTCTATTATTCTATATCTTTCACATATCTCTATTCATCTCCCACAATCATAACTAAAATATCACTGCGTTTTAATTTTGACAATCACAATACATTATATATAGAATTTATTTACTATTTACTACCATATCTATTTATTTTATACAATATGATCGTGGGGATTTTCCCGATATCTAGGCCTCCTTGGCAATTTTATAATCACTCAACCAGCTATGATCAAATTAGAAATGGTGGTATACCTCGAGAAAGAAAGAAAGCGACATAGCTCAGGTGATTGGTATATCATGACACATGCACGTGGAACGATCAGTACAGATAGCAGTCGGGTTCTAAAGATTCTGGAGTATGACCATGGACCAGCAGGTTTAGAACATCTGAAATAAATGCATAATCTACAATAAAGTAAAAAAATGGCAAAAATAAAGTTATATAGAAAATATAATACCTAAGAGAGGAGAGGTATGAACGGGACAAAGAATATGTGAGGAATAAAAGAATATGTGAGGAATAAAAGAATATGTGAGAAATAAAACAATATGGAAGCAATAAAAGAATATGTGGGGTATAAAAGAAGAAGGAAAGAGGTGTAGAAATAAGCCATAAAGGTCCCTCTAAAAATATCTAAAGGAGGATATACCACAATTGACACTTGGAAGACGATGTGGTGATAGCAGAGTATTATGGTAGAGAAAGCTGCTGACCATCCTCTAGACATTTATTTGTGAGCAGTGGCAATACTATATGAGTAATGCACAAACTGTGTTTTATGTGATTGTATCCCGGGTATCGGAGGGTGAAATGAAGGTACCAGAGTAAGAGGCAGACAATGCCAAATGGGCTGACGAGGTCTTGGCTACGGTAGATGACGGGTGGCTCCAAGTTGCCAAGGATAGAGAAGAATGGAAACATTTGGAAAAGGCTTTTATCCTCAGGAGGTCCATACAAACTTAGTACAAAATTATTATCTAAAAATTAAAATTACTAATTTAATGTTACTGATATGAAATGAAATATAGCTTTATATTCAATTTTATTTATTATTATTATCCCGGGAATCGAAATCGCGTCCTACGACCATTTTTCAGATATTTAAACAAAAATATGTATGTGAAAATACGCCGAAAAGGATTCTAAAGCCTTCTGTTCACATTTGCTATGCATTGAATCCATATAAAATATAAATAGCCTTGCTATAAAATATAAATTGGTTTTTGATTTAAACATTTTATTTTCAATTTTGATTCGATTTTTATAAGGTCCAATAATTTTATGGTTTTCGATAGATCTTTGTACTACAGAAAAATCTTTGATTTATATATATACAGATAAAATATTCATTTCTTTATTTAAATTTAAAGCTTAAGGTTTTTGATACAAGTGTAATTTTCATTATTTATATAAATAAATAAAATTGGAGTGTATATTTCTTATATTAAAATATACTCTAATATTCGTCCATTTTAATATATCTACGGTACATATACAAAAATTACATTTAAACAAAAATTCTATCTGTTTGTTCAGACTAATCACTGAAATAGTGGACCGATTTTGACTGCACTTTTCTGGCAGGTAGATAAAAAGTAACTAGGCCAATTTTATTTAAAAAAAATCTTAAATAAGAAAAGACTTAACAAGCTAGATATTTTTTGTTAATTTCCATGCGAAGTCGCGGGCACAGTTAGTGATGAAATAAAAATTTAAAAATTGTACAAAATTATGTAAATATTAATTATTGAGATTTTACAGTTAATAAAATGTAAACAATAGATTTGAGAGAGTAACCGATTTTGGTCCTTGGAGAAGACATTGTAAATTACAATTATCATATCAGCATATAGATGCCCACTGCAAGGCCTAGGCCTCCTTCAAGATGGCCATGATGACCTGTCTTGCACTGTGAGCATCCAACGACAGATTGTGATCCATGTCATTGGTCAACAAATATTAAAAAAAAATATTCATGAATATAATAAGTAAACTACATTATTAAATAGTTAAGTAATATTGAAGAATATTAATAAATAAATTACAGAAACTAAAAAATATTATCGTAGTTGATTTTTTTGTAATAACTTAAATAAATCAACCTAACCTTCGTGTTAAATAAAACAAAGTGGGAATATGGCCCATTGTCGATTCGACGAATGTTTACTATTATCTTTCCGATGACAAATGAGCCAAAAGCTTCGTCGGACGTTGAACCAGACACGAGAGCTTCGCGCTTCCGACTTGTAGCAACACCATGCGATACATTGCGGCGTTCGCTTTACGATCGCATCGAAATGCTAATGGACGAGCGGCAGCGTTCGTTGCAACTCGTGATTTTCGGTCGTGGGTAGAGTTAAGCCGATTTAGATCGGACTGATAGAAACTCGGACCCTGGATGCTAATTCTAAATGCAAGTCCCCATTCGCATCCACATGATAATTCAAGAATGGTAGCCCTTAAGTTGACAGCCACTAAAGAGATTGACGGATAACCGTGCGTTACTTTATAGCAAGTAATGACACAAAAACATATATCTATAGAGCTGTTTTACAAAAAACCGGTAATTTACAGTTTCTTTTTACAGCTCTATATTATATAGTACATATCGCTGTCAATAAATATTTCGTTAACCCTATCCAAATACTAATAAAAAAATTTATAGTACATAATGATAATATAGTAATGAAAAGAATTTTTCAATCCGGATTACAGTACCCAGCGATAAATATTGCACATCGACTTTTGGAAAGAGACAATCGGCTAATTTCGGCTTCGTAGAGCACTATCTCTGTCCTACACTAGTGACGTGACATTTGTCAGTCGTAGTTCGTGCTGTACTACATATTAAAAATAATTATTGTTTACCATCTATCTCTGCATATCTTGATCACATAATTATTATTAAATGTTACATAAATTATTAATTATTATTAAATTTCGTCATGTCAAACTGTCAAACTGCCGTAGTTTGTCTGTATTTGCTCCTCAAAATCAGCACAAATACTGACTGCGTCTAAATTCAAATCCTCGTCCTAATTTCAAATTAAACGCAAAAGAATGATTTAAAACAAACCGTTGTTGTCATAGTGGTCAGTAATACGAAACATTAGTGAACGTCAAAGCAAACTGTCAAACGTCAAATTTAAATGTCATCGCTTTCGTCAAAATTTCTTGTTCAAATCTCAAAAATAAAACAAAAAAATTATGAACGAAATCAGAAAAGTCATTTCAAATTATGGCATGATCCAGGGTAATAGAAAATCATTCTTATATCCTGCGATTAAAAAGTAAGATGAAATTGTCATTTAAAACTCTAGGGAATAAGGATGGGAAGTAATTTGTTTTCCTAGATCAGTATGACTGTCTGTAACATTTGCCAAGCGTTTGTTTCTTTTATCTCAAACGTATCAAGTCTCGATTTGTCGATGTCATTTGTTCTTCGCAACTTTTCTTTCTAAAAACTTGAGTTGGATCCGTTTAGCAAACTAAAGAGTCAATGCGGGGACGCCATTTTGACATGATTGAGGAGGTAAAAACCGAATAGAAGGTCCTGAAGGCTGTACAGGAATAGACTATTCCGACTGTTTTCGGAACTGGAAAAGACGTTAACAAAAATGTGTTTTATCCGACGGAGATCACTTTAAAAGGAATGAAAATGGAAGTTTAAATAAAGAATTTACATTTTATAAACAAATCCATCTAACTTTTTTATCACAGTATTATGAATATAAATTTGATATGTAAAGAATTCATTAGAACGTTGTTACTAATGAACGAATGTATTCATTATTAATAAATGATTTCATTCATTCGTTCGTTCAATTATTCTTAATTTATTTAAAAGGTTTTTACTATAAAAGGAAACATTCCGAAATGGCCATAAATTAGCTATGGCCATTAGCTATTTTATTTTCATTTCGTATTACAAATCGGGACCAACGTCGAACGAACGGTTTATTACCGACGCCATTTTTAATAAGATCCAATCAAAATTTTTTTATTGTATATATAGAATAATTATTATGATATTAATCAACCTCCTTTTTACATTACTATCTGAATACTTGTATCGAGTTTAATATATATAGTTACAAATATAAATCTTTACATTGGCATTTAAAAAAAGTTTTAAACAATTATAATGACATACAGGATTGTATACTAGATGTAAAAGTACAGGGTAAGCCCTATTCTTAAAACAACGGTTTTAATAATAATAAATAAGGTAATGAAAAAAAACATCTATGGAGCTGTATTTACCAAAACCGATAATTTACACGTTTAATTTACAGCTCTATATTATATATTAAATGATTTGCTGTCAACAAATGTATAAAAAATACAATTATTTTAGAAAGATTAAATGACGTAATAATAATATAGTAAAATCATTTTCAAAATTCTGATTATTCCATATTTAAATTATTTATTACATCTGTACTTGCAGACTGTACTGCCAGATATTAAACAGTCGTGATCCAATAAAAAAAAATTCGTAGTTATCACATTATACAGGTGGTTGCAATTGTGAGCTATAAATGTATATAAATCTCTTCTTAAATGCCTTTACAACTATAATCAACAATAGATACCTATTTCAATTAAATATTTTTGTATTGTATATCTATTTTATAATTAAATAAATTATACATTATCTGTTAATTTTGAAATGTTGTCTATATTTGTACATTATATAATGTATAGTTCTATTTCTTTTTTTATCAATTTATTAAATGTATCCAAAGGTTGTTTTAAAAATACGTGAAATGTGACATCGCCGCCATTTTGTATTCTTCTTATGTTTCTTTTATTTATTTAAATGTCGTTTCTTTTTTGAAGTCATTGGAAGAATCGATCACAAGCTCTCTCCACACTATCCTCACCTTTCTCAAGTGGGGATTTCAGTTGCTGATTTGACTTGATCAGGCCTTGATCTTTTATCTCCAGTTATTGTGGGCCTATTGTTTCATCCGTATTTGTGACTTTATTTGGCAACAATTTTACAATTGTAATTATTTTATTTTTGTTTTTGTCTACTTCTGTATTTCTACTGCTAAAACTTCTTTCATTCATAAAAGTTTCTTCTGTTTTCCTTCTTTTATTTACAATCCTTACACTTTGATATAATTTACTTTACAAATTTTTAATTTTTTTTTTCTTATTATATCCGACCTTATATTTTTAATCTTGTCTCTATTTTTGTTTATAACTATAACAACGTACCAGCAATAATCTAAGAATTTGATGCGGCGTTTATCTGGCATCAGGGAAGCGATGATGCCATTCACCACCCGTTACTTCATCACCACTTTGAAGTCATATCTATTTTTAATATACCCAATATGGAACAGCATGTTATTGCGTGAACTCGACCCTGTAGTTATTACTAGTAGTTTGTTTTCTTTTCCAAAATAAAAGGACTCATTGGTGGCGTGTTGTTTAGAGCCTTGTTTTAAATCTAGAATTTTTCGCGTAATATTTTAAAGTGATTATTATGTACAATGTGGCTATAAATAATGTTACGAATACAGTAGAAGGTAATGTGTCACGTTTATAAAAACAATCTGTCGCCCTTTCGACGATAAAGAACGGAATTTATTTCGTCTCTCTAAATATCTTATTCCGGAGTTACAGTAAAAAAAAATGTTTTAAAATTCATTCGCTATTCGTGTCAAAACGCTTATAAGTTTTATATATGCAAATGATTTGACTTTAAAGTGAATCATGTGGACGATAGTCAAGTTTCCGTTGATTTATGGCGTTAGGTAAAGATGGTTAGAAAACTTCGAACAGATGTTCTTGTATCTCGATATGAATTAGCATCTGCGATTTGGCAAAAAAAAATATAAAATGTACGAATATAGTTTTGTGCCCGACTGTACCCGACGTGTTGCCCGCTAATCAAGCCACCTGCGCGACTCAGTAGTAAATCTTCATTATTGACTGCTTTTTTTTTTTAAAACGATTTACTGTTATACGGCCTATCGTTTTAGGCGGCCAGTTAAGAATGGAAACGTTAACACAAATATTGTTAGAAATTATATTTACACTGTGTTTACATCAACATATTTAATGTTTTAACCTTTAAAATTTTTTGGACAATAGAAACAACAAAATTCAGTATGCAATGTGCAACATAAAACCCCAAAAGCCTGTAATAAATTAGAAAATAAGTATACCGTGATAATGTTAATAGAAATTGAAATAAAAAACGAATGCAAATTTTTTTTTGTCAAAACACTGAACGAATGGCAATCAGAATGAGAAAGACAGTTTGAATTGTGGTATGAAAGAAAAGAATGATAGACTTTGTGAAGGATGACAGTTGGGAATGAAAATAAAAAGTCTGAAATATCAGTAAAGATAAAAACAACGCTGTCCCAAACCAGATAGGGGTGGAAGCAATCCCCAATAACTGGGGCCGAAAAAAATTCATAAAAAAATGACAATTACCCTTCAATAAATGCTTAAAAGTGATTATCGATGTTCCCAGAAAATGTAATACACAAATTAAATACTGGAAATAAAGAAACCACGCGCCGAATCAATCTCTAATGAGCAGCGTTTACCCTCGTAACATCTCATTCGAAATACCGCAGTGTGAGGATGAAGGTTTTTGAACTGTGTTTCCAATGATGACATACGGATCCGAGGCGTGGTCTATGGCCGTCATAAGGTAGCTCAAAGTCACCCAGAGTAATGGAGAAGTCTATCAGAAATAAATAGATATAAAAAGAAACAAAATCATCGACATAGCACGAAGAATTGTTTGTCTGAAGTGTCAGCGAGTGGAGTATATATTTTTTTTATGGCCCCCACTATTGGGGCCTCTCGTACCCCTATCTTATGGTGAGACAGGGACTTATTTTACAATTATATTTTTTCACATTCATTTTTATTTTCTTTCTCTTCTTTCCTTCTTTACATTTTCATTTTCTTTCAGTCTATTTTCTCTCTTTCATACAACAATTCATCTTTCTTTCTCATTCGCTCTATAAATAGTGGATGGATATAGTGGAATATATTGAGTGCTGATGACAGTTGTTTTATGTTGCCTCCGCTATTGGGACCTCTCCTACTACCCCTATTTTGTTGGGAACAGGGTTTTTTATTTCTTAAAAAATTTTTTTACAAGAATTTTTTATTTTCGTCCTCGTCTTCCATAGTTCACAATATCTTTTTTTTCTTCCTTCTATCATTCCATAATTCCATCTTACTTTCTCAATCATTCCATTTATTTCATCCATTCTCAAACACTCTAGTTGTATTTTCTATTGCAGTATCACAGCTTTATTTAGTTTATTTATTTTTCTCATGTACATCAATTTGTTTCTCAGATTTTTACATTTTTTATTTCAATTTCAATAAATCTATCTTAATAAGATTAAATATATAATAAGACTTACAATATTTTATGTTTAACTACGGACTCTCTAGCGTCCTTTTCCGCTGATGACGCAGTTGGAGCTGTAGACTCGGCGTGGTCAAACAGCCCACTAGATGGACCGACGAAATGGTTGAAGTGGCGGAATGTAGCTGGATCCGGGCAGAGTGGTACCGGTCATCTTTTATCTTCGAATATAAGGAGTATTAATATATTTAATAAAAGAAAGCAAAAAAATATCCTCTCACCACTATACACTTCCTTTTAAAACAAAACAACAATATCGCTTACATTATAATACATTGCTTGTTATATTATGAATAACATGCGCGCTCTACGAAGTTTATTGGCGATAGTTATGTAAATATATTTAACGTCGAAATATAAATCTTTGAAACGGCTTTAAAATTGATGGTATATATAAAAATTTTCGGACGTTATGTTTGAGGGTTTTCTTCTATCAATAATATAATGTTTATTTATTACATTTTCAGTAAATAATTAAAAGAACCATTAAGGTAGCCGCGCTCGAAATTCCTCAACCTGATTTAATCAAGAGAGTGAGAGAGATGAGGAGAGTTTTAGAACCAAGGTAACCGGTATATTTCAGTAAATTAGCTGGTTCAAAGTGACAATGGGCAGTGGGCCGCTCCGGAAAATCCAGCTAGAGTCAGTTCTGGTCCAAATGTTCACAATGCACGGAGGATTCGCTGAATATCTGGTTTTACTCTATGAGTAAAATTCAGCGAATCCTAGTACGTCTGTGACCCTAAGATAGACCAGATTATGGTGCACCTAATCACCAGCTGTTCCGTGTTTGGGGCACATAAGGTTGAAAGGAACATCATTTCATTTGGTGAACAGTAGGGAAAGCGGCAAGATATTTCTGTTTTACCGAAAGGTTATAGGGAAAGTAATAAAACATAATAAAAAATAATGATAATAGAAAAAGTAGATAAATTGTAAATTGTGACTAAAAAATTATGTGATTATGTAATATATAAATTAAAAGAAAAATAAATATAGAAAGTGTAATAAATATTATAAAGTAGCAGTCCGGAAAGAATGGTGCATTAAAAGAGGCGATGTAAGAAAGGTAAAAGAAAACAGAAGAATGATTTAAAGATACTAAGACGGATATAAGAGTGAACAAATAAAAAAGAACCAGGAAAAGATAAAATTGTCCATATGGCCTATGTCCAACTTTGACGTCTTATGCACTAAAAGTCAAAAGGTTACTGACCCCTGACACATGTATATAACTACGTCGTAATTTTTATATAAAATTACCCACACGATTTAAATTTAGAATTGGTACAGATTATAAAAAACATCAATTTACTGATATATTAATTAATATAAAATTACACATCTGTGATTAATTTAAAAAACTATTGAACTAGTCTTTGTAAATGCTACTGCTCTTTTATGTGCAAATTGTTAGTTCATCATAATTTTAATCCTTTTTTAATGCCAGAAACACTTAGCGACTGCACTTACGATATATCTATCGATATTTCATATGCAGCCATAAACCCTTATTAAAAGGACCAATATTTAGCCACTTCCGCACATGCAGTAGTAGTCGTGCAACAAAGTGCACCGCCCGCCAGCCCGCTGATAAAAGCGTATGCGGCAAACAATGCGAATCACACAACTGCCACCGTTAATTCACTCAACACGTGTTTCACCCCTCCACGGGGCATCTTCAGGAGTTATGTTACACAGTGCCAAACACAGAGTCAAAAACACAGAGTAAGAAAGATGAATGAAATCGGTAGAGTCCGCAAAATACAGCGTAACCAAAAGAAATAGGGATTCATTTTTTATACATAACATAAAAGATCCTGTTTCTCTAAAGTAGCACTAAATATTCATTGAGAAACCAAAAAAAATAATTAAAAAGGTTTCACATACAGGGTGCATGTTAAAATAAAACACATAAAAACCAAGAAACGTACGCGAAATAAAAACGCCGCATCCGTTAAAATGATTCAGAAACGTGGTCATAATTTTCATTTGTCTAATAATAAAATAAACACCATATATAAAATAATATTAACAAGAAAACTGGTATTCTAATTTGCGCTCGTGTTCCAGGTGATGTCATGTACATGCGATAACAAAAGTTTACAATATCATTTATATTTATATAAATTTAATAATATATATTGCTTAGATGTACACTGGTTTTCATAAGCCGATTACAATACCCGGCGATAAATATTGCACATCGATCTTTGGAAAGAGACAATCGGTTAATTTCGGTCCCACACTAGTGACGTAAACATTTGTCAGTCATATTTTGTGCGACAGAGATAACGTTATACGAAGCCGAAATTAGTCGATTGTCTCTTTCCAAAGGTCGATGTGTGTAAATGTTTTGAATGTGATTTCTTTAGTTTCAGGTAAATTATCTATAATTTATTTACTTGTATTAAATTTGATCGCTGTACAATATTAACGAAAATACAACTTTCATTTCAAAAACAATTACCATATTTGATTTCACAAATATAATAAAGCGTTATATGTATACTCTCAACATACTATATAGTTTTCTATCGAACACTTTTATGTTGCCAATTCAACCTTCAATTAAAAAGCAAAATATAAATAATTGTTGGCTAAATTAATCTGAATTGCAATACGTAGGGATTTATTTATAATATCATTACCTTAATATGAAGCTATCGGTAAAGATCTTGTTTATGTATTTTAATTTAAAAAAATATATATATATTTTATGAAGCACTTGTTCACGCGACAGTACCGCTGCGGGTGTGTAGGCGTTGTCGTCAATTTCCCGCGACCCCCGACAGTTATATCAACATGACTGTCCGTCGCTTTGAGCTCACACTAGTAAAGCTCGCTCCGTGGAACTTTTTTAAGAGTTTTTAGGTCAAACAACTATTTGATGGTTTACGATAAGCGATGCAACTTTTATATTTTAATGAATAACACCTTTTCGTTCGTAAAGTCAGTACTTTCACGTGCAAATGGAACCGCAGGCCTTCGGGAGGAGGACAGGTTTAAGTGACATAAGAATCTCAGTAAGGCAGGAACGGAGGAGCAGGGGTAGGAACCCATCTTCATCGGTGATCGCCTTCTGCACTATAATATTTAGAATAGTCCGTTTGGAGGTACACCCGTTTCACACTACTCATAAAACACCAGTGATGCTTTGAAATTGTTTCGAGATTTCAATCTTATGGGAGTAGAACCTTCACTCTAAGCACCAGCGACTTAGAAGCCCTCGTTTGCAGTTGAACACCGGTGTGCCGTCATGAGTGGCGTCCCTCTTCAAGGCAGGCGTTTTGTTCTTCTTCTTGAAGTGCCTCTCCAACTAGTGGAGGTTGGCTATCAGCTTCCTGCTCTCTTCCTTATTTTTGGTTCTGCGTAATAGCTCAGCAGCGCTGGCGATTCCGGTCCACTCTCTAATGTTACGAAGCCACGACTTCTTTCTCCTAACAACCTTCCTTTTACCAGCGACCTTTCCCATCATGATAAGTTGAAGGAGATTGTATCGTTGGTGTCGAAGGCGTTTTGTTACAATCCGGTATTTAAGTATTATCAGGCTGAACCGAAGCTCTTGAGGAAGTTCTAGAGTTTTTCCTCCTACGATGTTCAGACTGTATATATAATTAAATTAAATATATAACTAAATCTGTATATGCCAATATAGTAACGGTGACCATTCAATAAATACACAAATAAATAGATAAATAAAAATGTTGACTGAATGACTCCGTGTTTGGCACTAATCAGTGTAACATAACTCCTGAAGATGCCGCGTGGAGGGGTGAAACACGTGTTGAGTGATTTGGCGGTGGCGGTTGTGTGATTCGCATTGTTTGCCGCATACGCATTTATCAGCGGGCTGGCTGACGGTGCATTTCATTGCACGACTACCACTGCATGTGCGGAAGTGGCTAAATATTGGTCCTTTTCTTAATAAAAATGTTGTTAACTCTACTACTTAGTTATATGATCACGGCAGAGCTATAGTGGTCATTCGATCACTGCACAAGCCTTTGCACAGTTAACTGTCATTTCACTTTGTCGGGATAAATCTAGTCGTGTAATATCACATGTTCCGAGTCTACATATCCGAGAGACAGACGTTATATTAACGAAGTTATAGCAAGCCTTCGGAATTCCTAAATTTATTAAAGCAATAATGTATATCTAAACCGGAAAAGAACAGATTTTTGGGGTGGTATCATCAACACATATGCCTAGCTGTGGATGTTCAGGGTTTTTTTGTGGCCCAAGCTATTGGGAGCCTCTCGTACCCCATATCTTGTGTGGGACAGGGACTAATCAACATTATTTAATTTTTTCACATTTTTTTTTTATTTTCATTATCGACTTTCATACATCGTATGATCTTTCGTTCTTTTCATTCTTGCCACAATTCTTCTGCCTTTCCCTTTCGCTCTGTAACGCCTTTCATACATCCCTCATTACTCTTTTACATTTTTATTATTTTATTTCTGTATAGGAATGTTTAGGGGTTGAAACGTCAAACAAGTTTTCAGTGTTGGAAAAAGTTTTCAGGACGTGTAAAGCACCACGCCCTCTGAAAGTAAGACTTCGTTCGATTCATGATTGTGTCTGAATTGATTGATAATCAAATTTTATGTGAACTAGTTTCAGAAGTAGTCAGAATCTTATTAAATATATTTGATAAGAAATACAAAAAAGTATTTTAAAATTAGCAACTTCTTCATAGATTTATTATGTTAATAATATAAAACAATCATATACAAAAATACATTATCTGTTTCGTAATCTGCACAAAATATTTCTTTAGATGCAAGCACGAGCAGGTAATGGCAGTATGGTGACATTTGAAGGTCGCTGAAAGTCGCTGGTTGCTGGTGTCGCAAGAACAGTGATCCTGTGGCATCTAAAGGCTGAAGAGGAAAACCTGTAAACATAACAACCTTTTTATTAACCAAATGTCGTAAACGTCAAATCTTTGACAGCTGCTTTGACAGATATTTTGTATTCTCTGTGGTTTGTATGGGAATATTTACTTCACAACTTTTTTTATTCATAAAAAATCTTCAGTGTCACAATGATAGTATCCTTATAGCAGATTATATATGAAAAAAATATCCCGATATTATAGCCTATAATTTAAGCTTTGTTACAAATTTTAAAAAATATGGGAAACTCATCTTTACAGTGGAGAAACAAGTAAATGCCATTCTCAGATATTACCCATGTAGAGTTCAGAGTTGGCACGACTATATGATGATATCACCATCGCAGATAACGGTCTTCGTCGTACACAAATTAGACGACTAATAAACGATCGTAAAATTGTATCTGGACGACTATTCTTTATTATTCTTATCGTGTAACGACGTGACTATGCTAACTTCGCTTGATACATTTTGTCATATACAGGATGAATGGCTATATATATAAAAGCTGTAATATAAATCATCTTTCAGTAGAAGGCTTTTAAGCTACTTCAGAACACCCTGTATAAAATGATCACTCTGAAATATATTAATTCATTTTTTTCTTTTAGAATGTGACAAGACTTTAACTGTTAGTGTTACAAAGTCTATAAGAACAGGAAAATGTCGTAATTCGAATTTTAAAAACGACTTATTTTACTATATTATCATTGTTATTTATTTTTTGTAAAATAAATGATTTTGGATCCATTTACTACACTAATACATTCACTGCTTCAAATATTTTACACATATAAAACACACTGTATACGTAACTTTTTTTTTGGTACTAATATTTATACCTTCGCTTTAAGAGGTTTTGGCGTGTGAATTAAATGTAAAATGATTTCACAATTTCGCAATTGACAATAGTAAATTTTAAAAGTTTGCTTATGACAATACTGATTATAGTACTATAACACATTTTGATACTTATTATTTTTAATTTTATAATGTTTTTTTTTGTAATAGATAAATAACATTAATTTTATCTGTAATTTGTACGTGTACTATTGTGTGCACTTTATTAAAAAAATATAAGTAAAATTGTTTTAAAGCAATAAATTTAATAATTTACTGAATATCATAAATCACTACTTTTCTTCCCAAAACTCTCCACATTCAACCTTTTCAAGTATTTTTTTTTAATTACACTCTCATCAACACGCGCTTTTATCATAAATAGTTCCAGATTATTCGTCCGAAAAAGATCATTGTCTGTATTCTTAAAAAAAAAACAATTTTACGTGATCTGTACACTTCCGCCAACCATTTGTCACAAGTCTTTATTATTATATTATATTATTTCGACATAATTTTCTGGTTTCAAGGAATAATAATACAATAAGTTCATTTGTTACAAACGGAATCAGATTTTTTTAATAAAATGCCGCAAAACATTTTTGGATTACCACTAACAAAATTCAAAACGTAAAAAAATATTAAAAATAAATTGACGGATAAAGTTCATTATTTAATAAACGAATAGTTAAATGATATGAATCCTTGGCAGTGCTGTCGTCCCATTATTTTTTTTCATATAAGCTATATCTATTCTGTGTTAAACTTTATTAAAAGATATGTTGTTGTAGAGATTCTTCTCTATAACTAAAACACCTGGCGAAGCAGGTCAAAGACAAAAATAAAATAGATTAATAATATATATAGATAATGAGTAGACAATCAATAAGTACTAATATCATTGAATAAACGTATTTTATGTTTATCTCTCTTATTAATTTATTATTAGAAGGATTTAAATGAAAAAATTTTAAAAAAATTAATAAAAAGTATCAACGTACACCAAACCTCTTATACATAGGTATTATAATTTTAGGTAAACATTGTTTTTATAACAACGAACTGGCTCCGTTTATTTTTCATTTATTTTGAATAATTAGTTTAGTATTTGACTTTTAATAAGATTGTCTATTATAAATAACAAATGCGAAAAAAATCCAAGAAACGTTGACATTTATGCATGACTTTAATAAAGAGTTACCATATAAAAAGTTAATTTAGAACAACTATATTAAAAAAAATAACACTAATTGTATAAATGTGCTCCATTATTTTTTATTGAGGTAAAAAATTCTTAAACAAATTACAAACCTCAGATATATCCGACGCGTATTCCGTACAATGAGAATCACCGGAATCCCGTTATCATCGTCCGCCATCTTGAAGACGAATTCATTCATAAAAATTCCAAAATACCTTCCGCTGTTGCATATTAAAATAACAAATTGATCAAACGCAGTTAAACACTATCGGTATGGATTATTTTTTTGTTACAATGTTTTTAAATTTATTTAAATACGATTTTTATAAAAAAAATATATCGCAATGCTAATCGATAATAATAATTTTGTAAATATTGGCATTAAATATAGCAAAAATAGCATTAATTATTAATAATAAAAATATAAATATTCAAAGCTATTTTCATGTTTCAACAATTTTAAGGCAATGATTGAAAAAATTGTGCAACACAAGAACAGTTATAAATATTTTCTCAAAAGAAATTTTAAATTTCGTGGTAGGATTAAAAATAAAAGATGCCATGATAAATAAATAACAATGAATAAATTTATTGCAATTATATAAACGTCTTAATATAACGTCTATAAACTAAACTACGTTCCTTGTGACAGTTTGGCGGGGTAAATTTTATTTTTGACATAACCTCCAAAAAAAATCGCTGTTTCATTCCAGTCTACGTGAAAAGCAATTTATATCACCTCGAAAAATAGTTTTCCAAGGAAAATGTGATGAAAATATTGCACAATTTAAATTTACAGATCTTGTTCGATTTTTTTTTATATTACGAAGATTGCAAACTGTCGTAAATCCGACGGCAGACGGCAAGCGTTTTTTACGACATTTAAGTTACCACTTATTTTAGCAAATAAAATAGATAAGGAAATATTAAGACGATGGCTCCATATAGTTTTGCTTTAAAAATCTATTTTAAAAAATTACATTTGTTTATATTTATGACATTTATTATTCTATTTGAGCTCAGGTTAGCTCAGCATGAACCTCTCCTAGGCATCTGTTCACAAATATATTGCCTATTTCCTACCATTAATTTCTAAGATTTTATTTCTTCAAAGATCTAGTACGTTTGGGTGGAGTTTTTAGTTTTTCCTTGTACTCCGTATTAGTTACGCTGACTTGTAATAAAAAAATGACACAATTATGCTTCCAAGAATTTTGTTCTGCTTTCTGACAATTATCATGACTTACATATATAGAAAAATCATATTTAATACAATATATAAAATAAGTCTGTATATATAAATACGGTACAAGTAGTTAAATCACCTAATTGTTTTTAATTATGGTATTTACTTACCTTCTCCATTAAGATTGTAATTGCGTCTTATTTAATCACACTTTTCTGATGAAACAAAACACTAAAGTTTGTTCTATTTACAGATGTACATGCAATTAGATAGCTACTTCTAGAATGATCTAGTCGATATGAATTTAGTTTTATTGAGCCTTGTCTTGCTGGAACAGCTTCGTATATTGACGAAAGATTATACTTTTATAAAAAGTGTTAAATCAAATGCTGTCAGCTAGTAGCTAAGTGTACTAGGAGTCAACACAGAGAGCAATGGATGTGCCATGAGTGCTGACAAGCAAAAGAGGCAATGTCTACCATAAGCCGCTTTCTAACTCCCTGCTCCGGCTGTCGCAACCCCGACTGCCTTTGATGGCAGGAAACTTAATCGTTCATGGTTTTTATAACTTCTATTTACATTAGGCGGTACGGACAGTCCTCTGTGCAGAGCGTGCCTGGAGGAGGACGAGACTGCTGCTCATGTACTACTTCAGTATACGGGTGTACGAGGTGCTTCTCCAAGATGGCCGGCAACATCAAGGGTCAGCTGGGATTTCTCGAGGAGTTGGGTTAGGTTAGGTTAGGTCAGCAACGTCATAAAATGAGCGCATTGCCGCTTAGTTGTGGAAACCAGCCCGCTGAGACAAGACAAGATATGCTGTTAGCTAATATGCGTCGGTTGCAAGACATATGCCTTGGTCTTGCGCTTCCTGCAGCCATTGACTTCCCGGGAAGACTTCCCATCTTGGTCGTCGCTCAAGAAACTATACTATACTAATCTATATCTCTCTAAGTTTATTAATAATATTGTATTCTCATCACGTCCGCCATTTTGATTTCTATATGTCAAAACACGACACACAATGTTTACAATGAAACAGAATTAATTATGAAGTCTATAATAAGAAAATACCTCAAATGACTGTTTATAAAGTAGTTCCATTATGAATAAACAGCAAAACAACGACGTTTGTGTTAACGAATGCACCATGCAAATTTTCACTTTCTGTTATACCTTATACGTATATATAATGAGACGTTTTAATTAATATGAACGTAAATTAACAACAAATTATTGTACTGAACATTTCACGTGGATTTTATTCAGCGACCAATCCTTTAGCACATCGATATACTAAATTTTTGTTAAAGATTGTTACTGTTTTGATTTTGGCGTATTTTGTTACACTATATGTAGTTTGTGTATGTTGTTTGCTCTAATAATAAACGTGGTTTGAATTTGATCACAATGGTCGACCAAAATACTTTTCCGGCGATCAAAAGTTTTTCCATTTGTGATTTCAAATTTAACAATTTCAGTAGTGAGGTGAAATATTTCTAAATCATATTACCAAGTCCGAAGAGGCTTCTTTTATTTCACTTTCTCCTTTCATCATTCATACAATCTGTATCTTTCTTCACATTCAAAACGTCTGCGCGTGCGTCACTTTCCTTCCGTCATCTTCGTTCCTAGACCAATTTGACACATTACCATAATTTTGTTATTTTTTTATTTTATTACCATTTCCTAATTATTAAACATATATTGACGAAAAAGAGCATAGAAGAAAATATAAATAATGAAAGAATATACAGTAACAGAACTTGAGAAGTATGATAAAAGAGAATTTAAATAAAAATGAAACTGAAAATTATTTGAAACAAAAGTCTATGTCATAGATTTAATATAGGAGAACGATAGGCCCCATATAATAGAAGAATATATATATATATATATGCAATTTTCTGATTGTTGA
The DNA here is from genome assembly GCF_028537555.1 of Battus philenor. Taxonomy (NCBI): domain Eukaryota; kingdom Metazoa; phylum Arthropoda; class Insecta; order Lepidoptera; family Papilionidae; genus Battus; species Battus philenor. Next base: position 18,278,954 of record NW_027181661.1, read on the forward strand.
GTTCTGATTCATCATTTGAAATACATTTGGACATCCACGGTGTTCCAATGATATCTGTATATTGCAAAAATATATTAACAATACATTTGTTATCCTATATACAAATGAATATATTTAGTCTACTGATGTACAATGAAAAATTTTCTATTCTGTGGCAGGATCAACAGTGTAATTATTATCGTGATACAGTCGTCTCATTTCACAGATGTATCGCAGAGTAAGCGATTAATTTAGTTTTAAGTTTGAGGAATATTTCCTTGCCAGACCTTATCGTCGCTTGGCTTCCATTTTTCTAGAGGCGAAATACAAAGTCTAATGACGGAATCGTGCCCGGCATGCCAACATTTATGCGACGATTAAATCTTTAGCTTGTTTCCGGCGTCCGCGTGGGCGAAGCCGCTGCGTTTCCCGCGCCGAAAGCATCCGAAAAAAAAGTAACTTCGCATACGCACACGTCACTTCCTCTTGACACGGGGTCAAAATCTAAAGAATGCGTTATTTAACCATAATAAGATTTGTGAAAAATTAACTTTAAACCGACTTGCCGATAGTTCAATTTCCCATGATAAGATTTATGTTTTTAGCTTCAATTTTAGGAGGCACCATTCATTGAGAGAAGTAACGGGCAAATAGTAATCTCCAGTTTGACAACGCCATTCAACAGAGATTGTACAGTCGTCTCGAGATGTCATTTGTTATCTGTTCAAACTATTAAAAGTCATTTTTAAATTTCGAACCCACTTCTTAACATGGATATTTTTTTTAAATAGCTATTTCGTTGTATATATGACATCTGCTATATAGCTTTTAGATTTAAACTAAATTTTCTATGTAAATATGAAAATATTTTTTGTTGACAACGCGTAATGCTTAGTCGATGTTTAAGTTAAATATAAAATTTGTCTAAAAAATAATTACATTTTAACTTGTCATTCTATTTAAATATTATGGTTGCATTAATTAAGTAAACACGTATTAAATATTTAAAATATTTTTTTAAATACTTATTTTATATTAAATATTTGTAGTTTTCGACTACGTCGTGACAATTGTATTAATATTTAACATGTTAAAAATATTAATAGCAGTATAATTTAAAATGCTATATATTATTAGCAGTGTTTTGTTGTCGAATATACGTTATAACAAATTATTAGTGCGCAGCCTATGTGTGTCAGAGGCAGACGCTACGTCTCGCCTGTGTGAGTGAGATAACTAGTTTGCTTTACGCTAGTGTGCGTGGCTGTGCGCATGCGCATCGCGCCTGTGTGCGTAGGCGCGTGCGTCGCATTCCAGCGCGTAGTCATTCATACGTACTCAAAAACGCCCCGTCTTATTTATCTATAACTTTTTGTTTTTGGAACGTACACTTTTTAATTTTTCGCTTACGTGTTCTCAATTCAAAATTTTAATGTCATAAAAGGTACGGCTTGAGACTGATTTACAATATTTTTTTTTGTTGAGGTTCTGTATTCAAAATATTTTGTTCTGGGTCGATACAAGAAGAGTCCCCGGATCTCTTCAATTCGTTAATAGATCCAGGGGCTCTTAACCAATCATTACTTATCTAAAGTCAATGTTATCATTATCTTACAGGATGACTAGTTTTTATTACTTTTTTAAGTTTCTAATAATTAAAATTAGTTGTTTATTATCTGTAACTGGTAATACTTTTGTACTGGACTATCACAGTGACCACATTATACAGGTTGATTGTATAAAGGTGTAAAATTTAAAAGTCTTTACTAGTTAATGAGCTATGTATTAATCTATTTATAGCTTTCACACGAATAAACGTACTGTATATAGATAAAAATGTATTATCAAATGAGTTACAAAGCGAAAAACTCGAAGGAAATCCAAAAATTTTTTATGTATTTTTTGTTGTCGCGAGGCAGATAATAAAAACATCTATCCCTAGCTGTCAAAGGTTGTAAGGATGTAATCAGACAGAATTGATGGCATAGTTGAGGTCCAGGGAAGTCATTGGATGCACCACGAGAGCGGTCATGGTGGCGATCTTGGAGAGGCTTGTTGTCTTCTGTTTATCCGTGATCAGTGATCAGTGATCAGTGATCAGTGATCGTGGTCATGGTCGACTCTGGTGCCTCTCGGCTCTCGATCAACAACGAAAGAGACCATCGATTTAAAATACAAATTTTATTTGTTTTCTCTATTTGCATACGACTGGCCAACTTTTAGCTTTGTATAAATAATCAGTTAAGTTCATCCAACATACATAATACATTTCATTTGTATTAAGACACCTGTTTTTGTTTTTTTAAAATGCAATCGGATATGCGGGACGTGTCAATATGATTTCGAAATACAAAATAAGCACGTGTCATTTATAAATTAAAAAGAAAATTACAACAGTTAAAAATATAAATTCATGGTTATCATGAAAAGTAATTAAATAAGTTGAAATGTGCAGGGTTTTAAAATAAACATAATTAATTTAGAATGTATATTAGGTTCTTTTTGTCATTAAATACATAAAAATGTCATTACAAATTTACATACATATATACATAGAAGCTGGTAAACGCGGCGTGGATCCACTCCCCCATTAGATGGACCGAGGATATAGCTGAGGTCATGGGAAGTGTCCAGATGCAGGAAACCCAGAACTGGTCATAGCGAATATCTTTGGGAAAGGCTTATATCTTGAAGTGGCCGACCATCGGCTGAAACGTAGAAAAATCTGCGTATTATGTAATATAATTGTCAGACAGGTCTTTATTGAGACATATAATTTAATTTAGTGCCAATCGAGTGATCAAAAATTTCAAAATAAATTTAAAGTTACTGAAAATTTAATTTCAAGTATTAAATCTTAAAATAAACGATAAAAAATAGATCATACTGTACAGTTACTAATTTACGTAACTTTCACTTTGACTTTATGAAAAAGGCTTCTTTTAATAATACAGTCAACCATGAATTAAGATCACACCCAATGGGCGTCACAGCAATGGAAACCAAAAGGCTTTTAACAAAAACAAAATTTTCAAACTTTAATTTCAAATTTAGAACTGATCTGCCAAGAACTGACAACTAACTTAAACTTTTTATAAAGTCACCTTCGCAATATCTTTATTAGAATCATATAGCTATATAAGTTTCATTGTTTAAAAAACCTTTCACACTGTAATAGGATATTATTTGCAAATATTAGCATAAATTATACATGTTTTTATGATGTGTATTGTTAAAATTTATCTGCAACAGAGTAACTAATTTTATACAGTCCATAAAATGTGTAAAAAGTTTTTATTTATATCTCATCTCTCTTTTATATGTTATGTTGTCGACGTTTCAGATCATAGACACCTACTCCAAGTGATATATATATATATGATAGGTCTTGTCTAAACAAATCCATGGGAGGATATACCATTATCGCCATTCTTTGTGACTTGGTAATCGCAGTGTGGTATTATGGTGCACAGGGCTGCTTGCTCTATAAATTAGGTTGTGAGTAGCGGCAATCCTATGTAATAATGTACAAAGTGCGAATTACATAAGACTGCATCCCAAGAAACGAACCCGGGATCTACGATCGCAAGTGTCATTATTATTTGTACTTACACACTGTAATCAAAAAGTAAGTTGAAATTGTCATATAACAATAGGAAGGCAGTTAATTTTTTTCCTAGGTTTGTAGAACTGTATATAATATTTACCAAGCGTAAGTTTGTGAAAAGGTTCAATTATATCCGATTTACACGTGTTTTAGTCAAATGTTTAAATTTTGTTAAACGCGTCATCTAAATTGTTACTAAAATCGCGCTATTTTTTAAAAAATAAGCGTCAAAACTTCGACAAAAAGCCTATGCGGTGACGCCATTTTGACACGGCTGACATTTAACCCTTAGTAGCCTGATTTACGAAAGTGATTTTTTTAATATTCATACTACTCATAGATAAAATAAAACAATAATGACTTTAGATTCTTCTTTAATTTCGTTGGAAAGAATATTATACAACAGTAAAATTCCTACAGTCAACCTATATAAAAAAAACTAATAGTAATGTGAACATTCAGTTTAAAAGATTGGTATCAAAATTGAAATTCTAGGTTATTTAGAGATAAACCGAATCGGAGGTCTTGAAGGCTGTACCGGAAAAAGAGACCGGACAGGGATTACATTGAAGGTGATGAAATTGATTTGTTAGAATAAATAAAGAATTTACATTATATAAACAAATTCACCTTACTTTTTGATCACAGTATTATTAATTTACCAAGAAAATCAACTAACTTTATACCTCTAGAAATGCTAATACAATAAAACAACTTTAATACAGCGCTGCCATAGAAAATAAAGGCCACACCCTTAACACGCGCAACCTTCTACTCAATTTAATCCCGTTCTGAATCTGAATACCCCTTACCTTTCATCCCTTTCACGACAGACAGAAGGTAAAAACATGTGTCTTTAAATGTAAGCTATTGTATGTTTACGTATTTCAATACTTACAACTTATCACAGGTTACATATAACACAGTAATTTACGATTTATTAATACAATATATATGTTACAACTAAAATAGGTAATATAAAGTAATATATTTTTTTAATTATAAAAACTAAAGGTCCCCAAAGACGACAACAATGATCGATCCTGTGCTGCCTGTATCCAATGACTTCCGGCACCCTTCACTATGTCGACCTAATCAGGGGCCTGAAGTTAAATGTATCGGGTATACCGTATGATCTTTTCTAATGTAATTGAAAGGCCTATGTCCAGCCGTGGACGTAATTTTACTACCTTCGTGCTCGATTTATGTATATATATATATATATATATATATATACATATATATATATATACATATATATATATATATATATAAAATTTCCATGTCACAATGTTAGTTACCGTACTCCTCCGAAACAGGTCGATCGATTTTTACTGAATTTTATATGCGTATTCAGCAGGTCTGAGAATCGGCTACTATCTATTTTCCATACCCCTAAGTGATAAGGGTGGTCTACCCCTAAATTATCTTTTAGACAAATTTTTTGGTTTTTATTTTATTATGATACAACATACAAAAATACACATAACCCTAAATTTTCACTCCTCTACGATCAACTCTTAGCTACACAACTCTTACAGCTATTATATATATATATATATATATTGATGAATCTGCTGGTTAGATTTGATTCGTCATCATAATAATATCAGCAGATAAAAGCCTACTGCAAGGTATAGGCCTCCACCTAAATATAGTCACGATCATCGGTATTCTGACGCCAGCGTCTACCGACTTATCACGACTATATTATCTGTTCATCACCTCGTGGTTGCCACTAAGATAGTCTAGCGATATGCCCCCTCCACTACTACTTTATAATAGCAATTCTTCGAGATCCTTCAGTAACCTTAGTACTTAAATCAATTTCGTTATTTCTTTGTGCATAATTCATTGTTTCGTTATAAATATATTTAAAGGTAACAGCGGACACTACCTTATAAGGGTGGTCGGCGACTCCACCAAAGAGGTTAGAACATTTAAGGAGGTCGCTGCAATAAAAAAAACAGTAAAGATAAAACCACACTTAGCGTTACCTATATAAATGAACGTATTACTTAATGACAAAAGAACTTGAAACGATACATAAATTAGATATTAAGTTGAAGAAGTAAATTGGCCTAGGCCTAATTAATTCTGAAAACGTATAAAAGCCTATCCGATAAAGATTCAAATGAAGGAAGCGTGCGTGCGCATATCGACGTCGAGACCGCCCTAACCGCCCGCCCATCGCAGTGATTGGGCGAAAGCACCGGAAGTAGACCTCACGGCGACACGACACCGTGGGCATTATTACTATAGTGGCCTTTTGTAGACATTTTCTAAATCGCTCGCAAACATTCCCATTATTTATTGACGAGGCCTTCGCTCGAAATACTCGCTGTTTCGTTATAACAACCGAGCACTAGTTTTATTTTTATCATTAAAAAACTTACTGAATATTTAAGAATTTATCACATAAAATCTCTTGTACACTTATACAATTTAAATACGTAAGTACAAGTGCCTAATCACACGCCGCGTACCTCAACATCGACGGGCTAGTATATTTCATAATCATAATTTCAGCAGTAAGACGTTCTCGACTTGGTGCAGGCCTCCAAAGTATTCTAAAAGGCCCGGTAGATAAAGTCCTGATCCTTGTTATACAATCCAATACTTTAAGTAACCTCATCAATCACCTGTTCTCCCCACTATGAGGTCTGTCAACTGCCAGTTCAATCTACTAATCCAGTTACTTGTATGGCTAATGGAATGAAAGAGAAAGACTGGGAAAATTGTAGAATGAAAGAAACAGTACGACAGATAAGATGATACATATAAGAGAAGAATGATAATAATAAAAAAAATATATGAATAAATTACTAGAATTATAAAGTCCCTGTCCCACACGAGATAGGGGAACGAGAGGTCCCCAACAGCGGGGACCATATTAAAAAAAAATCCAATTACTTTTATCTCTCTACAGTGTTCCTCATTTCTGTTTACTATCCACCCAGGGGATAGACGTCCTTAACATTGAAGAAAATGTATTTTCCCTTATTATTAATACACAGATATTATTCCCTAAACGGAGGTTCTATCGGCAATCACCGAATCAATTTCAAAAGTCTAGAACAGTAAGAATCCTTTCTTTACTTAACCCTGGAATTATAGTTACCGTTGAATCTAAAACAAATAAAAAATGCACAAACCATACCATTTTCAATTTTTCTTACAAACTTAACCTCTTACAAAAAAACGATGTATATGTATATTCTTATAATACTGCAACGTTTTGATAGCTATCTATATATATACTACAACGATCAAAGAGTCAATATCATAAATTAAAATAATCCAGTGTAATAAATATACAAGTTGAAGTACTGCATACAGTACCTTCCTTTACCAAGTTGTCGCTTCGCCTTCAGAGCATTCTACGCATTGTTGATCGTTTCGTAACAATAGAACCTTTTTGTAAATACTCTTTCTTCCTTGTTTTGGGGACAACAACACAACCTCCTACTTTCACATTCCCATTCTCATTTTCAAAACTTCTATCATTCAGTATACATTCATCATACAGCATTCACCCACATTACATTCACCCATCGCCTCCCATCCCTCGCCACACTTCCTCTTACAAAGTTTTATGTCTAATTACGTCATCCATCTCACTGCAACAAATCCGCAAGAAAGTGTGGAGGCTCTCATCGTCTTTGACCATCATACAACCTTAAGGCTCTATTGGAAATCTGTTCACGTTAAGGCTAACTCGGGCGGTTTTAGATATCAAACCTAAAACCAGTACAGTTATAGGATGAACCGGAAAGCTATGTGACCATAGATTCGTGTATACTGCACATAAATATGAGCACCTTTCAAACAAAAGCTTCGCTATTTATTTCAAAATTAATCAAAAGTTTTAGTCATTGAATAACTTAGACAACTTTAGATAGAGACTATAATCTGTAATGAAAATTGGCGTCAGTCATCGATGAGTGGTGAGGTCCAGATAAATTTCCGTCAGTCATTAAAAACTCCATGAAGTTTAAATCTAAAGGGGAAGGTGGACATCATTCTTCGTCGAATAATAAACACCTTCAGGCTGTAGAACAGTGTCAAGCGGTGTTAGCAATATCACGTCACACACGTGCGTGTATTGCACGGACGAGACTCAAGATGCGATCGCAAGGTTCATTGATGTGGCGAATACGGCAACTGCCGCACAACCTGATGATGCCAATATGGTGCAGAGATAAGGTAGTGTTCGCACGAATAATTTTAAAACCTGGACATTATTATGGCGTCGTTAAAATAGATTAATAGACTTAGTAAACACTAGCATACGATAACTTGAACAATAAACATTTCAGAAATATAAAACGTAATTGTAAAAACAAAGGCACGAACGCTAATGTCTGATGAATATATATTCTAATAATATATTAAAAAGTCACTACACTGTCTGCAAGGAAAATACTCGTCATCCACAATGAAGAAATTGTTTGAATAAAATAAAACTGACACAATTATTTGGATTTATACAGAAAAATTTATGACGAAAGGTTCTCTAGTTATGACCACAAGGCAGTAGACGAATTTGATTTGAGACGTGGTCACTTACGACAGGCATCATACGAAGGCTAAAGATCATCCAGAGAATCAGATATGAGATCTGCTGAAGAACCAAGATCATCGACTTAGCTCGAAGACTTGGTCGAAATGGCAGTGGCGGCCGCTGGAGCCGAAAGGTTCTCTAGTTATGACCACAAGGCTGTAGACGAATTTGATTTGAGACGTGGTCACTTACGACAGGCATCATACGAAGGTTCAAGATCATCCAGAGAATCAGATATGAGATCTGCTGAAGAACCAAGATCATCGACTTAGCTCGAAGACTTGCTCGTTTGAAATGGCAGTGGCGGCCGTTGGAGCCGAAAGGTTCTCTAGTTATGACCACAAGGCAGTAGATGAATTTGATCCGAAATGTGGTCAGTTACGACATCATACGAAGGCTCAAGATCATCCAGAGAATCAGATATGAGATCTGCTGAAGAACCAAGATCACCGACGTAGCTCGAAGACTTGCTCGTTTGAAATGGCAGTGGCGACCGTTGGGGCCGACTGGTTATCTAGTGACGACCACGAAGCGGTTAATGAGGCTTGAATAAGCGTGGACCTCCGACATAGTTAAGACCACAGGAAGTTACTGAATTTGGACAACATAAGACTAGATATCGTGTCGATCTTTGCCCGTGCCTTACAGTGAGCGTCTATCAGCTAAAAAAGAAGAAGATAGAAGTAGAGTCTTATATAATGGACATGACATTTGGTAATATGCAAACAGAGCATTCATTTCACTACGACACATAATCTTGTACGATTTATTGCGAAATATAAACTGGACATGTAAACTACAAGACTTAATAATTGCGGTGCGATGTATCAATACCGCATCAGTGTAACCATGTGGAAAAATCACGAAGACTTTATATTTTTTTTGTTCCACAAGCGTTTAAATGTATTATTACATCACTTTGCGATTTCATTCGATACACGAACACGCAACGGTATAATTAAAAACAATTTTCTACCCGCAACGAGCGTAACTATAAATGCACTAAAAATTTAATGATTGTTCTGTTTGAATTTAAATATATATCGAACTACTTGCAATATTCATTTCTTGCATTGCCGATGTCGCCTTCCTTTTCTATCAAATGAATTTTGATTCAATTTATAATTGTTAGATGGTCTAAATGTGTTCAATTTAGTTTGTTGATTTAACATGACTATATATATATACATATATATTCTTATAACAATAGGAACATGTAATATATATCGCACTTTACAATTGGCAATACTGGCTCTAATAAGGCTTTGACTCATTTTATGCATTGAACACTGCGACAGCACTGTTCTTCCACCAGGACCATTTTTATTTTTATAATGCGGTTCCACGACTATAAATCAAAATTGAAATATTATATTCATTTGTATTATATATAGGTATATATATATATATATATATCATATATAAACAACTTTCTTTCCGTCATTTCTCAACAGATTTGTATTTTTATCCAATGGCAACAAACTAAAATAATCTATGGTTCTAAATTACGTGTAAAATCCTATTTCAATAAAATCATTTTGAATTTAATTTTAAAGTTATTATAGTTATTCAATAAACCTCCAACATTTCCGAAGCTATATTTGATTAAAAACATAGTGAGGCGAAATATTCCTCGTAACGTTTAAGACTGCCGTTCACCAACAATACATATATTCATATAATTACGCATATACTAAACATATATGAAAAAGTATTTGTTATACATATGTTTTATATAAATCTAAATGATGCAACAATATTTTTTTATTCATATACGAAAGGACAGTAGCTTCTGGCAGTACAATGTTTACAGAGATAGATAGTGAACAATAATCAATTTAAATATAAATAATTAGTATTTTATAAAACACATTTTTAACTATATTATCATTACTTTATTTATTATTTCTGAAACCATTGATTTTTTATATAATTGTATCGAATACATTTATTGAAAAAGGGACATTTTTCTTACGTATACTCTCAACCTTTTACAACTTTTATATCTATTATATTATCCTGTATATCATTGTACTTAATAGATATCTGAATCACTTGTATTTACTTCCGTATCAAAATAAACCTCTAACATAGATCCTATGTCTGGATTGTATATATATTACACCGAAATTAAATAATTTAAAAATATGTAATATTTATAACAATATACCAAGGTAAATTCTTTAGATTTATTTATTAATATCTTTAATCTGTAAGTATTATTTTTTTTAATTTCTCTTTTATTCAAATATAAAAAACAGTGATCATTATATATGCAGCAAGCTATATAATTTACATTACGTATACTACAAAAAATTACAAATAAAAATAATATTTCAATTTTGATTTAGAGTCGTGGGACCACATAATAAAGATGGTCCTGATGGAAGAACAATGCTGTCGCAGTGTTTAATGCATACAATGAGTCAAAGCCTTATTGCAGCTAGTGTTGCCAACTGTAAAAGTGCGATATATATTACTTTAATTTATTTCTCTGTAACATATACCTATTGTAATAAGAATATATATATTCTTATTCAGAAAAAACATGTGCATGTATAGACAGTAAAGATAAACCTACATACAATATACATATCATTTGTGTAATTAAAGACATCTTCTTACCTTATAAAGAAGAGGAAAGAGTCTAGTTCTAGAAGGTCTTTGTACAACGTTCCTGCAGCAGCCATTACTTTCACGCAGTTGATCTCTACTCATAGACTGTTGAATGTTTCAATGAGGCTATTCCCTTGTTACCTCTGCATCTTGGACCATTCACTGTACCATAAAGTAACAAGTAGATCTACTATTTAATGTAATCAGACGTTATTTTGCGGAAATCCATCCTAAGTAAGAAAAGGACCAATATTTAGCCACTTCCGCACATGCTGTGGTAGTCGTGCAACAAAGTGACCCCCCGTCAGCCCGCTGATAAATGCGCATACGGCAAACAATGCGAATTACACAACTACCACCGCTAAATCTCTCAACACGTGTTTCACCCCTCTACGGGGCATATACAGAAGTTATGTTACACAGAGTCTGCGTTTGGCACTAATCGAATGGCGGGCGGTGTACTTTGTTGCACGACTACGACTGCATATGCGGAAGTGGCTAAATATTAGTCCTTTTCTTACTAAGTAAATCTACATCGTTCGTGCTTTCATTCATTTCTATTGCGCTACAAATCTTTGTATAGCTTCTGAAACCTTTTCCATCTCGCTTTTATTCTAGAAGACATCTTCCTTCTGATACTCCTTAAATCTTCCTCTAAATATTCTAGCAACGTTCCACTCCTTGAAGATGTGTGTCTGGTATAGTTCTTTACAATTGGCCTGCTAATATTTGTTACATCGTCTTGAAAATAAACGAAAACATGACAACGTGTAGATATATTTTAAAATGAATGTTTGCACTTCGGTGCGTCTAAGTATAGATAATCTTATCTATATAAATAAAACTATAACTGTTTCGTCGAATGTGTTGCTAAGCAAATAACTTGATAATGTCTCGTCCGATTCGGCTAATTTTCTTTTTACAAACACATTAAGACATAATTTACGTTAGTAAGAAAAGGACCAATATTTAGCCACTTCCGCACATGCAGTGGTAGTCATGCAATAAAATGCACCGCCCGCCAGCCCGCTGATAAATGCGCATGCGGCAAACAATGCGAATCACACAACTGCCACCGCCAAATTACTCAACACGTGTTTCACCCCTCTATGGGGCATCTTCAGGAGTTATGTTACACCGATTAGTGCCAAACACATAGTCCGTAGAGAAGTAATTTACGTGTCAATAGTATTGTAGACTTTCCCGCAGTTTTAACAAATGGCATCAAAAAAGTCGTTGGGCTTTTGCCAATAGGATTACGACAAAACCAATTCTTTGACAAGTCAAAAAGAAAGTAAATAAATAATGTCTAAAAATAAATTGCACTATGATATAAAGAAAACTCACTGTAATATTTTAACCGAAGGAGACGTAAGAAAGTGTAGAAGAATAGAAGTTAACCAGAGAAATATGAGTGAGAGAGATAATGATTAAAATTGAAACAAAAAAGAGAATGTACAAAAATTGTTAAAGAATAAAAAAGCCCATGTGCTTCCTGTCGTCTAAGAACGAAGATAAGTTAAGAAATGTGATGCATATGAGATTATTTGAGTGTAAATAAAAATAGAGATTGTGTAAAATGAAAAAAACATGTTTAAATTTGAAACGTCATTCCTCAAACATGGCAGGTAGAAACGTGCAAAGAACCCAAGAAGAAACTCAATACTTTGTTTTAAATATAAAAATAATAAATATCAGACAATTCTTATATATTTCACCCATACACATACACTTTCTCACAGTTAAAATTAATTAATAATTATGTTAAATTAAAAAGGCATGTGACAAATTATTATCTATGGCTGATAATAATTAAAAAAAAAACTCTAACCCATCTATACACCATCGACATCAATAGAACGCCTTATTAACGACCTCCTATATTTTCTAACTACAACATTTAACCCCATGCAGTTTTACGATAGACTTCCAAAACATCACACGAAACTAGCTTTTACTGCCCTCGTTATTAGATATATAATCGCATGGTCATATCAAACAGCGAGTCCATTCAATTTGGAAGGAAGACAAGTTATATGTTTTTTATTACCAACGACTATTAACGTTACGAGACGAATTCTAGGAGCAATTTTTCGATATCCATTGACGTATCTGTTAGGGCAATATATATACGGATAAATGTACGGACGGTAACGAACTGCTACATAGCAGAAGTAATCAATATTTTCAGAGTGTTATTGATTTACTTAATATTTTTCGTAAATAATATCAGCTAACCATAAAACCAATATTAAAATCAACAAAAATTCAGTTCTGTCTGTGTTTCTCTCCTTATATCTAAATTTATTTTCTTACGTGACTCACGTGATAATTTGCTTATATCATCTAGGATCTTGAAATTGACTATGCCTGCTCATTCTATTATGCTTATGGAGAAATCTTTCGTCGCTGTCAGGTTATTGGAATGAACTACCAGAACCAATGAGATCCGCTAAATCGCTGTCAGCATTTAAGAAGATGGTAAAAGAGCACTTCCTTTGCCTTTAAAATGGAAACTATGTAGCATCTCTTAATTATTCGTATTTATGTAGTAACTTTCCCACGTATATATTTATATATATATATATATATATTTATACAAAATTTTGTATATGTGTATGTGTGTATAGTAGTGTATGTATTTGTATGTACAACCTAAACTGCTTCTCTTTCATGTCTCTCATCTTCATCCAAAGGTTTGTCTGATAGAAATAGCTTCCAGCAATAAAACCACCTCCTGTACCATATAAATTGTTTCTTTTTTTCTCTTCTCTATTTATTGTGTATGGTGTACAGAAAAGTGTAATTAAATAAATGAATAAATTATACATATATATCTCTTAATCTTTCAAGTAATTATGGCATGTAACTTCCTTACATTTAACCAACTTATATACAGGATGATTAGTTATTGGAGTAATATTGTAATAGTATTATAGCACGCTAAAGACACTGATGCAATTATCTAAAATACTTGTGTGTGAGCTCTCATATAATTAATACAAAAAGTATGAATTATTTAAAATGTATCCCGGGAATCCAAGCCGCGACATACAATCGCTTGTGTCATACTTCTACCACTATGTTACCACCGTTTTATAAATCTCTTTAATTTATTACGATATTTAAATATGGAATGTGTGGCAATATATATTTAGATACATTTGTAGATAGAAAAACAATATCAAAGATCGTTTATATATTAAGACTATCAAAATTGTATATTATTTCATATAGCATAGCACAAGTTGGGAAAGTGTACTATACAGGGTGTTTCAAATGTAAACATTTCATCCGGATAGATGGTACACTCAATTTGACGTCAACAAGAAATATAATCTACGATATTTTGAATAAAGAATTTCTAAATTTGAATTTGATTCTATTATAAGAAAGATCAATCCAATTGAACCCTTAATAGCCTAGAGTTTCAATTTTGATACCAATCTTTTAAACCGAATGTTCACATTACTATTAGTTTTTTTTTATAGGTTGGCTATACGTATTTTACTGTTGTATAATATTCTTTCCACACAGTAATATTAAAAAAAAAATCACTTTCGTAAATCTGGCTATTAAGGGTTAAATTACTTTGAAATTCGAACGAGCGTTAAAAATAAATCTTAACAAGTATCTATGACAGTATTGGCAAGTACAAGTCGTTAAAAATTACACGTAATAAAATTTAATGCGAAACGTAAGAAACAAAATTTTAAAATATTAACGTAAACACTAAAAGGTGTTATAGTGGAATGCGATATAAAATTGTCGTTAAACTGATAAGATTTTATATTCAAGCCATATATAGTTTTATTAGTCACAAGAGTCGCGGAAGTAATTGTAAAATGGAAGAGGTGGAAACGTTTCATAAATTTCGATATTTTAATGCGCAAACCGTAACATATGAGTACAGGTAAGTTATCAAGTTTAAATAAGACAACCAATATGTTTTTTTTTATTGTAGATAGCGATAAGAAAAGGACATTCACCTTACAGAGACGATAGCAATGACCATCTAGTACAGTGATTCTCAAAGTGGTCTATATCGACCCCTAGGGGTCTATGACAACCTGCAAGGGGTCTACGTCAGCGAAAAAAAATTTGGGGGTCCATAAAATGAAAATGGGGGTCCACGATAGTGGATCTCAATACATACACTGATAGTACCTATTTACTTACATCATACTATCTTATAATATCAAAACATTTACATTATTTATAAAAGTATCTATGAAATAAAAAAATATTAATATGTTACGTATATTTTACAAAATTTTATTTTGAGTAGTTGTAATTTAAATTCAATTAGTTAATGTATAAATTAACATGTGTTTTTACTTAAAGTTTTTAACACTAAACTTCACTACAGCTAGAAATTTACAGGAAATCAATATCAGGTAAGTAGCGGGTCTACCCAACACGGAGAAATATGGCAAGGGGTCTACGACACAAAAAAGTTTGGGGAACTCTGATCTAGTAAAAAAGGTTTTTTTGCAGCAAAATTCGACGCACGTTGCTCAGCTCTCAGCACCTAAACCATGATGGTGTACCATCAACTGATGGGATTACTTCTCACACGTTTGCCTTCTTTCAAACTTATACCATCGCTGTTAGAGGTCGAGATGAGAATACAGATAGGCAAGTGACACGGCGGCCGCGCCCGCCTAGCTCGAGTTCAAACCAGGGCGGTCTGGAGAGGCCCGTATCTCATATTTCTTTCAATTAAAATCACAGCTCTATTGGTTAAAATAAACCCATTAACACTAATCATTGATTAATTTACTATTAAATCATACTTTAATGTCGTAACTTAAAGATCTCGATATAGAAGGGTTGAATGTGCAAGTAGGAATCTTATAATTGTTCAGATATGGCACCCGTAATGGAAAACATTCTCAATGGTTCGTTTGGTGGTGCAAGGAAAAGTGGAAGGCAAGAGATGATGCTTGATGATCCCCTCCAAAATGGAAAGACATCATCAAAACTGTCACTGATAAGTCAGTGAAGAATGCTATCACTCTGTCAAACACTGAGCTACATGCATATGCTTGGGATGAGCATCAGGAACACCAGAACCGACAGGAAAATGATCACAACCACTCTATTCAGAGTGCACAAAAGAAGAATGCTTAGATTTTTATTCATTTACTATTTACTTTACTGTCTATTTGTGAGATTTATCACAAAAATAGTAACACATTTTGATCTCAAAGTAGCAACCAAATATTACGTTCAATAATCAGATGTTAAACTCTTGTCAACATGCATTAGGTTTATCGAATAGAAAGGTAATCATTGTTTAATCTGTGATTAAGCTCATTGATCTATTTTAAGTCAACGGATATCTCTATGTCCATTTTTATATTTTTTTGAGATAGTATAATCAATTGACGATCAAATAAAATACGCACGAAAAAATCTTGGAAGAAATTTAAATGTAGGATAATTAAGTTATCACTTATGTAACTTAATAAAAAAAGTACCAGATAAGCGTAATTTGATAAAAACATGAATCAAATTATTTTCCCACATAACAACATCTTTCAAAATATTTTTAGTGCATGGACCCTATGGGAACTACCTTTAGAAATGTTTAGTCAGACACGAGCTATATCAACTTCCTTTTTTTTAATGCATCCCGTTTTTAGAACCGCGTTCAGTTCTCTCATGGTTCACTGAGACTTTGCCAGAATTAATTTATCACGTAATATTTTTCGCCGCAAAACATCTTTTATTCGTCTCAATCTCCTTCTTTTCGTACGCCATCTTCTTCCATATATAACCTTGCTTCCTTCGGTTTTCCTCAGAAATACAACATGACGATTTATTTCTAGTTTATTCTTCCGCTTCCTTGAACTCCAGAACATTCCACCGCTTTCTGAATTGATCTATTGTCACTTTTAAAATGAAAGTAAAAAGCTACCATGAAAGGTACTCTTAAACGAACGATTAATAAAAGCATCGTATACATTACTGTGAAAGTATGTAAATGTTTAGCATATATTTGTAATTTACGCTGTGGAGTATTCGATGTATATCGCGTTTAGGAAATCAGAGCGGTAGCCGGGTCGGCGAGAGCGTGCCACAATACATTTGCGGGTAGGCGGATAGTGGGGGGGTTGGCGTCGGGTAGATAGGGGGATGAGGCGATGTGGCGCTTCCATTAACTAATTAGCCACCATCGACCCCCTTCTTGCCAGATTGTTACCACGGCTTTGCTTGCTAATTGATTTTTTTTTTTCGTTTTTGAATATAACGAAAGGCAAAAGCGTAAATGGTATTATGTTACTACAACT
Organism: Battus philenor; assembly: GCF_028537555.1. Lineage (NCBI taxonomy): Eukaryota > Metazoa > Arthropoda > Insecta > Lepidoptera > Papilionidae > Battus > Battus philenor. The sequence goes on from NW_027181661.1 coordinate 18,296,016, forward strand.
TCGTTTTAAGCAATTAAAATATAAAAAATGCGATGATCAATGTTTCATAGCCTACATTTATTGGGTTAATTTTATTTAAATGATAAACGTAATATTTATTTTAATGTTATATTAACGAAAAACATTACGTAAGTCAAAAAATTTAAACTATGTTCATAAGTATTTATATGTAATGTCCTACTTTGGATATCATAATTAAAAAAAAATTAATTATTTGACAAATTTCTAGTCCATATAAATGACTTCAAATTCAGCAGAAAATTCTAACAAAATAGATATTACTATCAAAGACATATATATAGTATATCCTAAATTATGTACAGATAACCAAAACACAAAAATACTTTTTATAATGGCAATGTTTTTACATTTAAAAAAAAAGAAGTCAATATGTCTGGTGGCGAGCGATTCCATATTTAAATATTTCCTTTGTCAATTACGCATGCCAGTCGTAAAATCACACCCTCGCAGAAAGCATCGCGTACAGCGTCATCATATTAAAAAGTCAGTCTACCCCTACCAAGGCTAGTATCACCGGGATCTAATGAGGTAATGGGCATCGGACAAGCGGGGCCGCATGCCCGACACGCGACTGCCCCTCGGCTTCGCTGAATAATTTCATTATTGTAATAAAAACGACTCAAATATATAAACGGCGACACGTGGCGGGGCTGACCTAAGTGTCATGCCAATGACGGGAGCTTTTAGCCCGTTTACGGAAGGAATTAAAAAAATATTAAAATTTATTTAACTTCTCATTTAAAAATAATTTAAAGCTATTTATAATATTTACGCATACTACACTTGACTATATTATTTTTTTTATTTTAATGCGATAGACCGAATACTTTTGGCATTTTGAAAACGCTATTCGTTAATATTTATTTGTTTTTAAGAAGTTTTGGAGATCTCTAGTTTCACCCTTATTATGGATACACATGGTGTTTATTTATATAATTTATTTTCTAATAATTTCTATTAAATTTCATAAACATCTTTCGTCCTTTTCAATGTCTTTCATTCCTTTCCATATTTTCCTTCCAAACATCGTCTTACTTTCTTCTCTTTTTCTTCAGAGTTCTACAATTTAATGTTTATTATTTATATCATTAGTTTAACAATTTATGTATACTTAATTTTTATTTATTTTCTTACTATCTATATCGCTTTTTAGTATATTATCATTGACAGCGAATGTGCATATCCATTCACCATTTTAAAGCTTCTACACAAATCATCCTGTATATAAATAAAACAAAGAAAATATTTTAAGGCTAACAGATAATATCACCATCAAAAATATATCTCTTACCACTGTACACTTCCTTTTAAACGGACAACATTATCACTTACTTTATAATACATTGCTCGTTCTTTTATGATTAACATTCGATCATTGCGTAGTTAACGCGCAATATTTACATAAATTTATTTATTTGTGATAGATTCTAATATATCATTTTGCTACCATCACTTCTACTATTATACAGTATGATCAAAACGAAAGATTCAGTAATAGAAGTTTATATATAGTTGATGGTAATTGTAACTTCGTCCATCACCATAAATATAACACTTATAAACGAGTGAACAGTATTAACATATAAATTTCTGGTACATTAAAAATGCTGTATATTAAAATCATTTACGTATATATATGTATAGAATTAAGTTCCCCGCTTGAAACATCTTGGCATGTGTATGTTTATACATGTATATATGATGTATAACATGTTTATAGGTTTTTATTAACAATAAAAGAGTAGTAGAAACTCCACTAGATGGACATGCAACATTGGTTACCGTGGTAATCTTCGGTATTTAAAGATTTGACACTTAAGATCATTTTAAATACGCATTTACAATTACAACGTAATTAAAATTTATTTAATAATTTCCAACCTAAAAAACGGGTGTATTCTTAATTCAAATTGATAAATAACTTGCTTGGCTGTATGTCATAAAGACTTTTGCCCTTTATTCATCTAGAATAGAAATATTAACATTATAAACAGAAGCATTAACTTATAGGCAAAAGGAATGGCAACTTTAAATGACAGTTAATTTATAAAACGATGAGTTACATCGTGGCCTAAAAATTCACGGGTTCAATAAACATTATGGAAGCATTCGATAGTGGACTGACAAACGGTTCTTTCTCCCTCCGGCCCTCTGTGCCCTCAGCACCCTCCCGATCGACCCTCCGACCTGACCAGGTGTAAAACCGCGTGGTCACGAAAAGATGGACATGCGATGCAGCTAATATGTTTTTATTATTAAAACAACGTTTACTGCATCCCTTAGGCGTAGACGCCGCGTGGATTGCCCCGGGGAATTTTTACACCGCTTCTTCTAATATATTTTTTTAAATGTATATTTTGGTAATTCCCCGCAGCATGAATATTAATACTATAATACTGTGTACATGATGATTGTTTTTTGTATTATTTATTTTATAAGCTTGAAATATATATGTATATTTATTACTTATCACACGAGGAAATTTCGTATAGACAACCATAGTATGGAAAGAGTAGAGAGATAAGTAGTTAACATATACACATATACTTATAAATATTTATGAAAGCATATTTTGAATTATATATACTTACTAGCTGATCCCGCAAACTTGTTTTGCAAAAAAATATTTTTAATTTTCAATTTAAAAATAAGGGTTAATCGTAGAGGGATGAAAATTTAGGGTTGTATGTATTTTTGTATGTTGTATCATAAAAAATTAAAAACAAAAAATTTAGTCAAAAAAATAAAAATAAAATTTAAAGGTGAACAACCCTTATCACTTAGGGGTATGAAAAATTGATAGTAGCCGATTCTCAGACCTACTAAATACGCATATAAAATTTGGTAAAAATCGGTCAAGCCGTTTCAGAGGAGTTCAAGTTCGAACACCGTGACACGAGAATTTTATATATTAGATAATAAACACAGTTTGATATATAATAAATAAAAACATCATACTGACTAGAATCGCACTTGCTGCAGAAAGAACAAAAAACATAAAAAATGTTTTAAATGATAAATAATCAATTGCTTAGTAACTTAACCATTTTTTTATAAATAGTGAGTTAGCACGTCTTATATTCAGCGGTAAATCTTTTCGCAATAGAACGGCCTGTGTGGTTTATTTGTTTTTGGTGACAGGTATAGAATCCTTAAACTATTTAATGTATAACTAATTTCTCAGAAGAAGCCTCTAAAGCTTTGAAATCTTTTTCTAAACACCCTGTATTAAGTGATCACTCAGGAATATTCTACAACTATTTATTAAATTTTTAAAATGCGACAGGCTAGTAGCTTCTGGCAGTACGATTTTTTTTAAACCATTGATTTTTCTACAGGGTGTACCATACAATAATTGACAGTAAGTCAACTATAAATTTACCATTTTAAAACTTTAACACTTAAAAACAACCACGCTGTATCATCACAAGAACAATCTGTTATAATGCAATTATAAATATTATGTAACTATTGCTTTGTATAGCAGAATGTATGAAATGTGTCTGTACCTTTGACTCTGTTACACAAGCCTTATTTTTACGATTTATAATTAGATAGAAGTTTAAATATTACAAATGACACATCAAGTCAAAAGAAGTAAGGAGATTTGACAATCCTATTTCGTTGAATAGCATAGAACGTAAATAGCAGATATAGCATAAACAGCAGAAATAAATAGCAAATATAACGTTAAAAGCGATTTAACACAAATAGCAGGTACCTGTTTGACATTTATTGTACAGTATAGCAGAGAGATTATTTCCTTGCGTGCAAAACTGTGCTAATTCACGCTATGGGAGTACTCTAGCCGGTGCTTCGTTACATTCCATCAAATGCAATGCAATTGATGCATTACGTGCTGTGATATGTACGAAACTATTTAAGTTTTTTTTTTTTGACAGTGACATTGACATTGCATTGTTCTTTAAATAAAAGGAGGCAAATGTATTTAGAACGTTATGCCAAGCGTAATATATAATAATCATCGCATCAACTATAAGATGTTCACTGCTGGACTTAGACGTGCCCAACAGATTTTCGTTCTATGATGCGCTTGCCGGTCTGTGGTCTACCCCAGAACCAAAAGGCGTCAGTGACCATATTTACTGCATTTTCTGGCCTGTTCACTAACATACACTCTTACATCTCCACATTTGACTCATTCTGCGATATAAAAAATACATGTTTTAAAGCATTTTACGTTATCCACTCCGTCAATTTCAAGTTATCTAAGTAACTAACAAATCATAAAATAGCTTCAATGGTTAACCTATAGATCAAGCAATGATAATCTACACATAAAAATCAATGTATATCTGTATGTCCTTTATAAAATCGCGTACTATGCACTTGATCATGTGATGATCTTTAGCAATATTATTGTGCATAAGCTCACGAAGGTTTTTAACTTAGTATGACCAATTTCTGACAGATGGCGCCATTATCGTCCCAATTATTTTCATGTATTGCTGTGACAGTTCATGCTGATTTAAATTTAAACAAAAATAGATAACAAATTACATCTTTTCGAGTTGTGAATGACATAAGAATTTATGTAAATTGTAAAATTCATGTCCGGATTACATAAATAAAATAAAAACAAAAAAAAACTAATTAAACTAAACATTTTTGTCAAATTTCATGAAGACGAATTCGCTGGGCAGATATAGTACTTCATAAAAGATTTGACGTTTAAAATTGACAGTATTCTTATATGAGTTAACCTAAAAAAGGCAAAGGTATTTGCAACATTATTCCAGTTATTGATATATAACTTTTATAACACCCTTAAATATAAATAGTTCGATATATTATAATAATTTGTTATATAAGTGATTTCAATCTGCGAAGAATGGTTCAGACACTGTTTAGCTAATTTTAGAGAAAATAGTGCGCAAATACTTTATACGAAAATTGACATATGACAGGAGCTGTAATATACTTTTTTAATTACTCAAAAAAGGCAAAGATATTTTGAACGTTATGCCAAATATTCATTGGCAACTTAACCCTCGTTCTTCAATAAAAAAAAATATTGATATTTTTTTTTTTTTGGTATACATCGTCAACCCACCTCAACCCTCGTAGCGGAGTTTACCAAATACTATGGGAAATGCAAACATAACTCGAATTACAGTGTCTTTTGACTCATTTCGTTGCCGCATTGGGACCTAATATCAGATATTACGTCATTAATGTGTTTACGTTACGCTACATTTGACAACTCCCGATCGTACATTATGAAAAATGTGTTCTAAAAACAAATTCCGACAACAACTTCACTTTATATTTAGTTAATTATAAATGTCTGTCATATTTCATATATAATTTAAATTGAGGTGCAATTCCGAATAATTATTATATATACAGGGTAATTAGTAAAAGGTTTAAACAGGTAAATGTATAGTTCATTTATCAGCAAAATACTTTTCGACTTTCACACCTATTTTGAATCTACCTGTATAAAATGATCACTCTGAAATATGACTTCTATTTTTTAATCTAAATTTTTAATTTATTTAAAGCGAATATTTATCTAATATATTTATAATACGCAACTTGTATTCTAATAATTAATAACTGATTATTTTATCGAACATTACTTTTATGAATCGAAATAAATAAAATAATTAGAAATAAATTATAAAATAAATTTTCCGAGACATATTGGACATTTAAAAATGTAATCATTAAAAAAACTTGACTGTCTTTAATGAAGGGTCAGAATGTATTGGAACACTAGTAGTTTTTTTCTCTATATCATTAGACTGAAGCTCTATTTGATTCAAGTTTCTATAAAATTGGGCTCAATTTATAATATATATTCATATCATATATATCCATATATATATTCAATTTGATACAGGCTTGAACCAGATGAAAATTTTCTATTTTCCATCTTAAAGGTAAGAGGCGACCAAACGCGCGCTTTTTTATTATATAATACGTATGTGAAAATTAATATGAATCAATTTATAAATAGAATGACATTAATTTTTAAGTTTGCCATTTTACCTCCACTGGGGCATAAGATATATGCCAATGTCCAACTCATTATGTTCGTAAAAATTTTCTTAAAAGAGAGAGTATGGGAGAAATGGTCATATAAAATATGCGATTTTCCTTACAACGTTTTACTACTGTGATCAAAATTGAATATACCATAATCGCCACGATTTGCAGATGGGTTGGCGATTGTAATGTGGTATTATGGTACGCAGAACTGCTTTCCATCCTCTGGAAACTTAGTTGTGAGCAGCGGCAATGCTATATAATTAATGCATAAAGTGTGATTACATAGGACTATATCCCGAGAATCGAACAAGCGACCTACGATCGCAAATGTCAGTCTTCAACTGCTGAACTACCACTGTTCATAACCTTTTACATATGTACATATATACTGCAGTTAAAAAGTAAGTTGAAATTGTCATTTAAAACTTCCAAACATTAAGAAGACACGTAATTTTTTTTAACGGTTTTATTTAGTTCGACCCGTACGGAATTTATTTGGGTCAAAATTAGAAATTGAAATTTAAGCACCCTACCGTTGTCAGATTGATCTGAAATTTGGTACACACATTTAATTTAGATGACAATACAATATAATAAAATCAATAACATTATAAATCTAAGATGGCCGCCGATACAAAATGGCGGATTACATATTTTTCCTTAACCCCCTCAATATGGGGTATCAAATGAAAGGGCTACACTAGTAAAACACGATGATTATGTCAAAATTTAAAATTCTAGATGGACGCCGTTCTAATATGGCGGACTAGGTACATATTTTTCCACAATCACCACAATATGGGTATCAAAAAACCATTTAATTTAAAAGTTTTTAAATGTATTTATTTCCTATATTGGAAGAACTGTCTATAACATTTGCAAAACGTCTGTCTGTCAAATGGTTTAATTATCCACGAATTACACGTGTTTTTGTCAAGTATATAAATTTATTTAAACGCTTTAAGTCTTGATCTGTACTAAAATCGGTCAATTATTTGACAAAAAGCGTTCAAGTTTCGACTAATACCGTTCCAGAACTACCGTATTCGCCTCAGGTCCATACGACTTCTGGATATTCAGCAAACTCAAAGCTCAATGCGGGGATGCCGTTTTGCCAAGATTGAGGAGATAAAACCAAATCGAACGAAGACTGTTTCAAAGACTGGAAAAAGGGGTTGAAAGTGCGTTTCTTTGGAAGGTGTTTACTTTGAAAAGAATGAAATTGATTTATAAAAATAAATAATTAACTTATATTTTATAAATAAATTTAACTTACTCTTTAATCACAATATACTTTCAAATTCGTGCTTTTAAAAAAATATTGTTCCATGTTAATCAATACAAAAAAAATTTAAGCGTATTTCAGATATATAATTATATTTATTGGTGTAATATCTTATTAATATGTAATGATAATATAAAAGTAGGTATCCTTTTTCACTATTTCGTATACGATTAAATTTTAGAAACACTTTTGATTACTGAAACGGAGGAAGGATGGAAACCAAGAGACTATTCTCTACGCTGCGGTCCACTATGGACCAGCGCATATGGTCACACAATGCATTACGAATTTTCCAAAATGGCATGACCCTTCATAGTAGTCAGGCATTTAATTTAAGTTTGATTCCAATAACGCCTTTACTTCAAATTAGTGACAGTCATACTCATAGAGAATCAAAAAAAAACTATGATTATTTACTCGTAATTTTGATTATTTCTCTTTTCAAAAAACATAAAAAAGTTATACGATAGTCGTATTCTGTACATTTGCGCTTAGCAACACGTTTGACAATTCATTTATACAGATAAACTATTTATTTCGAAAAAAACAACCACAGATAAAGTATTGAACACACATTAATCACAATATCTTGTTAAAATAATATTAATTATCTGATATGTTCACTCATTATAGGCATTTACAAGTTTTGATGCAACAAGAGGTATGAACAGAATTTTTTATTTTATTTATTGTCGTGAATAAAAACAAAATAATAAATAAAATCATTAAGTTGTCATACTTATATATATATATTAAATTCATTTGCCTTGTAATATATTGAACAGTATGATGATAAAAGTGTGAGAGTTTGTCGAGCGACGGGCGAGTAGGTACGTACTGGAAAAACTTATGGTGATAATAAGTAATAGCAATAACTTTTTATAGGCTGTGTGCACACGGAGGGTGCCATGACGGTTGGGCGGCCCTTGGGCGGGCGGGAGCGATCGATAACTAACTCTCCGCCCAATGGGAGTGAACGCAAGGCTACGAAATATAACGCGAAATACACGAGATATTTGAATATGTTTTTTATACTAGATATATTATTACAGACATGCTATTGTATGGTCTCAGTTATATAGGGTGATTGTATATGTAATTTTTTTTTTAATTTATACTCGTCATACACCTATACTCTAAAACGGTAGTGACTTTTGACTTATATTACGTACGTAGTACAAAGATGAATGCGCCGGAATTATTAATTTAAAATTCTTGGATGATCTCAAAAGGTCTCTCGTGTGTACCATGAAAAAATTGAAATCTATATTTGAGATAAAAGGAATGAGAGGATTGAAAAGAATATTACAGAGTAGATAAAGTATGTAAGCATTCCGACGAAGTGAATTTTAAATATAATAATTAACATTGGAATGTCTAGTCGTATCAGATGTCCTCAGCCAAGGACGAGCTTTCACAGCGTCGAAACAATTATCTTCCTTGCGAATATACATATCATCCTTGTCAGTCTTTACAGCATATCTCTGTAATTTAAACTGTATTCAGTTAGCTATAAGTGTCATTTTTATATAACAAAGATTAGCTTCGAGCTTACAAGAAGAAAGAACAGAGTGGGTGTTCAGTTGAATTATGGAAATAGAGCTTTGCAAACAATGCAATAACGGGATGATGGTGAACAATTTGAAATTCTCATACAAGAGTATTATATCGGGACACTGGTGCACGTAAAGCGAATTGTTACTTTAAATTAAAACGAAGGTTGTATGTATCAAGTTGTCAATTTTATTTTTAAGTCTGACTGACTTTATACTGTCAAAAAGTATTGACCTTTCGTATTTCATTAGAAAAATAGATAAGTCAACGGGAGATATGTAATATCCTGTGTATTGTCCCGGACGCCATCTAGTCTATCGCGTGCTCCACAGCTTCGGGTGGAAGCCGTCTTGGTCCAGCTCTTCACGGTGCACGGAGGGTTCTCTGAGTACCTTCACCGGTTTGATGATAAATCAAATGATGAAACCATCGCCTCAATAATAAATGACTGACAGTTGGCCAGCATTTCTAAACTTTTGCGAAATCATTGTCAAACAAGTAACAAAAATGAATAAATGAAATTGATATTGGGCAACAGAAACAACAAGATGCATAAATAAATGATAATAAAATAGAATATAAAACCCAAATATCTGTGATAAATTAGAAAATAATTATACTGTGATAATGTTAATGGTATGTAGAAATGATAAAAGAATGTAATTTTCGTCAAAACTTAAAAATGAGAGAAAAGGAGACGATGAACGAATGACAATCAGAATGGAAGAGAAAGACATATCGAATGAGGTATGAAAGAATAGAACGATAGACTTTGTGAAGGATGACAGCTGGGAATGAAAATAAAAAAGACTGTGAAATATTAGTGAAGATAAAAAACAACTCTGTCCCAAACCAGATAGGGGTGGAAGCAATCCCCAATAACAGGGGTCAAAAAACCTGTATTTTTTATTGTTAATAGGTATATAGGCTTTTAAAAAGGTGAATGTATAACACATCTGCAATCAACTAATGTACGTAACATCCTATATCATGGCTTCTTTAACTTTTGTCATTCACGACCCCATTTATGATTGCGAGTTTCTTGACGACCCCATACAAATATAAATGAAGAATAATTTATATTTTTTGATGATTTATTTATTAGGTAACAATATACATATACATATGAAAATATATAGTTATAAAATTCGTTTTGAAACATACAAAAATCTAAAATTAAAAATTGAACAAAAAATTATAAAATTGTATTTATTATAGTTACAAAAATAAAAGTAGATTCTGTCTTAATTTGCTGGAATATATTCAAATAGTTGCGTAGTAAGTATTAACCCTTAATAGCCTAATTTACGAAAGTGATTTTTTTTATATTACTGTGTTTACTTGAGGGTCTAGATGAAGGGAAAAATATTTTTTTTTTAAATTTCGTTGGAAAGAATATTATACAACAGTAAAATTCGTAAAGCCAACCTATAAAAAAACTAATAGTAATGTGAACATTCGGTTTAAAAGATTGGTATCAAAATTGAAACTCTAGGCTATTAAGGGTTAAATTACCACAGTATAATAAAAGCGATCATCGATCGTTTACTGCTGTCGATGGAGATAACTCAAAACCTTCAACAGATGCGCGTGTCTAGACGCTGCAAGTCCACTGTATTCCGCCAACTCTAGTGATGTTATATAACAGTATATATAAATATTTGACATTAAAATCTCTCGACCCCAGAATTTTGTTTCGCGACCTCATTTGGGGTCGCGACCCATAGTTTAAGAAGCCCTGTCTTATATAAATTGGTTTAAGAAATATTAAACATAATGATATTACGGTAAGAAAAATATTTTTTGAAATTCGTATTACTATTGAAATTAATTGTTTATTGTCTGTCCTTGCTGACTTTGTACAGCAGGCAGTTGTTTTTTATGGTCCTCTAACCTCAGTCTTGGGTTCACAGGAACAATTTTTTCAATAAATAATTCATTCACTTTCTTTTTTGATTACTTCCTCACTCTTCTTTTGTTCGTCTCAATATCTGTCATTAGTTCATCTGTTTCTTCATATAATCATTCATTCCTTTTCATTCCTTTACCGTTCATGAACCACTTTTTTCTCTATTTCCTTTTTGAATGCATATTTACAAATTTTTATTTTACTATTTTATTTAGATAAATAAAATAGTAAAATAAAATACAGATGTATTTTAACAATTTTAGTTTTTATTTTCTTTTATTATTACTATTCTTCTATATCACAATTTTTTATCTGTTATATTTTTTTGTAAATTTTCGAAACAGAATAACAATGTCTTAAGGCTTGTACAATTAGGTTGTAGTGGATTTATGTCCTGATATATAGAAAAAAATTAATTAATATAATATATTTCAGATTAACGTGACACGATTTATAAAAGACGTTTATGCATTTCGAAGACAATATATAAAACTTTTATACATATATAAGCAATTAACCTGTAGGTATGTTTAACACAGAGAGTCCACAATACTTTCACCGATATACATAGTTCTAATTTTAAAATGTCGGCTAAAAGCGTTCAGAATAGCGAAGGAAAAATACTTTCATATATTGTTGCTTGTCACGCGAATGCTGGTCCGTGATTGGTGGGCTCACGGACCTGAATAGAAAAGCTCTAAGCCGATAAACGATTTATGGACATATACCTATCTATACTATTATATATCACGTCGTACGCAATAAAATATAGCAGACTTTAGTCATATAATAGCTTCGTATCGAAGTGAATCTCTATTATATATATCTTCGTATTATTTTATACGTGAAGTTGACGATAGAAATCAATATGACAACCGCTAGAGTCAGGGGATTTGGGAATCGAGACATCCTATTTCTCCAGGATCCGAGGCGTGGTCACTTACAACAGGCGTTATAAGAAGATTCCAGGTCATCTGGAGAGCAATGGAGAACTATACACGAAGTCCGCAGAAGCTGGCGTTGAAATCAGGGAGGAGACAATAGCCTCCCTGATAAGCGGCGATGACAAACAGGCGTTCATATCCCTTTGTAAAGAGATCGCCAAAAGGGCGATAGAAAGAAATAAAACAAACAGAGTATAAAAAGATAAATAGATTAAAAACGTAAATAGAAACAAAACTGTGATAGAAATAATTATATAATAAGTAATAATGAGTAAAAAAAATGTAAAATCAAAATATAAATCAAAAAATGTAAAAAGAAAAAGAGAAGAATGATAGACGAACAGAGCTAAAGGATAAGAAAGAAGAAATGTGGTATAAAAGAATGGAATGAAAGATCATGTGGAGAATGGAAGCAGAGAACGGAAATTAAAAAAAAAACTAAGTGAAAAAAATAAATTGCCCAAAAAAAGACCCTGATCCACCACAAGATAGGGGTACAAGAGGCCCCCAATAGCGGGGGTCATTAAAAAAAAAAAGGAAGTCCGCAGAAGAACCAAGATCATCGACGTAGCAAGGATTGTTCATCTTAAGTGGCAGTTGTCGGATCACATCTCATCTCATCTCATCGAAGAGTCGGTAGCCGAATAGGCCTGCTGTGGACGGCTGGAATAGGTCACATGAAGTTTCTGGAAATGAACAGATAAAGTCCGTAATAGTCGGTCTTTGTAAAAGGCCTATGCCTTACAGTGGGCTTCAATTGGCTGAAAAAAAAAGAAAAAAACTGCGTTTAAACGAGGATTACTTTGAAGGTGATGAAATTGATTTGAAATAATAAATGAATAAATCTAAATTTTCATAAACAGATTTACTTTACGTTTTAATCACAGTATTATTATCAAAAGTTTATTATAAAAAGTTTTATAATAAGCAAATCTGAAACCAGATGTTATTAACAAAAAAATTTTCAAATTGAAGTTGAAAGTAGATCGTGCACGAATGTACTTTACAAATTATATTTCTTTATTAAACTAGTTGTTTTGTTATTGTTACGAATCATTACTTTATATAGTACATGACTGAAATATTAAAATAAAAAACGATTACACTGAAGTCGGATGTTGTGTCTACCCTGTATTAGATAATGGATTCATTTGATTTTCATCTCCAAGCTCACGCAATTAATCATTTTCACCTTTGGATCGAAATTCCAAAGCCTTATTAAGTAATGATCCAAGTCGAGGTCTCAAGCGGTCTACCAATCCAATAAAAATTTGGAGTGACGGCTCGAGTAGTGGTTCGAGATGGATTCCTTTGCCTATACAGCTTCCTTCGTTACATTTTCGTGTACACTTTGTCTTATAATTTACAAAAGTTCTTTGTATAGTTAAATCTTACTCAAGCGTTGGAGCGATCAAGTTATTTTTACTATAGATATGTTTATTCGCGAATCCACGAGAATAGAATACATAAGAGAAAGAGATATAAGAGAAGTTAGTACAGATGACTGTTCTCACCATTTACCAAACAGATATATAATTGTACACCATTAGCGATCTTACATAGTAACATGTTTGGGGTTTTCCTTCAAATGAGGAGATATATACTTGAACGAAAGTCACTGATATAGCTTGCAAACTAGACATATAGAAATGGTAATAGTGTGTGGTAATAGTCCCCTGACAAGGTAGATACAGTTACCCGGCGATAAATATTGCACATCGACCTTTGGAAAGAGACAATCGGCTAATTTAGGCGTCGCTGAACGTTATCTCTGTCGCACGAAGTACAACAACTAACAAAACGTCACATAGGTAGTGTGGAACAGAGATAGTGTTTTACTTTATTTATCGCCGAGTACTGTAATTGACATATGCAAACAAATGTACATCTAAGCAATATATATAATTAAATTTAAACCTAGAACCTAGAAATCTACTAAAAAGCCTGTATCCAGTGAACAAGCTTCAGCTGAAATGCCGATACACCAATCCTACATGTATCAATAAAAAAAGCAAATGCAAAAAAAACATCGTCAACATATTTCGCGATTAAATTAAACTATATCTTATCACAGCATAACTGAAACGATAATGTTTATTCCATTAGGATAACGGTGTTTAGTTCTTTATATATCACTTCTTATCTTATCGGGTGATGGCAAAAAAAATTCTTCATCAACAGTAACACAGCAGCCAAAAGGGTACAACAAGTTTATGGATTGGCATAGGCCTCTCTTACCGTATCCAGGGCTTCCTGCAATCTTAACTACGTCATCAACCCTGTGGAGGGTTTACCAGCACCGCGTCTACCAGTTCTTGGTGGACAATGAAGCTTTTGATCACAACGGTTATCGGTTTCACAAGCGATATGCTTCACCTTGGTTCTTCTGCGTATCACCCCATTTCTATATAAATGTATGGAAATAGATGTATTGCTCACAATATTCCTGGAAAATAATAAGACGTCACATGTCTAGGACATAGCGATGATATGATAGGAGCGACGAGTAATTGATTAAGAATATAATTTATAACATAAGTTATTGATAACAATTTTCCATGAAAAATAGTTGAAGAAACGATGAGGACGATAACGAATGGAGTAGTCGACTCTGATGACGAAGTAGTGCACGACGACGACGATTATGCTGATGACGGAGTAATCAACGACGATGACGAGTAATTTGCTGATGATAAAGTAGTCAACGGTGACGACTATGCTGATGATGAAGTAATCCACGACGATGATGACGAAGTAAGCAACGACGACGACGAAAAATTTGCTGATGATAAAGTAGTCGACGGCGACGACTATGCTGATGATGAGGTAATCCACGACGATGATGACGAATATACTGATGACGAAGTAAGCAACCACGATGACGAAAAATTTGCTGATGATAAAGTAATCGACGACGACGACTAATCTTATTTTTGCCTTACGTATTTAAATTTTACAAGAAAAAAAATAAAACATCTTCATTAGATTGACTCTTTTTGACTGAAATAAATGCAGATTCAAAAGAACTCGATACAAAATTTTACATTTAAATTGTTTCTCTTTTCGAAAAATGTAACGTTTTTTTAATGTCATCAAAATCAGCTAGATACAAATAAAAAGTTTATATATAATATTTTCGATAAGAGAATTTTCTCGATCTAAAATATAAGTATGTAACCTTTACACATTTTATAGTTCGGTGCAAATTTTGGGATAATACATAGCGACTTTCAAAATCAAAATTATAAACATTAAAAGACATCTTATAAACATCTTATACGTATATATGGGCAATGTATTTATATATGGGCTGGGGCAGATCGTTCCTGCAATTCTTTCGACACTGGACAGACGATATAGTTAAAATCACAGGAAGTAGCAGGAAGCAGGCAGTTCATCACCAGTCCTGGCTATCTTTTGTGGAGATCTATCGCCAGATATGAGGTTATTCCATTAATAAATAAAACAATTAATTAATACTGAGAATTTCTCACTCTCAACTCACTCAAGTTTCAAGATGATGTGTAGCAGCTTTTTCTTCGTACCATAATACCAAACTGCAGTCTTCGACTTCCTTGCCAAGCGCGGCTATTATATCTTCACATAGATGTCTATAGGGTAAGTCTGCATCCGGATCAAAATAAATGTATCTAACTTATCTTTAGGATTCACGTCTGGAACTAGAATGTAATACACCAATACCTCGCTTTGCGTCGTTTCGTTTTGCGTTTTTTTCGAAGTTGCGTCGCTGCTTAATTAGTACTAATATTCACTGTGCGTCTTTAGATTTTCAAGGTTACGTTGTTTTGGGTTCGAGTCTTTAATTTTTATTGAAAAAATTTTTTTTTTTCAAAAGATGGCAACACTTTTGTTTCTAATTGCGGCATGCCATCAAAACTCGGGGATTCCCTTTCTAGCTAAAAATCGACGCAATTTTGATACGGTTTTTTTTCACTTTGTTTTGTTAATTTTGGAGTACAGTTTTAATTACGTAGTGTGTTGTGCTTTTTTTAGAAAGAGAATAATAAATTTATATAAATTTTAACGTGTTGTTTCTGGTTACAAAAAAGGTATATATTATTCCAATTTATTTATTGGCAGAGTTATATTATTTTTTTTTTAATGTTTAATTTGTTCAATTTTCTTTTTTAAAAGTTGTATTTTCGTAACCCTAAAACCCATCTTCGATCTTTACATGGTTTACTATAGAAAATCTTAATTCACTTTGCGACGTTTCAATTTGCGTCGTGTTTTTTTGGAACGTAACCACGACTCAAAGTGAGGTATTGGTGTATATTTGTAGGGTTGTCTAACAATAATGGCAGCGGTCACGAATATAAATCTATATTTACAAGTGTCACAAATAATGTACTTTTTTAAAGTATAAGTAAATAGAAACTTAAAAATAATTATGTATAATTTCACATGGTATAGAAATTTTCAGTTATAATATTCTATTTATAAACACGAATTGAAGTAAAATAAAATCAATATTAGTTTATTTTTCCCTATAGATCAGAGTATAGTTTTCAAATATTCAGTAAACAAACCCGATGGTTCATAATAATTTGTGATTTGATAATAACAATCGCTTAATGTTTATCCATTGCTTGCGCAACACAGGTCCGCGTCGCATTTGGTAATGTTTAACATTCAATCTATTTATATTTGATTCGAATATCGAACTGTTAAGTTTGACCTGACACAGAACAAGGAATCTATAATTTAAAATGTTAGATAAAATCGAAGGTATGGCGTCTTTCTCCATCTCGGCCCGGTCGACGGGTGGTTCTCTAGTTTCACAATTGCGGCCCATTCGGCGAGCGCCGACTGATTTAGCCGGAGTCGCAAATGAGCTAAATTGAAGCGAATAGAACACCTTGCTACTCGACCGACCATAGATTATACACTCTTATAAATTAAAATACATAAACAGTTCACTGCCTAAACTATACAAGCATCTCAGAGTACAATCCATAAACTTTTTTTTAGTATACCTCTTTCAATTATTAACTAATTAAACTACTGTTAGTAAGATATTTACTTACAATCAATATCACCCTGTTGAACATAAACCTACCCATAGATTTCCAATTTTTTTTTTCTATATCGTACAGACATCGGTGTTTATGCCTTTGTTATAACAATTACATTTAGTTTTTTTAGTCCGCGTTTATACAAGCCAGTGTTTAGTGTCTCTTAAACTATTTCCGAACTTAAATCTTGGGTTTTTCACGGCGCCCTAAAAATGTTCCGTTTTTTACATTTCGATTCATGCAAGCACTTCCTCATCACTACTCCACATTGGCATCATCAGGTTGTGCGCCGGTGTCTGTGCGGTTGCCGTATTCACATCGATGAACCTTGCGATCGCATCTTGAGTCTCGTCCGTGCAATACACGCACGTGTGTGACGTGATATTGCTACCACCGTATGATTGCCCTTGGGCGCCCACTCCGATAGCGTCCTTCAATCTGCCTCTGTACCTTGATTAATGACAACTTATTTATCAACTCAAATGTGAGTCAGGTACAGGGTGTTTTCGCGATATTCTCCTCAGAGTAAGGACACTTAGGTGGTTCATCACCTCCTTGGACAAATTCCATCGTACATTTCAGAACATAAAGCATCACGCAACGGGTTCCTATGGATGCACAACATATTCCTCTGAAAGTAATAATCTGGGCGGTCTTACTTATGCAGGAATAAGTTGATACGGTCGATGAAGAGTAACTAATTAGTAAGATTCTCTGACCACCTTTTGAGTGAACAACTTATGCTGGGCTTGCCTGGCCGTGTTAAAGAACTAACGGAGTAAAGACTCCAGAACCTCAAGGATAGTGAGGATATTCCATTCTGCTTGCTTCATATCCTGACAACTGCTTGTCAATCCTCCGAGTTATGTCTGTCTGTGTATCAGTTACTTTTGATTCATATTCTTTATATTTATATAACATGCCAATAAAATTTAAGACGCCTTTTACCACTGCACTGTCACATGCTATGTATTTATCTATATACCGCCTTTGTTATACTGGTGTAAATCACCGTGAACTCCTTCCACACATTTAATATCTTTTTTTCCATTTTTAACTTTATTTATATTTCGTTTATGTACTGTATGTTATTCGTGTTTTATAGTTTGACTGTGCATTTATTCTAAAAATGTGTGCCAGCTTCATATTTTTAAATACTGAAAGCAGATTATACAAACTTATTACGATCTTAAACAAATTATATGACATAAATAAATTAAAGAAATGAGAAATCAAAATTTGGATATTTAAAAAATAAGAAATTAAAAAATATATATTTAATGCTTAGTAATGTATATATATACGCTATCCATGTTTTCCATTACCTGTCAGAAATACGTCATCTAAATTCAACACGATAAAAACGGCAATGTACAATAATGCTCTAATCCAATCTAGGGAATTTAATATGAGTAACATTATGTTAAACACCTTATATTAAAATATCAATTCTGCATACAATTCAAAATAAATCTGTACGTTTATAATCCTAATTATCACTTCCATTACCTGTCAGAAATTTAACGCTTAAATTATACAAGTAAAGCGGTAATGTATAAAAATTCACAAACAAAGTCACTCTACTTACGGTCGAGAAAACTGTATAGACAAAATTATAAAATTTCGAAACATGTATTCCAGACATATTAATATATCCATTACGTGTTATATATGTAACGCATAGGTTTTACACCAACAAAACCAGCAATGTAATACGCATGTGAAAATATCGACGTACAATTAAAAAACGCGAAATTATTTATACTCAAAGTCGACTTTTCGATTAATGTACAATGTGTCAAATACATTGCGTTTCGTTAATATCACGTCAAGGTTTTTGACAATAAGTAGCAATGTATATATATGTGACTATTAGAACGCTCGATCTATTAACAAATGAATTGTATCAACAATATTATAATAATACTATACGAGTATATGTTTTGAAATAATCTGTAAGAATGTTTGATTTATTTTGTATTTGTGTATTATTTTACTATATAAAAAGTAGGTATATATAAAAATGCGGTAAAAAGGATTTTCGATTTTATATTACAACAATAGTTTTAATATAAAATCGAGTATTTTAGTATTTAAATACATAGGGTGTTTTGTTATAGGTGTAAATGATTAAAATATATAATAATTTAAATTTATAGATCATTAGCTGCCAATTAGTGTATAGAACACCCTATCCTAAAATCAATAATTTAAAAAAACACGAAGTAAAAATTTTTTTAAGTTAAAATTACTATGCATTAAAATTAAATATTGTTTACTATCCGCGTCTTTCGTACTGATAGAAATATTTGTCATATCGCATTTTAATAAAAAAATGTAACATTATTAACACTATACTACTGGTTGGAATAATTTGAAATAAGAATCACGTTTTAAAAATCGAATGAATCACACTTGAAAATATAATAACTGATAATTAATCTCGAACGTAAGTAAAATATTAAAGTACATTACGTATCATAAATGCAACGGTTTAAATTTTTCGCGTATAAATGCGGCGATGTATAAAAAATTACGCGCAAGCGACGGCTCTGCGGCGCTGCGTGATCTATGCGCCGTTGCCTAAGCTCGTCTAGCCGCAATGGAGGAGGCAGTGGCGCAATATTTCGATCCACAAAGGTCATGGAAGGAATTCGCGCGGTCCGGCTTACTTACAACACAGTCGCCCTGGCGGAGGTTCCATGCGATAAACTATGCATCTGGTGAGTTCAATATTTCTCACCGGCCGAGCAGGTTGATCTGGGCACGAGATTATAATTATTGATGCGAAATAATATATCACGCACGGCACAACCTAAGGTGGACCACGGCACGCCGCGCATACAACTATCTAAACGTGTTTACATATAATTTCTAAGTCATATCTGTCCGTATACGTCACCAGTGTGGCAATCTTTAAATTTGCAATCTACCTGTATACATACATATATATATATACTAGCTGATCCCGCAAACGTTGTTTTGCAAAAAAAATTAAAGTTTTTAATTAACAAATGTAAGATAAGGGTTGATCGTAGAGGGGTGAAAATTTAGGTTTTTATGTATTTTTGTATGCTGTATCATATTAAAATAAAAACCAAAAAAATTGTCTAAAAAATTAAAAATAAAATATAGGGGTGGACCACCCTTATCACTTAGGGGTATGGAAAATAGATAGTAGCCGATTCTCAGACCTACTAAATACGCATATAAAATTTGGTAAAAATCGGTCAAGCCGTTTCAGAGGAGTTCAAGTTCGAACACCGTGACACGAAAATTTTATATATTAGATATATATATATTTAGATAATGGCCACTATTTTGGTGGACCTTAAAATTTTCTTTGCTTTGTGTTTTTTTATTCTCGTGCCACCCCCTATTTTCTTGTGAACAGGGAATTACTTTCTATATTAAATTTTTCATTCACTTCCCTATTAATATTTTCATACTATTCTTCCATTCTTCACAATCTCTATCATTCTGTTCTTCATTCCATAATTCAGTCAATTTCTCTCTTCTGCAGTTAATGCAGTTTAGTTTGTTTATACAATATATATACATCTTATACTTATATATCACAGTTCTCTTATTTTCAATATTAGTATTTACATATTTAATTTATTTATATTATAATTACTTCTCTTATACATTTTTGTATTGCACTTTCTGTTATACATTTTGGCTACTGTTCTGCAGAAGTTTAGAAAAATTTTTCTGCCTTCTTTCTCTAGCAAAATGGAGTGGATAGTAGTCTCTTCTATCGTTTTTCCTATCCTGCATTTGGTTTCAACCTTGCTTAGTGTTGGACGTTACAATTTCGTGTTAAATGTTTTTTTTTCAAAATATTTATGTTTTTATTTTGAGATTATATTTTATTTGTTCAGGCCAATAACTTCTGGCAATACAGACTTTGCAATGATATATAGTGAACAAATATTAAATTATAACATTCTGTATATAATTACATATATCAGCTAACAAATCGTACATAAGAATGACCACTTATTGAATGAATGAAAAAAGTGCGTATTTTATTTCTGAAGTACTTTCCAAATTTAAAAATGTTCCTACGAGTGAAATTTGAAAATGGAAATAAGTAAATTAAAAAAAATAAGTTCAAAGTCGGCGAATCATGAGCCATGTTAGTTTAATCGCGTTATAAGGAACCCACCTTGTCACCTGCGACTGAAAGCGTCGCGTGGGTTGAGAGCCATTGTATGCTAATTCCGGAACCAAAGCGCAGATCACAGCCTGTCCGCGCGCCGTGAAGAAATTGGAAAATGTCAAAATGATTATAACCATACCATTTACATAAAAGGCTATATTAATAATTGAATTTCATTGCATCTAAATAATATACTTAGCTAGTTGTAAACGTTCCTCACTAGATGGCATCACAGTAGATCTTATAAAATGTATAATATAAATAATACATCAACATAAAACAAATGCATGTAGTACAGTCCTTTGTTAACAATAGAAACACGCACTGTATATCATATAATAGTAAATCTCTTTGACTCTTGACTCCAAATTAACATGATATTAAACTAACCAAAAACCAGTGAAATAACTAGAACTAGAAGATAGCCAATCTTCAGCCCTGACGAATTATATCATAAAGCTATTTATTATTTCTGAAATCATATAAATTGACAGGAAATGAACTATACATACCCCCTTTTAAATCTGTCACACCTATTTCCAATGATCCTGTGTTTTTTGGGCTGTTAGATAAAGTTCTATTCGACCACGGGCTGGTATACGCGGCGTAGATGGAACGATGATGGTTTAAGCCTCGAGAAGTCGATGGATGTGCAGCGCATGGCCGCCTTGATGAGCCGCCGTCTGCTAGAAATAAAAAGAAGATGCAACGTTTTCACCAGATATCAACGAGGAAGTGTTTACCCTTCTAGTGTATCATGCTATATATGGTCTTATCTAGTCGCAGAAATAGATGGACAAGTGTCAATCTTCCATCATCAAAATATTTCTAGACTTTCCCCAGTTCTTTGGGCTATGTGTGGATACTTCTAATATATAAAATTCTCGTGTCACGGTGTTCGAACTTGAACTCCTCCTAAACGGCTTGACCGACTTTTACCAAATTTTATATGCGTATTCAGTAGATCTGAGAATCGGCTACTATCTATCTTTCATACCCCTAAGTGATAAGGGTGGTCCACCCCTAAATTATTTTTTTATTTTTTAGACATTTTTTTTGGTTTTTATTTTATTATGATACAGCATACAAAAATACATACAACCTTAAATTTTCACTCCTCTACGATCAACCCTTATTTTTTTTGTTAATTAAAACCCTATTTTTTTTTGCAAAACAACGTTTGCGGGAACAGCTAGTAATTTTATAAGAAACACAATATGTGACAGTAAATTTGATTGTATTTGTATAAACCTACAAAGATAAAGAGACGAGAAGGTTAGACAGTAGATCTCTACCACATCGCATTTACTGTCCATTATGAACATGAGAAGAGAAAGGCCTCCCCATAAATGGTCACGATGGTCAATCTCTAGTTACTCGCCTCCAGCGACTATGTCTTCGTTTCACCTAGTACGGAGTCTACTTAGACTTCAACAGACATCGGCTGCACGGGCAATTCTTCTAGATACTTAGATATATATCTATCTGTCATGATTAGTCGCCAAGTTTTGTAGAAAACCCTAAAACAAATTGTATTTAGTCGATACTTTGATACTTCATATCGAGCATTTGTATAACTAGTATGTTTACTGTACCAACAGACATCTGAGCTAGAGTCGCTGCTCTGCAAACAAGAGGGCGCGTCACTGGCGCCCCCCCACATGGACCTGTTCGACGGCGGCACATCCTCGCGCGACGATGCTTTCCTCCGGCCGGCGCTGTGGGAAGACATCGCCTCCTCGATCAGGAACATTGACCCAGAGAACGCGAACATGCTGGCACCGCTGGGAGCGACACACGTCAAGCTGGAAGCCGACGACCCTCTGCTGGAGGAGTGCGCGACACCACTCCTCAGCCCTCTTGAAATCAAAACGGAGAGGCTCTGCGCGCCGCCCACGTACGCGCATCCGCAACCTCCTCAGCATCAGCACCATCAGCCGCCGCCGCCGTTCGCCAAGTACCCATCATCGAGGCTTGTTTACATGTCCCCGTTGACACCACCAGGATCAGATCAGGGCAGTCCGGGGAATACCATTCAGGTAAGACTGTTTGCTATGCGAAGCCTGCGTTGAAGCGTTTTGTCATATCTTGCTCAGCGATATCCTAATGTATTATATAATATTTGTACTCAATGACGTCTGCAAAGAGGTGACATGAAAAAGCAGAATGGAATTTGTTTGTAGGGCGGATCTCGGAGGACGCCGCCGCCGCCTTACCACCCGCCGCCGCTGTTACGGACGCCTCTAGCAATCCACGCGACGCACGTCTCCCATGCGGCCCACGCTACACACGCCACCCACGCGCCACATGCGCCGCACGCACCCCACGTGCCGCCGCATCCTTCGCATGCGCATCATCATCCCCAGGTATTCGAAGCCGGATCTTACAAGGGAGTTCAACCCCCTATCAAAGGATTAGATAGAAGCCTTAATGGTGTTTCCGACACTTCTACCAGCGCTAACGCTTTCCGAAGAGGTTGTAAAGTCGGGATCCGACCCTCTAGGGCGCCCTTGTATCGAAATACTTAACTAGTTTTGTCTATGGGTGACAGTTCAAGCCTAAGTCACCTAGGAGCTCTTGAGCCAAATCACTTCATAGAACATCCGTCGATGAAATAAAGAGACCTGTGCCGAGGCTTTCTCGGAAGTACTCAAGCTCAACCTTTGAAAGAAGCCTTTGGGTACAGTAGTGTAAGACTGATACAAAATAAAAACGTCAAGTATCACTCATTACTTTTCACGGCAAATAATTTATTACAAACACGACATAGGATACAAGTACAGGGTATTATTAAAAAGTAACAAATTAAAATTTTGTTTTTAGTAATGTATTAAAAACATTTGTCTGAAATGTCAGCTTTCCTTCTAAAATGTTATAGATAACACATTATATGCCGCTCGATAAAAGCAACTGCTAAATCAGCTATAGCATCCTGCTATTAAAATTAACAGAAGAGTAAACGCTATTTTTCTGAAAATAACATTATATACGAAAAAAAACCCCGATATTCAGAATATATATTTAAGTGTTATATTTATTATATTATTTATACTTAATGTTATTTATTTAGTAACAAATTGTAGGCTACTGTGTTACTGTATATATATAAATATATATATATATATATATATATAAGGCCCACAATTTGTTACTAAATAAATAACAATAAGTATAAATAATATAATAATATAATATTATTTTAATCTTTTAATTTAATCTTCTTCACTTGAAATTTGTCTAAGTTACTATATATAATTTCTTTTTGAACGGAGGCCAAGGAAAGTTTTTAAATGAAGAGATTTGCACACACACACACACTTATGTAACGCACACATCAAGACACATAATTATAATTAAAACAAATTACGTAACTTATAAACCATAGAACTTATAAATTCACAATAAAAACTATATGTTTTCAATTATTTTGTATTTTATAGAGTTATAAGTTACATTACCAATTCGACCTTAGTTATACTAAGAAAATTAGAACGGTAAATAATAAAAAAATAGCTAATTAATTATGACATAAAGGCTGTTTCACACAGACAACCTATATGCGACAACGATGCAACTATTAAGCAAATCTGAAAATAAAACGCAGAAAACGTTTATCGTGTGAAAAGTATCTTAACGTTAAATTAACAATTCAACCATATGTCAATTAAATTTCCATGACTCACTACAATTCTAGAAGTGAATTGTAGAAATCATTTCGTAGAATTGGATAGTTTAACTGATTTCTAGTTAAAACAAAGTGTTAGTTATACATAAAAATTAGTCATAAAATTTACTAAAATAAACAAGAGATTGTCTATATAATGTTATGAAGAGAAAAAAAAGTAAAATTTCAATAAGAATAACTAACACAACACTTTTTATTTTACGTATAAACTATATTATATATGTAAACACTTATTACTATCAAACATTTGACGTCATTCAAAACAAATAAAAGGCAATTCAGGATAAAAACATGATAGTTATGTTTGTAAGTCGTCGTTTAAGACCATCTATGACCTGACCGTTTCCTTCAAAGGTATCTTCAGCAGGCTTAGCAGGTTGGAGGTCGCAGAGTGGTATTGTACGCATAGGTCGCACCTGACCTTCCTCTGGAAACTCGTTGAACAGTGACAATTCAATATTTAATGCACAAACTATGAAATATACAAGATTCCCAGAAATCAAACCCGCTACTTGGGATCCTAAGTCTAAATTTCAACCGCTGATCTACCACTGTTCATACCATTGGAATTTTTGATAATCAAAAGATCTGTTTTTATTTTTTCTTATTTTATGTATGTATAATAGAATAATTACAAGTTAACATATAAAATCTGTGAATACATTATGTAAAAGATATAGATAATCGACAAATATTCTATTAAATATTTACATATTACATTTTTAAGAAAAAGAGTATCAAAAATTTATCTCTTCATTTAAAATAAAATAAGAGAATAAAAGTTTACAAAGGCTACCTTTACATACCGATAATTGTAATAGTGAAGTATTTAAAAAATAAACATTGAATTCTATATAAGACTAAGTTATTACAAAGTTAAGATTGTTATTATTAGTATATTGCGATAATAATCAATAACTACAATCAGATTAAACTACACTACAATAAAATCTAGATATATTATTTACTAATTGAAAAGCTTTGATATTCTTTTGTCCAGGGCATGTCCCAAATGCAGATGACTCCGCAGCAAGCTTCACCGGCAACACACGCGAACACAGCTCTGAACCATTCGCGTTTGGCGCCACCACCCCCGGTCAAGTACAATCGGAGGAACAATCCTGAGTTGGAGAAAAGAAGAGTCCATCACTGCGACTTCATTGGTGATCTTCTTATGCTTTTATACACACACACAGAATTGTGGTTGTCGATCGCGAATTTATTTATTTTTTAATATGAAAAACCACAGATAAAACATAATCATCATCATTATCCTCAAATCTCCAGCTGCACAGACTTCCCCGCAAAGATCGCCAAAATCACCAGCCTTCCGCTGTCCACATGGCGGCTTTGCGCAGATTTATTGTAATTGATCTCAAGTAAACAGAGGTCCAGGAATATAAAATTTACTCTGGACAATCTTATTACATGCGGCAACATACCTTCCTTTTGGAATAAGAGGATAGCCGCCACATTTTCTTGCAGTTTTGCTGAAGAGTGATGGGTGATGTAAGGCAAAACAAAACCGTGTAACAGTTGTGGCGAGGAATGGAAGGCAATGCGTGAATGTAACATGGGTGAATGGTGTATGTTGAATGTATCCTGATATCATTTTTTTAACGGATATACACTATATCATTAAATATAACTGTGCTATAGCAACATTGTTTATGAGTTTTGGTAAAAAAAAAACACTCAAAAACAGACCAAAGAAGCGTACCTTTACTTTTTTATTTACTTTATTATCTACATTGGTCGCTGTCGTTTCAAATGTATCTATGTGCGATATACCATAATCGCCACGGTTGGCAGGCCAGATAGCGATTGCAGCGTGTTATTATGGTACTGATCATCTGGAAACTTCTCTGTGAATAGCGGTAATCATATAATTAATGCACAAAATGTGAATTATATAAGAATCTATCTCGGGAAAGGAAGTCATGACCAACGATACAAGTCAATAATAATACCAGGAGAGCATAATTTCAATCAGCTCATATATAAAAGCATTCCTTGGGCTGTAAAAATTCTAAACACATCCTGATCTACCAAATGCCTACAACAAATGCGGTGCTTTATCAAAACTTAAAAATAATTTGCTTTAAATGTAGTTGTTGTTTTTTTACTACCTTTTTTCTGTTGTATTCCGTTAGATACAGATATATTGTATAACATTGCAATTGCACGGAATAGATAAAAGTGAACATTGTCTTGGGCAAAACAAATCTGAAATATATTTACGAATCAATGGAAGTATTTATTTTTTATGCAAAGATAAATATATAGATTTCATGTCTGATTCCTTTAGCGATGGAATTCTATATTTTATTTTCATCATTATTTCAGCCGTAGGTTGACCACAGTTGGACATAGCCCATTCCCACAAATGTCCAATAGGACACACTGGAAGCGTCCCGCATCCAACGTCATCCGATGACATATATATAATTTAGTACTGATAAAAAATACCATTTTTACAAATGAAAGTATTCTATATATCTCGTACATTATGTCGATACATATATATATAATAAATATGTTTTCAGGGTGTACAAAAGTCTACACGAAAAGTTCGCATCTCAAAGCCCATCAACGTATTCACACAGGTAATAAACATATGCTATTTATTTTATAACGATATATTATGGCTTTTAAGTGTATATAGCATTTGCGAATTATCTGTTATTTTGCGTATGCGAAATTTTTTTATATTATCTGTTAGACTAGTATCAAAATGTGTTTTATAATCTGTTTTGTATTGTCAATTATGACAATCTTTGGATTGATTATTGAATGTTTTATTTATTTTTACAATGCCATACAATAAATTTTGTATATAAATCTAAAGGTTTATACGTGCGATTTAAAATAAAGATGAAATATGCTGCTATTATTTAAAAAAAATGATGCTATTTAGTAGGCATATGCCAGCTAAAACTTTAAGATATGCGTCATTTATCATTCCTGAAATTACAGCGATTTATTTCCGGAAATTGAATTAATTAATGACAGTTGTGTTTGTTCTTATTCTTTAGGCTTTTAATATATATTTATTTATTGTAAGTTGTCACTGGTTGACAACGTTGATAGTGACAGAGCGTATGTTGGTTAAAACAGTAGAGAAATAATCAAAAAGGAAGAATTAGGTTGTGTGTAACGTGAAATATCGCGGTGTATAATGTCGTAAATAAATTTCAGGTGAAAAGCCGTACACGTGCCAGTGGCCGGAGTGCGAATGGAGGTTCGCGAGATCCGACGAACTGACGCGTCACTACCGCAAGCACACCGGAGCGAAGCCGTTCAAGTGCGCAGTCTGCGAGAGATCCTTCGCCAGATCGGACCACTTAGCTCTGCACATGAAACGACACCTGCCCAAGACGTCTAAATGACACGCGAGGAGGGGCGGGGAACTACCGCCCGCACCTCCCCCACTTCAGGTAGATATACTTCCACATATAAACAAACATATCTTCAATTAGAAAAATTCAAGTAGACTTTTTTAAATCTTTAATTACTTTGTCATTGTAAGTAGTAAGCTAACTTCAGTTAGAGTTGCTGATCTGCTGAGAAGACCCGACCAGTTAACTCAACATTTGCCCTTATTTGAATGAAATTCAACAATATTTTATATAAACAATATAACATCAATCATGTAAATGAATCATCAATTGATTCGATATTTAAAAATCAATTTTGTATGAGAGTATCCTTAACATCTTGTTGGAATTTGACACGCTACCTTACGGCATTTGTGGCCACAAAAAAACTATAAATTGTAATAATACACAGCAGTCTGAACTGATATTACAATGGGAGTTCGCGAGCCTGGCTGTTTAATGAACGTCCGGAATAAACGCCTTCTGTGCTCTGCCCCCGCAAACCTGCGACTTCGTTCTTTTTTTAAACATTTTCCTGAAATTAAGCAATATATTCCTACATTTAAAGCTTTTATACAAATGAGGCTGTATGTGAAATATGTCTAAATTAATGACGTGAATCTTTCCAGGAGGAATGTAATGAAAACATCTTTCTGGAATGCGCCCTGGATTCAAATCTCATGGACACACTGTACAGTGTACTGTGACTGGACACCGAGGAAGTTCTAGAAGGAACCGCAACGAGTTGAATCAACTCAACATCAAATGCGAACAATCAAAATGACCTTAGAGTGTATGCAGCACTTATTATATTTATCATAAAGAATTATGTGAAAACTGACGGAAGGCAGCATTTCACACAATACAAAAGTTAACCATTACATAAGATAATCATTTCAAAAGCGCATTAGGTACAATTACTACCAAGGATATTGCTTTATATACCAATGTAATTATTATTATAAAACATTAGAAAGTCATCTATTAAGCAACCAACACACACAAAGTATTTTATAAACCTATATGTATGTACATTTAAAAAGTAATAAAACTTTTATGTTGAATTTCGCGACACCCGATTTAAATATCATTATTACATTCTAAAATCAATTTTGAATAAATCGTAATTTCATTAATTATTACTGGTTTAATTAAAAAATCTGTTTTCGTGGTTCATTTAATTTAGTAAAAATATGCAATAGTAAAATAAAGATTTATAAAAATGTAATTTTTGCTCACTGTGAATGACGGTGTCGCGAAAATATTGTTTTAAAGAGGTCTAAGTATTCATTAGATATGTTTAATTTATTATAAGATAATTTAATCATAAGAGAGTGGAATATCCAAGATATTATAGGATATCATTTATTGTAATAAATATCATTTAGTCTTTAGATTATTAGAGTTAGTTGTTCAGACGTGTTCTCGGATCCTATGACCTGAGTTATTGAGTATTATTTATTACATTTATTCATTTATTACTGCTACACATCTATTTACTTTCTTAAATGAATAAAATTTAATTTTGTTTTATAATTACATATTTATTTATGATCAATGTTATTAAAATTGGAGCTGGCATGGTAGTCGACGCATCAACTGTTTACTTCGAATTTAAACTACATATTATATATGTAATAACATTTGTTTATATATGTAATGAATTGTACAACCACATATTTATTTTAAATGAAATTTATACAGTCTAACCTGTGCAAATGAGAGCTCAAGAGACCGCGAATTGTTTTTCTTTTAAAAAAGGGATCTGTCTCACTTATATATGTCACACCTATAAAATACGTTAAACATGCGCGTCAATGCGCTAGGGCGCGCATGTTGACGCCGCAGACAGGACAGTCCGACGTAGTGGGACTGTCCGCTATATACGTAATGTGGATCATATATCTAGCAATTTCTTTAACAATTCTATTATGTTATTATGTTTTTTAGGTATGTTAATTTTATCAAAACTTTTAAAATCTGATAGACTATGTAAAACAATACAGAGAGGCATTTGGATATTTCAATGAAATAAAAGTTTAATATTTTAGAATGGGCCATAAAAAATTGAATGTAGCGGCCCGAACTACCTTAAAATAGGCCTTGATGCCTTCAGCGCGCTGCCACCTTGAACCTGCTGATGCAGTCAATTTGGGCAGCGGTGACAGTCCGGTCCAAATAAAAGTAGTGCCTTATTATTTAATACTGTATCATAATATAGTAAATCTGTCGCTTATAGAAACAGGCAAGTAGTAATGTCATTTAAAGAGGTTTAATTAAAAATTACTATTTTATATTTCTCAGTTATATATGTATAACAAAAGAATAGTAAAGATTCTCTCATTGAGTTTTACATTTACCCAGTTTTACTTGATTATATTTTAAAACAATAAATTATTTAAAATAGGCCGTGTCGATTATCATTGCCTTTAAAAAAATGTGTTCTTTTTTTAAAATTATTTATTATCCGACTTTAGATATTGTCATTTCTATACGTCATAGGTAAGTAACTTCAGGTCCCACTATCTAGTCTCGTTGTATTTCAAATCTAACATAGTCAAAAATATCACGCCATTATTAAAAATTTACTGTTCTATTTTCAAACATTAGAAAAAAAAAACAAAGACGCTACAATTTAATGATGTAAACTTTCGGTATTATATTTAGAAATTTAAAAAAAAAAGATACTTTTATAAACTATGTTCGGAATAAGTGGATTGTGGATAATGTAAATGGGGCTCCATATGGCGGCCGCGAGACGGTTGACGTATGTTTATTAGGTAGACCGTCTTGCAAAAGGTTTTAAGATCGATTAAATTATTCATGGACACATGATTTGCTACCTGTATAATTTTGGCTTCGCTGAGTTCTCTTTTCAAATCTTATAACATATTCCGATCATTGTTTATAATGTACGATAAATAATTAAGGAATTTATATATGTAAATATCGAACAGGATATCAATTTCCGTCCTTTACCACTGATGTTATATCATATTCACAATTCCTTGATTAGTGTCTTTTCTACACGTAATTTTAAACCTTACACTTCATGTACACATTTGTTATATAGTCATTAGTGATTTGTAATAGTATAAGTGATGCTTCATATAATACTGTGATCAAAAAATAAGGTGAATTTATCTAGAAAATTCTTTATTTATTCTTGCAAATCGATTTCATACTCTTCAAAGAAATTCCCATCCGATGAAATACATTTTTCCAATGATTCTTCCAGTACACAAAACCGCCGGAATAGTCTTTTTCAGATATAGTCTTGAAGACCTTCGATTAGGTTTTTATCTCAGTCGTGTCAAAAGAGTGACCCCACGTTGGCCTTTTGAGTTCACTGAACAGCCAAAAGACGGAGACAAATCAGACGAATATAGTGTTTCCGGTATGAATTACTCGAAGATAGTTAAACCTTTTGGCAAACAGACGCTTGGCAAATATTATATACAGACCTATCAACCTAGGAAAAAAAATTACCTGTCTTCATTATACCCGGGAGTTATAAATGAAAATTTTACTTTACCTTTTGATCACAGTAAATAAATAATAAATTTCGAAAGCCTTTAAAGTCATTATTTTAATAAACAGTGCCTTTGTGAAATAAGTTAACAAAGTTTCCTGTTTAAAATGTATAAGATAATCTATATTAATATAGTTAAATATCGTCTCAAATATTTTCACTGGATTCGGACGTGAGTGAAAAGAGCTTTTAAACTTTTATTAGGGTTAAAAGAAATTTTAAGCTTTTAGAATATATCGATCGCTTTTGACAAGAGATACATTTAGTAAAGAAATTTAAACCAACGTTAATTTTATTTTCATATCTAGTAATGAAATGAATTGAAAAATCATTTTCATTATTTATTTATTATTTCTTCTTGCCACATTATATGCATTTAAATTAACCGTTCTTAATTTAAACTGAAATACAATTTGTTCTCTCAATTAATATATGTATTATATATAATCTCAAAATTATTAAATCAATAATGACTAGAGGCTTTATTTTTGGAAATTGGAATATCTCAAATAACTTAACATTTAACTTTAATAACCTGTAATACACCGAATTTGTAATACAATACTTTAGACATAAAATAACCCGGAGAAAACGGATTAAATAAGCGTATAAAAATAAATCTGATAAGAAAAATTTAAATAGAAAATAAATTTAAAACAGATTTAACAATAAAAATATTTAAAATTTTCCAAATATATTTAACGTAATATTTATATAAATCAAAATAAAATTGAATTCATTCGATGTCAAAAACAATATTTTAAGAAGGTTAACAGACATTCGAGTTAAAAAGATCGCGGTGTTAAAGTTCGCGAACTTGCACGACACGAACCCGTATTGTTCTCTGACGTTGATAACCAAGGAGGTCTTGTTGTTTAGGAACTATTTCGATAGCTGTGGAACTTGCTCGGCTAGTTTAAATTTATTTACAAGTGACAAGCGAAAAAGGTCGCCGAGACAAGTACGCGTGTTTACTCGTACGTCTGTCAGCCATGTAATAACGAATCAATAATGAATAGTAAAGTTAAATGTTATATATCTCTCAACGCATTAGCTCTCAATCGATTATATTTAAAACACGTAATTGCCATAAGTTACGGAGATGCCATATTTTTAAGTGAATTTAATTATAAATTTACATTTACATAAAGACCGTAGTCATAAGTGTGTCTTTTGTATATAATATTTGACTTACCTCATCTATTTTCTTTATTTGCTTGTTTTTTTTTTCATGTACCAACAATATTTTTTTATTAATTCATAGTTTTAAAAGAGTTGTTCGTGTATTCTCTAATTAGGTTGTATAATTATAAGAATTCTAGTTGTACACGTTGACTAAGTCACAAGCTAATTTATTACCAATGACAATTTTTTTTTAAATTCTTTTATTATTTTGTTTACATTATTTTTTTTAAAGTTGAAATGTAAAAAGTTGAATATGCATGCGGTAGCTATGGATTTAACGTATCGTTTTATTATAAGTGTTGCCAGATGTGTGATTTACTAACAATTATTTTAATTAAAATAAGTAAATTGTTTTACTATTCGACACGTAGATATTATTATTTCGTCGAAAATGAACTTGCCTATTCACTTGAACTTTATTTGAAACGAATCTTTTAAGTTATGCGACTCGTGATTATTGAATCAATTAATAACAAATATCAATTTGAAAGTCTAATTCATACGACGATAATTATTTCGGATGTCTATATTGGGTCATCGGTTTGTATAAGAAATACTGTCACTAAAATGGCGCGAAATTGTTTTTTATGTCACAAAAAAAGTGTTAGTGTGATTTGAATTAAATGTGACCTCCATAATAAAAAAAATTAAAAATAATTCTTAATTTAAATGTTTTAAAAATTTAATTATGGTGCCTGATACCGGTGACCCAATAGATAACAAAAATACGTAAAACTTTCGCTAAATTATTATATTATTAAATGTAGTTAAAAAATGTCTCGACAATATATATTAAGAGTTACCTTTACCCTAAAAGAGCATTCGCTACCTGATTTAAAGTTATTAATTCATGTAAGTTTTTTAAAAATGTCTTCTAGCGTTCTAAAATTAGTTTATGCCATATATCATTACGTCTGTCAAATACGTTGCTGCAAATATTACACTTCAGAACGAAATAAATAAATTTAGTCACATTTCACTTGGATTTTTATTTAACCACCAATTGTTCTTTTAATAAATTAATAAGGCTTATATGTTTATGTTTCTATTTCATAATAACTACAAGCATAAGATTAACAAGGCGGACCAAACCATAGACATTAATATCTTACAACACTGGATATGTCGTTTCCAATAGGGCTTACAATACCGGAATTCCGGGCGATATATTTCCGTTATTAATAAATCGGTATTTTTGTAAAATACCTGTATTTTGATATTACAACTGAGTTTGTGAGATTTTGATATTAAACTGATATAGCAACTGAGGTAAGTAAAAAAATAACAAGTTTTTTTTATTAATAATACTGGTTTTAATACCGGTATACCAATAGTTGAAATTTCAAATATAAAATACCAGTATACAGATTTTAGTTCGGTATTGTAAGCCCTAGTTTCCAACCCAGCAAGCAGTGGACATGTTACTGATAAAATGATGAAAAATCATTACAATTAAGGTAATTGCATTTATTGGAAAATGATAAACTTATAAAGGCTTTGCACTTTAACTTTTTACTTTTAAAATAGCAACCCTGAAACTTTGTATTATGATAACCCATTTATAAAATTATTCGTAAATCTCATGTCAATGTTCCACACTTTATGATATATGTATATTTTCATGAATATAAAGGCAATGATGATGATGGTAAAGTGAAAGATGCCGTTGATGACGACAGTAACAAAGACGAAGACTTTAACCCCAACGGCGACGATTACTACAGGACGATTATGAGACGAAAGCATTGCAATCTAGACTGCGCAGGCGCATCAATTAAAACCTATATGTCGACTGGAACTGCCAACGATCACCCAGTTCCTGTACCAGGCGTAGATTCATTACTTTGACTCTGCCGCTAAACACACAAAATCACTAAGTGTAGGTGCTGGCGGCAACAATACTATCACATTCACTAGATATAAACACCGCAACATTATGAGACCAAAACAGGTACAGTCAGTTCTCGATTTACGACGCAATTTCTAGAGGCAATTAAAATATTTGAAAATATGGACTCAGACGATAGATTTTCGAAGGTACAACGTAATAGTCAATAAGCAATTGCCTGTTATGATGAAATTTATAACGAGAAGAAAAAACGAACTGTCCCAACAAAATTGGATTTGTTTATAAAAACAAAAAACACTACCACTACACTCGTTGATATATCTCAAGAGACAGCAATGAATATCAGCAGCTTAGATGATAATCGACTATATGCCAGAATAATGCTTATATATATATTTATTTATGTATGTAGTTATTTAATTAACTAACCAAAATCATAACAATTAAAAATCAGAAACAAAAGCCATTATATTTGCTTATATAATATATACATATATGTCTGTCATAACATTTATTTTGTATGAAATTCGACCTACGACCATTTTGACTTACATATTTAATGGAATCAGACGTTACCTTGCGGAAGTTCATCCTAAGTAAAAAAAGGACCAATATTTAGCCACTTCCGCACATGCAGTGGTAGTCGTGCAACAAAGTACACCGCCTGCCAACCCGCTGATAAATGCGTATGCGGCAAACAATGCGAATCACACAACCGCCACCGCCAAATTACTCAACACGTGTTTCACCCCTCGACGAGGCATCTTCAGGAGTATAGTGTAACATAACTCCTGAAGCCACTGCATGTGCGGATGTGGCTAAATATTGGTTCTTTTCTTACTCTGTACTTTAAAAACGATGACATCAGTGTGTCCTGACTTCACCGTTGACTGGAGCGCCGGCTTCAACACGGGAGTCTTCGGCTTCTGCGTCATTTCAGTCATCTGTTACTGACTGACAATGACGTCTGCTTCATCTTCAACATGCGCGTCAACGGCAAATGTGTCAGATTCAGTGTGGTCCTCATCAACGGCATCCGCATCTCTTTCAGCATAGATATCTAACTACCCATGTGCGTCAACTCTGATATAGGCGTCGATGTTAGCACTTGCGTCGGCTTAGATGTAGGCATCGTCGTTAGCATCTTCGTCTACCACGGTATAGCTGTCATCACCGGTATCTGCGTCGGCAACTACATAGGCGTCGTTGTAGGCAAGTGTCAGATTCAGTGTAGTCCTCATCAACGGCGTCCGCGTCTCTTTCAGCATGGTTGTCTAACTACCCATGTGCGTCACCTCTGATATAGGCGTCGATGTTAGCACTTGCGACGGCTTAGACGTAGGCGTTGTCGTTATTATCTTCGTCTACCTCGGCACAGGTGTCATCTCCGGTATCTGCGTCGGCACTTACACAGGCGTCGTTGTAGGCAAGTGTCAAATTCAGTGTAGTCCTCATCAACGGCGTCCGCGTCTCTTTCAGCATGGTTGTCTAACTACCCATGTGCGTCACCTCTGATATAGGCGTCGATGTTAGCACTTGCGACGGCTTAGACGTAGGCGTTGTCGTTATTATCTTCGTCTACCTCGGCACAGGTGTCATCTCCGGTATCTGCGTCGGCACTTACACAGGCGTCGTTGTAGGCAAGTGTCAAATTCAGTGTAGTCCTCATCAACGGCGTCCGCGTCTCTTTCAGCATGGTTGTCTAACTACCCATGTGCGTCACCTCTGATATAGGCGTCGATGTTAGCACTTGCGACGGCTTAGACGTAGGCGTTGTCGTTATTATCTTCGTCTACCTCGGCACAGGTGTCATCACCGGTATCTGCGTCGGCACTTACACAGGCGTCGTTGTAGGCAAGTGTCAAATTCAGTGTAGTCCTCATCAACGGCGTCCGCGTCTCTTTCAGCATGGTTGTCTAACTACCCATGTGCGTCAGCTCTGATATAAGGCTTAGACTTAGGTGTCATCGTTATTATCTTCGTCTACCTCGGCACAGGCGTCATCATCGGTATCTGCGTCGGCAACTACACAGGCGTCGTTGTAGACAAGTGTCAGATTAAGTGTGATCATCATCAACTGCGTCCGCGTCTTTTTCAGTCAGCTTTGATACAGGCATGCCAGCATTTAGTTTTCGGTCTGGCGTTGATTTATGGGATACTTGTTTGTGACCTCCGATATGTATAATTGATTCTCTATCATTACTTATAATTACTTTCTCAATTACAGGCTTTTGAAAATTTGGATTGAAAAACCATCTAAGTGACCCAGTTGTTTTCGAACTAGCTTTGATTTATGGGACATCTTGTATGTGGCCTACTGTATGAGTTATTGATTCTCTATCATTGCTTATCATTACTTATAATTACTTTCTCGATTATTTACCCTTATAACAATTTGAATTTGAAAATCATCCTCATTACCCAGCTGTTTTCGACCTAGCGTTGATTTATGGGACATCTTGTATACAAATAAACTCCTGTATATATAATAGATTCTCTATCATTGCTTATCATCACTTTCTCATTTACAGACTTATGAAAATTTGTATTTAAAAACTATTCAAGAAAACTAGTTATTTTCGATACGGCGTTGGTTTATGGGACACCTTGTATTTGATCTACTGTATGTGTAATTGATTCTCTATCACTACTTTCTCATTTACAAGCTTATAAAAATTTCGGTTTAAATATTATAGTAGACCAATTGTATGTAAAGTAAACCAATTGTTGGTCTAGCGACGATGGAACTCTTTGTATATATGAGCTCTTGTATGTGAAACATGCAATAGCACAGCGGCCTTAATATTTTAGAAGGTAGCGGCTAAAGCCTCCATGGAGAATAATCGAGCCTCGCTATATTAAAAGATTTCTTAGGCTAGGCACTCTGCGCTGTAATTCCATTACAGGATTATTATAGTTTGTAATAAAAAAATGACCCAATTACATTAGTAAACTTAATTGTAATGTTATATGTTAGTGGTTTGAAATAGATATAGATGTGTGAGTATTACACGTGTAGATCATACGTCACCTAGCGACATTCTAAAGAATCCAGTTAGAAATACAGGCGCTAAATGAGAAACGGTAACATCCCTAACGATTTTCACAAACAGAAACCCCGTTATCACCTACTTTATATATAGTAACATAGATTTGTCAACTCTCATTTCGCGTTTCTACCGCGTTGTGATAAGCTAAACAAATTTTCTCGATAATATGACCTATTTATAATACAATAACTATATATAACTTGAATATTAAGTGTTTTTGAATGAATTCAAAGTTTACGCGCAATGGATAACAAAGTTTTCTGGTTCGTCGCAGCTGGGTTGCTTGTGGCAGTGGCAGCTTTTTCAGTTTACGAGGAGGATTTTGACGGTGAAGATTCAGAGGATAATTATGAGGGACAAACAGGAGAGAGGGAAGGAAAAATATGTGAGTATATATCACCCGCGAAGCCTTAAAATCATTTCGTAATCTTGCGATTATAAGCTTGTCACTTTGTTTGTATTGACAAAGGCATTATATATCGTTCCTTTTCATACCCATTTTTGTATTTTTATAATATACCTATCAATACTTTTAGTATCATAAAATGAGGGAACAAAGTAGGTGAATAACATTTTTAAATGTAAATTTTGCAGTGGCGACTTTGTGCTTCCTTTATTCCTATTGCGATTTCAAACACGAACACGCAAACAATTTCGTATTTTGCTGCAAAATACACTTTTAAATAATCTAATATATAAAATTCACGTGTCACGGTGTTCGAACTTGAACTCCTCTGAAACGGCTTGACTGATTTTTATCAAATTTAATATGCGTATTCAGTAGGTCTGATAATCGGCTACTATCTATTTTCTATACTCCTATGTGATAAAGGTTGTTCACACTTAAAAAAAAAAATTATTTTTTAACGAAATTTTTTGTTTTTATTTTTTTATGATACAGCATACAAGAATACATACAACTATACATTTTCACCCCTCTACTATCAACCCTTATTTTTTATTTGTAAATTAAAATATCAATTTTTTTTGCAAAACAACGTTTGCGGGATCAGCTAGTATCTTATAATATCTATCTATGCAGCAAAAGTATTTGTCTAAGTAAATAACTGTACGTAAATATAGGTAAAATAATCGCGGTATGTAAAATCAGCATTAATAACATAATGTTATTTGTTCATAATCAACAGTGATAGCGATAGAGGACTAAGACACGTGATCGCAGGTATATAATTCACATTTTGTGCATTTATTATATAGGATTGCCACTGCACTGCGATCGCCAAATCGCCTGCTAAACGTGGCGATTATGGTATATCTTCCCATAGATATTAGTGTTTATTTGGATATAGTGATCATTTGTATACGTCGTGACAAGAATGCAAAAAGAACCCGAGTATGATATAAACTAGATACTATGATGAATATATAACAACAATTTCTAATGAAAGGTTTGAAAGCTGTTCCTTGAAAATCTGACGAAATCATCACTGTAATTGTATTTTATTATTATAATATTTATATAAATAGTATATGTAGATATTTAAATATATATATTATGGTATATTTGTATATATGTGTGTTAATTTGTAATAATCTTCTCTGTGTTGTGTTCTCTACACAAACTTCCAAGGGCGGAGTAGGGTGTTCTCACACGAACTGGACAAATACAAATTTGAATATTTTCATTTAAGTAGACATTTACTCGCACTTTTGAATTGTTAATTATTTTTAACATTACAAGAAGGTCAGTATTCAGTCTATGACACGCGATCTTAAGGTTGATGGGAGACTCTGGATGCAGGCTTCTAATTAATTCTTCTTCAGGCAAATGGCAAATGGAGAATCCTTAATAATATTGATGTTTATGCAAAAAATTTAAAACGCAATATTTTATATACAACAGTAATTAATATCGATTTTGAATACTGCGGTAATATATACTTTTACCTCTTCAATAAAGATTACGTAAATCCTATATATTATAATTTATATATAGAATTATTTATTATCTTATCTCTGGTAAATGTATATACCTCTGTGCTATACATATAAAACATTGTAAATCATTGATATAGAATGTTAACTTAATATTATAACATGAAGTGTTTAAGTAATCTCCACGTTCCGATATTTGTGGGACAGTCTTACATTTTTGTAGACTGTCCTGAGACACAACGATTTTTTAAACATACTCTCTTTTAAATATATACATTACTTAACTGAAAACTTATTATGAAATACGTGTTAAAGTGATTTTAAATGATTTAAATTTTATTACAAAATAACTTATTTAAGTTTATTCTAATTTTGATTTAAATGTAATTATTGCTAATTTGGATCATGTATAGTAAGTAATTAAAAAGGAATCCGATTTAATAGAAATTGGGCTCAAATTGACCTATTCCAAATTTTTGGTAATTTTTCTCACATTTTGGAAGAAAAGTAATATTTATTTTGATTTTTTCCTACAAAACACAACGGCAGCGGTGGGAAGCGAGTACAAAAAATAACATAGTTCCTAAAATTAAAGTAGCAAAAAAAGAGCGCTTATAAAAATAATTGAATATATATATATATATATATATATATATATATATATATATATATATATATATATATATATATATATATATATATATACTAGCTGATCCCGCAAACGTTGTTTTGCAAAAAAAATTGATATTTTAATTTACAAATAAAAAATAAGGGTTGATCGGAGAGGGGTGAAAATTTAGGGTTGTATGTATTCTTGTATGCTGTATCATAAAAAAATAAAAACATAAAATTTCGTTAAAAAAATAAAAAAAAAATTTTTAGTGTGAACAACCTTTATCACTTAAGTGTATAGAAAATAGATAGTAGCCGATTCTCAGACCTACTGAATACGCATATTAAATTTGGTAAAAATCAGTCAAGCCGTTTCAGAGGAGTTTAAGTTCGAACACCGTGACACGAGAATTTTATATATTAGATATATATATAAATCCGTTTATAGGACATAGGTTCATTTCTTTAGCGATGTTTCGTATAAATCAAATAAAAATCTTTGATATATTTCAGTGTTTCC
Organism: Battus philenor; assembly: GCF_028537555.1. Classification (NCBI taxonomy): domain Eukaryota; kingdom Metazoa; phylum Arthropoda; class Insecta; order Lepidoptera; family Papilionidae; genus Battus; species Battus philenor. The sequence continues at coordinate 18,336,651 of NW_027181661.1, forward strand.
GTTCGTGAGTATTGTACGATTTGCGAACACCGATTGTTCCAGTACAAACACAATGAACGGTACTTGCTTGGCGCGGCGCGAGTGTCACAATCTGAACGGCACCATTACAGGCATGTGCGCATCTAGAAGAGGAAGATGCTGTATTGGTAAGTACTCGTCTTCCACCAATGTAACTTTACTCGTCTAAAGTGGCACCTAGCCTGGCACATACAAGGTTGATAAATGTGAACATCACAATATAGGTCACCGTGGCAATCAGTGAAGATAAAGAGTTAGTGGCTTATTAAAAGACGTTTGTAACACTTTATCAATTTATTTAACACACGAACAAATTTTTATTAGCGCTTGAGTGCGAGCAAAAAGGACGTGCATTCGTCGTAGGACTCTGGGGCGCAATGTGCTCCGCGACCGAGTGAAAGCGGGCAATAGAACAAAGGCGCAAAAGAAATAAAAGAAACAAAAGTAACAAAAGGTCTGCGCCCGCGCCACCGGTGCGTGCATGTGCCCGCTGCACTAATTCGGCACACTAAGTTCGCCCGTCGGCTACGCTCGCCCACAAAATCTTACACCTGTTATTCCTTCAGACATCACGTCAGTGTATATACGACTCCCACAAAGAAAACCCTATGGCCTTGTCAGTAGATTTCTAACATGGATAATTATAACTTTAATACGTAAACCATTCTTCAGTCTCCAGGTCCTGTGGAACTAGAACTAATGTGAACAACACGTACTTCACTAGCCCTGGATACCCGGCGGCATTTGCAGGCGGTCAGAGCTGCAATCTGATAGTGAACAGGTGCAATGCGAACGTATGTCAGGTGAGTTGTGAAATGAATGGAAAACAATGTGACGGGTAAAATAAGAGAGAGAGATATATATATATATATATTTAGAAGAACATATGAAAATTTGAAAAAAAAAAAGAATGTCGATAAACAATTAGGAAGGAGCAATAAAGTCAACAATAGCGGATACTGTTAAATAAAAAAGTTTAATACTGCCTTACCGTCTGAAAAGCTTTCGTTGACCTTACGTCATATATTTTCATATATCATAGTTTCTACCTTCTTTTAATATTTTTGCTACGTACAATAAACTTTTTCTATGTCTCCCTTTTTCAAATTCAATTGCTTATTAACACTTTTTGTACACTATAGACAATAATTTAGAAAAAAAAGAGAATTCATATGGTACAAGAAGCGGTCTTATCGATAGCGATCTTTACCAGACAACCTTTGGATGGAGATGAGAGACATGAAGGAGAGATGCATATATACAAACATACATTACTAAAAACACATACAATAATTTATCATGATGCCATAATAATAAAACAAAAATTTGAGTTTTTTTTCTGCTTTTACTCGTTCAAATTAATAGTCGTGCTTTCCACTGTTCTATCTCTTAGTTAAACCAGAATGAACCTATGTGTACATCTGATATCTATGATAAAAGCTTACCTTAATTAATAGCCTATAAGCTAATAAGACAATTTATCAAAAATAATAAATAATACACCATGGAGACAGTTTGTTAACCACGTTTTATTATTTATTAATCAAAATGTATAATCCTAGTTGCGTATCGACTTCCTGGACATGGTCCTGGCTCAGCCTGATGGTGACGGCGCTTGCGTCACCGACTCCATCATCATCACCGGCGGCAACACGATAGTGCCACCACTTTGCGGTGATAACACCGGCCAGACCCTCTTCGTGGACTTCAACCTGAACGCCGCCATAACCATCACTGTAACAGCATCTCTGGCTACAACTTTCGCGAGGCGATGGAACATCAGACTCACACAACTCGGCTGCGACTGTCCAGGAATTGGTAAGTTTTAGTTGCTTTATATAAATTTTAAGTTTGTGTATTATTGAAAATAGCACACCCTGTGAAAGATGTGTTTATCTCTAGGCTATTTCAATGTGTAAATCTTCACAAACAATAATCTAAGGCAGGCATGATCAACCTTTTTTTGAAAAAAGACAATTGTTTCAGCTCCAAACGGCTGCTTGCAGTACTACACAGGCCAGACAGGGGTGATCAACAGTTTTAATTACGGCACCACCCCAAACACAGCGTTAAGCGCGTCTCTCGTCACCGGAACTCGGCAGATAGCCAACTTGAATTACGGAATATGCATTCGAATGGAAGCGGGATTTTGTGCTATACAATACGCACAGGTAAGAAATTTTTTCTTTATATAGACTCCATATGTTTTATTTTTTTTTGGAGCACTGGTAACCAAGCGATAGAGCATTTAGAATTGCGATCGTATGTCGCGGATACTATTCCCGAGATATAATCTTATATACAGTAAAAGCTCTTTAGAAACATTTTTTTACGCGTTGAAAGTTATTAACGACGAAAAAAAAACACGTTCTTCGTTGACGGTTTCTTATTCTAATCAATTGGTCCACATAGAAATAAAAGCGTTCAAAATAAAACACTATCAAGTACGTATCAATCCAAATCAAAAGTATTCGTATATAAAAGAATAATTATAATCGATATATCATATCGATATAAATATAACACTTAATCGGGCAAACAAAAGTTATTTATTCTCAGGTTATATGTTCCATAAATATGCCGCGAAAACAGAAAACATGCATACGAAATGTTACTTTATGTTGGATTATGGGCGATACGTTTCTAGGTGACGTAATAAAAACAAAATAAATATATATAAATATCAATCACATTGATTTTTTTGCATATTATGATTATTTATCTTAAGACTTAAACAATGGTTTAAAGAATGTTGTAGTTTTCTCTTGCTTGGCAGTTTTTAAAAGCATCTTCAATTCAGACTAACATGCAGCAGTCGTATTAGCAATTTGCCTCTTAAAAATAAGATTTTACTCCTTAGACTATTAATGTTCATAAATAAATTGCGAAGCTACTTTGCCATTCTTAAATCTTCACTAAGATTTTTCAAATTAAATGTCACGTTTCCAGTGCTTCTTGAAGCCTCTTCTTCTTTCTTTATTAGTCCATTTGACGGCATTTACAAAGGATATTTATTCAGATATCTATTGTAATCCTTTGATTATTATGTACGTACTTATTAGATACGAGAGTAAACAAATTTTCAGCCGCGAATGTAGAAAATTGGGTCGCATTTTTTATTTCGCAAATAGTGAAAGCGTGAAAGAGGAAGTTTTGCTGTGACAATTTCTTCATACTTTATATAGGATTGCCACTGTTCATAAACAATTTTTTAGACCGCATAGCATTCTCTAAGTATCGTAATACTATACCGCGATCACCAACCCACAGGTGATGAGTAGCAACTAAGGTGTATCCCCCATAAATGTCTTTAAAGAGGCCTATATCTTGCAATGCACTTGTATAGGCTAATGTGACAACGACCAATTTTTTGAAAAAAGAAATCTCACGTTTTATTCGTGTTTTACCGGTGGTACATTCCTTGTTTGATGGCCAGTATTCACTAAAACAGTTTTGACCTGAACGCAATTAAAGCGAATATCTAAAGGCTTCCTAATTCAAATCGACGTTCGATTTTCAATTCAAACGAGCAATCGTAATTTAATTTTAAAAAGTACAGTCGACGTACTGGCCAGTAATACGAAGTTTTCGCAAGTGAATACTAAACCTTATTTACTAAACGATTAATTATAACTAGGGTCGGCTTAACCTATAGTGCAGGGTGTGCAATGCACACGGGAGCCGCGGCAACAGAGATTTGCTACAGGCATAAAAACAACGAGTGTTATTCTGCCGTCATAAGAAGAAAGGCCGTAACCAATACCATACTGTAAGCTATACCTACTTATAAAATAGCTTGTTGGAATATGAAAACACTTCCTTATTACGACGGCAAAGCTAATAGTTACAGGTTACAGGGAGGGGAAGGGGGTCAGGCCTAGGAGGCGCCAGGGTTTCATTGCACAAGGGTGCTGCACGAGCTAGAGGCCAGGGGCGCCTTTATAGCGACTTGATATATCTGTTTACTGCAGGGATGTGCAACAAGCGGCCCGCATGCCTCTTGCGGCCCTTTTAACAAGTTTACGCGGTCCGCTAAGCACTTAGAAAATTTAATTTATTTTCTCTCATCAATATATTTTTATATGATTAATTTTAATAAGATGATAGTATATACTAAACGGAAACAATTTGTGGCGAATTACTCACACTGCGACTCGTTCAAAATGCGACGCGTCTGCGCGAATATTTTGTAGATTATTAATAAAAGTTAACTTTTGTGCGGCCAGCGAAACAATTTTAAAATTTAAATTGGTCCCTTGATTAATTAGGTTGCTGACCCCTGGTCTAATATTTATTTAATTATCTCAGATTAAAAACTAAAAATAACTATTTCTCTCACCCTCTCTTTTTGGTCATGATTTGTAATCGGGTAAGTATCGTCTAAATTATGTAAATTAAAAATATTTTTTTTCTCACATAAAAGTACTATAAAATATGAAATTAAAACAATAGTACACTGGTGACAAATGCTAAATATATATTAAAAATGCGGTTACTATAATATTACAAACAGACAGGCCTGTTTTATTTATTTGTATAGATATTTTATAGACATCACAAGTAATGTATTCGTTTGTTCCAAAAATTAAATCGATAAAAATCAATCTATCACCAGGCCGCGAATGATATATTCTCCTTCACGGTGACCGGCGATGTGGATGGTTCTGATAATACGGTGCTCGGAACACCAGTGGGTGCTGTCACTGGCGCCGCTTGCACCACGGACTTCGTGGTGATACCCAACCCCACCATCGGAGCGACTGGAGTATCGGCCGGCACTGATCGGTTCTGCGGTCTTGGCTTCCAGACTGTTCAGAGTGAGTTTTATTATTCTTTTTTTAACTTACACTGCTAGTTACGTGCCAATCAGATTCCGCATTTCCATCCCCCCCTACACCCCCTTCTTCTCTGAAGGGGGTGTGCACATGCACCAGCGCTCCTCTGGGAGCCCCAGGTCAGACCAATTCATACTTTTTTATTTATACCTACGATAATATTTATCCTTTTTATCGTACGTATCATATAGGACAGCGACTTTTATACTTCAAATTGTTTTTCCACTTTGTTTTCTTGACACGCTCTTTCTTCGCCTTAACGAAGCCTGGTAACGTGAGACCATTCCCCATAGTGTCACACTCAAAGGGTTTTTTTTTTGTTTCGTTGGGGGAAAGCTTCCGGTATTCAAGATGCCCTGCCTCTGGGGGGAGGACAGGGGTATGAGGGATTCCTACCCACTATCCCCCCCCCCCCGGTGGTCACCCTCTGCGCTAAACGGGGGACCGCGGTATCTCCCGGTCAGGGATCGCCACGCGGTCTTCCCGCGCGCCGTGCTATTTTTCGATAGCCCGGGGTATGCGTGGATACGCTACCCCCGAAACCCTCGTGGTGCTATCACGATGGTTCGAGACCACGTCGAACCATCGTCCGCCTCAGAGTCGCCGAAGCTAGTGGGAGTTTAGGGCCCCCACCCTAAACTCCCGCGACTCCGAAGGACACTCAAAGGGTTAGGTTAACCTAACCTAACCATTATAAATCAATGTTATTTAATAACGTTTCTAAAAATGTTTTTTGTTTCACAGCCGGAGCGAAGCCGTTCGTGCTATATGTCGTTACGAACGCCAACGAAGGCGCCACAGCTACCACGCCACCTGATGTCGCCAATCGAGGATTCTCCCTGGCTTATAACCAAATAGCTTGCTAAACTATACACATACACCACTACAATCAGATACAACACACTTATACTATTTCATTTCACGTTATACAAATTTGGATCATATATCATACTGGAGTACCGTTGAAATCAAATATACAGGTTGATTGATCCTGTAATCATATCTGATTTAATTGTCACCATTGTTTTACACCTCATTTGATATAGTGCATATAAAATTTAATTATTATTTACTATCTGTCCTTGCATAGTTACTGTCAGTTGTACTGTTGCGTTCCAAAAGAAAAAAAATTTTTATAACATATTTCACAGAAAATAGGTGTAAAAGGTTTAGTGTTAACAACTAAGGATATACATTCCCCTTTACCCAAACAACTGCCTGCAAAAATTAATCATAAATATACGTATTTTTTTATATAAAAATCTAGCTATAGATACTATGTACTATGTTTAATGTATTTACATAGTTGTAAAAAGAAAACACAACGGATAAACTTGAAAGAACGACATGGATTAAAAGTACCATGTTATTCTTTCGACTATTATTTTAACACTAGGATATACACAGCTGGATATAGATTCCCAATAGCTGGCTGGACTGTTCATCTTGTTGGTGGAAGTTCTACGCTGATCTTGCCGGACCATGGTCTAAGTTTCCAGAACTCTATGAACACAGCGGTTACCTGTTCTGCGGATTGTATGACCAGTCCACTGTTCTTCAGCTCGCTGTGCTGTTATATGTTGATCGTTCTCGCTAATGCATTCTCCTTATTAACCCCTAAATGCATAATTTTTATTTATATTTAAAAATACATATATATCTGGCAGATAAGCACACTACAATGCAGGGAAAAATAGAAATTTTATACTCATTTCTTAAAAAAAAACCTTATATTGCAGATATACAACACTAATGCACTTAATTTTAAGTTTAAATGGTATGTTGTAGTTTTTCATAATTATGCATTTACGGGTTAAACATATATATGGATAGTAATAAATAGAAAATGAAGCAATGTTTTTTTTTCTTTTATTTTAATAATAATTTTAAACAACATAATACTAATATCGCATTAATTGGCAAATACTAAAGGAGACTAAACAAGTAATAACAATTCAATTATAATAACACTTGCAACATAAACAACCTTGGTATATATGAAACATTAATAAATAATATGTAGGACATGGATGACTATTAAAATTAAATATGAGACAGTTGTTTTATACAAATAATAATAAACTGTCTTATTTCTATAGAATCAAAGTAAAGAATATGCAATCAGCTGTCTCCTTTTGATGTTGTTTAAAAATAATTAGAGAATTTAAAACAGAAATATACAAGATATTACATGAAATACTAATTATAAATATGAAAGACATGTTTAGTTTTTTTTTTTGACTGAATTGTAATGCGTAAAACTAATATATATATGTCAATAAACTGTCTTATTCTGAGTTGAGATAATTCCATGAAAAATATCTTATTTCAGTCAAAAAAAATATAAAAACCGTACATTTATGGAAAATATTTATTTAATTTGAAAAAAAAAACTATAATCTTCAATAAAAGAAAAGTAATGATAACTTCTATCCGTTAAGAAAATATGGTTTTAAAGTATGTGGTATATGACTAATAAGCATATATATCTTTGAAGATGTTATATATATTAAACAGTTTTTTGGTTATATCACATTTATCTAAATTAAAACTATTTTTTACTAAATACCTATATTGAAACTGGAATTACCTAATGCACTAGAATTGAAAATATATTAAAATTATAAAGGTTGTATGTAAAAAAGGCGTCACTGCAAAAAAAAATGGTAACCTATATATAATATAGAAATTTTAGTAGATTCAATGTTCCGAACCTTGCAGTAGTATATGTATAAACATATGTTTAAATTTACATTTTATCCTTATTTTTCGAAAGTGCTTTGCTAAACTGTTTAAAATGTAGATACTATATTTTTTAACCCTTTCATTATCGCAGTACGTTGAATTCTCTCATTTGTATTACATATTTAAAGATTTTATTGGTATATTAATTAATAATGAAAGTTAGGATAATTCTTAGTAATTTATTTAGCTGTGATAAATATTAAAACAGCGATCTACACATAAGCTCACATCACAAGGTGAATGCCGGCAAACTCCGGCGCTGGTAACGAAAGGGTTAATTATTTTTTATTGTTCGTATATTTTTCCTTCAGTGCAAAATCATTATTTTTACTATGTTTTTGTATATGTACTGCGCTAGTTTCAACAAAGGCATTTAGTAATAATAAGTTCTAACTGAACCTTAGGTTATTTTAACTGTTACATTAACTGACCTATTAATACAATTTATTGCTCCGTCATACAATTTATTGCTCTGTCATATAATTTGTTCCTAAGTCATGTTTGTGACTACACATTCAATGCAAGAACCTTGCCTCTTTTAACTTCCATATTCTTCCCCATTTCATCGTACCAATTGCCGATATCAGTGTTCTCTCGAAGATCCTGAAAAGCTTTACATCCTTCAATGCTACTGAGCACACCATACACTGACACATCAGCAAGATTAGGTTCTTCTCCGCCCAGGAATCGGGTGCCTTTCTTCTTTACAGCATCGGTCCAAGAACGGGCTGCATCATAAAGTGACTGTCTCACATCACCTTGGATATTATGTCTGTAAAGATACCATACAATTTAATATATAAAAAATAGGAATGACAACATCTTTATATGTCTAAATTTGTATCATTCTCGTTTTTTCAGCTATATGCCGTCTCCTGCTGCACATAAACCTCCCCCTAAATTTTCCAATAAGACTTGAATGATCCACTAGATCAGATTTCCCCAAACTTTTTTGTGTTGTATACCCCTTGCCATGTTTTCCGTGTTGGGTAGACCCCCTACTTACCGGATATTGATTTCCTGTAAATTTCTAACTTCTCCAACGCTCTCAAACAAAATAACACTGACTCACTATAATTTGTGTGATGTACTATCTGTTTATATTTTTTAAAATAATTTCTAAGCACTTTCCTTTTCAAGATTCAGGAAACGAATATACGTATCTGACCCACATTCGTATTTATAGAGTGACGTGAACTAATCAGTGCAACGTCAAGGACTGCGACTCTCAGGTTTTTACAAGTTCAAAATGTATTGCGACCACAAAGCGAATACCAACATCCTGCAACTTACACAATTTTATAAACATTTATATTTGTTTTACTTTATAGGTACTTTTATAAATAATATAAATGTTTTGATATTATAAGATAGTATGATGTAAGTAAATAGGTACTATCAGTGTATGGGTTGAGATCCACTATCGTGGACCCCCAAACTTTTTTCGCTGACGTAGACCCCTTGCAGGTTGTCATAGACCCCTAGAGGTCGATATAGACCACTTTGGGAATCACTGCACTAGATCATCTGGTCAGCTTGTGAGTGTACATCCGATACTTATTGTGTATCGAGTTTAACAATCTAAATTTAGTTCGTGACTTTTTCTTAATTATACATATTAATTAATAAATACTGAAACATGTCTGGACAAACAGACACTCTTATTGTATTTATTTGTATATATTACCTAGTTTTAAGCCTCTTTGCGATAATCCACATAGCTGCCGCTCCACCGTACACCATCAAAGCGCATTCCCAACTGGGGAAGGAATGTCTCCATCCACCCACATCTTCAAACCACTTGAAGGTCTCCAAAGCCTCTCCAGGTGTTCGATACACGTTAGGTGAGAGCGTATGAACTAATACTCTATCGGCCCACTGACGCCATTCGCGTTCCTCACTGAAAAAGACACACAACACATTACAACACAATAGAAAAATTCTTATAGATAAAAATAGATATAGTAAAATGGTGATAAAAAGACTTTTCCCATACAAAGCACAGAGTAAATTAATGCACTTATTCATGTTAAACTTTTGACTTTAACCAAAACCATAAAATGTAACATAAGGATGTAGTAAAACAAAAATTTTTAAGTCAGTCTTGTATTAGCCTTTTTTCAACGAACAGCGCCTTTTGGCGCTCTGCTATAGACGCTTTCTTTCAGCGAACAGCGCCTTCTGGCGCTCGGCTATAGACGCTTTCTTTCAGCGAACAGCGCCTTCTGGCGCTCTGCTATAGACGCTTTTCCTCAACGAACAGCGTACATTTGTTTTGCATTATCGTGTCAATAATTACACGATCATGGTCATTAGTTTGTTTGTTACCAACACCACAGCTGCATACTCCTGTGCGGAATATTTTGTCACATAACCAAATACAATTATCAACAATTTTGTCCATGTCGTGGCTGAGAGAGTCTGAGCTAAAAAAGCCGATGATATAAAGGACATATTTTAGTGGTAGCTGCCTTATTCTTTTTCCGAGCCGCACTGAGCTGAATGAGTTGGAGATATAAAAGAGTGTTATATATCTCAGGATCTAAAACATATAAATCACTCTTTTTCTTGTCAGGGATACATTTCGCCCATCTCTAATCTGCATCGTTGACATTGGTTCTTCTGCGGAACTCCTCCTTTCTTCTCCAATGCTACCTGGTTCACCTTGATTCTTCTAGTCAGGCCCATCGTAAGCGACCACACCTTGAATCCTTATCATCAGTATATTGCTACTGTTACGTACTGTGGATTCTGACTTGAAATGAAACACCACCGATTCACAAGGAGTTCTTCTTTATTCACAAATTATACTTTCGTTTCTTATTCGCTCAAGAAATCACTTTTCAAATAACTTATCAAATCCTCACTTTATATCACTGGTGGTAAGATCTTGATCTTATAACTCGAACAACACTGCCGACATGGGGAGTACACTTATTTATACATACAAATAAGGTTCTAGTAAGTTCGAGATAGTACTCGGTTAGAATTTCTGAGAACCGTACACAAAAATTTATAAATAACATCTAGAGTTTAGTTTAGAGTTCACGGGAATACGGCACCTATTTATTTACCACAAGGATTAATTTTCCTATATAGTCAATTTTACTAGAACTGTCGAGCTTTGTGTGGAAATATTTTTCTTGTGCTTAATTGATCCTGGGGTTCCGTGTTTATTGTTTAGAGTTTGTAACATTACTTTATTTTCTGATTACCAATTAAAAATTATATTACATGAACTTACTTCTCCTCTTTCCGCTCCTTCTCATCAGGCACTGGTGAGTTGTGCATTATGAAATATTTATTTGTTATATCTGTTACGCTTTTACCATCCTCATTATCGTATCTCGTGATGGGATAAAATTTTATTACATCACGAAGCTGCGATACTTTATCACGAAGGTGCGTTTCCACGACCGATATTATAGCACTGCTATCCATTAGTTGCTGAAAAAAAATTATTAACATAAATTTTAACTAGCTTATGCATGGCGTGGGCATAGAGTTCCCACTAGGTGGACTTACGACATAGTTAAAGTCATAGAAACAGACTCAAGTGTAAGGACGTTCATCTTCGGTGATCTATAACCTTGCAGTGCAGTCTAATGACTCAAAAGAAGAAGGAAGAATATTGAATATCTATGTACTTAGTCTTGCCATAAATATTGTTATAAAGAAAAGCACGATTTTTTTTTTATACGTAACATTTATTCCTTTCATAGTGAGTTAGTTTAATACATCAATATATAACTATTAAAAATATACAATGTTTATTCGAAGTGGTCTCCATTGGCTGCAATACAGTCTTTTAAACGTTGAGGCCAGTTATCAATAGCAGCACGAACTCTTTCTAGAGGAAAATTCTTCACTGCCAACCGAATGGATCGTTTTAGGGACTCCAAATTATCATGGCGTTTAGAGCAAGCCTTACTCTCTAAAACTGACCATAAATCATAATCCAATGGATTTAGGTCAGGACTTGACGACGGCCAGTTTTCAGTGCTGATAAAGTCCGGAACGTTAGTTTTCAACCAAGATTGGGTGGATCGAGCTCTATGACCCGGTGCCGAGTCTTGTTGAAAGCACCATTCTTTGTTATTGAACATGGTGTTAGTTAAAGACTTAACTACCGTCTCAAGAATGGTATTTTGATAAACTTGTGCCGACGTTTTAATACCTTTTTCACAAAAATATGGCTCAGTCACCCCTTCATAGCTAACACCCCACCAAACCATCACTGAAGTGGGATAATGCCCACGTTGTACTCTGTTTACTAATTGCGAAGCTTCTTTAGAGCTTCCAGCATAAATACGGTCATTTTGTTTATTAAAATACTGCTCAATTGTAAAAATTTTCTCATCCGTAAACAAAATTTTTTTGTGACCTCCCTTTGCGTACCGCTTAAGTAGTTGTTTGGATTTTACCACCCTATTCTTCTTTAAATTATCAGTTAAGAAGTGACCAGTACGTCTCTTATAGGCTGCAAGTCCTAAGTCATCTTTTAATATACGCGACATGGTTCTAGGAGCTATCTTCATCTCCCGAGATAAAATCTTTTGCTTACGGACAGGATTTCTTCGAATTCTTTCCCTAACTGCTTTAATCACCTTTTTCACACGAACGGTACGTGGACGGCCAGATCTTTTTCTGTCACAAACAGAGGAGGTATCATTGTACCTATCAATAGCCCGGTAAACAAACATTTGACTAATACCAAGCGGGTGGAGGGTTTTAAAAATTGCACTTTTCTCCATACCTACTTTATGTAAGGCAATCACAGCGATTCGGTTCTCTTTATCACCCCACTCCATTTTAATATAACAAAATATTTAACAATATAATGGCGCGAAAATAAGAAAACACATCAAGCAATCATATAAAAATGACAGATTCCAAATTCAAACGTAATATTTTCTTTTTTTGAATAGTAACAGTATTTATGGCCAGACTAAGTAAATACTTTATTTAGCACATTTGCTGTCAATCAATGTATAGTTCGTTCTATACAATAAATACATTTAAAAAAACTTTTAAGTTAAACGGTTTTTTGATACCCATATTGTGGTGCTTATGGAAAAATATGTACCTAGTCCGCCATATTGGAACGGAGTCCATCTTGAATTTCAAATTTTGACATAATCATCGTGTTTTACTAGTAAAACACGATGATTATGTCACGACACGATTACACTAGTGTAGCCCTTTCATTTGATACCCATATTGAGGAGGTTAAGGAAAAATACGTAATCCGCCATTTTGTATCGGCGGCCATCTTAGATTTATAATGTTGTTGATTTTATTATATTGTATTGTCATCTAAATTAAATGTGTGTACCAAATTTCAGATCAATCTGACAACGGTAAGGTGCTTAAATTTCAATTTATAATTTTGACCCAAATAAATTCCGTACGGGTCGAACTAGTTAAAACCGTTTAAAAAGCAGAGGTTTCAAAGATAATAAATACGTTAATATATTAAGAAATAACGTTTTTATTAGTGGGACCGAAAAGTAATGTCGCTTTCTGAAGTTAAATTCACACGACTGCATTTTTACAAGTTTTTATTTCTAATCAACAATATATTCACCTTCGTTATTAACAACGTTTTGCCGTCTAGTTCACGTCTTACACTAACGTAATAAGCTACCAAATTACTATAATATATAGACATGCACAGAAACGACATTACTTTTCGGTCCCCCTTATATAATTCAGAATACTGCATATTCAAATCAATTATTACTACGCCTTTATATAGATATTAGCGCGCGTGCCTTTATTTTAACAATTACATTTAACACTTCCAGTTTTTTTTCTCGCGTTTATTAGTTTCTTAAGTCATCAGTGCCTTGTTTGCTCACGTCGCCCTGACAATGCCCAGATTTTAAGATCACGTTTCGTTTCACTTTCTCATTACTACTCCATAATGCCATCCTCGGGTTGTGCGCTAGTGTCTGTGCGGTGGTTGCCGTATTCACATGAATTAACCTTGCGATCGTATCTCGAGTCTCGTCCGCGTAATACACGCAAATTCGAGTGACGTCGTATAGCTACCATCGCACGGACACTGCTATACAGCCCTAGGAGTCCAACTGCCACTTAGTATACCACTATTGACTTTACACGTTCCAATAGAAAAAAAAACATTGTAACATATTTCTGAATGATCAATTTATTCACGGTAATTGTAAATAGTACACCTATTTAAGAGTACATAGGTGATAGGCTGTCTATTAATATATGACATGCTTTCATAAATAATAAAGAACGTAATGATATATATATATATATATATATATATATATATATATATATATATATATCATTACGAGTATATATATATATATGTATATATATATAAGTATGTATATATGTATATATATATATATATATATATATGTATGTATAGCTCTAAGTGTACATACTTTTTCAGTTATTGCTGAAGTAAACAAACCTGATATCCGCCATCGACTTTAGCCAAAAGAATCGGCACTTTTTTGTATTCCGACCATTTTATCGCTTGACGGAGAACGGCATCGACTTCTACTATCTCATAGCTGATACCCTTCGAATCCAGATACGCGCGGACTTTGCAGCAGAATGGACAGGTCCGGTATTGAAACAAAACCAACTGCAGATTACTCGCATCCGACTCGTTCACCACCTGAAATATAAACAACATATATACATACAATTGTTACATACTATTTAGATATATTATACATTGCATACATCTTGAAATATTAGGGGTATAGGAAAGTAATGTCGCTTTCTCAAGTTAAATTCACACGACTACATTTTCAACAAGTTTCTCATCAACAATATATTAACTTTCGTCATCAACAACCTTTTGCCATCTAATATACAAATCAATGCCGGAACGGTAACAAATCAATCGGTTTTTCTTTATATGTCGACAGAAACAACATTACTTTTCGGTATCCCTAATATATATAAGATGATGTTTTGTCAATTTTCCGTTAGCCGGGCGCAAGCAAAATAATTCAAAAATAAATTGTAATTCCCCTAAATATTTTTACGAACATACATAGAATGTTTGTGTGTGGCCAAACTTTAAATAATGTTTAACGTTACACGTCAGTCTAAAGCAGTGATTCCCAAAGTGGTCTATATCGACCCATGGGGGTCTATGACAACCTGCAAGGGGTCTACGTCAACGAAAAAAAATTAGGGGTCCATGAAATGAAAATGGGGGTCCACAGACTGGACATCATTAGCCGAGGAGATTTAAGATTAACTCTTACAAAATTGACGCCAAATGTTGATAATTTATTATTAAAGCATCAAGTTCATCCTTCTCACTAAAAATATTGATTTATTGCTTATGTTATTTTATTTATAGTTATGAAATAAACTTATTTAATGTTACGTATATTTTACATAACAGATACAAAATTTTATTTTGAGCAGTTTTAATTTAAATTCAATTAATAAATGTATAAATTAACATGTGTTTTTATTTTAAGTTTTTAACACTAAGCTTCACTACAGTTAGAAATTTACAGGAAATCAATATCAGGTAAGTATTAGGTCTACCCAACACGGAAAAACATGGCAAGAGGTCTACGACACAAAAAAATTTGGGGGAATCTAAAACCTTATTCAAAATGTAATACATTTCACGAGGCAGGCCTTGCCTAGTGTGGTGTTTTATTGATTAGTGTGTTTTATTACTTTGAATGTTATTGATTTTTCTTAATTAATTTAAAATTAAGCAAGATTTGAAAAAGACTATTTATAAGATAAAGATATATATCTTGGTTTGACTTGGTTTCGGTGTATTTAGTCCGTGGAGCTCTGTTTCCACGGGCTCAATTTATGATGAAGCTGTACTAAGCCTAGACCTGCTAGCAGCACAACATCTAATATATCAAATAGCAAATATTTCGGTGTATGTTGATGCTACTAGCGCGGGGACTTTCACAGCTTGCTGAAAGGTCTGTGAACTTAAAAATAAAACAGAAAATGGATAGACACATTCTATTTGTAAACCGCTCTACCCGAGTAGAGCTGTATAGTGTTGATATTCTTGGGACGGCAGCGTGGACCACAGGCGAGCCAAGGATGGAGTAACCAAGGATGAAGTAAGGATGCGTTCGTGTAGCTACCACGGCATTCGATAACAACGGTTTGTTATCGACGTCTCGTCGGAAACGAGTTCGTTCGGAGTCGTTTCGTATATCACAGGGGAAGTCAATCACCATTCATACTAGATAAAAGCTTTCCTGGATTTTTATCCGCTACTTCTTCTTTCAGCGCTGAAGCTTTCCTAAACGGGAATAGTAGTATTAGCTAAACAATATCAACCGGCCAAGGCGAGGTTCGGCCCTCACGGGTGTTATCGACGAGCGACAACTCAAACTGAGGTCTTGTTAATGGGACCCTTGAGTCTAGTTACTGAATGAAGCGTTCACTGATGAACTCTGCGATCTCGCAATCCGGTAAAATAGTAGAGTGCGGAGATCGCCCCGGGTGATCACGAGCTTTGGTACTTTAAAACAGATCTTAGGCTAGACGAAGTCTACGTCCTGCCATTTGAAACACGCGTGAATATGCAAATGCCATTTGGTCAGTGACAGTCCCTCAAAAAGGGAATGAAGGTACCTCATCAATTCCGGCTGATATATATATATATATATATATATATCAGATTGTATCGGAAAAACATCGTCCAAATTGTGATCATTTTTGTTATGTGAAACGTTCACTTTGTTTATGTTTATTTTTTTAATTCTGATGTGTATTAGTAAATAAAGTTTTGTGTAATGTATTATTATTAAGTGTGATTTATGTGCGACCCGCGAACTACATTTTTAAATTTAAATTGAGCCGTTGGTTAAAAGTTTGGCCACCCCTGGTCATGATAGTAACATATTATTGATATAAATTAATAGATTTACATAAACAATGTCTGCATTAGCATGGACACAACTTGAGAAATTTAAAAACAGAACAACATATATTTTCTTATATCTACTTAGTATATGATGTCTAATTCCGTATATATGGCACGTCTAACTTCAAAGAAACAAAGGTCGGAAGAGTCTAGTGTTGTGATTGTCTTTATCGTACAGATAGACTGACGTGCCAAATTAAATGCCGGGTGGCACAAGCGTTGCTAACAACAAAATTCGCTTCACATATATATATTCACTTTTATGGCTTTCTGTGTAACAAATCATTATAAAATTTCGCAAAAGTAAATATAAATTTTATATACAAATACAGATTTTCAAATATGTTCTTATTTATTTATCACTATAAGTCATGTGTTATATATGAATAATCATGTCGCGTTGGGCAGTAGGACAGAGAAGTATATAGGTCAATTACCATGAAATTTCGCATAGTTTTATTCACAGCAAAATAACTTTAACCGCGTTTATTCAACTAAAAACTTAATATATAAAAACATAGTATTTATTGCAAATATTATACATATATTAACTGTATTTTAAGATGCTTAATAACACAATTCGCGTAAAATGATAACAGTAGACATAGAATTTCATCCATTTTTAAGGTTGATGCCACAAACACTCAGAGATTTATATAAGGACATCGCAAATGCATGTAATGTTAGAACATTTAATGGAATCAGGCGTTACCTCGCGGAAGTCCATCCTAAGTAAGAAAAGGACCAATATTAAGCCACTTTCGCACATGCACTGGTAGTCGTGTAATAAAGTGCACCGCCAGCAAGCCTGCTGATAAATGCGTATGCGGCAAACAATGCGAATTACAAAACTGCCACCGCCAAATTACTCAACACGTGTTTCACCCCTCCACGGGGCATCTTCAGGAGTTATGTTACACCGATTAGTGCCAAACATAGAGTTCCGTTCCCGTGTGCGGAAGTGGCTAAATATCGGTCCTTTTCTTACTAATGTTAGAACACTTATAATATATATATATATATATATATATATATATATATATATATATATATATATATATATATATATATATATATATATATATATATATATATATATATATATATATATATATATATATATATATATATATATATATATATAAATATATATATATATATATATATAGTCTTGAATTAAGCTATGGTCACGTCTCGAGACATATTCGATAGTACCATAAATGTTTTTGGGACAGGCCAGATATAAGACCGGAAAGTAATGTCGCTTTCTTAAGTTCAAATCACACGACTACATTTTTAACAAGTTTCTATTTCTAATCAACAACATGTTCAACTTCGTTATCAACAACCTTTTGCCATCTAGTATACAAATCAATGCCTGAGCGGTAACAAATCAATCGGTTTTCCGGTATTAAAATTTAACCACAAAGCATTTAGTTTTTCAGGATTTAAACTTGCGACATGACCAAAATATTTTTTTAATTACTACACTATCATGATCATATATTTATAAATATTATTCATAAGCAACAAAACAAAATCAGCAAAATAAGCAAAGTTAAAAAAACATTTCGCAATGAAATTCACCATATATTTCATTTTCATGAGAAACTGCATGACGTCAATTATAATGCAATGCAGGCAAATATCAAAACATCGACAAAAACACTGAATCATAAATATGTGGACGTATTTTTCCGTAAACATATTCAAAATAGGCGCAACTGTATGATAAATATTTACGATATCAAACATTTATAAATATACTGTTTATTTGTTATGTAACTTATTGTGAGTAAAATAAATGCTTTCGATATGATCATCATCACGACAGCCATAGGAAGTCAATCAGCTGCCGGACATAGACTGGTAACAGAGGAGCCATGGGAGGATTTATAATAGCACCGGTTGGAAGTAGGAAATCACCGGGTGTGGTCAACGCAGGGGCGGCTATTGTGCTGATATTTGGTGGAAGCCTATATCTTGCAGAAAACTGAAAAGAAGAAGAAGCGGCTTGCATCCAAGCGCTTCTGACAACCACATCACTTCCACCTTGTGTATAGAAATCCTACATTTACCAGTCCATTGCATCCCCTCCTTAAGGTCTAAACACTCATCAGTTCTGCAAGCCATGTGGCCTGTCAACTGCCACTGCTCATACACTCTGCTATAAATGTTTAAGTCTATATATTTATCTCTGTTTAAGTATATTTTATGCAAATAAATGCATTGGCCATAAAAAAAGTTATGTTTTTAATGGTAAAATATGAAACTTACAAGGAATTGCAGTTAATCCAAAAAAAATCATTCGCCATATACAAAACTGTACCTGAGCTAAATCTATACAAATAAATATGATTTGAATGTCTGTTTGTAATATTAAAAATTCAGGTTAAGTTATTACTACATGCATATAAAAATATACATGGTATATATACCCAAACTTAAATTATTCAAATTTTTGCAGGTATATTTGTACATCAGTTTGTTGGTTCTGACTAATCTCTGAAATAGCTGGATCTATTTTGACGGGATATATACTGACAGGTATCTGATTTAAAAAGGGGGTAACATTGCCTACTTTTCTTTTAAAAGAAACACTTGAACAAAACGAAAATAACTAAAATCGTTTTTGTTAAATTCCACACAGTTAAAGGCTCAGCTAGTATAACATAAAACAATTGCATAGCTCAAAGGACTCAAGCACCATAGGTAACTATAGCATTTAATTTTACACATCTGAAATATCTTGCATTCAAAGTATTAATCTTTTGAATAAATAATTCCTAATAGGAAATCTCCACCAGTCAATTATGAGTGTTCAGAGATTACTAGTCTTGGGAAGGTATTAATTTATTCATTCATTCATGTCAGTCGATACAACTCCCACTTCAAAGCATAAACCTCCCTGACAGATTGCTAATGGATGGTCTTGCACTGACAGCATCCAGCTACTTCTCCCAACCTTGGTTATGTCAGTTCAACTATAGGCCTTTCCAAGTAGCGTCTTTCCAGTTGTGGTCACCAAATATTATATTTACGTAAACCATAAGCTTACGACTTTAAATTTGTAAGCCATGTTCCTTCAAGTATATCTCTAGAGAAATCCCACAAGAAATAATATTTAAATCCTAAGTGCCTACCTTTGTACATGTATATAGAATAATAAATGCGATTGTGTTTTTAAAAACTATTGTTTTCAAAGTGCCAAATCGAATGCCATGTACTATATTGTATATTCTTGTTATTACCAGCCTGGTAGTGAGCCAATCATAAGGTTAAGACTCATCCAAGTGTGCGAATGTGGCTGTCCAACACACCAGTCTAATATGTATTAATATAACACACCAAAATATTTGTTTGTCAAAATATGTTATTATAATTTCCTTCACTATTTGTGAAAAAGGCATCATATGAAACTATCTAGAATTAAACGTTATTTTAGAATGTTATTATTAAATTATACACACTAATTTAAATCAAATTACCACACTGGTGCATCCATGTAGACACAACAATTTTGCAAAAGCATTACACATTCATCTATTAAAAGATGTTAATTCATTAAAATTATTAAATAGCTTTAATTTACATATAACAAAATAAATATTCACATAATTCAAGGATTTCAAATAAATAAATAAAAATTGACGCTTCAAATTTGGGATACATAATACATTTTAATGCCTCTTTAATATATAATTATTATGGTATATATGATTGCGCAATTAACATACATATTTCAGATTTTAGATACATCATTTTATTCGCTGGGCAAAGATAATATACTATCGAACAGTATTAACACAGTGAATTTGCATCTCCTGCAAAACAACGGGTGTAAAACACCTGCGCAATGTATCCATGAAAGGCTAAGATGTTATGTCAGTTTAAAATATTAATGTATTCGACCTCACTTTTGTAAACAAGTGCAAAGGGTTGGGTTATGTGATTTCTGTTCATAAACAAATTCACAAAACAACAATTGTACGGAGATTTAAATCTCTTGCAAGTAGTAATGTATTTATTTACACAGTCTATTTATCTATCATACTGCACGCAGATTGTCTTAATTATTCGCAGTATTTATTTACATAATCTTACCTTATATTGCGCTTGATAGTTAGGGGCTTCTTTCAGAAAGGCATACTCTTCATTTTCAGTGAGCTTTGTATGTTTTTTTGAATTAACTACGTAATGTGTATAACCTCCATAGCCTGCCCCAACTAGGATTCCGACACTCGCGCTTATAAGGGTTAACTTTGCAGTTGACCTTGGTAACCGGCTCTTGGTCGTATAAAAGATCCTCGAAATATTAATATTGTCTTTTATAGATGGTAAAATAACTTTTCGAAATACCGTAAATGTCGGCCGCCACATTTTAATTATATTATAATTCTATTTCAAACATTACTAGAAAGAAAAACGAACGTCAACATGAAACGATAAAATCGATAATCATAGAAAATGAGTGACGTTAAATCTCGTCTATGATTCAGGAAAGCCGTTACCGATTGCGATATTTAAAGAATAAATTTGTTTTCTATATTAAACAATGAATCGTTAAAAAATACATACATAATATTATATATAATGTTTGTACCTAAGTACAAACGCTATTGCAATGCATTATTATAAATATATCTTATCGTCTAAAATAAGGATTTTTTTTTCAGAAGAAGCCTATTTTCAAAAAAATAAATTATGTCGTAATTCATAAGCCATTTGCAATTGAATACATTTCCAACACCTTTAGATATGTCTAGACGCGGACATTTCAGTTTTTACCCGCTTTTTTCACGTTACCGTTATTTAAGCTTGTTTGTAGCATGCTTAGTTCACAAATTTAGTTCCAATTGAAAATTAGACTCTCCTTTTTCTCGATTTTTATTCGTAAATAAAAATACTAGAAATAGTAAAGTAACTCTATTGTGGGCAGTTAGTTAATTTGGCACTTAATAAATTTAAGAAGTTTTTTCTGCATAAGCTTGTATAAAAATGCTATTGAAGTGTCAAGATATTTTTAGGAGATAATACAGCTTCAGAATTAAGGGATCTTTTACTATATTAAGGATATTAAATGACTATAAAATAAAAGCTCGTCGGAATTTGTTGTGGGCTCTTCCTAGATCGGGATGTTTTTGGAACTCTTGTAGCTTTAAAATGAAACATGCCATTGTAAGGAGCTTCGATCTAATTCCGGTTTTAGCCAAATTTCACTCTTCCGTTACTCTATTCATATTACATGTTCAAATTATCGCTTTAAATTATCGTAAGTGAGTAATAATTTATAACAAAAATTAATGAGAATATTTAAGATAGGGTTAAAAAAAATGACTAATTTTACCAAAATATCAAGGATGTAGCCATTCTGCTTTTGATATGGCAAAACTAATTTAAAAATATTATCTATTATAGTTTATTTTCTATATCATTACCCAGAATCAATAACCAATTGCTAGTTTTATATTATTAATATTTTTTATTTTAATAAATCACTGAAATACTTGTTAAAGTAAAAGCTTGCAATAATGCAATGAAATTAAATATTTAGTTAATAAGAAGTTATATTATTTTATTAATTTTGTCAAAAAAACGATTTTTATAACGATTGACGCTATAAAAGCAATAACCGCTATAACTTCACAGCCCATCTTTCGACCAAATCGATATCGCCTCAAATTAGCGGAGACTTGAAAAAAACATCACTAAGATTGCTTGTTGAAATGTCGAATGTCGTTGTCCGTCGCGATGTGTGTGACTTGTGAAACGTTACATTTTCTGGTGAATTGAAAATGCCTCGCCGTAAATTACGTTTTAATATTTTATTGTTTATTACTTGTGATTTTACCATACTATTTTAAATAACCAGTTTACTTTTTTAACGTTATAGGGAAGGTGAGTCCTTAACTTGGTTTACGTCGCAATGTAACTATTGGCGCGATAGTTCGCCGTGAGATATTTTAAAATGTGCCATTTGCTGGTATTGAAATGTTAAATGCTGATGCTTTGTGTGTAGACGAGTGGTTATGCCCGGAGCATGCCGTCGACGTCGCGGTCGCGGGGCTCCGGGCGGGGGCTTGATGGCGCAGCCCGACCTCAGGTTATCGCGCCTATGTCGGAGCGGCAGCAGTTGGCACTGGTCATGCAGATCTCATCACAGGATGCGCCGCCAGGTGAACAGTCATTTCCTCAACATCATGTGTGGATAAGAAGTAGGTCATGTAAGACTTCCCGCCCTTTTCATATGCAGCCGCTCCGTCTCCCGCTGAAGAGAGGAAGCGCACTAGACAGCAGCGCAACGAACGTGGAGAAACACCACTTCATGTGGCTGCAATAAGAGGTGACCATGACCAAGTGAAAAAGCTTTTAGATCAAGGACAAGATCCCAACGTGCCTGACTTTGCGGGTAAGCTATAGATACAATAATTTATATCATTGTAATAGTTTATATGTCTCCATATGTTTATTGATAAACGGCATATGGAAGCCTATTTCTTAATTATTCAGGAGCTTAGGTATTGCACAAGTGCATTATTAAATAAATAAATTGATTATCTTACAATAATATCCTCAATCATTTTTACCAACATTCTTGAACACAGCAACTTAGTTGTATATGCACCAGCAATGAGCATATTTTTGAGTCTCTGGCCTACTTCTTCATTTTAAACATAATAAAAATCAACAAAAAGAATTAAAACTGAACAAAATTGTCCAGAGATAATAAACATATAAAACTGATAGATTGTTCAAGTTATTGATTTTACCATAAACATCTCACAAATCTATCATACCGTGGTTTAAAAACTAAATTAATTAATACTAAACATTATAAAATGTTTAACAAAGCTATTTATTTATAAAATATGCAAAAAATTTTGTTTTATAAAAGTATATGTCATCAATTTATTTGTTTGTAATAAACATTTACAGTGTCTTATGATAAATTATATATAATTTCTACAGTACCATTACAGATATGCTGACTAAGCATATGCAATCATTATACATGTTCACACGGAGATCACATGACATGGAATCATATTCCAGTCATACAATGCAATTAATGTTATATGACAAATGGATATAACTTCCTATATATTAACTTCTTGGTAACGTACATAAAATCAATAGATTTTGATACTTCACATGATATTTTACACTGGAATAATTTATTTAAAAAATAGGACTGCCTAATGGATACCTGTCTCTCGAAAATAAATACTTTCATACTATTATACCACTAAGCACAAAGCTGATAATGGTTTGAATATATATATAAATATATATATATATATATATATATATATTAAAATAAAAGCACTAAATATATTTGCCAAACTAAAAATTATAATTTGATCAGTATATCACAGTTTTGACATACTTTATATAAACAAAGAAATACATATTTGTATGGTTATAATAAAAATTATTAACATATAAATAATGTGTTCTATACTTAAAATATTGAAATTAAGTCCATTACATTTTATAATTGCTTTGGACATATTTCAGATTGAACCTGATAAAACAAAAACTTGACAAACACATCTCCCAATAATTAATACTGTATTATGTATATAACACTAAATTTGTAATTATTCTGTTTCATATAAATAAAGATGGTTGGCTTAAAGATATTTGATATGGCAACCTAAAACAAAGACTGGAATAAAATGTATGTTATTCAATTCATAGGGAGGTTCATATTAATTTGGTGAAACATTGGTTTCTATTAAATATGGTATAATTTATACATATATATATATATATATATATATATATATATATATATATATCTTTAAAATAGGATGAATATGCAAGAAGTATCTCTTTATTACAAAATATACAAGAAAATATTATTTAATATATTAATTTCCATCAGAGTGTTTAAATAACTGAATATAACTAAATATAATGAAAGATCTTAAATTAATAATTCAGACTGCACACATATATGTTATATGTTCTAAAATTTCTTCACTACTCAGTGAATGATTTCAAATTATATGTACAACATTTTGAAATATATTCAGAACTAACATTTTTATTTATATGCATAGCGCATAAAATTCATAACTATATAGCTTGAGACATACATAACAAACATACATATATACAATTGTTGCATTACATTAAAAAGATACTTTTAAAAACATATATCACAAATTGACTTACATGAATATTGATTGAAGTTACATTATATTTTGGTACATGTAATGGTTTGTTGCCGAGTTAGGAAAACATAACTTTGAAATTATTTTAATAAATGTTAATTTAATTATAATAAGATTATGAAAATTGGTTGTAATTCTTGTGTAAATTTTAACTCATGGCTAACCTCAAATTGAGACTTATTGGATGTCCAACCTACTGAGGGGTACAGTAAAATCAGGTATGCATCTCATGGTACGAAATGTATGTCTTAGGAGATCCCTGTTTCTTTTAGCTATTGGAATATAAATTGCATTTTTTTTACTGTAGATATGTCAAATGTTGCATTGCTGTGAAATTTGGATAAATTATGTATTATTTTAATATCATATAATTTCAGTAATCTTTCAATACACTTGAAACTTAGAATTCCTAAAAGACAAATACAGTTCATAATTATAATTTACTCATTATTCCATCACTTATAAATGTCGCGCTTTGTTATATGAATTCTTGTGCTATAATTTCTGATTATTTTGGCAGCTATTAAAATTTATATATAAAAATTGGCACAGATATGTTATTTTTACTGCGTTTTTTAATTTGACGCATGGCAACTGTGTTGTGTTGATGAATCGGATTAAATAAATTATGCTTTATGTACATTATTGCTCTATATAAATCAAAAAGCTATAATTGTAATTTTTTTATTATTTTATAACATTCATTCACAAAAAGAACAAAGTTATTTGATGTATATATATTATTTGTAGAATTTATTGTTCATTTTAAATTTTAGGTTGGACAGCACTACATGAGGCATGTAGTTACGGATGGCACCAAGTTGTTGTGGAACTTGTTAACGGTGGTGCCAATGTTAATGCTAAAGGTTTAGACGATGACACCCCACTTCATGACGCAACAACCTCTGGCAATTTGAAGATGGTCAAATTTTTAATAGACCACGGAGCGAAACCTTTTGTTAAAAACAGCAAAGGCAAGACTCCTTGTGACTATGCAGCCCCTCATATCCTCGAGTATCTGCAGACATTGAAAGGTAAGTGTAATTTATATATTCTCTTTTATATTTTGTATTTACATTATTGTAACATCTAAGCTCCTGATTAAACTAAAGTCAATGATACATTATTGTATATATGGCACAGGGATCATAACTTGCAATGTCGAATTGTTCTTTAAATCACTTGCTATCTCTAATTGTATATAAACATACATATTTGTATTGTCTTTATGCTACTATTCGATATGAGAAAAGGCTATTTTGCAAGATGTTTTTTTTGATATTTCTCTAATTGAATACAACAGACTAAAGATATTAAATAAGTAAAAAATATTGCTAATATTATTTTGAAAAACATTTCAAATGGTCATTCTTTAAAATGATCTTTCTAAACTATTCTACTTAGAAGCAGTCGATTTATAAAATGAATTTATACGATTAGAGATATCAATATTAAATTTTAAGCTAATCCTTTGCGATTGTCATTTTTAATCGATTTATTTAATAAAAAAAAAATTCGTATGTCACTTTATTATATAAATTGCACAGGTAATAAATATTAATTATGTCGGTTAATATATTCGGGTACAGATTAAAAACAGATTAATAACAATATAGATAGATGGTTAAAAAATAGCATCGAGTGCGCATTCCACATTTAAAAATGCCCTGAGAGACGTCGCCATATTTGGCGACGATCGCAAACGGTTATTATGACAGATTATTCTTTATTTAAAAAATTAAAAATAAAACTATGACGTCATATTCGTAGATGACATCTATTGTGACGTTAATAAAAAAACATATATTTTTTTGAATAATCTGTCTACATATTACAGTCAAATTTGGATAAATGAGAACTTAAGGAGCTGCATTAGTTTTTCTGTTACACGAGGGATCTGACTTATAAAGTTTTATAAAAATACGACAAAAATATATATGACAAAGTAAGTTTCTAAAACCATAGAAACCAAATACTCACATTTGATTATTTTTATGAAAGAGACCCATAAAATATAATAAAATCCTACAAAATTTTGACATTTCTCCTCCCAATCCGGTGAAAATGTAATTCGAAGCGGAACGAGACGATATTTCCTCGGTATCCCTTCATATCTTAAAAGAGGTTTTACTTTAGGCGTCCCTTCGTGCCCTGCCACTTCGAATCAGCAGATTCTACGAATAATTGTGCAGCTGTGTAAACATTACACCATTATTTAAATTTGGAATTAAAAATTTACCGATTACATTGGTAACCCTAATTAAAAAGTAATAGTGGTTTGAAAAACGAACATTCATCTAGGCCAGTGCTTCGCAACCTTTTCTCATCTAAACATTAAAATGTTTTCTAGAATTTAGCGATACACCGAAAGCTGAATTCGTGAGACGAGTAATACAAAATACAAAACATGTATAATTAAAAATTTTAAAATTTCAACACACTCGTATCCGATCTACGGCACATCGGTTGCTTAGCACTGATCTGGGCAATTATTTTTTGTGGTCTCTGCTATTGTGGACCTCTCTTTTCATATCCCTATTTTTGTGGGAACAGGGTTTTATATTTCTTTATTCATTTTTTCATACCTGTTTTTTATTTCTATTCTCTTCTTCCATACCTTTTATTATCTTTCCGTTCTTTCACTCTACAGTTGCAACTGTCTTTCTCTTCCATTCCTTTCCATTCATTCATCTTCAAACACTGCAGTTGTTTTATGTTACTGCAGATGTCTATTACTATTTATAGTTTATCATAGATTTCTCTACGGGTATGTTTGATTTTTATTTTATTTGAATTTAGTCTAGGCTATTACACGTGTATATGTGTTACTTGACCCAAGACGAAGCTCCTTCGGTAGACCACGAGCTCTGCTACCGAGAGATTTTAGGCTTAGGAGCCTTTCGCGTCCTGAAGGTTTAAATTCGAGTCTTCAATTTGGGCAGCAGTGGGATTCAGGTCCAAAAATAAAACCAAGCTATACAACAGTCGCTTATAAATGCATAGTTAAGCAGCAATCTTACTTAAATTGATGTATAAAGAATCGTCACTTATATAGGCTTTCGGACTAAGTGATGGGACTTAATAAAGGCAGTATTTTTGAGTTATCTGGCTAATGAAGACTTTTTCGTTAATCTTTATCTATAATAAAGGGTTTTAATTTAAATATGGAACGATTAAAAGATCAATGCAAAGCATACAAAAACAAATCATAGTATTTACAATAAAGGGTTTTTTTTTTTTAATTACAAAATAAGAATAATATAGGTGTTTTAGATGTACGGTAAATATTATTAGTATCCCAGTTCTCATTTACCCATGTTTAATTGTATAGCGTATTTAAGGGAATGTTTCACAACGCTCGTGCGATTGGACGGACGTCATAGTGCCTGCGGAGTTGTGAAAACTTTTTGGAATCGACCTCCTTATTTGTGTGTCGAAATGGGATGACGCAGGTGCTTCGGTGATCGTTTCATAAGGAATAACAGTATAATTAGAAAATTAAAAACGTGTATCATTTTTAAACGTCCTACCTGTTCTATATTTTTTTATTAACATCATTTCGAATTTTAAAACTGTTTATCGAATGCGATTTTATTATATCGTTTGCGAAATCGATTCGTTTTATAATCGATTTTTATTTTAAAATCTTTATTGTTTAGATGAAACATGTGATCTTAACAAATCACGTTTGCTCCTGTCACCTTGGTATGACGTTCATTTCAGTTATTGCAATAACCACTACTTCTTAAATTAAACACAATGAAGTATATGTTCTGGAAGGCCAAGATTCTATAACATATATAAAGAAAAAATATTAAAATGAAAAAGTCATTTTAATTTTCGTCAATCCATACTTTTTTTTGTTATTCGACTTCTAAATTTAACGTGAAGCCGTAATAGAACGGGCAGTTGCTAACTCCATATAATTAAATTTAAAAAAATATTGGCCGCTGTTTTAAAAGTGTTCGTATTTCGAATTCTTTTTTCTTTTTGTTTTTCCTTGTTTACATACTGATTTTTAAATAAAGCATTTCTTAATGACTTTTAAAAGTAAATAGGACAATTATAAGTTAGGTAATTGAACTTTTTTTAACGATACGAAAATACATACTTTGCAGAGGTTCTCTGAACGAATAGCTATATATAATTCCAAAATTTTTCCAAAAAAATGGGAGGATTATTTTATTAATTAATTGTCATGTGAGTGGAAGTAAAGTCCCTTTTGCGTGTCTGAACGATGCCGACGGCGTCAGTTCTTTTCAAGTATCAACACATACTGAATATGGGACATGAAAGTTTTTACATATATCGGTCGCTTAGTTTCTTAAAACATCTAATATATAAAATTCTCGTGTCACGGTGTTCCAACTTGAACTCCTCTGAAACGGCTTGACTGATTTTTACCAAATTTAATATGCGTATTCAGTAGGTCTCAGAATCGGCTACTATCTATTTTCTATACCCCTAAGTAATAAAGGTTGTTCACACTTAATTTTTTTTTAACGAAATTTTTTGTTTTTATTTTTTTATGATACAGCATACAAGAATACATACAACCATAAATTTTCACCCCTCTACGATCAACCCTCATATCAATCTTTTAATATCAATTTTTTTTTGCAAAACAACGTTTGCGGGATCAGCTAGTTTTCTGTATAAATTCATAGGTGAAGATTTTAGTTCTTCGCGGAACCCTGCTAATTTGTGTAAGTAAATAACTCCTAGGGATACACTTGGAACTTGAAAACAGGCCGGATTTTTAAAAATGTCTGAATAATTTTTGTCAAACCATGTATTCAATTATAATATCAAATTTTATATGATAAAAAAGTTTAGATGGGAAGCTTCTATTTGCCCTTTTACCTTACGGCACGATTTATAAAAATAAATTTTATAGAAGCGTCATTCAAAATCATAAATTATCACAGCATATTTTACGTGTTCATAGTGCAATGAAAGAGATATGCGTAAATGACTTTCAACAAGCCTTGCTTATTGCTGTTATCGGTTTTGTATATAAAATATAAAGTGTTGCCCGAGGTTATGATATACAAAATAACATTACATATAGGTATATCATTACTTTTAGTTATAAAATCGTCTTTTTCAAATTATATTTAACTCTGTGTTTGGCACTAATCGGTGTAACATAACTCCTGAAGATGCCCCGTGGAGGTGTGAAACACGTGTTGAGTGATTTAACAGTGGTAGTTGTGTAATTCGCATAGTTTGCCGCATGCGCATTTATCAGCAGGCTGGCAGGCGGTGCACTTTGTTGCACGACTACCACTGCATGTGCGGAAGTGGCTAAATATTGGTCCTTTTATTAAATTATATTTGCTATTTGCACTACAGAGGCATCTACATTTACTAAAACGTCGTATATAATTCTCAAATTATTAAATATATTAAAAACGAAAGAATAACCTCCTTGCATAAAATTATACTTTTTAAACGTATCATAAATTACTTTGACAAGTTAATACGGACCCATTTTTATTTACGGCTTCTGGTAAAAAAAAAAAACAATTGTCTTTAGGCGGTAAAAATGTTAAGTGACAGATGCTTTCAAAAGTTTTTTTTTTTAAATAGTTAATATGACTTAATTCCATATAAGAGTCGACAAGCGAAAAAAAAAAAACAATTCGCTCTTACTCTATCGTGTGTCTGCGTGAATGATGTTAAAGTTTGGCGGTCTGCTGTAATCAGAGTCTCCCAAAAGATTCTCTCGGCTTCGTCTCGGTTTTAGTTAAGGTTTTAAAAAAATTATACAGAAACGACATGGACGCAGTTTACTTTTAACTATTTGACCTATGACTAATATGTGTTGCCGGTGATGACGTATGAATCTTAGAGATGGTCACTTGGGGCCCTCATAATTAAGCCCAAAGTCAACCAGAGAGCAATGGGGAGAGCTATGGTCAGTAACAAAAGGACCAATATTTAGCCACTTCCGCACATGTTTTTTTTTTTCAGATGTAATTTTAGATTATATCTAATCTTAAACCACCGAGATTCCGCCTCTAACCAGACCTTCTGAGCCTTACGTATAGCCATATCAGCCGTATGGCTGACCGTGTTGGAACGGATATAATTTGGAACTACATGCAACCGCTTGCATTGTTGGTTAAACCAAACGTTTTAAGTTGCCATCCGATGTAGTTTGGTTAATTTGATGTATAAACGCGAGGTTCAGCTTGGCATGCTGAACAACAACATGTGCGGAAGTGGCTAAATATTGGTCCTTTTCTTACTTAGGATGGACTTCCGCGAGGTAACGCCTGTTTCTATTAAATATTAAAGAGCTATGGTCGAAATTCTGCAATAGCGAATCAGAAATGAGATCAAACCACAAGTTCAAGTGGTAGTAATGACAGGACATATCGCTCTTGCAACCGAAAGGTTTTCAAGTGGTGACCACGAGTCGAGTCGAGGATGGTGAGCTCTGTAAATGGTGGACCATGACACGGACGGTCATGGGAAGTCGTTGGATACGGTCAGAGTGGCCTTGCAATGCGCGTCTATCAGCTGAAAAGAAAAAAATTCCCGGTACGAGAGGCCAAGTCAGTCAAGCAATCGAATGCATTCCTTTATGATCCCCAACAACACCCATATTTATCTTAAAAGAGTTCTAAAACTGTTGCATTTAATCTAATATATAAAATTCTCGTGTCACGGTGTGCGTGATTAAACTCCTACGAAACGGCTCGACTGATTTTCGTGAATCTTAGCGCGCATATCGGCCAAGGTGTAGAATCCCACATCTATTTTTCATCCCCCTAAATGTTAAGGGTAGTCCACCTCTAATTTTTTTATATTATTATGATACAGCATACAAAAATACATACAACCCTAAATTTTCACCAAAAACTATTTTTTTACATACATACCAAAACAACGTTTGCGGGATCAGCTAGTATATATATATTCTA
Organism: Battus philenor; assembly: GCF_028537555.1. Lineage (NCBI taxonomy): Eukaryota > Metazoa > Arthropoda > Insecta > Lepidoptera > Papilionidae > Battus > Battus philenor. The sequence goes on from NW_027181661.1 coordinate 18,368,278, forward strand.
CCCGCTATAAACTAGTGGCTCCATCTATTGATGTACATACGAAGTATACCTCTAGTAAACAATAATTGAATATTGTATCCAATCCGAAACCTCCTGAAAAAGGCTTCCAGTTTGTATTCTGTAAACAGGTGAAGTAAGCTTTGCTTAAAAGTATTTATTATTAATAATATTTTATTTTTTTATTCTATGTACTATACCAGGGGTGGCCAACCTTATTGATAGTCTGTGTAAAAATATATATAAGAATTTTTTTTAATAATTGACAACATTTGTCAGATATTCTTTCATATTCTGTTTAGTTAATACTGATCAATGTTTGAATTAAATTTTTTTTAAAACGAAATTGAACGTTTGGTTTCGGGCCGCGGATTGGTGTCCCCTGACATATACGAAGTGCCTTTTGATACACAATACAAATCCTATGATAAACAACAAAGGAAGTATATGCTTAATTTAAACAACGTACACGTGTTCATTTTGTTTGTACAGCAAGAAACTCAGTAATGTTGCATTCGAATGTTATTTGCAAATATAATTTTCACTGCCTTCATTACGTATATATTTAAAAAAAGAATTCTATAAGTGAGGTTAATTATTTTTAATTTTGTTTTAAATTCGTTAATCATGTCAACCCTATGCCCACTGCATCGCACAGGACTCCCACAGAATCGCCATAACAGCCCATCTGCGTTTCACTTCCCACGACTTTTTATATCATCGTTCCGCCGTGTGGGTGGCAAATTCGACAGATTTCAAATCGATAGAAGCGTTGTTTTTTTTTTTAATCATTGCAACCGGATATTTTTCTCCGATATATATGTTTATGTCTGTATATCTTTTAGAGATTTTTTTTGACACCAATATGCTGACTCATCACAGTATCTCTGGAATCGAAGGACTTGGAAACTTGAACTTTTATAGTAATATTTATTATGTAAAGTAGAAGTCAGCTAAGAAAGGATTTTAAGATGTTATCCACCCATTAGGGTTGAACATCATTTATAAAATACTTTTGGTGTTCCTTATTTTGGCATATTAAACATTAAGACATTCATTCGCATGTGGAGCGTATAGGACCCCCGCTGCACTTTCCGTTCAGGCCATTTGCAGTTCTCATTAAAAAACAAAGGATTATTAAAAAAAATGAATAATAGGGTCGAATATGGATAACTTCATATCACGTATGCGCGTACGTAATGCATATTAAAATTTATTACTTTTTATCGCTAATTATAGCTTTGCAGTATTGCAAAAGATGTAAATCATACGTTTTAAACTACTTTTTTTTTAATTTTTTAAAGTGTGGGTATACGCTCCATGCGGCCTGAATGGAAAATCTTCAACTGCCGCGTCACGAAACTTATTGTTATATATAAAATACAATAATAAATTTAAAATACACAAGTAAGATATGATAGTAGTCCGTTATTATCGGATGCGTCGAGCGAGGCAATTCGCTCCCCCGGATGACCTAGGTCATACAGGTATCAGGCCTTGTATATAATAAGCGTTGAACTGCGCAAGTGCTGCGACCGTTGCTTATTGATCGTCAACCACTGCATCAGTGCAATATGGACCTTAATTTATTGCAACAGGTGTAGTATTCAATGGTTGCATCCCCCCGTGCTCTCCCCGTCACCAATCGTTATTGATTACATGCTATTTCTAGACTTTCTCAGGTACCTAGACTAGATGCGCAGAATTTATTGAATCCAACCGCCATCGTAGTTGGAACTATATGTCTAGATATTGCGCCTTCACTAAGCAATAACCGCATACCTTTCACATCAATCATAGAGTAAAGATTAAATTAGACTCATAAATTTTAAAAAGCATTTTTTCACTGCGAAGATGCTTTCAATTTGAATTAAAGCATTTATCGAGTAGACGCAGTTAAAGGAATATAGTTTATGTGAGTACGTTCAACACGACCCGTGGATTAGGTTAGATCTTGTTTATTTTATATTATATTTTATTTTATTTACGTATTTCCTGTTGTGTTACAGATATCTTCTAGGATTTCTGTTTTTGTGACGTACATGATCAGATTTATTTAAATAGTTTCGTTTCATATATACATAAAATTGTAACTGAAATAGATTGCCAGTATTAAAAATGAACATAATTATTTTACAACTGTCAAACTATAATATATATCGGTTATATATTTTCGTTTTGTAAACATTTTAAATCTAATTGGATTTTTAATAACAATTTTACATATTATAAATTGCAATTATTTATGGTAAATATTTTGAAATATATCTTAGTACCCAATATATATTAATATATTTAGAGAGAGAAAGATATAGAAGGTTTTCAGACAGGGACTTACGTTCCGGTACTAGTTTTTAAGCTTAGACAAATTTGTTAATGAATAGATGTATTTACATATATAAATAATTTATAGTCTATTTTTTTATCATATTACAATAAAATTTTGTAAATAATAATAAAAAAATTATATTATTTCCGAGCTATTTCAATCTTAAATCATCTTTATTAAAACAAAATATTGTCATATTTAATTTAAATAACGCCATTATTGATGACTATACTAATAATAAATATTTTAGTCGTTTAAAATAAAATTATTAAATATTTTAATGTATAGGTTATTTTTATTTTCGGATGCGTATTTCACGATTTTTCATTGAATATCGATTAAAAAAATTACAAGTATTTACGTTAAATTCTTTATTAACATTGTGGTAATAAGTAGTAAGTGAATCTTATATGATCGCGGGGAATTAGTACAGAGTAGCATAGATTATAGAGTCGGCGTCCATTTTGGTAAAACGGAACGCATGCGCTCTGCGCCGTGAACACTACACGAACTAGCTTGTGGCGTCACGTTTTCATTCGTGTTTACCTTATCTGGATATAACCTAGTCTGCTAATTATTCTTACAGTTATTTTTTTCTTTAAGGTCAGTTAATTTATTATTTGCAATATTAAAAAATATATAATATTTTTCTTGAGCTCGTCATTCGCGATATATCTTTTCGCAATTGGTACGCGCATGTTTGTTGGGCGTTGCTAAAACTGTCGTTATGGCCGCTTAGTAACGTCAACTTGGTGGTGGTGGTTTCGCGAATCCTTACAGCGCGTTTTTTTGGTTGAAAACAATTCTCACTCGAATCAAGGTGGATATCAAAATAGAGCGGGACGACGTGAGATGCAAAGGCGGGCACTCTCGCACAATAAAGGGGAGTTAATGGTTGCTTCATTTTTGTATCGAGTATAATAAATGTAGAAGGCACGCCGGACTTCATTACACTACTCTGTTTAGACTAATATTAATGACCCGACTGACGTGACAATGTACGAACAGTACTTACTACCGAACCGTTTCGACCTCTACGCGTAGATTGAGTTTAAACATAGGAACCAAATCGACGAGGTAATTAATGCTGCACGTTATCGATCTTTATGTTTTATACAATTGTATTATCCGTTTCAATGAAACGAGGTGTCTGTTCCGTTTGATTCATTTCAGTTCCGGAATAGGTGACTCTCGTTCTATTTCTAGAAAGTATCTTTTTATAACATTAACTTGTTTCAACTTAACCTACTCATTGCATTTAATTATCCAGTGTAAACATCTTGTGAAATATATTATGTGCTTACTAATATATTCTACAATTGTTTAACAAGTGTACTAATCTTGCGGTTAACCTAGGTAAGTAGGAATTTTGAATATATTTGTGAGAATCGATGTTCCAGTTTTTTATTTGCTTATTTTAATTTTTTTTTCGCAAGTTTCGTCGACCACTAAGTCTTATTGGGATGTCCTCAAATTCATGTTAACAAGAATCAAATGTACTTTTTTTTTTCAATTACATCTATTTAAATTGAAATGTTAATGTCTGTTATTAAATCTGTTTAGAATTATTGTAACAATCACTAATATGAATAATGTTTTAGTAATTACTTTGGAAAATTATATTAATTCTCTACCAATTTCATATATGTTTCCTTGACCAATTTTATAGAAATAAAATATGTTGTTAATCTGACCAATCATTTCCCCTTGAATAATTATGAATTGCTTATTTTTGTATGCTGGCGGTAGTACTTATGTGGAATATTTCATATCTCTTATGTAACTATATTCTATGTGTTTATATATATAAAAGAAATATATCTTAGATCAATGTGCTGGAAATATATCTATGTGTTGATGTGTATGTATGTATAGCAGTTGTGATAATAAAATTTAAAATTACAGACACAGCGAGAGCAGCCCACGTTGGACGTACAAGGGATGACACCAAGAAGGGAGGCAATGCTTCTAGCGGCAGCGATAGCAATAAGCGAAGTAGCATGGAGGTGCTAGCATCGGGCGACCACTTTGATCATAAAGACGCCACCTCCCAAGACAAAGTCAACAATGCAGATGGTAAACCTCAAATCTTTTTATATTTAACCTTTCCAGTCATGATACAACATACAAAGGGTACAAACCCATATAACATTTCTTGGTTATACCACATCAAGTGGTCGGTACCCTTCTGCGGTTCAAGCAACAACTTGCATATATTTAAAACATTCAAACAATCAATCTATTTTACATATTTAAAATATACATATATTCATATTACAGAGTTAATATAGCAGTATTTTAATTGTATTTTTTTGTCATCAGTAGAATCTTTATAGCATATAAATTCCTATAATGCCAGAAGACAATATTTTTCTTGTGATGCAATTACATAATAATTAGATTAAATAAGTTTTTATTTGCAAATGGAACAACAAGTCTTATTAATACCCCTACAGATATGGCCTGACATTTTGTGACCTGAATACATTGTATTGATTTATCATACTTTCTGTAGGTATAGCTGGGATGTTATCTTCTATAAGACACTCCTTTGAAATTATATTTCATGTACACTTTTAATATTTATTTTGTTCTAATTACATGCAGTAATTATGCTCATTTATGGAAGCAAAGTTAAATCAGACATACATGAGACTATTTCTTTTTTAATATTTACTCTTACAGGTATTATTATATTTAAGTAAGGCTCAAGAGTTTGATAGAGAATTACATAATTTCACTATCATAGTAAAACATTTATTATAGGACAAAATTTTTGAGACAATCAAAATTTTGTTATATGTTTCTTTCCAAAATAAAAAAACATATAAAACCTCAAAATGCCACATAATAATTATTTAAAAAGCTATGTGAATGATTTAGTTATGTTTATTTTTTTAGTTTTATTTTCACAATGACACTTCCTTACTGTATATATAACATATAAAAAAAAGTCACTACTGCATATATTGAAGATTTCAAATAAGAAGTATTCTTTTTATTTAATGACCAAATATTTAGATCATGGTTTAAAAAAATCTCTTTTTTGTGACGAATTTTTTATAATAAACATTTAATAGTTATATATCTTATTGGACGATATAATAAATCTGTATGATTGTCGTCATATATATAGATCTATAACGATATACGTGTGTGTGTATAAATGCACAAGATACATTGTAAATTGTAAGAGATAACCTAAGAGTTATAAATGTAATAAATTAAAAGCAATCAGAAGGAAAATACGCAGTATCAGGTCACGTAGTAATTAATCGAAGGGGAAAGAAGCTTTAAAAACATATTTTGATTTATTGGCACGCACGTCCACACGTCCACGCCCTGTTCAAAAATCGATACTTGTATATTTCGTTGTCCATAAGCAGATGTTTTAATATAACTCATACAAGTTTCTTTTCAGATCACGATCTTTATTAACCCTTAAATGCATAATGATGAAAAACTGCCACTGCCACTTTGAATACAATAGTGAACAGTATATCCATAGTGTTTTATATCATCAACATAAGGTTTTTAAAATAAATAAGCATAAAAAACATTACATACATATGTTTTTCTATTTTTCTCTGCATTGTAGTGTACTTATCTGCAAGATATATATTTCTTGAAAGTATAAAAGTCATGCATTTAGGGGTTAACGCGTTCATATATCAATAAGAATAAAGCATTAGTTAGCTTCTTCGTTCGCGATAAATATATATCTAGTACGGTGTCCGGCATGTGATATGGCACGACGATAATATTATTCGATTATTTATATAAATACAATACACGTAATGTATTGCTATATGTGGAATAGTTAAAATCGATCGTATTTCTAGATGACCACGTGCCAAATCATCTGCCGGGTTATGTAAATAGATTTTTTTTTTAAAATAGTAACGTAATTCACTACGAGGATATAAAAGTAAATAAAAGAGTAGATTTATAAACGTATTTGTAGGTTAGACTTTAGTCTCAACTCCTATATAATGTCCCCTCTCGGCCGACTTCCCCAATGCGCAGGTCAGGTGCTTATATAATCAATTCTTCTCGCATCACGCAACGAATTTATGACTTGAATCCTTGTGCATTGTTATTTTGCAAATAAAATATTATATACCTATATTATTATATACCTATATTGTAATATATTTCGACTCTGTTTTCCATTTAGACATTTACCTATTAAAACAAAATTGCTCATTGTTTAACCTATTACGTAACACCGCCTTCTTTTAAAATGCATTTTAGTGTGGTAGATAAAACAATTTTGATACTTACCAGAAAAAATCGACAAATAATATGTAACATAGATTTCTTGTAATAATAAATTAAATCTTTAATAATTTATTTAAAAAAAATATTTTTTACTTCGCATACCACAGAACGTAAATCGATATTCTACGGTGTAGACCATATAACATTATCACTGCTATAGGTTGTCCACTGTTGGGCATAAGGTTTCCCTATAGATTTCCAATAGGATCAATTTGAAGTTACCGCCTGCTTTTAGCGTATTCCAACGATCTTTACAAAATCTGAACAGATTACCTTACGTGTGGACGGTAGTGGGTGATCATCACTCCAGATTCGGTTCTACATGATCAATGACAATAATGCTTATGAAGTGAAAAATTTTATGATGGATGAAAGAAAGAAAAAGCATGAGAGATGCTGTGAAGGAAGGAAGAGGATAAAAGTTAATAAGAAAATATATCAGATGAACTTATTACGTAAACTGTAGTCCCACACCAAACAGAGATGATACCCACTGCAGGGTCCTGCGCTGCCCACTTCCTAGCGACAACCCGCAACCATGATTATGTTGCTGGTTCATCTAGCCAGCATAATTTAATGAACATATGCTAAAATTTAAAAATTTGTTAGTTTTAGGATTTCAACTGAACTGGTGATGTTAAAGTGTACACTTTGTTGTTTTTTCCAGAGGCGGCGAATCAGGTGAGTAGCTGTAATATCTCGTCTACACAAGACGAACCGTCATCGAATGCGAAAAGGAATTTCGATGGGCAGGATGTGGAGACGAGCGAAGATGAAGTCACCAAACGGAAGAAGAGGAAGGACACGGAAGAGAAGGAGCCGATGGCGAAACCAGCCCCCGTAGCGCGAGGTGGACCCGGCCGGTACTTACACTAGAAAACATTACCTTATGTATGAGAATTAGGAATAGTTTGTTTTAAACTAATGCTCACCATTTGCAGAGCCCTTAGTGGTGGCAAGCCGCCGGGACCGGCAAGTAAAACAGGCGGCTCACACTTGGGCAAGGGCGGCGGTAACCAGGGCGCTGGGAAAGGATCCGGATCATCAGGCAAAAGCTCTCAATCCTCGGGGAAAGGCAGCGGAGGAAAAGTAAACACTCAAGCGCATCAAGTAAAATACAATTAAAACTTTTTATTTTCGAGGAGCAATCAATTATTTTTAGTTATCTTTTGTTTTTTGTAATATCATTTCTTTCTGCTATATATTTATTTGAAACTCTTCCTGTGTAGGGCAAGTCGGGTAGTGCCAAGTCGCAGTCGCAGAGCAAACAGGACAGGAAGAGCCCGGTTGCTAGCCCAAAGGCGAACCTATCGAAGGACGGTGGCGACGATCTCGATGACCAAAAGAGCACCGATTCCGCTCCAAAAGTGCCTCCACTAAAAATCGTCATCCCTGGAGGTGCCAGTGGGTCTGGAAGTAGGAATGAACAGGAAGAAGGTAAATCTCTCTTTTCCAAAATTAAATTAACACATCATTTTTGATAATTAACATTTTACCAGGCGGCACAGGTCCGAGGGGCGGAGGCAAAGGTCGTGGTGGCGGAACACTGCCGTACGTCATACCATGCACCAGCACTGATACAGGACAAACTTCCGACAGCTCGGACGGCATCTGCGATGACAAACGACTCAGTGAGGGTGGTAAGGTATGTGACCAACAAAATAAAAACAATTATTTTGCAAAACCACTTGTTTTATTTTCATAATAATATTTAACTTTGTCTACAGACTGGGCAGAGAGTTCTCCGTTCACACAGAACGAATGATGATAAGGGTAGAACTTCTCCACATGGCTCTGGGGCAAATCAAGCCCTGAACGCCAACAAGAGCCCCCCGCCATCAGGATCTGTAAGTATACAATTCAACCTAAATCTGCAGAATGATTCTCAGTTTCTCTCATTGTCTTTACTAACAAAAAATAAATTTTGAAGCATTTCACTGCCCTGTACAAGTTAATGTAATAACTATTAACATTGCAAACAGATTATATTACCAAAAAAAAAATAATTTTACTGATTCACTGATTAATGTTTACATGCCAATCTAATATTGTCAATTTAATGTAAATGAAACATTTAACAATGACATATTTTTTAATACAAAATAATTTGATTTTATGAAACCCACGAAGGCGAGATGGCGTGATACTAACGCTGCCAACGCACGAGTTTCAAATCTTAGACTCGTTAAGTAACACAGTTTTGAATTTATTACTAATAATTATTATTATTATTTTGTTTCTCTGTTTTGATTTTGTTTTTACTCAATGGAGATGAAAGTATCTGTGCGAGGTCTCTGCATAACGGGTATGAATGTACCAATGCAATTAAATGAACGGTACAACCGCGACAATGTATATCGCATACGCATTACGTTGGATCAAACAACGCTATTACTAGTGAATGTCTCTGTTTTACTTTCACTGTTTGCATGCATTTTGTACTATATCAGTGTCTATATGAATGTTGCCTTCAAACTAACTGAAAAACTAACTCTTTTAATTGCCAACATTTCATCCTAGTAAATGTTGATTTATTTACTGTACGATTATTTTTTGTTATTTTTTTACATTAATGTTTTTTGTTAATTGGTGTGTATATGTTCAGACGATAATGTTTACTTACCATTACGTGAACAGGTTAAAAAAAATTTCCAGGGCCAAGATCACCACGATCACCCGTCAGGCAAAGGTGAAACCTCTGGTATGCATTCTGTTATATTAATCTTTTTTTCTTTTTGGTTATTTCGGGGCTTTATTTTGATTTATATTGCTACATTTTTTTTTCTGTATTCAATGTTAGTGTTTCATACCATATAGCAGCACCTGGTCCTTCTATAGAATTGCACCCGAGGAAGCGTAAGATCAAGGCGTCCAAGGACAATCATACGCGAGAGACCAGAAGTGAGACTGCACATGAAAGCAGCATGGCGCTTACAGTCAGTCAGTCCAACCCCTATCAGATGTACATCCACATTCGCAAACAGGTATCATCACAACTTGTTTTATATTTGCCTCTTTACAGACAGTCTGGGATGGTGGCCCACGCCCCACAGAGGGGCAATTCAAAAGTAGACTCGAAATGAATTCAAACCTTTCCTTTATATATAAAAAATATATGTAACAATGGGAGGTGTAAGAATTTAGAAAAGCTAAAAAACTATTGGTCTAGGACCTAGACTCAAGGTCATAGGTATTAAAACTTTGAAAGATTTATAACGCACATTCTTAATACTTACTTAAATATTCTACTGTTTATTTAGGCAATCTAAAACATATCTCGGCTATCTCTTTGGAAATATCCAGAGCCCACTAGAAGTCGGCAACTCTGTTGAGAACCTATGGTCTAGATAGGCTGGAGCACCAATATATATATCTAAACAGTATTTTATAAGAATTATGGTGTTATCAAATTATTTTGGTAACAAGATTAAGCACCATTCTATGGGCAATTGAACCCTAAGATGAAAAAAAATCTTTTTTTGCTCTTAATAAGTTGTATAGGTTTATTTACATTACCCCTTTGTATATTAAATTGCCAAAGAGAACGTTATTTTACTTAAGTATAATAAGTGAAAATATTTCTCCGTTATACAGATTGACCGCCGCCAAAAGAGCCTGTTTCCAGTGAAGCCGAAACCACCAAAGGACTTCAACAAGTATCTGATGAATCGCTGCACTTACACGCTGCAGAACAACGTCAACCCTGAGCCCCCTGTTGAAATACCAATGAATCTGCCAAGCCAGATGATGGCAGAGTTCTTGACACAAGAGAAAGAGAGGTAAATTCTAGAATTATATCTAATAATGTGTGCAAAATTTGAGCTACTCGACGTATGGTCGTTTACAATGGGAGTAATAAGACAACACAACATCACCTGGAGAATAATGAAGAGGACTATACTAGGATGTTACACTGCAAGGTAGAATCAGAAGATATGCAGAAGAAACAAGGTCACCTGAGTAGCGCGAAGAATTGAAGTAGCATTTGGAGATGAAATCTTCTAGAGTAGCAACCACCACATACCCAATGTCACAGGAAGTAGGTGTATCTAGATACAGGCATTGCAAGATCTGTCATAATGATGATCTTTAGTAGATAGTAGGTAGTATATTTTTAAAGTGAACAGTTATTAAATCGGTATGGTTGTTACATGCATATGGTTTTAAATCTATTTTTAATTAACTATTTACTTAAGTTTTTTTAACTTCATACAGAACTCGCCTTCGCATCCAACACCTAGTAGAGAAGGAGAAATTGGTGTTGGCAGTGGAACAAGAGATCTTGCGTGTGCATGGACGTGCTGAGCGTGCTGTAGCTAATCAGGTAATTACACTCTAATATACAATAGTTATCTAAGACAATTGTAAAAGAAAAACTAATAAGAAGTTTTGGTACATCTAGCACTAATTGTCTAAAAGATGATATTCACAAATCAGCACTGACCTTGGGGTAGAGGTATATAGTTGTCAGAACAAAGTGTGTATATATATATACATATAAATTTGTTAATATATTAAAGATACTAAGTCTATTAGTTTTAATGTATTGCATATAATTGATGTGTTTATTGTAACTAATGGTACCCTTATTACAAAATCAATGATTTTAGAAATAATAACCATGTAATGATAATATAAAAAGAAAAAGTGTTCACAAATTTTGAACAGCCAGATGTTTTGGCCTGTTTTATTGAAATAGAAAAAATAAATATGACATTTTTCAAGAGTGAATCACAATTATTATTATATAAATGATGATTGGAATTAGGTGTAAAGGCATTTTGCTGACAAATAAGCTAGCCTTACACCAATTTACAATCACCGTGGTAGGTGAAGAACTAAAATCAATGTAAAAATGTTCATTTATAGATTTTTTAAATATTCAATGTATATATACTACATCGAGGTTTCTATGTTTGGACACAGGCACTACCGTTCTCCGTGTGCACGATACTGCGAGATAAGGAAGTCTACAACGTCCTGGCTCCAGAACAGGAGGAGAAGAGGAATGCGCAGCGGTCACGATGCAACGGCCGCCAGATAAACTCTTGGCTCCAAGAGGTTGATGACAAATGGGAGAAGATTAAAGTAAGTGTTGGTTACACTAATTGCCTCCTCCAGGACCATAGTTGTTTTATAATTTACATACAAATCAGATCAAGTAACATATATATAATAAATCTTGACTATATTTTGTATCTTGTTAAGCTCTTGGGTATAGATGTTTTGTATTAACCACACTATAAATTGGCTTTGTTTCAAATCACATGCTTGATTATGAAATAGTTTTGACTTTGTTTGTTAAAAATTTTCAATTTTAATATATGAAATTATTATTAAAGGGTTGGTTGATACAATTTTACATACATATATTTGTAATCATATATATAGTACTGTGATTAAATATAAATTCTTTATTTATTATTCCAAATCAAAGTAATTCCTATCTGATAAAACACACTTGCTGATGCTTATTCCTGTCTTCGAAACAGTTGGGATGGATTTTATTTCCTCTATCTTCCCTGCGTCCCTGCATGTCTTTTAAGTTTGCTGAATAGCCAAAAAGTCACACGGATTCAAATCCAGTGTGACATCAATCAATCCAAACGACTCTCTTCCAACTTTTGACAAACTGTCGCTTGGCAAATGTAGACAGTCGCACCAACTTATGATAAACAACATGCCTTCCTAATGCCCAGGAGTTTACTTTTTGATCACATTAGTATACACCCATTCCCCGATTTACATGGTACTCGTTTTACACGTTTTTGCTTTTACACTGTTTTCCAAATAAGTTTTTTTTTTTTGTTTTTATCGCACTCTACTAGAGGCTACTGTGATTGAACACGTATACAAATATTTCTGCTTCATACATCGAATCAGAACAACAAACTACGAGCGATGAAAGTGCAAGCAAGCAATTTCTAATAGTGATAGTTTTCTATTTAATGTATTGTTATTATATAAAACAAAAAAACAATGATTACGTAAAATATTAAAATTTTTATCTTGTTCAATGCATTTTATTTTTATTTCTGTGCACACCTTAAAATATTGAAATAAATCACAACTGTTAAAAATATAAATAGCAAAATTATGCATTTTCTGCAAGCTTTTCGATTTACACGGTTTTAGCTAGAAAATTATAATTGTAAATTATGATATTTAGATCTTATATATCGTGTCAATGATATCTCTGGAACTAATAGGGCTTAGTGACATGACATTTGATTACTATGAAATGTTTTTATATTCATTCCTCCAAGTAGAGGTCAGTTAGTAACTGATTCTACCAGCAACGGAGATGATGCATTAAGTTTGACTGTTACAAGTGAACAGGTGATAGGGTAGTATGTTTATATGAATGATAATGTAACACCGTGCACCAACAGGAGGGGATGCTACGACGTCAACACACCGAGGCTGAAACTCTCCACGCTGTACAGAGTATGTGCTGGGAGTGGAAACTCAAGGAGATGGGAATGTGCGACTATAAGACCACGCCTAAGATAGATCCCATGCACGTGCCGCAGATACACGTGTCGAATTTTGACTTGCCCGCTTGAATTTTAAGTTGTTGCCTATATCGAATGCCTACTAGATGGCGCTCACTTATCATTTATTTCAATGTACTAACTTCACTGTGCGGCTGTAACAACATTGCGTATTCCATAAGTGCATGTTAACGCAAGTTTGTTACAGCCCACGTATTAAAGACGTCTATTGGTGATAACTCAAGCGGAGCTACAAAATTGGATTTTAACAAACTCTTAAAGTTTTAGTCGTCATTCCTTTCTAAGCGGAGTTTTCACGCCCGGATCAGTTTTGAGGATCTGCCGGTTTGTGCCGAGCTTGTTGACCGCAACCTCTGTACATACCGACAGCCCTTGAAGCGATCAACCATTTCATATATAACATTACTGTACGCGTGAACAACTTCATTGAATATCCAGTTGGTAAACAATTGACTAGAATTGTACACTGGTAATGCCGATGCTTTTGACAATTGAAATTATAACAAATCAGACATCAAAAAATCTAAATTATTGCATCTGTCATGGTTATTTTTTCGGCTTTTCACCTGACAAAAGATTGTCTGAAAGCATAGCCTTAACAGTGTACACGGGCATCAACACCTTAAATGCCATTTTGTTTATATTATATATATATATATGTACATTTAATTATATTTCATTTAGGATTCTAACGGATTCACTTTTGTTAAATTAATTTCTATAGTTTAAAATACTTTATTTAGTTTTTTAAAGATTTTTATTTATTAAGATTTTAGTTTTAAGTTGTACATTGTTGTATTTAAAATATTTTTTGTTCCGTTACAATCCGTTTTAAAAAAAAATTATAATAGCAAGTTGGTATCATCGTCAGAGACGGTGGCGCTAAATTGCGTTTTTGTATTTAATTGGACCTTAACAGGTCCTTCATTGGGTCAACTCTCGCGGACCCCTGTACCGGTGACGTATGATCCGCGTCTAGGTAACGCCTCCGTACTGTTCGCTGATCATCCGTACCCGCTGTACCAAGTTTTAGTTTTGAACACGTCCTTATCAGTTGAAATACTCCGGCCTTTACGGGCCTACGTAAAATATGTAGGTGTAAAACCATTGAATGCGTGAAGAGCACAGTATCTGGTGCCGGTTACAAGTGCAGACAGATCCGTTAGTTAAATTCGCGAGAGGATTTAACTGATAGATAACTTGACAGTAAAATTTAAAGTTTACTAAGCGATTTGATGACGCATCGCTCTAAATGAACGCGATGGCACAACGGTCAGAGGCTCTGCTCTTGCGCATGTACTTAGCTGTAAGAAAAGTTTTATTATATATAAGATTTCGTCGGATTTCGCTGTGAAATAATACAACGTAAACGCATTGGTTGTATGGTGATGATTTTAACTTAATCACTATAATTGGGTATTTCTCGGACGTGTCGGCGTGTTTCTGGTGGTAATTCGGTAGCGGATGAACTCTAAACGGGTCAACGGTAGCGAACTGGCTTTGTAAAAGCTATGAGCCGGATACACCTGGCGCCATCTTGTGAATCATCAGTGAAATCTGACGGAAACTTATGATTGAAATAGCAACAGGGCTGCCATCTATCCTAGTACACTTTGTTCTAAGTTCATCATCACAATATATCAGTTATAAATTTCAACACGTTGATCAATCATTTTGTCTATTCACATTCGCGGGTAGTTTTATATTTCTATATAATATGTTTTCGTTTTGTGATCGTCCCATAACTTGATTCGCAGTATACCTTGTGATATTTACTTGCTAAGTTTAATTTTAGTTTTTTTTCCGTAGACGTATGTAATGTTGCATGCTATATTACTTTGATCTTGGCAGCCCTGTTCATTTATAAAAGTCTAAGTGTTTGTGTACATGACCTTTTACAATTTATTGGCGAGAATCTCGTTCAATTGGTTTTCTATACTAGACTTAACAATTTCGAATTTATTAATAACGTTAAGATTTTCTCTAAATGTCGTGTATTTTTTTAAAATTTAGATATTTCACCCTAGGCGATTTAGTTGTTAAATCTAAAATGTTACGCGTGAGTTTGGATACGAAGTCCAGTGATGGCGGCAGTAAACAACTATTTAAAAGTAATTGCGATCTGCCAATACATAAATATCTTTGGGACGATAAGACTGCCGGGTATTTTAAGATATTTGCATGTTGTTTTACTTCTTATCACATTATTGTCCCATGTTCTCGATATCGCCGTAATGAATTGTGAAAGGCCTTTATTTATAAGAATTCTCTGTGATTTTCCTTGTGTTGCAACATTGTTAAATGTTGTTTATTTAAGCTGTAATTAATTTCGCTTGGCTCCCGGGACCCCTACGAAGGTCGATATATAGCTAACATTGCTCGCACTTATTTTTTGTGGACCCCTATTATTATAGGTATAAAACATTAAGGGGGATATAGGAAACGATTGGTTAGGAAATGGGAAATCCCCGGGAATTGTATATTTGGCGGAAGTGTTTTTTATTAACCTGTTAAGATTATTTACTGATTTCTTTTGATTTAATTCTATAGATTTTTTTTTAATTAATTTAAAAGTCAAAACAGATCTCAAAACAATTAATGTATTTTCCTAAACAAGTCTACCATTGTCCTTTGGAACAATTTATTCGATAAATGTATGTCTTCGGTGTCTGTAATAAATAATGTCTCTTAAACATTTGTTTTATTTATTTCATATATATATAATATATATATCACTGTATAGTTCAAAATTATTAAAACTCTTTCCTCACCGCAGTCCCTTCTGCCAAAGTAACACTACTGCATCGGGCAGAGCGTCGCCAAAAGCGCACATTGAATTTTATCATGTTACATATATAAAGATTCTAATGGTATATTAATTAAAAATGGAAGTTAGGATAAATCTTAGTAGTTTATTTGGCTGTGATAAATATTAAAACAGAGATCTACATATAAGCCAACATTGCAATGTGAATGCCGGCAAACTCCGGCGCTGGCAACGAAAGGGTTAACAAACCGAACACTTATTATTAAAATAACGAGATGTATACAAAATGAACAAATAATTTCTTTTGTGTGGAAATGTTAATTTGAAACGTAATTGACGAAAAAAACTAGTAGATATTACACACTGCAATACAGATCTCCCCACAAATATATCTATAGAGGTGATACACACCTTCAAGGTTTTTAAATATGGAATTAATAACACCTTAAAGAGATATTAATAACTGGGCAGGTATAGTCATCGTTTCAGGCCTGCAAGGACGTAGACGTCTACCTGTGATGTAATGATATCTATGGGGGATCGATGTAATGATATCTATGGGGGATCGATGTAATGATATCTATGGGGGATCGATGTAATGATATCTATGGGGGATCGATGTAATGATATCTATGGTGGATCGATGTAATGATATCAATGGGGGATATAGCATAATCGCCACGATTAGCAGGCGGGTTGGCGATAGCGATGCGGTATTAAGGTACGCAGAGGACGGTGCTACCCATCCTGCGGAAACTCATTTGAGCATTGGAAATTCCATATAAATGTTGCACAGTATGAATTAGGTTAAATTCCAGGATTCGTACCAATGATGTATGATTGTAGTCTCGTTTCTCTACTTACGTGAACAAGAATATGCTGAAGAAAAAAATACGAGGAAGTATCTTTAATTGAAGAAACATATGTTGAACCAGATAATGAAAGATTATGTTTTAGCCAGTGGCGTAGCTAGGGGGTGGCGAGCGGGGCGGCCGCACCAGGCACCACAAGCAGGAGGGACACCAAAGTTGTAA
Source organism: Battus philenor (assembly GCF_028537555.1). Classification (NCBI taxonomy): domain Eukaryota; kingdom Metazoa; phylum Arthropoda; class Insecta; order Lepidoptera; family Papilionidae; genus Battus; species Battus philenor. Next base: position 18,385,201 of record NW_027181661.1, read on the forward strand.
ATAATTTTTTTGGATGATGAATAATGAAGTGTTAAAAGGAAAATGAAAACCATAATTTAAAGTAAATAACATAAAAATAATATTGAATTTTACTATTTTTGTGCTAAAAAAGTTGGTAAATAATATGAACATTAAAAAAAAGTAAACGGTTACAAATTATAATATACACAGAGTTTAAGCCTTTCATTCGCAAAACACATAAAGTGTTTTTTATAAGGGTCCTAAATCACAAAAACACATATCTGTGTTCAAGAAATGTACAAGAAGATATATATGTGTTCAACATTTAAGGATATGATCCTCTCCCTTAATGTATAAACCACAAAGATGGGTTCATAAAGGGTTCCAAAAATTAACCAAAACCTGCTGGAGCGCAAGAGGAGATGCTGTTAGATTGGTAAAAACCAACATTATGAAGATATTAGAATCACTCGAAATTTTGACAGGTAGAAATGAAAGTATCGGTATACAAGGGCTACTGCAGGGGGTTTATTGGGTTCTCTTCAATCTTTCACTTTTTGGCAAATTCGAATTTCTTTCGCCCTCTCAGTTATTAAATAATCAATTTGATATTGATCTTTGTGATGCACCTGATGACATAGACAAAGTAGTACTTTTAATTGAAAGAAAGAGACTTCAGAATTTCGTGGAAGCTTCACCTTGTAAAGATACTTTGAAAACCGAAGGACCACTAGAACTCTTGAATTTCATACATAAACATCAGCTGTCAGATTTTGTGCCTAATATTGTAATACTGCTAAGGATTTTTTTAACTCTCGGAGTAAGTGTAGCCACATGCGAAAGAAGTTTCTCAAAACTTAAATTAATTAAAAATTACTAAAGATCAACAATGTCACATAATAGATTAAATAATGTCAATAGAACATGAACTAGTCGACACTATTGATTTTGAAAATGTGATTAATGACTTTGCAGGCCAAAAAGGGACGAATGTTCGTTTTTAAATTTTCCCAATCAATTTTATTAAGATCTAATGTTATTTTATATATATTTATTATTATTTTGAACCATAAAAGTACATTACTGTTCTGAATTTTGAAATTATTTACTCTTTGGGGGGGGGGGGGGGCACCAAGCTCCAATCTGCCCCAGGCCCCAAATACCATAGCTACGCCACTGGTTTTAGCACTTCTTAATTATTTTAATAAAGTTTTGTATTACTTATAAATATATAAATAAAAGTTGCGAGTTGAACTCTGGAGCCTTTAAGAGAGTGAACAGGTTTCTTTTGGATGGCTGTGTACCACCTTCGTCTTCATCTACACTTTCCATCAGGTGATAAGGAAGACAAAGGCCTATACCATTACAAATATATAATAATAATACATTTTATAGCTACCACAGATACATTAATTTTATTAGTGACTTCGAAATCCATAAAAATTGTACTATTTTTATAACGAGAACAGTCTAAGAATGGAAAATCCTATCGGCGTCATTTTTTCCAGCCATACTTAGGGAGTCTTCAAGTCAAGATTGAAAAGGTTTCTTATTTACAACCAGCTTCAGGACGTATACAGGTCAAATGCTTTGTCCATAAGAATTAAAATAAAAAGATATCTATAACATTCTAAAATCGAATCTCCGCACGTTTTGCTCACACCAGCTTCAAACATTTTCTGTTACAAATTTCTACGCTTCATTAAATATTGACAAAACCTACGTTTAGTTCTTTTAGTTATCTATTTGATTTCTAAGTCAAACACTGATGGCAGACCTGGTCGTGGTAAAAGGACCACGAGCGCCGCCTCATTGACGGCTAGATGATGGAACGGACCGCCTGATACTCCTTCCGTATTGCCGACCGTATACCAAAGGCGCGGTACAGCTGTTTCGGTAGCACTACGATACTAATTATGAGTAAATACATATTTTTAAGCTCCGGATTTGCTCGCAATTAGTTCAATACAGCGAAAGAATTTTCGACTGGCATTTCTATCTATATAAGTTATCAATTGTAGTACCGAAACCTCTATACCGCGCCTAAGGTATGAGCGGGGCGGGGGGGAAGAATCGGTATCACCTTTCTGGGAGTTCGCCGTCACCATCAGCCCTTCCTCGCTGATCGTTCCTAACAATGTCGGTAGTATTATAATTGGTAGTCTTTTTGTGAGCGGGATCTCGCTCCGTTCCGTCATTACATACTTACAATGTCTATATAATTACAGTAAAAGCGAAGGTCCCTTCTGCTTTCTCGGGGGCTCTATGGCACAGAACTTGACTGGTATATTTAATTTAAAGACCCTAGCTCGGCTCCGGAGAGGGTCTTCAATTTTAGTTATTATAAGCACATCTAAGCCAAGCAATATGCGAACTCAAACCCTCATCCTCATTATAATATCATCCAAATGACGCTATTGGATGTCTTTCCTGGTACCGGTTGAAATGGCAGGTCCATTCAGCTAACGATATTAAGGTAGACACCCACCATGAGGGTGAAGATATTAACCATTTCCACTCCAACGTCGAGTGTCACTCGACACCGATTTTGTTCCACAAGCTCCACTGTCGAGTGATACTCGACATGGTGTAATACTTCTTTTTGCGGAAAATTTTAAAACGGGAAAGATTTTTGTTACTAAAATGTTTGAATCACGAACGAATGAAACATATTCTAGAGGTATTCGCAAGGTACTATAATTCAATTAAATATTATCGATGCTACATAACAGCCAGGGGTGGAAAGGGTTAAACTTGTTAAAACCACGAAATTCCAATAGGCATAAAGCAAGTGGCTCAGTGGAAATTATTCAGCTAATAGACACTATCTGATGTCTTCATAATTATTGTAACTTCAGCTGTAAGACGTCCACAGCTGGGCATGGAACAGTAGATATACATATATATATATACTTTTACAAAATCATTTCGCATTGTCTAAAGTCTTAGTGTCTGAGTAAAAGATTTATCTTAATTACAATGTGAAAGGGTAATAAATTAATACAATGTGTATCTTTAATATTTATTAGACAGGCGGTCGTCAATACAATGATATTATTTTTCGATAAAATTTGTTTACGTCCTCCCTCGAGGCCACATTTACATAATCGACATCATAAATAATTGAATTGAATATCGTTCACTGTCATTCTAAGGACACGGAATCGATTAGCGACCCACGTCGTATTTGCGACCGCCATTTTTTTTTCATAATTTTGACGCTACCCATATATTTTTAATTTCCCTTAAACATTTATTTAAATATAAAAAACAGTAACAATACTGATAATATTTTTTAATATTTTTTTATAGTTAACAAATTTTACTACGCGGTAATTTTATATTTATGGTAATTTTGTTTATATATCGCAAATAAAACAAAATGAAATGTTATCAAAGGTATTTTAATGTACTGCATATGCCCACTTTAGTTAATATTAAAAAAAATAAACTGTTTAATACGTTCTTCTATTATTAACATGGTGTAATACAAAATGGAGTAAACCATTTAGGTATACAATATTATTGTTCGTCGTAAACAAGTTTTGTGTTATACAAAAAAAATTATATATAAATACGCAAGCACGTTTAACTTTATAATATTCACAATTTAAAATAATCACCACCTTTAAGTACTATAAATTGAAAAGGAAAATTTTTCCTTAACTTTTTTTTTAGAAAGTAAACAGCACGGTCAAGTTTATTTTGAAGCAACGCACTTGTTATGCGACATATCATTGAAAAGGGCATATCAATCATAAAAATTAACATTGAAGTGACGCAGGAAACGAGGGGTGTTATTCCGATTTATTATTCAACTGCGTCTTGTTTTTATCACATGGTAATAGCAATCCCATCTCTTGTAGGTAACACTTGTCGATCAATACTGCACCTAACTGATCAATATGTATTAATATTGTATAACATGCTCCTCTACCTACCTAATGTTTATAAATATATAATATTATTGATCATATATTGGATAAATAATTCAATTTTACAATAATAATATCATTTGTGATACTACTAACATGCATAATGATTTAAACGCTGATATTATTTACGAATTTTGGATTTACAAAAATTATAATACGCATTTATTTAGACCAATAATTATAATAACTATATTAATGCGAAATAAACATTGCATAAACCAAAATCTGGAATACTTTTCGTATTTTAATTTATATTTGTAAAGGTTAGTTTTTTTATTCGGTCAAAGAAAATAAATATGTTGTTTTATTGTGATGATACTAAATAATTATCGTCTCAATAACTATATTGTCATGAGCCAAGCCTAAGTAGTTCAAGTCTACGATGTTACTTTCAACAGGTGTTTTCAAACATATTTATTCTTCAAAACAATAGCGGTCCATCCACTCTGTATATGTGTATTTATTAAGCATATTGGAAATGTTTGTGAATCAGTACAATGTTTAATAGCCTTGCAAAAACTCTACTACCGTCAAACCAGTGATCTATAAAGCCAAAACAAACCATACCAAAATTCATTTGGACTTACAGAGACACTTCCCTTTGTAACAGCTCGATCGGTGTATGACAGTAAATGTGCTCCTGAAAAGATTACAATAGGTTGTAATAATAAGAAAAATGTTTTCGTTTCTACGGAAATTTTAATGGTCAAAAATAATGTACAACATCTACGTTACATCAATCACAGACTACTTGACACCTAGAACTACAAATTGAAATAGTTGAAGATATAATCGTAATCGATAAAAGTTAAAACATCGATATTACATTTAAAAACTTATTTACGAAGTCAATTTTATTAATATGAAACAGTATGTCTATTTTTTATTTCATCGTAAAAGCGGAAAATTAAATTGTGTAATATAATAAATTTATCATCTAATTATTTTTTATTAGGATTGTAACACTATATTGATTCTGAAGACGAGATACAAGTTACGAATGGTGAATCCAATGAATATTACACAATATTTTTTTTCGCTGCTTACAAACTATTTCGAATAATTTTTAACATGTATTACACATAGATTTACTTAACCAATATTATGAGTCGTTTAACGAACAATGTATTGTGAGACATGGAGATTTTTTTTTAAAAATTGAGATAAAACAATTTAAGATTCCTCAGCAGCGTTAGCTGGTCTCCTCCTGGATTTTCGCAGACGGAAGCCCATGTTCTGCAGGACATGTCGCATGTAATCATGTTTCCATTTATAGACGCCTTTGTCCTCCATGATCTGAGTAAGTATTGTTACTGTCGGGAACTGGCGCTGTTTCTGATAGAATTGAGCAATTTCCCTCTTAATAACAATCTTCGTGAATGTATCGATCTTCAGCTCCCTCTCTGGTGGTCTCCTGGGCCTCACTGGCGAAGTGAATCTCTCATCCTCTGCCATGTTGTTGCCTTCCTCAATAATGGCATGCACTTTCCTCTGGGATATTCCGGTGATTTCGGAAATCTTTTTGGAAAGATCGATGTCGTTGCAGTGCTCGCATAGCGTGTTCGGTTTTCTCTGCCTATAGAACTTGTAGGCCCTATAGACCACTTCCTTTGTTTGGCTCGGAAGCTCTTCCTTCGGCATATTTATTTTTCAATTCTCCTTCGGGCGCTGAGCGGGAGGCGGAGGTGATACGTGTTGCTAGCAGGGGAGCCGACGCGCAACTAGCCCATAGATAGTCAATACAATGTACACGGGCTGAGGCGAAGTTTATGACACGCATCGATTTGCGCAGGGCTAGCTAACGTTATAAATTCCCGGTATTGATGGCTTGCCCTATACCCTCCCATGTATACTTGTCGATATTAACCAGTAACGTTCCTGTTTAACTATTCGATTATAACATCATCGATGCAATTACTATTGAATCGATATTTTTGCATCTTTGCTGTTTAATAATTGTTGCAATATATTTTGCAAAATTATTTATTTATTATCTTAAAGTTTTATTTAAATGTTTATTAAAATTACATGTTTAGTCGTTTTAATTTCTTTTATAAAACCTAAATAGATATAATGATTGAGATGATTTTGACACAAAAATCGATATTTATCGTGTTTATCATGTATTATTTTATTAAATATGTTGGATATACAGATTTTTTAATTTACAATAATATGAAATAAATAAAAACGCTTCTAACAGTGACTATATATTTCACTTACATTGCGTTACCAAATTTTTACATTGACCAAAAACTTTATCAAAACCTGTATATATATAAAAAATAAATTAATACTCATAGGAGAAACGTATCTTTTTTAATGATAAATAGAAAGTGATATTAAGAAATAAAATATTATTAGACATAAGATTTAATAACAAAATAGCTTGACTTTTTATATTCTGCATTCCTTTCTCCCACGTAAGATATCGATGTTTTCGTTCGAATTATAAAAGTATTGATTTATACCTACAATTTAGCGCTCCTGGGGATGCGTTCATTAATCGATTTCACCTTGAGGATTTAATATTATAAAGAACGGTGCCAGCGCTTGTCAATGCGTTGGCACTTAAGTTGATCGATATTAAAGTCGCTCACTTATACTGGGTTAGAGAATAAACCTGCCTAAATCATAATAAAATAAATTGATTAAACTGACTAGATTTATATAAGTAAAAATTTATTTCCGTATTTAGCTCTCTCACATAGATTTCTTTTATGAATTAATAAAATTGTTTTTTTCTGTTAAATTATGAAGCTTTTGTATACCGAAAACTTACAGAATATGAAATGTTTTTCAATTAATAACCTTTTCTTTCTAATAAGTAAATAAAACAGGATTTAGGTATAAATAAGGATATTTTTTAAACATATTTATTCATATACATAAGGACACCAGTATCTTTAACAAAGATATTATTAGTGTAATTCATATTTAGGCATCAAAATTATTATTTATTACAGATAATATTTAGAATGAAGATTAGATGAAACAGTAGATTCATTTAGTTTGGTATCTAAACAAATCTGTTTATAATATGTTTGTGTTTACAGTATTTGCAAAAATGGTTACTGTTCTGATAAATAAAACAAATAATTTATAAATATTTATTTAATCATAACACTAAACTAATTGCAACAATGTATTCTTATACAAATTTCATAAAACTTAAATAAGCACAGTTCAACATATACATTGCACTTGGACTATGTTACAACAATGGCAGCTTTCTGATAAAGTACCTATGCCACATAACCGCTGTGAAAGCTGATAGTGAATACCAAGTTACGAGGTATGAGAAGTGCTCATTCCTTAAAACAACCCGAGTTTGATTGGGAATCGGCCAGCCGTCGGGTGGGTCCATGATGCCGCGAGCATCCAGCCATACCGGTGCACATCCTAAGTATGCACTCATTTGATGCAGGTCTCTGAAAAATTATAACTTTATTAAAACTTTTCATAACTTGATAGCTTCATATCATCAAAGATATCTATATATTAGGGGATATATTATAATCCCTATGCTTGGCAGGTGGATTGGCAGTGTGGTATTATTGTACAGAGGAAACTGCTGCTCATCCTCTAGAAACTTATTTATGAGCAGTGGATATCTTGTACAATTAACACTCATAATGTGAATTCTTTAAGATTGTATCCCAGAAATCAAACTCGCAACCAACAATTACAAGTTTCAGTCTTCTACCACTTCTCAATCACTGCCAAATGAAAAGATTATAAATATTAATGAATCTCCATGGCACAGGTAGTTAATTGAAACTGAATTATAAAATGAAAGCGAATTGAAAGGATTTGCCGTTAAATGACAAAGGACAGATGAGCATGCCTTATATATATAAATAAAAATTACTTAAATTTTTATCCTGCAAGACCTCTGCTGCTGAGCTACCTACAATATTATTTATTAAATAGTTATAACATACATACAATGCAAAGTAATATTGAAAAATAATGTTTGGAAAACAAAATTTAAATTGTAGTTACTTTAAAGTTCTTCAGATGTATTTGTTTTGGATGAAGTAAGTGCTGCTAGCACTACGGGCTTTTACAGCTTCATTGGAACAGAGTTCATGGAACGGAAGGGTCGGAACTTTTCAAAATTAAAATAAGCTGTCATATTTCAGCTTCGATCACATTAATTGCATGTAGGAAGTGTATCTATCTACACGAGTTTATGTGTAGTGTAATGTATATTAGTGTACGGTTCTTCGCAACCAAGATCACTCGTCAATCTATAGTCGGATACTGATCCTATATCGTATCACTTTGGTTATTTTTATGTGAATTTAATTTATTTTTTTAATATATATTGAGCAGCTGGTGTGTATGCCATATAAAATATGACATAGCAATGATGGCAATATTCATTTAATAGTAATCTGTATTTTGTACAAAACCATGTAGAGAATAGACTATGTAGTCAACAACTGCAGTAGTTAGTTTATCTGTCTGACAGTTAACAGCACCTTTAGATTGAAATATGTATACAACAAAAATATTAACAAACAATACTAAATATTTAAATTAAAAATGAATAAGTTAAAAAGGCAAATTTAGAGGCAATCTATGACGAGAGAAGAACATTACCAATGCAATGCAAGTTATTTATAATATACAATAGGAACAGAAAGTAATATCTTTCTGTCGACAAATTTTATGTGAAACCGATTGATTTTTATCACTATGGCATTGAAAATTTGTATACTAGGATGGCATAAGGTTGTAGATAACAAAGGTGAATATATTGTAAATTAGAAATAAAAACTTGAGAAAGCGACATTAATTTTCGGTCCCCCTAATATAACATCAACATTCCTATATATCTCTGAATCTTGAATCAATCAATTCACACATATCGGAAAAGAATTGAAGTGTGAACTATGGTGTTGAACCCAAGTGTTAAGAAGTTATTCAAACCAAGGAAACCAAGACACATCATGTCCATTCTAGACCAACTGAAGGTCAAGACTAGGCCCTCCACAATATGTTAATTAGGACACATAAGTTATTTTAGCTACATTACCCGCAGACAACCAGATAACTTCTACAAATTACTGGCAGTAGGGACAATTGATAGTTGACTATCTACATCAACATAGTGGACTATCTCCTACCCGCTAGTCTGATCAAGGCTGTAACTGGATTCTTCATCATTACTGCCCTGAGCAAAGCAAAGAATAAGAATGCATGGAAACAGTTTGTCATCAATTTAAGGTGTTTCTTGACATGATCTTTGTGTCCGAAAGACAGATGAAGAGTGACAAAAAAAGGATCAAATCTGTTGAATGCCTATACATGTGTGTCCAAACTCCCTGGGTGCATAAGAGTCAGATCTTGCCAAAATAAAGTAGGCTTTATAATATCTAATCACCTTTACAGTAACAGTTTAAAATCCCTTGCCCTGGATGTACAAACCACAAAGCATATCCAGACCGGACCAGATCATAAACAATAGTATTTCATTTATCATTTTAAAAAAATTGTTCCGGACAGGTGCCATGTTGCGGCCCACAAAGGGTTAACTGCTACTTGAGAATGGCATACTTTGCAACAAAATTTTCAAACAGTTTTGAAAACAACACTTTTGAAAAGAGATTCTTTTCAAAAGTGAATACATGGCCAACACTACTAATATATATTTCAATGTAGACTTACCGGTACAACCAAGATCCTTTTTCTGGATGATTTTTTGGCATAAATGGGCTACGATTTTCTGTTAATCTAACCACACCAGTCAACTCCAATTCACCCTGAACCATTGATGCCTGGCGCTTATCTTTGTTACGGAGGCTTTGAGGTATCCAACCACGGTTTATCAATATAACATCCCTGCAAAAACATATCAGTATGATCAATTACTGTAAAAAATAAATAAATTATGTTCCTCTATATCACAATGATTTAATCTGTATCAAATAGTTTTTATCTAATACATAAAAGAAAGCAAAGTATTTACAAAGGTTTTAATAGAATAATTACCCAGTGCTGGAAAGTTTGAAAGGAGTTATTACCAGCCATCCTTGATTCTTTTTAGGATCGGATATAAGAGACCCAGTTCTCGGTACACTGGCATCCTGTTCTATAAGAGCCCTTGGTCCTATGAGGATTTCTTTGTCATGAATAAATTCACCGCGGACTTTTACTGGCATGTATTCCATATTGTTTAGTTCCTTAAAACTGTGAACAATACAAATTCAGAAATTATAAAAACTTTGCAAGCATATAATTACTTATTAATTTTTGTGCCACTCTATTAGATTTGTTATACACTTAAGTTTTAACATAGTAATACGTAAAATTATTGTACAATGTTTATTACATGGCCCCTGTAAAGGTTGTAGGATGCTGGATGCACACCGCTACTCTTCTGAAATCTATAACGGAGGCTTATGTTGAGAAGTGGATGCACTCATGGCCAATTATAACTGACAACTATAATTATTGTAATCAAAACTTGTAATTAATAAAAAAAGATCTACAAATTTCTTATTTGGGTCATCTAAATGAGAAAGAACACTACACTACCTCCCTTACTCGGAGGGGATTTTTCTGGAGTTGCACTATGCCTTTTTGATGTTAAATTTTTGATCTGAGTATGGAGCACCCTACTGGCATCCTTATTTCCTGAGAAATATAATCCGGATCTCTCCAAAGTCAGAGTGAAGTGGTACTTACTCAGTTCACATTCTTTATCAACCACATTTTAGCTGTCTAACAGGTGAGTTGGTGATCAAAAGCAGAGTAGTAACCGATAAAAAAGTTACACATTATTTTTCAACATTTTTCTTATATTCTGATATAACTGGGTTAACCTATGAACTAATAAGATTTGTAACTTACTTTGATGGCATTTCCACTGGGTAGGCATTAGACTTTGCTTGTAACATGTCCACCAGTTCCAACTTCCATTTTAAACGATAAACTTGCCAACAGCCAAGTCCAAAAGACGTGACTGGGATTACCTGTAACATTTTATTAATACTGTTCATAAATCATAATTAAGATCCAAGATCACAAATTCTAGATATAAACACACATACATATGGCTCTAAAAATTATAACTACGAATTCGTACCAGTAAGATCCATTTTATAAATTCTCCACCTTCTTCTTTCTTTTGCTTTTGTGATTTTAAGATATTCGCGTAAGTTGTATTTGGTCTAACAAATTTTATTATTACACTTTGATTCCTCGAGCGGCATAACTTTGTGAGATTTTGCGAAAGTTTAAATAGATTATTTAACATTTTTACCGAATTATTTCTGAAATCTTTTCCATCAAAATACTATACACAGAACTTTTTTTTTTTTTGAGAAAACGTCAAACACCAGATACCACAGAGCCATCTTTTTTATGAATCCTCGGTAATCTTGGAAATAATGTTGTATAGTAATTAAATTGTCTCAAAATTTTATTTTTATTCCTTTTTAATTTTGATTTGAAATAATTTAAAATTAAATTTTACTAGGTTTTTGAATCAAAATCATAAATTATATAAAAAGCATTTTGAAGTGTAATGATGGATATTACACAGCTAATTAAAATAATAATGATTCATAATATGGGTAATGTGGCTTGAATATAGAAAATAAAATATAAATGTAAGTTAAAAAGTTAACATACATAACCTAAAAAAAAAATCTTATGTATGTCTTATGTATGCACCTCTTAGTATTATCCATCTTAATAGTGCCCGTAATTAAAACACATTTAAATACAATGTATAAATTTTGTAATTTTACATACTAAAACAGAACAGAAATATTTCTTCGTGACAAAGAGACGTCAGTTGTCTAAACCTTTTACTGTTTGATAGGAATAGGAGACCGTCGCGCTTAGTCACTTAGTCACTAGTATAAGGAATAAGAATAATAAAGAATAAGGAATTCAGTCACTAGTATAAGCGCCATGAATACCGAGAGGAGATTTCGGAGGCAGTCACTTTTAAAAAAAAGTTAGTTCCTACGGTCGGATTAACGGTAGTAAAACTAACACAGAAATAAAACCAAATAGTTCTATATTGAGCTATTTATATTACCGCTTAAGGTATAATTTGTAAACGCTATCCTGTAGATGTGTACCTAAATAAACATTCAATAACAAGTATAAATTTTAGTTAAAGATATTTTATGTAAAAAGTTAATATGGTAACACTGATAAAGGTGACGATTGCGTCTACGCAATCATTTTCGTAAATCCGCAGACGGTTTTTACATGTACAGATAAGCACTCCTATCATCATGGAGAACGCTGTAAGTAGATTTTTTTTAATCACTGTAATTATTATTAATTTAATTTAAATAATCGTCTTAATATCATATTAATTAATAAATTAAAAAAATATATCTTTATAAAATAAAACGAAAATTTATTTAGATAATTATAATGTATTTCAAATGCGATTTATTATTAATTAGATTTTTAGATTATTTAATCATTACTAGATTAGTTAGAATAAAGAAATGTTATCGGATATTATATCATATCGTAGATACGAAACACCTGAGTAACTACAAATTTCTTTACAAAAAAAAAACTAGTTAACCATATGTTACGATCATTTCATTTTAAGGTTTTAAAGTTAATTTATGTAAAAGAATGACATCAGCCCATAAAATTATTCCTTCATCGATCGATTCACTAAATAAATACTAATTTAAGATTTTAATTTAAGATCTAAGTTTTTTAATAGGTATACTATAAATCATGATGGATATAAAATCCTTATGACTAATTCGAAATTTAAATAAAAAGCTTTTTGAAAATAAGAATGCCTTTATTGTCTGGCGTACGTGAACCTGTCATGCAGGAAAGAAGCCAGCATTATCCGCTAGGACTTTGATGTACTATGCTATCGGAAGAGCCACTCTGGCTGGAGACAATAATGACCACAGCAGATGGAACGCCTACGCCATCAACGATAAGGGAAGGTACTCTGAAGGCTCTCAGACCAACTAAACTTTGAGGCAATCGGATCAATAGAAACCAAGCGCTATCCTAGCGTAGAAGGACGTTCACCAAAAGTACTTGTTATAGCAATTTTAATATACGTATATACCTTGGTCATATTTCGACTGGGCGCCGCTAAGCACGGCATCACAACGACTAAAACCGCTATCAATTGCCACAAAGTCAAAAAATCTCTTCTCAAAGTGTCAATTCCAACCGACGCTAATTTCAAATTCATCACTTCGACATCGATGAACTAACAAGACAATCACATCGAGGATTACTTGAAATAGTTCTCAGATGAAAATAACTTACAATGGTCTCTGGCCAGACGGAATAAGATTGCAAGTATATATTTCCTCATCCAAACAGAACCTCACGTATATGCGTTAACTCCAGGGTGAATCTAGGGAGCGCATGGCCCAAGTTTGGACGAGAGATGGAACGACACCATCTTAGAAATCACACCGTACCATCTTCTGGAAGATTGCCAAAATCCTCAAACATATGTTCGACCATACCACCACACTGACGCCTGAATAATCCTACTTCAGCCGTGCTGGTAGAAAAAAAAGCCGAATGCTTGGCCGACAGCTTACACTAGCAATACACTCAGCATTCTACCCGTGTATCAGAAGTAACTCTTAATGGAGGACCGTGAAGTCTAAAGGTGCTATTGGGAGCCTTTGAAGATGTCATCAGCGATTTAGGCCCGCGTAAAGCGCCGGGCTCCGATGACATTATGGTATAAAAAGGCATATTGGCCCATGTTCTTGTTTTGAACGCGGCAATGACAACGGAGTATTCCTCAAATCGAAGAGTTCGGAAGTCATAGGCTTCTTGAAGACCTCCAAAACCAAAACCAATTCCACGTGCTATCGACCCATTAGTCTCGTCAAGACCTTTTGGGAAAATCTACAAAAGATTAGAAGATTCCTGGACGCCAAAGAACTCCCTGTTCCCGCCAAAAACTTCTGTGCATAAATACACTGAACTTTGTTAAAAAAAGGGGAAAAAAACGATACAAAAGTGTGGTAATAGCTGCTTGAATAAAGATATTTTGAAATCAACGATGTAAAAACCGTAATAATTACAAAAATTCCATATAAAGGCATACTTATTTACATTTAGTTTTGACGTCACTTTCCGTAGGTAGATATCCATCTATTCCGATAGCTGGTTATAAAATATAATCAATAATTATTTTAACCCCTAGAGATTTGTTTTTTATAATTACTAGAAGAAGATTTTATTTTATTAATTTATTAAGCTCGGTTAGACACAGTTATTGAAATCAAATATAAAACATAACCTAAATGCACTTTGAGCGCCATCTTTATAATTAGACAGATTTGATAAATAATATAAAGTAAAAAAAAATTAATAATAATTAATTGATTATTTTAAAATAAAAAAATTAATATAATTTATAGTTTAATTAATGATAAACCGTTTAATAACATTTTAGAAGTTATTTTTTTAATATTTTTTTGGCGGCCATCTTTGGAAGCCGATTTGCGTATTTTTACGTTATGCGATGAGTACATTATAATTTTATATTTCGCAGTGGATAGATTGGTTAGTCAAAATAAATAACATCCAAACGTTGTGGGAGGCTCAACCCACATACTTGATAGCGCAGGCTTCATACTGCCTGGCGGCATTGGTCACTTCTATACACGGTGAGTAAAATTTTTTTTTGTGTAATCAAATGATTCAATATGCGAATGTATTGTTAAGTACTGTGGATTCTAACTCGAAATGAAACACCACTGGTTCACAAGGAGTCTTTTATTCACAAATCAGATGGTTACCCTACTTCAACATAAAGTATATTTTCGCATAGTCTAAACTTCGCTTTCAAATCGATCAAGAAATCACAGTCCAAATAACTTACCAAATCGTCACTTTGTATCACTGATCTTATATCTTAATCTTATAACTCTAAAAATTACACTGAACTGACATGGGCAATACACCTATTTATACTAAGAAGAAGGTTCTAGTAAGTTCGAGATAGTAATCAGTTAGAATTTCCGAGAACCATATACAAAAATTTATAAGTAACTTTAGGGTCACGCGTGTTCTTGATCCTAGGGTTCCGTGTTTATTGTTTAGAGGGTTCTGTAACTCGTGCTATGTAACAGTATCATATGTTATAAATTTAGTTCGTAACTGATAGCACTTTTGTAAAATATATTGCAAATGACTTTCTTATACACCTTAACCTGTGTTTGTGTGGTCATTGGTAATCAAGAAAATAATTTTCTGTGTTTTCAATAAAAATGGCTATCAAAACATATACAACTGTCTAATGAATATGGCACAGAAAAAATTCAACTCTTTACCAGTGTCTAAGACGACAGCGTTTTTGCGTCGGGCTCAAGTACAAGCGATTAGCGTATATATACTCCAGCAGCGATGATGATGATACGTGTATTACGATTGGAAGTAATTTACCAACCAAGGACGTTGGAAAGAAAAATAATAGCCAAGATTGATTTTGTATTCTTATGTGTATAAAGATTATTTACAACTTACACGACCTTAACACAACGGCAGCGACATCATCACTGATGGCGTCCGAATTTAAATCGGCGTTCGATATTTGAATTCGAACGCCTGAGAATTATTTTACATGAAAGTATTGTGGCTGTAGTGGTCAGACATACAAATAAAGTTCGCTTATTGTTACACTATGAAGGATAATGTTAAATGTAATGTTTCGGTTTAATTTCTAAATTAGACTTTTTAAAATATTTTTACATTGTGTTGTGAAAACTTTTTTTACAGCTACACGCGAATTTTTTTCTCGATTTTTGTATTAATTTTGTTATGTGCGGTGCGTGTCGCAAATGATTGCGAATGAGACGTTTATTTAAACTCGATTGTGCTCAGTTAGAGTCCAAAAAGCAATGCTATAGGTAAATATACATTCACAACTTAGATCTCCACAGAAATAATATAATCATATTGTAATAAGTCCATAGTTTTAGTAGTCACTCATTGTCGTTATAATTTAAAATAGCTTTTAACTGTCTACATAGCACATGTCAAAAAACGTGTTATTTAGTATTTAACATTGTCACACGAAGAAATGGCGCGAAACCTAGGTCATACGTCAGTGTCAATTTTGACAGTACATATTTTTTTTGGTTATTTCTTCCTTATTAAATTTATTGTTAAAGGGAATGCGCACAGAATCCAGATATTTTTTTTAACACCAAGGGTATACAATACGTATTTATTGTATCATTAATATAATTAATTGTGATGGAGATATTAATTTATTGCATCTGTTGATACTGTAATTATTATTTATAATGTGCAACAATGTTTAAAACCTTGTCCAAATAAAGCTATTTTCAATTTTTTTTTCAATGTATTCTTTTTTATTTTTTTGGGGCTGTGCGTCTACCTTGAGATTTATTTTAAGTTTAAAAGCCCTTGGGAAGTCTCGTCTATGGCTGCTACATTTAAATTAATATGTTACAAACAATGACTTGCCGTTTTTAATTTTTTTTTAGCTTTTAAAAATGGCGGCCGATGGCCATACTTGTGGTTGGCTACCGTTTTACATGGATTATTCACGGACAACTTCTGGAGCATAGCTTTGCCGGAGTACGATAACTTCTGGCATTCCACGACACCTGTAATGTTCCTGGGATCGAGATTGCCTCTTCACATAATATTCTTGTGTGAGTTATTTTTTTTATTACATTAGTATTACACATGCTTGTTTAAATATACAAACTGATACACTGGAGGCGATTTGAATGCGAAGAAAATGAATGAAAAAAAGGATGAAAGGAGAAAGTGAAATAAAAGAATCATCACAATAAATATTAAAGTGATTCTATATGAAACCTGAAAAATTTATAAAATCCTTGAAATTAATGCAAATTTGTAGTCGTTTCAAGTTTCTTTCGCTATTTTTTTTAACTTCCCATACTGTTACACTAGTATGAATTGTTATTTTAAATGTATTTCACTCTACTCAAAATGCCTTGTGTAAATATTTAAGCAGGTTTTATTGTAATTTCGAATGTTAAATTAATATTATATCCGTTATCTATTTCATGAAAGTGGAAATGAATATAACTATTTTACAAATGAGGAGTTGACATTACAGTAATTTGTTCGCGGTACGCGACGCTAGCGCCACCCATATATGTCATAAATTGGACAGAAACAATAATGTCCCTAATAACAGGGTCCATATAAAAAAACTGAAGACAGATTTCTTAAAGTCGACGAAGGAGAATCTTTGAGGGTCTGTGTCCTATACACGTTTTATCGCTGATGATGTTAATAACATACATAACAGTACATTTTTATTTATATTATTTTTAAATTTTATTTAATTTAAAAAGATCGATATTTCGTTACCCGTATAGGTATAAGTTGAAGGTCCATTTAGCCTACCTCGGCTGCGTCTGCCGCCATCAGTTCCACTAGCGATATCCCGTGCCTACTGCTACCACAAATTAACAATTGTTTATATAGACTTTGATTATTTCAGATCCGACCTTTATATATCACGCATCGTACGCTGTATCAAAGTTAAATTTGCCGTCGTACGCGGAACCATTTGCCGCCGGCTTGCTGGTGGTTCTCATAGACATACCCTACGACATAGTGTCCGTTAAATTTGTCCATTGGACCTGGCACGACACGGATCCGAATATCTTCGACCGCCATTACTGGGTGCCGTGGAACTCCTATTACTTCCATGCGTCATTCACAGCGAGTTTCTATTTCATATTTCACGCATCAAGAAGATTTTTCGCGCCAAACGAGGAAAAATGGTCTTCGGGCAAGTAAGTGTAATCATACATTTGGTATTAACTTCGATTTTTAAATCTAACGTTCTAAGTTTGAAATGTATAATATACAGTTTTGAAAGTGAAACAAAGCGACTTTAAATAAAATGTCATTCCAGACTTAAGACGTTCACAGTTGGAATTAACTCTGTGATCAAATCATAAGGAGGAATATGTTTACAAAATGTAAATTCTTTATTTATACTTCCAAATCAAGTGATCTCTGTCCGATAAAACGAACTTTTACTAACGCTTTCTAGTTCTCGAAACAATCAGATTAGTTATTTTCTGGAATAGCCTTCTAGATCTTCTTTTCGGTTTATATCTCCTCGTGTCAAAACGGTGTACCCGCATTGGATTTTTAAGTTTGCTGAATAGCAATAACGCACGGAGCCAAATCAAGTGAATACGGTGGTTGCAGAACGATATGAGTCGAGTTTTTGTCAAAAAGTCATAAATGACCACTGCAGTATGACATCGAACAATCGAGACTTGATGTGTTTGAGACACAAAACATACTTGAAAATGGTGTAGGCAGAGCCAAATGATATTTTAACTTTTAACAGACGCTTGGCAAATGTATAACATTCCTACCAAGTTAGGGAAAAAAATATCTGCCTTCCTAAAGACCAGGAGTTTTAAATGACTACTATTTAATTTTACTTTTTGATCACAGATTAGTAACTATTGGGCTTCTTGGTAGGTTTTTCACGATTACCTCAACATTTGCATCATTGCGAATGAATAAAAATTTACTTAATTTTTGTTTGTTTGTTTCAAAGTCTCGATCTGAATCCAAATTTGAATATTATAAAGGACGCTATTAAAATTATATCATCTATACATTATGTTTGTTAAATTATATTATATATATCTTTGGGAACTATAAAACATATAAACAAGTAAGAAAAGGACCAATATTTAGCCACTTCCGTACATGCAGTGGTAGTCGTGCAACAAAGTGCACCGCCCGCCAGCCCGCTGATAAATGCGCATGCGGCAAACAATGCGAATCACACAACCGTCACCGCCAAATCACTCAACACGTGTTTCACCCCTCCACGGGGCATCTTCAGGAGTTATGTTACACCGATTAGTGCCAAACACTCTGTGTGACTACCACTGCATGTGCGGAAGTGGCTAAATATTGGTCCTTTTCTTACTTAGGATGGATTTCCGCGAGGTAACGCCTGATTCCATTAAATACATATAGACAAGTCAAATTTAAGGTGTAAAAATGTTTGCACCTTGAATCAATGATGCAACTCTATAGTTAGGATGTATAATTGATAAAAACGCCATTTTTTCGTCGACGGCACTTCTTGATGACAAGTTAGGAAAATCTAGCTAAAGCAGGGGCAGCCAAGATTCTTGATGAGTTGTGATTTTTATACCACTCATTGATTTCCAAAAACAGTTTTTATTTATGGCAGCGTAGAGTAACTGTATCGGGTCCAAGAGATCAGGGATTACCGAAGTTGTCCAGTGGTACTAGCAGTCAAAAATAGCAGTTAATTTTTTTTTTCAGAAAATCCGCCGAGTGGAAGTCTGTGATAATTTCTTCTCTCCTGGGAATGCCGGGCGGTATACTTCTATTCGTAACAATTTACCATCCTCTCCACGACATTTGGAACGTACACGGCGAAGTCACTTTCTTCATGCTTTGCTCTATTTTCTCCCTTATCGTTTTCATTGGATTACTGAACAGAAGTGATAAGGCGAATGAACCGTGAGTAAATTTTTAATGTATTTTATATTCACTCTCAAATATATGGTTTCATGCGCTTAAAATAAATTTTATTAAACAGAGGAATAACGTAAATTAGGCTTTTCAAAAAAGAACGTTGATTAAAATTTTTGACATATTTACGAAATGGCGGTGAAATATCCGCCATCTTTAATTAAATCGAATTATCAGGCGGCCATTTTTTCTGCTAAATTTTAAACTTCATAAGGTATTTTTTTGTTTAAAAATTAAAATAGGATATTTATTTTATTCAATGATTGCATAACGTTGGTGTAATACAGCATAACAATAGATATATTGCAGTAACACAAGTGTTTAACCGTGGAATTGTTTGCATTACATTTATTTACACAGATGGTAATTTTAAACACCTGAATGTATATTACGTCTATGATAGTTAAAATTAATTGTAAATTGTTCATCTCTTTGGTACCATTATCTATCAGGTAACAGTGTAGATTCATACTGAAAAAAGACAGTATTCCTTTTAATTATTTTGATTTTTAAGTAATTTTATTTCTGTTTTGCAATTAGTAATTTGATTGGAAATAATTGACATTAGCCATATTTATAGATCCTTTTATAGATCGATTATATATAAAAGAAAGAAAATCAGAATTTTGTAGTCTCGTCCGGTGTCGACAGATGGCGCTAGTTGTTTGTAAACGTATAAAAAGGGCACCGCGCGGCAGAATCGTCATTTATAAAGAAGACTCGACAACGGCGCGACGTGTACATACGTTGTGTCGTTGTATATATACAAATGAGATTTCTACAGAGTAACTTATCACTACATCTCTAGGTCAAATATTCCTTTCGCCAAGAAAAGAGTTACGAGTGCCACGATACATGCTTAATGAAGATCTGCATGTAGACTTTGAACAGCCACCGATGGCTCAGTTCTAAAAACGACCATCGCTTTGACTCTGCCGCTAAACACGTTTTAAACACGCTTGTTGATTGTTGCTGTTGCCACCTACTAAAAAATCACACCCGGCATTCAGACGCTGGGGCGTCCTGAGACTGAGACATGAGTCTTCGGACGACGCGACGTCTTGAAGACAGACTTCATAAGAAAATACAGCTGTTCTAAAACCAACCGTCCTCGACGGTATCGAGGTTAGCTTGTGTAGCACTCCTTCTCTTACCATTAATGTGGTAATAGCAACAGACCAGGCCCAGGATCTATTCTTTCGGGTACCCCGGAGTGACTAAACTGATATTATCGATCAGTCAACTTCAATGAATCTAATAACTCCATAGAGTGACCTCCTAATCCAGTCAAATAACAGTACGTAGCGACCCGTGCCGTGGATCCTCAAGGAGTCGTTGAACTTAGTTACCTTAAAAGATTTCTTAGACTAGGTGCCTTCAGCTCCCTGCCATCTCGAAGCTGTGGAATCTCCATAAGCAGCAGAGCAATCCAGTTAAAAAAGTCATCCGGACGCTTGAGAGCGTTACTAGTTCTCGAGTAAAGGTTCCTGGAGGTATATTGTTGTAGGATACCTATAACCAAAGAGTTTGGGTGTAACTGACTCCATTATTTTGTTAGCGGTATGTTGTGAACGCCATCTAGTTGAAACTACCTAAACTATATTAACATTTTATCGATAACAAAGTTCTTCAACAAATTGCCGAACAAAAATTAAATCAATGTCATAGAATTGCAGAAGTTAAGTGTATATATTTAAATAATTAGAAATTATGTTGTAATCGTAAAAAGTAAATGAAAAATAATTGTGTACATAAGACATATTTGGTGTTTTTTTATTGTAAATTAATTTTGGAATGGAATAAAGTTAAATAATCCTGTTTACAGTAAAAAAAACTAAATCAATTTGATAATATTCTTCTTTTCTAATTATTTACAGTCTTTCGTTTATGGACTATGTCATGGTCATTCAGCTGTCGTTGCACTACGCCATCTATTGGATTTTCGTGGTATTCTTTTCACCGGAGCGCGAGAGATCTTATGGCCTGCATGAACCGGTGGGACCCTGCAATGAACTTTCATCTCTAGTCACTGCATTCGGACAGGTCTGTAATTTAAATATTAAAAGAGATATATTAAATTCAGTTATTCTTTGTGTTTGTATTTGCCATTGTAGCAACATTACGCCATCGTCAGCGGCGCATCGAAAAGGGGAATCCTACAGAAATAAAATTCTTTATTTAAATCGGTATTAAGGGAGCAACATTACGTCATCCTCAGCTGTGTATCGAAAAGGGGAATCGTACAGAAATAATAAATATGATAGAAGCTCTAATGATATTCACTTCTACTTCGAACTTCGTGTTATAATATAAATAAACTTGTTGTTCTCCCTATTTGCAATCAATTTGTATCATATTTTTTCATTAGAAAACGTCAGGCCAATATCTTCTGGCAGTATAAAGTCTACAGGGGCACACTTTATTTATTATTTCTGAATTGATTTTTGGACAAGTTATATCATATATTAATTGGAAGCAATTGTCCTATACATATATGTTGATTAAAATATAATTAAAATTAATAAATATATATTTTTTTTAACACAGACACTATACCGACGGAAGTACCTATGTATAGATGATTATGACGAAAAATATTTCGATTTTAACTGCACGGGAGCAATAAGACCTGGGCACGGCGCATCTAAATATCTCATTTGCGGAACGCCTTTTGAGTGAGTATTTCTTTTTTTATTTAAGAAACTTTGATGCACGTTGTTTAATGCGTTTACAATATTTACGATATTTATTATGTTAAATAAGACAAGTATAATTTCACGGAGTTTTCAGCACCGTGAACTCAGCTCTGAGGAAGTAAAAGCCCCCGGGCTAACAGCATTAATATCAAACGAGAACAAGCAATATATGTAGGAACTCTGTAGTTTCGTGCGGCGTCGACAGATGGCGCTAGTTGTTTGTAAGTGTATAAAAGGGGCACCGCGCGGTAGAATTGACATTTACAATGAAGACTCGACAACGAAAGGACATACAGTACCCGGCGATAAATATAATTTTTAAATAAATGCTAATTTCGGCTTTGTACAGCATTATCTCTGTCCCACAGTACTTATGTGACGTTTTCTCATTCGTATTTCTTGCGATAGAGATGACGCTCTACTAAGTTGAAATTAGCCTGTTGTCTCTTTCCAAAAGTCGATATGCAACATTTATCGCTGGGTACTGTATGTATATATATTGGAGCAGACTTATTTCCGGCAATGGACCTTTTGTGACTATAATATGCGATAAAATATAATAACAGCTGCGTAATAGTTCAAACGAATTTGTTTTCAGGAACCGCGTCGAGTACATTGCCGTTGTATCTACGATACTGATCGTTGCTGCCGGTGTGTTTTACGGAATTTATTTCAAAACTACAAAATCGGTGAAAACTACCGCAATACCTGTTAAGAAATCTAAAAAGAAGTTGAATTAGTTTAAAATCATAAATATATTTTTCTCTGTTTTAACGACCTGAGATAATACGACATGATTATGTCATCGATATTTTTTAAGAATTCACTTTGTGAAATACTGTTTGATTAAATTTATAATTAAAGACGTTAAATAAAGAATTAATTATGGTCCGTTTAAATTTTTTTAATAACCAGATATATAATATAAATTGATCAATATCATTTTTTTTACTAGATGAATTTTGAAATTTTGGATATATAAAGTTTTTTTCTTAGTATGGCAATACCCAACTTTCATATTTTCCCTATAGTCCCCGTATTAAGCTAAACAATTTTGTCATACATTGTTTTAACGTCCCGCCTATACCCTCGGCTGTGGACAACAAAACGTGAAAAAATAAAAATTAGCTTCTGCGGCAGGTATTACCAATTACCATAAAAACAGTCAAATGTCATTCTTTTCATTGAAAATAAGTTTCCTTCTAATTTTTATGTTTTTGGATTGAAAACTTTTTTTTTAAGTGTGTCAATACAAAATTTTCTTTACCATCGTAAACTACTTAAAAGTGCTGACAATTTCTTAGTGCATAATATACTCGTGAAATAACGGCGACAGCACAAAAATTTCGACACAAAAAGTATTTTTTTTTCGTATGGCCACTTCTACTTTTCTTATTTTTTCTTGTAATCACTGATCCAAATGGAGTACTTTGTCATACAATGATTTCAACCTCTATCTATAATTTCGGCTGTAGGGACATATGAAAAGTTGAAAAAATCCCCCGGCCAGTGTTGCCAGTCATTAGCTACAAAAATATTAAAGTGTCATTACTGCAAGTACGTTAGATTTGCTGCAGTTGTTTAATCATAAATGTTTTTAACATTTTAGAAGGTTCCACCTAAATCACTCTGGGGCCGCGAATCTGTTTTGAAAAGAAATCCTTTCCAACCTTCAAAATTTAGGGTACTTTAGAGAATATGAAAGGTTTATTACGAAATTATATTTATAACCATACCCGATGCGAGCCCGCAAAATCACCTCTGAAATCGTCAAACTTCAAAGTTAGATATCTGGGCGGCCATTTTTTAATCTTATAATTATGCGAAAACAATATGAATATTGCAAGAAAAATAAATATCCCAAAATCAACATATGCAGCGCGGCCGCCATCTTGATTTTACTAGAGGTCATATTTTTACACTGGGGAATTTTAAAAAAATATGTCATACATTGCAAACTTCTACCTCTTACCTTTAGGGAGAGAGACTTAAATATAGCTCCCGATTGAAAAAATCCTAGGGCCGGTGCTGCCAGTCGATGGCGAAGAAAATGACCAAATACCGCCACTGCGAAGCTTCACCAGGTGCAATTTTTTCATTAAAAATTTTGTTCCTTCTTTTTAAAATTTCTTTTGTATGAAGTCTTAAAATTGATATGAGCATGAGGTACGAAATTGAACCTCGAAAAACTTCAGTGAGAGTTTGCGATGGCGTCCTCAGAAGCTCTAGGCTGCATCATCGCAATTGTGGGATATTCGAATTCAAAATAGTGCTATTTTTGGTAGTTGATTCGGGTAAGCGAAAAATAATTTATCCGGATTGGTAAATTTAGAGATATTTTAAAAAATGGAACAGCGAAAATTTCACAAAAACGACCGCAAAGCGAGCGATCAAACACAGGCATGCGGGTTCTTATTTTTCTACTCGCTGTTCTTTTATCACACAGAAAATCCCTCGAAGACGATACTGATATTGATTAAAAATGCCATAAGCCAAAAGTCGGTAACCATGGTGCGGCCGCCATCTTGGACTTCGAAAATTCAGATTCTTTCGAAGGTTACGTGAGGAAATACGGAAACTCTGCGATATATCACGCACGAATCTCTATCTCGACTCCTTTCTTGAGAACGGCCGCGTCGATCGGTCGGGGAAGTCGCAGGATTATAGATAATAATAATAACTTTATGAAAAATATTTGAATAAATTTAAAAAGTACTATATATTTTAAATGATTGTTAAAAAGGTTCGTTTAAAGTTAACATTTTTCACGATTATATAAATTTTGTTATCCAATTTAGTCATAAAGCCCCGCAAACTCGAAATCCACGAGCTAGTTACTTATGAAAACTATGTTTGTCAAATACGACGCCAGAAGTATTGACTAATCGATAATTAATCGTCTGTCAAAGACAAGTATGAAACTTTTCTTTGATGAACTTTCAGCTGAATCGATATGAGTTGGGATAGAATCGATTTTATTTCGCCCACGTCTCGGTCACCATTGTATCGGACAACATATTTAAACGATATATAAATAATTGATTAGACTTTTTACTGAAAAAACTTGTATAGACTCTTTTATTTTTTGGGTTTATAAACATTGGAAATCCTATATAATTAATGCATAAAGTGTGAAAAATATTGTATTGTATCCCGTGAATCAAACCCGCTACATACATGTAATATTTGATCAGTTTCTATTTATTCTTTCTAATAATGTCTGTGTATATTAATAAATATTATGTTTCAATCGTATACGTGAGCGTTTTTCTTTCTGACCGATGGACGCCCACGGCCAGGTTATAGGCTTTCGCCAATGGGCGCCACTATGGCCGGACTTACATTGTCCGCATTCAGCTACTATCCGCGTATCTTAACTGTGCTGTCGGTCCACCAAGAGTACCCACGTCGCCAACCAATCAACCTTACTGAATATTGATTCCTTCATCACCTTCCGCCAGGAATACTTTGAGCTGCTAGTAACCTTATTTTATTCTCATACACCATGATTTTGTCATGGAAAGACCTATACTAGGGATTTGTCTATGAAATCTAATCGTGTATATGATTCGTATACGAATAAAAGCAACCGACATAAGACATAAGTTGTATAATTTGTTGTAAGACCACAGCGCGCATAAGAGATTACCGCCGGAGCCTTAAGATTCTGGAGTAGAGATGTCGGAACGGAAAACCTTGGACTTCGGTACACGAGGCCGTCAGAAGATGTGCAGGTCATTTCCTACCTGATCTCCTGGAAGTCTATGGGGGAGGTTTATATCCAACATCAACATTCAATGTTTGAAATAATGATGATAGTCTTGCGTTTCAAATTTTTTTTTAGCTAATGGACGCTCACTGCAAGGTATAAATCTCCCCCTAGAGCCCCACGAGGACCGGATTTGCGCTGCACGCATCCTTACTCCAGACATAGCAATCTCCATTTCTCTCTTGATGACCTTGAGCCATCTCATGAGGCACGTCGTAAATGACCACGTTTCGAATTTCTGTCTTTTTTGGCAACACACGCCTTTTATATAAATCGTTTTAATTTTTTTCTAGATGATTAATCACTAATATTAGTTTCATTTCTACTGTCAGTTCTATTTATGTCCACAAATATCGAATGTTTTCTTAATGTGTGATAATTTTATTAAGTAATATACTTTTGTAAGCCGATAGATGTTTATAGCAAGGCGTGGAATCCAGGGACTTTCTCCGACTTTCACTTTGTCGTCGATCCACTTAATGGGTACCTATGCTTAATAATAATTATTATTTTTAAATCATATGGAATCGAAACAATGAACATAGCGAAGGCCGCGAAGGCAAAGCTAATTTCTGTAAGCTCTAATATAAATCAATTTACAAACAAATTTCCATAAAGAATCACTTTTAATGATATGTTCGTTTCGAAATACAATCACAATAATATTACTTATATACTATTATATATTAAAACACTAAAACAGGGCAATATAAGCATGAATGTATGTAAACTGTTTTATCTTCACTGGACTGCAATTTTCTACTACAAAACAAAGTTTAATGTACAGTTACATATTTAAAAAAAATTAGCAGAACGGTAAGCGTATTTTATGTAAGCAGGTGTATGGCAACACCGGAAGTTATTACGTCAAATGTCAGAAATATTGCCAGAAAGCAAAACAAATGAAGCATAGGTAAATAAAAATAAAAATTGGGATATTTTCTATTGAAAGTTAATACCTATTAAGAATATATATTTATATTGGCGGTAAATTCTTAAACATCATTTTTATTAGAACAACTAACTTACAAAAGCTTCTACCTTAAATATATAATTAATACACATGTGGTTGCATTACATGAAATTGTCACACAAGACAATAAAACTGCACCCGTTTAATATACGAATTGCTTGTAGCAAAACATTTTTTTAATAATCATATAAAAAAAATATTTTATCGTAATACGACATTAAATCATTGTTGCCAATCTTAAATATTAACAAAACATTTTTTAGAAATACTTTAATAAATAAACATGTAAAAGATAAATTCGAAAAAGAGTGCCCTTATCGTGCCGAAGAACCACAAATTTGAATGAAAAATCATCAAAAATTAATACGTTAAACATAAAAAAAGATCCTTAAAAAAAGTGGAATGGTTGAATATAGAAATGCTGTGAATGTACACATACTTAGTGCCATTTTATATAAACATTCCAAACCCATATACAAGAAACATACGAATAAAATAGGATAAAATTAATATAAATCATAAAAGTATTATAATGAAAATCAAATTGTAAATGTAAAGTATGAATAACTAGAATTTAATTTATCGCAAATAACTGCCAAAGATGAAGTCGGTTGGACAATGGTAACTTATATGAATCATCGAATGCGATACGACGGCGTATATATAATAAATGACATATTTCCTCTTTTTTTATAAGGTAGATGAAATTCTTAAAAAAAATTGACTTTAAAAACAACTTAGAAAAAAAATTATGAAATACATGTTGAATATAAATAAATTTTGTTACAATTCAAATTATTAGGGACTGTACCAAAAATTTCAACATATCTGTTAGTTTTCCTTTGCTAGATTCCTTCGTTTTCCCCTAATTGTATTTTATTGCTATATACATTTTTCTGTAAGTGTTGTAAAAATTAGAAGGAAAAAGATTTTTAAATGGTTCGAGCTGGAACTAATAATTTGTGAAAAAAATGTATTTATTGTTGAAAAAAAACCCCCGGAAAAAAGTTAGGTTAGGTTAGGTTAAGTGTGGGAAGATCATGTAGTGATCCCCGATCGGGAGATACCGTAAATAAGAATCCCATAGAACCCTGTCCTCTTCCCAGAAGCCCCAGAGATTTCCTCCGAAACCAAAAACAAGTTGGGTTAGCAGGTATGTTGCTGACTTGTAATATACTTGGACTAAGACAGCTATTAGCGGTAACTAGATTTTAAATTACAAAACATTCTATAGCATTCATATCGCATTCGCTTTCTATGTGACGGATGCCCTAATCTCTTATATTTGAGAGTTTTAAAACAATTTTCAAAGAGATATCCGGACGGCATATTGCACGTTCGTAACATTTAATATTAACTATAGATATTCTGTGCGATGGTAACAATTTGAACAGTGATATGAAATATATATGTTTCGATGTACATGATTGTCGAAGATTATTGAAGAAACGCTAACTATTGAAAACAGTAGCGGTCCGAGTCAAGATAGATATGTCTACCACTATTTGCTATGCTAATTGCTTTGACCGGGTAATAAGCCATGTTTTAAACTTACTTTATATTTCACATCACTGGCCTGAATCGTCTTTGCCTATATGTAATGGGGATGTCTAATAATTATATTGTAAAACATAATAGGAACATCAGCTAACGGGTGTCACTCTGCCAATCTAGGGCCTGTTCTTGAACAGTTCGTCGACTACTGCCGGATCAGCTAATGTGGAAGTATCTCCTATATCGTGATCTCCGAGCGCGATTTTCCTAAGGATCCTACGCATGATCTTCCCGGATCTGGTCTTTGGTAGTCCCGGGGCGTACTGGATGACGTCAGGGGCAGCGAACGCTCCAATACGCTGGCGGACGCGTTTCTTTAAGCAGCTGACCAGATCGTCGTCGAACTTGGCTCCGTCGTTGAGGATCACGAAGCAGTAGAGAGATTCCCCTTTGATGGGATGAGGTTTGGAGACGACGGCAGCTTCAGAGACGCGCGGCTCTTCCGTCAGAACGCCCTCCACCTCGGCCGTGGACATGAGATGTCCAGAAACGTTAAGCATGTCATCTATGCGGCCGGTCACCCATAGGAAGCCGTCTTCATCACGTTTGGCACCTGGAATATACTCTTCTATCAATGAAACTATTTTTTTTCTCCTTTATAACAGGTAAAGTTTGCTATAGCGTGCCCTCACTTTTACAGTGTTCTACTTAAAAAACAGTCACGTATAGATGGAAAATCTTTAAAGGTGTGAATGTATAGTGCATTTGACAGCCAAATGCTTTAATGATTTTACATCTATTTTTCTAATCATCCTATATAAAGTGATCACTCTGAAATATGTTATGTTTCACAATTTTGTTTCTATTCCAATGCGATAGTCTAATAATTTCTGCCAGTATAAAGTCTGCTGTTAAGTTATTCATGTCGAAACCATTCATACGGTAATTGACAGAGCTTTAAACCATTGACAACTATGACCAATATATCCTCATGTATTTGGAGGAAT
This sequence comes from Battus philenor, assembly GCF_028537555.1. Lineage (NCBI taxonomy): Eukaryota > Metazoa > Arthropoda > Insecta > Lepidoptera > Papilionidae > Battus > Battus philenor. The sequence goes on from NW_027181661.1 coordinate 18,414,570, forward strand.
GCTAGCGTAAAATAATACAAAACTCACCATCTCCAGTACAGTAGTAACCGGGAAATTTGGAGAAATATACTTTCTCGTAACGATCGTGATCACCGAACAGCGTCCTCATGATGGAAGGCCAGGGTCGGGAGAACACCAGGTAACCCTCGCCGGGGCCCTCGATCTCTTTGCCGTTATCGTCCAGCAGGGTCGGTTGGACTCCGAAGAACGGAAATCCCTGATGACAAACGAACTTCTTATAAACACGTATAACACTTTTCTTTCATATTTATATATTTTAGGGGGACCGGAAAGCAATGTCATTTCTATCGACATATACAGAAAAACTGATTGATTTGTTACCGCTCCAGCATTGATTTCTATACTAGATGACAAAAGGTCGTTGATAACGAAGGTGAAGATATTGTTGATTAGAAATCAAAATTTGTTAAAAATTTAGTCGAGTGAATTTAACTTAAAAAAGGAATATTTAATGGAATCAGGCGTTACCTTGCGGAAGTCCATTCTAAGTAAGAAAAGGACCAATATTTAGCCACTTCCGCACATGCAGTGGTAGTCGTGCAACAAAATACACCGCCCGCCAGCCCGCTGATAAATGCGTATGCGGCAAACAATGCGAATCACACAACCGCCACCGCCAAATTACTCAACACGTGTTTCACCCCTCCACGGGGCATCTCCAGGAGTTATGTTACACCGATTAGTGCCAAACACAGATTCTGAGTAAAAAGGAACTTTACTTTCCGGCCCCCCTGACATAATATATATTAATAAAAGAGAAATATCCATCTATATATCGACCTATCACGACATCTCTAACAATAAGGCTTCGCAGTTTCAGCCCATAGATGCCCACTGCAAGGCAAAGATATATATGGGGGATATATTATGATCACTCGCTTGGCAGTGGGGTTGGCGATTGTGGTGTTTTATTACGGTAGACAGAGAACGCTGCTACCCATCATCTGAAAACCTGTTTATTAGCTGTGGCAGTCCTATATATGGAATCGAAGACACGACCTACTATCTCCTATTGCTTTGCTACCATTGCCACATAAGGCTTGAAACTGACGCGTGGGTTGAGCGCTAATTGGTTATAAGTTCGTGTTAAGCTTACAGCTGCTCCTGGCTTCATGGGTGTAGATCCAGGGAGGCTGGTGAGCACGTGGCCTCCGGTCTCCGTCTGCCAGAAGGTGTCAACGATGGAACAACGTTCGTTGCCGATCATGGAATAGTACCACATCCATGCTTCAGGATTGATAGGTTCTCCAACGCTGCCTAGAACGCGAAGTGTCTTCAAGTTGTGCCTGAAATATATATAACACTGTAGCAGTAACTACACCTCACGTATACATTCTCCTCTAAAAATTACGTAAGGGTATGTCCATACCAAAGTTTCACAAACATTTTTGTGTCGTAGATCCCTTGTCATATTTTTCCGTGTTGGGTAGACCCCCTACTTACCTGATATTAATTTCCTGTAAATTTCTAACTGTAGTGAAGTTTATTGTAAAAAACTTAAAGTAAAAACACATGTTAATTTATACATTTTTTTATTGAATTTAAATTAAAACTACTCAAAATAAAATTTTGTATCTACTATACCAACTAAACCAATCTATTATACCAACATCCTACAACTTGCTCAATTTTATAAACATATATAATAATTTTTTTACTTCATAGGTACTTTTATAAATAATGTAAATGTTTTGATATTATAAAGTAGTATGATGTAAGTAAATAGGTACTATCAGTGTATGTGTTGAGATCCACTATCGTGGACCCCCATTTTCATTTCATGGACCCCCAAACTTTTTTTTTCGCTGACGTAGACCCCTTGCAGGTTGTCATAAAGAGGGGTCGATATAGACCACTTTGGGAATCACTGGTATATACTTTTTCTCTTCAGATTTAGTAACATATATTGAACCATTTTAGCTGATAGAATTAATCGAAGTACGTGGAGTGAGCATAACATATGTTTTCAAATGTAATTATAAAAATGTAATCAAATACTACATATATATTGTATTGCTTTTGGCTTCAATGACTAGATCACAGGGGCGGAATGAGCTATGCACGTGGTTCCAGATTTATCTATGAATGAACGCACAAACGGACAGACGACCTAATGAATATCGTCCTATCCTATTGGGAATTTATATTGGAGCTCTATATCCAGTAGTGGGCTTAAATGATGGTGAAGTGAGGAAAAAGAGCGAAAAAATACAAATATTAGGTTAAAGATTTTATGTTGTAAAAATTAGCAAAGGTTATCTACTCTTTCATTCGTTCATGTCGAATGATAGTGCACACTGTAAGGCATAGATTTCCTCCAAAAAGATATATTTGGGGGATTTACCATATCACCTTCGTAGGTGGATTGGCGATCACAGTGCTGTATTATGGTACGTAGAGGGCGTTACTGCCGACTTTCTTTGGAAACTTATTTGTGAGCAATTGCAATCCTATTTAATTAATGCACAAAATGCGAATTATATAAGATGATAGCTCCCCCCAAAGATCGCTGCAATCGCTCTTGACCTTGACTATTTCGACGGTCCACTTAATGGGGAGGTGTTGGACCTCTGTCCACTACCAGCAGTGGACATAAGATATTTTAGAACCGGCGACATAAGTTTTATCTTCCTACCGTACCCTACCTGGCATATTTCAGGAGATCACTCATATTTGTGCGAATACTATTGTAAAAATTTCTAAGAAATCTTATCTATATACAGAATTATTACAATTGATGTGGCACGTGATTTAAGTGTGTTATTAGGGTCATGTTCATCTAAATAAGTCCGCGGAACAGTGGTCCGCGAATACAGGATAATTATAAATAGGTTTAAAAGTTTTTTGCTGAAGTATACATACACTTTTTAAAGTTTTTACGCATATATTCATCATGTATATAGGAAATGTCAACATTAATGTTGATTCATCACGATATCTCCGAAACCAAGGCTTTGAACTTTAAAATTTTGTATAAATATTTCGTTTGTCAAGTTGAAATCAGCTAAGAACGGTTTTTACGAAATTCTAACCGCAAGTGGAGTTGAATGTTAAGTTCGAATCGAGCGAGAGACAATTTCACCTTAGTTGCAATCTAGATTTATACGAAATAGCACTAGTAAACGTGTCATGTTTTGCGACAAAGACATCAATGCTCTCTGAAACTCGTGTTGACTCGTGTTTATCTTTAATTTATTCTTTGCCGTGAGAGTTTAGACGAGGTCGCTCCATTCTATGGCGTCGGTGGCATTACAATACAGTCTAGACTTCTGTTGACAGTTTCACATTGTACGCCAGCTGATGCATGTGTTTGACATATGACATTCAGTTCAATAGTCTTTGCGTGCAATCTATGTGTTAGAATCAAGATAAAAACATCTATTCAACTGGTGAAACGTGGTTAAAAAATACGCGTGTGTCATATATTAAGTATTGTATGATTGAAGAAAAAAATATACGATTTATTTTTATAAATAACTCGTGTATCTTTTAACAAGGATGATGTATGTTTAAAAAAAGTTCATTGTTTATATTTTCTTTAAAGTCAAAGGTCGTTGTTGAATATTTCTTTTATAAAATAGAAAATGTTTCTTCACCTAATGCGGTATTTATATCGTAAATCTTATCACTCCAATCGCAGGACTTCTCCACAGCTAAGACACCCCAGCCGATTTTTAACACGTTCGCCGCCGCTTCACCCATATTTGGGTGACGGGTGTGCTTCAACGGGGTCCGCGTCACCCAGATATGGGTGATGTTTTTTTGTTCATGTTAAATAAGATTTTCAGTTGCATTTGTAAAAGAAATTTAATGGAACATACTCTGAGAGAATATGCAGCATAAAACTATCAAACAAGTTTTATATATATGTACATGGTTCATGCAAAACTGTGATGATCTTGAACAGTTTAGACAGTTGGTTATTGTTTTAAGATTTTGTCTCGCTTATTTTCTTTCGACAATTTGCCTGTTCTTCTGATAACACAGGGCGCATTTCCATTTTACAGTCCATCCCTGCTGGTCTAGCGAATCACCAAGCATTGAGGCATTTTTCTCCTTTTGTGTTTATTAGTGTTGAGCACAGTATGTTTCGAGTGCAACCAATTTGTGATAACAAGTTCCCTGAATTTTTTTGGTCACCTACAGTTACACTTGTGCCCGCGAAAACTCAACCAACGTGTTCAAAGCGGCCTCTTGTTTTTTTCTTTTGTTAAATGAGTTGTAGTATCTATTAATTGTATAATTTAGGATGTTTTGATCAAAATGTTTACTTACTTTTTGACATGCTGGTCACCGAATTTCGTGAGGGCCCTGATGGCGGTGGGTGCGGTGTAGAACTGTGTGACGCGGTATTTCTCAATCAGCGACCAGTATCGATCGTTATCCGGATAGAATGGTGTTCCCTCGAACTGCGAACAAAATACACATGAATGATTTTTCTGGCTAACACTACTGTCCATGTGCCAGAATCTCTATTACCTTAAGTTACCTTAAGTTCTATAAAATGACCAGGTTCAAAGGCCCCACGAAGGATCTTTAACTTGGGCTATCATTCATTAATATAACCTGTTTAGTATTCCGATGAATGGACGAACTTCGACTTAGTCCGTTGATATCGACTGACTAATATAACTGCCACTTTGAAAAGCGTAAGCGAAGTGGCAGCGGCGAAAGAGGCTCCATCAACGCTATTTTTTTAAATCAAAATATTCTTTACTCGAATAGGCTATTACAGGCACTTTTAATAGTCAATCAATATAAAATGTCGGCATTGTTGTCCCTACAGGAAGCTACCAGCTCGTAAGGCAGTTCTGCTGAGAGCTGCCGAGAAACACAACAGTTGCTCTTAACAAATATATATAAAGAGTCGACAATAATTAGCTTGAGTGAGCATCGACAAGATTTAAATATATATCGCATACAATAATATATCGTTTTAAATTTCACTAGAGGCAGATCTAAAATAGATCGTTGTATTTTGTTATACATGTGTATGCTTTGTGCAATAACATATACTATCTAGAATGATCGAGGTGTGATGACTCTTGCGAGGAGGTTACCTCGCCTATGAGGAGAACGATTTGTTGTTGAACAGTTGTGGAATGTTTTGTAAGATGGTTGTCTTGAAGTGGTCGGGATGTTTGGTGATTAGAGTCGTCACCGTTTCAGGAGTGATGTTCATCATTCTAATTTCCTATGATCGGTATTGCACTGCCCAGGACCTCAACTATATCGTCAATTTACCTAGTGGGGCCTACTCACACCGCGTCTACCGGCTGGTCACCACCCAGGAAACTTTCGGCTCCAATGCGACACATCACTCGTGAAATGTTTACGAGTGATGAGCCCTGTTTACTGTAATTTCAGATGAGCAATTCTTCGATCTACATCGGAAGCCTTGGTGTCCCTTATTAATGATAAAATATCTACAGCTGTAATAACTATTCCGATAATCGATCAAGTTGAAGTTCGATTTTTGAAACTTTTCCATACTCTGTGTTTGGCACTAATCGGTGTAACATAACTCTTGAAGATGCCCCGTGGAGGGGTGAAACACGTGTTGAGTGATTTAACAGTGGTAGTTGTGTGATTCGCATTGTTTGCCGCATACGCATTTATCAGCGGGCTGGCGGGCGGTGCATTTCATTGCACGACTACCACTGCATGTGCGGAAGTGGCTAAATATTGGTCCTTTTCTTACTTAGGATAGACTTCAGCGAGGTAACGCCTGATTCCATTAAATACTTTTCCATTACACTATGAAGGTTTCTTTAATCGATAATGAAGCTTTGAAATATATTACTATACAACTGTATTAACTATTTTGTGAAATTGATTACGGAGCTGTCACCTGGATCGAGCCTAAACGTAAACTCCTAAAAAACTCGACACAAAAGAGAGATTATCGTAGACTGTGCATATACGAATCCTAAAGTTGTTTAGACATGTCGCCTACAATGAGGACTCAGTGGATACGTTCCACGGTAATGCACGGAACTGCAAGACAAATGATCATCATGAACGCTCTCCGACGAGATGGACAGACATCATCAAAACTGTCACTGAATTGTCAGTAAATGATTGTATCCACTCTGTCAAACACCGACTTACATACTTAAGTTTAGCAAGAACAGCAGATTCACCAGGACCATCACCACTCTGATCAGAGTACACGAATAAGAAAAATATTTGAGCATTTTGAATTAAGGCACCTTTAAGTAAAATATGCCACTTTGGAGGTAGGTCAATTTGATTTTAGTTTATTAAATGGCGTACAGAAGTAGACAGTCAGGGTTGCCGGATGTCGCTATATGCGTGCAGCGTGAGACTGGACATCTTGGCTATTTTTGGGGGGAGCCTATATATCAAGCCATCCCATGTACTGATGTTACTCTGGTAGTACAATTCGTAGGCATCTATAAACAACTGATCCGTGTAACTTAATAAAGTTAATTTAAATAAATACATTTAAAAAACTTTTAAGTTAAACGGTTTTTTGATACCCATATTGTGGTGGTTGTGGAAAAATATGTACCTAGTCCGCCATATTGGAACGGCGTCCATCTTGAATTTTAAATTTTGAGATAATCATCGTGTTTTACTAGTGTAGCCCTTTTATTTGATACCCATATCGAGGGGGTTAAGGAAAAATTAGGCCATCTTAGATTTATAATGTTATTGATTTTATCATATTGTATTGTCATCTAAATTAAATGTGTGTACCAAATTTCAGATCAATCTGACAACGGGAAGGTGCTTATATTTCAATTTCTAATTTTGATCCAAATAAATTCCGTACGGGGCGAACTAAATAAAACCGTTTAATTTATTGAATAATATATATTATTTATAATAAGTATATATAACTTAGATATATTGAATCGTAGTTTGATCAATAAAATAGAAGAGAAATAAAAATAAAAATATATTATTTATGGAAATGTGTGTAAATTTTTAAGCATGGCAACCTCGACTGGCGTTACAAACGATAACTATTTTATGGCAAACTCATGCGATTATTGATAAATGTAGACCATGAATTTAGAATCTGTGGAGTCGCGAAAAAATATTATTTTATATATTTTATTTGTATACATTTTATTATGTCTCCCGCTAAATAATATCGTGTAAATTTATTTATTGTCTGTTTTGATATCACATTAATAATCGAGCTGTTAAATTTTACTTTGTTAATTTTTACTTTCACTGGAAGTGGGCAGTGACCGGCCATATTGGCAATCAAAAATAAAGCCTTGCAATGGGCGTCTATCAGCTGATATGTTGATGATAATATTCGTGATCACCATAATTTATGCTATAGAACGTTATGTGGACATGGGCTAGATTTGAAATAGTTTGGTTGGAAGTAGTGTCTTGTGTTGACTTTGATAAAGTCTATTCATCTTGAACATATTCCGCTGTTCGTATTGGTTCGTGGCGTCTACTTCTGTACATAGTTTGATTATTACCACTTCAAATTTGATTTTAATCCTTTCCATTGCTCGTTATGTTAATGTGAACTTGTTAATGAGCTCCAATGATAATTAAATGTACGATAAACTGTTCTATTATTATTATCCGTATTTAAATTCTATTGTCGCGTGGTGACGGTTAGATCCCATGATTTTGCGGTTTATCAGTTTGCTCTTAACAATGTATGGACATTATGATTATTTCGCTGATATAATTACATTGATAACAGCTCACAATGATTTTGCTGCGTGAAACATTTATCAAAGCAAGCCGCTCCATAGTTTTTTTGTTATTTATTTTATAACAGTTAAATCTGATTTATGATACCTTATTACAATCACCGTTTAGATTTAACTATCTTAACAAACGAAGTATTAGAAATACACAAAAATGACCAATTGATGTTTGTTGAAAGTACATAGTATGTTCGTGTGTTTTTAGTTTTTAGTTTTTAGTTTTAGTGTTTTTAGAGACGAAACTTCTTGATCGCAATGTAGTAAGAGAGAGGTTTTTAATTGAGGTTGAAGTTGGGGTGATGAATAGGAGGAGTACGTAAGACAATGTAAAGTATGTTAGAAGACTATAAGAGGAGTAAAGAAATAAAAGGAAAGATGTGAAATAATTAATTAAAAATTGTATGTTTCCTGTCACTAAACGAGATACAGGAGAACAAGGAGCCCTCAATGACGGGCGCCATTAAAACTGTTCAAGGTGCTGATGATCTCTTTAGCAGATTTAAGATCACACTCCTCTCCCTGCGTAATCAAATTTTAAATGATTCTGTCAACATTGTTATGGAAGACTATTCCGGAAATAAACCCTTCAGCAAAATATAGAAATTTCGCTTATATCTCCACTTATACAAGTTCATTATTGAATTTATATTTTTACGCAATATTCGAATTCGTCTATTACTTTTAATTCATAATCTTATTTTTAAAGTAAACTGTTGTTTTACCTGTAGGTTAATTTGTCACTTTTTAAGATATCTTTTTATTATTTTAACATTAAAGTAGCAAGCTGTCAGAGACTCTGAAAGCTGTTGAGAAGTGTCGGCTCTCTTGTAAATGAATTAACAATGCTTGATGTATACACTATGACGTAAACCTTGTAAATAAGGTAACAAACCAAGTTACAACATTAGGATGAACCCATGAAATTTATAATAATAAATTTGAGTAGTGGTATCTCAGAGGATGAGAACAGAGACTTGCAATCTTAAAGCGCGGGTTCAATTCTCGGAATACCATGATACACAATTTTTGCACTAGTTATATAGGATTACGTCTGCTCATAAAAAAGTTTCCAGAGGATGGATAGCAGCGTCCTCTGCGTACAAGTCTGCCAAGATTGGTGATCATGGTATATCCCCTAAAGATATCTTCGTGGGACGTCTATACCTAGTGGTGTATAATAAAAAAAAAGAACCAATATTTAGCCACCTCCGCACATGCAGTGGCAGTCGTGCAACAAAGTGCACCGCCCGCCAGCCCGTTGATAAATGCGTATGCGGCAAACAATGCGAATCACACAACTGCCACCGTCAAATCACTCAACACGTGTTTCACCCCTCCACGGGGCATCTTTACTCGTATGAGTTGTTACATCATCATCATCATCATGTTACATCATGCACTTTGTTGCACAACTACCACTGTATGTGCGGAAGTGGTTAAATATTGGTCCTTTTCTTACTAAGGATGGACTTCCGCGAGGTAACGCCTGATTCCATTAAATATCTAGTGGTGTATAGGCTGAAACGTCGATGAATAATAGACTTTGTAATTTTAGATTTGACTAAGAAACCTACCTTAGGTTTAAGATGTCTTGTGAAACGACATAGAAACTTTATTTAACTGTTCATTAAGAAATTTACTATTTAGCAATAGTGGATTCCGTTGGTTGCTTTTACAATAAAATAATACATACAGGCAAGTTACCTACAGTTCAGCCGCGGTAGAAAAAAAAAACCAAACGTCATTTGTTTTATCGATTGATCTAAGAATAAATACCCTTTCGCCGTATTCAAGGTAAAACACATTTAAAACTTTATATTGTTGTGTAATAGAAATTTTTACACAATCATTCCAATGTAAATATTTTCATTACTAAAATCGGTATATATTTAGAATTATTAACAAATTAAATGTATTGTATAAACCTAGTTTAATAAGTTGCAAATAGATTTTGAAACAAGGCAGCGGGGTCTAAAGTTTGTTGTCACGAAGAGAGCAATAGAGGGAGTTATTCTCGGAATTTCGTTGCGAGATCCAATCAGAAATAAGAAGATGCGCAGAAGAATAAAGATCAGCTATGTAGCTCGAAGAATTGCTCGTCTGAAGCTTGGCACATCGCAACCGATGGCTGTTGCTGCTGAAAGGTTATCGAGTCGGCAGACGACTCCAGGTAACTGGACTGATGACATGGTCAAGATCCGTGCGATGTAAAATGAAGGATACCCTATAATCTAATATATAAAATTCTCGTGTCACGGTGTTCGAACTTGAACTCCTCTGAAACGGCTTGACTGATTTTTACCAAATTTAATATGCGTATTCAGAAGGTCTGAGAATCGGCTACTATCTATTTTCCATACCCCTAAGTGATAAGGCTGGTCCACCCCTAAATTTTATTTTTAATTTTTCAGACAATTCTTTTTAGTTTTTATTTTATTATGATACAGCATACAAGAATACATACAACCATAAATTTTCACCCCTCTACGATCAACCCTTATTTTTTATTTGAAAATTAAAATATCAATTTTTTTTTTTGCAAAAAAACGTTTGCGGGATCAGCTAGTATCTTATAAAGTAATATTTTTTTATCTAATTAACATGTTGCTCTGATGGAATATGCACGTTTGGAAAACACTAACTTAAATATTAGGCTAATTATACCGATTTTTCTACGCAACTTTACGTGTAAAACTAGTAACCACACCTAACACAGTATAATTGTTATGTCCATATTACTCTTTTAAATTTAAACGTTATCTTCATATCTCACACTCGAAGTTTAGTTAGAACTGCTATTAACGTAATTAGAACGACGGTAATGATAATATGGATATGCCTGTTCATTAATATGTACTTTACTTTTTTATAAGAACATTAACATGCAAAAACTATAGATAGTGATACCATCGATAATAAGTGTAGCAAGAAGTCAATTTATTTTTTATAATTATATCAAATAAAACTTGTTTAATATATAATTAAAAGGTAAAACAATCGATTTTTTTAATCTTTACATTTTTACATGTAATTAAGTTTTTGAAGAATACGTCGACGTGTTTATTGTAAATATGTTCCTGTTTTACATTTATATCGTTTTTTTAGAGTCCTAAGATAACTAAATAGGTCACAATAAATGAATGTTGATATATGTCAAATGTCGTTATACGATTGGTATATTTAAATATACAACATATATACAAATAGGTTTCTCCAAAAGATATCTATGAGGTGATACGGTATATACCGTAATTGTACCGCTTGCGGGTCGACGATCGCAATGTGGTATTTTGGTACGAAAAGGACACTTCTGCAAATCCTTTGGGAACCTGCTAATGAGCAGTGGAAATCCATCGAACTCAATCCTCTACTGCTGGGATACCATTGTTATGGGCTAGTACACTAAATTACGTGTTCATCTTCAGGATATTTCTATGTTAATTATATAAGTCTTTTTAAAATCTTATGTCTAAAGCATATTATTGGTGGATTTTGAACAAAGAATTTTTTAATTGAATTTTATTAATTCAAAAATGGAATTCGTTTTTTTTAAATTCCCTTTTTGAACTTTTAATAACATGATAATTTTAAGTCAGTATTCTATTTTTTTCTAAGACTAAAATGTCATGTCCACATTAATATATACGTTTGAGTTTCCATAAACGTATCCACTTATTCTAGTCATAATTAACAAGTACACTGTTGATAAAAACGTATATTAGCACAAAACAATTCCAAAGCGATTGTTCATGCACATAATTTAAAATTAGACACATTCTTAGGTTAATGCGCCGACCTTGCGATACTATAGAAAACCTAATTAAAATAACTGTTTGTCACTTCACAGTCGTGATTTTTTTTTAATACACTATCGATCGACGAGGCACAGGTATTGTAACGACGGATCCAACTCTGTGATCGATGGTTCGAAATCGATTCGACAGATATTAGCAATTCAGAAACAGTTTTTTTTATATATTAAAAATTTAACTCGTTTCTTTGTGCAAATATTATTAATCCTTATTAATATTTAATCAAAACAATAAACGTAAAGAAGAAATATGAAGACATTCTACAATAGTATCAAGAGTTCGAATCTGAATTAATGATTTCGATCCAAAAAGTAGATTTTGAATAAATTTTGATCAACAAAACATTTTTTTAATTAATTCTAATTGGTATCGCTAGGGTTTTTTCCTTATAATGTTTTTTCGTGTTTACTGAACGTGCGTTGGTAGAAGGTTTGCCGCTATTTGATAAGGATCTTTCTTCTGCCAGCTGTCACAAGCGTTCTATTTATTATAGATTAAATATAGTTAACATTTATATATAAAAGATATAACTTATGACTCGCGTAAACTATACTTTCATACAAATTAAATGAGAAGGATAAAAGATGCGAATTCTAATAAAATTATAATTTTTTGTGGTGTGTGTAATGGCGCCCAAAAACGGAGACTAAAACAAATGCAAGTGCTAGTAGCGTTTATGATTCCAGCAAGTTTTTTAATTCTCCTTTATTGACATGCGTAGTTATCGACGGTATCGTGAATTCTGTGGTCGTACAATTTGAGCTGACTTGTTCTGGGCTACATCTGCCACAGCATCCAAGAGTTTGAAGTACTTATCGAGGTCTCAAGTAAGAGTTGCTTGAATTAATCTGACTAAATCTACGATACGCTAATATAAGTAGTCAAAGAGACAGTTTAAGTATCGAAAAATAGCAAAAAAAAACTTTAAAATCCCATGATCAAGTTGTAAAAGAAACTCACCATCACAGAAGTGGCGGCGTTGGCCAATGGAGCATACACCACGTATGTATGACCAGTGATCCATCCGACGTCAGCGGTGCACCAGTAGATATCCTTGTCGCGGTAGTCGAACACGTAGCGGAAGGTAGCGGTAGCGTAGAGGAGATACCCGGCGGTAGTATGCAACACACCTTTCGGTTTTCCAGTGGAACCACTACACACAAAGTTTTATCAACAAGTTAACTAAACTAAATTCTACGGAAACTTTTTTATGACCACTGTTCATAGTCCTATATAATTAAATCACGAAGTGTGAATATAAGATTGCAATTAATAATTATTACCACAAAAATATAAATGTAAGTAAATATTTAAATAATAAATTTTTAAAAAGTTTTTATGCCAATGTCATTTAACGTCAGGCATAATATGTGTGCGATCTTTGACATTTGACACTCCCAGAAAAAAAAAGTTACAAATGACAGTTTACCTAGTGTACAGCATGAAAAGAGGATCTTCAGCGTTCATCCATTCAGGAGGACAGATTGTAGATTGGCCGTCAACCAACTCATGCCACCAAACGTCTCTTTCTCCATTCCAGTTGTACTAAAAGAAATATATATTGTCAACCTAATTGATTTGTTTGATATTGATGGAAAAGATTATTGTTTTCTATACTCACAAGGCTAGCGATATCATCAGGCAGTTTACCACATGGAGTCACTCTCGCCAAATGGGAGACGACAATACACATGTTGACAGTGTGGTTGTACTTCGTCTTGGCCTTTCCCATGGCTTCGTCGCAAATTCTCTTCAGCTCCAAGAGTTTCTCGCCGCGCCATGCGCCGTCCGAGGTGACGAGGATCTTCGCTTTGCAGTCCGACATGCGCTCAGCCAAAGAATCGGATGAGAATCCAGCGAACTAAGAAAATAAAAAGAATCATTGTCACTTGAGTCTCTTTCGAACATTCCCAATAGAAAGGATTGGAAGCGGACATCTAGCGTTTTCCGTTATTCAAAAACACCATAAGTAGTTATTTGTATAACCACACAATTATATAATACAAAATTTTTATCTTATTGTCACGTCCGACATTATTACGAGGCGTATGAGTGTAAAGTAATTGAGTAAGTGATGTACGCAGCCAATATAATGAGGAAGTTATATAATGTTGTTGACACAATAAGAATGGCGAAGTAACTTCGGAGTAACGAATTGTGGATATAACTGGATACAGTTCAAGGTCCTGGGAATCTTTTCCGAAACCGCTATATCGCTTCTTATGTGCGAGAGAAGAGAGAGTGTTGAGTGAGTATAGTAGAGCTGTCAGAGCTCGCCATAGTATGCTCTTTATCTCTCAGCTCCCACAGTGTTTTCCTAAAGCGCGGTACAGCGGTATCGGTAGCAGTTTAATAACCATTTTTACTAATGACAAGAGATCTTATATACACCTAAAAATTTCCTCAGAGTCTTTTTTAACTACAATACAGTGTTGTTTATATTATTACATATTAAATGATGAACAGTGGTATTTCTAAATCAGAAATAAACTACTCTTCATCCAACATAAAGTAAAAACTGATGTTTTAAAAGGTAAAGTACGTATAATCCGTTTTATAATATTTCAAGAATAAAAAAGAGATCGATATTTAAAGATGTGAACTTGATAAAATATCTTAAATAATAGGGGAAAAGGTGTTTTCGCAAATAGTATTTTTTAATTTTTATTAAAATCTCTTTGAATGTAATATTTGTACCTGGCTGATTTTAATGACATTAAAAGGGTTATGTTTTAAAAAAATAAACAAGTTGATATATTTTTGTTACGTGCTAAAAAAACATTGCACTTCATAACACAAAGTTGGATTAAGCGTAAGTTTTAATTTAGATAAAAAAAAATTGAATTTTGAATTCGAGTTCGAAGAATCGAAAATTGAATATGGAACAGTTCTGATCAATCTGAAAAAAAGTTCGACATTTGACTGTATTTGTATTAAATGTATACTATGATTCTTTTTTCAAACGTAAAGAAACCGAACTGTTTTTATTGTGTCAAATTTTCATGCCTCAACATATATCGATTAATATTTATCATTTTAAAACATGTTTATTTACTATCGATAATAGTTCGTGTAGTTTACAAACAAGTTACTTAGATATCGGAATCGCATTAACTTTGACCCAATTGCACTATTCGCACGCGAAGACGCGCATATAGACATCACATGTTACATTACAATTATAATTAATAAATGGAAACCAAAGAGTATTTAATTCGTTATTCTTTTTTTATATTCGATAAGCTGTTTTATTTCGCGTGATGTAAACGTGATATTTTATTACCATTGTTACGGGCAATACCTTTCTTATCAAGCCACAGAGTATATTAACACACCTGTCCCTAGCTATTCAATTTTTTTTTATTTTAATTATTTATTATAACTTAAGATCATTGAATAAATTAAATAAATCTTATTATATCATTTAGGAGTTTTTCCTTCTTGCCTTCGAGCTAAGTTACGTAAACGTAGTTAAGATAAAGACTAATTTGTGAATTCCAATAAGGCAATGTTCAGACCGAAATACAAAATATGTTATTATTGAATGACATAAAACTTTAAAACATAGACTGATAGTTTTACTCTGTGGTTTTTATATTCAAATAAAAAGTAAATTATTGTTTTCAATGTTTATTTTCTTTCGTTCCTTCTTAAGAGAAATGTAAAAGAAATAGCTAAATTGATCAAACAGATCTCTAGTTTTGTGCTTGGCAACAGCAACATATTTGGTAATTCGTTTTTATTTAATTAGAAAAACATATCTATAGCAGGGGTAAGCAACCTTTTTAATTAACGGGCCAATTAAAATCTGAGAATTTATTAGCAGACCGCACATAAAGTTACAAATTTTAATGCGAAATGTAAAAGCAAACAAGAAAAGAAAAGAAAATTTATTATAATTACTTGAAAGTAATGAGAAGTAAGGAAATCTTTTTTCGAAACAAGCTTGTGTATTTGCAGCTTTCTAATCGTACATCACTTAGTCTTGATCGATGATCATTTTTAATTATTTCGGTTAAGAATACACTGACATTTTATTATAATTAATCTTATAACAATATATTGATGGGAGATAATCGATAAAACAAATTCTATTTTTTTATTTATTTTTTATTTCTGTATAGGAAAGCATGTTTAACAGGCCGCAAGCGATCCGCGTGTTGTTCATCCCTGATCTAGACCAATGTTTTACAAAGTGGTCCAGGTCACTCGGTTTACGTTCGTGAAAAAAATGGTTCACAACATGTAAGGATCCTCGAAATTATATGATCTATGAATTTAAAAAGTTTATTTGATTTCACATATCAATACAGTTAGATATTATTTTAAAAAGCTAATTGCATTTGATGTGTTTGAAGTTGTGCTGCTACCCGATTTAGGCTTTGTGCAGCTTCATCTAAATAGAGTCCGTAGCAATAGGAGGTACGCGGAATAAATATTTACGCTGGTTGATCCTATCCCAGTTACAACGATGTATGTGCGTCTATACAAAGAGGGCCTATACTCGTGTAGGTGTATAGTGTAGTGAATGAGGTGTAGTGTAAGTTGTGCGAAGCGAGGACTACTCGGCGGTCGGGAGCGACACGGGCCTCTCGAATCCGCCCAAGCTTGAACTCGGGTTAGGCGGGCGGCCGTGTCATGAATATAAGCGTGATGAATGTTCGGTAGATCGTGCTCGACGAGAGCTCGATGTGAGGCAAATGTCCTGACGTCGGTGCGGTAAAAAAAGCTCGGAGACTATATGATAATTGTCATATAACGAAAAAAAAATAACCAACACTTATGTGATCAGTTCAACATATTATTTGGTATTTACCACATATCTAACTAAGCCAATACCACTAACGCTATTAATCTCCCGTATGCCAAAGGTTTGCCAGTCGCATACTCTATAGTGCCAGCACTCTGTATTTTTTATTTGGTAACAAATCTTTGAATTTTTAACGCTAAGTTGTTGTATATAATCTGCAGTATATCTAGATTAAAATGCAAAGTATTTTGAACTGTATTTTAAGAGGAATTCGATAGAATGTAGCTTGAGTCTTTTCCGGACATATGTACATTTGTCCTAAGACATAAGGGCAGCCTGGGCAGATCAAGGCTAACGAAAACGAAGGGTCAAATGCATGACTACCAGAGAATAAACTGCGCCAGATCTAGACGAGTAATCTTAATTTATTTTATTTATTTTTCTGTATAATTTAACGCTCACATATAATTTAAGTAGTATTAATTTTGATTTTAGTCAATATTGTAATACAAAATTCGAACTATAACTGTAAATGTATTTAAATGTCTCTTTCTTCTTAATTAAGGATTTAAAGAGGCCTTATATAAATAAAAGAACGTGACTTGCATTTTTGACTACTTTTAGGAATACGCTAGAGATTCACATGTTCCAGCTATATATTCAGTGTTTATATATATGACAAATAACTTCTGAAAACTTCTAGTTTAGTATATCGACAATCTACACTAATCATACTATATTAAATGATATAATACAGTTTAAAATGGCAACACTGATAAAGAAATTAATTACATGAACTTACCACTACGGAGTGCACTGCGCCGATTCTAGCACACGCCAACATGCAGACGACTGTTTCTAATATCATCGGCATGTACACGGAGACGCGATCACCCTTCCTTATTCCGTTCTCTCGCAAAGCGTTCGCGAACTGGCAGACGAGGTCCATCAGCTTCCTGTACGTGATTCTGCTGTAGTCATCGGGACAGTTGCCTTCCCTGTGAACAATAATAAAGTTTATTATTTTTTTATTTATAGGCCAGTTACAAACTGGACATACGACCTCATTAATGAAGGAAGAAGTTGGATATAGGTCACATCAGGTCGTTTTAGGAACCTATGGGGGTGGACTATGTCCAATGGACGCTGAAAACAACATTGCAATGGATGTCAAGTATGAGAGTATAAAAATTAAATGTGCTTATTTCGGCAAATGTTTGCGAAATTAGACATTAGGGATAATCCTACAGAAAAAGCTTTACCGCGCCTTAGGAATGTGCGGCGAGGTGGTGGCTGAGGAGAAAATAGCGCCGCTGCGAACTATGACAGTGTACATACGGAATTGAACGTCGATACTCCTCCCCTTCCTCCGTTTTGCCGCTAAGGCGAGGTACAGCGTCTTCGGTAGCTATATAGTGTAGAATGGTAGTGAATATTATGTTATTTAGATGCCCTGTGGTGTGATTGTATCAGACGTGTCCAAGAGGAAGCTTTGACTATAGCTTTGATATATACTATTATAATATTTTAACTCCATGATTGCACAAACTACCAATTAACAGCTATATTGTATAACAAGAATTTATAAGTTTAAGGTTTCAAAACTCAGTTGATCATGGAACAACTGCGCACAAAATCACCGGCTGCCACGTATTTGGCGCGCTAAAAATAGGTTGTCAGTTTCGGTTGTAGTAAGGGCACGAAGAAAGGAACATCGCATCACTTATGGACAACGAGGAGAGTCGCGGGACATTTATAGAGTAATGCAGAAGGCTCACTAGAAAGGTCATTATAATTAGGCAAAAAATACAAGTACTAATAAGATTTGTCAAAATTTACGATTTAAAAAAAAAAATTAAAAATTAAATTATATATTAATGTAAATGTAACAACAAAGTTAACAAAGTAATAAAAATATAGCACTACAGAACAAAATGTAAACAGATAAAAATGAGAGGAATTAAATAATTTGTAGAAGAATAAGAGATGATTGAATTAATGAAATTGAGAAGGAAAAAAAATGTGAATGCAAATGATATTATGAAAAATATATATTTTGTAAAAATAGTCCTTGTGTACGCAAGACAGGGGAAGTATGAGAAGCTATTAAAACGAAGAGGCAAAGAAATCAAGTGGTAGAAGTAACTCTGTCGTCGTTAAGTAAAAGGAAGAAAATCTGCTTCTATTTCATTGCATTGTTTCAGAGATGTTTGTGCTGATAGTCCTAAGGCTTTTACAGCGTTTTCAGAAATCAGTTCACGGAACGGATGGGTCAGTAAACTATACTGAAGTTTCCGAACCTGCTTTAAATACTCTGATGGGAAATAAGGCAGTTAAGACGAGGCTTTCTTGGTAGAGTATGTGTTGCCTTTTGTGTAGTGTGGAGTGAAGATTGGAGGGAAGCGTGGACCACTCTGCAGCTTAAGGAATGATACTGAACATATCTCGTATAGTCAACGCTGTTCGCGACGGCGGCGTCGGGTGGTGGAGGGTGTTTTGCTTGGCTTTTGAACATCGTACACTACTGTTGAGGTTGTGTTAGCGAAGAGTTGTGAATGTCTGAAGCGTGTGGTGTGTGGTGATAACAACCAATGGCTTTATAGACAAGGACGACGTGCGATCTGGTTGCGAAGTCGTTTAATTTTAGACTGACAGTGTCCCAATAATTTCCTAAATTTACATAGCGACATCGATTTGGTTTCGGCGGAATTTATAATTAATAATTTACGTTTTATAAAGTGCCAAGTAATTTTTTCATTATATAATTGTTTAGCTCATTTGTGAGCAATTACAACTATATAAGAAAATACATGTATATTCATTGACCTACTGTATAAAGTGATTATTCTGAAATATTTAACTTCAATTTATTTTAAAATTGGAATGCGTTAGGCTTTTTTATTTTTAAAATATATTAGTGGTACCGGAAAGAAATGTCGTTTCTGTCGACATATACAGAAAACCCGATTGATTTGTTACCGCTCCGGCATTGATTTTGTATACTAGATGACAAAAGGTTGTTGATAACGAAGGTTAATATATTGTTGATTAGAAATAAACACTTGAATGTAGTCGTGTGAATTTAACTTAAGAAAGCGACATTACTTTCCGGTCACCCCTAATATATTCCATGTTACAGTGTTTAGTAAGGTACCATCAATGGTGCATTCATTATTTCGAACGACACTAAAAATGTTTTTAAGATTACGTTTCGTGCGAGCTCTTTCTCATGCCTACTCCATATTGGTATCCTCAGGTTGTGCGCCGGTGTCTGTGTGGCGGTTGCCGTATTCACATCGATGAACCTTGCTATCGCATCACGAGTCTCGTCACGAAACATGATAGACACTGTTACACAGTCCGAGGGTGTATGTTGTTCGTCGAACAAATACAAATGCGACAGACAAATCATTTTTTTTTTTAGTATACAGGGATAGATAGTTAACAATAAATAATTTTATTTGCAATAATTCGAATTTTAAAAACAAAAAATCCTAAAAAAACCTTTGGCTGCTGCGCGATATATACGGTAAGATATTTAAATAAAACTTTTTTAAAGATATTTACCGGTGTCATAAACTTCTAGCGGAAATGACTTCATTCGAAATGTAGCAAAAACTTCGCGCGTGACTCGATCACAGAGGGGTAGACAAAAAAAGACATATTCATGGTCTATATGACCTTACTTTAATTGTTTTTACTGTACATTACACGAATGATCACTTAGTATACGTGTTGACAATTACGTTATTTTACAGCTAATATATTTAATAAAACCCTTTTAACAACTCTGCAAATTAATTGAGAGAATTTTATAATTAAAAGTGATCTTTATGGTAAATTAAAATGACGTAATGTTTTTTAATTTTAATTCAAACTAATTATTGTCATTTCAGCTTTATGACGACCATAGTAGAACATAAACCACCCTTAGAGATTCCCGGATGGGCTGGTAGATTTCGTTCACCTTATCGTGTTTTAGAATAGGGACTTTATTTTACAATGATTTTTTTAATTATGAATTTAATATTTGCATTCTCCTCTCTCGTATAGATCTTTATTAAGATTGTTCAATTGTAAATAAAGTAAGTAAGTAAAGCCGGAAATAATTATGTTAATAGAGGTGAATGTGTGCAATTCATTCATGTTGGCCGGTAGGCGTCACGTCCGGTCAGGACCTGACTACTCCGCGTGTACAGCCTCCTGGCTGTATCTCTAAAGCCTCGCGGTTCCCCAATGGTCGTGCCCTGCCTGTTGCCACATTTAACAAGCAATTCTTCTAGCTAACCTCAGTGACATTAGTTCTTCTGCGGACCTCATTTTTGATTCGACCTCACACTAAAGCGTGTATCACAAAATGTAATTCAATTAATTATTTAATACATTGTAACATTAATAAAGTTTATTTTTATGCTCGTGGAAATATATAGGCTGGTAAATCGTGATTCTATTGCGCCGAAACAACGTATGGTGAAGGAAAGTTAAATAATTTTGTAAATCTTGCAGCGAGTATTACAAATCAACACAGACGACAAAGATAAGAAATATGAAGTTCAAGGATAACGAATGAGCGAATGAATGAACGCTTTCATCGTATAAGAACGTCTTATGTAGTCATTTGAACTGGACCATTGAATGTGTCACTCAGATGATCTCAGTAATGGTCTATCGACTGGAGAGGTTTCTAGTCTCTTCGTGAGGTGATTGGACGTTAAAAACTTAATATAGATACATGTATTAACTGTAACGGTATGACATCACCACTTCATCATCATTTGTTTTTATCAGATTTAGTGGTGAAGGCGCCTTAATCTTTTTACATTTTAATTATTAAATTAAAGGGTCATTCGGGAACATTCTGGAATATAACATCAGATATTTCACGGCATTAAAAGGCCACATAAGGTTCAAGGAAGGTTCTGGAAAGAAGAATGTAAGCACACAAAATGAACAGTCTACCACGATAAGGCCGTCGAAAGACGCTGAATAAAGCCTCTTCCTACTGGTCTTATTCGAAGCCTACAGAAGAGTTCTATGTTAAATATTGGAGGTCACACGGCTGAAATGGTGGTGAGGGATTGCCTAGAAGCCTCTGTTCGGTAGGCCCTTAAATAGCATATTTTACCAGATTATGATGCTACTAAGATGCTTACATGCTCATAGGTTAATATCTGATAGAGCCAGTAAGAAAAAGAATAAAAAAATAGTAGATATTAACAAAAATGAACATTCAGATTAATGTAAAAAACCTCAGAAATAAAGTAATAAAATGAATAAATGTAAATCTAGTATCCAGGTCAGAAAGCGAAATAAGTGAAGTGAAGAAAGGAGAATGAATAGTAAACATTAAGAATGTTGCATCCTTAGCATGAAAATTAAAGATTACGTAAAAAAATATTATTTTAAAAAAGATCTGCACTTCACACATAGTACGGGAGTTCGAGATGCTCCAAACTCGGGGCCATGAAACAAAAGATGTGAATGCAGAATCCAGGAGAAAAAGCTATGTATGTAGGGAGAAGTATGAGCAGGAATGAAAAGTAATGTGAACTGAAGATAGTAGTACGAATGATAAACATTATCACACATGGTAGGGGAGTATAATAAAAAAGGACTCATTGAAGTCTTAATTCGAGCTGTAAGACTATGACGTCACTATATATATATATGTGTGTGTGTTTTTTTTTGGAGGAGGTTTAAAAATATGTTTACGTATCATAGGGCCTGATGGTGGTGCCCCGTATGTCGAACTCGATCTAGGCGTCAATACCGACTAAAAACAATCCTCTCTCTTCGGTATCCCTGGTCCCCACGGCATGGCCGCCAGGCATTACTTCGCAGGGGGGATTTAGCCGCAGCTTTCTCTGATAAAGTGGCTGTTCAGGCCAGCTTCCTCCGCTCCTGCTCTATTTTTCGCAAGTCCTTCATCGCGGTCGTAGAGCACGCGCTGGTAAGTTCCAAGACCGAAGGTGAGGATAGCATTGTAGCTATCAGAGTTTCAGGATAGATTTTGCATCCTACACCTTCTTCCCAAGACCTCCTGGCTTCGTTAAATAGGGGGCAAACGAAATAGACGTGCTCTGCATCTTCAATCATTCCGACACAATTAGGACAGCCAGGGGAATCTTAGTATTTGAACATATAGAGCGTACCTCCACGCTCGGTAACAGCCGTGGCCGGATATCATCTGAGTCAGGTAGTAGTTCAACTCTCCATGATCCCGGTTCACCCATGGCTCCAGGTCAGGTATTAGCTTACGCATCCATTTTTCTTTCGTCGACTTATCCCGTCACGATTGCCACTGTTGCAAGCTTTTCAGTCTTCCCTGGGTTCGAAGTTCAGCTGAAGTTGGGCCTAAGCTGCATTTTTTGCTTCGGTACAGATTCGTCCTTTCGTCTGCAAGAAGCGCAACAGGAACCATACCCGCTATCACGCATGCCGTATCTTCCGATACTGTACGAAAGGCGCTAGCTACTCGTATGTGTGCGTAACTGCAATATCGAAGAAACAAAAGGAACCGGGAAAAAGTTTCCCATAGACTGCTTAGAAAACTCCAGTGTCATTGTTCTTTTTATTTACACATTTTCTATACGACCAGTATTTCAAACACGCTCAGGTCTAACACTGCAATATTAAAAGCCTAAACATTATAAAAACAAACTCTATGGCAATTAATCAAGGTTATGTTCTAACAAATCCGATGATGATCCGATATTTGATGGTGAACAAATACGTATTTAAATTATTCCTGCTGCTATATATAATAACAGATTGTTACAAGCAGCAAAATGTGTATCATTGTGTATCACATACTAGCAAGCGAAGCATAAGATGTGCTTCTACAACATGATCATACAACCATTTTAGTATAATCAGAAAGTGTTTAATATAGACAGCTTCCTATAGATGTTTTTAGTGATCTATAAAGGCCTATGGGCCTAGGCATATCTATATATGATGGTGGTCACCTTTGAACCTCATAATAAAAATGCCAAAACAGTTCAATAGAAACTATAAACATCACGTAGATCTACGAGGGTTACAAACGCGCTGTGGTCATCTGAGTGCCCACGATAAACACATAACGGGTTTTTTTGGGTCACTTTTATTTTATACATTGCAATAGAGAAAAACCTTACTTGCGAGTCTAATTTCGTAAAATCTTTTCTTAGCTGATATATACATAGCACAATGAGCATTTATACTAAATTTCAAGTCTTTAAGGTTTACAATTACGGGGATACGGTGATGAGTTGGTATGTAAATGTAAATCTGTTATGTGTTACTGTGATCAAAAGGTATAGTAAAATTGTCATTTAAAACACTTAATTTTTTTCCTAGGTTAGTAGGACTGTCTGTTTATCAAAAGTTGGAATATCATTTGTCTCAGACCAAACCGTTTTGAAATATGTTTTTTCTCAAATGCGTCAAGTCTTGATTGGTCGATGTCATATTGCATAGTTTTTTTCAAACTCTACTGATATCGTCTGATTTGTCTCCGTGCAACTTCTGGATATTCAGCAAACTCAAAAAGTCAATACGGGGACGACGTTTTAACACTATTGAGGAGATAAAAACCGAATCTAAAAGCAATCTTGAAGGCTATACCGGAAGAGACAATTCTGACAATTTAGAGGACTGGAAAAAGCCTTGGCAAAAGTATGTTTTGTCCGAATGGGATTACTTCGAAGGGTATGATATTGATTTGGTAGAATAAATAAAGAATTTACCTTTTATAAACAAATTCACCTTACTTCTTTTGACTACATATATGTCAATTTTTCTACACCAAACTTTTCTCTAGAGCCTTTAGTTTAAATATTACAGAAAATTTCGAAAGACTGCATCGAAACTACTGAGAGGTTATAAATGATTATAATGAAAGCCTTGCCATTTATTTCGCAACCTATAAATTCCAGTAAATGTAAACAGTAACATTTCTACACAGACAGTTAAGTATAAGACATAAATGTGTATACAGGGTGATTGGGTACAGGTTAAAAAGTTTTAAAGAGGTCAATGTATAGCGCATGAGAGAAAATAATATAAAAATTGTTTAACCTCCATAAACAAAGTATCTATTCCAAGTGGGGGTGAAAGAGGGGTCCCTGAAATCGGAAGCCAAAAATAAATCAGCTGTACATTCACTACTTTTAGAAGCTTACACATATAGAATCAATCATCCTGTATTTAGGTCATAATTTTCATCATTTACGTTAGTCGTACAAGGATCGGTAAAACTGGACGGCCTCAGTTTAACAAGTGTGTCTACAGCCTAAGTACTTGTTAGAAATAAGAACAAGGCGAAATGTCACCGTCGCCTTGTTTCACTTTGCATTTTCTCGGCGTTAATGGAAAAGTATATTTGTATTGTTTATAAAAGACTATAATTCAACGACGCTGACTGCAATATACAAGACTCCCTTAAAGATCGCCACGATACTGGTCTTGCGCTAGCGACTTGCGGTGACTTCCGGCGACTTCCGGCGGCTTCCAACGACTTCCAGCGTCTTTAACTATGTCCTGATGACCTTTAGGTCTCCACGTCTATCGGTTTCAGTGTTCAGAATGCATCGCAGCATACGCATATTCATTCCAGTGTTCGGAACAATTAAGATATGTTATCATGTGTATGTCTATTTAATTTTACAATAGTTTTTTTTTTGTTTTTGCGTTACTGTGCAATAAATAAGAAAAGAATCAATATTTAGCCACTTCCGCACATGCAGTGGTAGTCGTGCAACAAAGTGCACCGCCCGCATGTCCGCTGATAAATGCGTATGCGGCAAACAATGCGAATCACACAACCGCCACCGTCAAATCACTCAACACGCGTTTCACCCCTCCACGGGGCATCTTCAGGAGTTATGTTACACCGATTAGTGCCAAACACAGAGTCAGGTCAGTAGGTACAGGTTGTTTCTCCGTTTCGGGATATTTTTCTCAGAATAAAGACTCCTACTCAGGGAGTGCACCATCTCCTATGGCGAATATATATATAAGTTGAAGGGCCGTCCTCAATGTCACCTTCGAATGGTAAAACTAAGCAATGCTTTTCTCTTAATGTAAATAAATTCATTCAACTGAGATAGGCGACGTTCGGTAATTTTCAAAACAACCTGTCTAAAATACCACAACACCAGGACATGGCGTTTGATTAGTGTGTCTAATCTACAAAAACGGCAAATATGTTTATAACTTTACATTGTTAAAAAATAATTATTTGATTTATAACAACGATGTTTTTAAAATTTAAATGTAGCAATGAAAATTTCAAGCCAAAGCCAAGCAATTGGAATTAAAAAAGTGACTTTGATAAAACATTATTACTGTCGATACAATGTATTAAATAATACATTATATACTATATACTTTATACTGTATTTAATCATCATAATTATCTGATACATTTATTTAAAAAAAATTGCCAGCATAGAAAGTAACTTAAAAAAAAATTAAGTGACAGTGGGCAGAATATATAATCCACAGAAGACCGCTGATACCTTGAAATTCTGAAGTGGTGATCACTGACCCACAGTATGTTAAATCACTCACCCTCAAAACGTTAAGTACAGGTCGCTTCCAATAGTTCTAGGAAATCCATATGGAATGTCTATGACCAGCGGTGGATGCAAGTAGACCACAAGATGGTAGACACGGGGACCCCTCACTAGGTAGACCAATGACATCGGTCGACGACATCTTTAGGGTAGGCTTATGCCTTGCAGTGGGCCTTCATAAGTTGATAAAAAAGTAAAAAGGTTTCAAACATCAACGAGAAGATAATAAATTCAGATGTTTCCCTTTGAAAGACAAGCGATACACTATAAAATATAATTGTTTTACATTTGAAACTTATTGTACATTAATCGTTTATATCAACCTCGCTTGCAGCCAATCACAAGATCATTATTAAGATTTGCAGTAGACGCGATTGTGAGATTGTTCAACTGTAACATTGGAATCATTGACAAGGTCGGAAATACTTATGTTAATAGAGGTGAATGTATGCGATTCATTCATGTTGGCCGGTAGGCGTCACATCCGGTCACGACTTCGCACGAACTTGATCATATTGTCCACATGAGGACCTGGCCACTCCGCGTCTACAGCCTCCTGGCTGTCACTCTAAAACCTTGCGGTTACCCAAATGGTTGCATTCCACCTTCTATCAATTTAGTCGAGCAATTCACCGAGCTACGTCTGTGACTTTGTGGGTGAATTTCTGATTCGATCTCGCAGCGAAACTCCATAACACCGAGCAATATACAAATAATTTCCATGTCTATTATTGTAATATTTTACATATGTGTAACTATGTTTCTCTGTCGATAAATATGCAACGATATTTAATTTAAAAAATAATTATTGAATATTTTTTTGCGCAGCGGTACAGCTGTTCCGGTCAGGCTATAATTGGTCTTTCCGAAATAAATTCAACGCACACGTAGTGGTTTTATATATCAATTCAGCTGCATTAAGCCTCCCCCTACTTGCGTCGTATACCCAACAATTAGTTGTTAATAATCCTTAGGGATTATGATGAAAATTCGTCTCTCTTGTTACATTATCTGTGCCGGGCGATGCGTTGTTACCGATACTGTTGTATCGCCCGTGGTTCGGACTTGATCGGATCACGTAATGGTCTGCGGTCTCGTGGTCTCCGTCCACTGCTGCAGTATTAACTTAACTTGAAATATTTCTGAGTCATCACCGTCTTTCCTAGTTATCTGACCAAATAACTCAAAAATCCTCCCCACCTCCATAGATTTCCAATAAGAACGGTCGAAAGCTGTGTATATCTAACATCTGCCTTCATCTGAGATCATTGTTTTCCCATCATTTTCTTCAATACATGATTGCGGAAATATAGAAATATTTTAAATTAAATACAGATACAAAATATTCTCAAAACCGGTGACACGATTGGTGATAAAAACCATAACAAAAGAGACATTTACTAATTAGTTGTTTAAAAGATTTGTATATATTCATGGCTGTGAGTCTATAAAAAAAATCTTAACACAAGTTAAACGTTGTACTAGGTTAGCATAGACATCTTCATAATAACCTAAAAAGATTATTTATGCGGCGGATACGGAAATCACCGCACACATACCGGAACACAACCTGATGATGGCAATATGGTGTAGGGATGAGGAAGTAGTCACACGAAACGTAATGTTAAAAACGACATTGTTATAGCGTTGTTAAAATAAATTAAGAGACTTAATAAACACTGACATTAAGATACGCGAGCAAAAAGTTTGGTAATATTAAACGTAATTATAAAAACAAAAGCACGGATGGTAATGTCTGTAAATAATAAAAAAGCTCACTCATGGACTTGGTCAGTTACATTCATTATTTCTCTGGATGCAGAAAATATGTTTAGGTAGATAGTATATAGTTATATCTTTAGTAGGGTGAATGTATGGCTCATTTGTTCCAACTATATGATACACCCTATCCAAAAATAAACAACGTAATTATTACGTAAGAAAAATCGATTTCAAAATCGTGATTATTACATATTAAAATTCTTCATTGCTCACTATATGTTATTGCATATTTTGTAGTGCCAGAAATTATTGGTATATCGTATTCCAATTTCAAAATTATCTCAACGATTTTTCCCTACAAATGAGCGTTTAGCAGTTCAAAACTTTTACACCTATAATCATCATCCTGTAAAAGAATAATACTTGACGATACTTCGAAAAATACCTTTATAAATCTTCGACGGAAGAAACTTAAATTTTTTAATAGGTTACAAACAGTGATTTAAATTAAATTTTCATAATTCTTTTACCCGTGGAATTTGCAAAAGCACCGAATGAACTTTAAATCCAATGAATATATCGTCTACGGATCTCCACATTTTCTATTCGAAAAAAAAAATTGAAGTTTAAAACGAGTATAGATGAATAAGATTGAAATCTAAAAGTTTACTCGTAATATTCTCCCCATCGGATATAAACTTTTGAAGTTAAATTAAAAAAAAAACTTAAAATCCGGTTCATAAAAAAAATATTGCCTATCCGATTTATTTTTCTGAATATAAATAAAAAAAGATATTTTCATATTATGATACCATATTCGTTATATGGTTATTATTTCGATATATCAATGTAAAAATAAATATCATTCCAGATAGATATTACGTATAAAATTCCACTTACATTTAATCGACTTCACACTCATTACAATCTAATTTAAATAATTAACTTTATAGTGGTATATTTACACAAAGTTAATTGCATTAAATGAATTTATTGCTGTTTATTGTTACGTAATCGAAGAGATACGAGGGTGAAGACGCGGCCTTGTACCAATGACCCAGATATGACAACCCCCAGGAAATAGCTGCGTTCTACTTTACTAAAAATCACTACCTCTTTAAACTTACCTCTGGCGTATGCGCAGAAGCCTAAAAATTTCTATCTAGTTCACCATTTATTTATTTATAGGTTTAAACAAAAATAATAACAATTACTAAAATGAACATAATAACATATGAATAAGATTTTAAAAATATGTTGTTCATTTATGTTTCATTGCCTTTTCCATGTGAAACCAAAAAAAAAATATGTCAAGCGTAATTTATTTTATCTGTCACTTAAGACATCCATCTTGGTTTTTTTAAAAAAAAAACATCGATTATAAAAAATAAATGAACGTTTTTTTTCTTTTATAATCTTTTAAAACTAGCAAATTGTTGATGTTGAAACATTTTGTTACGTTGTTAACTTAAAAAATGTAATATTTTTAACTACATCCATACAAACATGTTAAAGAAAAATGTGCAATTTGAATTAAATCGCCTGATCGTAAAATATGCATTGAATGAAATTCGCATAAGCATCTAAATGATTAATTATAAAGCGCTTTAAACGTCCACAGATTAAAAAAGAAAATAAGACAGTGTAAAATTTAAAAACAATAACAGGGCTGCAACGTTTTTGGTAATAAATCATGAGCAATAGAGAATGGTACATGAAAAAAATAATTGATAAAGATGTCCCTAATATATTTGACATGTTATATAACCATTAACAAAAATATAAAAATGGATCAGCAAAAAATCAATAAGCTTTCGCGCCGTCTCAGATGGGTGCATTCGCTCAGCTGTTATTGATTTCGTGATTGACCGAATAGACTGACTCACCAGTAATATGCTATTTTATCTCCATGACCGTTTCGTACATTTCGATCTAATAAATTGAAGCATACATTTGTCACTGCGCCCTCCATCCACTTCACGAAGATATTTCCTTTGCTTATATCGAAGTTGTACGACATGAAATTTCCAGGTTGATATGGTGTCTGCCAATAAAATTCGTCGGCTATTTCTGACCAAAACGCTTCGGGGTCCTCCAGTGATTTTTTATGCATCTCTTTGTATTTTCGTAGGGAATTGATGCGTGATTTTTCCACCACATAGTCGGATGGGTTGTAGACGCGCGACATTGTTGACCGCGGCAAGCTACTGCGAAGACTTGTAACACGTATACTCGCGTCGGCGTTACGCAGTTACTGAAGTCGGTTGACGTTTAGCCCGGCAGATCGGTCCGCAGTGACGCACGCATGGCCCGCGCATGCGCGGTATACTCGTGAACTCCACCACGCATGCGCGGCACCCTTCGGTATTGTTAGCACTACACGGCGCATCCAATGTCTCTTACATAATTAAAAGATCAATATATTCGTTATGATGACATCATATTAACGAAAATATAATTAATGTTAAATAATTACGTGTTATTTTTCACAATTTTTGATATATTCAATAAATTCTTTTCTCGTTTTTAAATCTTAATTTAAAAGTATATTACTAAATCTTTTTATAGCATTCCTTAGTTTATAATTGATTGAAATGTATGGCAATTGCTTTGGCGACTCATTTGCAGAGTTGATATAATAACGTATTCATTAAAATTTATCAAATGTCATTTAAAAGATCAACTGTGGAGTTTCTAAGTAATGAGTCCTTACATGTAAAACTGTTATAAAAACAGACATCTTTAATACAGCTGTTGTGATGTTCCTAATTCAAATTTATTACAAATTAAACACTATAAATTTTAGTTTCAGTACAATTGCATAGTTCTGTTTGAAATCATGGAATATTAAAATTAAGCGACATTTTTAAACAAGAGCTGCACACTCTCGGGATTAGCAGCCGAACCTGCGGCACCCAAATCCTAACCGGTTCCTGAAGCCACCCTAGAATTAGATATATTGTTATATAGTGCATTTCTTGATTTCTCTTCTCGAAATGCAACCGCTTGCTCTTTAAGCCTATGACCCTTATGGACAGTCCAGGCCCCTGGGCTGATCAGATCCGCTACATAGGTGTCGTTCTGGACGAAAAACTGTTACAGCGTGCACCTCGCCAGAACCAAGAAAAAGGCAGCTTTCGTCATGTACGCAAGCGGTCGTTATGTACGCAAGCTGTCATCATGTACGCAAGCTGTCGTCATGTACACAAGCTGTAGTCATGTACGCAAGCTGTACTCATGTACGCCCGGGATTAGCGTGTGTAAATTTCCATTGTTATAACTTTACAACTGGAAGTATGTATATAGACGTAATGGAACCTACATGTAGATACGAAGCGGCCAGCAATTATTCTGGTCGTGAAGCGGGAATTAGTCTGTAATTTCGACTGTGTCATCATCCAAATTTGTTACTTATGCTCTAGATTCTAGTCTCCAGACGAGGAGATTCAAAAAAGACAAGCCGGAATTCGCAGCCATTTGAATAATTTGACTTATATGGTGAAGTCGAATATTAAACAGGAGAGGTCAAATCTCGTTAGATAGAAATGTTGCTGGAGTTTCTTTTACTTCTCGCATCGATTCTCGAAATTATACCTAGTCTAGCTATAAGTTCTGTTACAAAGAAAATATCTGATAATACCTAGAAAAAATAACTTTACTTTAAAGTTTTATATGTGATTATGTAGAGTGTAAAAGATATGTTAACGTACTAAACTAGTACAGAAGGAAGTCTATTTTTTATCGTAGAAGCCAATGTTCGAAATTCAAATTATTTTTTTTTAATGTACGTAATCAGCCAGTAATAGTATTTATGGCTAGACTAGGTAGTAATATTAACCAGGCAGTAGGAACTAAGTCGGTCTACGGCATATTTGGGACGCCCTTGAGTAGGAATATTAAACGCGTATTAAATGACAGCAAATACAAAGTTCTCCTCTCCTCTATTTACCCTCCAAACCTGTTTATAGTAAGACGTAGTGGTCTGTTTCCAGGCACTCTAGCGAGCCTTTGTACTTTATTACCTATAAAAAAGGTTTAAGCTCGGACATAACTAGCGCGGGTATTTAGAAAGTAAAGTCCAATATCCTTGTGGCGCCTACTCAAGTGGCTGTCGGAGGTGCTACGCTCGAACTTTTGTTTTTTATGGCCCCCGCTATTGGGAGCCTCTCGTACCCCTAACTTTTTGGGATCAGGGGCTTTATTGTTCAATAAATTTTTTTTCCAGTCTTTTCTTTATTTATCACTCTCTTTCACGCGTCACAATATCTTTCAGTCTTCACTTTTGTCCTTCACAATATCTACGCTCGAACTTGTATATACCTGGGACACACCGTCCAGCTTGATAAGACCAACTTCGAGAACAGAGAACACCCGTCGAATCCAACTCGGCGGTGTTCAGGAAGCTCCGAAATATCTTCTTTTTTAAAGGTTGCCGGTGATGACATACAGATCTGTAACGTGATCACTTACGACAGGCTTCATAAGGAGGATCAAAGTCACCCGGATAGCAATGGAGAGGGCTATGTTCTGTTTCGCTGCGAGGTCGAATCAGAAATGAGGTGATCCGCTGAAGAACCAAGATTACCTAAGTAGGTTGAACCGATTGCCGTTGGGGCTGAAAGGTTCTGGAGTGATGACCACGAGCAGGTTGACGTGGCGTGGGCAGGCCTCCCTCGGTAGACCGACGACATAGTCAAGGTGGAGGGATATCGATGAATGCGAGGAGCGCAAGACCACGTGTTCACTTACTGCTGAGATTTAGGCTGTGTCATTATCGCTTTGACGGCTCGAAGTAAACTATAAATATCAACGAACAAACCGTATTTGTCTATGACAGATGTGAGCAACCTTTTCAATTGACTGGTCAATTTAAATTTAATTTTTTTTTTGACGGGCCGCATATAATGCAATTTAATTTATAAATCTTTATTTTTAACTGACATTATAATAATACAATATGTTAATTTTAATTAAAAATCAAAATAAGCACAGCTTTTAAATCGTAATCCACCATTTTACTTACTTACTTACTCCGCTGGCTCAGTGACCCAAAGTGGGTCTTGGCCTCCGAAGCGAGAGACTTCCACTTTCCTCTATCTTGCGCCATCGTCTGCCATTGGCTGACATTCAATTCGCGCAAGAATGCCTCAACGCGATCGATCCAGCGATACCTGGGTCTACCCACTGGTCTTCGACCCCTCGGTTTTTCCAAGTACGCTACCTTCACGCTCCGATCCAATCCCATTCGCTCCAAGTGACCAAGTCAGCGGATTCGTTGAGCTTTATATTCGCCAATCCGACATTTTATTATTATTAATTTTATAATAACTCATTCATGAAAGTCGAAAAAATAAAATCAATTTTAGATATGTTTAGCGCGCCGTGTGTTGTTTATCCCTGGTATGACAAAAACATAATAAAGAGTGTTATAAAAATAAACACAAATATAGTAATTCATTATTTATTTACAATCTACATACATACAGTCTTCATTTTGTTTCTATTAAATGTCCGTGTATACACAGTATCTAAGTCGTAATAAATTACTTCACCGTGATATGGCTCCGTGATATTCTCTCACCGCCACATCGTTCCGCCGGTGGACATATTTACAAGTAAATTCACTATTCACTGTTCCGTATTTGGTTTAGTTCTCATCTCCTTGATATTGTTCCGGATGGTATGCGAGGGTTCGTGCTAGGTGGCCAGGGACACAAGTCTTCGGCGCCTTAGTTTCCTTCCGAATCGCTTCCAGAAGGCCGTGATGCTGTAGATGGTGGCTGCTATGGCTAATAGTGTGAGCGCTCGGCTGGTGAAGCTGGGCGGTTCGTAGCTGTCCGCGTGCGAGCGAGAGGGCGCGGCCCCTGCACCCCTCCACGCCCGGGGCGCGGGCTCCGTGCCCTCTATTTCAGGAGCACCTGGTAAATTACATCAATGTGTTTACCATGCATTGACAACTAATGTATTAATAAATATTATATATTTTACGTCTATAACCTATCATCCTGTATATATAAAGTACTCGATAGTGTAGTAGAGAATTTTTATAATGTAAGTGACATTTGAATTCATCTTGAGAGCCTTATCTGCAGTTGTAGCAAAACTGAATGACGCATTATGAGCGTGCATGAAAACCTTATTGATCTCTTGTGTTACGGGAAGCAGCGAACAAAGAGGTCGACACACTCCAACCGCGCGGACCGGGCCGGCCTCGCTTCGTTTGCTTATGTAAGGCGACCTTTTAAAATGCTCTCATTTTATTTAACAAGCGACCGGGATTTCGTATTATATCGTTAGTGTTTTTTTTTTAATATAGGTTACATATACCACAACTTATATAGCACGGCACGGTATATAGGTCGCGAGAAATTAGAAGTACCCACAAACAGAAACTTAAACCAAATAATACATTATTTATTAAAAGTAATTGGAATTTAGTTATTGAATTATATCCGTCAGCATGTTTTTTAAATACGTAAATGAATGATACATTTCGATGAACAAAAAAATTTAAACCTAAAAATTGTATCTAAGCAAATATTCATTTACACATTAATGCAGTGTTTCCCAACGTGTCGTCCACGCCCCACAAGGGCTATTCGATAGTAAACTCGACACAGATTTAACCCTTTTGTTGCAATATAAAAAAATTAAATTCACATGACTACATTTTTAACAAGTTTTTATTTCTAGTCAACAATATATTCACCTTCGTTATCAACAACCTTCTGTCATCTAGTATACAAATCAATGCCGGTGCGGTAACAAATCAATCGGTTTTTCTGTATATGTCGACAGAAATGACATTACTCTCCGGTCCTCCTAATATATTATATGGCTTATGCCCCCCTATGTAATATATTAGGATAAAATTCTTATGAATTATAGAAAAGCTCTGTCGAGTCATGGCACATGAAAGGCTGAAAAATACTGCATTATATAAAGAGTAGTTACATAATTTGCATTGTTTTTGGAGCCAGTTTCGAAGTTTTTGCTTGAAAATATTTATTTTACAACTTTGGTTTTATAAGACATTTTTAACCAAGAACAAAGATCGCGATGTTGACCGATTCAGTGCAGTGTTATTATCATTTAATTATTTATATAATCAGTAATTGTCAACATGCACATATAATTCGTTTGTTTTACAATAGAGAACCATCCGAGCAATTCAGGTCCTTAGAGCTTAAATCTCCTTGAGTAAATGGTTCAAAGAAATCAATATTCTTTCAGTGACTTCACAATATATTCACGATAATATATTGTAGGTTTACAATAACTTAAAAAAAAATAGGGAACATACACGGTGTATTTACAAGACATCGTGAAAATCTGGATGTAGTCTCTTATTCATGTTAAAAAAAATTATAAAGGCTTATTATTCAATTAGAGAATATTTGAACGACAAGAATCCTTTACAATGACGTCGGCTTCATTATTTCATTTACATTTAGGTTATGTATGATAGGGTGTATATGTAATCTGTATTGTTAAACTTATTCAAAAGATGATTCGTTGTGTAGTTTCTTTCTGCTTCTTCTTCACAAATACAACTTGTGAAGCAAAGTGGAATAAAAAACATTAATTATAAAAAAGCGATGACTAATCATTGTTAAGAGTTCCAATGTTGATTAAATGAACAGGTACCATTTAATTGGGTTGCTGCCATTTGCAGTTTCAGAAGCTAAGAAGGGCACGTCTCAGAGGAAGTTTGGCTTGAACATCTTTCATGATAACGAAACTTGAGGAATCTACTTCCTAGTTTCACCAGGATCTCAGGATTCATTAGGATCCACCGAGCTCTTAAATAGCTTAGGCTGATGCTCCATGGAGTGACTAAGGTTAACTCGATGATACCAAACGAATATTTTTAACATTAAAATTCTTGACTTAGTTCGCAGTAATTTTAGAAAGCGTTAGTGCTGGAAGAAGAATTGGCGGAAGAAACTCCTGCAACGCTTCTATCCGGAGTGATATCGATTCTGAAAACGCCGGTTTGTTTAAAATGTGAATGTGTATACCTATGCTCCGGGGATCTGTGGGGGCGTGTCGTGGGGCGAGGGTGCGAGCCGCGGGAGGCGCCGAGACTGGATGCGGGGGCAGGGGCGCTGGAGGCTCGCACGCCGGCACCGCCCTCGGCCCGCTACCATCCGCAGACAGTACCCTCGAATACACGTGAAGTCGACCACCTTCAGCTCGTTGGGGCAACTCTAGACAAACACAACACTATCAATCTTAATTTAGGGCGTACAAAGTTCACTGCTGGGTATAGATCTCCATAGATCTCCAGTCCGGTTGGAAGTGGCGTACTTTCAGGATATTCCACTTTAACCAGGTTATCTGTATGTATGTGTATCCATAAGGTTCTAGTTGCCATCTGATCTGCGCGTCATGTTGCCTGCTCACTGTAACTTCATACATATATATACACACATATATTTCTATACTTGATTCTATAAAAATATTGGAATAGCTATTTTATTATAATGTACAAAAAAGAATGTTCATTTGTATGAACTTTAGCAAAGTTGTTGTAGATAAGCCTGCGATTTCTAATTTGGTATGACCAATTTTCGACAGATGGCGCCACTGTCATTTCAATGAATTTCATGTGTTGCAGTGACAGTTCATGCCGAAATGCTTAAGTAAATCCTATACGAGAGAATAAATATTTATTTATACTATACTAACCGGAGGGTATGAGGTGGACGTCGCGACGGCGGGGGGCGGAGGCGGCGTCCTTCAGCGCAGCCGGCAGGTGACCACCGAGCGCGTACTGCAGAGCCGCCAGCATCAGCCAGTGGCAGGGCCTCGCTGAACCTCCCTCCAGGCACGACGAGTCACCGTACACGACCACACGCCCGGCCTGGTCGCCGAACAACACATGTTAGCGACATCTACCGGCATATACAAAACTTTTCAACAACAACTTTGATTATCACACGCTCAGAAACATTATATAAGCAAACCCGAGTGGTTATCTCATTTGTCATTTCAAATCACCATGTATTAATTGATCACGAAGAAATATCTTTTTATATTAGAGATTGGCAATATATATCCCTGATCTTGGGATATACATCACTCTTTTATATCTCCAACTCATTCAGTGCGGCTCGGAGAGAGAATAAGGCAGCTACTACTACAAATATATCATTTATATCTTCGGCTTTTTTAGCTCAGGCTTAGAACTCAAAAAGACGGAATAAAACGCTTGAAATTAAAATAAGGAATCTAGAAATTTAATGCGAATTAATGAGCGTTTTCAGCTGCATTTGATTCCTATTAAGCATTTTATGTTAGTCATAAAGCACAAAAAGTTAAACGCGCGCGTGTTATATCACTCAGAAAATCTGAAGTTTACATTTTTTAATACAAACATGCAATACCTATCCGTCTCTCTGTTTTACGTGTAAATTGGTACATAAGCCCATCTCTTTCTCTCGAACTCTGAACGAGATGTAACTCATCACGAAAATTGAGTCTTAAGTATAAAGACTTAGAGATACAATTCCAACGCGCGCGTGCTGTAGAATGACTATATATTAGAATGCGTAATATATATAATAAATTCCTGCAATATGTCGGCAGGGACAGATAGTAAACTATTAAAATTTTAATATCTAGTGTTAAATATTAAAAAAATATATATTTTTCTTAATATATTTTCATTAAGTTATTATTTCTGAAACAATTGATTTTTGTACAAAGAGTATTTTACATTAATCGAAAACAAAATCTAAACATTCACCGGTTTAAAGATTTTACATTAAAAATTAATCATCCTGTATAATTATAGCATTATTGCACCAGTTAATATGCAGCTATTCATATATTACGTTGGCTCTGAAGGAGGAGAGGAAGGAGAGAGAATCGCTTACTATGACAAGAGGCGCTTTATTCTCTATTTTTTAAATTTATTATCTGTTTAAATGACGTTATTATTACATAATTTGATTTTTACGAAGGAAATCTAGCTTTTATGATATATACAGTGTGACAACAATGTTGAGGATTTATTAAAATTAATTTTAAATTAATTTTATGTTACGTATTTATTGACGTCGCGATCATACTATTTTAATCAATGGATTATAGTCAGTCATTCTAAAGCTATAAAACATAAAATCCTTTGATATGATTACCGTCATAGGCCATTTTGTAAAAACAAAACATTAAATTTTTTAAATAAAATAATCGATTTCTGTGAGATAAATCGTTGTGCTTGGAAATATTATAAAATTCAAACCTTATTCTACAACTTTTTTTAATAATTTTCATATATATTATACGTTATTTTCATGTGTAAAATAAAGTTATTGTTGAAAAATCAACGAGACAATTATAAACACAAACATATACATTTATATATATATATATATATGTATATATATATATATATATGTATATATATATATATGTATATATATATATATATATATATATATATAAGCACAAACGTACAGCCATACGAACACATGCACGCAAACATACAAATGAGATATAAACGGTACAGTAATACATCTATGTGTGAGCGGCAGTCTACCTTAGCGTTACAAAAATGGCGGCTCACGATCCGTTAATTCAAAATAAATTTGGAAATTCAAATTCCAAAACGTGACCACCGGCTCGGAATGCTGATCTATTTGACAGTATAGAACTACAATGTTCGCTTGACAGAAATTTTTTAAAAAGCACAGCAAAAGTTATCTTTATAAGCTTACATATAAATTCAAGGGATCCCTTGGAACGCCATAAATTTTAAAAGTGGTTCACGAAAAAAAAAGTCAGTTAACCTCTATTAATAAATAAAAATAATTCACATTACATTAAATTGTGTTAGTCCACATTAATCCCGTTATTTAATATCCAAAAATATTAGTTAGACAAATACATTTGTGCAAGGAAGTGTACTTAGGAAAAAATGGCGGGAAAATTTGACATTTCCGATTTTAAAATGTCATCTGTTTAATGACATCAAAAATTGGCCAGATACAAAAAGGGTATAACCAAATAGGTTTTAATCGCAATATTTTACTATACTTCATAAGTTTAAATGTTTAACTAGATGTAAGACAGATTCAAATGTCATACTTTATATATCATAAACGAGCTAAATTCCCAGGTGCCACATGACTTTACAAAGTTTACAATCAGTCAAGAAATTTATTTGATGTCAATAATTCAATTTTAATATAAACTAAACATTATTAATAATTAAGGCGATTTTTATTTGAAAATAATTATTCTTGAGCAGGGTATGAACAGGATACTTCATAATACCTAAAGGCAGCTATATCTTGTGTATTATTCTTTGATTACAAAATAATATATTTAATACCTCTGAATATATACTTAGTCCCATTGAATCTTGTTAACATATAGTTAAGTACCTAAACCTGTGAAATATATACAGAAATATTTTTTGGTAGACATTACTTAATTTATATATTAATACACTGAAATTTGTTTTTGTGCGGTATGACTATTTAAAATATCTAAAATAAGTATGTACTCCACTAGCAGCAAAAACAGTTTTTATATCACGGTAAAAAAAATTGTGAATAAAGAGCGCATTATAACTAGGTACTATACTGGGTAACATGCAAACTGTTTTATGGTAGTTTGGTAGAAAATATCTTTTTCTACTTAAAAATCCTCTCATTGCTTTAGAGAGTAATTTTTCAGATGCCTTATATTCGATGATTATTTGCAACTATTGATGTTTCAATACACGCTTGTATGTCTCGGTAGCAAAGACATATAAGAACCTACCAAAATTTTTTGATTGGTAACTTTTTCAATAAAATTCTAATTTGATTAAAAATTAATTATCAATAAAACTGAATAGTGTAATATTATCCAATATCCTTATTTCATATCACGAAAACATTTTGAGTGTATATTAATTAAAATCACAACATCGGGTGTAAATATCAGGATCAGACAGTCTACCAGTTGAATGCCAAGCTATATACTATTTCTCAGCACCCATGACATTTCTATTTCTTTAAGTTATTAATTACCATTGGATATTGTCCTTTATCGCCATCACAATATCAGCCCACCATCTTCCCAACCACCTTCACCACATCGTACAGTATCCAAGAGCTGCCACAGGACATCTAACATGGACACCACAATCCACTCATTAAAATCTCAACTACGTGCCATGAGTATTATTAGTAATTATTATTTACAAAAGTTATTAATGTTAGTATGTATGTCTGGTTCATACCTGTGGCAGCTTGTCGATGGTACCGTTGGTGTAATCCCGGGTCTCCCCTTCGGTCTGCAGGAGTCCCAATATTGGTACGTCAACGGTGTGAGTGGCGCCCCCAGGTGGACCTCCACCGCCCTTCTCTCCGGACATTATCTGACAAATATACATTAATTTTTGCTTGCCGTTTTGTATTGCAATATTATTAATAAGACTAGTCCGGGAATTATAAGAATAAAAAATTAAACTAGAAGATACGTCCGGTGATATTGTACTGTGAAACCCTGGTAATGGAGGTGATAGATGATAAGAAAACTCATTTAAGCAAAGTCCCACATGTAGGGGGGAACTAGAGGTATCCAAAAGGGGGCAAAAAAAAGTGGTTCATAATATTGACAATGAGATCTAATTAGGAATGTGGAGATAGATGAAGTAAAGTAGCCGAAATAACACAGCGGATTGGCGGGTCAAAGTGGCAGTAGGTCACTTTGCCGATGGGGCTTTAAGGCTTTAGGGTAAAGACCATGGAACGGGAAGATCAACATTAGACGCTCACTCACATGGTTAAGGTCTCCAGAGGACACTTGCAGCAGTGGATGTCTTATAGGGACAAGGCTGGTGACGTACCTGTTGACCCTGGTCAGACAGCTGGGCGGTGATGAGGATACCTCTCTCCGGGAAGCTGTGTATATGCGTACCACTTGCGTAGTACATCGGGTGACCGGCCAGTTTGAACGAGCCCTCGAAAACTCGGTCTCCAAGCGCTATCTGAAATATAAAATTATTTATATCATACATATACACATATATATACATATATAACATTCAACACTCACTTGATACATGCTCAGCAGGTCGTTGAGTGCTGGAATGTTAGCGCCACCAGTTTCAGGAATCCACCTGCAACACGATCTGACATTTAACAAATTATACAAAGGAATTATTTTTTAAAAAAACTTGTGTTATGCCCACGTATTAATTGTTAGTAGAAAGTTCATTTGATATGTTCAGATAATAATATAGTAGGAATTTTCTCTACAGATGGAGCTAGTAGTTCAAAAGAGCACAGTATTGGAAATAATTGTCAAAATAGAGGGAGCCACTTGCTAGGAAATTAGTTTTATTTTTATAATGATAATTAAATAAACTGGCAACTGTGGCTGTAGGTTGGTTTACTGGTCAAAAAAAAGAAGGCTAGTTTTTTTTTAATAATGTTTAAAAATAACGAGTGCCAATATATAAGAAGTCATTTGCTAAAAATCGCTAGGTTTTAAAAATAATAAAAATTAAAAAATGAGGCAACTGTCATTACAGATGAGGCGACATTTAGAAAAAAGCACAGTTTTGAAAAAAAAAAAAAGTATATATATATATAGTGTAGTATATATATATATATATATATATACATGGTGGAATTTTTTAATGCTATCTGAAGAAAAAGTATTGCACATACAGGAGATGGACAATTTTACTCAAAGAAAACATACCTTTATTTTTAAAAAGAAACAGATTGCATTCACAGATTTTCGAAACGCATGAAATCCTAAAAAATAACACCCCACACTTTTATGACATCGATCAATAGGGTGAATCATAAGGATTACATCTCTCTAACAAACGTATAACGTATGTAAGTATATATATACATATATATATGTATATATATAATCGCATAAAGGGAGGCACACAACAAAAAGTCCACATCTCATATTTTACAATAATAATGATGATAAAAAGTGGCGATATTTAATGGAATCAGGCGTTACTTCGCGGAAGTCCATTCTAAGTAAGAAAAGGACCAATATTTAGCCACTTCCGCACATGCAGTGGTGCAATGAAAAATGTTTCATTGCACCACTGCATGTGCGGAAGTGGCTAAATATTGGTCTTTTTCTTACTTAAAAAGTGACGGCTCTCGCTATATAATTTGTCAAAGTAATTAGTACTTAAGATGAACGCACCACTGTCGCGTGTTCTCGTCGTAGAACTTGACGTAACGCAGGAGAGACGCGTTGTACCAATCTGCAAACACTATCAGGGACAGGCCGCTGTCGACGGCTTTCTTCAGCGCGGCCATCTCCTCCGGGAAGTACTCGTCCTCAGGGTCCACTAGCAACAGCGCACCGTACAGGGAGGTGTCGATGCAGGTGAGAGGTGACCCTGATGGACTTGACTGGTTATTTTTTATTGTCACACTGGTTCAGAATATAGTAAGAAATTTTTTTACAGATTAGATTTTTTTATTAGTATTCATTTACTTTATTGGAGATAGACAGTAACAATAGGCAGTAAGAAAGTACAAACTTAGAAGCTTAGAAATATAAAATTAATTACAGTTGTTACCTTATAACTATCTCACTGAGAACAAAAGTACTGATAGTACCGATGTTTCACAAACATTGACATTAATGCCTTTGTTTTTACATTTATATAGCAAAAATAATTCTTAAAGTTTATATTTAAGAATTATTTTTTCTCACGTTTCAGGTCTGGATATTAAAAATACAGTTCGTGATACCTCATACCTACTACACATGCTCTTCATAACTCATAATAAATAATAAAATAAATTATTCTTTACTATTTGTCCCCGCAGATCTTTCTGCAAGAAGGTAATAGGCCTGTTCCACTCACATGTAACATATTTCAGAATTATATCTTTATTATTGGAAATAAATGTAAAATCATCGCACTGTTAATGTACATTCACGACTTTAAAGATTTTACATCATTTTCAATCACCATGTATAACTATTATATAAAAAAATGTGCGTGGGTCGCTTCAAAAATTAGCTAGCTTTTCTCCTCTCCTAGCTTTTTTCCTAGCGACGTAAAATACTTGACATCATCATCATTATTACAGTCGTAGAACATCTACAGAAGCATAGACCTTCTCCCCCCTGTCTTCCTCCAAAGCTTTCCAAGCGACCATCTACCAGTCTTCAAATGAATCAAACAGGTCTTGCTGCACGACGTCAAACTTCAATGTTACCGTTCCAGAACCTTAAATTCTAAAACTTTAATTACCGTTACCATCTTGACTTGAAATAACCACAATTCTAATTATACAATATAGATTTAACAATACAACACATTATATAAATTGAAAAAATTAAAATGCTCACAGCGATCATTTGTTCTATATTTAATGGAATCAGGCGTTACCTCGCGGAAGTCCATCCTAAGTAAGAAAAGGACCAATATTTAGCCACTTCCGCACATGCAGTGGTAGTCATGCAATAAAGTGCACCGCCCGCCAGCCCGCTGATAAATGCGTATGCGGCAAACAATGCGAATTACACAACTGCCACCGCCAAATCACTCAACACGTGTTTCACCCCTCCACGGGGCATCTTCAGAAGTTATGTTACACCGATTAGTGCCAAATACAGAGTGAGTCATTTGTTCAACGCACTATATGACCAGCCAATCCAGCTACTTTTGAACCCAAAGCTACTTGGCTTTATTATATTCTGCAATATAATTTAACATGTGACCCACCCATCACCTCCAGGTAGAAGCCGTGCTCCCGCAACCGGCGGTACATGTCGCGGAAGTTGGTGTGGACGTGATCCGCGTGCCAGTCGAGAGGGTCATGCTTCGCTCGCAGGTCATCGCGAGGGAAATAACCCCCCGGGTAGCGCAGACTGTGGAACTGGTCCCACAAGAGTCGCCTGGACCTCACCGGGACTGGGATGATTCGAGCCCTGGACAACACCACGTGCGTTACATACACGACAATTTATTCATAAATAAACAATATCATTTTTAAAGCATAAAGTCATTATAAGTAATATTTAGAAGAGATCAATTGTTTGAATTTCAGGAGATTCAACGACATAATGATATTTAAGTCTAGAGATGTCGCTGTATGCAAGACTTGTCTGACTTAATTATAATGACCTGTTTAAAAAATATATTTT
Organism: Battus philenor; assembly: GCF_028537555.1. NCBI lineage: Eukaryota > Metazoa > Arthropoda > Insecta > Lepidoptera > Papilionidae > Battus > Battus philenor. Next base: position 18,458,287 of record NW_027181661.1, read on the forward strand.
TATTATGTATATATATATATACACCTAACTCTTTTTTTTACAGAGTAGATATATTCTTTTGAAAAGCGTGCAAAACAAAACATGCGAAAAAAACATGCATGAATGAACTCGCGACATATGGTAGGGGATTTGTTCTAAACTTTAAAGAAATGAAAAAAAAAACTCTAATATTTGAAAAGAAAAATACATACAAAGCAGAGTATATAATAAAATGTATATTAAACAAATAATTTTCAAACAGAAACAATTAAATTTTATAATAAAAATTTAAAATTTAATTACTCCGAACCAAAAAAATGTGAGTTACATATGATTCATTTGGGTCTTTTCCCAAATACATTTGAAGTTAGTATGTATGGCATCTTACGGAATATATTTTGAAAACTTTAATGCCATATTTATGTCTATTTTGTTTCAAAAATATCCTAAATTTTGTAAGTCATCGGTGACCACCAATAAGATAAATGAAAAAATGCCGTGAAGCACAAAACAAATGATTTTATTTAAACAATTTTTCTATGTGACGTGGTTTTTAAAGTTAATTTACCTGATGGGCAACCTGAGCGTCGTGTTCCTCAGCGGTTTCTCCGCTGTCTCGTCGTGGCTCTCTATCGTTATGTTCACGTGGCCCTGCAATGCCATCATACCTATATCATAATGTTACTGCATCAAAGTATTTAATATTAAAGTTTACGTAAATACATATATGGAATTTTGAATGCATTGATTTTCATAATACTACAAGTAGCGCCATCTATTGACTTTTTAAGGTAGGTAGAGCATGGCATTTTTGTCTAGATATACACAGGTTGATTTGTTATAAGTGTAATAGAAATTGTAATATATACTACTCCGAATATTAGTATTAGTACATATTAAAATAAATTGTGGTTTACATTTATCTTATGGCCTTTGAAACTGAGTGAACTAGAATACTTCCATGTAATATCTTCTACAGTACCCGGCAAAAAATATTGCACATCGACCTTTGGAAAGAGACAACCGGCTAATTTCGGTTTCGTAGCACATCTCCACATCGTTTCATTTCATTCGTCACATACCTCTACAATCCCATCAAAATCCGCTCCTTCTTCCTTAACGGTGAAACTGAGAGCAAGCCATCCAGACCATGGCCACAGTATGGGGCTGTAGTCAGCCGCCACTGACAGCAGCCCGCCGTGTGGCAAGTGCGGGTGCCATGTAACCTCCGTCTGCAACACAAACGTAAAGCTGACAATTACCTTGACACTCAAACGCGTTGCCTAGCAACGAGCTCCTACCCACGTGTCCGTCGATCGCATCGCGGCGGCGGCGGCAATGAAACGGATAAATGACAGATGGCGCCACAGTAGACGCAACAAAAGTTTGCATCGCGCTGTTGAGAGTCTCCGCTCATTATAAGTGTTAGCGGAGGTGCGGTCAACGTTAACAAGAACCTACCGAAGAACAAGAAGCTACCGAAGGACAAGAAGCTACAGAAGAACAAGAAGCTACAGTACTACGACCACTCCTACAACCTTAACCGATGATATTTGAGGAACGAGGTAAAGGAAGAGACGTGATGCATGAAACACATCGCCTCGATTGTGGTCTGACTCAGATTTATGGGACAGTCTGCAGTATACACACAATTATAAGTCGCGTACGCCATCTATCAGTTTACATTATAATTATATTTACATTTTGGTTTTGAAACAATGGATTTAATTTTCTTCTCTCTTGAGAGTGATGATGGTTCTGGTGCCATTACTGCTCTCACGTCGGCATGCAGCTCAGTGTTTGGTGTAGTGGAAGCATTCATCTGACTTTTCAGTGACAGTTTAGATCAGTGATTCCCAAAGTGGCGTATATCGACCCCTAGGGGTCTATGACATTCTGCAAGGGATCTACGTCAGCGAAAAAAAAAATTTGGGGGTCCATGAAATGAAAATGGGGGTCCACGATAGTGGATCTCACCACATACACTGATAGTACCTATTTACTTACATCATACTATCTTATAATATCAAAACGTTTACATTATTTATAAAAGTACCTATGAAGTAAAAAAATTGTTTATTTAATGTTACGTATATTTTACATAACAGATACAAAATTTTATTTTGAGTAGTTTTAATTTAAATTCAATTAATAAATGTATAAATTAACATGTGTTTTTACTTTAATTTTTTAACACTAAACTTCACTACAGTTAGAAATTTACAGGAAATCAATATCAGGTAAGTAGGGGGTCTACCCAACACGACACAAAAAAGTTTGGGGAACTCTGGTTTAGATGATGTTTGTCCATCTAGCTTGAGAGACTCCACTAGGATCTCTTGCCTTCCACTTTTCCTTGCACCACCATACGTTCCTTTGATTTCATCTTACTGTTGACATGTCCGAATAACTTGAGGTTGAATTAATTACGTATTATTAATTTTTTACAGAATCTTACTACATTTTCAAAGCCGTAACTTAAATTTTACAGAGTTCTATTTTCGAATTATGTGTCCATATATACACATCTATGTATAGTATTAGTATATATAGTATTAGTAGTAGTATAGTCTATATATGACATCATTAATAAATCACTATTTAAGAAGAAAACCGTAAACATTCTCACCACATCACCAGCGACTCCAAGTCCGTTGACAACGGTGATGTTTGCGATGGTGGGTTGGGCGCTGTAGTAGAGCGGCTGAGTGCAGTACGGCCACATGTAAGTGCACTCTGTGAGGTCCATGTAAGGAGGACTGAGGCTCGCTTGCGGTGTGTACTCCCTCAGGAACTGCGGAGTGAAATTTATAATCCGAAACATGTTCAGATAACTTCATCATAGACTAACTCTTGAAACATTACTGTCAGCGGTAGACAATTGTATATTTTTTAATGTATCATCTATGTTTATAATCTGTGGCTTAATTATTATAAATATTTATAAATTAAATAAACTAATCAATAACTGTATCCAGGCCCTGTCCACACACAATAAATTGTTTCTGGAATGGTTTTCCGAAATTCGGGTTGCTATGTATCAAAATTATATTATTACTAGCTGATTCCGCAAACGTTGTTTTGCAAAAAAAATTGATATTTTAATTTACAAATAAAAAATAAGGGTTGATCGTAGAGGGGTGAAAATTTATGGTTGTATGTATTCTTGTATGTTGTATCATAAAAAATAAAAACAAAAAATTTCGTTAAAAAAATAAAAAAAATTCTTTAAGTGTGAACAACCTTTATCACTTAGGGGTATAGAAAATAGATAGTAGCCGATTCTTAGAACTACTGAATACGCATATAAAATTTGGTAAAAATCGGTCAAGCCGTTTCAGAGGAGTTCAAGTTCGAACACCGTGACACGAGAAATTTATATATTAGATTATATTATTATTTATTATCTGTCTCTGCATACTTTGTATTGCCAATAGAAAAAAATAATGTTTCAGAGTGATCATTTTATACAGGATCATTATTAAATGCTGAAGGTTTAATGATAACATTTATTTTGAATATATACCTGGTAAGCGCTGATAAGGTCCAATTTCCCGTGGCCCTGTTCGAACATGTTCGCGGATGGCAGGCGTCGAGCCGTGATGCACAGGGCCTGCTTCACAGCAGCCGGGGTGACGTGCTGCCGGGGCACCCCGCTGGCTAGCAGGGCGATGGCACCAGCAACCACTGGAGATGCTACTGATGTTCCTGCGTGCAACATACTACATCATACTTGGTACAACGTTCATTATAATATCAAAGAAAGAATTAATTATTAACATTTTAGAGATATATCTTTCTTTAGACATGTGAACCATGTTGAACTTCAAATCTTCACAATTAAACCATCCAACAATTACTCAAAATTGCCAATGATTAGGAATCAAAATTGCCAATGATCAGGAATCAAAATTGCCAATGATCAGGAATCAAAATTGCCAATGATCAGGAATCAAAATTGCCAATGATCAGGAATCAAAATTGCCAATGATCAGGAATCAAAATTGCCAATGATCAGGAATCAAAATTGCCAATGATCAGGAATCAAAATTGCCAATGATCAGGAATCAAAATTGCCAATGATCAGGAATCAAAATTGCCAATGATCAGGAATCAAAATTGCCAATGATCAGGAATCAAAATTGCCAATGATCAGGAATCAAAATTGCCAATGATCAGGAATCAAAATTGCCAATGTACAAAATTCAGCCGCTTCGTTGTATATAATTTTATTAACTTTACTTTCATATTATTATATATCATATTTACTTACATGGTGATTTATTGATGTAAAATGTAATGGTTGAATGTATATCTTATTTGTAATTTCTAATCACCTGTACCAAAAAAATGATCACTGTGAAATATATTACAATAATTTGTTTTTTTTTAATCAAAAAACAACAAAATGTCAATAACTTTGGCAGTACAAAATTTGCAGGGACATTTAGTATAATTAAATATAGTAATCATAATTTTGAAAACGCTTTTTCTTACTATACCATCATTACATATACATTAATTGACAGCAAAGGAGCTATATATTCATGGCTTTAAGGTTTTTATATTTATAAACGATCATCTGTATACATAACACATATATTGTATACATTTATATGTGTATATATATATATATATATATGTATATATATATATATATATATATATGTTTGTATAAATTTTAAATTTTATCGAATTCGAATCACTAAGTAAAAAAAAAATTAGTGACAATAAACAAAGGATAATCATAATTTAATTAAAACAAAATGTAACGTTATATTACTCCTCTTCAAGCGCTTTTTTAACTGTATAATATCTGTAGGTATATACTACAGATATCTGTATTTCTGGTCCGGACCCTGCGTCAGGATAACAGAATTGAGATCAGGGCCGAGTGGCGTCCAGTCCATGGTCTCAATACCAACTTCGTCCAGAAACTGACGAACGACTCGTGCTGTATGGCAGCGGGCATTATAGTGCTAACAAGGAAACCATCTCCTTGAATGCCGTCATAAAGACGTGATTAAGGAGAACGTCTTCCACAACAAAAATGTATTTCATATACCTTTTTTTAATTTTTGAAATAAAACACAGTTGACTGTAGAATAGATATCTCGTTATTTACACATCTGTTTATGTTTAAATTTGTACAACTAAATTGACATATTGCCATTAAAAGTACTAGGTACACTATTGTAATATGTGTCAAGTGTGTAAATATATGCAATTCAATTAATATATATATACAAGTCTGGCGTTAAAATCAGGGAGAAGACAATAGCCTCCCTGATAGGCGGAAAGGAAACTAGGGAAGAATTCCTCTCACGCTGCAAGTAAATAATTAAAAAAGTTATACAAAAATAAAAATTTAAATAGACAATAAGTAAAAAGGTGATATAATGTAACTCAAATGTGATATAAAGTGTGATAAAAATGTAAATGAAAGAAAAAAGATGAAATGTAACAAGTAATGAGGGAGGAATGAAAGGACACAACAAAAGTGAGAGAAAGCAGAATTGTGGCATAAAAGAATAGAATGAAAGATTATGTGAAGAATGAAAGTAGAGAATGAAAATAAAAAATTATGTGAAAAAAATTAAATTGCCAATAAAGACCCTGTCCCACCTAAGATGGGGGCACAAGAGGCCCCCAATAGCGGGAGTTTTAAAACAAAAAAAAAACATTTATACAAGATGTCTTACCACTGAGAGATTTACATCCGCCCGTGACACTTGATCCGCGAACACCGCTCCCATATGTAACAATGTCCGGTTTCATGCGACCGTATCCCTGCAATAATATTAACACTAATCATACCAACACTTACATATTAAGTACTTATTCCTACCATAATAGGACAAATGACCCGACTTTGTTTCCTGCTTGAATGTAAGAAATAAGTTTTTAGGAAGGAAATAGAAATTAAATTTAATAACTGTAAAATAGCTGTAGATTCATTATTAACAAAAAGATATGAAATGAAAATGTTTAAAATCAATAACATGAACCCAAATGGGTCATTTTGACCCATAACGGTATATTTAGTGTTAATCATATTGTAACAACTACAATTTATTGTTCTCTGTGTACCATCAAACACTGTGGAATTCAACGTAAGACAGCTAGATTCATATTTACGTCGTGCGAAAGAGACAGAGCTCTACAATAATTCTCGCCTTGTGATTGGCTGATAATTTTCTGTTATTTCATTGGTTAATTTACCCTTTTAACCTTTTATAAGTACTACTTTTGCTATGGTTGTCTGTAAGAGATTGCCTTGTGTGATAAGACCGCCCATTGTACTTTTCTGTATATTATGTATCTTATCGTGTACAATAAAGAATATTAAATAAATAAAATAAATTAATTATAATTCTCATAGTATTAAGGATTTGTATAGATATAAGCTAAGTTTAATCAATAAACACACTTCCAATTTGGATTTTATCTTGTCTCGATCTCCAAGACCTGGGAAGAATCATACAATATTTACAAAAACAGCTCTAATCATCAATATCATCATTATGTCTGTCGATGGATGTCCAGTTCAAGGAAAAAACTTTCCCCAAAGACTGCCACTATGACCAGTCCTGTGCTGCCCGTATCCAGCGACTGTCGTCGGTCCACCAGTGGGGCGCTTACCCACGCCGCGCCCACTGGCTCTCAGTAGTCCACTTCAGAACCTTCGGCTCCAACGGATATCGGGTGAACAATGTGCCGCGATCATTATTATTACATTTTCATTATTAGCACATGATATGTCTCAAATTTTAAAAAGTCAACGACGAAATGGCACAGAAAATTACCTGAGGCAGCTCCCATGTGGTCATTCCTCTGGAAGAGAATTTAGCAATTCTATCATCGAATCCTATTCCACCCACGCCGATGACGTCCATCTGATCAGCTGGGTTATTCAAAGTACCGTACAGAGGTCCATCGTTACCAATCGCAGATACCATTATAACCTGATAAATAAAAAAAAAGTTATTCTTACTTAAGTCTAGAAGACTATATCTAAGGTTAAGAAACTTTTGAATGGACTTTTGAATGGAAAACTTTTAAATTAAACAGTTTTTTGATACCCATATTGTGGTGGTTGTGGAAAAATATGTTCCTGGTCCGCCATATTGGAACGGCGTCCATCTTGAATTTTAAATTTTGACATAATCATCGTGTTTTATTAGTGTACACCTTTCATTTGATACCCATATTGAGGGGGTTAAGGATAAATATGTAACCCGCCATTTTGTATCGGCGGCCATCTTAGATTTATAATGTTATTGATTTTATTATATTGTATTGTCATCTAAATTAATTGTGTGTACCAAATTTCAGATCAATCTGACAACGGGAAGGTGCCTAAATTTCAATTTCTAATTTTGACCCAAATAAATTCCGTACGGGTCGAACTAAATAAAACCGCTTAAAAAATCAGCCTGTTCCAGAGCACAATGGGTCAGTTTCTACAATATACCCAAAACTAGACAAAAATTATAATTGATAGATCTAACTATCGCAATATCTGAAGATGAAGTTCTTTGACCAATTTGTGTTGCCAGTTATAACATATACCCATCGAGGCATTATAAGAATGCTCAACATCACCCAGAGGGCAATGGAAAGAAATATGTTCAGAGTTTAAATGCAACCCGTACCAGAAATGAGGAGATTTTGAGAAGAACCAGTTCCGGTGGACCGACGGCATAGTCAGGATCACGGGAAGTTCTTGAATAAGAGCAGATTTTTTGGGAGAAGCTTATGCCTTGACTTGAGTTAAAACATACCAACTAGTTGTACGCCTACTGCAAGGCATGGGTCTTCAAAGATATCTACAGGCAGATATCGCCAAACTTGGCATGCGGGTTGGCAATTGCAGTGCGGTATTATGGTATACAAAGGAACCTGCGACCCATCCTCTGGAAACTTATTAGTGTGCAATGGCGATCTTATGTAATTAATGTACAAAATTTGAATTATAAGACAGTACCCCGGAACTGGTTCTGGTCTACCACTGTTTAAGTCTAGATGTACACATACCTTATTAGCACTTAGCTCCCAGACTTTATCGACGAAGGGATGGTCCATGAAGTCCGGCCCGCCGATGCTCAGATTTAGGACATCTATCTTCCTCATGATCGCATAATTGAAGGCGTCCAGGAACCACGACGTGTAGGATACCTGAAAACATCACATGGTGTGTATCACATAGACTTATTTATCGCTGTATCGCGACTTTAGTTTACCAGCCAGTCCGCCAAGGAGAGTGTCTACCTTTGTTTTTTAGAAAGGCATTTGCTACTAACAAGACACTCACGAGATATCATATGCTCACCTGGTTGTCTGTGAAGACGCGGAATATATGAAGGTCAGCATCTGGGGCAAAGCCGAGGCAGTCTGCCCTGGATGCGATGACCCCGGCCACGAAAGTACCGTGGCCGAGCGCGTCGTCCAATGTGTTCTCACCGGTCCAGTCGGTGCGCTCGCGAACTCTACCAAAGTGAGGATGATGGCGGGCCAGGCCTGTGTCGAACACAGCCACCTTGATACCTTCGCCTGGTTTACAAAAGAAAAATACTATATAAACCTATTCTTATCATCTCTTTTTTCTGATATCTCCTTTCATTCATGTAATCCCATAGATTTCCACTACAAAGCATAGACCTTCCTCAAAGATCTTCGCAACCCACATTGAACGGACTGGTTGAACATGGCGCGATATCACCTACTCTTTCTACAAGAAGAAACTTTTATACATGCCCTGGTGGCTGGTGAAAGATAACCAAATAGTTGTCTAAAAATAAATCAACACGCTGGGTTTTCTACTGCTATAATAAGATCTATATGGTATTTAATGGAATCAGGCGTTACCTTGCGGAAGTCCATCGTAAGTAAGAAAAGGACCAATATTTAGCCATTTCCGCACATGCAGTGGTAGTCGCGCAATGCTGGTGCACTTTGTTGCACGACTACCACTGCATGTGCGGAAGTGGCTAAATATTGGTCCTTTTCTTACTTAGATCTGTACGGATCAGTATTTTTCAAACTTTTATGTGCCATGCTCTACCTTCTTTCTTTGCAGCCGATGGACGCCCATTGCAAGGCTATATCCCTTCCTTCCCCCTTCCCCCAAAGATCCAGCGACTTCTCTCAACTTTAACTATATCGTCGTTCTACCTAGCGGGGAATCAATCCACGGTTCTAATGGCGACCATCGGTTACGAGCCATATGCCTCCCCCCCCCTCCACTGCCATTTCAGACGAGCAGTTTTCGTGCTACGTCGGCTATCTTTATAAAATCATTTAGGAAGAGATTTACTCTCTTTCCAGCCTAGAGTCTTCAACGAACCGTTCATGAAAAATTTTGGATAACTTTTAAGTTTAAAAAAGTTGTTTTTTGAGAAACTAGATAGCTGATTATTTTTCTAGTACTCGTCATCATCTTCGTGACTGACATCGGAAGCGTCTAAATGTAATGACCGAAATATTCGCATCATAATCACGTGAGAATATCTTTGAAAAAACAAATGTTTGCCCATGTTCATAACAACATCGAATAAAGCTTTCATTTCACATTCCGCAACGTTTTTCCATTGTTTCCAAATAGATTTTGAAATTTTTATTACGCCCTGTCTCATGTTTTTCATGCCAGCAGTGCTGCCATATCGATTGCAGTGTTAAAAGAGAATTAATTGGTCCGTGTAAAACTTTTTCACATAATCAATACACCTATCCACCGATTTACACGGTAGATACGTTCCTGAGAAAAACGTGTAAATGCATAATTTTGCTATTTAACAGTTGTGATTTTTTTTTCAACATTTTTAGGTGTACACAGAAATAAAAATAAAATGCATTGACAAGTTAAAATATTTAATATATTACGGAAACACTGTTCTTTTATTTAATTACAATACATTAAACAGAAGAACAAAAAATAAAACCAAACGTGTTTTATTATCCTTTATAGCTGTCAGAAATTACTTTTTTTCGGAATAGAAGGTTCGAATTCACTTTCATCACTCGAAGTTATTTGTGCCCATTCGATGTTTGAAACATTATGAGAGATGGTAATAAAATCATTTATCAAAACAAAAAAAACTTATTTGGTAAACCGTGTAAAAGCGAAAATGTGTAAAACAAGTACCGTGTAAATCGAGGGATAGGTGTACGTATATGTACATATATATATATATATATATATATATATATACATATATATATGTGTGTGTGTGTGTGTGTTTTTATGTATCTTGTAAGACTTTGTTGCATATCCTGTATGTGCTATAGAGTTTATTGAGTAACTTTTGTCGATGTAGGATTATGATCCTTTTGCGCGTCCTCACAATGTAAATAATGCTAAAGGCGGAAACTTGTAATGACAAAACAAAATGTGATTTGTTTGCTCTCAATGCGACTGATAGCAGTTTAGTCGACCACCAAACTTGACAGATATTGAAATTGGACCCGTATAACATTGAATTGCGTAATTTGAAATGTCCAGTGATATCATATTGAGTCATATTTGGGTCGGCCATGTCGTAAACACTTACAGCTTTGGTGGCCTGTTGTATCGATTACACGCGGCATGCGGGAGAGATTTGAATTCCATTGTTAAAATTAATAACTATGTATCTTCAATTCATCGTCTCATTACAAAACATAATTCTGCCATCTTAGAAATGGTTTGGGCTGAGATAAAAGACATTCCAAGTTGTTTTATAGACACCCCTACCTACTTAGGGAAAAAATTACCTGCCTTCCTAATGCCTGGGAGTTGTAAATGACAATTTCAACATACTTCTTGATCACAGTAGCACATAAGAGATTTTCAGTCATATACTGACTCATCACAATATGCCTGCAGTCATAAGCCTTGATGACTTGAAATTCAGTTGAAATATTCATTTCGCAAAACTGCCTGATGCCCGGAACACAATTCTATCTTACTTTTTGATAACAGTAGTATGTATATGTATATATATGTATATATATATATATATATATATATATACATATATATATATATATAAATATATATAGCAACCGACGCGTGGTCGTCACACCAGAATCTTGCATCCACAATGGCACTAGCGATTTGCCCTGGCAACTGCCACTTCTCATTTTCTTACTGATCTCGCAGCAAAGTTATGAATAAACATACATACATTTGTATATATATATACTGGGAAGCTTTGGCTGAGGTCTATACATTACCTGTTACTCCGAGTGACCACAGCAGATCAGCTTTCAGGACAGACGTTATCTGTCTCGGGACTGTCCTCAACAGCTTCCTAGATGTGTATCCGTCCTGTGAAATGTACATCTGAGTTATTTTAGAGATATTGTTTTTAATCGATAAATGATCGAAACGAGTCAATGGAATGTGCGTCTAAATTCAAATTCAGATTCTTTATTTAAAATAGTTTAAATTACTCCTCTCATATCTGAATTAGAGACCACGGTTCGGCATGCTTAGCGAGGTACGTCCACAAGCACAGTGCATAGAATACCTTAACCAGTTAACTGTGATTGACGAGTATACTCGTCACAGATATGCGGTAAGATTTCGTGTAATGACGAGTGTACTCGTCATTACAACAAAACATGTTTTCAAATTTTAAAGCGTTTAGAATATTTTGAGGCCAGACCAGAATGAAAAGAACATTTGAAAATATATATAATTTGAAATGAAGTCGTGCTTTCGCATAACGAATGTATTTGTGTGCGATAATAAAGATTTTGGGATGTCACTCCAAAAGGGGCAAAGGCAAAAGCCAAAATACTGATTTATATTAGGGCTCCTTCAGGTAGGTGAGTCACGGCACAAATGCGCGCAGACCAGGCGCCGTGCCTATTGATACCAGCTGGCCCAAAGTTGTCTATCCATCGAGTAGTGTTACTACTATTTGGTCGTCAAAAGACTCTGTATAAGCGACCTGTTTATTCAAAAACTGGGGGAAGCTAGGAAACCAAATATACATATTTTGATTTCTTTCAACGACAACAATAGGAGACATTAAGATCATTGGGAGAGGCCGACTGATCTCAAACCTGTCATATATAACTTTAAGGTCGACCTATGCCCAGCTGTGGACTTCGTGCTGAAATGAAGACGAAGATAAGATAATGTAAGTTAAATCTTACCTCTCTAAGTTTCCTCAAAGAATGCAGTGCGCGCATTCGATGATTTCTCCATCCTGTATATAGGCATCCATTGGGGCCACATTCGTCCTGTATGTACAAAATAAAATATACACATATGTAACTGCAATAATTACAAATTATAAGCACAACCCAAAGAACACTGTGATAAAAAATAGAATATGTAAATAATAAAATAAAGAATAAAAAAATGCACCTAGCCATCTAAGAGTAATAAGATGATGGAAGGAAGGCGATGAAAACAAGAAGGAATGAAAGAACAAAATGAAAAGTTATTGTGATGGAAATAAGGTAAGAATAAAAGAAATTGAGAAGTATGACAGTGTGTGAAGAATAGAGATGAAAGATCTGAAAAACTTAATTGTAAACAAAGACCCTGATCCCAACTAATTAGGGGTACGAGAGGCCTTCAATAGCGGGGTCCATTAAAAAAAAAATTTTTGATTATAAAGAATCAGTGTCATATAAATTCACGTATTGTTTATGTTTCACATAAAATGTCGGCATTGTTGTCCCTACCAGGAAGCTACCACCAGCTCGGAAGGCAGTTCCGCTGAGAGCCGGCGAGAAACTCAACAGTTGCTCTTTACAAATATATATAAAGAGTCGACAATAATTAGCTTCCTGAGTGAGCATCGACAACATTTAAATATATATCGGATACAATAATATACATGTTTCTTTTCAATAATACATATTATTGATTCTAAATCTGTCCAGAGGCAGGTCTGAATTTGATGGTGGAAGTTTTTTATATGACTTTCGAAAACAAAATCTAGGGGTATACAGATTATATTTGACATTGTCATATTTAGAACATTTATAGTAATGATTTGGGTATGTTAAAGGTTCTGGAGTAGTCCTCTGACTTGGTGGAATGGCAACATAGTAAAGATCATGGTAAGTCATCTTGGAGATCTCTGGGGGAGCTCTATACCATGCAGTGGGCGTCTATCGGGTGATATAATAATTTGGGTCATGAAAAGAAAGCTCAATTTGATTGAAGTTCCATATGATGGCATCCTTAAACCAATACATGAGTAAGAATATACTAAACGCGTTATAACAACAAACTCAATCGGGTTTCTTTATGCTAAAATAAAATTATCTTTTAAAACTTCCGAACTTTAGGAAGGCAGGTAATTTTTTTCCTAGGTTGGTAGGATTCTCTATAACATTTGCCAAGCGTCTATTACCGCTCTGGCATTGAACATTTGTATAAAAAAGGTTGTTGATAACGAAGGTGTATATATTGTTGAATAGAAATTAACTTATTTAAAATGTAGTCGTGTGAATTTAACTTAAGAAAGCGACATTACTTTTTCTAACATACATCGCCGCAGCCACCGAATAAAATGACAATCGCTTTAATTATTTTAATCTACGAGTTTTATTACGCCTTATCAATTTTTCTATAATTTTCCGACTAAAAATGTCCGATGAGGACAAAGTAATTTTTTAAATAAACAAGGTAAAGTACAAACAAGAATAAAAATGTATTCAAGTTTCATTTATATGAGACTTGTTTTACAAAGATATATAATTATTGTCTAACTTATTGAAAGTCTATTCAGGGTTGCATCGATACCCCTGGAGCCAGAACTGACGATGACCAATGTCCCCCGTTGTTGTTTCTCGGTAGGGACGTCGGATGTTTACAATGTCTTGCAGACAGCTTGATCAGCAAAGGGAAGTCTAAGAAATAGATATCATTTCTTGCTTAGCATGCGCATTGTTTTGTAACAAGCCGTCTGCTGTATTTATTACTAGATTATACGTAAAACGTTATAATTTTAAGAAATTTTAACCAAAATATTTAGTCTTTCGTCTCTCTTGAAATGTTGCATTTTCCGACTTATCTCTTTATTGGGTGGATGCGACGATATGACACGTGATATTTTCTCCGAATGAATAGAAACAAACTAATAAGTCTTGTGGACAGTGAAACATAAAAACTACTGAAGCGTCTTATGTTTTTTATTATTCTTATAATACTCTTTTCCCATCTTACTTTGGGACAGAGATAGATACACTCCTATTCTCACCCTCTCTCTCACATCCATCACAATTTTTCTATTTCTTCCATCTTTCATCCTTCACGCATCGCCTCCCATCTCTCCTCATATTTCATGATAGACGCCTTTTATTACGGTTAAATACATCAATCATCACCTTGCAAAACCGCAAAGGGAAGCGATGATGCCGCAAGCAATGATGCAATCCATTTCTTCTTCACAAGCCACTATAAACCTTTTATATACGGGAGAGCAAATTATTGCGCAGTGTGGTTTGGACGGTACGAACCTCTCGTAAGTACTTAATGGTACGCTGAACAATCCGTTGGGCGGTGACCCTGCGCACGGCCGGGTGGTCGCGCAGCGCGTCCAGCGCCGACCGATCCGTGTCCCCAAACACGATCACATCGAAGTCGCTCGGGTAGTCCTTCGCCGGATTATCTCGCTGCACTATCGTCCAGTTTGATACCTTTGAGTCGATATAGATGAATCAAATTCAAATTCAAAATATTCATGTAACTCTTTTTAGTAGGCTACTACCAGCTCGGAAGGCAGATCTGGTGAGATGAGCATGCCAAAAACATATAACTGCATTATAATATCAACCATATTTGCTTGGCAACAAAGTTAAAAAGGTTTTGATAAATTTAAGAGATATCTTTTGAATTTAAAGTTATGAAAAGGAAGGTCTAAGATATCTTGTGGAACTACATAATATAGGCATACACACAGACACAAAGAATTTGTTAATGTTTAAAATGAAATTAGTTGCTTAATATAAGTAAAAACACAACTTTATTGGAAAGGTTTTAAAAGGAGGGAATGTACAGCTCCTTCTTCCAATAACTATATGATATACTCTATTCAAAAAATGAATAGTATCAGAAATCATAAATAAGATAATGATGATATAGTAAAAAATAGCATTTTTATTAAAAAAAAATACTGTGTATTAAATTTATTTATTGTTTACTGCCAGTTCCTGAAGACTTTGTACTGCTTGGCGTTATGTAAACTATTGCATTCCAATAAAAATAATTAATTAATGTAACATCTCAGCATGATATGTTACATTATATAATGATTTATATAGGGTGATTGGAAATAATTGTAAATGCTAAAACTCTTTGCAAATGAGCCATACATTCAGCCCTTTAAAGCTTTTACATATATAACAAATTGCCTGTACATACATTCAAAAATAAAAAATCAGTTATTGATTCCGACTCATAACTTTGCATGTAAACTAGAGATATCAAATAATAAACACAGTAAATAATTCTGACATATGCTAAAATACCATTGCCAAGGCTAAAACTATAACATAACAGGTGTGAGCAATACATAAAAAACAAATACATTAATTTAAAATAAAATTCGCCAAGCAATTTATATTACGAAATACAGAATAAAAGTTACAAACATAATAATAAACATAAAATCATTTAGTAATGAACAAATATACTACCTAAATTTCAAGATTTAACATAAATAAAGCACAAAGTGTTTATTTTTAATATCTTAACAACACATAACATTTTATCATAATCATCATTATAACCACAGGTCATCATCACCTGTAGGACATCAGTCATTTCTTTCCATTCTTGGCATTAGGATGGGCCAGTGCAGGTTCTTTATTTCCAATGCATTTAGGAGATGTGTAATATTTTTTTACTAATTAACATGTTTAGTGCCATGGCAATTTTTGAGGATTATCCATTCAGGCCGCATAGAGTGTATACATATGCTTAACACTCATTCAATACTGCAAAGCTATAATTAGCAGTGAAAAGTTATTAATTTAGATATGCATTACGTAGATGCATACCTGATCTGTATTTATTTATATTCGAGCCTACAATTCATTTGTTTAAGAATCATTTGTTTTTCAATGAGAACTGCAAATGGCCTAAAAGGGAGAATGCAGAGTGGGTTGTACACACCCCACATGGCATGGAATGTGTTAAATTAATGAAAATTCTAACTTTGCGAATCGTTACATATTTACAGGGTTAGATATTTACTTTTGTTCTAGGAATCCTAGTTTCCTCTGGAAGCTCTAGTCTGACTAAATTTTTTACAAAGCTTGGTAAATATTACATTTTTCAATATCATCATGTACAAATAACAAAATTAATAACAACCATTAATTATATATGATATTACAGTCTAAATACCTAATGGTAAATTTTTTATCAATCAAAGTATAGATAATGATAACACTGTGAAACAAAGTCAAATACAATTAAAAAATTACACTGGTTATATAGAGATAATGAAAATATAACATGAAATTTAATATGAAAATTGTTTTTACACTAACACTATTTACATTTCAATTGTATTATACAACATATTTTTCTGCTGCTGGCTGTCTAACGCCCTGCTCCGGCTGTCGCAACCTTAACTGCCTTTGGTGGCAGGGACCTCAACTAACCATGGTTTTTTAACATACATCTATTTAGATTCGGTGTTACGGACTACGATTCGGTGTGAAGTCCTTTGTGCAGGGCATGGCTGTGGGAGGATGAGACTGCTACTCAATTTTGGTGTACAGGAGTAGCACCCTATAGGACAACTCTATCTTGGATCGCCGAGGAGCCTCTCCAAGATCATCAGCAATACAAAGGGTCTGCTAGGATTTCTCGAGGAGTTGAGTTGGTTCAATTAACACATTGCTTGCAGGTGCTTCGCACTGCGAGACTATGTGTAGAGCATTTTTTGCAAGTTTCGACAATCAGGTAAATTGCGATAATTGGGAAAATACTCATTTGATTGTTATGTATTTTTTTGTATTACCTAGAAATGTATTCTTTATACTTTTGTGTACATATATTTCACTTAAAACATAGATTTTAAAGATACATATTTACAAGCAACTTGCATTCTACTGCCAGTCTATGAAAAACATATTTATATGTGATTCGCTCTCCAGTATTAGTTGACCAATAACAACTTAACATGCGATCCGACTACAATGTGTTAAGACCAACCACTTCACAAAATGTGTGTATTGCTGCTTAGTTGGCGAAACTACCCCACTGAGACAAGAGAAGACAAGGTAACATATTTTTTATTATAAATCTAATAAAGCTCTGTTAACTGAAATAATTTCTTCATAATGTATATTCTTCTCCTGTACATAATGTATTTTGAAGTTAAATTTTATATCATAAATAGTAGCCTAATTAACAAAAATACATTTACTATTAACATTAACATAGCTGTTATATATAGGCAATGCATATATCAATTAAAAATAAGTAAGAGCTTTTGCAGTCAACCAAATACACACAAGTAAGAAATATATACAAACACTTTAGAGTCTAATAGTAATTCAGTTTGTAAGCATGCTCCATGAAAGGAAAATGATGGTTGGAATTGAGGAAATCAAAAAAAATAACAAACTTAGGACTTAGAATTAGACATTTAGAAAGATCGATTTAATTTTGAAATATAAAAAGCTCACCCCCGCATTATTCAGCGCAGCAGTAACGTAATTTTCTCTTGTAGTCCGTAGAAAATATCCTTTGAATGTTATTATATGTTCACTTTTAACAACGTCTGTACTAAACTGATATTCAACATTAGCCGAATCAGTAGCATTGCACAACACAGACTCGGGCTTCTCTACACTAAAAACGAAACTAAATCTCAAACTAAGCAAAAACACCAGTAAATGGGCCATACCCATGTTAAATTATCAAATTTATTCTCGTTTACACCATAACTCTGTTTATTTATTTCATTAATCACTAGTATTTTATATTGCAATTGTTTTAAAGTTTATTCGTGGCATATTTGTTGGATATTTAAAGATGTATTTACAAAGAAAACATGAAAAACATTAGGTTCAATTGAAAACACCGAAGATTACGGTTGCGCGACAAGAAAGAGACAATTGTCTTCATTTGATTGACGGCTGATAGGAACGTCCAAACAAAAATGTTTGTCCATAATCGATGTCTGAATATCGATACATCTTGTTCATTATGACGAATCTTGACGATTTGAAAGTTTTTCATTGATAAAAATATAGATTTCACAAGCTTTCTAAAACTATAATTACAAAAAAAACGAATTCTTCAATTAATTTTCTCCTTTTATTTTGTTATTAATTAAATTTTTGGGAACGTATATTTATTTGTTAATTTGTAAAAACACGCACACTGTGCATTGTAGACAATAACGGGCTCTAAAATAAATCTTTCTTCTATGCATTATTATGCATGAAACAGCTTGAATAAATTTTTAAATGAATTTTTACAGACTGATTTCATATTTTTGCCTCCATAAACAACGTTTTGAACGACATATATCCAATTGCTATTTATGTTAGAAAGCATTACGTTAACAAATATTCAACTATTAATTAAAATTGATTAATTAATAATCATTCTTCTTACCCAAATTTAACACAAGATCTCACTTTGTTTATGGAAAACAATTGGGTTATTATACATGAATGATTAATAATAAAAATATAAAAATAAAAATTCAAGAATTCATAATTAATAGATTTTTATAAAAAATGATTTACGGTCACACCTATCCAGTTATGACATAAATTATTGGCAATCATTTGTCAATTAATTATATAAGTATCGCGTAACATTTTGTTAAAATCAATAACCTCATTAATTTTTCATTCATGTTTACGTAAGAAAATGGCTTATAATTTGGGGGAAAGGTTTTCTAAATTGCCGCAGTATTATCCTCTTCTAGACCCTGGAACATACGAAACTACTACAAATGTTAAAATTAAAGCAAATGAAGCTCCTTTTCTTTCAAAATCTCCACGAGTTTGTCAGCAAGCTAATAAAATTTGGACACATGCGATTTATAATCCTAGGAGCTTCCATAAGATACCGAATTGTTCGGCATTCTTAGTTAAACAGCCGCGTTTCCCGTACGAATCTCTCACAAAAGAAGAATTAGATGAGATTCTCTGTGAATGTGATTTACAAAAAAAATGCGAGTGTGAACCTGAGGCTGACCAAAAAGTTAATGTAATTATCGAACCTCCATATCAGCCGAGAATTTACATAGGCCCTTTTCCTCGGTCCAACACAGATGAAGGCTTATCAATGCCATGTAAAAGGGACAGAGGATTTCTACTTCTTCCTGATGGTAGCAAAAAACGTTCACTCGTTGATCACGGAAAAGACAGTCCTCCTTTCCTTGATACTGAAGTAAAGGAAACGGGCTCCTTTTATCGTGGATGTAAATGGAGTCAGTGGACATCAAAGAGATCAACGCAAGCAGCAGACGATACTCCAGGACCTACCACTTACGATTTAAAACGTGAACCTACTGAATCATACTTGTGTGCCGAAAAAGTTCGCTTTAATAGACGGAAAAACTCAAAACAATATCGATTTATCGAAATGGTTCAACAAAAAAATATAAGAGAAAAACTACCGGGTCCGGCAACTTACTCGCCAACATTTCCAAAAGGTACAGATTTACAATTTTTGGGTCCGAAAGCAGACAGATTTATTACATCTCAATACAATGTTACTCCAGGGCCGACTGCTTACACACTTAAAAGTGATTTTGACTTACCAGAACCACCAATAAAAGAATGCCACGCAAAGTTACCAGAGAGGCCGGTATTTGGTTTAAGAGGTCCGAGGTTTAAGCCAATTAGGCAAGAAGGCCCCGGACCAGCTGAATATAATACGACAACTAAACTATGTCGTTTTGCGCACTACCCCACTACACCATTCGGCACATCAGTGCCCCGATTTATAGAAACAAAGCAGGAAGTTGAAGAAAGTACCGATGAAGAAGTTGTTGATGAAGAGACTGAGCCCAAAACTAAGGAATGTAAAAATTCAAATTTAAGTTGGATGTTCAAATCTGTAACAGAAAGAATGGAACCTCTGCGAAAGAAATTACGCGAACCAAGTCCTGCAGACTTGGTTCTTTCAAAGGCAGTAACAAAAAGACCCTTACAGTTTCAAATGTCATCACCTTTTTTTACGTCGGAACCTCGTTTCAAGCCATGGTATAATTGGATACCTGTTCATGGTAAAGAACAGACACCAGGTCCTGGCAAGTTTTATCTCGAAAAAGTATCGTGTACACCAGCTGTAGTCCGTGGCCCCCTTTGCCGCTGTGACCGATTCGAGTTTATAGTTCCCCAGTCACCGCCTTGTACCGCTTATAAAACGCCAAGAGGAATAGAAAAGATTTTAGAGACTTGTAATGAAAGATTAAAAGAAAACATTGCAAAGAAACATGCATTCCATTGGGAGCCTTCTAAATCAAAAAGAAAATTAAGTAATACAGAGAAAGAAAAACTCCTAATAAATAAATCCATAGCTTTGTTGAATACGGATTTGTTTAGCGGAAGATCTAGCAAAACGGATAGGAAAACTTCTAGGACGGGACATAAAATTCAAATAAAAAAGAAAATGTTAAGATGTTTTTTATAGAAAAATTTTATATAGTTAATTTTCAAATGTATTAAATGTGAAATAAAAATATTGGCTACATTTTTGGCAGCATAGCCAAAAATTTTAAATGCAAAACAAAGCAAATGTGACAATTTCATTGTGTCTAGCCCACTTGCTAACCCTGATGCGCAACCGGCGCCAAAATGATATCGGCAGTCTTGTTGATAGACGATGGTTTTCGATTAACGGCTACGGTACAATTGGACGATAACTCATACGCCACGCGACTACGGGGACATTCCATTACATTATTCCGGCATGTGTATACATAGCGAAGTAACTTTGACAAATATAAACATTCCGAATTGGGATTCCGTAAGGAACTGCCATAAGGTGTACTTTACCCTATAGTGTTTTATTTCATTTAGAATAGAGGACTTCTCCTTCAGGTTCTCTACTGCTAAAATATATATGTACAAAGAAACTTAAGCTTTATAAATTTGCGGTGAAGGTTTCTTCTGTTAAACGACAACGTCTCTATTTTTACAAATTGTTTTGAAAAAGGTGTGAATTGTATTATTTGAAATTAAATAAAAACTTTGCTCAATGGTTGATATGTACTATTAAAAGTACAAGTGAATTTTGCTTTGCTCTTAGATCCTCAGATTAAAGTATTTTAAAAATATAAAACGCATATGTAATAAATTCGTTTTATTTATTCGTAATTAATAGAAATATGAGAGGAAACGAGTTAAATCACTTCATTAACGATTAAAATCGATATCTGTGCATAACATTGATTTTCGATTTTGTTTGCATTCGCACATCACTGGTTTTCTTGTAACATTATTTTGATCTTATCAAACTTCTTCAGGTTAGAAAAGTTAATTATAAATTAAATTATTAAAAATTTCGATTTTATTATATTTTTATTTCATATAAATGTCTACCTTAAGAGCTCTAACCTTTACAAAAAATACTGGCGCCAAACATACGGCTACTGTAATATTTTTCCATGGCTCTGGTAAGTAAATGATTTAATAAGCATTTATAATAATTTTTTCATTTCGTTTTTGGTTACAACTGCTTATCAATTTTAACCAGTTTTATGTACTATAGAATTTTTATGAATAATTTTACTTTAGATAACGATAGGTTAAGTTCGTCGGTATCATGCCTAGCGAACAAAAAGGTTATTCAAATGTTATCGATATCAACACCACCGTCGTTATTTAAATGTAATTAAGAAAAAATTAACAAACTTTTTTTTATTTACTTCCTTATTAAACACAGGGGCAAATGGTGAACACATGAGAGAGTGGGTACATTTGATGGCGAAAAATTTTATATTTCCACAAATAAAAGTGATATACCCCACCGCTCCTCTACAGCCTTACACTCCAGCTGGTGGATTACCAAGTAATGTATGGTTTGACAGAGCGGACATTGATCAAGATGCCCCAGAGAAGTTGGATTCTATAGCAAAAATAGAGACGCAAGTGAGGGACTTGATTAAAAGTGAGAATGATGCGGGTATTCCCACAAACAGAATTATTGTTGGTAAATTTTTTTTTCTCACTTCGGTAGCCATATAACTTTAATAAAGTCATCATAAGTTGCTGGCTGTAGGCCTCTTCTCACTGGTCCTATTAGAAATCTAAAGGAGAGCCTATGTACAGCAGTTGACGTCTTCTGAATTTTCAACATGTTTCATATTCTTATACTTAAAAAAGCTTTAGTTTTTTAAACTTAGTTTTTTTGAACTGATGTTTTTTCAATGAAAGTACAGATAATGTACAGAAACCATAAAACAGCCAATACATAATTCAAACACATTTTTTAATCTACATAAATATGGAATCCAGGGATATAAATTCCTAGATTCCATGTATACATATTCACTGCATAAACAGAGGAAACACACACACATTATAAATATAATATCATTAAGAATTAAACTGGCATTTCACTCCATAAATACTCACTGCAAGGCTTAGGCCACCCCAGCCTATATACCATAATGGCAATGCTAGGCAGGTTGCCGATACCAGTGTGGTGTTATTGTAATTGTTTGTGAGCAAAGACATTTCCGCATGATGAATTCACAAAGTGTGAATTATATGATTGTATCCCAGGAATTGAATTCATGAACTGTGATATCAAGTCTTAGTCCTCTACTGCTGAACTACCATTGCTCCTTTATTTAAACAGACATTATAATGAATATAATATATGAATGAATATAGGTCGGTGCACATTTAGACATATTTAACAAAAAAGATACCATAGCACCAAAACAAAGTACAGTGTAACAAATCAAGGGCCTTTGTTCCTGTGAGTTCAATTTCAATGCAACTATATTATATATAGTTGTATTATAACTTCATATACATTGAATAGTAGTGTATATCATTTCTTTTAAATGCACCAGTAACTAGTTTAAAAAAAAATGTATAATGTGTTTTTAAATCCAGGTGGATTTTCCATGGGTGGAGCACTATCATTTTACACGGGATATAAATGGGAGAAAGACCTGGCCGGGGTGTTCGCTTTCAGTTCTTTCCTTAATAACAAGTCTGTTGTTTACCAAGATCTAGGCAATAGTGGAGGGTCCAGATGTAAGTGTAATTTTTATTAGAAACTTACATATTTCATCATCATCTTCACCATTTTAGCTTCGACTGCTGGATATGGACATGTGCATGTATCATTTTTCAATGTCTTTGTACACAAGTCAATTTTTATTCAGTGTCCATACCCATAATCAATTACAAAATTAGGCTTATATTTTTAAACTTTTGACCTATATACACATATATACTAAGTCATTAGGATAGACTGAAGGCATGTTCCTTTGTTGTTTCCATCAATTTCTGTTGGGTTTTTAATCAACATGCAATTATTTCTTTGTATTGTCAAATAGTGTTATAAATTGTTGAGAGTTTGTATGAAAATCTGAATGTTTATATAAAGCAATTTTAATCCTTTGCGCTCGAGGATTATTTTCACTTTTCCTTCTAATAACAGGATAATGACATGTATATTTTATCATGAAATTGTTAGATAACTTTTTAAGTTAAAAAGATAGAACAATAAAATGTATGAATTTTACATAAATTTATAAAATTTCACATCTTATAAACAGTTAACAGTTTCCTTTGTTTGTTCCTTGTGTAATATATATGCATTCACAATAGCCACTTCAAAACCCCAAAAAAATTCTTGGAAAAACTACAACAAAGGATCTTTTTTGCATCATGTTATTGCCTGTTTTATTATGCCCAGTCTCATCTTTTTTAAGCTAGCAATATCTGCATTTCGAATTGCGGGATTAAAACTTCTTGCTAGCACTACTGGGATTCTGACTTGCCAGCATAAAACTTAATTGCAGCTATGCTGGCATCCCGAGTCCAAAGGGTGTATACTTAAAAATAACAATCATTATTTAATGCTTTAAGATCATGATTTATAATTGTTTGGGCTTTTAATACTAAATTTAGCTTACAATAAAAGTGTTTGTCGTCTAGGTATTAGCTGTGAGAATATTTCATAGATTTCATAATCATATGTATTTTTCAGTGCCTCCACTTCTTCAGTTGCATGGTGATATCGATGATTTAGTGGAACTGTCATGGGGCCAAAGAACATTTGAAGAGTTAAAGAAGCTGGGTGTCACGGGAGAATTTCACGTCATGGAGAGACTTGGACATTCTATCAATAAAAAAGGAATGCACCTTATTAGAGATTGGATTGAAAAGTTATTGCCTAATTTGTGATGAAGCCAGTGAACATTAACAAAGTTGAATTTTATATAAAATGTTAGAACAATATACATAATATTGCATTGTAGCTGATGCTGTCATTACAGCCTCATTTAAAGACAGTAAGTTGCTGTATAGTATGTTACAGTACACTAAACAATAGTTATACAGGGTGATTGGTAATAGATGTAGATGCTATAAAGGCACCTTTGTCAGAAAAAAAAAGGTATGGAATATAGTCTTTGGTTTTAATGTAACGAAATATGCAGTTGATATTGACTTGTATAAATTATACAAAGAGTAAGTTACATTAATTCATAAGAAAATTGAATAGATCTACTTGAAGACATGATCTGGGTGCACTAATAGTGTTCTGTCAAAAAAGTGCTATCGCAACAATGAAAAGCAGCACGACGACGCTTCTTGACATTAAAAGGGTTAAAACAAGTTACATCAATTTTTTTATATGAATGCTAAGGGTCATTGTCTTCTGGCAGTAGGAAGTATGCATGGACATATAGTAAATAATAATTTTAATATGCAGAAATTAGAATTGTGAAAACAGTTTTTATAACCATATTATCATTATTTATTATTTCTTAAACCATTAATTATTGAATAGAGTGTGAGATATACATTCACCATTTTAAAACTGACTTACCGCAACTTCATGGTATGAATCTCTTTTGTGATTAGACATGGGGTATATGAATGCACCTTAAATTGAAGTTATTATTGGGTTATTAACACGTTGAGCGCCATGTCAGCCATCGGTGGCTGACACTAGACTTTCCGTTTAGGCCGCGTCACCCATCGGTGGCTGACAGCGTGTAACATGAGAACTATAAAATTTTACACTATTTTACGGAATTACAGAAAATTTATTTAAAATTTACTTAATTTTGTCCACTTTGCCAAGCGCTGCGTGTATCCAGCTTCTATTTTCTGTGCTGCATATAAATTTGTTTGTTCGGCAATTTTCTCGATCACTTCATCCGGCACAAATAATTGATAGCTGGTTTCTACGGCTATATCTGATCCTATATGCTCCCTTACAAACCCGGAAGGATGTGTAAATGGCACAACCTTTGGCTGATTGCCCCTCGGGTCATGCCATTCTTCAACAATCTCCTCCTCTTCGTCAGAGGATAAAAATACATCCACTCTAGGCCGTTTTCTAGCAGAAATAATTTCACTGCTGCTGTCGCTTGCACACTCTCGGACTGACATTTTAAAGCTCAGGGCTAAAGAAAATTTTTTGTCTGCACGGAGCCAAGAACTGTAATGAACTGATTTGTCGCAAAGGGAACACCGGCCACGCATCCATTTCGAAGAAATCTTATATGGGCGGGCCAAGCGGTAAGGAAAACAAAACAGACTTGGCGCGTAACGTGTTGAATCAATGACTATAGGTATCACGTTCCAAACGTACACTATGTTCTACTGCGATCGGAAACACCGGTCCTTCAATACCAGCGCTTTAATCGAAGCGGCGCGCGTGGCCTGAACGGGATTGTCTTAGAAAAACGCGTGGCGCTCAACGTGTTAATGAAGACACTTGTATGGAAAAAATGCCTATGATATGAGTTAAATAGATAGATATGCCAGCCTGTCTTTGTGAATGATCTTTGTCAATTTTTATCTAAAAAAATATATTATGGTTCAGAGATGAACATTAGTAACCTATGTAGTCAAGAGACAGTGAACAGGTTCAGATATCCGCTGGGGCCTTATGATTCTGGAATGAAGACCACGAAGACAGCACAGCATAGAAAGTCCACCTATGACCTGTTTGTTTAAGGTCATCAGAAAACTTGGACACAGGTCGATTCCAATGGTGCTATAAGAAATGTATGGTAGAGCTTCAGCAGTAGACTACTAATTTTAATTGAATATCAAACTTATTTTGTTTTTGTAAATACACTACCTAAGTGATCAACTCAAATAGCGACCAGTGCATATAGCTCTTAATATATATATATTGATGTTTATAGATATAGATCTTGCATTGTCACATTTTTAAATATCAGTATGAACTTCTTGGATCAAAGTTGACTAACAAGATAATTATCTGTAAGAATAAACAAGTTGCTATAAAATGCCAAAAAATAATTATGCATATTGTTACTTAATAGTTATTGTAATTAATTAAATAATTGTTCAGTGGATGAATTATTTACAATAATTTTGTAATAAATGGTTAATAGTACATGAATGTTTTTATTTTCAAATACTTTATCCTTACACGATAAAACAGAAACTGTGAATCCAGAATGCTAATTTATATGGGACAAAAAGAAAAGAAACAAAAAAAAATTTTTATTGAAGTTTTGAAACTCATGATTATCTTAAAGCATAAACAATGGTTACAAGAATTTTGCGATTTTCTCTTGCCTCAGTTTTTAAAAGCTCCAATTCAGACTGACATGCAGCAGTCCCGTTGGCAATTTGTCTCTTAAAAATAAGACTTCTTTGCACAGACAGATTAATGTTCATAAGGAAATGGTAGAGCTCATTTGCTATTCTTAAACTTTCACTAAGATATTTTAAATTAAAAGCCATGTTTCCATGTCATGTGCTTGTTAAAGCATTTTTTCCAATGGGCTCAGAATTTAACATTTCCTCAAAGTCATGCATGCATATGTTACTCAAATTGGACCCAAACATAAGAGTGACCACGGCTCTGAGGCCATCTGAATTCAAAAGAGCGTTATAATTTTATTAAGATGGTGTAAGTATAATTTAACACAAAAAATATAGTAGCTGCAGTGGCCCGGTGCAATGTTCTAATTTGAACACATCACCCTATGGAATGATGAAAAATAATAAGAGTAATAAATTTCTATACTCAGATATTCTAATAATAATCTTGATTAATTAAATTATCTTTATGCAAAGTTGATGTTAAAATAAGTTAGCTTACTTAAGCCATAGTGCTGTGGTAGTCTCTTAATATTGAAGTGTTTGTTGGCAATTTAGAAGAGAATTCCTGTAACTGAATGAGCGAGTAGAGCTTTCAAGTATGTTGTATCCTTATATATTACACATTCTAAATTTTATGTGTATTCAAATAAGAGTGTCATTAGTGTCTTTTATTATTATAGTAGTAACACACTGACATCAAACCCCATAATTTCTTTGCCAAATGTAACATAAGGCATATATGTTAAAAAATATATCAGATTTATGGTTATAAAAAACAATTATCAGGCAGTAGAATTGAACATCACAAGCTTCTATTTTTACGCTACATATAGTAATATCTGCATTTTATGGCTGTTTTAAAAAGAAATGTCTATTCTTACAATTTTAATTAACTTCACTTACAACTCAGCCCTTGATTTTAATTGAAAGCTATTAACATAACTAGAGAAAATGTTGTTACATATTTTTTTATTGATAAAGATAATAAAGCATTATTAAGGTTATTATTAACCACTTGGTGAAACATGCATTTTCCTATTGTTTAGCAAAATGCTAAAGCAAAAATCGCTTTTATTCGTTGGAAGTCAAGTTAAGAATGAGCAGCACGAATCTATTAATATACTTTCGTAAAAATATAATATTTTTTTGTAATGAAATTTCACTAGTTTAATATTCAATAAATGATCCCACGTTTGTATAATCCGTAGTAAATATTATAAATTACTTATAAATCTGATAAACATACATATTTACGAAGATATTATCGATTTCCCTTCTGTCATTTTTTTTTAAATATTATCATGTAAATGTCACTGACTGAAAATAATAAGCGTCGAAAAACATAAATTTGACATTTCGTAAAAATTATGTCATTGAGCATAAATGTTTCATAAGATAGCAGTTTAGGTAATATATAATATATTATTTTAAAAATGCCTCCAAAAAAGGAGAAGGATCGCACTGGCGATGATAATTATTGGCGTTTAAGCATCGAAGAAGCGCCGTTAAATGAAGAATCGTGGGAAATAAAAGTTATAGTGTTTGAAACAGCCGGCAGCGAACAAGAAATTATGTATTTAAATAGATTCGAGGCATACGCTAAGGAAGAGAAAAGGTTCGTGATCAAAAACATATGCAAATCCGAAACCATGTTTATGGTTAATCAACTGGGAACTGAAAAAAAAGTCAAAGACGAAAGCTTGCGAGTATTCGAAGAAGGTCATTCGTACTTAAAAGATAAAAAAGACATACCGCCTGAAATATTGGCTCTTATAATAAAACATCTTGTTTTGAAAATGAAAGATGAATATCTTTCGATACAAAGACAAAAGCTGGTAGTTAAAGAGGGCATGAAACAGGAGTCTTTGACAATGATCAATCCGTCCGAGGTAAAGAACGCAGCACATCAAACTGCACCATCGCCGGAACCGGCAGAGTCAACTCAAGCCAAAGCAAAAGGAAAAAAAGGCGAAGGTGACGCTAATGTACCAATAAAACCGGACGAAGGCAAGAAATATAGCACCTTGCTTCGCTTGAGAGGAGAGGAATGGCGAGATAAAGTTTACGTAGACGACTATCCCATCGACGGTCCCAATCTATATCTGGCCATAACGGGTTTCTTAGAACCGTTTCTATTAGAGAGCCTAATAAAGATCGGCGTTCCCTTGACAGCGATAGTTCAAATAAAAATAGATCCGACGTCAACTAAAATATCATCGGGCTTCTTCACTGGAACTAAAAGAGGGCACAGCGCGAACGAATTGGCCGCCGAAAAAACATCAGAATTTTGGGAGACCATTCAACAGTTGCGTTTAGATAAAACATCAGCGCCTATTTATAAAGATATGGCTTTTATTGTTTTTAATCCACCGTACCGTAGCACGGAGACTTTGTCACATAACGCTGAAAACATATACGACGAGCTGTGCTTCCTTATGTACGATATACAAGATTTGACAAGACAGCATTATCATTACTTGGATAACATGGACGTCATGTGTTTACCAACTGACGACGAAGGCACCTCTGTCATGCTCGACAAATACTCTGACGTTCTAAATGAAATGCCTTTGGAATGTACGACTATATTCTCAGTCCTGGATAGCGTGCTGCAAATAGTTTGCGCGGAACCCACGGTGGACACCGACGATAGTAACACGTCATTGCTAACTGCTTTAACATTAATACAACCAAGTATCAGCAATAAAAGCCTTGATAACTTAGAAAAAGCCGACAATCTCATCAATAAAGTGTTTGATACATTATCAAAAAGTGATGTAAAGAAAAAAAAGTTTAGAGTAACTTGCGGCGAAGAATATGATAATTACAAAGATCCAGTGATAATTGGTTATGGAGATTACGCGAAAACTGCAACGTTTCATTTAGATAATGTCAATTTAGATCCAGTTATTTGGTCATCTTTAGTAAACATGCCCGTGTGTAAGCTATGGGAACATCAGATTCCTCGCACAGAAGAATTAAAGGCCAGGATAAATTTTCACATGAGTGCACTGCTATCGTGCTTTGAGAGAAAGGATCTCGACGATTCTTTACTAAACCGACTCATTCATTTGTTGTCTTTGCGAAAGCTTTATAATAATAGGAGCTCTTTGAAAAATCCAAATGTTCCCCCGGTCACCATAACCGAATTTAAAAAAGTTTATTTGAAACGAAGCGCTTTTGTTGAACCC
Organism: Battus philenor; assembly: GCF_028537555.1. Lineage (NCBI taxonomy): Eukaryota > Metazoa > Arthropoda > Insecta > Lepidoptera > Papilionidae > Battus > Battus philenor. The sequence goes on from NW_027181661.1 coordinate 18,488,223, forward strand.
CTACTGAAGAGCTCCTCGCTATACTGGGCAAACAGCGGGACTTCCCCGCCGAGTCCAACGATCATAAAGAGTGATAGTTACTCCAGGGAGTCTTACGAAAGCAGCGATTCTGAAGTCCAAGAAGTCGAACTCCTTTTCGAATGCCCAGACATAAGCGAACTGGTGTCTGCAACGGAGATATTTAACAACAAGCCGGCAGACCATTTAATAGACGACTACGACTTTTACGAAGATTTTTCCGGCGTGAATGCTCTTCAGGTGTTACTCGATGCTTTTAGCAAATTTAACTGTCTTAATTACAAATATTGCGAGGTTACGGATAGCTACGTCATGATGTTTTACAATACTCATGACAATGAAGGTATATACAGAGAAGAATGGCGCTGTCACTTGCCAACGCCTGTCTGCTTGCAAGATTTTTTCGATTTCATACTCGAAGAACAATTACAATGGATCCAAGACGAGGAAAAACTCTACGATGAAAGCACTGCATTAAAAACAAAATTAGAATGGAAGGAGTCGTTAGATCAAGTGCCTCGAAAAACTTGTATAGAAGATATCGATGAATTGGAATCAGAGTTTCTAATGAAAGGCTCTCTAAAGTATCAAGAAAGAGTGCCTCCGGACAACGAGGAGCAAGCAGACCAAAGTGATTCAATACCAAAACACACAATGTCCTCTATAACTACGGAATCGGACGCAAAGAGCAATCAGAAAAAGTCGTCGCCTCGTGATAAGAAGAAAGTGAAGGAAGTAATACCGGAAATCAATGCAGATGACATATCTATTAATAATGTATATCCAAAAACATTTTCGGGCTACGATCTAGGTGATAGAAGAGTTGAAGTTTTCGGAAAAGATTCCATTTATTTTTCAAAGGACGGCACCAAAGTTTATAGCTTCTATAGCATTATTATACCAATGAACCAGGAGTACCTGGTTTTGAATGTTGCTCCAGGTAACGATAACAACGAATTTTGGATGCAAAAAACTCTTAGCGATTTACCGTCAACCGAAAGCGGAGATAGCAGTGAATCATTTAGAATAATAAGCAAAAATCAGGTCATAATTTATCTAAAGAAAAACCCGTGTCAGACACCACCAGCACCTGCAAATGGTTCATCCTTATCCCAAAATAAAGTTAATAATAAGGAGAGTTTGAATAAATTAAAAAATAATAGTTCAGTAACCATACCTATAGTTGGTCCAAAATTCTTTCATTCATTTGTTATAACATGGCCAAATGGTCTAATAATAGAAAGCGTACATGACGACAATTCACCAGCGATCAATCACATAAAACAATTTTATTTGAGCCCTGCAAAACATTCCGATGAAGATATGCGCTGCATTGGTCTTAACGGTGAAGTGGTTGTATTTAGAAACACAGGCGTCATAGAAGTTTTCAGAGCCGACGGGACTTTTGCTAAAATAACTAAATGCGAGAAAAGACTTAAATATGAAGAAGTCGTTGAAGATTACAAAAGCACCTCCAGCTCGGATAAAAGTAAGAAAGGTAAAGGTAAAACTAAAAGCAAGGAAAAGCTAGTGAAGAGTGGATCGAAGTCTTCGAAAAATACTTTGGAACAGCAAGAAGCGACGACTGATTTTCCTGAATATGAATTGTTTATAGACGAATTCGAAATCACAGACGGTAATGGCTCAAAACAAACTTGGGTCAACGATCAGGTGGTTAATATAGAGAATCTTTTAACGAGAACAGCCACGGATTACTGTTTAGGAGAAATATTCTCTAGACGTATGGATGGCACTAATCAACTTCTAAACAAGGATGGGATGCTAGTTGTAACATTTCATGACAACACGAGAATTATAACAACCTTTTGTGAAGAAGATCAAGAAATTTACCCCGACATCGAGCTTGACGATTACGAAACGGATTCACGTATTGCGATAGCTTCAGTGAAGACAATAAAATCTGTAAATAAGCGAAGCCGTGACAGTGTTCACAACAACGACAGTGCCTCAAGTAAGACTTCAATAAAAGCTGAGGAGGAAGAGAAACATGAACCGTTAAGGACTGATGGTTATGTGTCTGTACAAATGACGTATACAATAGAACACGCCAACTTTGCTACCGTTGTCATAACAAAAGCGGACGGAAATATTGTAGTCGAGTCTCCGAATAAAACGAAACTAACAGTGGATACTGCAAATAATTATGATTTTTATCTCGACAAATCGACGTTGGCTAAATTTGACGGAGATCGTCTGGATGTAAACTTCACAGCTTGTCATCAATGTCAGTCTTGCACGAAATGCACGGTTAACATGGATAGTGTGAAAGGATCTAACAATTCGGAGCAAATTTGGATGACTATGAAGGATTCGTTAGGTAAAAACATCGTCGTCGACAGCGAGGGAATGATTAATATAGTAAGCGAGCCATCTAAACACGAGGTCGATGAGAACAAGGAAGAGAAAGTGTTGGACAAAATGTCTGAATCCTGTCTCATATTGCAAGGCAAATGTAGAGAAATGTATGACGCGAAGGCAATGAGGTTTTTCATATTTCATCGGTTAGTTTGCTTATGGTTGCTTTACTTAGTCTACTTGTGATTAAGTTATAATGGAATGTATGTTTTAAGGGATTTAACTTGCTCCGAACTGGTTCATCGGATGCTCATAGACCAGTATAAGAACCAGTGTCGCTGGCAGCCATGGTGTTCAATCAACCAGTACGACTCTTTTGGAGATCATCGGAGTATATTGTCTATACTTACACCCATGCAGCTTACTCTCACTGAGGTGAAGAATCTTTCGATGTTAAATCTGGGCGCGTTCGTCCAGCGAATTAAAGGATTATACAGTACCCGGCGATAAATATTGCACATCGACCTCTGGAAAGAGACAATCGGCTAATTTAGGCTTCATAGAGCACTATCTCTGTCCCACACTACCTATGTTATGTTTTGTCAGTCGTTGTATTTCGTGCGCGTAACGCTCTACAAAACCGAAATTAGCCGATTGTCTCTTTCCAAAGGTCGATGTGCAATGTTCATCGCCGGGTACTATATTTTTACTCTATTTACCTCTTTTTCATGTCTTTTTAATTAACTTGGTCCAGTTTGAAAAACTAAGGTAATGTATATAGTTTTGTAATAAAAACAAGGTTCCCATAAATCAACGACAAACCATAAACTTGAACCGCTCCATGTCACGTGTTTTAAAAACCATTCACATAATTTTGAAATACTTCTATAAAGATATTGCTTGGAAATAAAGCAAGAGATTCCAAACGCGAACAGATCTTAGAAAGACCCATAGCAAAGTTAGTCGAGGTTAGCAGTATTATTATGTCTGCAATATATCTTTACAATTATTATTTGATTATTTCTTTACTTAAACACGTGGCTTGTTCGCACTATACATTTGTTACCTCATTTGTCAACTGTGATACAACCTTTTATGAATTACTACACTCATAACTAAAACAGATTCCAATACCCCATTGTTACATAATAAATATGCTATGATTATAATATTAACATTCCAGATGGTTATTTTTTGACATATATCAGAACATAAATCGTTTTTCTCCTAACTTTAGTTACTAACCTTAATTTGAAAATAGAAATGGCTGATGAGATCGAAATATCCCGAGAAACCTAAGCAGTTAAAGTTTAAGGACTTAAAAAAGGATACGGGCAAAGGATTCTACCATTGGATGCGGCCGTACGACAGGTTTAAACCCAAGCCCACGGTGATCGAACAGATTGACTTGCCAAGGCTGCCCCGGGCGTACGTCTTAAGGCATGTCATTTGTTTATTTATATCAAAGCAGTTAAACTATTGCCATGTTTCTAGAAGGTTCTTTTATACTTTGCACAATATTTCGTAAACCTTAGTGTGTTTTGTACACTGCGATCAATAGTGTCATGAGTAAACAACATTATTGCCAAATGTTATGTCTTTTAAAAGCAGAAGAACCATCTATTTATGATCATGTCTATCTTTTGTAGTAAATGTTATTTAAAATCGAAATTATATCTCGACCTAATTATTGTAGCAGTAACTTTGTGTGGTTATTTGTGGTTCGCATGCCAGGAAACTGTTTCTGCTCATAAACCGTCGTCCACTCTATATAAACCCAAATAGTAATTACAAGGAAGATCAAAATTTATATCCAGTATGTGTTGGTCTGCCAGAAAAACAAGGAGCCTGTACCTAGAGAGTTGTCTATTTTATAAACTTGATGTTCTAACGCAGAGTTCCCCAAACTTTTTTGTGTCGTAGACCCCTTGCCATGTTTTTCCGTGTCGGGTAGACCCCCTACTTACCTGATATTGATTTCCGGTAAATTTCTAACTGTAGTGAAGTTTAGTGTTAAAAACTTAAAGTAAAAACACTTGTTAATTTATACATTTATTAATTGAATTCAAATTAAAACTACTCAAAATAAAATTTTGTATCTGTTATGTAAAATATACGTAACATATTAATAATTTTTTACTTCATAGGTACTTTTATAAATAATGTAAATGTTTTGATATTATAAGATAGTATGATGTAAGTAAATAGGTACTATCAGTGTATGTGTTGAGATCCACTATCGTGGACCCCCATTTTCATTTCATAGACCCCAAATTTTTTTCGCTTGACGTAGACCTCTTGCAGGTTGTCATAGACCCCTAGGGGTCGATATAGACCACTTTGGGGATCACTGTTCTAACCTAATGTAAAAGTGAATCAGTTCGGATATATTTTTGAATTTAGGTCACTACATGTGTTAATAAAGTTATTACAGGTAAATATATTAAAAATTAAAGAACAAGAAACTAAAAAAAAATATTAAAAAATCAAAATGTATATAGAGAGACCAGATAAAATAGATAAAAAGGGTGGGAAAATGTAATTGATAAAACTGTACTGAGATATAAAGAAGTAATTTACTGTAGTTTAGGAGCAGAATAGAAAAAAGATAGTGGTGTGTATAAGGGAGACAAGTAAGCCAGGAGAGTAAAATGTTATGACGATAAATAGATGAATAAAAGAAATTGTGCACAATGTAAGGAGAGAAAGAGAATCAAAAATCTGATGATATAGTTTGGTAATTAATTGCTCTAACTAATGGAATAAGGATATTTGTTAAAATACACAAAAACACGAGTGATTTTTTGTGAGCAATTCTAAGACTAAGGAATATCTGGGGACCCTTTTGTAGTTTCAAGTGTGCTTGAGTAAGCTCAATGTGTTTTCGGTTTCTATGAATTTGGCTTATTATTAAACATGCAAATAGGAAAATAACGTGAGGAAATAAAAGAAGTTACGATTTATCTGGTTGTTTTCGAAGGACTTTAGAGGAGATGTGGAGCACGTCGAAGAGGAATAACTTAAAAGGTGGGAAGGAGATCGTGAAGGCGGTGCTGAAGTACCGTCGCCTGATGCAGTCTGAGAGTCAGACGATCCTGGACATTCCTATTAAAGAGCCGCGCAACGAAAATGAGAAACAGATCGATGAGGTGTTACAGGACATCGGTAAAAGGTACGCAGAAATACTATGTTTTTTTCTGCGCCAATTATGGTAGCCAAGGGAAGCCTACAGCTAGGTGTCAGCCTCTTCCAAAAATGGCCACGACAGCCGGTCATGCTACCATCAAGCGACTTACCCCGATTTTGATGTGTCATGTGTCCATAAATGACAACAGTTTGATTTTCTAATTTTTAAAAAGTTTATATGTCACTGCATATTTATGTAGATTAAATAGGTTTTACTTCCAGTTTGTCACTAATCACTAATTTTCTAGTATTATGTTGCACTCATATTAGTTTGACTTTAGGAATATTAAATTAAAACACTGCATAAATCATTCAAAATTATTTTAATTTCATCAGTTACATTCGCTTAACTGTATGAACAGAATTATGATCAAGATGTATTGACAGAAACATCTCAAAATGTCTTCTCAGTGAAATTATTCCAGCTATAGCAATCGAAGAAGTTCAGGTTCAGGCACCTTTGAATGAGAATGCTAAACAATTTGTCAATTTGATAGCTACAAGTGACAGTTAATACGGGATTCCCCTGCATCTGGTCATTTCATGAAGTGACCGCCCATGCTTATAGCTCAATGGCATCCCAAGATATTGAATAAAATATCAAATGCAGCTCGAGATGAGGCAAGGAAACTGTTAAGATAATCAGTAATCATCAATGCCCGAAAAATTGATAAATCTTTTCAAAATCCTTTCAAACTCACTCAATATCACTATGAATATAAATTCTACAACTAACCTCATTGTAACGTTCATACTTTTTAAATATAATGTATGTAAACCCTCGATCGATCCTAGTCTTAGCAAACATGTTTATTTCTGTTTAAAAAGTCCACGTTTAATTTCGTTATTTATCACGGTTAAAAAGAATTCTTGATATCAAGAAAAATTTAAGTCGTATGTAAACAAAGAATTAAAAAAATCGATGGCTCAATGCCAAACTATTATCAACTGTAGCTAAATATTTTAAAAAAGAGTAACTAGTAGTATAAATAGGTAGTAATATCGTTATATTAATTTACTATAGGAAACTAGATAATAAATAAGGAAATATGTCATTAAAAAATAAACGAATATTGTACGACACATTACAACAGATTATATATTAAAAAATACTCATGAATTTAAACAAACTTATGAAATGTAATTCATTACGCATATTCGAACTGTGTTGTGATCCTAAAAAATCTGACAGATAATGAAAGTAAATAAGAGATGTAAATATGTTTGTAGGTTAAACATACATTTTTTTGGGTAAAAATTAATCAGTTTAATACAAATAATATTACTTTGACTAAATTGGTTTCTGAAATATTACAAATAATAAATCGATGTATAATTATTTTTAAAAATGAATATTAATAGTCGAAAAGAATGTATTTAAAATTCGAACGATAATTTCAGTAATTTTATTTAAACACAGAACATTATAAAACGGTGTAATTATATGTTTATACGCAATTATGTAGAGAAAACTGTGAAATGGGATTAACATTTTCGTGTAAGAGGAGAGGGGTAGGCGGGGGACGGCCGGTATCGATTTAAAATCTGCCGAATTTTCTTTTGAAACCGAACTGCCCGCAAAGTTGGCACTGTTGGCGACCGCGTCGCCTCGATAGCCAGCCTCCGTCAAGGACGGCATGTCCCTGGTTTAAAGCCTTGTCCATTCGCCTGCCATCGTCGTAGGCGATCTGAACAAAGTAGAACTTTACTTTTGTTATGTATAATTATTTTTCTTTTCTTAAATATATGTAAAAAATCGTCGAAAATATGAGTAAACAGAGTAAAATTGATTTTAATTATAAATATTTTTCTAAGATGGAGACCAGTTTCACAGTCTTTTGCATCAAGTACTAGGTCTTGCAACATATCGATTATTCTGGAAGTAATGTTATTCGTTATAAATAAACAATAAATAATTTTCTAATTATCTGAAATGAGCTACATTTGTATAAATCGATTTTATTGTCGATTCATTGTACATCATGTATAATTATATGTATTATATTAAATGTTATAGATATCTGATGTCTTATTATTTAGGATATTCGAAGAGCTCAGGAATGAAGTAGCCGATGACATTCAAAGCCTTGCTAGGCCGACCATCACCTCGAAGAAGCCTATTTCTCGTCCAAGGATTTTGACTGCGAAGGCCGAGGACAGCAATAAGCTTTCAGGTAATCAATGAGAATTATAGCTGGAGATAATATGTGGAAGCTTATGTTGTATGTTATACTTCGAATATGTCTGAAGATACATCGGTAGACGCCACGTTTTGTGGACATATGATATAGTTAAAGAGATCGCTGGATGATGTGGCTGCAAAACCGGTCGTGGTAGCGATCCTTGGGGGGGAGGCATAGGCCTTGCAGTGAGTGTCTTATCATCTGATGTGGTGATGATGATTTTTGGGAAATGTTTTTTTGTATTTAAATTTGGTAATGTTTGCTAACATTTAAGGATTTTATAAATTTCAGAGAGCGGAAAACGGATTTGGTATCATATCACTTATACACTTAAAAATGACTTATCTTCTATTTGTTTTAAAACATCATCTTTATCTTTATGTTACATTACTCGTCATTGTAATTTCAGGCTTAGTACCTTCACTGCTGGACATAGAACTTTCTCATAGATTTCATATAGGACGTGTTGTAAGCCGGCCTGGTTTCAGTATCATTCGACGACTTCAACAACATCAATCGTTCACCTTGTGGGTGGAGATACACTGTGGTTGTCGCTCCAAAATTTCAAGGCTCCTGTTCTATGTGCCATGTGGCTTGATCACAGATAGTTTTATTGAACAATGGACAAAGACTTGATGAGATTGTAGTTGCTTGAATCAAATCTAAATTTTAAGCCAGATAGGATGTGGGTTGCAGTGACGTGCGAGGACTTGAAGAAGGCTTGGGAAGATAAGCAATCAATGTACGTGAAGAAGGTCGAGCAGAAGGCGAGGCCGAGTCCAAACCTGGAGAGATATTGGCGGCGACGCGCCGAGGAGGCGAAAGAGGAGATTTTCTTCAAGTAAGTTTCCTGCAATTTTTTTTCTAGTTTGTCGAACATAGAAACTGTTTATTGGTGTTTAAAGCTAATGTCTGAAAAGGCCTAAAGGCTTCAGACTTTTTTATAATAAGCTCGCAGGCATCACAAGGCTCTATTTTATTAGGAAACAAGCTTTCACGACTTTTTTATCACTTTTCTTTTGAAGGTCCATAATTTTGTCTACCTCTCTCCAACCATTACTAATATTTTGACGATAAAATCGTATTTTATTTTACTATTTAAAACAAAAAGGTTCACGTTTTGATATTTTATATCCAACGTCATTCGAAACTTAAAAGCCATTTGTAACTTAGTTCTAATTATATTTTGATGTCGTCACACGAAAGTTAGTTCCGTGCGACGTATTTGTTTTAAGTAGGTCGATCGAAGTAGCCAGTTCGGTTTGAGTGAATCGAATATATTTATATAAATTATATAGCTTACACTAATTTAATACTGTATGAAAATGGCGAATGAAGTAAACATATAGTCTTAGGAAAAAAGATATGTGACAATAAAGTGAACATATGGCATGTAATATGTTATTTTTTGTAATCGGCTTTTGCGAATTGATTTTCTATTTTAGTATTTTAAAGCCCACTATCTTTTTTAAAAGGATTCCGCTATGGTGACCCCTCATTCCCCTATCTATTGTGGGACAGGGACTTTGTTTTTATTTAATATTTTTTCATGTATTATTTTTATTTTCGCGCTCTTCTATTGTTCATCCTATGATCTTTCATTCCTTTATTTTCTTTCTTTCTACAATTCTTTTTTCTTTCCCTTTCATATTCATTATGCTTTTTATTCGAAACCATTCGTTTTTTCTCTCCATACTTTAATTATTACAGTTTTTTTGTTTTTATTCTGTATCACATTTTTGATTTATTCTAGGTATACATTCTTATGAATATTATTTTATTTACTTATTTGCTTTATAGACTTTTATTTACATTTTTTTTTAATTTTAGCTCTACTCTGTTTCTTTTAATCACGTTTTTCGCAATCGTTCCTCACGTTTTTAGGAACGTTATTATATTTAAAAATTGTTATCTACTCTGTTTTCTTATTCTCTGGTGTGGACCTCTTCTCCAAAGACATTTCAGCTGGATCATTATCGCAGTCGGGAGCGGGTCGGTTGGGGTCGCACACGTGGGCACGTGGGCGGCGCGATTTAAAAGCCGACTCGGTTGTCGTTCGCGCCGCGTGACTTGAGTGGGCAAAGGGCACATCACGTGGTCGATACTTTCGCGTGGACAAACTCGGAGGCATTGCGAAAGCTGGCGTGCAAATAAAACAAGTTCTTAAAGTGCTAGAGTGATAATCACGGCCGCATTGGATCTGTAAATCTATGGGGGAAGACCTATGTCCACTTGTGGAGCCCTAAAATGATATTTCAATTATTTCCGAGTTTTTTTTTATGGTTCCCTTTATTGGGGACCTCTCATATCTGGCGTGGGATAGTCTTTTTATTACGTAAATATTTTTTTACATTTTTATATATTTTCTTTCTCATCCCACATTCTTCACAATATCTTTGATTCGTCAACTATTTTCCGTTACAATATCTAACGTTCCTGTTCGTGCTTGTCTCTTTACTTCGCTTTCTTTCCCAAAATTTTACAATAGGTTCTTTTTATTTTACAGTTTTTGTTTTTCTGTGGTTTAACTTCTAGATTAGTGTTATTTTTGTTTATTTTTCACATTTCATTGTTTTCCTCTAATTCTAAATTCTTAAACACTATTGTCATTCATTGAAATATATTTTATTTTTCGGTATTACCCGATCTTATCAATGTCTTTTATTATAATTGTGGCAAATTTTAAAAAAGGTAGGCGATACTTTTCATCGCATATCCAGGGGGCGATGTTCCCCGCTTAAATTCTTTAGTTTGAGTATGCAGGACAGCTGGTGGTGACAAGGTGCAGCACGGTTTATTCCACTCCGGTTCACAGAAGCACGAGGGTCTCTTCTATTTCCTAGTTTAATCTTCACATCCGTTAGTGCCAAAGTTAGTTTCGCAGTTTCATGTTCCGTAAATAGCTGTTGATGAGACGCGGTCACTTACGACGCGTCTCAGACTTAAGGTCAACCAGAGGGCTATGCTTGGAGTTTCGCAGCGAGATCGAATCAGAAACGTTGGTCCGATCCTCAGAAGAACCAAAACCAGCAACGTAGCTCGAAGAATTGTTTGTGTGAAGTGGCATTGAGCGAAGCACATCGCTTGTGTCACATGGTCGTTGGAGTCGAAAGTTCTAGAGCGGTGACTACGAGCAAGTAGACGCGGCGTGCGTAAGCATCCCACTAGGTGGACAGACGATATAGATAAGGTCGCGGAAAGTCGCCGCTTGCAGCCCAGCTGCCTACACTTTGCAGTGGGCAACCGACAACTGCAAAGAAGAAATCTACTTTATATTTTAGATTGCGCCATAATATATCAATGCAGCAAATACATTCAGCGAATCGTTTTTATTATGATTATACATACATGAGGTACGATAAAGTAGAGACTGGTTTAATTGCGAACAAATTATTAATTTTACATCAAATTAAAATTAATGTCATTGAAAGTGCTCTTCCTGGCTAGCGATGCACTTATCCCAACGTTGATCCCACGATTGTAGGCACTTCTGTAATTCTTCTTTTGGAAGGCTTCTCAACTGCTCAGTCGTAGGTGTTTCAATGTTGAGCAGAGCCAAAAATCGCATCGGTGTTTAATGTGAAGATTAATGTGGGTGCGTACAGACAGACATGTTTTAAACGTTTTTATTATATGATATCCCGGACGAATACCGGTAATTTTGTGTGGATGTAGCCAGTGAAAACATTTGATTTAAACCAAGATGTTTAATTAAACAAAAACATTCGTGCATCGCAATTTGACAGTCCATGTGACGTCCCCTGTGTCTATGTCAAACCTTACACCCTTCTATCCTAATGTGTATATTTATATTTAATTATATAAAGGATTCATTCATCATTCATTGCTAATATCACTTGTAAACACTTAACATCTCATGAGCTTCTTCGGATCTTTCTTGCAATAATTTTTATATAATTTTTATGTGAGAAACGAGACCGTGTTTGACCGATTAGTGCCAAACACAGAGGACTCTATGTTTGGCACTAATCGGTGTAACATAACTCCTGAAGATGCCGCGTGGAGGGGTGAAACACGTGTTGAGTAATTTGACGGTGGCGGTTGTGTGATTCGCATTGTTTACCGCACGCGCATTTATCAGCGGGCTGGCGGGCGGTGCACTTTGTTGCATGACTACCATTGCATGTGCGGAAGTGGCTAAATATTGGTCCTTTTCTTACTTAGGATGGACTTTCGCGAGGTAACGCCTGATTCCATTAAATATAATTTTTTAGTTAACGCGTTGTTCAAAATACACATTCTAGCTGCGCGTGTGAATCTGCTAGACATGTCGCAACTTGTTCGAACTCGCTACAAGCCATCTCAATGAATCGGACCATCGAACGTGTTCATACTAATGGACGTAGATACCGTTGCTTCTCGTATGAATTAGTGAATGAGTGAATGAATGAATATATCACTCAACATATTTTTTGGTCACTCGTTACTTCAGACGTTTAGAACAGAGTTCCTCAAACTTTTTTGTGTCGTAGACCCCTTGCCATATTTTTCCGTATTAGGTAGACCCCCTACTTACCTGATATTGATTTCCTGTAAATTTCTAACAGTAGTGAAGTTTAGTGTTAAAAACTTAAAGTAAAAACACATGTTAATTTAATAATCCTACAACTTACCAATTTTATAAACATATACAATATTTTTTTACTTCATACGTACTTATGTGTTGATATCCACTATCGTGGACCCCCATTTTCATTTCATGGACCCCCAAATTTTTTTTCGCTGACGTATACCCTTTGCAGGTTGTCATAGACCCCTAGGGGTCGATATAGACCACTTTGGGAATCACTGGTTTAGAATAACCATTTGAAATATATAATTTGATTTGCATTCAGACAATTACTGCGCGAAGAGTCAATCCCGCCATACTTCCGAAACATGCTGGGTGGAGCCGTGTGGTGGGAGGTGAACCACGTGGCTGACATGGCGGTCACAACATCGAGGATCGGGGCCTGTAAATGCACACGACCATCGCGCTTGAAGGTTGAGGAGTCAGTTGCTCCTGAAGAAATGATGGAGAATTCCGCTCAGTGATCACCACCGTTCGGTAACTAATGCTGTCGATAACTTGTTGATGGATATTTTGAGTCGAGGAGATACGTCGTGTGGCAGTATTTGACTTTAATTATATGTTTATAATGTAAAATACATTTGCAAATGAGAAATAAAATTGGGTTAGATATAACAAGGATATTATTGCACTCGACCTATTAACAAAGTAATTAGTTTAATTAATTAATAATTATTAATTTAGTGTAGATGCTTTAAAAGGGTGAATGTACATTTATTAGCGTATGCACATATCTTCAATCACCATTTGTGTTGAATCTGAAATATATTAAGTTTCAGGTTTTCTATCGAAATACAATAAACAATAAATAATTTTAATACGCAGTACGACTTAAAAAACTTAAGTAATTTTTTTCATGTACATATATTCTGATAAGCAAACATTACATTACGAATTTAAAATTTGATACCTCGTGGAACGCATTAAACGTTGTGTAAAGTTGTCCATAGTGATTTTGTTATAGTTCATTTCAAAATCAGTAGCCTGGCTGGTGTTAATGGTGTAAAAAATTTTTAGTTGAATAGTTCCACTATTCGAGCGACATGCGTCTACCCACAACTGATATTAAACTGTTTCTCCGACACTAATGCTTGGTTTTTCCTCCTACCTTCCGTTTCTGACAATCAGTTTTAGGAAATTATTACTGCCATATATAATCTGTGACTGTGAACATTGTCTAAATCGTTAAATTTCTTCTTGTATAGATTCCATGTCTGTGCTACAATGTGGCTTTCATGGTATATAACCTTTTTTTAAAAAATAAGTGTGTATTAACAACCTAATTCCAAATTCAAAATTAATGCTCGGGTTGTAGTTTGCAGTTTGTTGTATAGTGTTTAATTCTTATTAAATTGTTCGCACGGATATTCGTAATTTCTTTTCCAAAATAGATATTCTTTTTATGCCTTTTCTATCGACTACATTTCTGTCATTCGATATGATTCTTTTTAAAAAATAACAAGTTTTTTTATTCAATTAGCGTTTTTAAAAAAAAGTTGGAATTCCAAAATTAAATTTAGTCCAGCCATCGTTTGTTGTGTGATGCTTTTTTTATATTTCTCGCTTGGTCATAATTTATATTTTTAAATATTAGGGCGACCGGAAAGTAATGTCGCTTTCTCAAGTTAAAATCACACGAATACATTTTTAACAAGTTTTTATTTCTTATCAACAATATATACGGCTTCGTTATCAACAACCTTTTGGTATTTAGTATACAAATCAATGCCGGAGCGGTAACAAATCAATAGATTTCTCTGTAAAATTTGTCGACACATACGACATTACTTTCCGGTTCCTCTAGTAGAAAATCTTAAATGTCTCTTCAGTTACGAAGCAAAGCAACCCAATCCTTCAATTTCAAGTTGTTGCTGCTATACATTCCTAAAATTCCCACTGTGATGTGGTGATCAGGTTGTTGTAAACCTAGAATATAATGTGTTGAACAGTTCACGCAAGTCGTTATATCGTATAGATCAGTTTCCATTGAAAATTAAGTATTGGTCATGGAAACGTCGTTCAATTGAAAGACGTCAATGGTTTGTTATGCATCAGTTGTCTACACTCCCATTGAAAGTGCAAGTTGATTTATTGATCGACGGCCAACAAGATGGCACTTGAGCCTTGTTACATTCGTTGTGACGTGACATTGTATGGATATAAGCTTCCTTTGACTGGAGAACGTAGGGGACTTGATTCGTAGATGTTTTAAATCTTTTTTTTTGGCGGTTTCCTTGTCACCGTTGAATAACTACACCTTCATCATTTCAGCTGTAGGACGCCCACAGCTGGACATAGGCATATTGATCTGTTTCTAACAAGTCAGCATTTCCTGATAACATATCAACTTGAGTAACTTAACATTTCATTTAAAAGTTAGACGTTTGATTCACGTTTATGCGTATATCTTGGCCATGGGTGTCCTATAGCTCAAATTATGATGGTGAAGTAACGGTGATGAATAACTTCGTAAGCAAATCGCCAAAAAACATCGACTTCTATAGTGAACTTCCGATCTCTGCTTCAGAACAAGTTTGTGTGTCAGTATCTGGTGAAATAGTTTTTATTGACATGACTAGTGGCAAGTAAATTGTAATTTCCTTTGCCCAAAAGTATTGTGTAATTAAAAAAATATTATTTCTTATTTGATTTATCTTATTACATAGATATTCGTGAGCATTATATTTCATTGCCTACGTTAATTCAATTATCATCTGTTTATGCTTCTCGATTTATGAGGCTTTACAAATCGATATTTCGACTGAATGTTTTTTTTATAATTTTGCGAATATGCCCTTATTTGTGGAGTTTTTAACCATGTTGTTTAAATTGTTTATCTGTATTGCTATTTATTTTTAATAATCTGTTGTATCTATGCTATATATAGTGTTGATACGGTTGCCGGAATTTCCAGATTATATCGATTGTATGAGGCTGTATAAGGTTGTTTCCCTCCTGTATCTGCCTCTATCTGCGGCCTTATGTTCAGTAAAAGAGAGACCGGGATGAGTGTACACGGGGGGCGTATTTATCGAGGGGGCGAAAGGGGCAAGCGTACGGGGCGGGCGTTTTATATGGGCGGTTTGCATTTACGGCAAAAGGCCATCTGTTGCTTTTGTCACGAATTATAGATAATTTAAAAAAATATATAATACTCAAAGTTAAATATTTTTATAATTTTACACAATTACAAAATTAATTAATGTACATTTGATTAAGATTATTCCAAATTTATAAATTTATGAATAAATCAGAAAAAAATCAAAAATTGAATAATTAGTACACGCAAAAC
Source organism: Battus philenor (assembly GCF_028537555.1). NCBI lineage: Eukaryota > Metazoa > Arthropoda > Insecta > Lepidoptera > Papilionidae > Battus > Battus philenor. The sequence goes on from NW_027181661.1 coordinate 18,503,809, forward strand.
AAAGACTTGAGCGGTTGTTTCGAATTTGAGAGAATTTTTATAATTGTAATTTATTTTTTACAAACAATTCAGGCGTTGAAAGAAAACTTGCCATTTAATTTTAAAAGCTTGAAGGTCGATTGTTTTTTTTACATTTTTTTACGCTTCGTTACATTTTTAAAACTTTCCGTTGAAGGCGGTTAGGAAGATTGGTGAAATATATAAAAAGTTTTGGAAGCTTTTTATATATTTCCAAAATTATTATTTTTTAGTATCGATCTGTCGTGTTATGTTTGTGGTAGTTTTTTTTACCTGTATGTTGGATCTCGAAGTAAAGTTATTTTATCGTTGCATATGTGGTTAAATAGATTTTATGTTAATGTAAAATATTTAATCACTTAGATTCACTTGAATTATTAAATTCCATAAAAATATTAGTATTATACACGATGATAAAAAAGTATTATATTTTTTTTGGCCGAATTTGGTTCGATGTCTGAATGTACAAACTAATGATTCATAATTGATGTTCGATTGTTGAAATACATATTTATTTAGAAGACATACTTGACATAAGATCATTAAAAGAAATGGAGGAGAAGTGAAAAGTTGAAACTAATGATACTTTTAGATGTTTGCCAGTCAACGGCTGTCGCTGTTGGAACGTCCTCGGGAGTGTTATTACAAATTAATTTTGTCCGAGTGTTAATTTAATGTATGGAAATAGTTTTAGGTATGATCAAGCTTGGGGCGGCCATTATCGTCGGAGAGGAGACACGCCTGGCGGTAGAGTCGCTCGTGAAGAAGAAGATGGCGATTGCAGGCGGCGGGCGCGACGTTGGAGCGAGCCACCCTCAGCGGCGATGGGAAGGTGGCGACCTGGCCCGAGGGCTAACATCGCTGTCGGTCTGGCACCGCGTGATGCCGATTGGCGTGAGCGGCGAGCGGCGCGGCCCCGCGCTGCAATTTGTGTGAGAAGCGAATGGTGCGAGTGTGGTATCGCATTAGCTGAGCTCATCCGTCGTGTTCCCCGCCGCCTCGTCGCGCTCGCCGCCGGCCCAGTGGCGAAGGAGCGAACACGCGACGCCATTGGCCCCCCGCGCGACCAATGTGCCGCCGGCGCTCGCCCTTCGCACGAAAGGGACCGAAGCCACCCGGACAGTACGTCCCGGGCCCTTGTTAAGGACCGTTTCGTTGGCCCCGTTTGCATCGTCCGCCGGGTGTGTGCGCGGCCGTGTGCCTGTGTCAGTGCATGTGCATCGTGTCCGGCTGCGTAAACGTGACGCGGATTCCTCACGTGAGTAGCTCGTTGCTAATAAATTCACATCACGGTCGCCGGTTAATAGATGGCGTTAGTGGTCCCGTCGGCAACCGTCGCCGCTCCGCCGACCCGGCCTGGTGGACCTTATGTGCGAGCACCTTATTTGTTTATACACGAATCGGATACGGACAAGTTGCGTTAAGCGGTGGAAGCCGAGCTCCGGCTAAAGAGACGCGAGAAACTAGCGACGCTGTGAAAGGAAAGTGGCTTTACGTAAGCGAAACGGGGCTGTATGTTGCCCCGGCGGATGTCCCAGTGAGAGTGGTGGTGTAGATAGCTGGTGGTGGAGTGAAACACCGCGACGCGGGTCACGAGAGCGGAGGTGTGTCATTGTCGTAGGTTAGCTACATTAAAAACTTCCAAGCGCGAGCTCTGTACCGACGTGAGTCAGACGCCGTCGACCTTGTCCACTTCACTAATTGATGTAACCAACATAATGTTATCCAATACACTACATAACAAGTATTTTATTAGATGCATAGCCAGTGAAGATAGGTTTTAAAGTAAACATGTAAAAGATAACCTAACTTTTGGTAGAGTTTCTGTGTCGCATGAAACATATGTTTCCACATGCTTCTAGAAAACTTGTTATCTATTTTACTGCGTTATTTCTACGATTGAGCTTTGAATGTATGACTTTATTTATTGTATTACCGCATGGATAGCGTACTTCTTTGAGGTAAAGTATCACAAGAAGGACATTGATGGATGACATTCCAAATTTATGGCAAACAATGGGAGTAACAAGGGTCTGTTTTGTGTCCACGTCTTTACTAACACGTATAGATGATACACCGAATTCTACTCTAATTGAATTTCTATTTTTGGATCAGCATGTTTAGGCAAATTCATCTGATACTAAATGATTTGAAAAAATAACTTGGAAAACTGAGTGTTGCGCCTATCCTAGATGTATCCATGAATAATTTCCTCAATCTCACTCACTGTAATACCAAATACAGATCACAATAGTGTTTAAGCTAACTAAATGAGATCATAATGGGAATTGTTATCAAAACAAATGAAAGGCGATCATTAAACACGCAAACAATCCACTGTGCTCTTAAAACTGGTGTACAGTGACTTGCAAATTGCAAATATTTTAAACTCACCTAAATCCGTGATTAAGGTACCATTTGACGTAAACCGCAAAGTTAATTAAAACACCTGTTCCTTGCTATCAAATATTTGACATCAATCAAAACTATAAAAGCTGTGTACAATAACATTGGGCGGTGGGAAATCTTTTCGGGGTAACCATTACGGGCATAAAATTTTCACCGTTTATTTGGAAACAATTGCAATATCTGTCTATGTTGTTTTATTATCCTTTTAGTCTATTACTCAATGGCAAGAAAGAATTTTGTTCAGTTGCCAAAGAGGTTCTTTTAAAGCAGACGATGCAAGAACCGGCCAACAGTCACTCGTTGGAAAATCCTTTCAACTCTCATGCAACTCAATGAACATCACTTGACATTGCAGCCGCCGTGAATTTTAAAAGTCTCTGTCCAATATGCAAATTGAAATATAATACATTATAAATATTGTATATGTAATAAGGCTTGACTGATTTATTTCCAGATTTGGACAGACTTTGACTGATTGACATCTGTTTTTGAAAAGATACTTATGGAGAATAAGTGACTACGGATGATTGATATCTGATTTTGGAAGGATTCTTCATTGATGAACCTTCGCCTTGACTGACATCCATTTTTAACGATTCTCCATTGTGACTATGAATGATTGAAATTTGATTTTGGAAGGATTCTACGTCGATGACCTTGACTGTTTGACATTAGTTTTAAATAGGATTCTCCAATGTGTGACCTTGAATTATTGACATCCGTTTTTGAAAGGATTCTCCATCGACTGGTCTAGAGTGACTGGTGACCATTTTTAAAACGATTTCCCAAAGCGACTATGAATAATTGATTTTTGATTTTGGAAAGATTCTTCATCGATGACATTGACTGTTTGACATCAGTTTTAAATAGGATTCTCCATTGTGTGACCTTGAATTATTGATATCCGTTTTTAAAAAGATTTTCCATCGACGGGCCTTGAGTGACTGGCGACTTTTTTTAAAACGATTTCCCATAGTGACTATGAATGATTGATTTTTGATTTTGGAAGGATTCTTCATTCGATCATTTTGACTGTTTGACATCCCTTTTCAAGGCAATGACATTGACCGATTGACATTTGATTTAGAAACGGTTCTCTATCGTGTGACCTTCACTGAATGCACAGGACATTGAGGGAAACTTTCTAACGAGTGTCTTTGCCTGATTAACATCCAATTGTGAAAGGAGTCTCCATCGAGTAAGTGTGACTGGGGCGATCTTTGGGAGAGGCTTATGCCTTGCAGCGAGCGGGGGCGTCTATCGGCTGACATGAATGAATGAAAGAGTAATTTACATCTAGATTAGAAAGGCTTTTCAATCGAGTGACTTTGACTGATTGGAATCCGCTGTTGTAGGAGTGTACCCATGGTGTAACCTGGGCCGACTGACGTCGGTTTTTAAAACTATTCTTGATTCAGCCTTGGATAAATGATAACAAACGAAACGAAAACGAGTTTGAATGGATTCTTCATCGATTGACCACAAGTGAATAGTCCAGAATTATGAGGGAGCTTCCCATTGAGTGATTAACCGATTAACATCCGGTTTTGGGGGAACTCCCGAATTTTCCCAATTGGCATTTGCAGATTCCTTGAGTTTGAGGTGGTAGGGCGCAGTGGTGGCCTAGCTTATGATCTATTTTAAGGTAGCGAAGCTCAACGGCTACCGGAAGAGGCCCGAGTCTCTTCATTCTACTATTTTACCTCTATCTACTTAGATGTTGCCAAGATCTCAGATGAATGTTCCATAGATGGATGCTCCATGGAATGACTAGATCCCACGAGGGTATCTCGGCTTGCAACCGGAAGAAGTAGCGGGAGAAACTCAAGCAAAGCTTATGTCTAGTATGATTGGGGGTTGGCGTTCCCTATGATATACGATCTGGGTTCATATCCAAAGAGACCGGTTGGTTATGGAATTGCGACGATGACGGTGTGCAGAGTACGCGGCTTGCCTTTTGTCGTCGCATCACCAAACTTGAGTACGTCTCTCGGTCTCAGGGCGGTGCGACGTTTGAATGTGCTGGGTCTGATTGTATAGTAACTGGCAACACCAATGAACTTGTGGGATGAGCTGCCGAGTCAAAGTAATGTATTGATGCGCATTAACTGCGCGATTGTCGGCAGTTCTAAATGGACATGGAAGTTTTAATTGCATATGTACCACGGTGCGCCTGTGGCCTCTGGTATGAGTAATAGTTCTTTCTCTTACGTTTATTGCAGGCCTCTTTATCTTTAATATAGTGCATCAACCCGCACTCGCCTCTTCTTCTTCCTTCCCTTTTCCCTATATTTGGGGTCGGGTCTCCTTATCAATTTGCGCCAGGCCACTCTATCCTGGGTTGTCCCTGCATCAAGTTGAAGGGTTTCCAGTTCCTTTCTGATATTAGACCACCACGTAGCTTTTGGACACCCTCTCCCTCTTGGGAATTCTGGGAGGCTTAAGGCAGTTTTTACCACGTGGTCATCTGGTTTTCGTTGAATGTGGCCATACCATCGTAATCTTTTTTCCTGTAATTTTCTGGGGCCACGTACCGTATTTTAAACCTAATGAACACAGACATAAATGAACTCAATGAATAGGGCGTCTGGTTATATTTGTGAAAAATTTAACTGAATGAATATATAGCTCATTTGCTACCAATTAATGTATTGTGTATGCTCTCAAAAAACTCACTTTCAGAGATAATGACGTAATTGTAATATAATACGGGAAAGTTCTTTTAAAATTCGTATTACTACATATTATAAATAATTACTGTTTACTATCCGTCTCTGCAGACTTGGTACTGCCTGAAGGTGTTGCTCTGTTTGCCTACGAAAATGACACGATCTGGTTCAAAACTCTCAACTACCATTTTAAAGTAATGTAAATGTTACTTTTTAAACAGAATACTTGTATTATGCTACTTTCTCTTAAAATAAGTCACCTTTTGAACCAAAATTGTTCGAAAATTGATTAAAAACATGATTTTGAGCCCGAAAAAAACTTTTTTTTTGTGCTGAATGCGTAAATGTCATCTATTGTTCCTAAACTCCTCAACTGTGATAAGGACAGTATTTGTGAGTGGAGCAAGGCCTGGGAATTAACTGTCAAATCATCTAAGACGTATGCAATTGTGATCGGAAGCAGTAGGATGCTATTCAAACTAAACTGGTCGTTACAACCATCAGTAGATTATTCTAATTTTGTTTTTCTTACTGTCCAAATTATTATTAATGGCAAATGATGCAAGTCAGAGTGATCACCTTCACAGGTTGATTAGAAATAGATGTAAAACCTTTTACAGCTATAATCTTCCTGTATAATGTAAAACTTCAGAAACTTCTCAGCGTATTGGACATATTGTTTGTGGACTACTGAATAGGCTCACTACTGGTAGCATAATGTACTAAATAATGGTAATACTGGTTTTAAATAACTTTTCGTGAACAAAAAGCCTCGTCAAATTTGTCTACTTATTTATAAAGGCCGAAGGAATATTGTAATGGAAATAATTAAAATGTCGCTACAACAATTGTTTTTTTTATTATCTATCATATTTATGGGACAGAGCATTACAATCGTATTTATAATATATAACATTCTCAATTAAAATACTTATATACTTTCACAATAATTTTAGCATATGTAGTTTCAGTTTTGTTTATTTTAGCTTTATTTATTTCACATTATTGTTTTTTTTTTTCATATTCCTTTAATTTGTCACTCGACCTGTACTATTTTCAGCTGTATTCATATTAATTACGTCCACAATTATCGCTTTACAACATTTGAGGAACGCACGCCTGTGATAGTCATTGTTTATTTATGACGCGATACTGTACTCACTAATATTTTTTCAGAATAATGATTAAGAATACTGCTTTTCCGCCACAAAGACCCGTGAATTAAAACAATGCTATCAAAGGCTTAACGTAAAAAACTATAAAGAGCCTTTGGATTGCAATAATTTTAGTCAGTACGAAGTGTTTCCAAGCAGCTGGTGTCTGCTCTTCTCAGCAGGTCGGTGTACCTGCCCGGCTGTACTCTCGAATCGTCTACATTGTTCCTTTTATGGCGTTAAAAATAGAATAACGATATTTTGAATTTAGAATTAGTGTAATAACCTAAAAATAGCTTTCGTTTTGTAGTTAGATAACTACGCAATATAAACATACTAAAATAAAACATGGCGGAATGGTTAGAGATAAGGAAAGGTCAAGATAGAAAGAGTAAACATGATGTATTTACGCACAGATAAAAAATAGATACGGATTATATAAATAAGGTCGTGATACAAAATATTTTGATTTTAAAACTATGTTTTGTTTGTAATGGTTATTCCTAACCTACGGTGCGTGTAGGTTAGGATTGAATTGTTATTACACTAAATTAATGATTTATATTAATAATGGTATGGAAGGTTCCATGGGTATTTGAAAGTTATGTTGATACTGGCTGAATTAATGAGAAGTAGATTTAAAATTTTTGAAGGGATATAATGTATAGTTTATTCGATGTCAATTAGTGTATGATGCACCATATCTGATAATCAATGGCGCAGGAAATAATAAAGAACGAAAAATTAAAGAAAAAGGTGTTTTCAAAATTCCGTTTCCTGCAAATTAAAATTAATTATTATTTAATATATATCCCTGCATATTTTACATTGCCAGATATGAATTAATGTAAAATATTTTAGAGTGGTCGAATTAAATTTTTTGCTGGCAAATGAGTTATATATTCACCCCTTCAAAGCTTTTATAATACCACGACTGACAAAACATCACATAGGTAGTGTGTGACAGAGATAACGCTCTACGAAGCCGAAATTAGCCGATTGTCTCTTTCCAAAAGTCGATCTGCAATATTTATCGCCGGTTACTGTACGCCAAGTACTGTTTATAAATATAACTATAATGTCTACAATATGTATTTTAAAACTACTCTTATGGCGAATAACTTAAGGTGCTTAAATATCAGCGCTGGGCTGGTAAAATATGGCACATACATTTGAATATCGCCTGTCTGAACAGGCATTATACTCAAAGAAGTAAATAATTAAAATGCAATTGGATATATCACGTAAATTGACATCAACACTTTCTATAAATCACGTCACAGGAGACAGTAATAAGTTCATTTAAAAATTATGATTGACAATACTGTAGATATAACATATGCCTTAAGGAAAACGAAACACATTTTTAGGAGTGAGTATGGAGTTATCATGGGATGAAAGAAAAGCCTCTTATACGGTAAACCGCGTTGCTATGTGACAAGAAGAAGGTCTGGTCACCACCACCCCAACAGTGGAGTTTCAGAGTGGGCTTCCTCATTACCCGAGATATAACCCAGGTCTCTTCAGGATCAGAGTGAATAGGTATCTATTATCTGCGTGCGATCCTAGGCCACATTGTCGCTTTCCATGAGGCGAATTGGTGGTTCAATGCGGATGCGGAAGCTATCAAAGAGTACCTATAATAGTAACACAGTCACTTCCCCGTTCAGAGTCATGGTTCCCGTGGGAGCCTTTAAACTAAGTTATTTAACCAGCGTTGAGCTAACTGCCTTTTACACTCTGTTCCCTCAAACCCGTAGAACCTGTATATATCAATAAAGTAATGGTATAAATCCAGACCGAAAAAAATATTTGAATTTGTACAACAGATTGTAATTTAACTTAAAATTTTTGTGTAGTATTAAAACGTAAGTATAGATTCCAAATTTAAATTGTTTTGATGTCAGAGATGGATAGGTTGCTTTGTTAAAATCGACGGTATAAGTTGAACGCGGGCGGCTTCAAAACTGTCCTGTTCAAAATCTACGATAGAGGTATATCAGTATCGGCTGAAATAAAAATGATTTTGTTTTATAAGACGGATATAAATACACTTGTCATTGTGCACACGCAGTTGTAGTCTAGATTTTGTATTTAAAACGATACAAAGAATAGGTACAACTGGAATAATATTGCATATGATGCCACCACCTATCTACTGTCTCTTTTGGTACAACCTGATGCTATATCTGTCAATGTTTTATATAGATTGTTTTCGTGAAGGTTTAACCCTTAATTAGGCGCATGGGGTCAGGGCCGCTTGAAATTCAAAAAATAATGGCTTATAGTCTTCAGAGCGTACTAACACTCTTTCTAGCTTCCTCATTCCCCCCGGGGTACGCGAATTAGTCGCATCCAGAACATTAACTCTTGCCCACACATCGCTGTCCTTTAGAGAGCTGACCCCATGCGCCCAGTTACGTTCCATTTTTTGGCAAAGGTAAGTTTTTACTTTTGTGATTTTTTTGTGTTTATATTAGTATATTGTTTACTGTTTATCTTTGTATGTGTGTATTTTGATACGGTATGATTTCTTTATGTATTTTTGAGCTTTTTTCTATGCTTTTTCTTTTTTTTTAATTGAAATGCCTAACGACAAACAAGTATTGCAATGGCTGGATGAAGTGCTTGATGAAGAGCAAGATATTGCTGGTTCGGATTCGCAAGACGAAACTTTAGACGATGCTGTCATTGATAGTGCTCATAATTCAGAAAGCGAAATTGAGGAGTCTGAACATATCCAAGACATCCCTGTATCAACGGAAGATAATTATTTTTTATCTCGACATACTCAGAGAAATGGCCCGAAAGTGAAATGGTGTAAAGTACCACCATCGAACGCAGTAAGGACCCGAGCACAAAATATTATTTTACATTTACCTAGAGTATAAACATATCTGGCATCAACGCATTTGTCATACACAAAGCGAATACTTGGAAGACTATGACATATACACGGATTTTCTTGAAGAAATTAGCTGCGGCACTTGTGGAAGATCACCAAAAACGTCGCATACAACTACGTGCTGTACCAGCGACAATAAAAAAACGGCGCCGTGAAGTTTATAATGTGAACAAGGCGGTTTATCAATCGACAGCTTAGCGCGGGCGCTGTTCATCATGTCCTAGAAAGGACGACAAAAAAGTGCCAACAAAATGTTTCAAGTGTCGTAAATTTATTTGTCAGCAACACTCAAGGATTTACTGCGTCGGATGCAGAACAGAAGATTCCGCTGATGAGGCTGAATAAACTTTATTTCTTAAGTTGATCTCGGCTATGCCAAAAAAATTAGTTAAAAGAGAGGTTCACTGTTTTTGTTTTTTTTAATATTTTTAATGTCATAGTAAGTATTTCTTTTTTAAAGTTAAGTATATTAAAGAACTTTATTAATTACTATAGAAATCCATTAAGTTTTATTCCTTTTTGATACTCTTTTCCCAATATTTTTTTGGGGTCATTTAAGACCCCATGCGCCTAATAGAGTGATTTTCTTAATGCGCCTCATTAAGGGTTAATGACCGCACCGGCGTGTATAACATAGGTAGTGGACATGCTGCAGTTAAAATAATGATGAAGAAATATATCCACGTATAAACCGCCGTGGTTACAGGTTTGCTTGCTCATTCTATTTCATACTAGAGTTAGTTATATATTGGAAAGTCACATGTCCCGATTGTTGCTATAAAGAAATCGGTTCTTTATAGCAACAATCGGGACATGTGACTCGTCGTAGTCAAGGTGGGAACGTCAACCACCGAACATACTAGATTGGTTGGTGAAGAATTTTCCGCCACTTTTTCTCCCATCGCTAACGCTCAGTGATAGTAGTCAAATTAGCCAGGCAATAGCAACCGGCTAAGCCGACGTTTGGCCCTCAGGGCGCTAAGAGCGCTAAGAGTCAGAATGCTCGACAAGCGACTGCCCAAGCCGAGGTCCATTCGTAGTGGCCCTAGAGGATAGAGTGACCACGGAACGTTCACCGGAGCGATCTAAGAGCTTGTCGACCTCCCAATCCGGTAAAATAGAACTTTGCTTCTTTGAAAGAGGTCTTAGTTTAGCTGCCATCTCATACTCGTAGAATCCAATGCCATTTGGGCAGCATTAACAGCCCTATCAAAAGAAAATTCTCTATTGTTCCAATTTTAACAAAGCTACGATATCAAAGAAAAGAATGCATTCGGAACTAAAAAGAATTGAAATTTATTAAGTAATTGATAACTACACATCTAGACCGGAGACAGGACAGGATATTAGTTAAATACACCAATAACTCACTTTGCGTCGTAGTTACGTTCCAAAAAAACACGACGTAAATTGAAACGCCCCAATGTGAATTAAGATTTTCTATGGCAAACCATGTAAAGATCGAAGGTAGGTTCCAGGGTCACGAAAATACTTTTTAAAATAAAAATTAAACGAACACACATTTAAAAAACATAAATAATATAACTCTGCCAATAAATAAATTGGAAAAATATTTAACTTTTTTTGTAACAAGAAACAACACGTAAAAATTTATGTAAATTTATTATTATCTTTTTAAAAAAGCACAACACACTACGTAATTGAAACTGCACTGAACTAAAATAAGCAAATCAAAGTGAAAATAAATCTGTACTCAAATTGCGTTGTTTAAGGGAATAATCGAATTTTTATGGCATGGCGCAATTAGAAACAAAAGTGTTGCCATCTTTAGAAAAAAAAAGAAAATTTAAAAAAAATTTAAACATTCGAACCCAAAACAACGGAACCTCGAAAATCTGACGACGCACAGTGAAAATTAGTACTAATTAAGCAGCGACGCAACTTCGAAAAAAACGCAAAGCGAGGTATTGATGTAAATAAAAACATTTATGGTGAATGTTCTCTTTACTTCAACTGATGGACGTGTCACTGCAAAGCATATGCCTTCCCCGAAGATCGTCATGACGACTGGTTCTGCGCTGCCTGCATCCAGCGACTTCTTGCGTCCTTCACCACCACGTCCACCAGCTCCTTGTTGCCACTCGAGAACAGCTAATGGCAATCCAACTCCTTCGTTGTCAGTGTACACCTTCATATAGTAAGCAATGTTTTCAAAGTCCTGTTCTGTCTCCGCAGACTCCACCGCCACAAGCTATAGGCCTCTCGCATTCCGATAAAATAAATAAATTAATGTAACATGTTTCAGAATAATCATTGTATGAGTATACAGAGTGCTCTTCGCTAACAAATGAACTAATTATTGACACGTTTAAAAATTATTTGTTATCGACCTGTATATATGTTTGCATGGTGCAATGGTTACTGCATGCGTTAATATCTTAGAAACTGCAGCGCGTTGTGTTTTGCATACTCCGTGCATTCATTTCTAGAAATCACGATAAGTTAGTTGTTGCATACGTAAGTATGTGTCCATAACAATAACAAACGACTGTTAAATAGCTCCTGTTTACAAAATGTCGTCTTCGTTTCAGCCCATTGCCCTTTGCAAGGCATAGGTCTTCCCCAAATATATATATAGGCAGATATATCGTAAGTCACGCGTGCTAGGCGGGTATGGCGATTGTAGTGGAGCAATGGAAATCCCATATAAATAATGTAGCCGCGACATATGATTGCAATTCTAACCTCTAGCTATGTTCTATTATATCGTAGCAGTTTATATTTACTTTCATTTTCTTTCTGATCTCTCAGTGACGTCCAACGCTATGAATCCAAAATGTTATTTTAAGATAATTAACTCTAAGGGATACTCTAAGGGACACGCTGTGCCTAGAGTAGTATTTCGTTATATGTCGACACATGTTACTCGATTGAAATTCTTCCTAAACACTCGTTATTACACTTTTAGAAGGAGATATCTCCTACACCACAGCACATAATAATCAATATCTGAACCGATGATTCCCAGCGGTTTCTATGGACACCCGCCACCCTGTGTGTAAAGGGTCCGTGATGGATTTAAAATAAATCTCGGGGTCTGTGAAAAGAGTCAGAGGGCCCTCGGAAGATTAAACTTTTCATTTATATAATAAATAAGCTATATATATAAGCTTCGACCAAAAAAATTATAATTGGGGACTTACTAATAAATATATATATTTATATTATATATAATGTTCACTTAAAGTTGTACAAGACGTCTCGTTGCTAAGTGTTCCGCACTGCTCGATGCAATAATCTGCCAACTTCTATTTCCCGAGAAATACAACCCGGGTCACTTCATGGTCAATATGAACACGTACTTACTTAGTCTGCGTTCTTCACATTCGACCACATCCTCGCTTTCCGAGACTCAAATTGGTAGTCAAAGACGGACTAGCAAGTGATGTAAAAGGAAGTTTAATAACTTTGAAGTATGCAGTGTTTTTTATTCATTATGACATATGGAAATTTAATCGAAATTCAAATATAATCGAGAAATATTTTGACAAAAAAAATCGATATTGAAGCAGCACACCGCAGAAGCAACGTACCCTAGCGACAGAGAGCTGAGACTTGATCATTGATCGCGGTTTCATTTTTAATTATATAGAATTGCAATTGCTCTTAAAAAGTTTCCAGATGATGGACAGACGCATCCTCTGTGTACCATGACACGACACTGCGATCGCCAACCCGCCTGCAAGTCGTGGCGATTGTAGTATATCCCCCATAGATATCTTAGGGGAAACCTTTACCTTGCAGAGGCGACTTTTGACTAAAATGACCACACGTTGGCGTATCATCAGACCGCTAAGTATAACATGTATATTTTAAAAATTCTATATTTTTTCGTTTTTACAAAAGCTTTAAATAAAAAAATACTTTTGTTGAATGTTGAGGAATCATTTTTACTAACTATTCATAAAAGTATTTTTCGGTTGTCATAAACCTTTTTTTAAAATGTCTCAATCGACCGCAACACAAACAGTTTTGTGTTTAGTTAAGATATGCGACATATCGTTAATCTCAGTGCTATCAAAATATTTATTTTGATGAATTGAAATGCACACAACAAAAATTACGCCTATTATTTGCTTTGAACGTTCATGTCATGAATAAACAAACAGTAATAGGCGCGCCATTTTTAAAATTTAAATCTCAAGAGCCACAATTAAATTCATATTTAGAATGTATCCAAAAAGGATATAATTCTTTTTATAGAAATTATATTAATTAAAAACATATAAAGTACAAAATATGTGCATTTATTTAAACTACAATAATACAAAAATTAAATAAGAATTAAACATTTATAGAGAGACACAAGTAACTCAAGAGCGGCATGACTTGCGAGCCGCAGGTTGGTCAACCCTGGTATACATAATAACAGATGCTTTGTTAATGCACTCTAGTTATAAGAATAAACATGAATGCTTTCAAACATTTCCAACGGTTGTCAATAATCAAATTTCTCCAGCCGTCCGTTTACGATCCAAAAGTACCACAGGGCATCAAAAATATATGATAGATGCAGAGTCCTATTGTATAGATATAGCTTGAACGTTCCCGATACGACATCGATTCTTCTAGATATCCAAAAAGACCTGTTGAAAACAGCCTGGGTCCATCTCTGTCTTACGATAACTATCAAATATATCACCACAATTTTGATAACTTTTTTTTTAATATAGAATTGAAATTGTTTTAAAAGTTCATCTGACAAAGTTATGACTTTAAAAACAGTTTGACAACCACTGTCTAGGTGTTATTCCTTGAAGTCTATCAAATGACATCAACGCCGTTGAACCAGCATGCCGTAATCATGCAAGCACCTACACGCACACACAAACGTGTATTATAGGTCAACGCAATACTTATTTCTCGCGTGCTAAGAAACGAAGCTGCCAAAGCTCAAACGTAAGCGAATTTAATGCGCATTTGTGTGCGTATAGCGTCACCGGCGCATACGCAGCTAGGTACGTGACACGCTTTAATAATTACACTTGCGCGTGTGTGCATTCCTTTATACATGGCGTTTGGCATTGTAAAACTTAGTTTTTACACCTATTTCCGATCACCTGTATTATGATCGCTCTGAAATAACATAAAATATTATACTTTACAGCTACAGATATAAAATAAAAATTAACTTCAATATTTAGTAATCCGAATTTGAATTTTCTAATGAAATGTTTTGATATTATAAGATAGTATGATGTAAGTAAATAGGTACTATCAGTGTATGTGTTGAGATCCACTATCGTGGACCCCCATTTTCATTTCATGGACCCCCAATTTTTTTTTCGCTCACGTTGACCCCTTGCAGGTTGTCATAGCCCCCTAGGTGTCGATGTAGACCACTTTGGGAATCACTACTTTATATTGTTGTTGTATTAAAATCATAATTACAATAAATCGTAAATACTTGCAAATGCTGTTTGTTTGTTTACGACTTCACCGGGCTTTGCCTACAGTAAATTAGTTTAAGACCTTACTTCAAGTCCTTCACTTGGACATTTATGTTTCTTACTCCACCTGAATAGGAGACCAACGCAATTTTATATCATTTAGCGATACCTCATTGACTTTAAAATCTTTTATGTTATCTATGTACACCAATACCTCACTTTGCGTCGAGGTTACGTTCCAAAACAACACGACGCAAATTGAAACATCGCAAAGTGAATTAAGATTTTCTATAGCAAACCATGTAAAGATCGAAGATAGGTTCCAGGTTCACGAAAATACTCATTATTTATTCTCTTTTAAAAAAAACAACAGACTACATTACAACACACTACGTAATTGAACTCTTAAAATTAGCAAAACAAAGTGAAAATAAAACTGTATTCAAATTGCGTTGATTTTTAGTTAGTAAGGGAATCCCCAAGTTTTGATGGCATGGCGCAATTAGAAACAAAAGTGTTGCCATCTTTGAGAAAAAAAGAAAATTTTTAAAAAATATTAAAGACTCCAACCCAAAACAAGGCAACCTCGAAAATCTAATGACGCACAGTAAAAATTAGTAGTAATTAAGCAGCGACGCAACTTCGAAAAAAAAACGCAAAACGAAACGACACAAAGCGAGGTATTAGTGTATTTCTATGAGTGTATCGACGACTACTGCAAGGTATACGCTTCCTATATCTATATGGGGATATATAACCGCAATGGCGGATTTGCGATCACAGTGTGGTATCATAACAAGTGTCCTCCACGCTGTTGTCCAACCTCTATAAATTCTTTGTGAGCAATGGCAATCCTATATAATTAGCACAAACGTATCCCGGGTATCGAACCCGTGATGTACCATTGCAAGTCTCACACCCACAGCCTGTAGCATAGTATATAAACTCTATAAGAGTTACATTACGTCATTGACAGCGGCGCGTCGAAACGGGGAATTCCACAGAAATATATTCTCATATTCTCAACAATACTTCTCGTCTTGTGATTGGCTGACGATTATTATTGGTTTAAAATTATTTTCATAGATTTAGATCTGTATAAATATGGGCTAAGCTTGATGAATAAACACACTTCTAGTTCGGACTTCGTGTTGTTACTACCACCAAGACATAGGTCTTGGAAAAAATCCCACAACTCTTAAAATATTTAGTTTATATAAAATTAATCACTTCTGTCTTATCTTGACGTACACAAGTGATCACTGATATCATCATCACCATTGAACCTCTTTATACTGTATATACAACTCTCAAATTTTTAATGAGACCAGTTAAAAGCGGCCTGCGTTCAACATCTGATGATCTTATCCCTGCTGGTTCGTGGTCTCCGCATCAGAACCTTAACTCCACAGCGGCCATCTGTTCCAATATCGCCTGCCCAGCACTTCAACTTGACAAGCCACTACACTACTAGGCGATAAGAACAAAACTAATGATTAAATGCAAAGTATAAATAAATACGCTGTGATATACGAAGCAAAGGTAATCGGAGATGTAGATATGTGAAAGAAGTCCAGAACGTGAAGAATTAAAGAGTTTGTGAAGGATGTAAACAAAGAGAAGAAGAATGCAGGAGAAAAGAAACTATCGTATCGTCCCGTACACACATGGCTTGAGAATAAATAAAAAAAGCCAGTAGATATGTCCGTTAATTTCGTCGGTCTACGAATTCGATTTTCGATTTGGTGCTGGTAAATGAAGATATTAATATATGATATATATGTTTAAAGACACTTGTTTCCACCGCGTCTAAATCTCCAGAGGCGATCTGTACTGCGCGCCACGTTGCCTGATCATTGCCGCGACAATTTGCCAATCAAATGGCAATTATAAATTATTTGAACTGTAAAATATTATTAGCAAATATATTTATGATTTCTATTTAAATGTGGTCAATTCGAGAATAAATTAAATGGATATATAACATATATAAGAAGATAGATGAAAAATTGTCTAGGAACAAAATCAAAATGGCTGACCATATATTCTCTCGTCAGTTTTATACGCATAAGGGCGGAGGGAAATTATTCACAAATCGCATTCACCATTACCGTGCGCGTATATGTTCCTTCTTCTAGACGGGAATAATAAAAGACAGATGTGATCGGGATATTTACATAAATACATAGATATATATAATTTCTACCTGAACACAATGACTGTAATTATCTAGCAGATTTGAAATCTGCGTTTGAATTTAGAATCGAACGCTTAAGAGTTATTTGAAAATAAAAAGCATTGTGGCTGTAATGGCCAGTAACAGAACGTTCTCATGTGAACGCTACGTTTTTTTTATCATCATCATTCCTGCCGCAGGGCGTTCCAATAGTACTGGTTGAAAATGTACTGCATCGAGCCTCTTCCGACAAACTAGGTCATTCCGTGGTCACCTCTCCAAAACCTTAAAGCCCTAGGTGTTGTCAGTTCTTCTACGTGGCCAGGCCACTGCAACATCTTGCCAATCCGTTGGACGACGGCGGCTGCTTTTGTCCACGGATCTTCTCATACCTCATTCGATCTCAAAGAGAAATTCCATTCTTCTACATCAGTGTTTCCCAACGTGGAGTCCACGCCCCATAGTGGAGCAATGTGTGTATGTGTGTAGTTAATGTCAGCATTATTTCCCTTCTCTATTGTATCTTGTTTAACCCGCTACACTCTCTCACCATAAATCTAGATTTCTTCTCTTACGTGACTCACGCGATAGGTTACTTGTTAGTTAATCATCGGAGAATTCGAAATTGACTATGCCTACTCATTCTACTGTTTTTATGGAGATATATTTTACTGTTATCGCTGTTAGGTTATGGAATAAGCTACCAGAACCGATAAAATGCGCTAAATCGCTGTCACCACCTTCAAAATTGGTAAAAGAGCATTTCTTCAGCCTTTAAAATAGGATACTGTGTAGCATCTCTTTTTTATTACTATTTATATAGTACCTTTCCCACGTAAATATATATACATAGCTATATATTTGTGTATATTTGTAAGTATTCTTGCATGTGTGTATAGTAATGTATGTATTTGTATGTACGTACATCCTAAGGTGACCTCTCCTTCATGTCTCTCATCTCCATCCAAAGGTTGTCTGGTAGAGATCGCTTCTACCGATAAGACCGCCTCTTGTACCATATGAATTGTTTCTTTTTTTCTCCTCTATTTATTATCCTTAGTATCCAAAAATGTGTTAATAAATAAAAATAAATACAATACTCGGCGATAAATATGGCACATCGATCTTTGGAAAGAACCAATCGGCTAATTTCGGCTTCGTAGAGCGTTATCTCTGTCGCACGACTGCCAAAACGTCACAAAGGCCGTACGGAGATAATGCTCTACGAAGCCGAAAATTAGCCGATTGTCTCTTTCTAAAGATCGATGTGCAATATTTATAGCCGGGTTCTGTATATATGTTACTTATCGGGGCATAATAAGTTTAAAAATATTGCTCTACATGATTCTTTGAGTGACGTTGATATTGCCAAAGACGGTGGTGGTAGACATTCTTTAAGGAGGCGAGGATTCGTTTTATCCAGTGTAACATGCTACGTCTGAAATACTTAAGCGGACATTACATAGTTATGCAAAAAATCCGGTAAGTGTATACATAACTTTATATCTAATCATAACAACAGGAAACCGTACGTTGCTGAAGTTATCAGAAAACTAAAGTCGTTTTATTTTATAAACACATGACGTTAAATTATTATTACAATCCTTTAAATATAAAACTGATATATAAAAATAAACTTGGTATGTAAAAATTTTGCATTGGTTATAGATTAAATGTTACACAAGGCAGTTGATTTGGCACATTACTATAAAGTACTGTTCGATAAAGACAATGCTCTATAAAACCGAAGATAGTTGATCTAGACCTATGTATCGTTTTTTCTTGTTTGTCGGTGTGCCAAATCAAATGCCGTGTACTGCAAAGTGAGCACATGTCCTAACGTCAAGCCATTTTTTTTCAAATATCATCGTGTTCGTCTTGTAAAAGAAAAACAATATAAAAAAAAAACAAGAATGTTATTAAAACGAAAAGCGGATATATTACGTAATTTTCACCAAACCACATTGAATGGGCTGGATAAACATGGTGCGATATCACCCATTCTTTCTACGAGATGTAACCTTTATCTGAGCCCTGGTGGCTGATAAACATCATGCAAATAGTTCTTTAAAAATAAATCAACGCGCTGGCTTTTCTACTGCTATAATAAGATCTTTATGTGTAAGACTTTTATGTGCCATGCTCCACCTTGTTTCTTTGCAGCCGATGGACGCCCACTGCAAGGGATAGACTTCCCCCAAAGATCCTATATCGTCGGGTCCCCTACTGGGAGCCTAACCAAGGCTTTCTAAAATTTTGTACGCCCATATATAACATATTTGTTTTTTATATTTAAGCGAAAGGATTAAACTCATGTCGAGTCCACTTTCGAATTCCACCTGGCGTGGGCCCGGCGTTGGGAAACACATTGATGGAAGTTACAGGCTTATCCGTATTTGTTAACAAGTTGCTTCTAGATCTGCACAACTCTGTTACCTTCTATTCTAAAGAAAATCGCGTTCATTAAAATCATTTGCGTAAGTCCTCCGGTTATTTTATTAAAAATACGCCAAAAGACCTGTAGTGTTGTACTATTAAAATTAAATAACAGAATCCGTTGTTTGAGTTATTGATTTTAAACATAAAAGATAAAGGTAATATTAATTTATTCACATTGAACCTTTTAATAGAACACTTGTTGATCGTCAACTTATTATTTTATTTTTTACTCTACTCTGCTCTGGTGTTATAGTAGTAGAGAAAAGGCAGGAAGAAACTCCACAACATCAAATCGCTGAATCAAGGGGGAGGTGTCTAAATTTTATTTATTTTTATACGAAATATGCAAAAATAGAGGTCTATCTACTTTGCACATTGCAAGAAAGTTCGTCTTTCATCAGGGAGGCGATGCTGCTATTGTCTATTTTGACTCCCAATTCTATTTACATATTTGTTCTCCTTTCGCTAAGTACGAGACATTTAAAGATTGCGTGCACCGCGGTCTTGTAAAACTTTATTATATATGCTTACACCATAGAGTTCAAATAGGTCCAAATAAAAGCGGAATGCTTCCAGTTTTTTTCAACTATTTTTACCAGGTGAGCTTGCTGATCCATGAACACTCCAGAATCTGCCCTTACCTGCCCACTGTCAACTTGGCAAGCTGCTAGCCTATGTCGGTCAGTTTGATTCGTCTATGAATCCCCACATTTTTTAATTCGACTAGAACTTAAAAATATCGGGATACAAAGTTGCCATATAAGACAATTGAAGAAGTTTCAGTGTTGCAAGTTAAGACGACACATCCGGACGTGTAGTTTTATTGAAACGGGACACCGTAGATACCTTCTCGAAGAAATCGTTAAACTCTACGACATAGAGACTTTTGAATATTTAAAATGACAAGGTAACAACATTTTTAAATTTAGAATACGACTGGCTATAAAACGGCAAGACTAAAATGATTAATGCATTCCTTATATTTTATTTAAACCATCTTGAATAAACTAGACAGCACTGACCGTTATTTTATTCTAAATAACACAACTAACTACACTTGAATCAGACTTTATTCAAACATTGCTAACATGCAAATAACACTGTAATAAGAGATAACACGGTCAAAACATAAATAATTCATGAATAATAATCATATTTTATTAATAACAAATGATTGTTTGTCAGTTAGTGTGTGAATTAAGAGATAAATAGATCGGTTATCACGCGGAATTGGCAAATGACATTTGGACAGTAGTGACAAGCCGGTCAAAAAAAAAGATAATTAACAGATGGGAGATCTTATTTGAGTGCCAATCTATAAACAATTTTTTAATTATTTCAATTGTTGTTTTTAACGATATTATACTTTAATATTTCACAGTAAATTTGCTATCTTATCTTATATTTATGTAATAAATGTTGTGCATTCTTAGACATATGATGCACAATGTTTTGTAAGCTTTTATTATCTGTTTAATCTTTATTTGTTAACTTAAAAACATAATGGAGAAATGAAAGAGCAAGTATTAATTCAGATCACGTCATGTGGCCAGCCGTATTAGCATCCCATCGAACAAATCCGTTCCGTTACGAGCAAAGCAGCAACGCCGGGGTGGATCCCGCGCCAAACAAAACGTGTTGCCAATCAATACGCGAGTGCGAGAGGGACGCAGCTATCCGCCTCGCACTCACGTCAATTATTACCGAACAGATAGGTTCATTAGCGGCCATGACGTGTGCACACAGACGCGCAACAGAAATGATACAACAGCGAAATCAATGAGCGAATTTGAACTTTACTATACATATTTTTAATAAAAAAAATCCGTATGTCTCGCAACTGGACGTTGTATTAATTTTGTCTGCGCTTCGCCCCCTCAATCATGCAACTCGGACCCTAGTGGGGGTGGAATAAAAAAAAATCTTCCGTAACCATCACTGATCAAAGGGCAGACGAGGGGCGAATGATGTACGATGTTCGGTCCAATTTTTTTTTTTTGCATTTCGTAACATTCTTTTGCCTTTTCCTTTAAGCTTATTAATTCATTTTCGGTTTTTATTCTAAACGGCCAAGTATATCTATTCTTTGTTTTGATACTGCCTCTTATAAATTGATGGTATGAAAGTTTAAAAAATTTAAAGGTGACATCTGTCAAAATAAATCTCGAAGTCTTCCGTTTCGGTAATTTATTAAAAGTTTTGTGAATCTTATGTCTCATGTACAGAATGATTGGAAATACGTGTAAAACCAGCGACAAAATTAATAGCGGCTAAATTTTAATAGAAAAGACTTCGTTTATCCAGTATAAAGAGCAATTCTTACTTTATATATAAAGTTTATGGACGTAAAAACTTAAGGAAAAAGCTTTAATTTTTAATTTTTGTTTCTATGGGAATGCGACTGGCCAACAACTCGCAGTACAAAGTCTGCTAGGCATGTTATTACGTTATGTCTTCATTCAGAAAGCATACATTTTTGGAAAGGATATTCCATAAATTCTTTATCAGTAAATGAGCTAAGCTTTCCACCCTTTGCATGGATTCACAGACCGCGGCCCGCCGGTCGAATACAATAATAATACTCTCGTACATTCGAAAAATATTGAATTATATTCCAGAATAAAACCAAAAAAAAATTAATTACCTATGCTTTTGGCGGCCGGCCCGCCTTCGATTTGATATCACCATTCTGTTTAAAATCATATGGAAGTTTCTGGTATACATTGCCGTCGCATTGTATGACACGCCTGTCACAATGTCCTACCTATTTAGAATTTTTCTTAATTCTAAACATGTCCTATTATTTTATATTTGACTTTTTTTGTTTTTAAATATATCGCAGCTTTATATATAATGAATAATTGTGTATTTAAAAGTTTAAAAGAGGTGAACGTATATCTTATTTTCTGTCAATTAATGTATGGTATGCCCTAATCAAAAGTTAAGTAATTATAATATATTAAAAAAAAATAGTAAAAAAATTATTATTGTTAACTATCTGTCCCTGCAGACTGTATTGCCAGTTATTGGCCTTTAGCATTCCCATAGAAAAAATAACAAATCACCGCCTAAATTCCCTCCAAATTTTTGTTAATAGGTATATTTAATTAAAATAAAAAAAAACTGTTGATTCTCAGTAGATGCTATATTTATCATCAGTAAATACAAAAATAAAACGTATAAATGATTCATATATGCGGATGTAATGTTTTAAACATAATAACAAGTGTAATTACACTTGATAATTATTATTTATAAAAACAAAATTTAAAAAAAAGATCGTACGCTTATTAGTTGAAATATTCCAGCAACTACTTTAGACCTGTTTAATGACGTCAAAGATATGGTTTAGTGTTTTTTAACAAATGAATGTCAGTTTTAGTGTTAGAAAAGGAAAAGATTATTTTTTCATTTGAGACATTTTCGATTTGTTTTATCGTGTTTCGTTACGTAATAACATGTCGATATTTTAACACCCTTCAAAACACATTTTGTGTTCAATCCCTTAACACACCCGTCTAACCCCTTCTGTGGCTATTTCGTCAACAGAGCTCGTCGATGCATGAAATTTATGTTAACCTACTTTGTAACGTATTTAAATCTCAATCGCTTAGCCCTAAACGCTGTCAAATTGCATATTCGTCTACAATTATAACTAACGACTGAACATTTTACACTCAAACTGGCATGCCAACAGCAAAAGTCAAGTTTATTTCAATTATAGTTATGCGAACACAGCCCTGGTCATGAATATGCTAGATTATATGTATAAATAAAAAGATGTTTTTAGCAAATAAAACATCTTTTGAAAATAAACAATTTAATTCAATCTTTCAAAACATTTAATTTATTACAAATAATTTATTAAAACAACAGTATATTGAAAAATGGCGTCAATACAAAAATCATCAAACACAATTTGAAGAATACAAAGGTCAAGTTATAAAATAAATACCACAACAACACGAGTACAAACAATTTAGAACACGGTAGACATACGCGAAGAAGTATCCGTGTAAAAAAACACAAATTTGAATAAACTTTGTAAACCATGAATTTACACAAGCACTTTACGTATTGGGTCGGTTGATGATTTTTTGGATGTCTTTCTACGCGCCAAGCGACCGACGAATGTCGACTAATCGAAGTTTTTTAAAAACGGAACAGATACGTTCGCTCCGTTTGGACCTGCTCCAACTAGGTTCAACGACATTGCCCCTCGTTGTTTATACAGATTATATCTTATTTTGGTCTGAAATATAATATAATTCACAACAATCTTTTGGTTTATTTAATACTCTTTATTGTCCACGATAGAAAACAAAAACAAATTCTAGCGAAACTACAAAAAGTACAATGGGCGGTGTTATCACTCAAAGGCAATTTCTTCCAGACAACTATAATATGGAAATAGGAAGGACAAGTAGCGGGTCGTGAATATTTACATACAAACATTCATACATTTATTTACATTATAATACGTGATTATAAAAACAATTGTAAATATGAAAAATCAAATTTAGTTTGATAAGTACGCACTTGCTTGAGAGATAAAGAAAATAAAATATTACAGAATTAGTGGATAAATAATCAATTATCAAGCAAATAATTTTAACTATTTTATTGTTTATATTTTTAATGGTCCATGAGGAACAAATCGTCTGTGAAATTCGTGACGTGTTAGGTTGGTAATGACGAATGTTGTTCGGATAGCCGAAAAGGGAAGCGGCGTTGCCAAACTTCACACCCCCGGGCCGTAGCGTGTGACAGAGACGTTGCCGTACCGCCGAGCGGCCGACAAATATTTGAGTGGCAAGAGTGGCTAGAGCGCGTGGTTTGCGATAGGCAGGCGCCCTTTTTTACCTGCCCTCAACAATAGCTTCACGCCGAATAGTTCAGTTCAGGAGTCTTCGATACTGTTCGATTCGTTCAGAAATTATAACATATTTTGTCTCCAATTAATATAAACAATGAAAAATATATTTTTTAATTCGAAAATATTTCGCCATGTATCTTCAAATACTAAAGTCATTGAAATAATAATTATTATTTAATAATTAACAAAAACCTGTATGACGCGTTTATTACCACGCTCTAAGTACATTAGAAAATTTTTTTTTAATGTTTATTTTAAACTACCATCGATTTTAGATGGACCAAAATTAAAGAATTGAATGTATTAGTTGAATGTATAGCTTATTTGTCAGCCAAAAGCTTTTAACGAAAGCTGCAGGGACAGACAGTAAACAATGACTGTGTTGTAATACACATGTGTTACTAAAACTAACTGCATAATAAGCGTGTTGTTTTGGTGAAAATGTATTTTAATAAAAATTAAAATTAACTTATATTTCTATGGTACATTGATGGTTATGTTATATACGCTAAGTGACAGGCATGAACCACCCCCAAAGATCGCCACGATGACCTGTCTTGCGCTGCCGGCGTCCGGCGACTTCTCATGGAGGGCCTAATCACACCGTGTAAACCGGCCCGTGGTCGCCGTCCGATTTGCCCCGCCCACTACTAAACTCCTCGAGCTGCGGCGGTGACTTTGGTTCTTCTCCGGATCTCCCCATATTTGTTCTGTTCCAATTTTCTCTGGGTGCCTTTTTATATGGCCCATCGTAAAGCCCCGTCGAGACTCCGTATATCATTACTGAGAACACACATTGGTCAAACACCTTCGTCTTCAGACGTTGTGGTGTTTTAAAGCTTTTCGAAAACTGTCCATCCGAGTTGGATTCAGCGAGTGGTCTCTTTCACGAAGTTGTTTGTATACAGTCGTCAACAACAACTAACGTAGCACCGTCGACAGCTACTTGACTAGGCACGACATTGAGATTAGACATCAATTTCGTCTTGTCTACATTTATTTTAAGGTTTACTTGTATGGAGGCTATATTTAGACCATCGAGCATTGTACCCAGGTCCTCCATGTTCACAGCCATTATGACTATATCATCGGCTAACAAAAAAGGGAAGTAGATATTATGTTTATTTTTAAAAAGAGTAACTTATAGTTTTATAAACAAAGATAAAGATAAAATTCGTAATACCCTGTTTAGCACGGTGTTATAGTGGTTAAGAAAAAGCAGGAGGAAACTCCACAAAAACACATCTTTTAATAAAGTTTAACACAGATTTTTACACAAACATTTTATCAAATATAGCCTAAACGAAATCAAAACATTCAGACGAAATCAATGCCAAGGATTACTATTAAAATACACATTAATCCAATAATGATCTATTTCCGATATTTTGTTTTAGTAACAATACATAAATAATGATACAAATCAATATTTAACTTGTAATGGCGACAAAAATAATTTCTTGCCTTAATTGTTACTAATTAAAAAAATACATATGCTTGATAGATATTCGTTCCAAGCGATCTCTCTTTCGTTCTATTTTCAAATTTCAAAAATGTCATATTTTTTATATATTATACTGCTGCTCAAGTCACATTTGCAGATTACGTGGGTTCGAGATTACGTAGTGCAGATGGCGGCTAAACTACCTCTTTTAAGATACCGAGACCCCAGGGCTCCCGGGAAGCGTAGCCCCGAGACCCGCTTACTACTATCATCACGGGTTTGCTCAAATATTACAACGCGTGTTTTCGTTGATACTAAATTTGTTATTGTGCTAAAAAAACGTTATTTCCGTCGCCATTTTTATAAACACATAACGGTCATTCCACCGCCTATGATCCAATTAAGAACTGAGACAAACAACATTAACAATGTATATTAATGCATTCAGTTTTGTTTTTGTGCGGTAGATAAGGGATCGCATAAAAAAAACAACAATTACACATAACCTTAATTAGGAATTGCTAGAAAGTGTAAACATTAACCTTCGTAGTCTGACAATAAGGGATTCTATCTAGCGGTGAATAGGTTCAAAATCGCTTTCACTTGATATTATCACCTCGCACTTTTGCGATGTGACTTTTTCGGATAACATGTATTCAGTGATCAATTTTTACTAAGAAAGATGTTTCACGCTCTATACGAAAAAAAAGCTATAAAGTTTTTTTTATTAACGATAAATATGGGATCACATAAAAAATTATTACACATGATACAGTTCTAAACCTGACGAAATATTTAGGAATTGCTAAAATTTATAAACAATTAACTTTCTTAGTTTTACTAAATGCGAACTCTTAATGAGTTCGCATTTAGTACCTTTAAATAGGGTCAAAATCGGTTTCGTGAGTTCAAGTAATATCTCGCACTTAAGACTTGATGATAGATTTTATGGTGGCAGATGTTTCACTAGGCTAGTATAGTAACCGGCGATTAATATTACACATCGACCTTTGGAAAGAGACAATCGGCTTCGACCACTATCTCTGTCGCACGAAATACAAACAGCCCGGTATCTATTAGGTAGCTGTACAACAAGTATCATTTGCTTCTTTTGATAATTATTTTTGTTCTTTGTATAAAATACACTAATTTTTCTATAAACGGTGGTTTTAGGTTGGGGTGAAATAAAATAAAATAAAACATGTTCACTTTATGTTTACGTATTTCATTATTTAGGAAAATTACTACTGTACATAATATACATTATACCTATTGTTAAAATTAGACATTGTAATAAAAATGACTATAGCTCCTTATCGATGCCGAACTGTTTGCATTTCGTGCGACAGAGATAACGATCTACGAAGCCGAAATTAGCCGATTGTTTCTTTCCAAAGGTCGATGTACAATATTAATCGCCGGATACTGTATTATGTTCTGATTTAGTGATATATTCAAAGAGCGCACAAAAAAGATCCTATAAAACAGGTAGTTACAATGTAATACAAAATCTATAATTTTATGTTTTGTTTAAATACTCGTCAATATCATTATTGTTTCTCCACGGCTGGACACATGTCTAACCCAGAGATATTTTGTAATAACCTCTGAATTATCATTGCAATAAATTTAAAAAGTTTATTATTATTAATATGTTAAGTAATGTTGTGTCTGTGGACATACTTCATAGAAATACTGATTGATTTGTTACCGCTTCAGCGTTGATTTGTGTACTAAATGGCAAAAGGTTGTTGATAACGAAGGTGAATATATTGTTGATTGGAAATAAAAACTTGTTGAACACTTAGTCGTGTGAATTGAACTTAAGAAAGCGACATTACTCTCCGGTCCCCCTAATATTTACTAGATTTTTTTTTATAGTTGTCTATCCACTTGTAAGTGTTAAAACAAAATAAAAACAATGATCATTTAGTTGAGACTGTACGCTCCCCCTACTGCAGCAATTTTATTCATAATAATAACAAATATAATTTATTTATAATCCCACCAAAGAAGTGTAAACTTTACAAAATAGTGTCAGTGATTAACTCGAGTGTTAAATCTAAAATATATTTACTGAAAGTGCAAAAACATGATACAGTTGGTATACAAGATCATATGCAACAGGCAGCTCTGACTACTACAGATTCAAAATAAAAAAGAAATATATTAATTCTGTTTAATTATAGGAGTGAAGCTACATGTTAACACTCGATAAATAGTGAATTCAAGTACAGTATTATGTGCAGTGTGCAGTGATAGTGGTGATTGTAAGGAATATAGCTGACCAAACTGGTACGTAAATTTAAACAAGTTCTTGGATGTTTTAAAAAGTTTATCATGGAGTCAGAATGTGTCATAGGTGTCAGAAGGATTCAAAATGACAAAGGAACATGATAGCGGTTGTTGGAATGCGATTACAGTAGGGGATGATCTATTGAAATGTTCTCATCTTAACTTTTACCACCACTTTAGATAATTGACGCCCACTATAAGACAAAAGCCTTCTCCAAATGTCACCACGACCAACATTGACTATGTCGACGGTCCAACTAGTAGAGAACTCTTTATGATCTTATATTAGTAAATCTAAACATTATACGTTTTATTACAATAAAAGATAAAAAAACATAGGCATGTCAAGGATGCTGTAATAAACAAACTTAAAGAGACCGTATGACATAGAAACAGTGAAACTATAAATATGCCCACAGCAATCTGTTAAAAATACATTACACGCATTTTAAATAGTTTCCGTTTAAAATTTAAAAAAACGCAATCACAGTCTACCATCATCATGATTATAGTAAAAAAAAACTTAACCAATATAATTAATGGTAAATAGGTAATATATAACATACTACCAACGTATATACTACACGTTATAATAAAACACTTTACCAAAAAAGAAATCGAAAATTAAACCCATAATTTACGGAAAAAATAGTTTAACATTACGTTCATATTAGCAACTATTTATTAATCCACGCTATAATTATAAATGTCACTAGAAAAAAAAAACGTCACCCATAATTCATAGTAATACCTATTCTAGCCATAAATACTGTTACAGGCTGTTTACATACATTGAAAAAAACATTAATTTGAATTCCGAACATTAGCTTCTACGATAAAAAAAAATAGATTTCTTTCTGTAAATTATAAATTGTGGCCTACTCTAAGCGTCACACAAATATTTTGACCAAGTGTCAAATGAAAACCGTACGTAAATCCATCGACGCATGGTTCGACCGTTTAAAAGCGCACGTTAAAGCTAAAGGCGGACGCTTTGAATAACTAGTTTAGTACGTTAACATATCTTTTTCACTTTACATAATCGCAAATAAAACTTTAAAATAAAATTATTTTTTTTGAAATTATTCGATATATTCTTTGTAACAGAACTTATATATTATAAACTTATATATATTACACCCATTGCTCTAACGTAACATGCACTAAGCTGCAATATAATCATAAACTTAACAGGAAAAAAAACTCAACTCATAATTATTATTTTAAAGGTTATTAATGTAGACATACTAATGTGTAAATATGTTAATATTACGTTTATGCTAACAACATATGTACATATATATTAATAGACCACACAAGCATAATTAATCAAAAACACCCATTTCATAGGTTACAAAGTTTTAAAGTCAGTTGGTTTCAGATGTCAAATATGCATTCAAATAAACATAAGTGTTTTAGTTGTAAACAAATTGAAGTTATTAAGGAAATAATTGTAAATTAAAATGGTTAAAGATACCTGGCAGTGATGGCAGAGGATTTTTAGGTGATTAAAAAAATCAATAAATACAAAAAGGAGACAATACAATCACACACATTGGTTAAAATCATAAAACTACATGTGTTTATTTTATTATTGTCATATTCTTGTCTTAATATCTACTGCTGGACATAATCTTTCTAGTTGATATCCAATAAGTTGAAAAACAGCCCGCAACCAATATTATATCACCTTGTGTGTAGCATATCACACTGTGCTTAAAGGTCTATGAATTCCACACATTAAAAGTACTAGCAGGCATTTCTGCTGTGTGGCTTATCTACTGCTACTTGAACACAACTTTACAAATCTGATCGAGCTGGGCTAGATGTGAACCCATGGAGAAATCCTGTGCATAGCCTCTCTTAGACTCTTTAAGCGTGTATAAGCTTCCTAATAAGATATATCAGATGCAAAGCTTCATGGTTTCCCAAGCACACACTGCATAGTGCAAATAAGTAACTGTATGCTCTGATACTGAAAATGAGTTATTCTTTTCCAGTTTACTTTCATCTCTATAAAGAAAACATAGCCATTAAAATAGCAGTGTGAATGTAAGAGCCTAGTTTGAAGGATTTCATTCTATTAGGAGCAATGTTATGTTTTTTTTTTAAAAATTGGCAACAACTTTTGAGTTCATATGCATATATATATATGTTTCATTGATTCAAAAAAAACTAAGCAATGAAAATAACGAAAAACATGTAAATATTGACAGGGTTGTGTGAATAACATATCTGTTCATATATTTTTATAGGGTAATAAATATAAATAAAACACATCACACACATTTAAAAAATTAAGTTTTTAATTATATCTCAACAAGACATTAGCCTATTTGTTCATGTATTTTAATTTGTGTCAGTTTGTCAGGTTAAACACCTTTCACTATACATTGTTCATTTTAGTATCCAATACATAAGAGCAAATTAAGCATTGGAGCCTTTAACATGCCATGTATAATTAAATATGACACAACATGCATTTTATATACTCATAAGATAAACATTGAAGGATTGACCCAGTGATCAAGTTTCCAAACCAACAATTGCCATGCATCACCATCCATCACCATCTTTTATAACAGCATTGTGTGTTTATCTTTATCATAATCATTATGCCCTTTAACCACAACTTTAAAGTCATAATTTGGTGTGCACTTGAATAATTAATTTATTGTCCTGGTTTACACTCCCTCAAGTATCATTTGCTGATTCCTGGAGTTCACAGAATGGCCTTCTTGTTGTTGTGTTGATCTCTTCATGTTGATTAAAGTATTTCTTCAAAATGCCCATAAAGAATATCAGTAAAAATTTTGTGCAGTATATCTCAGAGGGGTCAATTGAGATGGTAATGATTTGTCCTTGTGTTTATACAATTAAAAGTCAATATTACTCACATAAAAAAAACTTTTTTATTAATGATTAGCAAACACAATACAAAGAATCACCATGAAATAAATTAATCAAAAGAACAATAGTTGAAATTTATCTGTTAATGTAATATTCTCAAATATAAAAATTAAAAACATATATTTTGTATCTGTACACACTGTTTACTGTTTATTTTTCATCTAGGGTAAACTGGAAGAGATTCTTGGTAAAAATGGGAATTTCACTAAGGATGAAGGTTTTAAAGAAAACTCTCTAGAGACGATAATACTCGCAATCATCGTCCGTTTGCTCAATACGAATGAAAGCATGCGAGCTGCATCATTGCTGCAATCGTATCGAAATGGCGCACATTTCAAATACTTGAAAAGTTTCTTTTTATACTCCGAAACTTTCTTATTGTTGATATATTTGCTCGACGATTTCGCATTACCTCCTCAACCACTTCTCACGCTGCTTTTGTCATTGAAAAGCCCGAAGTCGTTTCATATTAGCGGGACGTTCTACAGGTGTTGGTTTCTTAAACTGCTAGAGGTAACATTCGCGATGTAGTGAATGTAACCATCAATTAGATGTTTATGAGTTTCAAGAGAAAGATTTGATCTTCTTTGTCGCAGCATAATTAACAATAATATCGACACAATAATAATAAGACACGTAGAAAGTTGTAACACTAGCGCAAAATAAACAACTAAATTACAACTTTTTGTGTTATGTTCAAAACAAACTGTAGCCAACATTACGCGAGCTGTCAGCTGCGTTTCGTTATACCTAGGGCTTACAATACCGAGTTAAAATGTGAATACCGGTATTTGATATTCGAAATTTGAAATATCGGGATACCGATTAAAAAATATTAGTTACATTTTTACTTACTCCAGGTTTTATATTGACTTGTTAACAAATGATATATGAAATTCAATAAATATTCTCTATTAAAAACATAAACAATCAATCGTTTAATCGCGGAATCGTGTAGTCGCCTAAAAAGCTCTTTTTAATTCGACACTTGCCGGCACTATTGTCTTTAAGTAATCACACATTTTGTAAATACGTTCCTTTTTTTTCCTGTTTATATTTAATTTGTTTTTGTGTTACATACCTTATGTATCAGTATAAACGAGATCTATTCATTGGGCAGTAGACGTAAAACATAAACAATCGGTTTGTATTTCCGGCTCCGCCGCTTCTCAATGGTACCATACTCGGATCAACGGCTCGATATGTGTAATAAATGTATCTGATATACTTTTTAATACAATCAAATTTTTTGTATATCTTCAAAAAAAATTCTTCTGATTAATTACTATTATTTTAAATTAGATTTATATTGTGTGTATATTCAATTTTTTACATAAATACCGGTTTTTAATAACGGACAGAAGAATTCCGGGATTCCAGAATTCCGGTATAGTGAGCTCTGGTGATACCGTTTACAACAATTAAACAGTTAGTGATATTTTGGCTGAAGTTATAATTACAGTAATATTGTTTAATCCATGAATATCCTACTTGGATATTTTTTATTCTATTTCGAATGTCGAAAAATTCAAAAACACAAAAATTATTAAAATTATTCTAGCTGTTCTCCAAATTTATTTGGTGCAGCCCAATTTTTTTTAATTTTAATATAGATTCTAAGTTTGATTTAATAATAAACATTAAAAAAAAACAGTCAAAGGCTGGTGTTTTTTTTTTGTAAATAACCTTTATATTAGTTCATATAACGTGAGTACATTCTATTGTAGAGTTTATTATTTGTTTGATTAATTCACAACCCGACTGTTGCACGGAACGGAATGTTCCAATATCCGGCGAATTGTAAAGCACTTTTAACGACTTCATGAAATTGAATTGTTTTCATCCAAAACTTTATCCTACGTAGTATAAAATTTTATTAGGGAAGCATATTTAACATCTGAGTACACCGTTATGAACTTGAGTCCATTAGCTGCGGTAAAGTTATCTAGGTTTCTTAAACATCTGATAATCTGTATAAGTATCATTCACCTTACTAAGATAAATTTCTGTTATTCAAGCCTCACGCTTAGTTTTTTTATTATTTATTTCATATTACTATCCGTTTTTTATTGCTTAAAGAGATGTAGGTTCATATAATAATAAGTAGAAAAGAACTGGAATTAAATTGAACTCTTCCATAATTGCATCCGCGTTTACGCAGTCTTATCTGAGAAAAGCACACAATGAACAAAGTCGAAATTTTTTTATCAATTTCATACATGTATTGCAGTTATTAGAACAATTTATAACCAAGCTATATTATCTTTTATAATATCCTTTACACTGTAATGGAATTTAAAAGAATTTGTTATTTTTTTTAAATTTGGATTTTTTTTCAATTGAGATATTTATATAAATTTTATTATGTAAGATAATATGTACGTGCATCGGATTTCTGACCCCTACTGTCACTATATGACCACGCGTTTTAATTTTACTTCAATTCATTCCATGACCAGTCAAATATAGTCTTTAAAAAGTCGTAGTTTGCATTGGAACTGTCTCTAGTAGTAGTATTTTCCCTTTTGTAGGAAAAACATTACTTGTTGCAACCGATCGCTTCGCGAACTTATATGTCGCCTTCCTTCAACTTCCTATAAGTAAAGAGTCAGTACGTAGATAGAAATCTCTTATCTATATTTAGAAGATAGATGAGACTATTCTTTTATAATCTGTATGCCTTGTCGTTGTCAAATCTTCTTTATTAATGTCGATTCTACCGCGCGGTGCCTCTTTTATACGTTTACTGACAACTAGCGCCAGCTGTCGACGCCCGAGGAAACTACAGAGTTTCTAAACGGGTCTTCGTGTGAAAAGTCTGAAATAATAAAATGAAACAAAGAAGTTGTTTGTTTTATACTGCTCTCTGTTGCTATTGACCCTAAAAAAAATCACGTTTCACGGTCTGACCGAGATAGATCAGGTTTAACAACCATAGATCTGACCCAGAAAGATTGCCGTCATCACTTTTTGCAATGGCATCACATTATTGTGGCATCATTGCAGAGGCTTCACTGTCACACGCGTAGGGTAACTTTAAACCAGTGATTCTCAAAGTGGTCTATATCTACCCCTAGGGTTCTATGACAACCTGCAAGGGGTCTACGTCAGCGAAAAAAATTTTAGGGGTCCATAAAATGAAAATGGGGGTCCACGATAGTGGATCACATACACTGATAGTACCTATTTACTTACATCATACTATCTTATAGTATCAAAACATTTACATTATTTATAAAAGTACCTATGAAGAAAAAAAATTATTAAACATGTTTATTAAATTGTGTAAGTTGTAGGATGTTGGTATGTTGGTGGTTGGCTTTGTGGTCGCAATACATTTTGAACATACACTAAACTTCACTACAGTTAGAAATTTACAGGAAATCAATATCAGGTAAATAGGGGGTCTACCCAACACGGAAAAACATGGCAAGGGATCTACGACACAAAAAAGTTTTGGGGAACTCTGTTTTAAAGGAAATATTGCTCTTGAACGATTTTATCACATTAAGGGTTTTATAAATTGTACATCACATGACTATTAACAAACGATCTTGTACTTGCTTTTATTTTAACTAACACGAGAGATTCATGGTCTAAGTTTGTACATGAAACTCTAGAAACTATAAGCAACGTATTTCAAGTAACCGATGTGTCTTTGGCCATGTCCAGATATACAATAGTAGAAGCTATGAAGAAGAAAACCGATAGATCAGAGCTGTTTGACTTAAGTGCTCCTACAGTCTATCCATTCTTTTTCAATCAAACGAATAGGGCTAGGAAATTATGACAATCTTGGGCGTGGGTCATCTTTGTCATGTGCAACATTACGCTTCTTTTGGGCTTAGAAAGTAATGGTATAATGTCTTTCAAAGGTTAATGAGGCAACTTTAACAGTTAAGGCAACGTTCTAATGTGAATTGTAATTTTAAAAGAATAGCAGTGTTGTTAACTTTTAAATGCGAACCGATTACGAAGTGTTAAAGTCACCACAGATCCACACGTAGATTCCTTTGCACTGCTTATCCGTTGACTGGTCATGGTCATCTTCACGATCACGTTGACAGCACGAGGAAATGTCAACAAACAAGTTAAGCCTGATGTAATATTAGATCACAAAAATCTTCAGTCAGATTGCATTAAAATATGATGGAAATCTTTCCACATTGTGCATCTTTTAATCTTGCGTTGTTTCGAAAAAGAAATGATGTCTCAGTTGTGATTAAAATTTTGTTACACAAATAATAATTTGTTCAACGTAAATTTAATTTAAATATATATATATCCAGACGTTTTCTTAATTAGCTCTAAGAGCTTTTATCTGTTATTTACACAGAACAACAACAACAATACTAATTGATATTTTTAAATAAGCAAAGAGCACAGGCAAGGGGAAACGAGATACTTAATCATTAATTAAAGACTTATTTTTACTCTCTAATTATCTCGTATAATTATCAAGTCCGTAGAATCAATCATAATAAAACATCGAGAGATCTTTAATGCCTTGTTACATCGACATAGACTCTGTAAACAGATGCGCGCATCAAATTAAAATGCCTCTTTCTAACATTAGGGGGTTCGTAAAGTAAAGTAAGTTGTAATGTCGTTATCTTAAGTTAAATTCACACGTTTTTCATTTAACAAATTTTTATTGATGATCAACAATATATTCACATTCATTATCAACAACCTTTTGCCGTTTAGTATACAAATCAATGCCGGAGCGGTAACAAACCAATTGGTTTTTCTGAAAAATTTGTCTACAGAAACGACATTACTTTCCGATTCCCATAATATTTATTAATTAATAGAAACATTAGCAAATATAAAATTGAAATGTAAGAGAATAATTAATTATTTTACCGTTTGTTAAGCCACATTGCACGCAGAAAGACGCTCGTTGAGGCATTCATATATTGGAATGAAGACTGCGAAACAGCTAACGTAACGTAAGACATACACGTCGACAGTTCTTCGAATATTTTTTTGATCTTGTAGTCTATAGAAATCTTAGAGGATGGCCTATGTCAAACTTTTTTCAACACAGATACAGAACATAGAACTGGCCACTTGAAAAATATTGATTTTCACGATTGATACCACACGAATGCCCTTGATATTTATTTAAATACATTTGATGGTTTTTTTTTTACATAAGAACTCGTACGAAGTATAAGGAATGATATTAAAAAGGAGAAGAAATGATATTTGTATTTTGTGTGCGACTAAGAGAAATAATGTGTCCATTTAAGTGTAAAGGGGTGAATCAATAGTTTGTGGAATAATAAAATCGTATTACTATATATTAAAATTTATTATTGTTCAGTAATTATTAGCCTATTGTATTCCAATTAATTCAGCCTATCGATAACCATATTATGTGCATAATTAATGCAAAGTGCAAATTATATAAGATTGCATCCCAAGAATCGAACACGCGAACCCGGGATCGCCAATCTCAGCCCTGTACCGTTGGGCAACCACTGATCTTGTAATTAATGTAATTTATTTTAATACGCGATAATCCGAATGGCAAAAAGTTTTTTTTTCCTTTCATATTATAATTTAGACAGGATGTACTATATAGGAGTATGACTTTCTTAAGATTTGACTTTTATAACCAATCACCTGTATATTCATTGATTTTGTGTCAGTGTTCTTCAGTTTTAAATTTCGAATATTAAAAAATAAATTAATGTAACATATTTTAGAATAATCATTTTGTATTGCGATTGGAAATAAGTGTAAAAACTTTTAAAGTATTTTGTTGACAATAGAGCTATACATTCGCCATTTTATATCTTTTACATCTGTAATGAATCACTCTGTAAAAAATTACTAGCAGTGCCCCGCAACTGTGTCTCGTGGAAATAAATTAAAAAAAAATATTTTTTTCCGTTCTTATTTTAAATATTTGATCCGGAAATGAATTCCACAAATTACAAAAATTCTTACGTCAACCATAACTCGAAACGTCATCATTCGTTCTCTGTTTTCGTTTCAATTCTAATCAGCATTAACTGTTACGACGATATATGAAATTAATTGGAATAACTGTGGCGCCATCTGTCGATAATTGGTCATACCAAGTTAGAAACATTTGTGAGCTCACGCACAACTTTGCTAAAGATCGTCACATGATCAAATACATATTTTATGACTACAAAGGACATACAGACATTCATTTATATTTACATGAAAGTTACAGGAAGTAGAGTGCAAGTAAGATGTTTCATTTAAAAAAAGTTTATTGCGAGAGATTTTACAAAAGTAACTTGTGGTTCAACAAAGTTACTTTTATGAACAACGGATAGCAATGTTCGAATTATTTACGTTAGTTCTTACACATTCTTATAACTGGTAGATTGAAACTGAAGTATTGCTTCCCTGTAAGATAGCAGCCATAACAAACTTGAGCCTTTATTAACTTCAGTGACCTTCATTATTTAAATTTTATGAGCACACGAAGAATCCTTACTTTCAAATTCGAAATCTACATACAAAATTGAATTTTCTTCTTGTGTTTATCATGAAATTATTTTAAAATAGCCATGTCCGCGTCTTTACCTACTTGCATTTAAGAAAAAAAATAGTTTTTTCCGCTTAAGAATATAAAGAAAAAGTTAGTCCTTATAGTATCAGGTACCTGCCAGTTTAAGTCCTGTCAAAATCGGTTCAGCCATTACAGAAATTAGCTGGAACAAACGGACACATACTGTATATATATTCCTATATATGTTGTAAATAGCGGTTTTTCTTTTAATATCAGAAACAGGCACATTCTTATTTTTCTTATCATTATTATTATTATTTAACTTTGTATGAAATTCGAACTGCCACTCCCGTTGTTACATTTTTTTTCATTTTCACACGTAACTGTTTTGTATTGCATTAAAACAGACCAAAGAGATATGATATCATGCTAGCTACGAAACAGACAGAAATTTAAAATAGCATTTCAAAATTTGTATTTGAAAATTTTTGTTTTTATGTGAAATTATTCTAACGCGTTCTAATTTAAATCGGCGTTCGAATTCGAATTCGAACGCGCAAGAATAACCGTGAACGCACCTTAATATGTTTATGTCTGTTTACTTTGAAATTTATGATGATTTTTAAAGTTCATAATCAATTTCAGCTTACGTTTACACATTATACATATTGTTATTTTTTTTATAAATTATTTTAATTTTATATCATCTTTTACTAGGAATATTAAATTTTAATAATTTGTAAATAACACGATATACGGGTTCATATAAACTGTATATAGAAATATTTTACGACATGTTTTTCTATATCATGAAACTAATGTATTATACGGGTAATTGATATAACGCTTAATAAATTAATTTGATTATAGAATCAAAGAAATATAAATGAAGGCTATGCGAAATTATTTTTATGTGAATTTAAGTTTTTAATTAAGTGACATGTGCATCTTGCGATTTGAAATTAACCGATATGCTGTGCGTAACTATAGTAATATTGTTGTTATTATAGAAATGTTTTATTTAAAATGTCTATTCTATGTGCTTGCGTGTTACGTCTTTTTATTACTGATTTTTATTATTAATTATTAATAATAGGAAAATCACTCATGTTTGAAATGTTGTTACGGATCGACAAGCCTGTTAAAGACGCGGGGAGATGCTAGATGTAGGCAGCTTTTGACCGCTCTTATTGGAAATCTATGTCCAGCAGGTCTAAGTCCAGCTGTGGACATGCTACAACTAAAATATTTTTCTAAGAGATCAGTTTTTAAAAAGGCATAAGCACAATTTGCAAATTGATGGATGTCATCATTTCCGATAGCTTAGAAATGTTTTTTATGCCCTACTCTATTGAAGACATTTCGTTTTCTAATTATTTTAGACACGAGGCTATTATTATATATATACCTTTATTTTACGTTTTTATATTCATGCTGTCTCTCTCATCCTTCACAACATTTCTTAAAGATTTTTATTATTTACTATTGAAATTATTATTATTATTATTATTCATATTTTTATTTATTTTTAATGCCATAATAATATTAACAAGGCAGTAGCAACCGTAAAAATTAAGGTTCTACCCTCTTGGACCCTTGTGATATTTCATTTCACAGAGCTTTCTCGAGCGCCCCTCAATCCTGTAAAAAAGTTGCATATGGTACTAGCTTAGTCTCCTGAGGGAGTCATCGAGCATAAACAGTGATAAATGTGTCAATAAATTTATATTTTGGGATATTTCGAAGGACAGCCGTTTACTAATCTCCGATGGGATGGAACTCACAAAATTTTATTTCAGAAAGTGGTAACACTACGAATAATTTATTTCCTATTCTTAAGTTGCCATCTTGTATCGCTGGCGATCAATAAAGCGACTTATATCTTAGATACCGCGACCGTGGATAGACAACAGGTGTTTACTGAACCATTGACGTTTTACAAGGTAAGCGTTCAAAGACGATTCGTATTTCATTTTCAATGGATGTTGTTCTATATGACATAACAGTTTGAGTGAGGAGAAATAGGCGTTATAGGTAGGAGATCATTGATGTGGACGAGAAAATTTGTTTACACCCGTCTGTCATTTGCACGCTACGATTTTTTTTCGTATACTTCCCTTTCTATACGACTTGGAATATTATTGGAGTTATATCTATTTTATATAATACATAAATTAATATTTCCAATATAAGCATATTGATTGTTTTAAAATAATCCTTGAACCATTTCGATGTCTCTGCAAAACTGAAAGTATGATTATGATATGACTTCCATTGGCATACGCGTCCACTATTCGTATCCAATAGGACCGGTTAAATACACGTAGCATTCACCCGAAGACCTCAAGGTCGTCTGTCCAACCCTGCGGTTTCCGGTCTCTGGTCTCCTCTACCACCAGGCTCCAGGCGATTGTCCTGGGTGCTATGTATTGAGTCACATAGCACCTTACTCAGTTCAACTTGCTCAATTCTTACACGATCTTATAAAGAAATTTCTAGCATAGCCCTCTCACCAGTCCACGAGGATGACCATGATTGAAGATCAAACCAGAAACTTGTGAGTCACAGCCGTCACTTTAGCTGCAAAGTATAGGCCTTTCCTAAAGATATCTAATGCGGCATTTACCATAATCGACAAATTGAGAACGCTGCTGCCCATCGTATGGAAACTTCTTTATGACCTGTGGCAATCCTAAATAATAAAGGCACAAAGTGTGAATCGAAGCCACAACCTACTATCGCAAGTTTTAGTCCACTACCATTGTGCTACCACTCGGTATAGTATCACAAAACAATAGAATGTTTTAGTTTTATAACGAAACATTTACAAGGGTTGATATTATAATGTAAACATCAAAAATTGTTAAATTTTATTTGAAATCAGCGACTGTTGAGTGGCTGTGGAATGTCCTTCTTAACGGACCAGCAAAAGCCCGAGCTGGTGGTAGCTTTCTACTTATAACCTTAAATAATTGAAGAAGTGTACACGCGTAAATGTCTACTTGAATAAATAAAATTTTAATACATGTTTCTTACATTTACATGTAGTCTTTCTGGATTATTTCTTTTAATTTTTTTTCTCGTTATTCAATCCAATATCGAAGTTCCTCAACAAAGTTCGTCCACACGTGCACAAAAATGAACATTGCCGAAAATTCAAAAAATTGAACAAAAAGGAATATTAAAAACACACAGAATGATAGTTATAAGTGTACAAGCATGAAACGAGTGAATTTATATTATTTGTCATCTTAGAACTTTTAAACCTATTTTTAATAACTGTGTGTAAATATTTCAAAACATTTTTAAATATTTATTATTTTGATATATCTACAACTTGCCAGTACATAGTCTACAGAGACAGATTGTAAACAATAATTAATTTTAATTTTGCGTATTTAACAAAATCGATTTGTATTGTTATATTATTATTTATTATTACTGAAATCATTGATTGTCGGGTACGGTGTGCTATACCTTTTAACCAATAACCAACCATCCTGTGTACTAGATTCTACTTTTCTTCGAATTTAAGACAAAAATTTTCCCCTCATTTACATACATGATTTCATAAGAAACCTATATGAAGAGTTCCATATTTAAATAAACTATTATATAGCATATTTAGTAAAAAATTCGCTTATTACTTCACCCGATAAAAACATTTTTGTTAAGAAAGTTATTAAAAATATATTAAAAAAAGCAACGATTAATAGCTTTCTAGCTAGTTTCTATTTTTAAAAGATTTTCTAACGAACTTCTAGCTTTTACTGCTAATTTACGGTTTTTACTATAATCAGTAAAATAATTTCAAGAGCTACTTGTCTATGTTTTTTTGTTATGACATAAATGAATTTTCTTCATAATTAAAACGCGACTACTTAGTAAGGTATTTAATTTACTTAATTCAATATAGCTTATTTACGATTCCTAGAAAAAAAAATTAGAATATGCTTTTAAAGATAAAATTTATCA
This sequence comes from Battus philenor, assembly GCF_028537555.1. Classification (NCBI taxonomy): domain Eukaryota; kingdom Metazoa; phylum Arthropoda; class Insecta; order Lepidoptera; family Papilionidae; genus Battus; species Battus philenor. The sequence continues at coordinate 18,544,986 of NW_027181661.1, forward strand.
GGTGCATTTGATGCTTATATTATAAGACAGCTAAAGGACAAATAAAAAGTCAAAGGTTAAAGATGTAGGCGTTGGGTAAGCGCTAGTTGCGTTTTGTTATTGCTAAATTAACGTTATAGCTTTTTTTAGCTAAGCAGATATTTAATAGCTCTTTTCATTAAAAAATAATAAACACATGGCATAACATTTTCATTTAATCTTATTAATTAAGAAGCCTGCAACTTGTTTTAATGTTAAATATATTTTATTGGACTATTATCATCATCAGACGTGAGCTGAAAATGAGTTTATGAACTGTTAAAACTTTATACAAATGTTGATTATATTTCTCTAAAGTTTAAGTCATAAAATTTACACTATGTTTTCCTCTCCATGTCAGATCGATTTACTGTTACTTAGTCCTGACTGTTTTAAACCGGATAACTGAATAGCTAAAATATTTTATATTTAAAATATTATTATTTATTATGAATAAGGCTACGAAATTTAGTCGATAATGTAATCGCAACTATATTTCAGTAAACTTATATTTACGTATGCACGTAACGCGCTATTAATTATGACTTGGCCGTTATTTATTCGTTATTTATTCGTTATTCAGGCTGCGATGCGATAGCTTTACAGCGGCCGGCGCTAAAGCTTTTTAAAATAGTTATTTTATGTATTGATCCAGTAGTGGTACGGATTCCTGGAACCGGGGTTGCGTCGCAGCGGGTGGTAGGAGGGCATAAATGATATGCGACGACGCGACAACCGGCAGATCACTACCATCAGCCGAGCGCAGCGTCCCGGCGCACCGCTCTCGTTGCTGACACTGCTCATGCGCAGTTGTTATTTCCAAAGTGCTAGTGCTGTTGACCGCTCAGTGGGGACAACTTCGAAGATGTGCAGCGACTGTGTACACCGTACCAAATTAAACTTACTCATCAACAACGTATTCCAATACACGAAGAGGGAAGCGGAGGATGCCCACAATTATGATTTAAAGACAGTGTGGGAGAAGACTGCCGCCATCACCGCGATGAAGGTTTCCCGGGTGAAAAAGGCCATCCGGGAGACGAACGCAGTCAAAAGAAAGTACCGCTCCTTGTACAAGAAAAAAGCAGTGAACATCATCAATGACCTTAATAATTACAAGAAAGGTATATTAAAACGAATGGTGCACACCTATCACGTGACCGAAAATGAATTACCTACGATACATAAACTGCTAGTCAAGATCCAGAAGCAGATTTTCTTTAAAGGAAACTCCGACAACCTCCGACGGCTGCTGAACGAATTGGGCTTCCGTTGGGTGATCACGGACAGCGACAAGCAACAATATTGTCTAATGGAGAAGAGGAGCCTTCGCTTGAAACGCACCGAGTACCTCGAGAACATCAGCCTGTTCCGGGCGGAGAAGAGGACTGTCGTGTTCACAGCCGAGTTGTTCATTGCCTCCGATAGTTCGATGTTGTCGTCCAATAGCCCGCATAACACAAAGGCAAGTCAGATCTACATGCTGCTGGCCGGCTCCGTGGAAGGCTACGTCGACAACAGCTTAGTTTCTATAGACACCGACGCCGGCGGCGACTTCGACGAGGACACTCGGCTCGATTTCTATCAACGATGGATAAAAGAGCACGTGATACCAAACCTGCCAGAGAACTCGCTGGTGGTCATCCACAACGACATGTTTTACGAGACGATGCCCGATACGCCCAGGCCGTGCGCCACGAAGCTGGAGCTAGAGCACTGGCTACTCAAGAACAACGTGCCATTTAGCCCCGCGATGTCCAAGCCGCAGCTAAGCAAACTCTGCAAGGACCAGCTGAACCACGCCATCGTCCAGCAGATGTTTAAGGACGCCAACGTCCCCGTGCTGCTACTGCCCCCGCACCATCCCGACCTCAACCCAATGGACGAGGTTTGGGCGCTGGTAACGAACCACGTCGCCATGCAAAACGTTAGCTTCGAAAGGAACGTGGTTATTGAGATGTTCCGGTGCAAGCTCGAGGAGCTGCAGAACTCCTGCGAGTTATTCGAAATTTTTGAGAATACTCAGCAGATCGAGCAGGAGTACTTGAAAAGTGACTGGTACATCGATGAGCTGACGGATCGCATAGTGCTGCACGATCTGGAGTCTGCGGACAGTGAAACCGACACCGAGGGCTTTAGCTTTATCTTCTCCGACTCTGAGGATGAAGATGAAGGGCCCGAGGTTGCTGCCGCCGCCGCCGTGGCCGCTGTGGGCCCGCGAGCTGGCCCCTCCCACATGTAAATTACGAGTCTTCATAAGTTTTAAATTCTGAATGTCGTCAATTTTTTTTACGTTTCGATTCTAGTCAATAGCCAGTTAACATAGATACTAAGCTCTATTCTAGTCTATCTAGCATTTCAATTCACAGGGTCAACATTTCGAATTACAGGGTCAAAATTGAATCTATCCAAATGTACGAGCTTGTATTTTTATTCTGTCAATGTTTCTATATATTCCATCTTAAGAACGAATGTTTATTAAATGTTATCGATGTATATCAAAGCTAATGTAAAAAATGCGAAAAAAATAGAAATTATTAAAAAAACTATAAAAAATTATAAATTTAAGAAAACGAAAAACTTATTGTTATCTGTATGTTTAAAAAATATAAAAAATCACTCTCATAACTGCCTTTAAGTTAACTCTACACAATTAAATAGAATACTACTAATAACTCTTACATCAAAAAACACACACAATCACAATGCAACATAATAAATACATAAATATTTACACTTTAACACTTGCTACTAAAGTGTTTACAATTTTCAAAACAAAGTCAGTTTAAATCCAACATCTGACTTTGTTCTTTACCCATATCCTACCTCAAGCTTTAGACCATTGGGCTGCTCTTTATTTGTTGCAACTCTTACACCATTACCAACAAAATCTTGACAAAAAAAATTTGATTTCGTTTCCACCGTCCTCTACTCTTTATTTCGTGACCATTTATTATCCTATATTAAAATAATTTTCATTGCATATTTCCTATTCACAAAAAGTAATTACTGCAATCTAACATTATAGACCTTCCGCACAACACAATTGAATTCAAAATCGGCTGAACAGGCAATTGCTACACGTTTGCTACGTTGTAGACAGTTGTCAACGTTTGTGTAATAAACTTTGTTTGTCGTCATTTCAGCTGTACAGTACCCGGCGATAAATATTGCACATCGACCTTTGGAAAGAGACAATCGGCTAATTTCTGCTTCGTAGAGTGTTATCTCTGTCGCACGAAATACGATTGACAAAACGTCATATAGGTAGTGTGGGACAAAGATAGTAGTCGAATCTGAAATTAGCCGATTGTCTCTTTCCAAAGGTCGATTTGCAATATTTATCGCGGGCTATTGTACGTTTATTTCTGTACATGATAAGTGATAAAAAAATAAAGTAAAATTTTCATTCATAGCTCCCGGGCATTAGGAAGAAGGTAATTTTTTTCTTAGGTTGGTAGACTGTATATAACACTTTCGAAACGCTTAGCTACGAAACTAATGTGAAGGATGTTTTCTACCCAAAACGCATCCAATCCCAATCGGGGTAAAATCGCCAATTTTAAAAAAATGCGGTAAAAAGTCGACTTCGATTTCTATCTATTCAGTAACTTATAAAAACAACGCGGAGTTAGTTAGTTTGGGCTTAGTAGATAAACACCAAATCGTAGAAGGTCTTAAAGACTTTATCGGAACTATTCCGACTGTTTCGAAGTCAAAAAGCGTCAGCAAAAATGCATTTTGGAAGATTAAATAATGAATTTACACTTAACATATAAACAAATTCACCTTCATTTTTGAGCACAGTAATCATTTTTGCAATAAGACATCCAATGCCGGACGTAGGTTCAAGTCTAGATATCGCTCAAAGATACCTTGTAGTACCTCTGAACGATACTGCAATAACTTTAAAAGTTTACCGCTGCAATCTGAATGATTTTTGTAACTAGCTCAATAAGAATACTCTTGGAGGTGATCACACATGAGAACTAGTGAATTTATTGCGCACTCTTAGCAAATTGGCGCCTATTTCACGTATTTAAAGGTGAAGAATGCCGTTGGTACTATCGACTTTCCTGTCATTTTGCGCACGACGTATGCAAGTGGCCATTGTGAAAGGTTTAATATGAATAATAACACGGTGTAGATGAAATGAATGTTATAATCTATCTCACAATTAAAGCGATTATTATTATGACAGTCCACAAAAACGTATAAAATTATTTATAAAACAATGATATACACTATGTTAATAAAAGTAATAAAAATAATGTGTGTACTTCTAGCTTTCGTCTTCAAAAATTAAATCTATTTCACTTCTGCCACTGAAAAAATTAAAACCAATATTATGATAACATTATTGAAAAAAGTATATTATTCTATCCAACAATACTACACTAATTAGTGTGTGGAATTAAAAAAATGTTCTTTTATAAAATTATATTTGTAAAGAGCAACTGTTGAATTTTGCCGGCTTTTCTCAGCAGAACTGCCTTCCGAGCCGGTGTTAGCTTCCTGTTGGGACAACAGTGCCGACATTTTATTGTTGATTGACGATTCTAAAGTGTTTGTAAACAGCCTATTCAATAAAGAATATTTTGATTTTGAATAATAATGTTTCCAATCATAATTAAAATCCAGGTACTTCGTAAAGTCGAATCAGTTAGACATGGACCTCCGCCATTGATTGCCCATTGGAAGAGCAACCTTACCTGAAGAATTCTGTATCTATGTACAAAAATATCTTTTGCTTGAGTTTTTGGTTTGAAATATTGATTAGCTTATCCGTTATGGCATGTTTATATAACCCACCTGCTACATAATATCACTTTAAATTAAAATTAATCAATTTGAAATTGTACCATCATGATTATAATAATGATATTTTTCATTATATAAACATCATATTTCTCAGGATATTCAAAGGGATAAGCGTTGTGTCTCCAGACATTGATAATCAGTGGCAAAAATGAAGTTAAATATAATTTGAACATATAAAAATGGATGGATGGATGTAAATAACAAAACAACAACAGTAAATGGATATAAATAACAAAATTTCGCTTTATTCTTATAACATTTTTTAAAAGCTAATTTATTACACTAACAATTATGACTTTTGCAATAACATAACGCACACAAAAAAGTACAGATTATTAATTTAAAATATATACATAAAACGTTTACGCGATTAGTGGGTGGGGGTAAGTTACCGACCGAGAACGTATCCTGACGTTTGAATTTAAATCAGTGTTCGAATTCAATTTTGATTTGGAACGCGCAAGAATATTATATCATAAAATATGTTATGGGCATAGTGGCAAGCAATACGAAGCATGAATGCTACATACGTATTTAAATATCTAACAATTTTTTTTGCAAACACTACCCAGTATTTCATTATCTATCATAATCAACTTACAATCTGTCACGACGGACTTAAAGGCTTATATAGCAAAGATAACCGACCATTTCATGGACGTCAATTTGACAGCTGTCAACGTCAAAAAACGTACGTTTGTATGGGACAAGAGAAGTGTTGTTTTTCAAATAATTCAATTATTCTCTCCATAAAAATCAATCTCGTGGCTCTACGAAAATATACAATTTCAGCGAAACATTATATTTTTACTGATAACGATAAAATATATTTATTTATCGCTGTATCTTTAACATTCTTATTGATCGTCAACTCTTTTTTTAATCTGTTGTGGAGGTGTAACAGAAAGAAACTCTGCATACACAGATATAATAAAATTTTATATCACTGGCACAATGAGACGTAGTGTAATACGGTCCCTCTGTTATTAAGGTGCAGTATTGCATATCAAGATAGGGTTGTCGGTTGAAAAATAAACATACTGCGCGAGCTTCGAAATTCAAATTCAAAATATTTTTATCCGAGAAGCCATTTACACACATTTTTGAATGGTCAAATATTTTAACACTACACGAGTAAGTTACCACTGATTCCCATTCGAAACTCAAAAGATATTCTTTTTAAATATAATTTGATATTGTTTAACAAGCCAGGCTCCACACATTGCGATCAACGAAAAAGTCCTTAAATGCTATAACAAAATTAATTTAATAATATTGTTTTATAATACTTACATACTTTTGTGTATATCTCTATATCTTTTTGACTATATGTATATAAAAATAAAAAAGTAGACCTGGGAATATCTCATGGAACTTATTTATATATATGTACAACCATAAAGGTTTTGTAAACTTTTTTATGACGAAATTTAAAAGTTTTTATTTATTGTATATATCATGTTTGTGTCACTATTTTTTTAATAATATTTTAAATTTTGGCGCATAAATAGTGCGTTGTTAACCCTTGTTGGTTATTACTTTTAAAGCAAATTATTTATTATTGGATGATGGTTAGTCCTGTAACATGGGAAAAATAAAATAAAATATTTAATGAAAACACAATATTTTCTTTTAATAATGTTGGCGCAAATTTACATTGTTTAATTAGAAGTAATTAATCAGATACATACGGATTGATATGAATATGAAGCGACAATTAGGATATCTATTTTTATTTAATTTATTTACTTAGGTATATAAAATCTTTAGCTTTTACTTTACAAATATAATTTTAAATTAATCATAAATAAAACATTTAGTCTAAACACATGTTCTATAAAGAATATTGACATAATAATCGTAATTAGATCTGTCACCCTGAGGTCTGGGTGTATGTTGTCCAAATTCCATTAGGGACTCAACGTCCGTCTCAAGTTTCCTAACCACATCAGCCGCTCGTGCTCTGCACTTGACAACGAGATCGACACCAGCTGTAAATATAATAACTTTGTTAATCTATTATAATAATTAATACAAGGATCACCTTTATCTTTGATATGCCTGTGAACCTACTCCAAGATTAAAAACAATGCCAATGTGTTATAGGAATCTTCCTAGGGCTCTTTCGTCCGGTGTGTATAAACAAATATATTTCTGTGGGATTCCCCTTTTCAATTCGCCGCTGACGATGACGTAATGTTGCTCCTGTAACATGTTTATAAAACAAATTATATATATAAGTTAAATAATGACTACGTACATAGATATATAATGATATTTAGATGTTTAATATACATACCATACCCGGCGATAAATATTACACAAGTCTCGTCATTATCAACGTTTCAACCGTAAGACGTCCACAGGTGGACATATGCTTCCCACATAGTTTTCCAATAGGTCCGGTAGAAAGCGGCAATATCTTCTGACGACCTTATGCAAGTCGTCTATCCCCCTTTTCTTAAATGTGACCTTTAAACTAAAACCATTTTATTGTACGCTCACAGATACGTGAACTGTAGCATTGACAAATATACTTTCAAAATATGTTGCACAGCACATTGCGATACTGTAGAAATAAAAATATCATGAATAATATACAGAAGTAAATAGTAATATTGTGATCTAAAAGTAATGTGAAATACATTTAAAAATCTCGGGCATTAGGAAGACAGGTAATATTTTTCTAGGTTGGTAGAACTGTCGATAACATTTGCCAAGCGTCTGTCTGTCAAAAGTTGGAATATCATTTGGCTCAGCCAAAATCATTTTGAAGGATTTTTTATGTTCCAAACGCGTTATGTGTCCATTGGTGCGAGAATCACTTACTTTTGTAAAAAAAAAACGACAAAAAAATCGACTAATAACGTTCTGCAAACACCGTATTCGCTTGATTTGGCTCCGTGCGACTTATAGCTATTCAGCAAATTCAAAAAACCAATGCGGTGACGCCATATTGACATTACTATATAAACCGAATTGAAGTTCTTGAAGGCTGTATCGGAAAAGGATCTTCGGACTGATTCAAGTACCGGAAAATAACTTGGCACAACTGCGTTTTATCGAACGATGATTACTTTGCAGGTGATGAAATATATTTGAAAGAATAAGTAAATATTTTTCGTTTTATATACAAATTCACTCGATTATACTGCCAAGTCCGTCGATTACGGTAAAATATTACAACTAATCATATAAAACATACAATGTGATGTAAATTTATTTGGTATTAGCATAAAGGGTACCTAAATTGATTTCGGCGCCTGTAAAATTTCTTTTAGATAATTTACATTTCGAAGTAATTTTAAGGTTATGTTTTTTATATATGCGACTAAATGTAAATATATATATTATGTCTTTGGTGTAACTGGATGTACTGTTAAAAAATGCCAATATGACGTCAATAAACCATATTAATTTTGAAATTATTGTTTTTTATTATTACATCGTATTCTGTAACTTGATTTTCTTGTCACATCGTTACCATTATTAAGTATAATGTAGTATATATATATATATATATATATATATATATATATATATATATATATATATATATATATAAATAATAGATTTTTTACGACTAGCAGAGGCATTTAGAACCTCTTTATTTTTATTTCTTTTTTATTCTTTTCATATTGACAGTTTGATTCACGAGGCAGTTTTGCTCGTTCGTTTGTTCTGTCAGTCTATTGTTACGTATTATTTTACTGTTACCTAGTTTTGTAAAATTACAATTGAGTTACCGCCATCATTTCAATTTATTTAATTTTACATTCCACACGCTCGCACATGGTATTAAAAATAATATATTTATTGCACACAGAGTAATATAGGTTATTGTGAATACACACATTTAAACTTTTTTAGTTGTTCCGAACGGAATGGTATTCGTTTATATTATGTTTTGTTTTTATTTACGTGTACAAGCGAACCTTATCCCAGCAAGGAACTGCGTTCGCCTCGGCTGACTTATCAGGTTTGTTCGTCAACTTTTCCATCATTTTTTTTTTCACTTTCGTTGCTGCGGTCAGTTTAGTCAACGTAGAATTAAAATAGAAAAGTAATATCTTCGAGATATTTATACCCTGTAATGGAATGTTTTACATGTTTTTGTTCAATGAACCTATTAAATATCAATATCAAATGTACTACATCTCTTATATTACAATTGCTTTCTGATCTTTCTTATCATTCAAATCATCTGCCGTGCATCACCTTCCTTACCACATCTTTATTCTAGACCACAGTCTGCTGCATTTTCACAGCAAAATTTTGAATCAATTATTTCTATTTTTTTTAAACCATTATATGTACCTGTTTCTTTAGATTTTGTATGTTATACTAGTTTTTTGGAAAATCCCTAGGTATATATGGTGATATTTGTCGTCGCGCTTGAGGAAGACGATGCTGCCTTCTTGGATCCTCTTCCCCATCTCGACCTTGGAATCGAAGCTGATGTATACTCTTGTCAAAGAGGCCGTGGCCATGCGCCGGTCGGTTCTGGTGTCCGCGCTGCGCTCGCTATGCGTCGCCATGCAGATAGCTCAGTGTTTGGCAAAATGGGAGAACATTCATTTATTTAGTTTTGTTTGGCAGTATAATGAGATATGTCTATCTTGCCTTGCGATGCAAACGTTTCATTGAATCCTTCCGGGTGACATGTCGATAGAAGTTGAGGATACGCATCTGCACAGTCGACGATAACCTCTCACTAATGAGCTCTTTAAGGATCGAAACGTTGGCTCGGTGCGTCGTCCACGGGATTTTGAGTGTGTGTCTTTAGCACCACTTTCACAGTGCGTCGATTTTCTGACGGTCCAGTCCAAAGTTTCGAAGTGCACTTCAAGTTGACTTCCTTTTACGAGAGTTTGAGCGACATATTTTTAATATATATATTTATTTTATTTATTATTTATTTATGAATGTATGTCTGTATGTCCTTTATAGAATCGTAAACTATACATTTGATCATTAGCAAAGTTGTTGCGCATGAGCACATGGTTCCTTACTTGGTATTACCAAATTTTGACTGATGGCGCTACTGTCATTCCAAAGAATTTCGTACATTACCGTGACAGTTCATGCTGATTCGAATTGAAACTAAAACAGCGAACGACTGATGCGCGAATTTATGTAAATTGTAAAATTTGTGTCCGGCACACATAATTAAAATTACAACGAATGAAAAACAAAATGAACTAAATATTTTTTGTTTGAATATAATTTTTTCGCGGACGAAGTCGCGGGGCGCTGCTAGTAAAGAATAAAGCTTTGGTTATTGAATTATGATAAAGCTAAAGGATTAGACTCATTCTCTACCCAGTCATAATGTTAAAAGTATTGCAATCTACTTTTACTCCTCTCTCTCACTCCGTTCCCCTTCCTCACCTTTGTCGTCGCTCCGTCACACATACGAACACGCACACACTACTATACACAGAATCACTCTTTGACAAATGATATGATTGTTTTTTTTTTTTTATAAATTTGTTTCATATAAATAAATTATAAACTTAATTGTAAGCACCCTGATCTCTGCGATGCGAGCCCCTGGTGCAAAGATCGCATGAATGATACATTTTTAAAATATAAATTATTTCTATCAAAATGGATTATATATTCGACAATTACTTTATGAAGATATATAAATATATTTTCATATATATTTAGTTACGGTCGTTGGATGTCGCTGGATGAGGGCATCGTCATCATGAGGACCTTCGGTGGAGGCCTGGGCCTCGCAGTGCGCGTCCACCGGCTGAAGAGAAAAAGTTTTATGAATAATTTGAATTTAGAACGTTCATTCTTACTATATTACCATTACGTTACTTATTATTTCTGAAACTTCGTTTTTGAATTGTGCGAATCGTATATTTAATGACGGCCAATAACCTAAACATTCACCCGTAGACTTTTATACCCTTCACCAATAATTCTGTATATATATAATGAGTTTTATATTTATCAATGGAGTACATATGTTATACACGTGTGTATGTATGTCTATGTATGTTTATTTTCATTTGTTTGTAAATATTTATTTTTTGTACAAGTAAACTACCCTTTATTAGTACTTTTACCTTTTCCATACTATGGTTGTCTGTAAGAGATTGCCTTGTGTGATAAGACCGCCCATTGTACTCTTTTGTATATTATTGTAAAACTTATTAAATGTTTCTTAACGTGTACAATAAAGAATATTAAATAAATAAATGGACGATCACACTTTGTCTGAAAAATATATAATTGGCATAACAAAACAAAAACGTTTTGTAATATCTATACCGTATAAAGTTTTGTGTTGCAGTGTGTGAAAAAAAATATGTCGAATGTTCAAAAGCGCAGGTGCTTATCGCAGTGCAATATAATACGACGCACCGCGATGCTCTCTCAGTTAATTCTGCCGAGCAATGTTTGTGTGAGCCGTTACCTGTTGCAACGTGTCAAATGTACTGATGTAGCAATTGTTACTTACTACATATCTATCTACTACTCTACATATCTAAATGTATTTTTACATGCTAATTAGATGTTTTAGCTTTTTAAAATTCGGATGTGTTTGCTCATTTGTGGGCAAAAATGTTTAAAGTTCACCTTTACCCAATTAGCCTATATAATATTCTTTTTTCTATCGCAATGTAACTAATGGTTAATTATTTCCGGTAGAACAGTTCATATGGACAGATAAAAAACAATGATTAATTTTAATACGTAGTGATTTGAATTTTTGCTAAAAACATTGATTTAGGGATAGGGTGTCGACCGTAGTAGACTTTTCTATAGGGGATATACAATAATCGTCGAGGTAGGCACGCAGCTGCTTTCCATCTTCTAGAAACTTAGTTGTGACCAGCGGAAATTCTATATAACTAATACATAAAGTATGAATTACATAGAACTATATTCTGAGAACTGAACTCGCGACCTGCGATTGCATGAGACAGTCTTCTACCACTGAGCTACCACTGCTCATAACCACATGTATATGGGCATATGTACTCTAATCAAAAAGTAAGCTAAAATTGTCATTTAAAACTCCCGGTCATTGGGAAGTCAGGTGATTTTTTTCTTACGTTAGTAGGACTGTCTATAACATTTGCCGAGCGTCTGTTTGTGAAAAGGTTCAATTATCTCCAAGCTACATGTGTTTTAATCATATGTTTCATTTTTGTAAAACGCGTCAAGTATCTATTGGTACTAAAATCGCTCAATTTTTTAGAAAGAAAGCGTCAAAAACTCAACTTATATCGTTTCGTGCGACTTCTGATTGTTTAGCATATGCAAAAGTTCAATGCGGCGAAGTTATTTTGACACGTATCGATAAGGAAATAAAAACCGAATAAGTCTTGAAAACTATTCCGACTGTTTCTAAGAACCGAAAATGATTTGACTAAAGAATAAATAAATAATTTACATTTTACAATAGAACTCATCTTACTTTTGATCATATTTTTAAAATATCGATTATCTTTTGTCATAGTGGTAATCCTATATAATTAATAAACAATCGTGTGAACAATATAGGTTGGTTCGGGAATAGAACCCGTGTTAGGCCTCTGCCGCGGGGCTGCAACTAGACATGGCGCTGCTGACTAATTGACATCAAACGAATTACACATTCACCCCTCAAAAGCTTTTACATCTATAAACAATCAACTTGTATAGCATGCATGCATGCATGCGTGTATTGATTGAATTGCATACCCTAAGTGATTTGGTCCTAGGCGTGCAGCGGGGGATGGAACGCCGAAGGGGCTGTCCGGTGCAAACCATGTATCGATTATTTGTTAACATCGTAGAGCTGCACTGCGTTTACGAATGTGTGGAGACTCATTGCCAAGTTTATTCTTCCCAGGCAACCTTCGAGTCAAGACAATGACACGATGTACATTTAAACTTATGTATGTACACACACATGTTCTATACAGAGTATATAACTTATCTGAAACGCCAGTGGACAGGGTACAGGGGATGGTCGTTGGCGTCATTAGGTATACCGATGTACCGAAGACATATCGTCGTTTGAAGTCGTTGAATGCAAGTGATCTTTCCTGGAGGCTTTACCCTGCAGTTGGCGACCATCACTCGTAAACAAGAACCTCTCTCGATACCCAAATGTACGAAAGGTTAAGTCATTGATATAAAGTATAATAAACTATATTTATACATAAGAATAACCCGTCAAGAAACTTAATAGTTGCTCTCATATTTACTACATTAAAATCAGCGTTATACTAATCCAAGACATATTTATACATAATTCTTGAATGTAACATTTAAGTCAAGTTGCATTGTGCTATAAGAGAACATAGTTAAACGTTATTGTTTAACTTATTAAGAGTCGATTTGGTGACCCCGCGAGTCTAAGCTAGAGCTCTGGTTTAAGCAGCGGTTCCTCACAACCTGAACTAACTCTATCATCGGCTGATGTCGAGTTGTTTCTGTCGCACAGGACGTCGGATGCTTACACCATCTTCCAGACGGCTCACCCACAAAGACAAGTCCAAGAAATACTTCCTATCTCCCCCCTGCTTAGCTTGCGTATTTATCTATAACGAGATTAGTACACTTAAATTATTTACGAACACATTTTAAACGTATTAATTAAATTAATTTTGTTGCTGAATCTTATAATATTTATCATTTGATTCAAAATGAATACAAATCGTAAAAATAAATAAAAATTTGTCAATCCGGTCTCGTGTTAAAGATGGTGTAAATAACAACTATGTTTTATATATACAAAGATTCATTATCATTGCAGCCTTAAAATGTCCACCGCAGGACATCTGGTCTGCCCTCGGAGACATTCAATGCGTCCGGTTCGAACCGGCAGTCATCTTCTGTCTTCCGATGAAGATAAAATAAAAAAATATACAGAGATAATATTTACATAAAAGAGAAAACAATAATTATAAAAGGATTTTTGTGTGATAGAGACCGTATTGACATAATCGTGGACAAATGAAATAAATGATAGCCTTTCGCCTAAGTTCCCGTGGAAGAACTAACTTGAGTTTTGAACGTTCAAGCTACTTAAAAAAAATTACCAACTCCACTGACTTTGTTGCTAGTTCTCCTCAATAGATGGCGTGTTACTCAACTTATTTAAACTTAATTTTAAAATGACATTGCATATGATTTTAAATGATCTTATAAATTAAAGATATGTTTACTTTGAATTTGATAAGTAACAAATAGTGCACAAAGGTTACTGAAGCATACGTGAGTTGTACTGAGGTATTTTGTGCACGTACGAATGTAACTGCAACCACGACTCTAAGATATTTTGATCGATAGTTGTGTTTCCATAACTAATATCAAGGAGACAGGTGATATTTGTCTTTTACATAAATAAGTTCATTGGTTATTGACTGAAAACCTTGAAAAGGTTGCATATTGAGCTTATTTTTCAGCAGAAAGCTTGTCTGTTTCTTATTACCCCGTGCAAAGTGTTAGGGCCTTGGACCTGTTTCATATGCTAGTGACCTAGTTATATACAACTGAAATTTATTAACATGGAACGTTGCATTACACATACGATATTGTAGTCTTGTATCTTTTTATTGTTAGATTAAAGAATGTAATAGAAAGTTCCAGAATATTTTTTTATTGCTTTATCGTGTAATGCAGGAGAAAGTTCTAGAGTCCTGTGATGCATAAATATCTTCCTTAGCAGATAACGTTGCGTTACGTGCGAGCCCGTAACGGGTGTGGTGAACTGGATGCGAGAGGGAGAAGGGTGCATCGCGGCGGCAGGTGCCCACCCATCCGATCGATCCTGCGACCCGGCTGTCCTCGGGAAGGGTGGCAGGCCACCCTCCGGCATCCAGGTGGAGATGCCGTCTCAAAACTGTGTTTTATTTCTTCATATGTTTATTTCTTTATTATCCTTTTTAAATATACTAAATGATTAGTAAGAAAGAAATTAGGTGAAAATTGTTGCCGCAATTTTTTCGATTTTCAATTCGGTGCTTTCTTGAGTTTCCTTAGTGATCTCATGTTTATTTATAAATGAAACGGATTCTGTTTTAATATAATGGTGATGACGTATGCCTAAGTGAAGCTATAGTCGAATGAATATATAGTATAATTGAAAGAGTGAAGCTTGTTTTCTTCTAGCTTACCAAGCTCTTTTAACTTTATCGTTTAAGCAACAAGACGTCCGCTCCCGGACATGAGGCTACTTAACAAACTTCAGATAACTCTCCCACAAGACCAGTGACTTCCGGCGACAGTCGCGAGGCAGTCTGCCCACCTTGTGGGCGCCCACTGTGCGCACGCGAGCTATCCCCGGCAACTTCAACTTGCTAGTTGGCTGAGCTTTGTCGGATGTTCCTGTTCGTCAATGGACCTCCTCATTTCTGATTTAGTTCCATATTACCAAGTCAAGTAATACACAACGTTACGTTATTAATTTCACAGATAATAAATCTGTTTATTACTTCTATATATAGATAACTCACCAAAGAAATCCCGTCGATTATTTGCAATGTTCTGTAGGTAGAGTATTCTAGACTAACATCAAGCAAATTCTAAATATTCATAAGACGATCAATGTGTAAGTAAATGAAATAAAACAAAAAATAATTAAAGAAATGTGTTTATAAACTGTGATCATTTTAAAGGCCCACTAAAAATAAACTGTTATATATAATAAGGAAATAAATAAGGCAAATTAATGTAAAAAGCTAAAAGAATACAATAAAATTGATGCGGTATAAGAAAGGAAAGATAAGAAAAGGAATATAAGATATTATGAAAGGAAAACAGAGGAATGCAAAGACGATATGAAGAAGTATGATATATATATATATATATATATATATATATATATATATATATATATATATTACATTTAAAACATTGTTTCAACGTATCTAAATTATTAGATTAATGCATGAGTTATACAAGGTTATAGCTGTGTATTTTTATAAGCTACCTGGATTTAACTTTTACCTAGATTTAGCCAGAACTAGGTCACGGACAGGCGCTCCGCGAATGTTCCCCGGAGAACCTTCCCACTTGTCACAAGATCCGGGGAACATTCGCGTTCCCCGGATCTTGTGACAAGAACTCTTAGGAGAGCTAGTTCTGCAATGATGAGGTTATAAGTGATAAGTACATTTAATTTTTATATTGAGGATAATGGAGGGGATAATGTTGTTTCTCTACATATCTCTCTGCATTGTTAATTGTTGATACGGTGTCCTCTGTTGCTGGAAAGCCGTGTTCACATTGATAAGTTGAAGTAAGTTCACCTATCCCCCGGATACACGGATTTCATTAAAAATTTTAAGCAATTGTTAATAACCGATTTTATTACCATCTCTCATAATGTAAATATTTCTGCTTTAAACATCGAATCGGCACAAATAGCTTCGAGTGATGAAAGTGAATTCAAACCTTCGATTCCGAAAAAAAGAATGAGTAATTTCTGACAGTGATAAAGGATAATAAAACACGTTTGGTTTTATTTTTTGTTCTTCTGTTTAATGTATTGTAATTAAATAAAAAAACAGTGTAACTAATTAAAAATATTGAAAAAAATCATAACTGTTGAATAGCAAAATTATTCATTTTCTGCAAGCATTTCGATTTATACGGTTTTGACGTGAAAATTTTTAATTTTGCATTACACGTTTTTCTCAGGAACGTATCTGCCGTGTAAATCGAGGGATAGGTGTATATGTCAGGAACGCATCTTTAGTCAAGTTTAATAATTACCTGCGGGTACTTTTTATATTTTTTAATTTTTAACTGTTGGTAAACAAACTTAGTCCAAAAAGGGCGAGGTCACGTTGGTGAGCAATGATATCAAATTACCAACGCAGAGGGGAGCGCCGGCCCGGCATCGAACCCGCGACGATCGATCGTGAGTAGGAGCACCAATAACACGGTGCCATTAGAACGAACAACTGTAATGGCGATTGTTCTGTATAGGTTACTTCTTAAAATAGATATTATGTTTTGACTTAAGGACTAGAAAAATGGGAGTACAATACACTTGTAGTAGTTGTTTTAAGTTGGCAACTTGTCGACCCTCTCTGATCACCTAACGGGTGAAGAATATTACTAAAGTCGTTTAGATGTCGTCGGGCACCGACATGTTACAGGTGTATAAGCTTTTGACATGTGAGTGTATGGTTATGTTTGTCAAAAAAAGTTTGAAATTTTTACGCTTAATTTAAATCATCTACACAATGTGATCACTCTGAAATATGTTGCATAAATATATTTTTTATTTCACGTACGTTAACAGGCCAAAAACTTCTGCCAATATAAATTTACAAGGCATAGATAGTAAACAATATTTAATCTTAATAATCAAAATAAACTCTATTGCCATTATATTATTAATTGTGGAAGTAACCATTGATTTTTCAGACAGACAGACCTTGTAAGATTTTACACATAACAAATCACCCTGTATGTCCAAATGATAACCTGAGACCACTTCAAAGCACAAAATGACTCTAGACAGTGTTTTAATGGGGTACAAAGTTCAACACCCTATATCTTAATTTAGCGGTTAAAATATTCTAACCTCTTCGGTGTGACGTCATAAATTAACTGACCTCGTTCATATGTTGCCAAAAAGACCGTTTCGATGACATTAAAAATAGTTGTGGGTCTATTGCGATGCGATTGTGCCAGGCGGGGTCTCTGTTCCAGAAGTAACCCTGCCTATATATATGCCCTGTGCTATAAGCTATGTGGCCTGTCCAATGATATTTAAACTTGACCAGACCGACAAGCCCATCGTAGGACCTCAGAGATATATTGGATATCTATGGACGATCAGCAGGCGATATCAACAGCGGAAGTGGTGTCGATGATAATGTTCCTGATGAATCACATTTCATATTGGTTCAAGAAAGAGGCTTTAATAATAATGAGGCAGGCGTGCTACTTACTGTACGCCACGTGCTGCTGTTCCTCAGCTCGCTAAACCGATTAAGTGGGGGGTTAGGTGATAGCGCCTTTCAGTCAGCTGCCTCCCCCGTCTGCGTGGCCCCCCCCCCCCGCCCCTCGCGCCTCACCGCCGCCTCGCGTCAGACGCGGCCCGGCTCACGTGCCTGAACCCGTTACCTCCGATCACTTCGCCGTTACAGCGTGCGATCAAATATGAGATACTGACACACGCGCGGGTGAATCGCACTCGCGATCTGGTGAATAAACAAATTATGCTTCATAAATAATTAAAGAAGCAGCGCCAGCCTAGCGGCAAGGACTGTGACTGTGGTTCGGTTCCCGGGACACTGCTTTAGAAATAATTCCCACTTTGTGCACTAATAATATACGATTGGCTCTGCCTACAATCAACATTCCAGAGGACGGGCAGCGGCGTCCTTTGCGTACCACAATACAGTAATACCCCGCTTTACGCGACCCCGTTATACGCGGTTTCACTATAACGCGAATTGAAAATTTCGCGCTCAAATGCGTAAAGCGGGGTATTACTGTACCACACTACTATCGCCAGCTCGCTGGCCAAGCGTGATGATTATACTAAATCTCCTTCATAGATGTCTTTGGGGGAGAGTTATATATATATGTATATATATATATATATGTATATATATATATATGTATATATATATATATATAAAGAATAATTGGTAAAGATTTAAATCAGTAAATATATAACTCATTTGCTGTCAATTAATTTATGGTATTACATGTATGTACGAGTAAAGGAACGGAAAGGCTTTAATAACTTGAATGTTAGTGGATATATTTCACTTATTAAGTAGAGATCAGCTAAGAACTACTTGTATGTTTTCGGGGCATTCTCTCCAGAGTAAAGTCGTCTGTCGTTTACCCCGAAACAGAGAAATACCCTGCACGAAACTCACACCAAGCCGAAACAAGTTCCTATTAGACAAGCCTGTGGTACAAGAGCAGGTCTAAGGACCCAGAAAGGTCAGGGGCTAAAATGCGAGGAGGTCATAGTTGTTCGTAGAACAGCAGATACCCTCGCGCTGTATAACAGTGTTCATCGTGCGGCAGTAGCAATATCACGTCACACACGTGCGTGTATCACACGGACGAGACTCAAGATGCGATCGCAAGGTTCATCGATGTGAATATGGCAACCGCCGCACAGACACTGGCGCCAGACCAGACCTGAGAATGCCAAAGTGGAGTAGGGATGAGGAAATGGTGAATGAACCGCTTTTTTCAAAACTACATTGTCGTATATACAGGGAGTCGATAAAAACAACACACCAATGATTTAAAAAGAAAAATAATCATAATAATTGGTTGACTTTAACTTAGTTTTAAATAGTTTACTATTTAAGTTAATAAATATATTAAAAGACTTGGTAAAAACTTGTAACATAGAAAATTAAAATAAAAAAAAATGTACACACAAAGACACGGACGCTTATGTCAGTGGAATATTGATCTTAATTATAATAACAAAAAGACTGATTTTATGAAATTCCATTCACAAAATGGACTGAGAGAAGTTCGTCGGAATGGAGACCGCTATTTTTTCTGAATGCGTCATGATAAACTGATACATTAATCTGTCTGTCCTTAATATGGAACATAATTTGTTCATTTTGACAGCTAAACGTTTAGTGAAAGTCCCCCTTTAAGTCAATTAAATAATGAAAATAATACGCAATGGCCCGTGCAGAGGCTGCAATCTAGCTTTGCGGTCTGCCTCCTCGTGCCGCAATATGTATATGATAGTAAGGAAACAGGTAGATTTACTAACAAAAATCTTACTAACTAAATACGTACTTGAAAGCGATATTTCTAATTCAGAATGTCTTCCTTCCTAAGAACATATCGCAAGTCGGTGACGTGAAATCCCTATTTTTAAACTCTAATCTTCGTGGCTTGTTTTTTTCATACTCACTGTAAATGCCCAGAAATGCTTCTACTTTTTAGTGTCCATTTGAAAAGTGTGAATTTCTTAATTTAAAAAAATAATTAAAATATTAATTACTACAAAGCCATTACTTACTGAATACATTAGCATCGAACATACAGTGATGTTATTGTTCGCTTATGTAATAATAATATATATGGTAATTGTCCATGGGTAAAGCTTTGTAGGGGTACATCTCTCTCTTCTTTTTCTTCTTCCTTTCAGCAGATGGAAGTACACTTTAAGCTATAGCCCTGTCCCAAAGATCGCCGCGATGTCCGGTCTCCAGCTGTCCGCGTACTGCCACTCCCAACGTCGCCGGTCCACTTGAGAACCTTTCAATTCCTACAGCGATCAGTTGTACCAGCGGTATGCCCCGACCACGGCTACTTCAAGCGAGCAGTTCTTCAAGCCACAGAGGTTTTGGTTCATTTGCCGGACCTCATTGCTTCCGATTTAAACTCGCAGCGAAGCTCCGGGCATAGCCCTCTCCGTTGCTTCCCAGGCAACCGCGAGCCTCCCTACGTGGCCCCGCGAGTACCCAAGTCTCGGCTCCGTATGTCATCACCGGCCACACCCACTGGTCATAGACCTCCGTCTTCAGACGTTGTAATGATTGACATACAGACAATTTTTCAGCTGAAATATTTAAAGCATTTACATATATTATCGATTACTCTGTATCGCCGATTTTTATGAAATATGTTACATCAATTTATTTTGTTTGTAGGAATGAGATAGGATAATATTCCGGCAACCAAGCTGCGGGGTCGGGTAACAGAAAACGCTTTTACTTCATATATTAACATTACGTTATTTATTATTTCTGAAACCGTAGATTTTTTTATAGTGTGTATCATGCATTATTGAAATCAAATTAGCTATGCATGGGCGCATAGCTGTGTGGCGTTATTCCGTCGATACAGATAAGGTCGCGATGGCCTGGGCCTCACAGTGAACGTCCATCGGCTCGGGTGATGACGATCCTCCCTTTACCCTTAAATGTATAATGATGCAAATCTGCAACATACCACTTAAACGGTATAAGTAGCAGTAAATGCATAGTGTTGTATAGCTGCAACATAAGGTTTAAGTTTGTAAAAATATTTTCCTCTGCATTGTAGTGTACCTATCTGCAAGATATATATTTTTAAAAGTATAAATAAAAGTCTTGTATTTAAGGGTTAAGGCTTTTGCCCGTACAAGCAATCACCCTGCGTGACATGTGCGCTCTCGCGTGCGAGCCTTGTTGAGTAATCAGAAAGCAACGACGTAAATAATAACAAATGTAAACATAATTTCCCAATAAAAATATTTTTCAACGATCGATTGCCCCATGTCAAACAGGTGACCGTTTACGAATTTAATCCCTTTAATGTAAACATTTCCGTGGTTACTTGTATAAATTTCGCAAGAGTTTACACAAGCAGTACCCGTGACTCCGTGTTTACAGTTTTACACAGGCTTCGCTGCCATGTGAAATTTGTTTACAACTTGTATTGTTCCTAAAATATCGTCTACTAACGCAAAAGGTTTGCGAAACCCTTGTTAAAGTAAACAAAAATTTTAGTTCAAAACATGCGTGCAAAAGCTTTAAAGGTGGTGAATGCATTAGTCAGCAAAAAGCTTTATATTTTACATCAATTACCATCAATGAAGTGACAATCAAAATGTTACATTCATTTATTTTCTCTATTTGAATGCAACAGGACAATACCTCACTGTAAAGTATGAAGAGGTAGGTTGGGAACGTTGATTGATTTTAACATTTCTTCGTCATTTGAGCCGCTCGACAGCCGCTGCAAGGCATATGCCTCTCCGACGGTCGCCACTATGACCGGACGTCCAGAGACTTGACCACTTTGATTATGCCGTTGGACCACCAGGCGAGGGACGTAACCACGCCGTGTCTAACGGCTCGTGTCTTGTAATATTAAGTAAACATTATTTGAAAAAAAATATTCTTACTCAATTATCATTATTTTGTTCTTTCTAAAATCATGTGGGTACATACATTTCACTCGCCCCTTTAAAACTCTTACACCTGTAACCAATCACCCTGTATACTTATCATCAGCGACGTCGACGACGGCACAAGATTTTTATGCACTCGAGATTGCAGATAGATCTATTCATAAAGGGTTAACTTTCACTATAAATAAAAATGGACCAATATTTAGCCACTTCCGTACATGCAGTGGTAGTCGTGCAATAAAGTGCACCGCCCGCTAGTCCGCTGATAAATGCGCGTGCGGCAAACAATGCAAAACAACTACCACCGTTAAATCACTCAACACGTGTTTCACCCTTCCACGGGGCATCCTCAGGAGTAATGTTACACCGATTAGTGCCAAACACAGAGTCTCTGTGTATTTATCAGCGGGCTGGCGGGCAGTGAACTTTATTGCACGACTGCTATTGCATTGGCGGAAGTGGCTATGTATCTGTCCCTTTTTTTTACTTAAAATGGACTTCCGCAAAATAACGCCTGAATCCATTAGATCTTCACTAAAAACACACAACTAAATATTCAAGCTCGCGTGGGATATCTAGTTATCAATATTACATCGCAGAAAATTTGACAGTTTGCAATCCGAAACTATATTTAGAAGTTTGCCAGACGAAACTCGACTTTAAGTACTTGCGACAGTATTGTATATACGAAGCCTTTTGCCTGCGAAGCTTAAATGTAAAATACTAAATGTTTTTCATAGAATTTTGGTATATTCAAAACATGTAAATAAATACATAGAATAGTGTTATTTGTATTTATTATATTACATATGTATTCTCTGAATAGTAATTGATGACGTCACTGAGAAGTGATTCTTTAAGACGCCTGTTAATTAATTATGATGGGTGTTTGAATTTCAGGAGTTTTCTTTTATTCACATAGTACGTTGTTTCGAATATAAAATTATTAGAAATCACAAAGAATCCTGCATAGAGCCGCAAATGGCTTTGAGCCGCATGTTGGCCACCCCTGTCACGTACCATCGGTATCATGTTGCTTCAAGAATTGCTCGAGGCAACCTTTGGGAAAGAGCTATGCTTCGCAGTGATCATCTATCGGTTGGCCTGATGATTCCGAATGTGTTCACCTCAGGGCTTCCTTAGAGTCATTGCTTTCTTTCTGTTTCCATAAATAAAACATCTTGCAATTAGTTACCTAAAAAAGTAAGGTTTACAAAGGCTTCGTGTACTGTAAATTTTCAGTTGAATTTGTCTCTGACATCTAAAGATTTTCTGTTCGGGACCGTGTTAAGCTGCAAACCAGGACTAATTTCTAGCTGCCTTATAAACTGTGCCCGCGGTTAGTTAGAAAGTTGTGTTCACATTGACTTGTTAAAATAAGGCTTTTCAAATTATGTACAGGTACTTATACTGTAATAAATATGATTGAAGGCTTTCCAAATTATGTATAGGTACCTATACTGTAATTTTTGAGCGAGTTGATTGGCTGAAAAGATGTCAATAATGGGCGGAACGCCGCGTGTTTTTTGTTAATTAAAAGTAAATAATTTGAGTGCAATAGTAACTGGAGGAGCGCTGATAGAGCGCAGCGTGAAGGCGATTATAAGAATTGTCAAGGTGGGCGTTTCGAGTGGCGATAGGGTAATGCTGCAGTCGGTAACTCGACGCCTCGTTGCAGCGGCGCACCGGCGCGCGCGCATTGATCACGTGTGCAACTTGCGCTCGCGCTGTCATTTGAGCGGCTCCACTGGTCTATATCGCACTGTTTTGCGCGACTAGAACAGATAACATACATTTTAATTTAATTTCATATCCATTCATAAGATATATACATAACTTGAAAACATACAACCGATCGCAGAGTCCGAGGTTAGTAATTGTTTTTAATAAACTTTATGACATTTTTCTGAATAATTTACATAATTATTTTATATCATACGTTATAACGCATTGACTGACATTGAATTAATTAAATTTTTTATATTAATATGTAAAGCATATTACTTATTTTAAGATGCGCGTGTCAAGTACAGAAATTTTATATTATCAAACAAAGAATCTTTGTCAAACACGGTTCACTCGCACGCCTTTACGTCGGAATGTTAAACGTGTAATATGAACGAGTGACAACCCAAGGAAGTTTCTCCCCCGTGGAGGCTCTGGTAATGTCTGAAGCGATGTAAGAGCTCGGCAGCAGATACAATTTAGGCAGCAGTGATTGTCCGGTCAAAAATAAATTGGTTCCACATCTAAAAATTCCACTTACATATATATTTCCAACTGTATATATACTCATCACGATGTCTCTGGAACCATAGGATTCGAAGACATAAAATGTGGTAGAAATAATTTCATTTACCAAGTAGAGATCCGCTAAGAACGAATTCAAAATGTTCCAGCCTCTAAGAGGGATTAAGGAGGTAACTAGGCAAATGGACAACAAAATTTTGTATCCCTCTAGATTTTACACACCAGGTATCGAAGGCGGGTGTTAGTTAGAATATGTATTGGCATATACATATAAGATATTTGTACCAGAGAACACTATCTTCCACCACCTTAGTAAGACAAATAGAAGGAATATACTGCGCGTTTGCCCATTTTTTTCTCCTCTATTTTGTCTATGATCTCCTTAATAAATTCTAGCTCATTCCATTATAATGAGTTTGATACAAAACAAAATAGACACGTTGAAATGAAGTTTAAATAGAAAATTCTGCTGATGAACATGAAACCTCCGATGTATTATATCGCAAAGCTTCGCTGTATTGTTAACACGATGACGGCTGGTTATTGGATATGTTTTCGAACCGTTGAATTTTCCAGACCGCCTCGATCTGTTTGTACTTTGTACTATTGCATACGGAATAATTGATAATGTGCCTGAACATTGTAACTTTTAACAGAACTCTTTTTGATCGTCAACTTATTTTTTAATTTTTAACCTATTTCATTATTGATTCTACTTTACCTATGCAAGGTGTTACAGTTGTGGAGAAGAAGCAGAAAGAAACTCCACAACAGCACATCTTTTAAAAGTTTAACACAGATTTATACATTTATATAATAATCAGGCGACATCATTGCCTAGGAATCTTGTAATTTAAATATTCATTTATTAAATAATATATCTTTTATATACGTTTTGAATTTTGTAAATGCATTCAGTTTCTTACAAATGAATTAGATAAAAAAAATCTTTTAATTTAATTATACCGCCTGTTCAGACGACAAATGTAATATGTAGTTTCCAAAATAATCAAGATTTACATGTATGTATGCATTAAACATTGAAATAATTCGGAGGCAAACACAGGAGTCATTCCTAGCGTGTGATATATCAATACATTCAAGTGCAGTGAACATCGATACAAAAGATTCTCTGACAATTTTTGTTTACATTAAATTATTTTTACCTTTGTATGCGAATGTTTATGTTATTATAAATACTTATCTGAAATTAAAAATGGCGGCGCATTCTTTTTCGTTTATTATCAAATGTTTTTCCGCACAGCTCTTTTGATTATAGAATGATTTACCGCTGGCCATCAGACATGCTAACTCACTACCTATTTTCAAGAAAATATTTCAGAAATATTTACTACAACACGATCATATATCCTGTAATTCATTTTTTATTTTTCTATTACTTTATTCTTTCTGAGTCAAGTTTGATCTATGTCAGTTTGGTGTTTTTATTTATTATTATAGTTATAAATATGTAGTATATATGTTATTTACATATGTATGAGTGTTTGTATATATGTATGTTTCGTCTATATGTACACGTTTACTATCCGGCATTTATCCATTTACTGTTTCCATACTTTGGTTGAAATTGTCTCGTGTGATAAGACCGCCCATTGTACTTTATTCGTTACTACTATGCAACTATGTATTAATTTTCTAGCGTGTACAATAAAGAGTATTAACTGACTCATGTATATCATAAATTTACATTAGAGTTTTTAAAAATTGTCAAATCGAATCGGCGATGGACAGGTGATATGGCACGTAGATAATATGACATCTGGTTCACCGGACGGATCAGCCATCCGAATGGCGACGAATAATCATTTTTGTGTTAACTAACGCAAGTAATCTCTATATACAGAATGATCATATATTTAAAAAGCTTCGAAGGTGTATATATAGCTCATCATCATTCGCTGTCAATAAATCAACGGTACGCTCTGTACAAAATTCATCGGTTTGACAATTAATAATGTAATGGTAATGTAGTAAGAAAAAATGTTGTTAAATTTCGAATTATTACGAAAAAAAAAATTTAAGTTTTTATGAAAAAAGAACAATATATTCACCCATTTAAAGCCTTTACATTTATCTTTACATCTAAACGATCTATTTATTTAAAAACAAACCTGTTCCATTTTTAAAATCACAATGAAAAAATTGTCACGTTTTGATGCAGTATGTCGTTGACTCTGCGCGTTTGCTTTCCTTTTAGAAGTAATAATTGTATTCGAGTGATAATAACAAGAGATTTATTCACCGCGAAGTCATCCCGGAAAACTACAGGTGTCCCTGTTCCAGACCACCCCGCCTCGTGACCTCGTGTGTGACTAATTGTGACGGAAATTGTGCTCACATCCGAAATTATACCTTTGAACGCACGGCTCCTACGCATTACAAAGATATCCAAATTTCAACTCTAACACAATAAAATAGAGTCTAAATTTCAATGCACTATGCATTTTGATCTTAAACGAGAATTCTTTATTTTGCTACTTAAGCTACATGACAGTTGGTGTTGCGTATTACAGTTTCGATTACGAGTTTGACATGAACATTTTTGTGATTCGAAATTTAAACTCGACTGTACTGTATGGATTCCAAATTCAATTCAAAAAGTTTTTTTTGATTCCAACATATTTTACGTCTATATATAAATTCTTTTTTATTACAAATTCACCTGTAACTTATCACTCTACAGGTTGATTGTAAATAGGTATATAGGTTATTCGCTCACAGATGAGTAATGCCTTTTTACCTTTTATACCTATTTTCCATCATACTGTATAAAATGATCACTCTGAAATGTGTTACAATAATTTATTGATATTTACTGGAATGAGACAGTCGGATAACTTCTAGCTGTACAAAGTTTGCTGGGACAGATAGTAAATAATAATTAAATTTAGAATATACTCGTAATAATTCGAACGTTGAAAACGCTTTTTCTTACTTTGTTATATTTTCGTAACCTTTTATTTTGGGATAAAATGTACCGTACTTTAAGAGTTAATAGCGTTTGCACGTATTTCCAAAAACGCTGTATAAATAGGTGATACGTTCCACAGTTTTATTTGGCGATATTAACTTATTTAAATACAATCTCGTTCACAGGCATGTTCTTTTATTATTAAATTATAGTTATTCTTCGTTAGTTCTTATGCCGAATTTAAAATTTTAGATTCGATTCCTTCGGAACATTCTGGCCACACTTCGATCATTATCCAGAACATTTAAAAGATAATTTTGATTTCAGATGACATTTATGTTAAATTTTCAACTGTTACCTCCTGACAAACACTGATTCTTTTTCAACCAGGCTTGGGTCCGACTAAGATGGAGCCAGTTAAAGAAATTCCTTAAAAAAAACAATACATAACTACATGATGTTACAAATTAGATATATGTGTTGCGAGGTTAAAAAATACGAATTTAAAATTTATTTTAATTTCTATCATTTGCATATAATTCAAATATAATTCTTTTTACGAGGAAAGTATTCACGGTGTTGCAATTTCATTTTTATTTCTTTTACAGTGGGTGCGGTAACCGTTTCCCGACGTGGTCCACGGCTGAATGGTGTGGTTAAGGTAAATTAACTTATTATATTTGAATAATTAACCTAACTGCTTTGAGGCGCACGCAACATTGACATTTCAATTGACCAACTTTCCTCAAAACTCAGTGAAGTTGTAGACTCCAACGTGAAAACAGTATTTACCGATGGAAAAAAAATATCTTTTCACGCGGTACAGAGGTTCCGGCCAGACTATGATAATGTTACCTGGAGCTCATCGAAATTACTATTAAACACGCTTTCATATGTATAAATAGATACACACATACATATATATGTATGTATTTATATACATATATATGTATGTTATTCACGATTCTTTTTCATTTTTATGGCTCCTGTTTTGGGGACCGCTCGTTCTTCACCCATATTTTACTCTTTACCTACTTGTCTATCTGGTTTAATATACTTATTTTTTGATACAATAATTATTTTCTCATTTCTAATTTTACCTAATACAATTCTCATCTTTAATTACGGTCGCTTTTACGACCAATTTTAAAAATTAAATGACCGGGCCCTTTACTGGATACGTGTGCCGGTTTTTTTATGGCCCCTGCTATCGGGTCCAGTGGCGTAGCGTATGGTATTTGGGGCCTGGGGCAGATTGGGGCTTGGTGCCCCCTATCCCCCCCCCCCCCTCTTAAGAATCTAAATAATTTCAAAAGTCAGAACAGAATGTAGTTAATATATATTTTTTTTGGGTCAAAATAATAAAAATTTAAAAACGAACATTCCTCGCTTTTTGGCCTGCAAAGTCATTAATCACATTTTCAAAATCAATAGCGTCGACTAGTTCATGTTCTATTGACATTATTGCAAGATTATTTAATCTATTATGTGACATTGTTGATCTTAAGTAATTTTTAATTAATTTAAGTTTTAAGAAACTTCTATCGCATGTGGCTACACTTACTCCGAGAGTTAAAAAAATCCTTAGCAGTATTACAATATTAGGCACAAAATCTGACAGCTGATGTTTATGTATGAAATTCAAGAGTTCTAGTGGTCCTTCGGTTTTCAAAGTATCTTTACAAGGTGAAGCTTCCACGAAATTCTGAAGTCTCTTTCTTTCAATTAAAAATTCTGCTTTGTCTATGTCATCAGGTGCATTACAAAGATCAATATCAAATTGATTATTTAATAACTGAGAGGGCGAAAGAAATCCGAATTTGCCAGCTACTTCGTGCAACTGTTCGAATCTTGTTAATATTTCTTGTTTTATCTTTTCCACACATGTACTTATTTCACGCCTTAATTTGTTCTTGTAAATTATATTTTCATTACTAACTTCTCTTCCATGAAATTTTCTTATTTCTAGAAATTCGTCTGGGTTGTTCCGTTGAAATTTCTAATTCAGAACATACATTTTCAGCAAAAGTCAAACAATAATCAGTTATATTTTCTATTGAATCTGTGAGGAAACAATTTAAAGCTTTCAATTTCATAGCACACTCCCTAACACTTAACCCTTTCTTTTGCATATACGATTGTGCGTCATTAATTTCCCTTAAAATTGGTTCCCAAAATCCAAGATAAACCAAAAAAGTGATAGATTGAAGAGAAACCAATAAACCCCCTGCAGTAACCCTTGTATTGGTACTTTCATTTCTACCTGTCAAAATTTCGAGTGATTCTAATATCTTCATAAAGTTTTTACCAATCTAACAGCATCTCCTCTTGCGCTCCAGCGGGTTTCGATTAAACGTTTTAAGCTAGCGCCTGTAGTATTGGTTAATATATCCCACCGATGAGTAGAAGTAGAAAAGAATGCGTGCAAACGATGCAAAGTGCCAAAGAAAGTCACTGAGTTTACTTCTGCATTAGCAGCATGTATGTATATATCATGTATATGTTTGGCATTTTTTTTTAAACTAACCTTTAGTAAGTTTTCTTTTCTCTCCATTTTTTAAAGTAATTTCTTCAAAACTATGATCCATATATTGTATCATTGAAGAACCCGTCTCAATTAAATACATTCTAATGCTATCTATAAATATTGTTGGCCACATGCCGATGTCTATTAGCGTCAATACATCAGAAATTTATACTCCACCATTACCACAACTAGTTTTATCTTTTTTAATTTCAACTTGTTCAATATCAATCTTCCTATTTCATAGGTATTTTTTTTTATTTTGTTTACTTCATTTTTATTTTCAGATTCCTCAATATCATCTAGATTTAAATCTACAGCAGGAGATAGAAAATATAAAATATCCCCTTCTTGTTTTTTAGCAGCATCTTCTTTTGCCTTTTTTTTAGACCATTTTTCAGGTCCATTTATTTGACGGCGTTTCATTTTAGGGGTTATATCTTGTAGGTACTAAAACTTTAAATCAACGTTATTCAACAAATTTTAATTATTACTGTTACAGGTACAGGAAGCTTAGAATCTAATAATATGTCACTTATCAAATTCCCTTAATAAAGTTTGACGTTTGAAAGTAATGTTTCAGATTTTCTTTAAAGTTATTTGGAAAATTAAAATAAATATTTACCTTTTTAATATTCCAATAATCCTTACTTCGGTAATAAATACATTACGACAAACTATTCCAAGTTATCATAGACGTTAATAAGTTTGTACAAGAGCTTAACGTCTTTTTAGTATTCTTGTGTTAGATTTGCAGCTGTCACACATAGAAATGTCTTGTAGAAGTCGTAGTTACATTCGATCATATATCTTTTCATATCAAATATAAAATTATTTTTAGTTCAATTATGGTTCAAAGTTTTAACTTTTTGAAAAAAATGATGTAATTGAAAACCATCAAAATATTAACCTTTTCACATTTTGGTACAATTTTTATTTTTTGCCCATAAAATAGTAAAAAATCCAAAGCTCAATTTTGTTTTTTTCTTTAAAATATTAAAGAAATCAAAATTAATTTTTTTGTTAAAGGGACATGATCCTCACCCTTTTTGTATAAAACAAAAATGTGTTTCCAGAATTTTTTGAAAAAACTAGTAACGCCTATATTTCGTCTTCAAAAAGGTCCGGGTGTAAGCATATACAATAAAGTTCCACAACATATGTTAGACATTATTTTTCTTAGTTTTAAATCTGAAATTAATCATATATTATTTCATTATTCAAGAGTTTAATTGATATAAATGTGGAACATATTCAAATGAAAAATAATTAATTTTCATTTAAAAAACCAACTGTTATGTTTCTGACCGGCACATCCCAACAGATCTCCGTTCCGAAACGATGATAGCATGCTATGTTAAAATAATCGACGATTCAAAAGCGCATGCAAATTCTACTGGAATTAAAATAATTTGAAATTAGAACATTTTTTTTAATCTGCAATAAGTAGAGCTCTGAAGGATATGTGACTCTAGATCAATGTACCAGAGTTCAATTTTGACAGTTGTTTTTTATAAATTTAAAAAAAATCAAGTCGTGAAATTCAAACGTATTAACTTAGCGTGTTTAAGCGTCCAAGCAGAAAGTATAAATCTCATGTCCAAGAAGTCAGCACAGGTCTTCGGACTTTCCTGAATCATGCCAAGTCCAGAAAGTAGAAGATCTGTATTCGACGACATTAGCTGCCTCGGGGCTAAGCTTCGCTCCCATTCGGCCGTTAGTAAAGCTGACTGAACCCATGTAAAGTCAATAGAGTAGGAACTTCTGTCGCTCGTCGCAGACTCCGCTATTAAAACCCGACGGATCGCTGGTTCGTTCTGCCGAGTGGAGGCATTTATTTGCGAGAATCTTTGAAGAAAATTCGCGTCTAGCACGGCGCGTTAAAATCAGCCTTCAGTGCCTGCGATGCTACTATGGTTGACATCGGCTTCAATCAAATAAAGGTGCTGAAATCGCTCCGTGAGTTCCGTAAGAGCTCGAAGAACTGCTCGTAGTGGCAGAGGGGCAAACCGCTCGTCACACCGACGGCCGTTGGGGCCGAGCAAGTAGAAGCGGCATGGGCAGGTCCGGCACCAGGCGGAGCGACGCTGGATGCGGGCGACGCAGGACCAGTCGTCGTGGAGATCTTGAAGAGAAGGCTGGTGCCTTGTGATGGGCGTCCATCGGCTGAACAACAGAAGGAGAAGAAGAGTGGTGTTGACGTAATACCGGCGACAGTGCGGACAACTTGTCGGCCTTTACTTTCACACGGAGATTATTCCAAATACTGAGGAGTTTGCAAACGTTGAACCAGTTCCTAAAGAACACTCGTGGCGACCCCAGTAGCCATGATAGAGCATGTGCTAAATAACAAGTTCCTCTGACAATTTCAGATAAAACACACTATAAAAATCTTTCTATTGTTTTTTTTGTACTAGAAAAAGAGAGTCGCTTTAGTTCAATTGATAAATACATTTTTTATGAATGAACTCAACAATCCGAGGGTAGATAGGTGTAATCGTGTGACAGTCACACGATGTCCACCCGTTCGTTTCGGTTGGTTTCCGATTGCTATATCTCTTGATAACGTCACATCCGCCATTATTTATGGTTACCAATCACATCAGGCGTCTGGGCCGCGGGTTCGATTCTCGGGATACAATCCTCTCACATTGATCGCCGCTGCCCACAAAAAAGTTTCCAGAGGATGGGCGGCAGCGTCCTCTGCGTACCATAATACCACACTGCGATCAGTAATCCGTCTGCCGAGCGTGGTGATCATGGTATATCCCTCCATATATATCTTTGGGGGAGGACCTATGCCTTGCAATGGGCGTCTATCTGTCAATCGTTTGTTGTATAAATCACAATAAATAAAATGTTTTAAATACATCAATGTTCATAAAATGTATTTTCAAAGAGTATTACACAGACGGAATTTCCAAGAAATATACTGTCATCACTGTATTCATTATGCAGGTTGATTGTTTTTAGGTATAAATAGGGCTTACAATACCGGGATTCTAGAATCCCGAATACCGGAATCCCAGGCGATTTTTTCCAGGATTCAAAACCGGTATTTATTACATTAGTTGATGAAAATTAAATTTATGCACAATATAAATCCCATTTAAAATAATATTAATTAATTACAAGATTTTTTTTTATAAATGTATATCAGACACATTTATTATTATACACCATCGTGAAGCGGCGGTGTCGGCAATACAAAGCGATTGTTTATGTTTCACGTCTGCTGCCCAATGAATAGATCTCGTTTATACAAATACCTAGAGTATGTAACAAGAAAATTATTAAATTGTTTAGATTAGATTGTTTCATTTTGCAAATCAGCTGTAGTGCTAACAAGTAAAAACTTGATGATTGATTGTTTATGTTTTTCAAGAGCATACTTTAATAAACAAAACGTCATTAATTTCATAAATACTTTCAATTTAATTATATTTTTTGCTTCTTTAATTATATAATACCATATGAGACTATTATATGTAAAACGTAACATAGAATTTAATATTGGATTTCATATATAACTTGTTAACAAGTCAATATAGCAACTGAGGTAAGTAAAAATATAACTAGTATTTTTTTATTAATAATACCGGTTTTAATACCGATATTTCAAATATCAAATACCGGTATTCAGATTTTAGTCCGGTTATTGTAAGCCCTAGGTATAAAAGCTTTAAAGAGATACACCCTGTCATATTCAATAAGAAATATTTTTTTCAAAATTCGCATTACTGCGTATCGAAATGAATTATTATTTATTATCTGTCTCCGCGAACTATGCAATACCAGAAGTAATTGACAGATAGCATTCATATTAAAAAATAATGTGACATATTTCAAAATGATCTATTTATAGCGCGATTGGAAATAGGTGTAAATCGTTTAAATCTTTAACACCTGTGACTGAACATCCTGTATAAATAATAATTAGTAAAATTATTTAAATTTAACAATATTTCAAATACATATATGACACATGAATGTAATTAAAAAGAATATTATTTTCATTGTTAAACTCAGCATTGGTTCCAAATAATTAATTGCCAAATGCGTTGATTATTAGGTTTAGGTTTAGATTGCAGCTTATCGATTATTTAATAATAAACAAACGGGCAAGGACAACTGTGTAGTGAGCGAGTAGTGTATAGAGTCGGTGCGGTCCAACGCACCGCAACAAACGGAGCGCCGATGTCCGACGACCTGCGTCGCGCCCAAAAACTGGTTCATAATTAAAACGCTCTTTATAGTTATTCTTTTGAAAAACAGCTGTGAGGGTTCAATGACCGATGGACTCACACCCACGAGGATGTGCGTGCGAGACGGAAGCAATAACAACCGAAGGTGCGAGAGAGACAGACGCCGGACAATGAAATAAGGATGAAACGGAAAAAAATCTCTTCGGTGTGGAATAATAATCATTTGTATCACGGGCCCGTCATACTTTAATTATTATCTTTAGTGTAAAAACAAAAACTTTTCCATAATAATAATAATAATTGAAAAAGAAATTAAATTAGTAGATATCGCTTTTACGATTGGCAACACTGTTGATCAAAAAGGCGCGAATCTATCAGAGCAGTAAACAAAACACTGCGACAGCGTTGTTCTTTCGTCAGGACCATTTTATAATGCGATACCACGGCTATAAATCCGATTTGAAATATTATGCTATTTCATCCTTTATGTTGTGTAATATACGTCATATATAATATATAACTTGTTGTATATATAGTATGTTTACGTAAGTAAAAGTAATAAAAAAAATAATGCTTATTGGTAATAAATAATAATTTATTGACACTTAAATATATAACTATTATAAATATAAAGGAAATTCCTGAAGCAAAACTAAATTAATCCGCCAAAAATTTAATACGCGAATTAAAGAGAAATAGATCAATAAGGCACATTACTGTATTAAAAATTGTTTAAATCGAAAACGTGCTCTAAATTAGAATAAAGCTGATTTAACGTGACAAATATGTAACATTTGTAGCAGTAGAAAATGCCAGAATGTTCTAAAATCAAACTTCCGTAAACGACAGTAGTTTGTAATATTTATGTCTCTAATTTTGAAACGTGCTTGCTTAGCAAAACAAAAAATATGTATTGGTTCCATTATTTCAATAAATTTAAATTTATAGATATTTTCTCTTTATTGTGCATTAACAACAAAAAATTAGAAATTTGTAATGGACTAAAAAAATATAAATACAATGGGCGGTTTTATCGCAAAACGCGATATCATCGAGAAAATCATTGGATGGACTTGAGAAATAATGAAAAAAATAGCGGACAATCAACAAACGCTGAAAATTGATGTACATATCTATTAAATATACTTAAAATACATATTAAATGCTCTTTACGTGAATAATTTAAGCAAATGCAATTTTTATCTAGTATTTTCTGTATTTAACAAATAATATAAAAATGTGGGTTAGGAAAAAAACTCAATAATATAAATAAAAAATAACTTTTACAATTTAAATTATCTTAACTAATATTTGGATAACTTTTAAAAGTATTGTTGGCTTAATTGTAGTAGTTACTCCATTTACCACTAGATGGCGTTAATTCACATTACATGTCTTGCAGCGTCTTTTATGTTAAAATATATTTGCAGTCCTGCTCTCACGCTTTGTTTTGTTATATATTTGTTTCGCCTCTTCAAGCTTTAAGCTTTTTGTTTAAAAATTATTTATGAAATGTTTAATGAGCTCTTAGCTAAAGTTCTGTAGACTAAGCCGAACACTAATTATTTTAGACACTCACAGATTATATTAGATTATAAATTTTAAATGGCAGTTAGTTTAAAGCAAGCAGTTTATTGTTGTTTAAAAAATTTTCTGGTATTTTCTTTAAAAAATAAAAGTAAATAAAGAATAAAAATAAGAAAATTTTATAAAATCATTATTAAAATACTTTTTCTATTTTAATAATGATGTTATATGATTTACACATTCAGTAATCCAAATTCGAATTTTAAAAAAATCTTTGTTCACATAACATAGGTTACATTTCTTGTTGATGCCTAGATGAGACTACCACGTCTTCGGATGATCGATGTCTCGGATCTGTGGGGAACAGACAGATGGCCAAACCTCGTCTTGTTCAGCTGCTATTACCTGGTTAACATTACTACCGCTCAGGAAGGCTTTAGCGCTAAGATATGTTGCGGAAGAAACTCCTGCATCGCTATCTATTACGATCGGTGGTTGGCGACCTCTGTTATATAAGGACCAACTTCGATTCTGTCGAAGCTGGTTGGTTTTCTAACAGTTTTAATGACGTCTAAATCACACAGTGAGATTTATACGAAATATTACAGATTAATAATTATTTTCGTGATCTTGTGTCATTGATATTTCAATTTGAAATAATATATCTACATTGTAGATTCATAGTTTGCTGACGCTAAAACATAGGATTATTGGAATCTATAGTTTTCAAAATTTGAACTTCATTTCGTATATCAAATATAAAGACATTTAAACATGAACATGCCTTTATTCTAGTATTTATTTGTAACAAATAAATGTTATTAAATTATTGGTTAAGATTTAAACTAAGGTAGAACATGATACGCTTCAAGCAATGGATATAGGAAGGCGTATCGAAATAGGTTCTAATGAAAAAATTGGATAAAATTATTTAAAAAGAATTGTAATAATCGTAATGCGAACATTTTAACAGTTATTACAAATTAAAATTAATTATATGCCATTTAATTTTAAATGTCATTGCGTAAATGGCGGCCATTTAGTAAATTCAAATTCTAAATATCTTTACTGAAGTAGGTTGAAAATTATTAATTATTTTATGATTATTAGTGGTAAGTTACCATCGGCTCAAATGCAGATTTGCCGAATAGAGCCGACTAAAAACTCGACGGTTGCTCTTTTTAAATGTAATTTTATTATGTATACATTATAATATTAACCATGTAAAGGAGTAAACAAATAATCTCTACAAATAAATACCATTGCATTGTCTGTTTGTAATATTAAAATAAGAGTATTTTA
This sequence comes from Battus philenor, assembly GCF_028537555.1. Classification (NCBI taxonomy): domain Eukaryota; kingdom Metazoa; phylum Arthropoda; class Insecta; order Lepidoptera; family Papilionidae; genus Battus; species Battus philenor. Next base: position 18,581,429 of record NW_027181661.1, read on the forward strand.
CTACGTGCATATAAATATATATTCGGCATTTATACGAAAACAATATTTTATTAAATATTTTGACTGTCTGTATGTTTCGGTTGATCTCTGAAATGTTTGGACCGATTCGGACGGGACTTGCACACTGTCAGTTAGCCGATGCAATTAAGACAAACTTAGGCTATTTTAAATTAAAAATAAATGAACTTGATTTTTTTTTAATTCCACGCGGACAAAGTCGCGGGCACAGCTAACCTTAAAAATATTAGACCATAGACAGTAAGGAGATCATCCCGAATGAAAATTGTAATTTCTCATCATCTTCAATCCAACCGAACCTTAATTCCACCGAGTTTTCTATAATTTTCGCAGAGTAAAATTAGATACGAGCATATATGGGACTTATGTAATGTAAACATAGAGATCTGAATCGCTTGAAACTTCGACCTGCAATATTTTCCCTCGCATTCTCGATTCCCGCGTCATTTCGAATGTCTTAGACGAATAAATCTATAGACAACTAATTTAAAAGCAATATTTTTAAAACCTCCTTTGTTTTAACAGACAAAAAAAGATTAAAAAATATTTGTTTTAGCGAAAATTATTTTTATTACAATAACGTGGGGAATTTTTTAATATCGCTCCTTTTTATTACGGTTCTGTTATAATATTTATTAACATATAATAACAAGTAATGTTATAATTAAATAATGTCCTGAATGATGAATACCTGTGCACATACATGTACACTTTTTTGCAACGCAATTAAAAAGTATTTCTGTTTATGCGGTGAATAGAGATTGCATAAGACACAGTTGGAATTTTTTGTCATTTGAAAATACTGCCTCGCACTTTAGAGTTAGGTTTTCTTTAGTTGCCGTGTATCCGGCGATTTTTTTTTTTGAAGACTTTTACACTTAACCCTTATATGTCGGTAGCCCGATATACAAGATTCATGATAATGAATGTCTACAATAGGCAAACATATTTAATTTTGTACTGTTATGTGAAACTAATGTAAACATATTGTGTATAGCTGTTATCGTACGTAAAAGATACATGTAAACTTTATGTGCAAACTTAAATGCAACCACTTGATTGTGATAAAATCACATGGCTGTTACGAACGTTTTAAATGAAATAAAATAAAAATTACAAACTAATAATTTCTAGTTGTGACGTGGGCCGCTAAACAAAACAATAAGTCACGTTTGTAAACAAAAGGAAACAGTTCTATTTTCGTATTTATTTCCCAAGTGAAGTCGTTTAAGGGTTTGAACGGTTTGGAAATCGAATGTCGGTCCGCGTTCAGTTCGCCGCGGTCGACCGACGGCGAAAGGTGGAAATCGTTCCAAATTATAATTTGATAAAAAGTTTACAATTAGCATCATGCCGGCGTATATTCTAGAATGCGGCGTGAACAGAACCAGAGCCAACAGGAGCCTTTTCGTTATCTCGTTTTACGGGTAAGTGGCGTATGTTGTATAAAGACGCGAAAACATTTTTTTACGCGGAATACCAACTTGACGCACCAGCGGGCAGGGTAAAGGGCTCGTGCAACCCATGGTCGTTAGAATCGAAAGGTTCTCGAACGGCGACCACGAGTCAGCAGACTGGGTAGCCGCCGCCACCTGGACCAACCCCAAAGGTAGCGCAGGACCGGTCATGGTGGCGATATTTGGGGGAAGCCTACCTCCACAGTGAGCGTCTGCCGCCTGACGTGACGAGGAACCAATGAAATTGATATGAATGCAATGCAATGTAATTTTATTGACTTTTTATTTCATTACAAATCACTAACACATAAAAAATAAATAAATTCATTATACACACATACAGTGCGATTGATTATGCGTGTACAAGTTTAAAGAAGACAAACACAACATGACTCCATTTGCTGTCAGTTAAAGTATCAAAGAATATAATTCAGAAACAATAAATAACGTAATTATAATACACCAAGATAAAGCTGATAAAAATGCACATTACACAATAATTATGTGTACTGTTAAAAAATAAGCTCGGTATTTGAGATCCTCAATTTTTGCATAATTTCAACAGAGTCGCGTTTTAAATAACAATAGTTTGTTTGGGTGCAAGTTTCAGCTTGCACTTTGCACACAGCGGTGGAATGATTGCGATGCGCTACTTGCTTTTTATAATAAAAAAATAGCTAATCCCGCAAACGTTGTTTTACAAACAAAAATTAAAGTTTTTAATTAACAAATAAAAAATAAGGGTTGATCGTACAGGAGTGAAAATTTAGGTTTGTATGTATTTTTGTATACTGTATCATAAAAAAATATAAACGAAAAATTTTGTCCAAAAAATTAAAAAAATTAGGGGTGGACCACCCTTGTCACTTAGGGGTATGTAAAATAGATAGTAGCCGGTTTTCAGACCTACTGAATACGCATATAAAATTTTCAAGCCGTTTCGGAGGAGTACGGTAATTAACATTGTGACAAAGAAATTTTATATATTAGACAACAGTCAATACAACAACTTTACTAATGCATATCGAGATATATGACCTAACTATAGATTAATAATATTATTTTTCGATAATTCTCGATAAATGTAGTGATATTTATTTATAATGTTAAATTATACTTGGTTAAATAATATAATTATTTTAAATGCATTTTTTAATAAGTCAACATAGTTATAAACTAAAAATAAATAAAAGTTATGATTATTTTCGTATAATATCTAACGCTATCAGTCCGTGCAGATTTAATATTATTAGTTCCAAAAAAATGAATGTAACATTTTATCTTATACAAGTAGATAGTCAAGTTGCATTGTGCTATGAGAGAACATAGTTAAAAGTTTATGTTTAACTTATTAAGGAGTCGATTGCGTGAGCCCGCGAGTCTAAGCTAGTGCTCTGGTGAGCAGCGGTTCCTCGCAACCTGAACTAACTCTATCATCGTCTGATGTCGAGTTGTTTCTGTCGCACAGGACGTCCAATGTTTACACCATCCTCCAGACGGCTCACTCACACAGACAAGTCCAAGACATACTTCTTATCTACCCTGTTTAGCTTTAGTATTAATCTGGCAACAAGCCGCCTGCGGTAGATAAGACTAAATTGGTATAAATGTTTAAAGCCTATATAAATGTTGAAACAGGTATAAAAATTGACCAATCGTAATAATGGTAGTAATATACTAGCGGTAGAGTAGATATCCCAATGGACCTGCGATCTTAGACCGCGGCTTCGATTTTCGAGATACAATCTTATATAATTCGTTATATACGATTCCAACCGCTCACTAACACGCTCACAGACGAAGACGTTAAAAACTATAATCCGGTACAATAGTTGTATGCAGCGGTCCGAGGTAAAACTCCCGCGCAAGGCCTCGAAAAAAGAAGGTTTGAAACGTACGAATGGAAAATTAAATAAATTTTGAAATAATTCTACCCTGGTTTTCTGTTTTTCACTATTTGCCGAATGGCACGTAACAATTATTAAAACAGAATTGGATGTTCTATTTTCAAAAAATTGAAATCAACAATGTTGTAAGGATATAGAAATAACTATATTTAAAATTGGAATTTTATTTCCAATTTGAGCTTATTATAACGTTCGCTTCGAAGAGGCAGCGGAGCGGTAATTGGCATCTTCGCGTTATCGTCTGGAGTTCATAGGAATATAAATTCGATATCCGTTTATTCGTATAAATCTGATTTGATGCGTAAATATTTTTCCTTTTTCAAAAATACAAACTCAAATCAATTACATCGGTTTTTGTTTACGATTCACTTGAATAATTGCACTCAAACGGAGAACAAGCGCACAGAAAATTGGAAAGAGACCTCTCGAATATGCATACAATGAATATCTTTCGCAAAACAAAACATAATTATATGGGACCGCATAAAAAAGTACATTCACAGTAACATGGAATTTTACGAAATAATTAGGAATTGCTAAAATCATACAACAATTAATAATCCTAACTGAGGTAAAATGGTTCAAAATCACTGTGTCGCCTGAAGATACTGCCTCGCACACGTTCAGAGTTGACTTTTTTTTCAATTATCATGAAATAATCGGACAAAAAAAAAACGACAATCTTTGTAAGTTGCCATTCTCAACTTCACTTATTTTAAAATTCGAACATCGAAGGCGTTTACTTTTCAATTTCGAACTCGTAGTTAGGGTAGTGCAACGTTACGCAATAAGCCGGTCGACGTGGACCGGTCATAAGCGCTACGCTATCTGAAGGTGTGTGTGGCACCGTTCGGGAAAATACGAAACGTGTCGTCCAATATCCCGCAGTGCTTACAAAAGAAAGTCTACGACATACGGCGTTAAACCAAGGTATAGCTCGATGTCGCTCAACAAACCAGAGGGGTATTCTCGGGACTTCCCTGAGATTGGCCCAGCGAATTGATATATTGAATTGGCAATGAACAGACCACGTATAACAGATGCTGGACTCTTAAGGTTATGGAATACAGACCACGGACCAGCAAGCGGAGGACGTATACTCACAAGGTAGAAGACTATGTTAAGGTCGTTGAAAGACATTGGGCACGGGCCGCTTCCATCCGGATCTATTGTAAATCTAGAGACAAAGGCTTATGATTTGTTGTGTGTGAAATGATAATCATTTTATATGGAACCTCCATGGATTTAAATGCGAGAGTTCCTGAAAAGTTCGAATTCCATTTTGATCAATAATTCCATGTTGTTTTTTTTTTTTTTTTTTCACCGGTCTCTCACTGCTACCCAAATGGCATTTACAGATTCCGTGAGTTTATAAAAGCACGAAGGCTCGCGGTGGAACAACTGTTCAAGCGGGTCATACTACTATTTTACCGAGTTGTAGTACGTGGAGTTATTTGATCGTTTCGATGAACGCTCCATAGAGTACCTACGATCATGAGCCTTACACATACAGGGGACCTCGACAATGACAATGACTTAGCATTCCGCACACGAGGCCTCTTCAGAGCGCCGAACACTGGCTTGGCCGGTTACTATTGCCTGGCTAATATCAATACTGCCATTTCGGAAAGCGTTACTACTGGGAGAAGTAGCGGAAGAAACACCACCAACGCTTCCATGATCGGTGGTCGGCGTCCCCTGTTCCCTCTAATCTTGTTGTAACAAGACTAAACGTCTCCTGCGGCCCGCCTTCATCAAATCTGTGGTATCTGTGAAATCAATACCTTACTGACAGTAAGGTATTGATGACATTTCGTAACAAAAACAAAATTTACTACTTTCTTATATGCAGAAAGCAACATGATACTTACTTAATGTACTTATTGTTTAACTAATGCGTTTGAACAATATGGCGCCTCCCCAGCTTGAACTAAACAATGTCGACGCAGACATCTATTGTCTATTATATTAACTTGATGTCAGGCCAATGGACGTCCGCTCTGTTTTGAGGCAAAACTTATTCAACCCCAACAGTGGGAAAGGTGATGGACGTTCTGTTGTTAAAGTCATATTAATTGCATCGTTGTCTTAAATTAAGTATATTATATACAATCTCTTTCGTGTATATATTCATTTAATATTATTCATTTTTTATGTATACAGGGTTTCGGTTGCCGTATTTAAACCCTTATCAATAATTTTAGAACATATAAATAAATTAATGATAAAATAGTAAAGAAATAGCTTTTATAATTATTTTTAGCAACATTAAAATTAATTATTGTTTAGTACGTGTTCTTATAAGGATGCGAGACGTAGAAGGTCACCAAAGATATCTCGCGTCGGCTCCAAGTCTTCGTTAACAACTGTCTTTGACGTATTCTCGGTGTATACTAGTCTGAGAAAATCTCTAACGTAAATCTCTGGAAACGCTGCGTCGAGATGCCGGTCGATCAACAAAACAAACGCCGCAAGTGGAACTGGATAGGCCACATGCTCCGAAAGGACCCTGATCACATACCCAGGCAAGCCCTAGAATGGAATCTTCAGGGAAAGAGAAGACGTGGCTGCCCAAAGCAAACCTGGTGGCGAACGATCATTGCAGAAGTGAAGACAGTTGCTGCCCCATCTTGGGGACGAAGCAATAAATGATGATAAATGATATGTTCCTACAGACTTTATACTACTAGAAGTAAATGGCCTATTGCATTGCTATAAAAAATAAGGTAACTTGTTTCAAAGAGATCACTAGGCGCGTGATTGGAAATAGGTGATGATGATTATCAAAAAAACCCGTTGGCATCAGGCGTCTTCCGGTGACCCTGACAAGGTCACCTAAGACGTTCGTAATCTTCACTCCAAAAGCTTAAGGTCCCGGCAGCCATCTGTTCTGCACAGTTTTGTTCTATGGTTACATTAATATACCGCTAACGAACGCATCAAAAACAAATTCTTTAAAACTCAGCCATTCAGAATAAACCACTACGTGTAAGGACTTAAGGTCCATTTTAGTTTAATAGCATATGTTGTGCTTTGTTCAATGAATCTACGGCGACGTAATCGTTGAAACAAATTTCAAATCTAAAATGGACCTTCCAGTTTTGAAAATAGGATCTAAAATTAATTATTACTTTTTAATTGAAATCACCTTTGTTACGGACAGTATAAATAATATTTAATTTTAATATGCGTGTAAAAACGTAAACCGATAATAAAATTTATAAAAATCGGTAGATCTAATTGAAAGAATGAAAATGGCGCGACATAATATATTATTAATCTGTGCATTATGCGCTTGTCAGCTTGACCGATCACAGCACCTACGCCCAGTTGATTGCAACCCTGTCATTTGTCGGCCATATTTACAGTTAAGTTTTAATATTGCCGATTATTTTTAGACCATTTACGATAAATACTCCATATTTTTAACTCTGAATTTCAATTGACACACATTGTCACATCTCTTAACATTGCCTCTATTTACTGGTACAATATCCTACCATGTTGAAGTAAAAATAAAGTACGTCGCTGAGTCAAAAATGTTATGCTTGGTGCTTACCAAGCATAATAATTTATATATTTTTAAAGGAATCCTATATTTCACTTATTTTCAAGTAATAATAAGTGAAATATAAGATTTCTTTAACATATTCTGGTCTGTCTGCACTCTAGCCAGGCTCCAGCTTATATGTCGCCTGCTCACTACTACTGCAACCTCTCTTCGCTAGACAATGTACATTCGTCTACGAATCTCCTTCCTCCTATTCAATCTCCTAGAGATATATAGCATAACTTCTCCATAACACGTTGAGTGACTGTCAGTTTACCAATGAAGCCCAGTGCTCAACTCCGTATGTCATCACTCATATTTATTTATTTAGACATTTACTTATGTACTTTACAACTCACAATTCAGGAACGTGACCCTTTTAAGAAAGTTTATTGGAATCTGTGCCGGTCTTCCACAGCGCGCATTACTTCGGCTGTTGCAGTATCGACATTTCGACGTTCTAAAGACATTAAATTTTGACGTAATAACATTTTAACATGCACCGTTCATAATTGAATATCATCGGAACTTAGGTTAAGTAAAGTCGGTTTACCCACGTCGGCAGGTAAATTCATTATCCCAGTTTGTTGGAACCTGCAGCGAAGACGAAGTACTGCAGATAAACGGTTTAATATTCCTCTCCAAGAGGTAAAGCATAAAGGCGAACAAGGCGGCGCTGCATAAAGGAACATGGCGGATTTAATTTAGAAAATTTCAAAGCCGCGTCTCTCCGCGCTTTGCGAAGATTTGAAGCTTAATGGAAACAGAAAAGACGGGATTAAAGAATCATATTAGTTTCACGTTCCGAACTCGCGACGGGGGGTTCCGAGGACGTATGGTTTTTTAACAAACTACACTTAATCTCCTAATAATGTTTGTGAACAGTGTAACTGGTAATTGTACCTACACATTACATGACGGACATTTTGCCGACAGACGACGTCAAAGTGACGTATTGACGACGTTTAAGACTTAGTCTTGTTAAAAATTTAAACAATAAATTAGCGAAAATTTCTCGACCTTCGACAACGCAACGATATTTGAAAATGGCCACTATACCTTTGAAGGTGTTATTTTTTTATTTTTTTGTAAGTTATTTAATCTTTGATCTGAAATCAATTTTAAATTATTGTTATAATTGCTGGATAACAATGGCTGCATATACTTTATTCAGGGACAATCCTTTTAGAAATTATATATATTTTTAAAATCAATATTGAAATTAATAATAATTAGTAAAAAACTAACCTAAAATACCCTAACCATATTTTCTTTAATACAGGCTAAGATCCGCTGTCTTAATATTTACCTAACATTTACCGTCAAAAAAAAGAAAAAAGAAACGGTCAACCGAATGAAATCTAACTTCAACACGTCGAGGACTCGAGAAAAATTTGTTATAAAAACCGTGCACTTGTTTTTGAATCAGTTTCAATTAGATATTAATCGATACATTTGCATACGTCATAAGCCATTCAACATTTGGTTATATATTGTGATTATTTAATTTTATATATTTGGCATATATTTTTGCATTTCATAAAATATTCTCACCCAGGCAAATTATACGAAAAGACATTTAAGATAAATCGTCGTTACGATGCTGACCCATGCCACGTCATAAATTATAGACTATTGACAAAATTGGACTACAGATAACAAATATTTGCAAGCTTTATTACTTATCGAATTGTACTGATTGAATGCATTTAACAATTTACATTTAATTAGTTAGTTTAGTTTCATACTATTTGAATGTAGATTCTAGATTAGAGTAAATTTATGGCGAAAAAACCACGTACAAAATTTTAGAGTCAGTTTTTATTTGTTATTTAAATTATTGAATAGTAAATTTAAATGGGCGTACACGTGTAGAATGCCCTGGCGTTACGACAACAGCCATCGCATACTCGTTATACTATTTAAACCTATTTATCACAGAATTGGGCGGGGATAAACAAAAAATGCGCCGCTGTCCGCTGTCGGCCATCTTGTTAAAAGTAATATGTTTATATTGCGCCTTATCTCCCATTCAGATTTATCATTTAGATTATTAATGCATTGATTAAATTTACTTCATTCATAACATATATAAGTATGTACAACTGTCATACAGTTAATGCTCTATAGTATTTACATTAAATAATAATAATTTTAATAAAAATAATTTTTGTGTTGATTTTTAATTACTCTTAAATAGTAATTTCTCGATTTATTTATTGCCATTTAATTTTGCATTATCTTTCGAATGAAATTATTGATTATGCATATCAATAATTAAAGAATTTATTCGTGAATAATAAAATTGCAATAATTTACAATAAAAGTAATATAATTCTTGTTATTTTTTTCACAAAGTTACATTAAAAAACCATTCACAGCAAGCGGACGTCGTTATCAATGAAGATGGCTGGATCGTCTACTATTGATTGATACTGATAAATATAGTAGATAATAAAAAGTGTGTATATACATATAAGTAAAGTCACACATTTATTCTCATTGTCACTCATTCAATTTTATAATTTAACTTACAATAATTATTCCCGTCTTCGTAACAAAACTTACAATTATGAAAATGTGTCACGCAAGGGTCGAACGCTCTAAAAAACGTACGTTCGTAAAATGAACGACTTTTAGGCACCAAATGTTTTTAAATATTATATTACCTGTGCGGTCATGCAATAATATTTAAAAAAAATAATCGTAAGAGTTTTGAATATAAAAATTTCATAAAAGAACATAAGTTTTTTGTAAGGCAAGTACGTTTCAACATATTATATTATTAATTTAAGAACATTGAAGGGCCTATCGATTTTTACATGAATTTATAATTCTAATCGTAAAAAAAGAAAAGGAATATTACAAAATTTTTAATGTTGGCTTAGCTTAAAAATAATAAATGCATTATATTATCTTTTGTATTTCCATGCGTTACATGCAATGGAACTAGACGCGACCACAAATTGTTTAGGTACTGTACAGGTGGGAGGGTTTAACCACCTTCCCTCATAGTGTGTGTGAGGGAGATGGGGAGGCGAAAATATCGATATTGAATCGTTACATCGCGGCCTAATAGTGTATTAAAGTATTTTACCCCTTTGAACATGTACAACAAGCTACAACCTATCAAACGGCACCTCTTTTTATTTATATAATTTTCTTCTTTAGATCATTCGTAGAGATAACGTTATAAAAAAGAATGACAGCAAATCCCAGTTTGATAGAATGTAGATCAAATAAACGCAACTTTAAATGCATCGTTTTACTTAAAATGTAGCTTTTTTAGCTAGGAACGTGCCTCCCCCATTGATTTCCAAAAGGAGAGTTTGTCAGCTAAATAGTTTACGTAATATTTCGACTTGCCAAAATCAAATACCGGATACTATATCAAGTTTTTTGGTTTGGTTGAAAGCAGTTTACGTCTTCCGACAACCTTAACAAGGTCGATTGTTTACACATTCACCCCCTTTAAAGCTCTTACACCTACAAACAATCACCCTATATAAGCAATATATAAGCAAACGGTTTTAATTTCTCGTTATTAACAATATAATTTGCATACACCAAAAACCTCCAGACATAAAAACGGCTTTCTAAATAATAAAAAAAACACCTACATAATATTTTAAATTAATTTTAAACATGATGTGATAATTTGAATAATATATTAATATTATAACTTTTATAATTAATATGGAGATTATAATAATATAATAGGTATCACGCATTAGCCGCGGCTGTACGATTAATAGATCTTTGCCTTTCTTATTAGGTAATTAAAAACAAACACGACAGAATGAATATAAAGTAAGAAAAACAAAGAAGAAATCAAATCGGAGATAGATTCTATTTATGGTTCGAGGACAATGTATTGATAGTCCAATAGTTACACAATCGCAAATGAGCCTTATTGTGATAGCCTTAAAGTTTAAATTCATTATTCGTCCTCGTTTAAAAATACTCATCAAAATGAAACTAGAAAGCCTTGTTTAATAGGTCATAAGATTTAAATATTTTAGAGGACAATATAAGTATTACCACATCGTCGAGAGTCTTTAAATCTGCTAAAATATAAATGTTAAAAAAATATTTGTCCTGTTGACTTTTTTAAAAAAAAACTAAGAGAGAATAAAAATCATTGTTTTTTTTTCTTTTCAACTTTGACAGGACAAAAACTTGAAAATACTGTCAGGAAAAGACAATACGCACTGACAAGTCTGTTGGGGTAGCCAGTAGTAAAATATAAATTGGTCATAACGTTTCCACTTACACGCACGCGCCTTTAGAATAAACATGGCGTAGGGCCGGATGTTCGTCGTGCAGACTAACTAAAATCTAATTATTACAAATTTATTGATCTTTAGCATCGCGGGTTGCTTTTGAATTAAATTCATAATTTTCGTTTTAGTTTGATAATTAAAAGAAGATAATTTGTCTATCTATGGACACACGTTATAAGAAAAGTTTCATATTTAATCTTATCATATTTTGTATAGTATATACTAAACAATTTAGATTGTTGCTACTGAAATCAAGTGCCACAAGTATAGAATTTAATTTGTTTACAAAATGTGTTCCGTTAATGGGACAAATATTTTCGGAATTTTTTTGTGCAATACTACTTTTTTGAGAAAATTTTTTTCCAAAAATGATTTGAATTTTTCTGAGATTTCAATAAGGAATCTCATTCAAACTAACTGATTTAAAAATATTAATAAATCATGACATTCCAACAATGACAATGTCACCGGTCCACCTGCCCACCCAAATTACAACTACCAGCTCGTGGTTGCCACTCGAAAAAGATGTTAGTAATTTAAAAATCCGTTATAATATTTTCTTCACAAAAGTTTTAAAAGTTATATTTTTCTGCAGAACTCACTGAATTCTGCATGTTAGTTCAATTCCTGTACAGGCTCTCTAAAATTAGTTTCGTAATGGAAAATTCTACAACTAAAAAAATCATCTGCCATCAAATAGGCGAAATGCTGAACCTAGTTACCATTGCATGCAAAGAGTTTCGAATATAAAATTTAAAATTATTCACCTATCCGTCGTGAATTCGTGTCGGCACAGTGATGCAATTCAAATGGACAGCCGTTTTGAATTGTCAATAGTTCCACCTCTCATTACCCGTCTGCCCGCTTATAAGCCGTATTCCAGAATATTTATTTTACTTTTCAAGATATACGTGCACCAAGTCTACGTTTCTAGGGATAATACTAAATCGAGGAAACTTTAAGCCAGTGCGCCTCTCAACCGTGCTTTCTGTATAGGTAAGTACTCCCAACGTCGATTTTGTTTATTTATTTGAATTTTTACAAAAAAAAAATGTATAAGATACAGTACAGGATCCAAGGGCGGCTCTAGCTCGTGTAGCGACCGTGTGCAATGAAACCGTGGCGCCCCCTACGCCTTGATTCCTCCCTGCCGCGGCTATAACCATTAACTTTGCCGTCGTAACAAGAAAGTTTTTTTTTTATATTCCAACAAGTTATTTTATAAGTAGGTTTAGCTTACAGTATGGTATTAGTTACGGCATTTTTTCTTATGACGGCAGAATAACACTATGTGTATGTTATATGCCTGTAGCACATCTCTGTTGCGAAACTAAGCGAGCATGATGGTCCAAGACGATGCTCTTAGCTATCTCTGGGTGCGCCGCGGCGTCATCTGAGACGGCGGCGCGCGTGTTCATTGCACACCCTGCACTATAGGTTAAGCCGCTCCTGGCAGAATCGAGTATAAAGAAGCAGTAGACAGAAGGCGGCAGACGTCCGCCGTTAAAGCCCAGGCGTGGCAGGTTGTTCTGGGTGAAAGCGCACGCGGGGATGGAGGGGAACGAGAGGGCGGACCAGCTGGCCAAGGAAGCGGCCCTGAAGAGTAAAAGACGACCAGAGTACGAGAGATGCCCTGTTTCATTCGTCAAGCGGCAACTGAGACTGGAGTCGCTCGACGAATGGAACAGGAGGTATGTGGAAGGAACGACGGCTTCGGTAACGAGGATGTTTTTCCCGGACGCCGTCTCAGCCTACCGCGTGCTCCGCAGCATCGAGGTGGACGCGGTCTCGGCCCAGCTCTTCACGGGGCACGGGGGGTTCTCTGAGTACCTTCATAGGTTCAAGCTCAAGGAGGACCCCTCGTGCTTCTGTGAACCGGGCGTGGACCAGACCGTGATCCACCTTGTGGCCCGGTGTCCCGCATTCGGGGGACTCCGGTTCGGCTTCGAGTGCCGGTCTGGGGTTCAAATCAGGGAGGAGTCAATAGCCTCCCTGATAGGCGGAGAATACCAGCAAGATTTCATAACCCTCTGCAAAGAAATAGTTAAAAGAACAATAGAAATAAATAAAAGACAAACATAAGTAAGTAACAAAGCGACAATAAAATGGGAAAAAATTAAGAAATAAGACTGTGATAAATAAAAAATAATTATAAAATAAGAAATCCAAATGTAAATAAAAAGATAAAAATGTAATTATTAATAAGAAAAGAGGGAAGAATGAAAGCTGAATAGGGCGAATGAGAAAGAAAGATGAATTGTGGAATGAAAGATAGAAAATAGAATGAAAGAAATGACATTATAAGGAAAGAAAGAAGAGAAAGAAAATAATAAGAAATGTGAAAAATTATATTGATACAAAAGACCCTGTCCCAAACTAGATAGGGGTACGAATAAAAAAAAAAAAAATAAAAAAAAAAAAAAAAATAAAAAAAAAGATCGTCATAATGGCTGGTTTATGACCGCTAGCTGCATCCAAAAAATTCTTAAAACCTTGATCATGTCGTCGATCTTCTTAATTCGACGACAGTTTTAGTTTAGTATCAGTTTTCTTTGAGAATAAAGCCGGCTGATCTCGGAGGTAATAACAACACGAAGTCCTAGGTAGAAGTGTGTATAATCATCAAGCATATCCCATATTTATAAAGATTTAAAACTATCAAAACAATGTTCAACAAAAAAAATGGTCCGCTAATCAGGCGTCGAGAAGTAATCCAGAGCGCTCTCTTTCACCCGATGTGTATAAAAAAAGATATTTCTGTGGATTTCCCCTTTTCTTTGCGCCGCTGACGATGACGTAATGTAACTGTTACAGTGTTCTCGAATTCTTCTCTCCTTTGAATACGGTTGCAGATAATAAAGCAATATTTCAGAACAATTCGTACAAAACAGCTAAATATGACGACAAATTATAAACGGTAAGCCTAAAGAACAACATTTGTAAAAATACAGAACCAGTTAAAATTGTTGCTTTCTTACGTTATCAACATGCTCGCGAAAATTTAACACTGATTAAAACATCGAAGTCATTAATTTTTTAAAGATAAAATTAAGAACTATAACTCGCACCATCTTGATAAAGAACCGCAAATTCCACGATGACACATCTGTGGTAACAGAACATAACCAAACACATCGAATGCACTTGAAAAATTTGTATACACAGCGTCACAGCTACCTCTTTGACGCCTCTTTTTTTCCTTTATAGCTTCAAAAGCGTCGTTAGTGTAATTTAAAAGTTAAAAGCAATAGTGGCTGATGACAATTGAAAAACGATTTCATAAGAAAGTAAATAAATCGATTTTACCCAGTCACGATAATGTTCAGGTAGGTCTATAGTTCATCATGTCACTTGAGTCCCCTTTTTTTATATAGATATTTCTCGAATTGGAAGCCTGACAAGTCTTATGCCTATGCTTAGCTTAAAATTTAAAAAAAAAAACTGCTATAGAAAAGGTTGGAGGCGGCTTTCTTAACACCGCGCTTGTTAGTTCGCAGTATCGGCTCCAGAATTTATGGCTCCAGCGGCAACCTGTTCTACGCTCCATTTGGTCAACCCTTCGTCATTTCATAGTAACTATTGAAACAAATGTATATTACGACTTGTGTGTGATGATGATCAACTTTGTGACATTTTGATTTGTTTATACATAATTGAAACACAATTTTTTTCGCATTTGATTACATAAAAAGTTTTTATATGAAAAAAGACTGTTTTTGAACAGGATGTAGCAGATCTAGTCACACTTATCATACGCTAGAATTTCAAATATTAAAAAATATTTTGGTAGTTTTTCGATTGTTATGGTCACTTTTCAATAACTCGAAATATCCTTTCGGAGAACTGCGTGCTTGTACATAAAAGCGCTAATTATTAGATAAGGGGACCCTTTGTGCAGCATTAATACAATGAAATTGACGTATCATTTGTTGTCATTTACAACATAACCTATAAAGTTTTGCGATCAATTCTTGAACTTCTCGAAAGTAAAACTGTGGTGAAGTTTTTTCGGCAAATTCTTCCGATATGTGGTACAAATATTTTGCAAATTATTGTTAAGAGGGAAATCGGTGTGGATGATAGGTTATCGAATAATATAGTTGTCATCGCGACGCATTTTCATTTTTACTCATAAATCTAGTTCATTTTTAATTTATTAACTAGACATTTAGATTAGACACTTTTCTAATAACTAGATTTGTGTAAATAGTTTATATTTCAGTCACTCATCATATTATTAGTTCATTGTATTGTTTCCGAATTACTCAACTTTTTTGTAGTTGAATGTACTTACTATTAGCGAAGTTGAGAGCCACAGGAGAGATGTTAATGCAGGGCAATTAAAATTAAGAATCAGAAAAATAAAAAAAAGACAATCCTTAAATATTTTAATGGTATATTCAATATGGATCCAGCATCTCTGTCCACTGTTGGATATAGGCCTTACATAGATTTCCAATATTACCAATGAGACCATTAGGAAAAGACTTGCATCTAGAATGTTTGGGCAACCTAACCAAAGTCTTCTGTCCACCTTTTTTTATTGTCCCTTCTGTGTCCCTTATTGTTTTTGGGGCCTCTCGATCAACACCTATCATACTCCATACCCCACCCGGGCAGGGTTTCTATTTACATAAAAAAAATTCACATAATTTTAATTAATTTCTATATTTGTCTTTTATCCTTCATAGTGTCTTAATTCCTTCCTCTAATTTAATTTATAACATCATTCCTTTCCAAACTTTCAACACATCATCTCACATCCTTTGCCTTCCCTCCATAGTTCCCCAATTTTTAATTTATTGTTAATACCCTTTTTTAATGATTTATTTCAGTCCACCTTATAGAAGTTGTATAGTTCTTTGCATAAAAGTTTCCAGCATGTGTAAAGCGAAAGCATATTGCTCCTTTATAGTTCAGAAATTCAAAAATAGCATCTCAGTTCTCTCAAGTGGCAGATCTGGTAAGAAAAGGACCAATATTTAGCCACTTCCACACAGTTATGTGATTCACATTGTTTGCCGCATACACATTTATCAGTGGGCCGGTGGGCGGTGTACTTTGTTGCATGACTACCACTGCATGTGCAGAAGTGGCTAAATATTGGTCCTTTTCTTACTTAGGATGGACTTCTGCAAAGTAACGCCTGATCCATTAAATATTTTGCAGATCTGGATTTAATTGGGGTCCACCATGGTCTTACACTGGCCAATCATTTTTTCTTCACCAAATAATTTTTAAGCAGGTTGTTGTTGAGTGTGTGTTCTGTAAAAAGATATTTATGATTTTTTAACAAAGCAATGCTAAGGAATTATTAGTTTTCTGGCTATTAAGGATGTTAACAAAGTATCTAAACAATCATATTACTTGGCTATCAAATTTCTTATAGAATACTCAATTCAGTGTTACCAAGTATTCAAAATGTTTTGATTTAATATAACTAACCCAACCCTAATTGCAGATGATTTATTAAAATTAAACTAAAATTATTTACACTAATAAGTGTTAATTTTGTGTCAAAAGTGTTCAGTCAGACATATTATATTCAAGCAATACATATAACCAGAATTATTTACAATATTTACAAAATGAATTATTTTTTAATCAATTTATTGAATAAAATATATTATTTTATTGACTATTTTAATTGTTTGGAATCATATACAAATATGCCAGAAATCAATGACAGATAAATTATATATTTGCAGTTGTTTATAATTTGTAACATTCATTCAAAGTAAATGTAAACAATACAATTTGATACATATTTACCTCACTATGTCTATTATACAACTATTATATATGTTAATAATTAAACAATTTGCTTTTTATCTAATTTATCATATTTCCAATTAAAATTATTTATTAGGAATTTGGGGACAATATTTTTTAAAATATGAATAAGAATCATTATGCTTTAGGCTGGGTTATCTAATTTTGTAGCAAGAAGTTTGCATTACAGTTTCACTACTAAATATTAAAAAATGTCTTACCAAAAGTTAGCATTTAATAACCTTACCTTTTAACTTTTAACATCCATATTCTGTAAATAGCTTAGTTACCTGCATGCAACATTAAAACTGCATGGTCTCACATACACTGACTTAATCCTAGTAAACAATTGTGCAGTTTGTTCAATTGATTTATTCATCAGGCAATTCAATGACAAAATATTTTTTACTCTTTCTTATTGTTACAATAATATATCTATTTGTAATAGTTTCTTTTATTGTCAATTTTTTCTTTTGGATTTTATTATATATATATATAATGACAGAAAATAAACAAACACACCCACTTTAAATACATTTTATTAATGTATGTATGAAATAAAACAGTTGTTCATAACGTAATGCAACAATTAGTAATCTCTTCTTCATACTAGCGAAACAATTATTTCTCGAAATAATAAACTCAGTGGAAACCGCGGTAAGGACGAGGTCGGATGCACAGTTCCTTAAATATACACTAAACTTTGTGTTATTTAACATTTTGAATGTTTACATTAGAGAATGAAATCTTAATATTAACAAATCAATTTGAGGATTTAATTTATGCCAAATAATAACAAGTGTAACGTGTTCGCGGTGTTACAAACACTACACTAATATTAAATACTTACGTTACTCCATATACAGATGTTGTATTTTACATTAAATACACCCAAAACTAAATAAGATTTTAACAATTTACAACCTTTGAATCAATCTGTCTCTTACGGTAGCAACATGTAAATCTGAATGTTTAACATGCTGGCCACTACACCCACAATAATGAGCTTGACCCCTATAGATGCATTTTTTTTTACTCAAACCTTGCGAAAAATAGCATTTATTCACAAACTACATTTAGAAGTTAAAATGGATTAATTACAAAAATTGTAATTTGACTATGAAACATTTCAAAATCACCTGTTAGATCCAGTGTAGCCATAAAGAATTTCCTTTACCCAAATATATTAACACAGTTACTCACAAACCTAACGTTGGATTCAGTAAACATTTTCTTATAAATTATGAATACATTCGTACAGTGCATACAATTTTTTTAAGTAGTAATAACCCTCCGTTCACCCTTTGAAGTCCCGACAAGTTACCTTATAGAGGTTAAAAATGTAAAGCAGTAATTTGCAATTCGCTATTACACCTGCCTGCTTCCAGCCTGACTTAGGACAACGGAATATAAAAATTTTATATATGAATATAAGACAATGTACAATAAATTTTTATCTATAAAACCTGCACTTAAATTATTAATCGCAATGCCAACTCGTATTTCTAAACTTTTGTGATGCGTAACAGTAACAATGTAAACAAATGAAAAACATATAAGGCCTGCGACTTGCTATTGTCAATATTACTTAACCCACTTTCATATACCGCAGAGGAAACCAAGGGAGGAATCCTGAATAACCTGGGATTTAGAAAATTTATGAAATACATATGTATGTGTTTGTCTTAGCAGTGAAAGTGCTTACAGAGACTAGAACTCAACCCGTTAGTCATAAATTTGAACCACTGGCCCGTGCCACTATTTGGTACATACGTACATCATAGATTACTGTGTAATAATTGCGTGAAAGGTTGCTATGCATCAGCATTTTAACTTGTCACTTATTTATGTTATCCATTACTTTATTTAATTGAAAGAAATGATATTATAATCTAGATTGTAGACAACTAATTCAAAATTTATCAAGTCTTCTTGACAAGTAACGATTAATGATTAAAAACAACAGCTACTATTAAAAGAAGTTTTTTTTCTCGAGCCAGACTAAAAATTAAATTATTAGTGGTAAATATAGGTTGTGACAAAAATGAAATGTTGAAAATAATTGAAAAAAAAATAGCTTTCGAATGAAGATTTATTGTATAAAAAATAAAATAAAGCCTTTTTAGTTTAGTTAAGGTCAAACGAAGGTTAGCAAGTTGAAACAGCGAATAAGATAATAAAAACAACGTTTTTTTCCCCCAAGAGTAAATTAAAGCTATCCCTAGCTGTCAAATATTCTATTTTGTCAATTAATTTATGGCACCCTATTAAAAATCAATGGTGTCAGAAATAATAAATAAAACAATGATAACGGAGTAAAAAAAACGTTTTCATTATTTGAATTACTAAATATTAGAATTAATTATTGTTTATTATCTGTATCAGATTTTGTACTGTCAAAAGATATTCAGCTGTCGCATTTCAATAGAAAAAAAATGTAACTTATTTCAGACTGATAATCTTGTACATGGTAACTTGATATAGGTATAAAAAACTTTTAGGTTTTTTGCTGACAAATGAGCTATACATTAACCCCTTTAAAGCTTTCAATCTAGAACCAATTAACCTGTATATTGTCTGTGGTCGTGTAATTCTCCTTTCTTTTTCGTCGATTTTAATACTCCTTTCTAATATAGCATATCGCTCGTGCAACCCATGGTTATTTAAGCGGGAAGGTGAGTTCTTAAGTTGGAGTCGCTGAAGATGGGCAACACTAGACCAAGCATCATGGCGATATTAGGGAAAGACCCATGCAGTAGCCATCTTCCTTCACACAAATACCGCGGTTTGCGACCATTTTGAGTTCAGTTTTAATTAAGTCGTGTGTCATAATTTAGTGTGTTGTGCTTTTTTAAAAAGACAATAAAAAAATTACTTTAAATTTTTACATGATATATATAATTACAAAAAAGGTAAATATTTTAAACTTTTTTAATTTTTACTTTGTTCAATTTTTTTTTAAAAAGTAGTATTTTCGTAACCCTGAAATCTATCTTCGATCTTTACATGGTTGGCTTTAGAAATTCTTAATTTACTTTGCGTCGTCTTTTTTGGTAAGTAACCACGGCGCAGTGCGATATAGGAAAGTGTTGAGATATTGGTGTATTTTGGGTTTCAGTTAATCCTACAAGTATACAGGCTTGTGTCGCGTTCGTAGTCAATTGTTTGATTTTCGAAATGTCGAATACTGTGGACAGAAAACCACAGCTCACGAACGATGATGAAATTCATATCTCCTTTGTTTTGTCGAATATCTTCTTGAATAAGCCGGTGGTATGTGACGGTTATGAGGCTAAGAAGATATGTGACGTCACCTATTCCTTCCCCGTTATGTACTATGTCCCAACAGTACAAAGTTCAATATACTAATTAATTGTAAAATCTAAATCTTTCACTTCGTTTTGAAAGCTTCAAGGCCAGGAGTACTCCTAAACGTACATTTGAACAACCTAAACGTACCTTTAGGTTGTTCAAATTGACCCGCTGATGCTCTCTTTAACCGTGAAGGATTTTTAAGTGATATTAGACCTTGGAATTGCTCTGACTTTATTAGGGATTTAGTAATAGTTACCATAAAAATAAACCAAGTTTGTTGTGGGCGCAGATCGCTATCAGGTTGAAAGTCACATTGGTTTAAATGACGCCTTATAGAGGGAAATTGAGCTCTTCTGTTATTCTATTAATAATAACTTTACATAAAAAGTGGTCACTTTATGATCCGGCTCTAATATACAATAGAAGATAATACATTATATATCGTGTTATTTGTATCGCAGGCTCATTAAAGCGTGTGGAAATGTTGTTGCAAGGGATCGTTACATGGAGTAACATTACGTAACGATCTATAAATTAACTTAGGCGAACATTCCTCTGAATTATAAGACGATTGACGTTTACAGTAATTACTTATCATGATTTGACGCGCTTAAGTATTCCATCTGCGTCTGTGCAAGTAGAGGTATTGTTTATGTGGATGTTAAAGCTGTTGTTAGCCCAGGGGCTTTTACAGCTTCATTGGTACGAAAGGGTCCGTGAACTAGCAAAATATTTTACTGGGCAATCGTACTCTAGCCGCAAGATGACGTTCGCACGAAGGTGGCAGGTCGTGTGCGGTGAATGGTTCTGTCGTGTCGAACGCAGTGTGCGATGCGCCGTAGGCGCAGTGGCTCTGTCTGCGCAAGCGAATGAACAGCTCGGCGTTCTCCAGCGGAAATAGTAGTGGTGTGTGTAGCGACCCGAATCGATTTTTTCTTGAGTTTCATTACCTTAAAAAATTTTAGGGTCAGCCCTCTGCACTTTGTCACCTCGATAGGAGTGAAATTTAAGACATAAATAAAAATATAACTTTCAAAGCGTAAATAATTATTATTTACACTTTATAGTACAACAAAACTATATAAAAAGTACGAAAAGAAAATGTACAAAAATGACAAAAAACAAAAAAAAAGAAACCATTTGCATACAGGTTCAAAATTCGGTCTTATCGCTCAAGGCGACTTCTATCAGACAATCTTAGGATGGAGATGAGAGACATGAAGGAAAGGGCAGGTAAGGGTGTAAATAATAAAAAAATACACATCGATACAAAGTAATATTTGTCAAGTGTTATCGGATTTGTTGTGTGATATCTGGTCATTTTATATATTTTTTTTAAATTATATCATATTCATACTTTCTTAAATTTGAATGTTATTTATTTACCGATAAACAATTTTATATAAAATTAAAATATTATTTGTCGCTCATATAAAATTTTGAGTAATATAAAATAAAAACAAAGATGGCGTCCAGGCGCGAGAAAGTTCTAGAACAACTGACAGTGACGTGACGCTTGGGCGAGTTACCCTTTTCCAGAATCGAGCTGCCCCTCGACCGAGCCTTTTTTATTCCCTAATTCGTGCCCTTTACGATTGTCTGGCTGCGTTATTGAGTTTAGACAGAGGCCGTTAAAAATTTCTTCAATCGATTGACGTGTAACTTCCATACAATTTTTGCTTTTGTTATTTTGTAAAGGAAAATGTTGCTCTTTTAGATATCTTACGTTGTTATAATTCCATCAAAGTTTTTTTACAATTAAATATACCCGTACGCTAGATACCGACGCCATAGTAGACTAGCATCAGGAGCCGGGGCACCGCGAGAAACTCGACAGCTAAAAGTGGTTTTTGGTAAAGTTCCCGCCCTTTGCGTCCTGCCTCTTCACACCCGCAATTTTTTTTTTTTGCAAATGTTACTTGGGCAGCTGTCTAAGCCAAATAAAAAAATCTCTTATACGTAATTACACATTTTTAATCATGTACTAATTGGAATTAAATGAGAGACATCTGATTATTGATTTTTATACAAAAAATGACAATCAATACAATAATTTTACTAATGTATGCTTTTTTATTTTTTTTATTTAATGCTTTATAACGATAAATTAAAACATTTATTTGAGTTTAAGCACAATCGGACCTAATTAACCTGTACGCGGAACAATAATTATTTTCACAAGGAACACACAGCTTGAAAATAAAGCTAACTTCTTGTGGTTATACTTCGTGTTACTGCTATTTTAACTTTTCAACATACGTACCTATAAACAAGTTTCCACCGAGCGAGCAGAGAAAATATTTTTTATGCATTTTACTGCTAGTTTATAATCATACGGGAAGCAAGAGTGAGCTAGTAAGCGTCATTATTATTTCAAAGAAATGAATGTTTTAATAAGCTACAGAGCGAGATAAAGGTAACGTGATGTATTCCTTTCTCCATATATTTTTTTCTCTAGTTTTTGTCGTGTACCGCCTCTCAGGAATCGTCATAATGTATTTAAGTAAATGAACTATCGTCCTCTCCATTTTACAGCTTAGTGAAATATAAACAAAAAACCTGGGTTATTTCTTGGGATTCCAACTTTCGACAATAACAAATGTTTTACGGACGTTCCAGGTAGAAGAGAGTACTCATAAAAAAACTTAGCCGCTCATTTGCTCAAGTTAATGTCTTCAACCTTTGTAATTATTCTTTATAAATGTAATCTTAAAGTTTCTAGACTTTCAAATGTAATATAGACTTATAAAATTTGTACGGAAATGTAATAAATAAAATCTATTCACAGATTTATTATTTTCGTATTTTTCTTGCAGTAATTAACCGCTGTTAATTTTATATACATTAATAAATTATGAATATAATTATCGTACATTGTATTATTAAATCAATGTATGATGATAATAATAGGGACTTGTGTAATAGACGACATTCCTTCTGCACGCAGATGAATGCAACGATTTTTTTCAAAATATCCTAGATGTCGCTAAAAAGTGTGACGAAAACATCTGTACGACCTGTTACGAGACGAGTCAATAACAGATGGCGCTTTCGCAGTATAACATTTTTTTAAAGTGGAACCCTATTAATTAATTAATAAAGAAAGACGTATTTAATTTTTGTCACAAAGCAAATGAATTGGCTTTTTATTTGTCAACAAAATGACCATACATATTGTTACAATTTTTAAAAATCTGCGTTAATTTTAGCTCGTTATATGAAAAGTTGTAGTGTTTACTCATTTTCGCGCCAATCGATGGCTAATGTTTTTGCGATATTAAATATAGTGTGATTAAAAGAACTAATTTTTTGTGATAGTATGACGCACGGACCCTCCTGATCCGTGAACTCATGTTCAATGTAGCTGTAAAAGCCTTAGGGCTAACAGCATCAACATCTTTATGAAACAATACAATTGTATAGCACAAAGCAGTAAATGTATTTTTTGAAACTCCCTATCTGCCTTGAATTAAAGGAAACCTAAATGACAGAAAAAATATTTGGTTTTTGTTAAAGAATTCGAACAAAAAAGGCATTGGAACAGTAAAGGTAAAATTAAAAAACAATTGTCCGGAAGCGAAATATTTTATTTTAAAATCTTTTATTTGCTACAGCGGAAATAATTATAGTACCTAGCACTATGACGCGTATTTTCATAGATTAGAAAGCCGCAGCATATAAGAGACGCTTTTATTGACAACTTGGTAAATGGTGAAATAAATATTTACAAATCAGAATTTTTTTTATTTGAGACTAGTTTTAATAAGCATAATGACCACGTTTATGTTTCAATCTCTTGACAAGCTTCCCAAGAAGGCATCGTAATACAATGTGGTGGATTTTATTTGGCTTCAGTAATGTTTAGTAAGGAGTTATCCAAGTTGTGACCGAGCCATATTTTTGTGAGAAGGATATCAAAACATCTGCACATTTAAATCAAGATATGGCCAGGACTGCAAGTCTACAATAAACAATCACATTTAAATTTGTATTATGTTATATGAAACTAATGTTAACATACATTGTTTTGCACATGATGTTCCTGTTTAAAATAAATAACTACTTATTTAAGAATAATATAATTAACTCTCAAATCAGCACTATATTCCATAACCATGTAGTACTTTCAGCAGGACTCTTTACCAGATATCTTGTCTCATCCAAGCGTAATTGTAAAGCACACACTTTGGCCACAGAGCTGAAAACTGGATGTAATTTCTTCTCAATCTTTTCTGTTGGATTATGATTTCTAGTCAGTTTTAGAGAGTTTGTCATTCTCTAATTTGTCCCCGAAACCATCCATAACATTGGTATTTATTAACTTTCCAATAAAGATAGTGTGGCCATGTAAATGTTACGACCAGTACTTTTGAAGGATTGTATTAAACCTAATGGAGATCATTTTGGATGAGCTTTATATATTTCTAATGTTAGTAAATAAATGTTTAAACTAAAATACATTACAGTAGTTTTCCTTGGAACGTCTATGGCTTGACTAAGTGTATTGATTTGTAAGAACATTTAAATACACAACAACAATGTTTCACATCTAAAAAACAACAAATTTCTTTGAAATAGAGTCTTATGAATTTCTTGTACAGTAGGGAATATCTGTGACAGTTGTCAATTAATGTTTAACAAATTAAAAAAAAAAATGTAAGAAATTATTTACTGACCTATACATAGTGATTAGTTGTGTAAAAGCTTTAAATGTATGAATGTCTAGATCATTAACTGTCAATGTAATGTAGACCCTATCCAAAAATCAATGGTTTCAGAAATAATATTATGATAATATAGTAAGAAAAGGCATTTTTGAAATTTAAATTTCTTTAAATTATAATTAATTATTGTTTACTGTCTGCAGAATTTAACGTTATTGTCCTTGGTATTACAGTAGAGAAAATAATGTAACATATTCTAGAATGGAAATTTTATACATGCTTATTGGAATTAGGTGTAAAAGCTTCAAAGATTTTTGCTGTTTTGTATACATTCACCTTTTTAAATGTTTTATATGTATAAATAATTACTTAATATATTTTATAGAGACTAATATATATTTGCATGATGTAGTCTTAATTTGTGTCAACTTCTAGTTTTATAAATCTAAGTAGGGTGAAGTTTTAAAGGTTAAAATGCACCCTTATGCTGATGGTGTTGGATAATATGGGTATGTATATAGAAGCCAATGAGATTGACTCTAAAACCGTTTAATTGTGCAGAGATGAAAATAAAA
Source organism: Battus philenor (assembly GCF_028537555.1). Lineage (NCBI taxonomy): Eukaryota > Metazoa > Arthropoda > Insecta > Lepidoptera > Papilionidae > Battus > Battus philenor. The sequence continues at coordinate 18,606,970 of NW_027181661.1, forward strand.
ATTACCCCCTTCTACATTCTTTTTTAAGATTTATGAATATCATTAGGGGCACTTTTAATTAAATGTAAAACAGTATTTGTATATACTAATACATTTATTTATGAATCATTTTAAACTCTAGCTAGAACTTTTTTTTAATCTCTCTTGTAGAGTATGAATACTGTTTTAAATGTTTGCCACTGTTTCATAATGTACATATATATATATATACACACACACACATATACACATATACTGGCTTTTTCATAAAGTGCTAAACAAGGTCAGGTAATGGTTTGACGGTTTAATTATAATCTTTGTAGGGTGTAAAATGGCCGAGCTTACGACATATAAGCATGACCAGATAGTAGTCCTCACGGTTTTCTTTTCTTTGTGTTGCTGTAATGAAGCTATTTTTATTACCTGTTATGGTCGATGTTATGGACGATCGAGAAGCCTTTATTTTTTGCCGCGACCAATTGTTTGTTGATATAATAGTATGGAAACTAAGTCACTTGTTTTCATATCATTCCTGTCGTATGCAATCGCTGACAAATAGCCTGGAAGGTTACGAGCCTGGAACGAGCTGTACCCTTAACGGATCCTCGTTGCCTGCAAATGTAGTTTCTTCGAATGTTTTTGACCTTCATTCACTTAATTAGTCATCGAAATACCATTATTAAGGATACGAAACCATTTACGATGTTTTACATAGCGGAAGTTCTATAAACTTTACAAAAGACTAAAACTTATTTGCGCACGTAATATCATTGAAGCTCAACATGGACTTAGTGTCAAAGCTTTTACTAAGCGTTTCGTCTCCGCTGCCGTATAGATAATGTTTTTATTTTTATGAACGTATCTATTAATGCAATAGTCTTTTGCAATAGTTTTACAATTAAAGGCGTTAACCCTTTTTAGGTATTAATGTAAATCTTTAAGGAATGCCGGTACAATAGAGTTACGCAAGTTTAAAGAAAATTTGTCGATACTGCAAGAACGCTGTCATTCTCGGAGAAAGAAAAAAGAGTATATTTAAAATTAAGGTTATTAAAATAGGATCTGTTGATTTATTGATAGATAAATATACAAATAACACAATAAATTAAAAGCCTTAAAATCACTGGAAATATCAATTAAAAAATGAACACGATAACATTGATATGTCGCATTCAAGCTCTATTTAAAAAATCGGTTATTATGTTAACCAACCCTAAGCTCGATAGTGAAGGGCTTTATGAATAAAAAACCTATAATGACCGTAAAACGCACGTGCTACTTGTAATTTGGCCATAGTTTTAAAGTATTACTGTAAAATTTTATAAGATTTCAAATTTGATTTAAATATAAACATAGTTACGATGTTGTAGTGTAGCATATATTATGGTTTTAATTAAGAAGTTATAAGAAATGAGCGAATGAAGATTATTTTAAGGCGCAGAGAATTATGGGGAAGGTAATATAATTTCAATATGGGATTACATTAGGCATGTATATATATACACATATATATACACTTTATTATATGTATATATATACACAAATATATATATGCCTATGCTTTTATTAGGTATGTATTTAGTAAAAAGTTTCCATAATATTAGAAATGGTTACGGTAACAACGAGGCGAAAGGCAGGTAATTTATGATCTTACACAAGACGAAAAAAGTTGTGGCATACGATGGTGGGACCGGCTAATATTTTGGAAACTGTCTGTTACCGTAATGTAAGAGAGAGATGGAGAGAAAGTAATAATAATAATGCAGAAACACTAATTTCGTCCCTCGCGCCCTTTGGCGTCGGTTCTTGGCAACCGGTTGCGTTTGTGGAACGGTCGTAAAACGAACCGGCCAATGAAGTTGGCTGGTCGCACGCGGGCGTACCATTGGCGCATGTCGGGGAGCCCTGCGCGGGCGGAGCGCCCCTCGGGCTCCACGACGCGAGTGCGATCGCGCGCACACTGTACAGTCGTGTTCCGCCACTCGAAAAGAAGGTTATCGTTACAATGAGACTGGCAACGGACAGTCGATAAAGTGTGTTTGTATGCCGTTTTCGTCGATAATAAGTGTTGTGTTTACTTTCACCTGTGCGAATGTCTCGTTCTTTACCTTTTTTGTTTGTTTTTTCTTTTAATAATTGCCGCATGGGTCGGCGCTTACGTTTCAGTTAACCCTTTATTTTGAAACGATGGAACGTTGTTCTTATGGTTTTTACACCAAAAGGTATTTTAAGTTATTTTTTTACTTTACGGTTGCGAATTGGTGCGGCTGAGTGCGTCGCGTGTGGCTATAGAAGGTGGGCAGAGCTCTGTCATTCTCGTCGTTGCAATTGATCGCGACTATGTATTTGCGCCTACATTGGCAAATCAAGTTTTGGTTCCACTGTTGTTAGAATTAAAAGATACCAAACTTTGTCATATTTTGAATTTGTATTATTTTTCTCTCTCTATCTCTCTCTCTCTCTGCGAATCTTTTACACACCTTGTACCTTGTACAATTGATAGTTCGAATGGAACGTACCTAGGGGCTTTGTTGCCAGTTTAATAAGGGGAGTTCGTTAGTATTATTATTGCAACGCTTCGGGGAAAAGCTGACAATGTGAGGCCCTCGGAGCCGAGGGTCGACAGGCGTGGGGAGGGAGGGCGCCGACTGTCTGCACACATGCAGAACCGGTTTGCTCTCCAACTCCCCTAGTGCGGTTTAATATTCTCTTTCTATGCCACACGTGTTCGCATAACGCCCTCTTGCTCGCACGTTTTCATTATTTTTTTGCTTCCCCCTTCTGAAATAATGCCAGACAGGCCGTTTTTATTTAGGTATCTGTTCCTAAATAGGAGTATAACCTTATATTAGTAGAGGAAATGGTAAGTATTAATAGAGACAAAGAGTCAGGCATGGGATAATGTAACTAACGTTTTTTTTACATGTTCAATAATAACTATAGCAACCCTAACCACGTGATGCATGTTTGTTTATACGCACTTTTCATATTAAATAATCCTTTAACACTCGTTATACATGGGGATACATAAATACACCTGCACGTAATGATAAAATACCTTATGACGTATGTTGAACCTAAAATTTTGGGATCTGATTTAACCATCGAAAAATAATAATTTAAATATGTTAATAATTTACATGAGAAATCATTGATTATAAGCTGGTTAATTAAGTTGCATGCTTAAATTAAAAAAAAAACTCGCATTTAATCCTACAAATTTAGTAGAGCACTGTTTGTATTAAAGTGAAACGAAATTCAAAAATTTCGTTCTCTAAATCCCGAGGGAAACAATTGATTTGTTTTATTATAATAGTAATTCAAGTAAAACGAGATGTACATTTACCATTTCCATAACGTCTCTGAAGTCCGCGTCTATAAGTCTGTGACGACGCTGCTTGTCATTGTTTCCACGTCTTGTGCTGAAGCCAGCAATAATGGAGGAAATTAAGATTGATTTGATTTTGTATCCCAAAGTTATTTCTTCCAGACTCCTACAGTTTACGTTTTATTTTTTTTTACTAAATGGCTTTATATTCATCCTGCTACACGGTGTAACGATTATTTTAAATACGTACGCACAAAAATTGACTCCAGTAATTCATTCTTTTTACGCGTTCATCGAAAACATGGCGTGGTGGGTTTCTGAAAAAAGCCAGATCGTAATTTGGTTTGAAAATATTTTCTTTTTTATCAGTAATACTTGTTTAATTATTTTTTATTAATATATGGTCTTTCATCTTTCACAGGTCGGAAATCCTTGACAACATAAAGAAGAAAGAACAGGAAAAAGATCAGCCACAAAGCTCTAACTTTCAACAGCAGCAATTATCTAAGAGTGGAGAGAAACAATTGCACAATCCAGATGTACAGAACGCGAGCGCGTCGGTAACCCAGCATGTTCCCGCTCAGATCCTTTCTCCTCCACGTGCTTCGGGCTCCGGTGTCCAACAAAAAGATGATTCCAAAGATAAAACAATAAAGGTTGCAAATTCTACAACAATCACCTTGATTGAAAACGGTAATCTTAACAGTGAGAAAGAGAAAGACAACAATTTCCCAAAAAACTACTTCACATTAGAACCTAAAAACGACAAGAAGGATGATTGCAACAAAAATAGTATTACAATAACAAGAACCCTTCCTAAGCAATTGCAGGGTACTGGGCCGGCAGAGAAGGGAAAAGGGCAATCAAAGGCTACAAAGCGGCCTTTACAGTGCCTGGAGACACTTGCTGAGAAGGCTGGTATAACATTTGAAGACAAATACGAGGCGGCTAACACACTCTTAGCATTAGACAAACAAAACAATGCCTACAGGAGACAGGACATAAAACAGTCAAAAGCTGACACAGACAATCATTCACAGGCCGATGAATATAGGTACCGAAACCAAAAGGAGGAAGATGACAAGTTGCAGGTACAATGCACACCAGAGACCCGAATTCTATTAAATGAGATTTGTAAATGATTCCATTCATAAATAAAATGAATATTATTTGTTTTGTAGATTCAGCAACAAATAATACAACATCAGCAGCAGCAGCAGCAACAACAACAACAGCAACAGCAGCAACAACAACAACAACAACAGCAGCAGCAGCAGCAGTTGCAACAGTTGCAGCAGCAGCAACAATTGCAACAGTTACAACAGCAACAGCTACAGCAACTGCAACTACAGAGGCACCACGCCATTCAACAACACATTAAGAATCAACAGGATCAAGAACTAGTAATTATCACTGCACATATTACATACAACATTACATCTTTACATAAAAGCAATTCATACAGCAACATATATGTGTATACATGAATGTTTATTGTCACCGCTGTTCATCATCTACATATGTAAATTAAGATTTGTGGACACAACACAACATAGAATACCACATGTTGGTCATTGGCTGATGATAGCATGACACCCCTGTGGTTTCCCTGGAGAATCAAGGTTCATCATTTCATATAGGTGTATTATTTTTAACATCCCCAATAAATGTATAAAGTATTTTTGCTGTAAATCCATACCATGCTCTATATGTATCCTGTGAAAAATAAAATGCATCTTAACCAATGGTATTATTCATAGTACTTTAGGTATCCCATGACATAAGTTAATGTGTACCACTTGGAGAGTAATATCAGTGTCGCTTTTACAGTGCATAAGTGTTTTTTAAGACCCCTGCTATTGGGGGTCTCTAGTTCTCTCCTATCTTGTTTAGGGACAGGGAACTTACAATTCAACTCACATCACATCAGTCAGTGTATGCAGTGAGGTGTAAGTTAATACATAATTAATGTTATTTGAAACTTACACATATTATTTGGTAGACACTGCATGGATAGGCCCTACACTAGTGTGGTGGTGAGTGGATCAACAATGGTCAAGATGGAAAGTCCTTGAATATGAGAAGCGTTAGACCTGTCATTATAGAGATATTTGAAAGAGGCCTATGACCCACAGCGGACTCCCAACTGGTTGACAGGATAATGATGATTTGGACATTTATAATTAATGTCATATATTATGTCTCAAATAATGAAATACTACAATTGTTTCCTATTAAATGAAAGGGCTTAGAAAGTTTTTTCTTTCATCTAAATTAAGATGCAGAAACATATCCAACAACAACAGCAGCAGCAACAACAACAACAGCAGCAACAACAGCAGCAGCAGCAACAACAGTCTAAAACAGATCTGCAACAAGTCTCTCAACAACAAGATATAGCACCACAAAAGTTCTTGCAGGTAATGGTTTTGTAAGATTAGCCTTACCGTTATAAGGATATTTAAAAACATCTCAAGTCCAGAATCTCGTCTGCATCTACAGAATGCATCGTCATGATTTCAGTCCTAAGACATCTGCTGTACACAAGCCTCCTCCAGAGATGTTCATTACAATTTGTTTGAATCAACCTGCATCCAGTGTATTGAGCGGTTAGTTTAGATGCAAATTCAATGGACTGTAAGAAACGACTTTTGCGTATTGTCACGCAAGGTATATTAATAAGTCATTGAATAGTGTAAAAAGTTTTATTTAAGACGACAACTGATGTTATAAACGATGTACTGTGTAGCCTGTGCACACTCAACAATTCAACGTACCTGGCATCGGAGAAATCAACCTCAGCTTCCTGCCGACACCGCAAACCAATTTGCTGTTTGACAAAAACCAGAAGACTGGAATGAGCACAGATATAAAGTCTCAACAGGTTAGTGTGTTCTCCGTCATGTATTACCTATGTTTGCAGGAATAAACATTTTATCTAGCTGTACAAATTGTTTATCTTATTATATTAATAACCTTAGTTTAATGATTTCTGTATTATTTTTATTGTAAAGGAGTGATTGCACAAAAGGTAAGGAAAATGTGCTTAATTTTGTTCCTCTTCCTTGAAAAGTGCATCCTAACAAAATTTTAACAATAACAGTATGATACACATACAAAAGTGAAATTGAGAAATTTGCAGAAATATCTGAAATAATCAATCAACACAACTTCTTTTTATTAATTATTACAGGATTAATAATGTATTTTTGGAACATTTGGCCTAAGATGTTAAATGTCTATTGCAGATAGTCGACGGTCAACCGCAAGTGGTACAGCAACAAATCAGCATGGCGCAACATGAGCCCACACAGCAGCACCATCAGACAGTCACCGTTGTGTCATCCATGCCCAGCAGTATGGCACAGCATCAGGTATTTAAACTGTATATATATATATTGTTTATTATTCTAAGATATATGTTCCTGTTTATATGTTCACTACATATTTAATATAATAACATATACAATTTAATATTTCTTTTGTTTACCCTTATTTGGTTCATTAATTAAAACTGAGAAGGAACTAAAAGACTTGAATTGTCGACCTCTAAAGAGTATTGTTGGCTGTACTGCCCTGTAGTATGGATCATTCCCAAAGAAACACTCAGAGGCTTTAAGTCAAGCCTCTAGAATTTTGTTCAATATTTTCGAACCGATAGCTTAGTTGCTTCATCTCCAGTAAAAATTATTGTAATAAAAAAAATCGACTTTAAAATTATCATTTAAATGCAGTTCTCAGTCGACAATTATTTTAACATTGTAAATAGTATGATACCACCGGCTCAGAAAGCTGATCTGCTGCGATAAGCCGGCCAGAAACTCTACAATTGCTATTTTAAAAATGAAATGTTTGTTATATACATTAAAATACGTAAGTTTTATAAAACCTAATAAACATTAATCTAGTGCATTGCAATGGATTATATAAAGTTAAATGACTATAAACGAAACAAAACCCTCTTTGGAAAAGTCGACGAGAGCTGCCGCCATGTTTTTGTCTTTTATGTTTAATTACTGATTGACACTCCCAGCGCGTCAGATCTGTCGCAAAAAAGAAGGGTATAATTTCGGCGCCAAATTTAAAATGTTATGTTTGAAAATCGAAACGAAAAAAATAAATTTTAATTCATTTTAAAATTTGATATTTTTCGTGCCAGCGACAATGTTTAAAGATCGAATATTTTATTAGTTAGTGTATTCGCGGCGTGAGGGAATACTTGTTTTTGTGTTATATGCGATAGGTTTCATCGGCATTTTGTTTTTTTCGATATTTTATTGTGACATTTCGTGGGCGTGTCCCGTTCGCTAGATTTTTTTCAGCGAATGAAATTGTCGTGTACTAATTGTTGGAGTTTGGAAGTTTACTAGAAAGAAGCAAAAAGTTTGCAAAATGGATGGTTAAAATACCTATATTTTTACGCATTAGGAAGTCAAAAAAACGGCGCGCAGAGGTAGCTTTTGTTGATTCCTACTTATTTCACATTTGTGTTCCAAGTGGAACTTTGCTTTTTTATAAAATACTTTTTAAACATGTTTTCAAACATTTTTCTAGGTACTCTTGCGGGCGATCTTTTTAAAAGTTTTCATGTACGCGGTCCCTGTCCGATGCATTGAAACAGGTTCGAGTGCATATACGTGCACGTGCAGTATACTCAACTCAAACCCAACCGAACAGTTACGGTCGAGCGTTGCATTCTTTTTTCATTAAAAGGTTTCCTTGAAAAAATCGAGGCGCATATTGTTCAGCTGTAATTCACAAATATTTGTCTATTTCTTAGTACTTGCCAACGTAAAAGCACCCCGGTCAAGAGACACAATAATATCGAACAATGTCCAAAAACTTAAAACTTTGAACAATTATTTGTGTCTTCAATTATCAGCTTTACATGCATTTAAAAATCAAAATCATTTGCAGTAGAACGAACCTTATTCTAACTATGCTTAGAGTCCATTTCCAGCCCTCTCATTAAACTAAGCTCCTTGTGGAAAAATTCCTTTGTATTTATGCCGGCGCGAATTCAATAGAAATGATTATTATATAAGCCGCCGATATGTTCCAATAATTTCTCGGCGCACATCGCACATCGTTAGTGTGAAGCTCTGTACGCTTGAGAGAGCTTTGCGATGTTAAAGAAATGCTTGGAAATTTTTCTTTCCATGAAAACATCATGTAATAAATGTCCTTTTTTTTATTTGTTATTGATTTTATACGTCCAACTTGTTCATTATCTCGAGAAAAGCCCACGCCGATGGGGGGGAGACGTTATGCTGCTGACACTCTGAAGGTTGATCAGTTGCGACGCATCTTTGTCGTAGAACGGTCGGCTCTGCGACCTAACGGGAGTCTATCAATTGATCAAACATTTGAATATCGAATTTGGTGATCGTTCCTTTCGTATCACTGAATAATTGTTTAAAACATGGCAACGCTAAAACCTCGGACGGTGAAGAAAAAAAAACTTACAATTCTTGTTTATGAACTTGAGGTGCATATTATTTCTTCACATTCTTCATACGAAACTCATACTCAAATAAAGGCCTATAAAGTTACGAATGTTTCAGGTACAACAGCAACCCACGAGCGGCATTCAGCAGCAAGCTGGAGCAGGGATCTCTACCATGCCGCCTCTACAAAGTCTGCCGCAGAACACCCAACATCCTCAGCAGCTTAGGTAAATATGACACAGGGGAGAAATTGTTCAATAAAACACAACAATAGTTCTTGTATGTAAGGCAAGACTAGGTGATGAGAACAAATCACCTGAGACTTGCAACAAAGACTTTGAGCCAATATGTGGTTCAATCTTCACAATCATTTCAGCTGTAAGACATTCATTGCTTGATGTACGCCACTGACTGATTTCTAACTGGACTGGTTGGAAGCTGCTTGCCAGCATCTTTCAAGGATCTTACTAAAGTTGCCCCGATGCTTCCACGATGACCTAAAAGTCCCAGCGGCCAACTGTTGTACGCGCCATGCAGCTCGCTCACTGCCACTTCGGCTTAGTGAAGTCTAAAAAGAGTTCAACACGGATACTCATTACAAATATCAAACAGTTGTAATAATTTAATGGAAGCCGTTCAGGTAGATTTATTTAAATATGAGACTGATCCATAATGAAACTAATGAAAAATTTTATACACAAATTGCATTTGTTTTAGTTTTTAAAATCCTCATTTCCAGTGCTGAATGGGGCCACAGCCGTGTCCAGGTGATCCAGCAACCGCTGCAGAACAGTACCTACCTGCAGCAGCTTTACAACACTCAGGGTCCATTGATAATGCCGGGTAACATTGCTCTGCATCCCGGCATCAACTCTCAACAAATACAAGTTAGTATTTATACACACCCTAAAATATTATATATAACATAAATCACAAAATGGTTATCGCGTTATTTTTTAACAGGTTATAGCAGCTGGCAAGCCGTTCCAGAGTAACCAGCTGGGACCTCATATGCTGACTACGCAGGGGAAACCTGTCCTGCAAGGCCAAACTGGTGAGTTTTTACATCCTCACTGTTTATCTAGATCTACAAATTTTATTACATAAAAAAAAACACAATGCACATAAAATTATCTAATTTTGAAAGAAATTTTTAATAGTATATGTAAAATAATATTATTATAGAATTCTTTAATTTTATTAAAAAAAAGTATATATATATATATATTGTTTGTATTATTATAATATAGATGCAATAACATTATGACGAAAATTAAAAGTAAAAAATAAATAATTAGTTGTTAATGTTTGATTCAGTTTCAAAATAATTGGAACAGTCTGTGTGTTTGAGCCGATTCTATGTGAAGCGCCCCACCCGCTGCGCCGAGGTGGACTTGACTAATGAGTTAAATGATGGATATGAACTTCTGCACTATTCAGTTTTGTAGCAAATTTTGCAGGTCTAACCGCATTTCAGGACACAGGTTTCTAACAAAATTCGTTGTGAATGTTTCGAGTCTCGTGATTGGTTCAATATGTGAATGCCTGTGCCTACAGTTTTATAAGGGACGAATTGTTTTTCAATTTAATTGGCCGCCTTTAAGTTAAAGTGTTAAATTTCTCTTTTTATTTGATCGCTTCTTCAATACAATTGTTTGGAGTTTCACGCTAGCCGCTCACCGCGCGAGAGCTTCCTCTCACATATGAATACCGCTTTTTAATTTTGCTTTCACGCATTCCCGTGCCTCTCTGGACACTTATTTTTTATTTTTGGATACAAAAATAGAGTAGAGATGGTTTCCGCGTGTACAACCAGTGTTGCCGGTTTATTATGGCTATGCAATGTTGCCATTTAAAAAATGACGTTTCTTGTTTTAGATGGAAATAAAAACAAGATCAAATCAACTAAGTTGATATTTAACTGAATAGTATAGCGCAGTAGATATTTAAAGCATGTATATGTTTATAATTTTTCTGGGTATTAAATAATGTAATTAACAAATTGGCTTTATTTCAAAGTTAGACCCACGTGATTTTATTTCATTTTCAAATGTACTGGAGGTCACATTTTTTTAATTTTTTTAACATCTCATTCTAAATGTGTATTACATTTGCATACATATTCAGTTATTTATTTTGTTAATATTTTGAATATAGAAACCATGACTTTAGAAATGTTAAGATTCAAACTTCTGAGCAAATTTGTTGTATCGAAGTTAGTTGTTCAGACATTTAAAATTAAATAAATATTAAAAAGATTTAGCACCGTGGGTCTAGTTTTGTTTGGGATTAGAGTGTCTACACAGTATTAATGACAAGTTGTTTCGTGCAGCCCCATTTCCTGGATACACCACCATCCCGACTACACAGAACCAAACATTTGTGTTCAGTCCACTTGGAGTGATAAACTCACAAGCGAGTATCATTCCAACTCACTCGCAGCCAACCGTCTCCGGGATTGGCCAGCAACAGAAACCCAATGAAATACACAAGGTAATTTAAAACAAAATGAATGTCAAATAAATTACGAATCTGTCAATTGTACTTGTCTATAGGGCGTACAATCTCATTGGTTAGCAAAAATTAACACCAATTTCCAATCATCCCTGTATAAAGTGATCACCCTGAAATATTTCATATTCATTATTCATTAAATTTAGAATTCTTCTTACCGATGCTACTGTCCAGAAAATTGAATGTATAAATATGCTTATGATTTAAAGGGTATTTGTTTCTTTTGTTATATAGGGACATGGACTCCGCAATGTCCATAACTATTAAAAAACTTTTTTTTACATACTATTGTTGAACTAAATTCAGTATTCATAAAGTAAAAGCCATCTTAATTATCTGAAGCATATTGCATATACATGCTTCAGATTAAATTATTGGTTTGTATTAATTGGTTTGTTTGCTCAATACAGAATCTATTAAATCTATGTACACGCACTTTATTGATAGACAGTTTGTGCACATTTTGTGTCGTCTTATTTAAATCTATTTATATTGCGATCCGAATGCGTTAATGACACGGTCATCGCTCCGCAGGTGATTAGCGGCGCTAAGGTGTCTGGAGGCAAGGCGGGATCAGCTGGGGCAGCGGCTCAGACTGTTCCAGTTCAGGCGCAGTGCGTCCAGGTCTCGCAGCCGGTGCTCGGGACGCAGCAGCCTGCACAGGCACAAATAATAAGCCCACTACAGGTAACACTTGTCACGTCGCTTATCATTGCCATAAACATTATGCAGATGAACTGAAGATAAAAAAAAATACAAACTTTGATGTAAGCAACCTTTGTGGCCATTATAGTGGACTTCATACATAAGTGGTCAATTTAAATTGTCACATGTCTTTTTTACATACTCTAATTAACCATTTTGGCTCTAAATTCACTAAAATTTAAAGTATTATTAAGTTAATAAATACTAACAATTCTTTAATGGATTTTTTTGTATGTTCACATATTTTATAAAGTTCCAGAAAATATCTTATAGCTTCTTTTTTCACTTTTAAATATATTAAATTCATATAATATTGTATTCAAGTGATCAAAATGTGTGATGTAATAACATATTGTAATGTAAAGGCTCTCCCATGGAGTTCAGAGTTCCGAGCATGCAACGCATGTAAATGCCTACTTGAGTAAAGATGTTTTGAATAGGGTGCGGGGTTAATATTGAAGATCAATAAATACTTGTGTGCCATTTGAGAAAGTTAAAATCGAAATTGACCCGATAGCGGACAGCGCTGCACCGGTCACTGGAGGGAAGACAATGCCTTGCACTGGAAGTGTCTATCAGCCGTAGGAGAAGCTGAAAGTGCATGCGACTAGTTTCTAATATAATTAGTTGAACAGAATAATACATAATTACACCATAACGGAAATTTCTGTTAATTTTACGAGTAACAACTTAGTAAATACATCAATTCAGTCTTCTTTATTCTCTCATGTACAATCCAAGTGAATTTAAAGTTTTTATTTATTATTGTATTATGTTTGTATATATGTATGTATGTTTGTATGTACACCTAACTACCAGATACTTGTCTATTTCCATACTATGATTGTTTGCAAGAAATTGCCCCATTTGATAAAGACTGCCAATGTACATAATTTCTAACATGTACAATAAAGAGTTATTAAGTAAATCAATAGTGCTCGACTGCTACATGGGGAAGTATTATTACTAATGAATGGCCAGTATTATTTTGATAAATAATTAAGTGTATTTATGTACACATATAGTCCACCAATGACATATACAATGCCCAGCACGCGGCGGATATGCGTCCGTAGAGCCCAAATGGTTAATTATATAATACGAAACCTAGCTAGCAGTCTTATTTAAAATATTGAATCATTAAATTTCCTCAAAACTCTCATAAATTCAAAATATCCCAGTACAACTGCACATGTTTATGGAACTAATTGGTATATCTTGTTGTCTTTAGAGATGTTTGTTATGTTCAGCCCAAGTTATAATAAGCAGTTCCGCTTGTGAATTGAGACCCCTATTCACCCAGTCTAATTAACAAATTATTTGAAAACGGAATGCTTTCGCGAAACCCAAGTTCGCAAAAAAACTTTGTCACTTTTAGTTAGTAAATAACATGAGTTTGCTTTTTATTATTTTTGTAAATATGTCGCAACTGCGCATCGTCAATATTTAAAAAGAAAACTTCAATTAAGGCATTACAGCACAATACAACGGCAGTACGAGCGTCATGTCACAGCGCGGTGACGAAACATTGAAATTTTGTTTGACTGCACTTGCGAACACCTGTGCATATATTTGCGAAGTTATTTATTTATTTATTTGAATGCAATTGCGAATATCATTATTTTGTTGCATGTTATGTGGAACGTGATTGAGTTTTAAATTGGAAGCCGGTGTTTTTCATTAGTTGATCTGAAAAGCGAGTGCGCGAGTAGTATAAATAAGTACAAAACATGAGTCAATAATGACTGGAAAAGACAACTCGCACGGGGCATGATGTCCCTATCACTTGTCCATTTTATTTGTTGTTACCTGTTTTTATCTTACAATTAACTTTTGAAGTTCTCATCTTATTGTTTTCTAATTTTTTTTTTACTTTTATACTTCGCGCATTGTACAAGTCGCGTTGAATTTCCTGCGTTTGACAGTTTTGTTTGTTTAACATGTAATTATTTTTGAACTTGAGTCAGACGATTCGCCTTAAAATTCTCGGGATGGATATTTTTTTTTTAACTTCCAGGTACAGTTTTGAACTTCGTTTGACGCTATTTATAAAGTGACCTCTCTGAAATATGTCGTATCATTTTTTTTTAATTTGGAAACGTCGGATCAATAATTTTTACTAGCCCTTACATTACATAGTGTAATAAATATTTCGTTCATTATGTTGTATGAAGCGCTATATATGAATAAATGAATAACAAAATGGACAAATCAAATTACAATTACAAGTAAACAAGATAGTTGCTATTCTTTTTTATCTTATTGAGGCCTTCTAAAGTTTACACAATGTAACTATCTGACAGCTAAAGTATCCAATGACATTTTTCGATTCGACCCCCCACAACACTGCGTGTTTCTAAGGCTCCGAATCGGTTTCCTTTATTATCATATAGTCCTGATGGGCTATCAGAGATTTTATTATCCTCTGGTGAACTGGTCCTATGTTTTCTTTTAATATTTTTTTTACATTTCTATTCAGTGAAGTGATGGTCGCTGCTTTTGACCCATTGACATTTAAAAGCTGCAAGCCTTATTTATTAGTATACCTGCAATTTATTTGTATCATTTTCATTTATGTATTCATTCCTTATTATGATAAAGTAAATTAGTGGAATGGTTTCTGCTTTGTTTCGCTCCGGTGGTAGGGCGCGGTCCTAGACGGGTGCGTTTGGCTTCTTATGATTTAACTTTAGTGTTCGGTGATTCCTCAGACTGGCGGTCAGACTATGCAGTTCGCTCCGTGGCAGATATCCGGCGCGCTGCCGCAAGTGTGGACCGGTGGCCTGCAAGCGGGCACACTTCCCGCTGGCGGCTTGCTCGCACCGAACCCGATATTCATAAGGGGCACACAGCCCGACGCGCCGCCGTCCATGTTCATTCAGCATTCACCACAGAACAACGTCCAGCACAACAGTTAGTATCTCATTCTGGTGAAACTTTAGTGTCTAGTGAATATTATACTTTTTTTATCTGGATTTACCTACTACCAAAGTGGCATTTGGAGATTCTACGTTCTTAAATGCTAATTGGGCACCAGTGTAATCCAGGTAAAAAACAGTAGTTTTATTTTGTATGATATATATACATATGTACAAAATCTGTTCAATGCTGTGCTTTGCATATTAATATATCTTTTCACTCTTATTGCGAATGTACCATGTAAGCCTAGCAATTGAAACTAGCTCATGCGCTATACATAACATAACATATATATGTTGTATTGAAATTGTAAATTGTTAATTGGTTTAGATGTGAGTGCGGCCAACGCAACGACCGCGACGTCCAAGCCCCGAGCTTCGTCTGAAGGGATAACGAAGACGTCGCGTCCACTTTCGAACATACTGCCCTCGGGCGGGATAAGACCGGCCTCTTCAGTTTCTACCCAGACCAACACCAATCAGTCACAAAATCATGTAAGTGTAAACTTGCCTTTACACTTGTCTCATACGTCTAAAATCTGACATGTTATCAATTTAGATCGGAATACCTGTGACAGATCAAGTAAAGTAGCTTAAGTCACTTGTGCTGTCGAACATGTTATAAGAATGAAAATCCATGTGGAACAATGACATAAAAATAAAGATAAAAGGTAAAGGTTTTTCAATGTTGGAATTTTTATCAGATCCTTTATCGATGATCAATTATTTTATATAATTTTTTTATATTTGGCTCTACTCTGATTTGCAAGGTGTCATTGTGGAGATGAACAGGAAACTCACCTTAAAAAATAATAGAGACTTATGTATATATATGTATACTCTGTCAAATATAGCCTAAATATTCAAGCAAACTCATGGCCAAGGATTCTTGTGATTTAAATATTCATTTAGTTAATAAATGAGGGCAAAGATGTAACACATCACAAGCTGACCTAGCTAAGGCTTTTTAGGAAACCCTCAAGCTTCTCCAACTTAAAGGAGGTCTTAGACAAAATGCCCTTCGCGCCCCGCCACTTCAAATCCGCAGAATCTGCAAATATCTCTTGGATAGCAGTGCTAGCAATATAAAAGATATTAAAAAAGGTTTTATTACTGTGGTATATTTATTTTGAAAATAATGAACAATGCTGTATTATATTTTTCGAATTCCAGGGCAAGCATCGTGGGAAGCAAGGTGTCAGGTCTCCAGCACCTGGATCCAAACAAGACGCTGCCAATCAGACCAATAAGATGCAGCATCAAATCCAACAACACAAACAACCGTCAGTATTATATATATATATTAATATTTCACACAATTGCAAAGCATATCCCCACAGATTCAACAGACATGCTTAAGATTAACAGCTTCCACTTGAACCAGGAATTATTCCAGTATGTGCTTTCTTCGGAACGAAAAGAATATCAACTGGAATTGTATAAGCAACTAAAAAAAAAGATATTCTGAGTTTGAACAGTGCGGGTTTGAAATCCTCATTTCTTTAAATTTGAGGATGCCATTATATGGGAGCTCAATCTGATTCTATTACAGTTCGTTGGTTCAGGCAAATACTGTTAAGTGTTTTATATTATGTAGAATGTTTTTTTTAATAAAATTATGGTTAAATGGGTGTTTAGCCAGCTGTCTGATACCTAACGGTGCCAAGTTGCTGGACAACATATTGATATTAAACAAAATTCTTGTCATTCTTTTCGAGGGCGGCGCTATTCTAGGCACTTGCTATTATTTTAAATAAATACTTATTAATTTTGCAGACTTCTGGTTATGAACTCTAGCGGTCAGATGACACAAATCAACAGTGTCCAAGACAAACAGCCCATCAGCAAGAACCTCCAACAACAAGCGCTATTACAGCAGCAGGCCATGCAGGTTACCATTGTAATACCATTTCTTTTATTTATTTGTAATGATATAAGTTATCCTATATTTTTAGTTTGAAATATAAAATGTTTTTTTTTTCTCTTGTATTAATCATTTTTTAATATTTTAAATTCCAGCAACAACAACAGCAACAGCAGCAGCAACAACAACAGCAACAGCAGCAGCAGCAACAACAGCAGCTTCTTCAACAACAACAGCAACAAACCCAGCAGATGGTTCAGCACTATCAGCAACAAGGTATTATACTGTAATGTGATAAGATCGCTCATTGTCTTCTTTTGTTTATTATTATGAAACTACTAAAATGTATCCCAACATGTACAATAAAGAATATTAAATAAAAATAAATTAATAATGGTAAATTCTGGCTTATTAACTACTATAATATTCAATTTGGTTACAGTGAATGTATTTCTGTAAGAAGAATCATGGTATATTTCATTTTTTTTCAGGCTTGACCCTTGGAATGCAACAGGGTACTTTGCCTGTTGGCTCTGTTGCACAAACGCTACCCATGGCTGGACTTCCACAAACTATATCCATGGTACAGCAAATTCATCCGGTAAGTGTTTTTATAAATCGATCTTAAGTATGTGATATAAACAATCCCTATAATGTCATAATGAATTGTTTCAGCTCGGGGGTATGGCGCAAGCGGGAACACTTGTGGGACAACTCAATACGAATCAAACACCACAGAGCTCCATTGCCCAGGTACAGACATTACAACAGCAGCCACAGGTGATTCTCTATTTCTTCTAAAAAAAATTGATCTCCACCACATCTAAATATTTCAGTAGAATTATTTTTCATAAATATGAATCCAAACGCAATGTTTATGGTTTTATAGAGTCTAGTGGGGAATGGGCTAGTCCAGACGTCAGTGGGGATGGCGGTTCAACAGCAACCGACCCTCAACCACACCGCCCCGTTGCAAACGGTGAGTGCTCTCGTGCAGTCGCGCAGTCCTCCGCTCTGTGCCACATTAACAATGAACATGGCTTTTAATATCGCCGTCCCGTTTTATACCGTGTGAACCTAACACTTAGTTTAGCGTAATGGGAATGCCTGTAATATAAATTAATAGCGTCGCTGGATATGGAATTTTAATTTAATTTTCCATCCAAACTTTTACACATAATGCACTGTTTTTATATTATATTTATTAACAATATATTAATGCTTAATTACAGTGATATGTTTTATAAAAAAGGCCCATCGAATTTGCCATAAATACTTTATTTACACTGAAACTTCATGGTTGCCTGATCATTTAAAATTGAAAGCAATTACTTTGACTGAATAGTGTTCGTAGTTAAAAATGCAAATATATCTTTTTGACCTGATTTAATAATTAAACTTAAAAAAAATATGAGCAAACAGTTTGCTATTATGTGACCCTGGACACGCTTTCGCTTTATGGTTGTGTGGATTAATGCAAGTGTGAGGTGTCTTTTTTTTACTTATAACAACATAAAGAACAACCTATGGCTTGGCTCTTAACAAGTGACCTTTGTAGTTAGGTCTTTGGTATGGGAGCGGTTGAATTCATTATTCTCTTTTTGCTGTGAAACATGGATCTGTTTAATAATATAATAAGCTGGTCTGAATAGAAAGCAAGATGAAAGTCCACATTTGTGCAAAACTAAACTTCAATTTTACCAAAACACTAAAACGGTAATTTGAACACGATCCAATCAATTCTGTTATTGGTTAGTGTGTAGACATAAAACAATATTTTGGTCGTGCGTTGGCAGTCTGCAATCACGTTGGACGGGACGCCGCTGATCACCACGCCTCTCATGCAGGTCTATCCGGCAATTTTACAGCACGAGGTAGTCCCATCTTCGAACTTGGCATGATGAACCTCTATTGCTTTCTATGTATCGGAACACCAGCTTTCTGTATTCTGTGTCCATATATTAGTAAATGTTTCTATCAGATTGCGATTTCTCTAATGTAGAGAGAGACACAAAATTCTCCGGGGGCTGGATATATCTGTACAATAAGGAATCTAGCAGAATAGTTGAAAAACATAAAAATCAATATTCACTCATGTCGGCCGATAGACGCTTAGGCATAGCCCTGCCCAAAGATATATACAACGGCCAACAGCATCCGGCGACTTGTTGTGACCCCGATCACGTTGCCGGTCCGCCTAGCGGGCGGCTCGTGGTCGCCACTTGATTACATTACGGCCCAGACGTCCTCCGGCTGCGCCCCGCCCTCTGCCACTTCAGACGCGAGACATTCGAGCTGCATCCCCTCACATCCGTTACGGTCCCGCAGTAAAGCTCCGAGCGCAGCTGACCCATTGCTCTTTGAGCTACGTGGAGCCTCGTCTTAATCATTGCACTGTATCCAATATAAACATTCCAATGCCCAATGATTCTGTTCACAACATCTTCGATATAAATGGACAATGCTAACTCGTAAATGAATGCTAATTTGTTTTCAAGTTTTGTTAAGTATATAATTATATTACAAGTAGTGCCTTGTGGTAACATGAACTGTAATAATAAGTTGGCACATCGGTAGGAACTTAACCAATAACGCTTAAATAGTGTAGTGTAACAAAATGATATCTTTGTCTCTAATTATTCTGATCTGTATACCCCTTTCTTTTATTTTTATTTTTGTGAAACATGTTCTGATTGGTTATAGTTACTAGTAACGCCCCGTCACCGATCTATGGCTTGTTGTTGTTAATTGTTTGATTACGTTCCGAAACATCGGCCGCGGTCGCCCCGCCGTCGTGTTGATGTTGAATGTTCTAACGTTTGTGCTATGTCTGAGATGTGCATGATTACTCTAGTGAAATCCGCATGATTCAATCTCCCCGCATACTTGTTACTGAGATACCAAACGTGAATTGAAAGCCTTCCATGCATGCGATGCCAGATCGTTATCCTGTTCTGATAGAATCAATGTTTACTAAACAGTGGTCCTGCTGAGCCGCGTCGAACTGAATACGAACAAGAAACCTTAACGTAGATAGAACTGCTTAGTTGTCTTATCTATAGGTGTCGGCGAACACTCTCGCTTCGCCGCAACTAACGCTGCAGGCCACGCAGGGCACCGTGGGCCTCATCGCTGCTCCGGTGCAAGGCTCCGTGTTGCCGTTGCAGCCTCAAGCAACTATTGTGGCCCACGTCAAGAATGAGGAGGATAAAGGTCCTCAGTTGACCGCACAGGTTAGTGTTGCTTTTTATTTCTCTGTCGTACAATAAAGCTGTTTCAATTGTGCTCTAAACAATATGCTATTTTTTATTCCCTGGACAGAATTATTATGATGCTATACCAACCATGCCATATAAGCAAGTGTAAGAGACACATTACAATGGACATAAACAATTGTAAACAAATAAGAGGTGAACACATGCGGCTTCTTATATTTCTTAAAAAAAAAAAAATTGTGTATGTAAGCTTATATCAAGCAGGTGCTTGTTGAAGTATAATAAATACCAACGCGTCAGGGACCGTTATGTGTTGCGTCACCTGAATTGTCACACCACGTGACACTTGCTGCGACTCTTCATGGAAACATTACGTCACAAAACTTTACCTCCACCCCTGAAAATTCACAATCATTCCATTTTTTTTTAATCTGTCCAGCGCACTCTGCCTGCCGTGTACGACGCACCGGGTCTAGAGTAGGAGCGTCACCTATTGTCTCGTTCCGTTTAATGACTACAAAGTTAAATAATTTAATTATAATATAAATCATTAAGCCTTGTTTTACCAAAATCTACATACTTTACATTTCAAATATTAAATTGTTGTTTTGTTGTTGACAAATTAAACAGAAACATTAATTATCTGAACTTGTAAACAAATAAATCATTTCTCTATTGTTCAGATGTCCAAGAGTTAAATACTCGGATGCATCTAATTGGTTTTATGTGACATATTCTCACCTCCAACTCTCGTCTTACTTGTTAGACTAAGCGCTAATTACTTAATAAATAAATGTTTGACTAAATTTATGATTGTTGAATTACAATTACTTTGCTCTTGCGGATGTGAATGTGCTCATAGGTGGCGATGATCACTGAACACCGCGTGAGCCGCTCCCCGCTGCCCGAGTGGAACTCGATGTAAACGTAAAATATGAGAAATGTCTTGTCAACAACTGTCCACTGATAGCTGTTCCTTGTCCGCAGGTGCCGTTGGCTCAGCAACTTTCGCAGCCCGTAGTCCAATCTGAAAGCACCGATGCAGCAGTTTCAGTCACGTCAGTTTTAACTACCACCAGCACCACTACCGTCACAGTGGTGTCGTCGACTTCTACCACTACCACCACCACCGCCGCCAATGACGCCGCCATATCCACTAGCACAAATTCAATTGGTTAGATGAATGAAAAGATGTTTAAAGCATTATTTCTGAGATGATTGCACTGTGATGAAGGACGGTGTAACAAGAAATGTGACTAACCGATTTATTTTATATTTTACACAGGCTCGGTCGCGCCGGCCGAAGCCAAGTCCAGTCCGCGCAAGTCGGACTCGCCGTGCGCCACCGAGGCGAGCTCGACTTGCGCCACCTCCGCAGCGAGCCCCGCCGCGTCAGCGCCCAGCGGCGCCCACCAGACCACCGCCGCGACTGCTCAGGTGATAACACTTCATCATCACATAACATCACATAGCAGCCTATCTTTGTTACGATATGTTTTGGGTATAAATTCATTACGGTCCGCGCTACAAATTACTTAAAAAAAACTGGTTAAATAATTATAAAGTAATGTCAACCTTAAAGCAAGGCTTTTGTCCCGCGACAGGTGGTCACAACTGTGGCGTCTTCTTCGTCTGTGCCCACTCCCAGCACCACTGTGCCCACGCCGATGACGGTCGTGCCCACGCCTGTGTCGTCGGCGGGCCCGGCGCCGCTGTTCAAGAGCTCGCAGCCCGCGCGCCACATCAGCCAGCCGACCGCACACGGTAAACGAACACGCCACCTACATTAGATACATGTACATGTGTATAATGATTTTAAAATTAGATAATAGATACCTGTTGTTGTATTTCTGTAGGTTAGGTGAGCAGTTGAATTAATACGTTGGGAAAGAAGTTTGTTCGCAATTTACATGAAAATTCGTGAATAAATTTTCAATACTTGTTAGCACTTAACTATGGCAAAAGGTGGCATTTTGTTCCAATTTGTTGTTCCCACGTTCTTGTGGCACGCGATCCACAATATCTTCAATAACAGTTGGGTTTCATTAAGTTAGCGAAACTGAATGAAATGAATGACTTTATCCTTATCAAGTTTTTAAAAATAGCGTCACGTTTCACACGTAGCCGAGCGCATCTTTGATGTTAAAACAACCGGCCCTAAAACGCTCGAACCAATTTGTGATACTGACGCAGCATCAACTCCTAAAAGTCACAATTAATTTTTCGCGGCTAGCGCTACTTTTTTTTCCTTTTTTTAAGTAAAATCTAAACCATGCTCATCCACTCCTGATGTAAAGAAGAGCAAATGCAAAGTATTTGGAAACAAAATTCTAAATCAATTAGTATGCACATTATATTACCCTTGGAGACTTTTTCTCTGACCTGATTTCGCAGTACTGTTTGCTGCGATTAAATTTGACAATTGAAGAGATTTACCATTGGGTGTATTGGGTAAAGGTTTTGTCTCTCTCAGTCTCTGCTCCCTGGTGTTGCAGGGGGTGGGTGGGATATGGATGCATGGGTTGTGGAGAGTGTTTGTTGAAGGCTGCATTTCCGGTGCACATTTCGTGATAAAACTGTTGTGGCGTCACGCGCGCGCTTGATTGTCACCGCCGCCGTCTTGCATAATGCCTCCACTGTCGCACGTGCACCTGCGGCCGACTGACGGCCTCACCGTGCACTGCTGCACGGGAGACTTTGTTCCACTGTGTGTTAATCAACGATTGCGATGTGATGTGATGCGATGTGATGTAGCGCAGGAGAGTTTGCTGTTTGTGTGTCTGTGTCGCGGACGTGTGCGCGACGGCTAATGCGAAAGCGTTGTTTCCCGTAGTCACCAAGTCCAAGGCGAAAAAACGGAAAGCTGAACGCTCGCGGTCTCGCACCAATGCGCTCCCTAAAGCGGTAACTTTTTCTATGCCAACGTTTTGTGCGTGGTCGAGCGACGCCGCGCCGCCCCACGACTCACTAGGTAAACGTAACGAGTCTAACAAATACTTCATATCAATGTGTCACGGCCCTGCATCACCAGCGCCACCACCGCCACCACCGCCCCCCACCGCTCCACCGCCCCCGCAGCCACACTCGCGCGCCTTCCTTCCCTCCTTCCGACCATACCACCACCACGCGGCTCTCCGCCATCCACACATGTGTCATGTCTGTGCGCGCGCAGCTATTTCAGTTTTGTTGATCGTTGGCGATGTTCTTATTATTTGACGCTTCTCATGTTGGCCTGTTTGTTTTCGTTTTGGTTCACGCATCACCCGCTGAGGGTCAATTCATGTAGTCATTATTTCACATTCGTTCAAACCTTTCAAATGTATTATTAGCTCATACGCTTTCATTGTAGTATTGATTTATTTAATGTATAAATATTGTCGACCCGAACCAGCCACTAGATAAAACTTGAAACAAATTCACATGTTCTTCTCAATTTAATCTCTAAAAAGATTTCATGATTTTAATAAGTAAAATCAAATTTTAGAAAATTATATTTATTTACAACGAAATATATACATGCGAAATAAAATTCTTGTGCTGTTAAAATGACATATAAGACCATCTAAGTTTGGCATTACCATATAATCAAAATAAATGTAACTACACTAGTAATTAACTAAGCGAATGTTGTTTTTAGATAAAGCGCTGCCGAAGGCTCTGGTCAAACCAAACATACTGACCCACGTCATTGAAGGGTACGTCATCCAGGAAGCCGGGGAGCCGTTCGCAGTGAGTTGATGGTTTTTTTTTACTCGTACGCGACATAATGTCGTCTGTGCGCGATAAACAAATACGGGTCGACCTAGCCTGGGCAACATGTCCCTTAGGTATAACTACCGATACACAAGTACAAGCGTAGTGCGCGCCCTCAGAAGAACTTTCGATGTAATCGTCGGTTGAGAAAAACCGTGTTTGTAAGTATTTGATGTCCGCAGGTGAATAGACCTCTGCGCGAGTGGGCCGCGTCTGACAAAGAGCACGACAAGGAGAACAAACTGCCCTCCCCGGACGAACCGCCGCGTGAGTTTACATTTATATACACCTACCTCTGCGATGTGCGCACGCGCTGCACTCGCAACGGCAGCCTCCTGTAGTTTAATACTGCCCCCCACTGTCAAAGGCAGGTTATAAAGTGTACGGCCAAAGAAATATAAAATTGTTCTTATTAGTAATAACTTTTTTTTAATCACATTATATATAAATTAACTCGTACCATTTTGTCACCGAACCTGTTGTGTCGATAAAAAAGACAGGAGACACTGCGTCAGATTCATAAGCTTTGTTGATTGTCCTCGGTGTAGGCAAGAAGCAGATGCTGGACAGCAGCGGCGCCGGCCTCTCGCGGATCAGCTCGAGCGTCATGGACACGTCGGAGCCGGCGCCGGGGCCGCCCGCGAAGCCGGAGACGAGCTCCGCCGAGTGCGCGCCGGACGAGGCCGCACAGCCCAAGATGCCCAACGCGAACAAATGGACGGTGAGACACTGTCGATACCTTACCTCTTTGTGCATTCCATGCGTGTGTGTGTGTAACAGTTCAATTATCCAGCAGGTCCTGCTCTCTTGTTCAAGTCTAAATTAGTTAAGCTGAAACATGTATCTTATGTATAATAATATTGACCCGGGGCACTGTATATGTATATAGGTGACGGAGGTGTGCGACTTCATACGGAACATACCGGGGTGCGCCGGGTACGCGGACGAGTTCCTCATGCAGGAGGTGGACGGAGAGGCGTTGCTGCTCATCAGACCCGAGCACTTGGTCATGGCGCTGTCCATGAAGCTCGGGCCGGCGCTCAAGATCGTCGCCTGCATCGACTCGCTGCGCCCGGAAAATGATCAGCCCTCCGCTGACCACGACTGAGGTAAGTTGCGGCCCCGTCCTCCGCCGGGACCTGCCTCTGCGGCAGACCGCTCTCCTCCGGTTTGCGAATACATGTTCGTTGGTTGCAGAATGGAGCGGCGGCGAGGCGGGCGCGGCGCGGCGCGGGTGAAGACCGTTCAGTGTTCAATTGTTGTACTTGTGTATAGATAGCTTAATGTTAATGCGCGGCCGGCGGCTTCGGATCGACGGTCAGTTGGCGAGGAGCACCGGCCGCGCCGAGGGTTGGTCACTTCACGTCGGACTCTCGTTATCTCATTCGGTACTTTAACGTTAGAATTTAATGGTCCTTCAAGCTTTACATAATAATTTATTTAAACTGTGTCCGCACACGTGACCTGAAACCAGGTTTCAGTTGTACGAGTGCTCAGTGAATCGTTGTTAATGACTTGTGACGTGGTGCGGGGTGCGTGCGGGGGGGGGGGGGGTCTCGCTCCCTCCGATAGTCGTACAATGGAACTGTCATTAGTCGTAAGCTCGTCAAGTGTTGTAGTTGTCTATGTTATGTAATTGCCAATATAAGAAATATCTGTAAGCGTGCGCGCGCGCAGTGAGCCGCTCTGAACTGCGGCACGGCGGTCCCTTGTGCGCCGGCGCGGTGAGCCGTTGGAAATAGACGCAGTCGCCCTTTGTGATCGCGCAACCAGCCGGCGGCAGCGACTGTGCGCCGAGAGACACACGCGACGCGCGCGCTCGGGACGCGGCCGAAGTGAACCTCTCAGAGCGGACAGCGTGCTGTTGAATATAGACAATGAACTGTTCCTGATGGCTACAGTTGGCCATTCTAGACACGACGACGGGGCGCGCCGTGTCACATGGCCAAAGTGAACCGTACATACTTCTGACACGATGTTATGTTATATATTGATCCGAAAATACGTAACAATGTATGTAAGTTGCCCCCGGGCACTATACGCACCTTTAGATTAGCGAGTAGCTTACTGTAGGAATAATATTTGTGCTATTCCCTGTGGACGGCTACAAAGTAAGTTAGGCATTAAGGACTTTTTGTATTAAAATACAACCTGTAAGCTTATATTTAATAGGAAACTGTACGAACTTAACTGTGGGGCTCTCATTTCTCCGACGTGTACAGAGAGAGGTGCGTGTCGGCCGTGCGAGTTATTAAATTGAAAAAAAATTACTTTGTCTTATGTTGGTTACTGTAGCAGTAAGACGCGGCACGTGCGTGCGGCGCCCCACACCCTCGTTTTTAGTAGTACCACTCCGCCCACTCATCTCAGCTCATCATTGTCTGTTTATTTAAGCTGTCTGTGTTTGCGTCACTTCACTTGTGCCGGATATGTTTTTTTATAATTATTGACACAATATGAAAATGAATCAGTTCTACTGTTAGTGTGTTAGGGGGTACAACGCCCAAGTTAAGTGGAATAAGCAGTCTCGCGGACCGACTGCTCAGGCGCAGCGGGCCGGCCGCGTGGGCAGCGCGTGCGCAGCGCGCACAGTCAATTAGTGCGTAGTTAATTAGGTTAGGGTGGCGCGCCAGGGGCGGGGCGGGGGCGAGGGTCGGGGTGCCGCTCTCGTCGGTACATGAAGTAAGTTAACTGTTAAGCGGGGCGCCCGCGTGTCCGCGCCGCCACTTCGTATGGGGGTTTTGCATTATAAAGTTTATTTTTTATGTTTTTTCTATAAGAGTTTACGTTTAAACGCAGGTGGCCGCTGACTCGCGGGCGCCCAACTTCTAGCACCTAAGTTCTAATGTGGTTAAGTGCGAGCTTGGGCGGAGGGGGCGAGGGGGGGGGGGGCGGTCAGTTCACACGTGTTGCGTTTTTTTACTCGTTGTCATGGAGGCCGCGGGGCGCGCGGTTGTTAGCGGGCGGTTTGTTTCGCTCGCGCGTCATCATCTAAATTGTCTACGGTGCTATATTATTTTTGTGGACACTTTCTGCTGAGATTTAGTCTGTCTTAATGAGTTTCTTTCGTATTTGCTTCGAAACGCAAACGCGACGCCCCGCGCGTGCGCGGTCGCGGCCTGCTCGCCGGCGACGCGGTGTACATAGATAACATAACGTGCGTTAAATACCAAAAACAGGTCAGTACAATATCATACTCTAAGCTCCAGGGTTAAACTATTGAAGCGGCCGGTGAATGTTTTGTATGTAGTTGAAGTCTGCCGGCGTACACTCACTAGTTAGAGTGAAGCTCTCGTTGGCGAAACAATCGCGGACAATTCGTTTTGTATATTGTATTGTATTCACTTTGCGCCGCTCCTGCGCCTGTTGTTCACGAACCTCGGCGCGTCCCGGCACGGAGGTGGAGCAGCCGGTCGGCGCCGGCCTCGCGGTCAAACATTTCCCATCGGCTCGTTCACTTTACAATTGAGGCAGCCGCGGACAGCTGCGGGCAGCTCGCGCAGGAGCGGCTCCCCGTCTCTCTCACACTAATGTTACAACTTCAACACTATTTCATTTCTTATTAATAAATTGAATGAGACTGACTGATTTAATTTTTTATTTTCCCTTCACTTCACTTCACACTCAACATACAGTGACCCCAATCAAAACGGTAAGTTAATTGTTATTACGATATTATCAGTTTATTTCAATTTTTTTTTCAATATTATTTCAATTTAGTCGTTTTATGTGCAGGTCGCTAAAACAATCGCAACAAGCGCCTGGCTGGTGGTTGCGACTGTGTTTGTGCTGCCGGAGTCATCGCTTTGGCTGCATCTGTCTTCAGAACCACCAATGCCAACTTTATGGTGTCGTCGCTGTTCACTACAAGCAACCATCACAGCCGCCGTCGCAGCCTCTAGCAATATCCACTGGCATGTGCCATCGGTGAGACGACTCATAGATAGCTTTTTAGACCATAAGCTCTCGCAAATAATCGGCGACCGCCTCCAAGTGTGACTAATCGATTTGATCCCTTGAAGTCAAGATTAGCCGCGCGTCGTGGCGCCTCAGACCGCAGCCCCTGCTGCTGCCCGGCCAGTGAAATGAATAAACTAATTGTTTAGGCGCGTCCAAAATCACACTTCTTATCTGTGTCTAGTGTTCATTTTTTATATTGAAATCACTGTGCGTGTGCATGAATTATGTATAGTTGCAATTTTAAAACAGCGCCTTTGTGTCGGCACAGGTGGTGTCGACTGCAGGCTCGACGGCGCCCAATCTCAGCGCCGCACTACCCTCGCAGTGAAAGAGTTGTTCACGGTCGCGATGGCGTTGCCTCTTCGTGGGACGTTCGCGCACACCCGCGACCGTTGTTAGTCTTCACCAACGAGGGGATCAGTGAGGCCGGATCCGCAGGGGAGGGGGGGAGTACTGTACTGAGAACTGCGACGCTTACCACCGTCATTGTGATGCCGGCGCCCACCAGCGACGTGCCCACAGTGACAATTGCCTGCCGGAGATGTTCGCGACCCCGATAGTTGTGATGATTGTGATGCCAACATCCGCGAAAGAGTCGTTCACACCTATGGACTATAACTAAGGCGTAGACACCTACTAAATTAATGCGCTTACAAGGCATCAAAAACGTGGTGCCCAACCCCAACGTCAGCGGTGCCCATAATTTTGACGAGACGCACCAATGACGGTGATGCTCTCGATCGAAGCGGACCCCTGCGATAGATCAGCAGACGTGCCCGCGCCGACAGTGTTGCCGGGACCCTCGGCGACGCCGCCTGCGACGACAGTGGTGTCCATTTGTCCGCGCTCAAGTTTCTGAAACTGACACGTGAGAGTTGCGCCCAAACTGAAAATGACGGTGCCCATACCCGACGGTAGTGGTGTCTATACGAATGACGACAGTGCCCTCGTCAACGGTTGCGCAGTGTGACGCTGTGACAGTATAACCTGTGCCCGCATCGCTCGTGTCAACATCGAGCGATGCTCATGCTGGGTAGCGCGGTAGTGCGTCTCTGTGCGAAGCTCTCTCGCTCTGCGCCCGCGCGCAGCCGCGTGTCTTGTTATTAGAAACCCACGGTCATCGAGGTTGGATTTACTCGCACCTCGCGCCGGCACCAACACCTCCTGCTTATCACCGGTGCTGCCCGCCCCGGGGAATCGTGCGGCCGGTTACTCTTTTAAAAGAAATATATTTTTTTTGTTGCTCAGTTTGCTGTTTCTTTTACCTTACCACAAACAGTTGGAACTGGTACAACTCACCTGCCAGAAACGTATCTGTCAGGGTTGATCAATACATAAGAAAACAATCCAACGACGTACAAAGTCGTGCGGGAAATCCTCCCTCCTCGTCTAACATTTATTATCTTATATGTAATCCAATGGGTCACATTTAGAATACATCCGAGATGTTTTCAACATATAGCCATAGGAAAAAAACATTGCACACCTCCGCGTCCTGACCTCGACACCAAGTCGCAAATCTCGGCGGCTGTTTGTGTACAGACGCTAACTGTACCCAAGATCCATCACCCACGACCAAAAACAAAGATCCGAGTTATATATCATAATAGTGCTGTTGGTTTTTAAACACTATGACGTCATATTTATTTACCACAGACAACCGTATTAATCAAATGTATCGGTACACTATTAAGTGCGAAACAAAATAATTAATTTGTTATTGTTTTGTTTTGCTTTTAATAGACTTTATTAAGTATTCTTAACCATTTGCGACTATGCATGCGTCCCGGCGCGAGCGCTGTTTAAGCTAATTGCACTAAAAAACTTGTAATTCTTTATTTAATTTTTACTCTGCTGTTACGTAGCCGCCCCGTTATTGAGCAAGCTTTATTCATCGCATGACAAAACTGTCCAACTATTCAGTATTTGCATACTTTTCACAGCAACGTATTAAAATAAATTAATCATTTCGCTGTTAATTATAAAACGCCATCTTTATTTAGGATACGGATACCGTTATTCAAAAGGAAAGTTTTATTTAATAGTTTGATGGCCTCATTGTACTAACAAATTTTGTTGACAATTAGTATCATACGTACAATTGTTAACGAATAAATCTGGTTTTATTGATTTTAATAAGCAACACTCGACATTGTTTTAAAGCAAACAATATCATTTTTGGTCCGTCGCGTTCTCTAGTTGCGCCTCCAACACGCGCCCGCGGGCGTCGCCGTGGTGACGCCTGATTATTACATCAAGTTAACGGTTTTGCAACATTTGAAAAAATCTCATTATTATAAGACACAAAGCTGTTTTCGTTCGATATTTAAATATGTTTAATTTTTGAAGCGATTTTAGGTTTATGATGATTTGAGTTCGCTGATAATACGATTAGAACATCGTCAAGTATGTTCAGCCAAATGCAATTTTAAATAAAAAGTTAATTGAATTAAAGTTCCCTGTTTTATTTGTCATACATTCCACACTTTACCTGATCTCCATCTCGCATTCTATCAATTTCATAGACATTCTATACATTGGCCAAGCTACGAATGACAGAAACCATATATACCTAGACGACCTAGGTATTCTATAGAGAACTTGGAATTTTAAGACTGCCGGTAACATGTAGAATAGTTCCTCTGTGATATAACTAAAGTTTGATGGTTAGTCATTTGTTGACAAATTTTCAGTGGTTTGTGTATGTTTATACAGGGTGCAACAGAAAGGTGTACTCATATTTCAGAAAAAGTAATTACTCGTAAAAGTAAACAACTTTTCTAAAGAAACAAAAGTGGAAATCCAATCAAAAGCTTTTGGTATCCCTTACAAAAGTGCTTATCAGTTGACTAATTTAGTATGGGATTTCTACAATTTTTACTTCGGATATCGACATATGTTCCTTAACCCTTAAATGCATAATAACGATGCAAATCTGCAACATAACACTTAAACGGTATAAGTAGCAGTAAATGCATAGTGATGCATAGCTGCAACATAAGGCTTTAAAAAAATTTAAATAAGTGTAAGAATATTATACATAAAAATATTTTCCTCTGCATTGTAGTGTACCTATTTGCAAGATATATATTTTTTAAAACTATAAATAAAAGTCGTGCATTTAAGGGTTTAAGAAAGTTGTTCAGTTTAAAGGATAGATACATCCCCTAAAGTATATTATGCTTTGCGCCTGACACCTCATGGTATGTTTTAGGTTGCGAGGAAGAGAAAAGCGCCTGCAGGTCGAAAGAAAACTAATTTATCACAAATATTTGATAATAAAGTTAATTTGCGAAAAATATTAACAGCTTAGCATACGTTATGCGGTGAAAAACATTGTAAGAAATATGTACAACAAATTGATTTTGTTTAAGGGGCGTTAATATACATGCGGAAGGTGACCACTTTTTAAAAAAAAATATTCTATCTTACCATGTATCATGTAGCTATTGGACGAGAGGACAGGGAGCCTGCAGGAAGGTCCTGGTTCAAAATGTGCTGATAATGAATAGAAGCTGATACATATTGCAAGCTTGTTTCATTTCACGATGCATAGCAAACACATTCTGAACAGGTAACCAACTAGCTTGGCTACTACTTGGTTACAATTGTATATTATCTTTACGGCACCTGAGCTACGTGGCGATGGTTACCGATGGATTATAATCGGGAAGCTGAGCGCTCACCTGACCGCGCGCACTGATGCGGTCCTCGAACCGCCGGCATCAAATACACGCGCGAATATTTATCCAAGGTCTATAGTCTATAGCTGTCTCTGTCTACAGTTTTACAAAACTTACAGTACGCCGTACGTTTCCTTACCTTACCTTAACATACCAAAAATATTAAACGTTCATAATAAACAAAATAATTGTTGGTTGAATTAATTGTTTTTAAAGAGCATACCTATTCATTCGCGCAGTTCCATTATTCCATACTTTTATAACTCACTAGCTTACAGCCCGCTGCATCGCCCGCGCTGAACCTTATAAATTACAGTATTTCTGTACTATATTTCTTTGTTTAAAAATAATTCCTTGTTGTATCTATTTTGAATAAATAAATATTGGATTTTTTTTATATAATGGATGTTATTATACCTTATTATTATTATATTATATATACCTTGCTTTTAAATCATTCTATTTATTAAAAAAACCGCATCAATATCCGTTGCGCAGTCTTAAAGATCTAAGCGTACATAGGAACAGACGGCGGAAAGCGACTTTGATTTTTATACTATGTGGTGATAGTGATGAGATTTAAAAAATTTTTTGATAAAGTTTATTTGATTTGATTTAAAAAATAAACAATTCAACCTATACTATTTATATAACACGAACGTAACCTATTTATATCACAAATAACAATAAATACTGGCGTAAAAAAACAAACAATCCTCTATTACGTTAGTATAGTTACTCTGGAATGTTACTGTGCGT
Organism: Battus philenor; assembly: GCF_028537555.1. Taxonomy (NCBI): domain Eukaryota; kingdom Metazoa; phylum Arthropoda; class Insecta; order Lepidoptera; family Papilionidae; genus Battus; species Battus philenor. Next base: position 18,639,095 of record NW_027181661.1, read on the forward strand.
GTCTAAAGCGTTCATTTGATTTGCTCTAAAAGCTTGCGGTTGGGGGTGTGATAAGGAGGCTGTACTCATGGTTATGTTATATATACTATACTCATGTTACTCATAAGCGTTGTTGGTTAGGAATTGCTATTGCGGCAACAAGTGCAGGTGCTGCCAAGCAGATGGGGGCATTAAGCATAAAAAATATAAGAGAAAAACTATCCCTTAAAGATAAAGTAACAAAATTGGATACAAAATAAGAAACTAGAAAAAATATGGGACAAATAACCTGATTATAAAAAAAATGTAGATAGGAAGAGAAAATTTGTTGACCTCATAAAATAAATTTAACAGATAGAAAAACTGGACCTGTCGCAGACGCTTTGCTTACTTAACTTTGACTTGCAATTGAAAAGCAGAAGGATAGTCAGCGCGGAAAGAGAAAGAGAGGTAAGACTGTAGCCCGCAACTCGCACGCGAACAAAGTCGACAAAGCGATCGAACAGAACAAACGTTAGCCAAGGACTTGCTGCCCAGAATGCGACGGCGCAGATAAAAACTGAAACCGAGCACATTGTCACTCTCGCGCGGAGCAACGATGTCGCTTGGAGTCGAGAAACTGAACAACACACGGGAAGACGACAACTGGACCGGCCGCAGAGGCCGGGTACGTAGTTTTCTTAACCGAAAATACGATATAGCAGAACGTATCCAATTATTAAATTTTTTTACTCTTTGCGTCCGTTGCTTATTCTGTGCAATAGTTTGTGACGTACGACTGCGTGCTCAAGTGAAGTGGTAAGACAATTGTTGCGAGTGCTCGCTTATGTTTACAACTGCACGTTCGAGACGCGTTCGTTCAAATGAATAAGCGAACAGCTCGGGGCATTCCCTGTTGCGCGCGGCGCGCTCTGGAACGTTCCGCGGCGGATCTTCAAGGATTCACTTCCATAGTCGAGTTGAGAGCAATGGAACTTTGCAAATCATACATACACGAGGTGTATTGCCTATAAAGTAAGTCAGTATTTATTTTCGCATGTTATTCATTTTCAATTAATTGGACCTTTCATAGGTGTCGAAGTGGCAGGTGTCGATTGCGCGGGCTCGGAGTGTCGGCGCCGGGGGCACCATGAGACCTCTCTCAGTGTACCAAGGTCTCGGCTCGGGCCGCTGCTTGTTGCTATTTCACCAGAGCGGTCATTATTATTTATTATTATTTCATTCAAACTTGCCCAAATAAAGGTTTTAAATATATTTATAATAAATTACTTTGTAGTATTGTTTGTAACTTTTAAAATACTAGTTGTTTTAGAGAATTGACTTGCAATGATTTATTTATTTATTTGTACTCAGTGGCCGTTGACAAGTGAGCGCTGGCGCTGAATATTAAGTTGCATTTATCTTCGTACCCGCACACAAGTGTTGCCGGAGCACAGCACGTCACATAATGTGGTGCGACTGCGCCGGCGCATGCTCGCTCAGTCGCACGCCAAATAAGTAATACCAGTTCGATGACTTAACTTCGACAAAATATTATGAATTTTGAATCTCTGTGTTTTCGATTGCCGCGTACAATATTATTTCGATGTGAATAGTCACCAGCGAATAAATAATTGGTGCATGAATTTAGAATCTAAAAGTGAAAAAAAAATTTTTTTGCGATTTGATTTGGAACTGATTTTATCTCCCTTTGTTACTGGCAGTTAATTTTTGTTAGCAAATTATTTATAAATATAACTATTACAAAAGGATCGCATAAATAATAAATAAACATATAACTGCGGCCATTTAATATGGTGTCCGTTTACTAAATAGATCGTTACTCCATCAATATAGACTGGTATACTCGTCGGCGTCAGGCATTGTCGTTGTTGTTGTTGTTGTTGTTGTTGTGCAAGGTCCGGCCGGCTTGCTGCCGCGTGCTACAGCGGTGCCGTGTGACGTTGTGTGACGTCGCTTGTTGCCTGTGCGCCCAAAGTGTGCTTTGGAGCAACTCGACCTCTTGACTTGCCTTTTAACGTAACTTCATTTGTCTTATATAATAGTGGTCAAATTATGATTGAAATCTTATAGAATTAAATAAATGAAATAAAACATAACACATAGCCGTTCATACTATAAGGAAAAATCAAAAATGATGTTGCATTAATCGAAGAGAGAAAATAATGAGTTGGAGATATTAACTGTTAAGTTGTAACGACTAACCGAGGCAGGAAATGTCTGTCTGCGTGCACACTGTTCATGCACTGACTCGGCCGAAGATCGGAGTTTGATGATTGCAAAACAATGGCGCGGTGATGAAGTTGGCTGACTCACGGCTCCGTCGACGAGTGATGAGCGAACGAGCTGACGGTGATGAATATTTGTTCACCTAATATACACTTAAGTCGTTAAATTAAATAGGATCAACCGTAACATTTGCAGGAAATAAGGTTACAAGTAATATGAAGACGATGAATCACTAGTTATAATTAAATAAATAAATTAAATGCACAAAACTCTCTGTACAAATAATTATCACAATAAAAGTGTTTTGCGCTGCAAGATATACTCTGCTCGACATAGGCCTCCTCCGTGGATTCGTATTAATGCATACAGACATGTACCCGGGCCTCGCAATGAAGTGACAAGCTCACTATATGACATGAACAATTTTTGTCAATGTCGCTGCCCTTATATATATTTTTGGGATAACATATCCCTCACCAGTCTAACTGGTAAAGATATACAAAATCTTTTCACAGCACCAAATAACAGACAGTGTCGGACCGGTGGGGCATTAGGCATCATAGAGTTCATCGAAGCTTTTGATATTCATTTATTATCTCTAACATAGCATTGAACCATGGAAGTAGTAGAAATCCATGACAAGGTATTTTATTTAAATAATAAAGCAGATTGGCAGTTCCTTCACCGGATCAAATTCTATTCGTGCAGGCTTGCTCGTTTCGTTGAATAAACAGTTGAAGTTTTAAGAAGGGGAAGACACAGCGAGCTTGCCTGTTGTCTTATCAGTCGAATTAGCGTCTGCACAATTGTGGTGATTCAACAATTGTTGCAACTATTTATACAGGCCCCTCGTCCCCGAGTGTGTTGTTGATTGTGTGAGGAGACATTGATATCAATAGTTTAGAACAAGCATCCATTAGAGTTATAGTTTTAAATAAATCGCTTCTTAGTGTGCGAGCAACGACAGAGCTACATAGAGTATAATAAGGAAGGGCATTACATGACCTATACTCGTATGTCGAGCGGTACACACAGCCGTTGGAGCCAAGTGTAAAGACTTTAAATTTTTTTTTCTGATAAATGAGCTAAGCATTCAGCACTTTATATCTTTTACAGTGTTCACTCTGTTATATAATTTGTACATTTTTTTTCTATTGGAATGTAGCAGACCAATAACTCCTGTCAGTACAGTCGCGGAGACAGGCAGTAAACAATAAATTATATACGTAGTTACCTGAACTTTGAACACACTTTTGATTACTACATTGTAATTACAATATTTATCATTTATGTCGGCATTGACTTTGGGATGTAACGTACACTTGTCCACACGTTAGTTGACAGCGAATGAGTTATACGCTCACCCCGTAACATGGTTACACCTGTAACCAACAACCCTATCTATGTGAAGCACTGGTTATATCATAAGATGCCATCTGTACCGCACAGGCTGTAAAGTGCCTTGTTTACTTACTGAATTAGCTAAAATATCAAAGCCCGAAGCCCCGGCATTGTTCTAAATAGTTCGTTGCGCTACTTAGTTACAGAAACAGGAGGCGTCTGCGTTGTATATGTGTATAGATAGATATACAACATTATTGTTGTGCTCCGATATATGTAACAGCTGTGACTGCGCAACGCCGGCGGTGCACTTGCCGGTAGCTTTAAGCTTTCGTCTCGCAGGTCAGTTGGTGACAACGTGAATGCGTACACTTGACTCTGAACAAGCAAGTTGCAACCGCGCTCCAACTGATGTCACAAAGTTTCATTTGTGAAGATGTGCAGCGTGCAGTTTTATAATTAATATTTGTGGCTCAGAGAGACAACGCAATAGTTCGCGGTGCAGCGTCTGCAACTCGACATCGAGCCGCGCAGGTCGCGCGGCGCGGGCGCAGGAACAATGCTTACGTGTTGCTCCACGAACCTACCCCGCCTCTCAATGTACGCTCGATCTTTCAGATTAATTTAATTAATTGTGTACCACCGCTCGTCCGCGCGTCTGGTTTACAGTTTTCGTTAATTTGAAACATCCTTGTGTAGGAAAGGTACACTTGTTATTCTGTTCATATCCTGTGACGTTCAGTATAGTTAACCTTTACGACGGGCCTCATGGGGAAGCGCGAGGTCAGCCAGAGAGCAATCGAGAGGGCCATGCTCGGAGTTTCGCCGCGACGTCGAATCAGAAACGAAGAGTCCGCAGAAGAACCAAGGTCACCGACGCAGCCCAAACAATTGCCTGTCTGAAGTGGCAGCGCGCGCGGCGCGGGGGAGCCCCTGTTCACTGACTAAAATATGTGTGCGCAGGTGTTGTACCAAAAGAATTGAAGTGTTTCCTCAAGAAAACTTTGCTGAAGTACAAGAATGCTCTGAATGCTCATCCAGCGCTCTTGTCGTGTGCGACCCAGAGCTCGGCGCCGCAATCAGCAAAGCTTTGCAGATGCGACGGCCGCGCGCCGGCGCCGCGCCGCCCGGCGTCAACGGTGTACTTCCTCACACTAAGTCATCGCGGCAACAAACTGCATTTCCACGTTTTCATGTTCTAAGAATGTCTTGTATACATTAGTGTATCGAGCCCTAGAAGAAAATTGTCAACAAGTAAAAAACATTGAATTGTTTAGAAGTGGGAAAATTAAACTGCAACACACACATTTCCTCGGGCAAAGAACACGACGTAAGAACTCATCTATTTCAGGTGAATTTGAACTGGTGACATTTAACTAAGCTTTTTCATATTCATTTCATTTCAAGTAAAGGAGCGCGTGACGTGCTGTTAACAAACAAACAAAGGGCGCGCGCCGTGCGCTGTGTTTGTGTCGACGCAACTTGTACAGTGTCGCAATTGTGATCGCTTATAGAAGCATAACTTTTTGAACAGATCTTTAGCTCGGACAGGGCGGAGTATCGACACGCGATTGCTTTGAAACAAAACACGTAGGAACGTCCGCTGCCATTGCTCACGCGTCGCTCTGATCCGCGGAGTCGGTTATCGATCGGCGCGCGCGCCGCGTGCCGCGTGACCATTTCGCTCACTGCGTTTCTCGTAGATCACTTCAGGCTGACCACGTTTTGTGTGAGCTCTTACTCACGCCACAGCCTCCAAAGGCTGCCGGATTGTGAATTTTAAAACATTATTTCGACTGTCCCTGGACAGGGACTGTAGCAGGGTCAATCGTCATGTCCGATGTCGTCAACATTTCAACATTCACATCCAGCCTATCTAGTCTTAGCTTCGTGTGCAAGTGTGGAACCCTGCCGAATGTCCCGTGGCCGCCCCTCGGGAGAATAAACTCTGGCCACTGGTTGTATCCCTTTCATCACAGAAGTGTACCTCACGGGGCTACTCCGTAACACAAGCCCCGTAACCAAACCCGACCAAACCGTCGCCGATAATGGGGAGTGACTAAATCTATCGCCGGGAGAGCGGGCTTCTTCCCGTAAGCCTGCAGTCCTAGAACTTCATTACACTGTCCTTTCCAAGCTTTGCTGCGTTGGAATTTCAAGAAAAACGTGCAAAGTTTGTGCGCTCAGATATCAGTCAACATTGGCACGCGCTGACGGCGGGGCCGGTGGCGGACGCGCCGGCCGCTGCTCCCGCGCCAAGCTCAACCACGTCAAGCACGAGGTGAATAAATTGATCAAACACACCAAAAGTGCGCTCGACCGGCTGGACAGCGAGATAAACACTTTATCCACGAGGATCATGTAATTACCACATTTTTAAAATATTTCTATGAGAAAATTCTATTTGTGAGAAATCCAGTTGCATTTTCCGTTCAGGCCATTTGCAGTTCTCATTGGAAAATAAACGATTCTTAAACAAATGAATTGTAGGCTCGAATATAGATAACTTCACATCACATATGCGCATACATAATGCTTATTCAAATTTATAACTTTTACTGTTAATTATAGCGTTGCATTATTGAAAAAGTGTAAAGCAGTGATTCCCAAAGTGATCTATACCGACCCCTAGGGGTCTATGACAACCTGTAAGGGGTCTACGTCAGCGAAAAAAAATTTGGGGGTCCATGAAATAAAAATAAAGGTCCGCGATAGTGGATCTCAATACATACACTAATAGTACCTATTTACTTACATTACACTATCTAATAATATTAAAACATTTACATTATTTATAAAAGTACCTATGAGGTAAAAAAAATATTATATATGTTTATAAAATTGTGTAAGTTGATGTTGGTATTCGCTTCGTGGTCGCAATACATTTTGAACCTGAGTTAACCTTGTAGTAAGTAGAACCTTGTTAAAAACCTGAGAGTCTCGTCATACCTAGTGGAAAGGGGGTTCAGCGCTGTTACTAATCTCCTAACGAAAAAAAGAAACAGACTGGACATCATTAGCCGAGGAGATTTGAGATTAACCCTTACAAAATTGACGCCAAATGTTGATAATTTATTATTAAAGTATCAGGTTCATCCTTCTCACAAAATATTGACTTATTACTTATGTTATTTTATTTATAGTTTATTTTATGTTTATTTAATGTTACGTATATTTTATATAACAGATACAAAATTTTATTTTGTGTAGTTTTAATTTAATTTCAATTAATAAATGTATATATTAACATATGTATTTACTTTAAGTTTTTAACACTAAACTTTACTACAGTTAGAAATTTACAGGAAATCAATATCAGGTAAGTAGGGGGTCTACTCAACGCGGAAAAACATGGCATGGGGTCTACGACACAAAAAAGTTTGGGGAACTCTGGTGTAAAGCATGTCTTTAACGACTTTTCTGATTTTTATAGTGTGGGTTGTATACACTTCATGCGGTCTAAATGGATGATTTTCAAAAATTGTTGTGGCATGGAACATGTTAAATGGATAGCTGCTTATCATTCGAACAGGAGATAGAAAGATTACAAAGTCTAGGCTCAAAGAAATCAACATGGCAAAAGATATCAAATAACGTATAATTGTGATACATTGGAGGTAGTAAATTTATCAAGAGCTTTGCAAAATGTGTCATGTTGGTTGGTTTGTGCGGAAACATTCACAAGTGCAAAGGGTTAATATGTAGTAATATGAATTTTAAAAACCTTTTTTACTTATTCATTATGTTATTACTTCTGAAACTATATATTTTTGTATAGGATGTGCTTGTTTGGTTTCGGTTCATGTTATTAGGCCGGGGGCTTTGACAGCGTCATCAGATCTGAGTTCGCGGAGTGGAAGGGTCGGACTTGAGTATAAAACAGAAGCTGGACAGGCACGCTCCAGTTGCTTGAAGTCATTCGCACAAATGAAACCCCTACCAATGTGCGTCGTGGTGAGTGGTGAGTGGTGAGTGGTGAGTAGTGTCTTGTTCTTGTTCTATTGTGAACGATGCGGTGGCCCGTGCGGAGCGCCGCAGTCGAAGCGGACGCCGGTGCTGTGTGGTTAGCGCTTGAGGTGTGAGTGTCTGCAGCAGCTGTGCTATGGTGGTGGTGCATGTTCGGTGGGAACTCTGTGCTGAGGTGTAGGGGGAATAGTGAGAGAACTCGCTGTAAAGGATAGGGTGAACCAAACATCAACTGACAGCGCGAACATCGTTTTAAAGCTTTTACACCTAGAAACAATCACCTGACGAATATAATATTATGTTGCTTCTTGATACATTACACTTCGAGGTGTCTCTTCGAGATCACCGGCAACACCAAGGGTCCGTTGGTCTTTCCCAAGGAGTTAGGTTGGCTTGGTTAAGGCCGACTGTAACATAAAATAAGCACAGTGCCGCTTGGTTGCCGAAACCAGTCTGTTGATACAAGACAAAGACAAGAGGACTATATCGTCAGATCTACATAAAATAAGATTTTGAACACTCTTAAGGTTTTAAAAATAATACACAAATATGTAATAAATATTTATTTAACTAACTTACAAAATATATGTTAAATGATAATCTTGACTAACATACAAGCATTTTCATTGTTTTGGGGAAGATATAAAAGTTTTGAATGGGTTTAATATATAGCTCAGGGGTAGCCAAGTTCTTTGATAGTCTGAGCCATTGTTCGAAATTTGAAATATTTCGCGAGCCGTATTAGATTACGCATTTAAAACATGAAACAACCTTTTTTTTACAAAAATTATATTTACAGTACCGAAGAAAGAGACAATCTGCCAATTTCGATTTAGTAGAGCGTTATCGCTGTCGCACGAAGTATAAACAGTGCCGTATCTGTTAGGAGTTGTACAACAAGTATCATTTGCTTCTTTTGATAATTTTTTTTAATTCTTTGTTTAAGATACGACAATTTTTCTATAAGTGAGCTTTTAGGTTGTGGTAAAATAAAATAAAAAGACATGTTCACATTAAGTTTACTTACTTAATTATTTTCGAAAATTACAACTATACGTAATTAACACCATTATACCTGTTGTTAAAATAGGACATTGTAATAAAATAAAAATAATAATAATTCTAATTCTCAGCTACTTCCATTTCACTATCTGTGCCTTTAACAATAGGTGCAAGTACTTTTTTAGCTCCTAATAGATACCATTTGTTTATATTTCCAATAGACAACTTTTTAAAAGAAGCCTCTAAACAACAAACCTTTTCTACAGATTTTTTTATTACCTCGTAAATTATGTTGTAGTGTATTGAAAAAATTTTCAGGTGAAGGCTACCTGGACTTGAAGGTGCGGCGTGCCGCCAGTGGCCTGGCCCTTCGATGCTCTGACTCCGTCAGTGGAAATACAACATATAACAAACATGAGCTCGCACACCATATAGTATGAATCTTACTTTTTTCGTTTATTGAAGTAGCACTGACTATTATATACAGGATGATCAACTATAAGTGTGAAAGCTTTAAAAATGTGAATATATGAAAACATTAAAATTTTATTCTTTAGAAAGAGAACCCCGAGTTCTTGGATTTGGTGTTTCCCCGTGAAGTGCCGGCGGTGTGTTGTCTTTTTGGCACCTTCGCACCCACGCCTCCGGAACAGAGGCCTAGGGCTCCAAGTCGTCGAATTGAGCGCCAGCAGATCGCAGCCCTTTCAGCTTTAATAACACCATTTTAGCCATAGGATGTCCACGTATTTGTACCAGGTCTGGATGGCAGTAGACCGCATGCAGCGTCTTTTATAACTTTCAAGTTTTCCTATCATCCTTATGGGCGTATGCGACATGCTCACATGCAAAGACTCTCGGGGAAAGACATCAAGGATAGTTATTATAGTACTGTGTACTGTGTTTATGCTAGACAATGCTATGTAACCCTAAGTACAGTGTTTGATTTAACTAAACTATATACTATACAGGATGTTGAAAGAGATATAAAAAGCTATCAATAATAAACAATGATACAAAATGTATGTGTTTTTAGAACGTGTATTGCAAACTTTGAAAGTCCTATGGTGATGTTTAAATTGCCTTCAGGTTGGAGGAGACAGGAGTTGTTCGGGAGATGGTGAAGATGGAAGATGTGTCGAAAAAGTTCGCAGTCTTACTTCCATGTGGTGCTGCACCCCGGAAGTTTGAGTCGCACCATTGAGAATATTCACTATGTGTCGTTCCTCGTCCGCGACGCCATGGTCGCAATTGATATTGGTGAGTTCATTAGCAATTTGTAAATTTAAATTTAGAATACACCAATACCTCGCTTTGCGTCGTTTCGTTTTGCGTTTTTTTCGAAGTTGCGTCGCTGCTTAATTAGTACTAATTTTCACTGTGCGTCGTTAGAATTTCGAGGTTGCGTTGTTTTGGGTTCGAGTCTTAAATTTATTTTTTGCAATTTTCTTTTTTTTCTAAAAGATGGCAACTCTTTTGTTTCTAATTGCCATCAAAATGTCGCCATGCCATCAAAATTCGGGGATTGCCTTTCTAACTAAAGACAACACAATTTTAATACAGTTTTATTTTCACTTTGTTTTGCTAATTTTAAGAGTTCAGTTTCAATTACGTAGTGTGTTGTAATGTAGTGTGTTGTGCTTTTTTTTTAAAGAGATTAATAATTTATATAAATTTTTACGTGTTATTGATATTAAAAAATATGTTTGATTATTATATTATAATTTTAATAAGTTAATTTCATTTTCATTATTAAAAAAAATATAAGGATTAAAAATATTATTTATATCATAGTTAGAAAAAAATTGAGTCAATTTAAATCATATGTTCATCAATCAATCAATCAATTTTAATCACATGTATATTATTGAAATAAAGAAAATAATAATAGAAAATAAAATAAATAGTTTTTAAATAAATATTAATATTAAATATTTCATTAGAGACAATTCTAGAAACATAAATAAATAAAACTTAAAGTCCTCTTAAAATACTAAAAATAAAATATAAGAAATTCAATAAGTATTTATTAATATCCCGGATAAAATACAAGTTCGCTGTTCGTAGCGAACGGGGGTGTCTGGTGACTGCGGGGAGTCACTCAGGGAGCGGGTGGGACGGTCCTTGGCATCTGCCTTGTACTCGTCCGGGTATTTATTGGCCATCTTACGGCTGAAAGTGATGACCGGATCTTCGCCGAAGGGAGGGCCCGTATAATGACGCCAGGATTACGCCATTGTTGGGTTGAGTAGTGAGGATGGGGTCGGACTACTCGACATCTCCCTGCCATATGGCAGGGGGGAGGGAAGTACACTGCGAGCACGGAACGATGGAGAGCGCGGGATCGCGGTAGTCTAGATGAAGTGACCTCTGAGGTCACTCTGGGCACCCCCGTGCCGGACAGCGGTGTCCGGCGAGAGGTAAACCTGCGTTACTGAGAGTCACAACGCGTCAGCAAATCTAACTAAGCTCGGCGAAGACTGAACCCTAAACCGTTGTGCTGGTGAAATGAGATAAACGGATGCTATTGAGAAATTAAAAATAATTTATTGATCACACAACCACTATACAAAGGTAGGCGCGTCGGAGCGAGAGTTTATTACGGCGTGCTTGCGTGTGCGCTCATGTGGGGCCGAACCCAGAGTGCGGTGAGACGCGCGCGCCGAGCGACCGGGGATCCGGGCTGCTGGCTTACGTCAATGCGCTAGGGCGCGCATGTTGCCGCCGCGGACAGGACAGTCCGATGTAGTGGGACTGTCCGCCATATCACTCCCCCCTAGAGGCCATGTCTATGGACGATAGTATTCCGGCAATTTAACATGGCGTCCAGATCGTGTTACACGGGGACCCTCCTCAGCAACTTTCGGCAAAAACGTATGTGGGTTGTTCGGATGCAGTACGTAGGCCGGTTTGATGCGATCTGTTGAAACCGTAACCGTGCGCCCGAACATTGCCTCTGACGAACACCTCAAGCGTACACACCGGGACCGTTCTGCAAGTTTACCTTACAAATGTGCTTCGACGTGCTCGTGGCTTGCAACGCCCTCGCGGCCGCCCACCGCGGAAACTTACGTGACTACCTTATAATACAGACATAGATGCTTATGTTTCAATTAGCCGTAGCCACTGGTGAGCCAGCCACGTGTATGGGTTGTACCGTCCGGTTGTACCGTCCGGTTGTACCGTCCGGTTGTACCGTCCGGTTGTACCGTTTGCGATGAGAGAGGCTGTTGCGTTGGCCAGACAAGAACGCGGAATATCTAAAACGCAATGGTTTGAGTTGAACAAGTGTTTTAGATTTACTTACATTGGTAGCTTTTATTGGCGCTATATATTGTTTTGGTTTGTTTTCTTCATATTTTTAATCACAGTATACATTAGTTTCTTAACATGGTTTCTTTCACCGAAATTAAAATGTTAGTAACATCTTCACATAATTTTAAGTAGACTTCTTTGTCATTGTAATATTTTATCTATATACCTAGTCTAGCCATAAGTTCTGCTACAAAGAAAATATCCGATAATTTTTAAAAAAATAATTATAATTTAAAGTTGTGAATGTGATTGATGTAGAGTGAAAAAGAAATGTTAACGTACTAAACTATTTATTCAAAGTGTCCATCCTTAGCGTATATATATCGCACGCTTTTAAACGGTCGGGTCATGCGTCGATGGAAATTCGAAATTCAAATTAATATATTTTTTTAATATATGTATACAGCCAGTAACAGAATTTATATATATATAAAAGCATATCGTACTACAGATACTAAAATTAATACTAATTTATAACAAAGAGTTAAATAAATAGATTTAGATAGGTATCTAGCTGTGAAATGTCGATCATATCGACTGCAATACCGTGTCAATAATTTTCTGTAGTTCAAAAGGTTTTGTAACTTGTGACGTGATAAAGAATACGGTACTTCTGTAGGACGCGTGAAGTAAACAAACATCGATGTACCCTTAAAGCGTGTTTATTTAAATTACATTAGTACATAGTACATTGTTTACTTATTATTTACTCTGCGAGATCAAATAAAGAGATTCGTAAAAGTAAGAAACATGACTTACGGTTAAAATGACGACGATCAAACTGTTGGGGAACTTTTTAAATTGTACCTCGTCTCATTGTTTCAGATGGACCTAATGCTGTTAAAAGAAATCTGTCCGGCGGCCGCTACAGATATCGAAGATTTTCAATTTTATTAAACCTTATATCTATCAGGCAGAGCGCATCAAATAAAATTTTAAAAATATTTTGTTAAAACACGTACACCTCAAATTGACGAAATTGCAGCACGAGCCAAAGTCTGTTCTTTTCGAAGATATTAAATATTTTATTATTAATGAACTATCGTGATTTTTTTAATATTATTTGTAGACGCTACGATACATTTTGTTTTTAGTTTTCATTAGATCTATGAAATTTAGAACAAAAACCATTGATCGCGGATCAACTTCATAAGTTCAGAGAGATTCAGTTGATCCTAATCCACCTAATGCTGACGACGGACAATTGACAGCATTCCGTATGTTCCACCAGACTGGAAATATTTCGGATACAACTGTTTTGTTACGTTGTTTAAAGTCAGTGGCGTACCAGGGGGGGGGGGGGATGCAGTCCGCACCGGGCGGCACTTACCTTGGGGCGGCAATTTTTATGTTTACTTATAGTTGTAAAAAGCAACTTATTCATTTCATATTTATTTTCTTTCTTGAATAATAAATGATTATTATGATTATTAGAAGAAGAAAATAGTAAAACGAGATCAGATGCTGGAATATTATTCAATTCTATGCAATCATTTTCTTTTCTATGTTACCTTCATTTATGGGAACCCGTCCTTTTAGAAATTAAGGACGCTCAAAAACACCTGCAAGTAAAAGGGTTAAATGTCCATCAATGCCATATAAAACTAAATTCTTTGCAAACACATTTCATGGAACAAAGAGATACGCTAGTACAAAACCCTGTTATAGCAGCCAAAATAATTTGTGAAGAGTTGGAGATATCGACTGAGCGTCGAGTTAGAAGGAGAAAAATATGAGTGGGGATAATTTGTGAGACGTGGGGCTATCCTTAGAAGAAGAAGTACGAAGAGAAATGTTTTCATCTATGGACAGATTTATAAAGGAAATAAAAGAACGCTTCGATCAGTTGCATGGCCTTGTAAGATAATATTCGTGTATAATACCGTGTAACCTACTAAATGAAGAAATTGAATGTCAAATAAATGACTTGATTTACATTGATAAAGAACAATTCCATTAAAAGAAAAAGGATCCAGGTTTTTATGGCTGTACCTACACTAAAAAAAGAGGCAAAACATCAGAAAAACGGGGAGAAGGGCCCTCTTGATCTGTTAAAATTTATTCAGCAGTATAGGTTGGAAAATTCTGTTCCCAACATTGTAATTTTGTTAAGAATTTTTTAACAATTTCAATCAGTGTCGTTGCGAAAGATTCTCAAAATTGAAGTTGATAAAAAATTATCTTCGTTCTACAATGAGTCAATTAAGACTACAAAATCTTGCAATATTGTCAATAGAACAAGAAATTACAAATAATATAAATTTTGAGAGCATTATACACGATTTTTATAGTATGAAGGCTAGAAGAGTAGATATTATATAAATATGTTTACGAGTGCATACAAATATGTCTAAAAAAATTTACTCTGTGTATTAATTAATATTGATTAAATAACTTAATAATTTATTTAGGTGTTAATTATTTATTTGTATATTAATTTATAAAAACCACAATTTGATTGACTTATAATAGAAGGGGCGGCAAACTGTAGATCGCCCCGGGCGGCAAAAGTTCTAGGTACGCCACTGTTTAAAGTACCGGTACAATAAATTAATCAGTAAGGTTTGAAACCAAAAAATAAATCTTTAACGTGTACGTTTTAGTTTTTAGTAAAAAATCGTTACAACTCATTACAATGAATATGTAAAAATCAATGTTACGTTAAGTTTTGCTTGTTGAACATCTCGTGGTATGTCGTTTACTTTAATATATTCAAAACATGCCTGCATAGTTATTAGAGTTAAATTTTAACTTTGTATAATTGTTTTCCATCACATCAGCTGCTAGACGGCCGCCGCGAGCCGCGGGCCTTTTCAAATATCGTCACGACCTCGCGCTGCCCGCGTCCAATTCCCAGCCAGTCCCCGCGAGCTCAATGCACAGAGACTTGTGGTCATTATATTCAAGTGTTTGCATCTCAAATCAATTAAAACTTCTTATTTATAATATATTGATTGTTTTTGTTTTAATGTAAGCTTTATCATTGATATAATTCGAAACACATACTGCATCAAAGAAATAATTTTAAATCAAATAACAAACCTCTTAAAGATGATTAAACATAGAATCATTGTTGTATATTTATATATTTAAACCCCTTTCACTTATGAGTGACAATATTAATATTAAATAAAATGCAATATTAACTACGTATGCATTAGGTGAATGTCCTGCGTTGTTTTAATACAATTTGAAGTGTTCAAATTTGGTTGCGGCCGCTAGCAAGTCTCGTCGGCAGTGTACGGACCGTCTGAAATGTTGTACATAAACATACAATTAAAGTGACAACAAAGCTGTGCCTATTGCCGACAGCGGCTGGACAACCAACCAGTTCACAGACCAGAAGGTCATTAGAACAAATTCAATGCTGCTTAAATATCTTTAGGTGCCGGTACTGCTTTACTGCTTCTGTTTAAATCGTGGGCCCACTTAAGTTATGTAACCTCAACTTAACTTTATGATGCTTAAAGTAATGAAGATGTCGCTTGAATTTTGATTCTCTCATTGTTCTAATCCAGTAAAAGATTCGTGTATTCACCAAGAGATATATTTAAGTGTGCCCAGATTATAGGGTTTTTTTTTTTTTTTAAAAATGAAACGATCACATGCAATTTGGTTATATGTTTATGCTCGAAATTGAGTATTACAAATTTAATATCTTTTCGTTCTAGATATATACACGAATTGATATGAGATTTTCTCAATTTGGCTATTAAATGTGGGCTAAATTTATTGAGGGAGGTTTCGTGTTTTGGTAACGATTTAATAATTTCAGATGGATCAAGTGACAAATCTCGATAATCAAACTTAACGGCTGAAATATTTATAACGGGAGACCATAGAAATGCCAGCGCAATGATCATAGATCACGACTGCTTCGCCACATGATCGATCGTTGTGGTCGGAACACCGGAGTCGCATCTTGCCGGCGCGAGCGCTTCCCTCGTCGCTGGAGGGATCACAACGGCTAAACTTGTAGCCGGTTCTCCGATGGCTGAAAGAATCACTGGACATACATCAACAATTTTGTATATTTTTTTTAATATCTATCAAAGCTTACAGTCAGTTTATTATTGATACTTACGATATCATATTTAGTCTGAAAAGTTTACTTATTATTAAAATGAAAAAAAAAACTTTTTTTTAAAAAATGGCAATACACATACAGATTATGTATTACGTAATCATCAGTTGAAAGTGTCGACATTATACGAGGGTAGGGGAAATAACTTACTTGTTTGGAGATACTCTAAAATCGAGCTACCCCCTATAGCGCGGTCTTTTCATAATGGATTTTCTGTCCATCATATAACAAGTCTACCCTTGCGACGCGGGTATCCCCCTCATTATATTTCTGCATGTTCAAATTTATTACTGTTTTTTAAATTCGCGTTCGCCGTTTTGAAAATTATTATTTGAATTATAACCTTTCAAAGCTTCTTAGTAAAAGATAATATATCTTTTATTTTCTTTTGGCAGTTTCGCACCAGAACATGTCGGACTCATCGGGAATTGTACAACAATGGCACAGAACATTGTACATTATTAAATTACTTATTAACAAAAAATAATGTTTATTTTAAATAGGAAATAACAGAAATTCAAATCGACAAATATAGGCAAATGTAATTAATTCAATTGTTAAAACCCGTTGCAGTCTTCAGAGTTGATCCTAATGACAGACACTCAGTAATTTGATTCTTCTTATTGTCAGCTGATACATGCCTACCGCGAGTTTTGGTCCTCCTCCGGAGATGGGCACCATGACCAGCGTTCCTGCTGATCCGCCTGGGTAGGGGGCGCACTTGAACCGCGTCCACTGGCTCATGGTGGCCTTCGCTAGCACGAGCGCTGTGCACCGCCCACGGCCGCTTGCGACGAGTAACTCTTCGAGCTCCGTTGTTAACCTTGTCTCTTCTGGATATCTTCGTAGCTTCGTAGCTTCGACGTAGCTCTTTGGGAGACCCTGAACCTTCTTAAAAGGCAGGATAGCAACTACATCTCGGATCATCACAGACAATAAAGGTCAAAGATCTTCGTGTTCAGACTTCCTGAACGCTGACTGCAGCAATCCTTCAATCTATATAAATATATATATAAATGATCTAATAGGAATCTGATTAGTGTTGGATGATAATTTGAAAAATCAACTCTTTAACTAAAACCTAGACCTTATGAAATAGATATCATTATAAACATTATTCTAATTGTATATTTATAACTATGCTATAAAAAGAAATATATTGAAATACACACATTTTCATTACACAAACATGCTTACTACACCAGAACGTGGTATTTAAGTACAGAGATAGAGTTCCACAGGGAACTCATTGAAATTATTGATAGAAATGCGGCAACGGAGTTTCTCGAATTTAAATATTCTAGTCCAGTGATGACAAACCATACAGGAGCTCATTTTAATAACACCTTCAAAGATAATTCATTTCGTAATTTAAATATGTAATTCTGAAATATACACCAATCGTAATATTCAAAACATTTAAATATATTGTATTTGTTTCCAACTAACTTCTTTGAGACAAGAGTTGATTTTTGGTCCAATTTTTTTGTATTAAGGAATTAAAAAGACAATATATCTATATATGATGGCTTTTACCCTTGTGATGTGTGACAAATAATTTCAGTTTTTGATTCAACATCACCAACCAAACAAGTTTCCTCCGGCATTAATAAACCAAAATTGACTCCGTACTTCATAAGAGCTTAAAACAATTCTGTAAAAAAGTTACACTGGGATAACCAATTTATTACACCATGTCTGCCCACTAGTGGACCATGATATAAATTCACCTCACTCGTATACAATAAATACAACGCAACTAGTCACAAGGCACACGTCACTTTGGTGGCGACCTGCTATTTGTGATGGTAGGCGCATCTTTCCCTGACCTCCCTTTCTTGACCATTAACTTTCCTCTTTTGAAATCAGCTGCTTCTTTCTTCTTTCTCCTTTTCTTCTGCGAATGAGTCTTCGAAAATATCAACGCCTGTGTCAGCCGATTGGTGGCTTTTGGCAGCCCTGAATGGCTCGATGCTGATGATGTCAGAGACGGTGCTGTTGAATGACACCTGCCGAGTTTCCCCGCTTTGGTTTCTCGTTGCTTGTCTGCTGTTGCACGTTGCCATATTATTGTGATTCTTCTTAGCAGGCGGTGTGGCTTGTGGTTTTAATTTCGTTTTCTTCACTTTTACAACTACGGAAGGCTCCGGTGATTCTCTCTCATTTTCACTTCCACCGGCTCCTCATTTTCACAATCAGTTATATCTTCATCTGATTTAACGATTCTCTTTGACAGTTCCACTCTCCGAATAACTTTCTTTTCCTTTGCCTTATAACATCTTTTTCAACTTCTCCATCAACTTCATCATCAATTGTGTTATTCTTATCTCTCAGTTTCTTTGTTGATTCCTTGAATTCCAATTTACCGGTTTTAGTTGTACACTCACCTTTTAGGCAGCTTTCAAACAGTTGCCTACATTTTACAAAATCTTCTTGCTTTTTTGGCTTTAATGAATTGATATATTCAAAAAACTTTATTAATGCATCTGAAAATAAAAAAACTGTGTTATTAAGATAAATTTTTATAACAATTTGCAAAGATTCAATGCTTGAAATTAAAATACAAGAGAGTAAGAAAGGTTTAGAGGGTGTGTGGTATCATAGCTGGCACTGAGGGATATTTCTTAGTGATTTCACTTCGCACGTCCTTCGTGAAGGCCTCTTTGGAAGCCTGCACTGTTTCGGGCTGCTTCAGAGACCTCTCCCAAGGCAGCTCACCCACCAGCCACTGCAGCATGTTGTGAGCGAGAATCTCCAAGTCCCCTCGCATTGTCGGCACCGAGTACATCACTTTATTATTAACGTCACATATAAATACGTGAAAAGCTCGCATCCAGCGTTTATCCCGGGTCGTTGGTCCACCTAGGGGCGGGTCTACCCCCACCGCATCTACCAGTTGGTCGACAACACTGGAACATTATTTCGGCCCGGACGACTGTCGAATGCTACATGGCCAACCAACTAATAACTTAGAGCTATGTCAATAGCTATGGTTCTTCTGCATATCTTCTCATTTGATCTCACAGCGAAGCACCAAGCATAGTTATCTCAGTTGATCTATGGGTGACATAAGCTATAATGTTTCAGATCCATGTCATCACAAACAACACACCCCGGTCAAAGACCTTCTTCGTCAGACATTGTGGTATCGCGGACAAGATTTTTCAGAGTTTTCGGGACAATATTATTACTTTATTTGTTGTAAGCAGTGGCAATCCTATATAATTAACGCACAATGTGTATGAATTATATAAGATTGTATCCCGGGAATTGAACCCATGACCTGCTAATGCCTAAGTCTCAGACCTCTACCGCTAGACTACCCCCACTGCGGATAGATGCTACCATACATTAATTGACAGCAAATATATATATATATATATATATATATATATATGTATAAACACCTTTCAAGCTTTTACATTTATAAACCAATCACCCTGTATAAACAACACTCAATTATACATTATGATGTCTAATGTCTTCTGCGATTGGAATCTACTACTACTAAATTGAGAAGTAAATTATGGTAATTAGTATTTTGTATTACAAAATTCTACAATCTCGCCTCCAACATGTGCATCTCGACTGATGTATTCTATAGTGCCATTGCGGGCACATTCCGGTTCCGGCTTAAACTCCTTGTCATTCACTCTTGTAGCGAGACCAAAGTCAACGAGGCATGCCTGGTTTTCTGCGCCCTTTTTTAGACCCATTAGAATATTGGCACCTTTTATATCTGCATGAACGTAGCCTTTACCGTGTATATATTCTAAAACATCAAGCTGAAATAATGTGTAAAAAAATCAAATTGAATAAAATCATTTACTTTAATCATATTAGTGTTAAACAATATTTATTTTATATATTACAGTCGTTTCCAGTTTACAATTTATATAATATATACCATAATCTGTATAACAATATTTGTCGAAAAAGAAAGTTGTTTAATATTTATCATCAGTACTACTCGCTGTATGGCAGTCGAGACAATCTAACAGGTTGTAGAGATAAAACTCACCGACACTATCCTTTTCATTGTTAAAAGCTATAGTTTAGAAAAGAGCACCAATTATCTGAACAAATAATGTGAAACACTTGCCGTTTGTTACTTGACAGTATAGCCTGACCAAATCGAACAGGAAGATCAAAAGTCAATTGATGAATGACCAGTCGGTAAAGTGTTAATTTATATTTTAACGATATAATTGCAATACAATTAAGATGATTACTGGATGTTTTAGAATGGTAATGAAATTTCCTAAGGATGTTATAATAAATAATATAACAATGATTAGGTTGAAGTACTTTTGACAAGTTAAATTATAATTGGAAAACCAATGTTAAATTTTAACATCAAATAAATGTTGTATTGTACAAAATTCCCCAGTTACCAATCAATAACAATTTAATTTAATATTATTTATTGTACACGCTAGAAAATATATACAAATAGTTGCATAAAAGTAAAGAAATAGTATAGTGAGTGTGGTCTTATCACACAAGGCAATTTCTTACAGACAAACCAAGTGTGGAAACAGTAGAGGGATAAATAATGGGTAGTTAACGTGCAACCACAGTATAGTACAGTATAATACATGTTTATAAATACAATAATAGATAAAACATCAAACTGATTTGGATCGCACTTGCCTTAGAAAGAATAAAGAAACAGAGAAAGAAAAATCAATTGCAGGATAAATAATCAATGGTCTAGTAAAAATTTCTTAACCGTTTTTTTAAAAATATGTAGCGATGACTTCTTTAAAACTAGTAAACAATAATTCAACTTCATTGAAGTGACACCTTACCAGTTGCAGGCCAATTTGGAAAACCGAATTCGCAGGAAACAAACGCCCAGACTCGTTGAACAAACTCCAGAGATCCTTGCCGTATGTTTCCAACACCAGATATCTGTACTTTTGACCGTTGAACTCATGTGAACCGTTGCCATAAAATGATGGCGTGCCGAACGTTGATAATTATTTTTTCTGCATGAAATCGGCAACTGGAAGTATTGAAAGTGATATGAGGGTATAAACTAAAATCATACACAAATGTACAGATATGCTTACTAATGTAAGATAGACTTTTACTTACATCTTCTTTTTTGGCATTTCTTGTGTAAAAATTTTTTTTTACAAATAGCGGACCATTCATTAATTCATTCATGAGGTTCCTATAATAACAAATAATTTTAATGCTTTATATGTTATGATTATTATGAACAAATATGTGCTTTTTATGATGCACAGGAAGACATAATATATAGTGCATTGAATGAGTTTTAAATTTGAACAACCATGTTAGATGAGTGGTTCCTATTAAGTCTAATGTGTAGGTCTAGTTGTCTTATTAAATAAATATTTACACTATATATACAACACTACATATACAATACTGCAGCCCCACGCTTATTTATTTTAATTATATTCCTCTAACTAATTAATAACCAAGATAAAATTGTCTTACTACATTTAAATATAACAATTGCAATTTAAGGACATGTTTTAACATTGATCCACTTTTCATGATTTAGGTATTGACCGCGCCTCGAAACACGCGTTGCCTAGCAACGAGCTCTTACCCACGTGTCCGTCGATCGCATCGCGGCGGCGGCGGCAATGAAACGGATAAATGACAGATGGCTGTTGAGAGTCTCCGCGCTCATTATAAGTGCTAGCGGAGGTGCGGTCAGCATTAACAAGAAGCTACAGTACTACGACCACTCCTACAAAGACTTCAGTCGTAAAGGCTTCTAGGTTAAGTTTAACTAAGAATATTCTAGAAATCTTCCAAATAGATTATTTACCATCTGAAGACACCATGACCAAGTAATATAAAGCATTTGTTCACTAACTGATCATTTGAAAAATTATTAAAGATTCGCCCCACAATATTATGTGACCGTTTTCAAACAAATTCTTTTGATGCTTAAAAATTTTTCTAGCAAACTGGATTCTAGACTCAAAAACATAATTGTAAAAAAACAGGACTTTCTGGAATATCGAACAAAAGCAGATACAGGGGACAGTTATATCCTACAGAAATATTTGCTATACGATAAGAATTATATTATATATTGTATACGGCGTTACACTTACGATTTTTATGACAAAAGGATAATCTGAAGCCTTTTTAGGAGAACCTTCGTGACCGCACGCGGAGTAAATTTCACCAAACCGCCAACGCCGATCGAAGAACCTATTCTCTATTTCTTGTTCGCTATCGTGTCGGTGATGATTTCTCCAGCAGGTATAGGCGGTGCCATTTTATAGCCATTCGCCTTTTTCCTTGGCGCGCCCGCCTTTGCAGCTTTACCAGACATTTTTAAACTACTTAGTTTTTTAAATATTTATAACAAATTTAATGTTTCCGGATCAGTTTTATTTATAATTCAATCACGACTATAAACTTGAAGACTAAGTTCTTAAATTAAATCCAAAAATATTTATCGTTTTGTTGACACAACTTATAAAACCGTCGACAATGACGGCCATTACGTAAATTTAAAACACTATTGTGGCAAACGCTAAGTTTACATTTTTCAATTTCATTTCAATTTTCTTTATGAAATATAAATTTAAACTGATAAAATTTACAATAATAGTTATATATAAATTTTCTAAATTACAAAATCAATAAGATTCGCTCGTAAAGGAATCCTGAATCTATTTTATATCTTATCAACATATTGTAGCGATAAATCTATTTAAATCCTTTCCGTGATTTTCAATTGCTACTGAAGATGTACAGGTGTGGAAGGGAAATTAAGATGAAGATTATAAGCATAATTGATCGTTTAATGTTTTACAGCTTATATATACTTTAAAAAATCTAAATTTGAGCTGACCATCGCAGTCTGTGTAAGAATGAGATCGATCGAAGTGCATATGTATGATTTCTCTGGCACACACTATAATTAACAGATCTCAGGTGGCGGAGGAAGTATGTCCAAACCGCGGTCGCAGACATTATTTTTGAAATAATTTGACACGTACGTTTACGACGCCCGTCATTATTTCTTGTTTTTGGTTTGTGGGCGTCTCTATTTGTTATTGTAATTTATGTGCAATTTGTGTATTGTATAGTCTACTCGTGGCTACAATTGTTGTTTCGGTGTAGTATTCTTTTAGTAACTGTCTAATAAGCAAACTACTAAAATATTCCACTATGTATGTATGTACTTTATTTTTGATGCACTTATTTTATAACATCAGTTGTTAAAGTATGGTATGGTTTTATATAATATATGTGAAAAAATATCTTTTTGAAATATAAGCCGTTATATATGTTTAACCTTCGTTTAATATTCCAGCAAAAAAATGTAACATTTTTTTGCTGGAATATTGACTTCGTGAATGAGAGAATGCGTCCTGATTCACCACAAACTCATGCGATGATGTAATGTAATTTTGGCTGATTTGTATTTCATTTCACTATAAGGTTTACGGCAAATAGTAATCAAACTAAAATACTATAAAAATAACTAAGGATATATATATACACGGCTGCGAATGGTGGCGTAAAGACCTAGCGATGAACTATAGCTTTGTGCTTTGGAAAAGTGATGCCATCGTTGTGACAGTAAAGGAGTATTGCACGGTCTGTGTTGGACTGGTACTGAGGCATAGCTAGACTTATGTTTGACTAATTAGGCTACAGCAGACCTGTTGCTCGACTTGTGTTTAACTAATCTTGGGATTGCGTTCAGTAAATGTTGGGCTTGTGTCGGATAGTGCTGAGATTGTGTTCGGATTGTTGGACTTGTGTCGGATAGTGCTGAGATTGTGTTCGGATTGTTGGACTTGTGTCGGATAGTGCTGAGATTGTGTTCGGATTGTTGGGCTTGTGTTCAAATAGTGTATGGTATGTGTTCTTCTAGTTTTGGCCGTGTATTCGCCTAATTTTTGGCCATGTGTTCGAGTAGTTTTGGGCTTTTTTCAATTGCCAATATTGTGAAATTATAATCAATAAAACAACGTCTCAAATCCAAAGCTTTTATTTTTATTTACAATATGATCGTAACATGAAAGTAAACAAAATGTAGCGTACCAAAAAAATTACATTTAGAAATTGAATAAACGCATGTCCGATTATGGGACCGTCCGCAGATACAAAAGCTAAATACACGAGTCGCGGGTGGTCGCGGATGGTCGCGGGTGGTCACCCGTCGTCAGTCGCCGTTCGCCAGCCACCCTAGCGGCGCCAATGGTACGCATCCCCGGCGTTCCCATCGCGCCCTGCGGCCCCTGCGCACCCGGTGCTCTACCGCACCCGGTGCAATCATAACGCACGACGTGGCCCGTCGTTGACTAAATCTCGAAACATTAGCACCATTTGTAAAAAAAATATAACTCTTTCTCGAACAACAGAACTGCTCGGGGCCCGGCGCGGCGGGAGCGCTGCGGGGACGCTCTCACGCTGTATACAACTCGGGAACTGCTCTAGACGTCACACATGCCTCACAGTTACTAACACACCATGGTTAAAAAAAACCACTATTTACGCCGTCACAGGAGCGTATTCGTTTTACAATCAAATAATAACTAATTCTTCAAAACGGACTAGTGGTTATCGAAACACCCTTGTCATGTCGGGCACCCGGAGTTAGATAAAACCGCGTTCACACTGGCGTCCGATGTCTTTCCACCAGGATCATCTTGTGAACATAACTTTACATGTGTATAGTGTAAACAGACTAATTTAGACCATGGAAGGATTCAAATCCAAAAATGTGTAAAACAAAAGTTGAATGATTCCAAATAACAGCGGGATTGGCATGTGCCTAAAGCTAAAACTCAATGCAATTAAAGACATAATTTGGCACTTGTGAATGATAAAATGGAGGGTAGTTGAAAAATTTCATTACCGGTTTCAGTATAATATTCGACTCTGCACATCGTATTGATTTTAGAGCAGAGTCCGCATATGCGAAGAGAAGTAGGAAACTTCTTACAAATCTTATAAGAGCGGTCGCTTGTAGTTGTAAAAAAAACATTTTTGAAAGCGATCATAAAAAATGATAGTATGGACTCTTAGGTCTTTACTTGTTGTAGCAGCCATCGTTGCTTCAAGTTTATAATTTTAGAAGGGTATTGATTCTGATTGTAGATATTATTAAATTGAGCTGTACAAAAGAGAACATAGAAATGCATTATTGAATGTTCTATATCCAACGATGCTTACTGAAAGCATTACAAAAGTGAAACAATGACATGCTTGTCCTGAAACACAAATATGATTCTACCCACATCAACTGTTAACCATATGTGAGCGTACGTAGTTATTGCGACATTTGTTTCGATTCATTAAATAATTTGAACGCTTTGTGACCTTAATTGTACCTTTGTGCTCTCAAATGCAAAATGTTTCATATGGCAGAGAGTGCTGGTGTCGGGTGCGCGCGGGAATGATCCCCCGCCGTTACCTAGCACTAGCTCGGCGCTTCTTGCAGCCCATGTGCAATAAACGTAAGTGTAAGTAATACTACAATATACTCGTGTAACGCAATGTACAACAACTGCATACACTACTAACTGCGAGGTGACGCCGGGTGACGACACAACTGACTAAACTATACAAGAACGAGGGTGGACTGCGTCCGCAGCTCGTACCGTTTGGGATAATGTAAGGGTTCATTAAACAACGCGACAATTACTTGTAGACGACTTATTTGACACGGGTGCCTGGAGGATGATAAAATAAATGAATTATTTTACGATGATGTTACCGCAAACGCTGTACCGCGCCTCGGGTATATGCGCGGTGGGACGGAGGGAGTGCCTGCCGGCTCTTGTCTCAATTATCACCCACCTCGCTGCACTTTCCTAAGTCGCGGTCGAACAGTTTATATTTAATGGAATCAGGCGTTACCTCGCGGAAGTCCAGTTTATGTCACCACCCTACTGATTACACTGAGCTTGAATTTAACTTCCGAAAAGAAATAGACTAAACCGCGGAACTTCGAGAACATTAGCTTGGTTTGTAGCATTTCGGGTTTTTTCTACCTAAATCTTCGTCTTATAGAAGGCATATATTGCACAAAACACAAAAACAAACTCAGTAGGTAACAGAAAATCCAAGATAAACTACACTTCTACACTGCCAAATGAGCATTGACAATTTTATATGACTTGGAATCAAACCCTTAAGCGGTACCCACAATGTTTTATGTACGTAAAATAGGGATATTAATTAAAACAAAACAAAAGTGATATTATCGCAAAGCTTAAATTAATACATAAGAAATATTATCGCGAAGCCAACCAAATTGAAAATCAGTACTAATGATCTTGTGTACATTTTGTGACTATTCAATTTGGTCGGGTCCGCGACATCACTTTTGTTGAGTTTCAGAACGCGGCATTAAATCCTCCATTGAATTCAAACTTTGTGAAGCTATAATAAAGTGCAAATTGGAAATTCGATAGGAACACACCTACATTGCTTAGACAACAGTGAACTTTAATTGACTCGATAGGAACACACCTACATTGCTTAGACAACAGTGAACTTTAATTGACTCGATAGGAACACATTATTTCATAACAATAAAGCTCAAATTGACTCTACCTTATAGTTATAAAACGTTTGTAGGGAAAAAATAAAAAGGCTGTTTTTAAGGTTTCTGCGGCAATTTTTCGAATTTTTCTCGCTGTGAAACCATCCTTGAACTTCAACGAACATTTAAAAAAAAAGAATTGGCCAAATTGGTCCAGGCGCTGTTGAGTTATGCGCTTACCAACGCATTTTGCGATTCATTTTTATATTATAGATAATTGAATGATATTTCACACCAGTCTTCCAGATATTTTTTCTGTATGTGTTATAATTGATTTATTAAGAATCTCTATCTTAAAGCAGCAAGCCATGAATGTGTATGAAAAAACCGTTGTAATAAGATTTGTTGTTCAAAATGTGTTTTGTCAGTTTGATGTTCAACATAATTTAAAAAAAATCTTAAACTATTTTTTTTAGAGATTTAATAATTAGCTTTAATTCTCCATATACTAATAAATAAATGTTGTTTGTGCTATTTTGATACTTCTAAACATATACAAGTATAATGTTTTACGTAGGTTTTTCAAAAGTTTTAAATTTGTTAGACATATCCCTGAAAGTTTCATTTTATGCAAAATTTTATGAAAATATATATTTAAGAAACATTCCTATAGAATTCAGAGGTAAGATGAAGTGCTTGAAATTTTATTATACATCTTTTAATAAATATGGGAAATCATCATGTTGTGCTAAATATTATTTATATAAAGATTTAAATTAACCTTATCTCACAAAACAATTGAACAATGAGTTCCAACACAAACTGCAGCAGTTGCTTCAGTGGTACATATAGTATAATTGTAATGAAACAGAGATTAGCATGAGAACCAGTGCTCAATATAAGAAAGATCTCGATTAGTGGCTTGAACAGCTGTCAGAAATCAGTATATTTTATGGACATTAGACATTTAAGTTGTTTAAAAAAATATATTTTCATTTTTAATGAATTTCAAAATTGCTCCTATAATTTGGCCTTGCATGCCATTGAAGATGCATGCATGGAGGTATAGAGAAAGAGGTTTGCTATTTGATTCCATTCATTTTATGTAACTAACATTTAGTACCGACACCGACAACATTGGCCTCTCGCATTCCAGAAGAAAAATAAAACGATGATCACCTTATGCGGTTAAAAACATCTCTTTAAAACTTTTACACCAATCAAAATATATATATATATATAAAACATAAATCTTTAGTTTATAAAATACCTGAATTCAATAACAAATTTCACAAGAAAAATGAAGTCTATATCATAGAAACCAAAACCTCATCACAAAACCAATAACTGTAGGTTGATAAGTACTGGCTGGGACAACTTATTGGGCAAAACAACTTTTTAGATCATTCAAACTTCCTCAGCCTATTGGCCAAATGGGCTGTGGATAATTAAATCTCCATTATACAATAAGGAACGCCAGTTTGAATTAATAAATTTTGACAAAGTTCACTAAATATGAAATATGGTAAAAACAAAAACACTCATCATTAAGAACGATCCACAATCAAATTAGTTCATTTCGTGCAAATGTATTTTTAAATGATACTCAAATCTAATCTTTCCAGAAACTGTGACTATTTTCGCAAAAAAAACCCTGACATTTGAAAAGATAGAAATACCACTTTCAAAGACTGCTAATCATATGAAGGATTCTATTTATACAAAGGCTCTAAAATGCAATTTTCGCTGAATAGGTACATGCACAAGTCGGATATTTGTAGTCTGACCATAATAATGGGTACCTATATCCAATTTTCTAGTGAATCTTGATAGATGTGCTTATTTAATACCAGCTGTGCACCGGCCGCTTCGCGAACATAATTAATGTCTCTCACACCTCTTTGCGGGAGGGATTCCGTAAAATCTCTCAACTCTACATAGCGAAGGGAATATTTCTAAATGTTAAATTCACAGCCCGTCGTAGAAGAGGCTTCAAGAAGCGTTGGAAACGTGACATTTAATTTGAAAAATCTTGTGAACGTTAATGAATGGCAAATGAGCTCTGCGATTTTCTTACGAACATAGATCCGTCTACGGAGCGAAGTCTTGTCTTTAAGAGGCAAATTGCTAATACGACTGCTGCGTGTTAATATAAATTGAAGCAGCTTTTAAAAACTGCCAAGCGAGAGAAAATTACAAAATTCGTCAAACCATTGTTTAAGCCTTATATATTTGTGTTTTTATTTTGTCACCTAGGAACGTATTCCCTATAATTCCATATACATTACCATTCCGTATTCATGGTTTCTATATTGGCGGTGTATTTATGGAACATGTATCCCGCGAATAAAGAGCTTTAGTTATGTATAGATTTACAATTTCTATTTTACATTTTTGAAATTAAAACATATTATTGTAAAAATTATTTTTTTATAAAGGAGGATGCAAATAGAAAGATATTTATTACTTATAAATGCCCTTTTTTGTAGTTAAAACATGATTAATTTAAAAAATCAGTTACGTTTAGTTTGTTCACTAAGTAACAAACGTGCTGTTATTGTCATACACTTGGGGACTTTTTGTGAATCATTTATATTGGTGTAGTCGGTACTTCCCCGACAGTCTTGCGTCATCTTGTTAAACTGGGATAACAACAGAAAACTGAGAATTTTGCCGAATATTTGGGAAATCATACAAAAAAATCTATCGGGTATTTAATATGTTCTCGACAAATTATCAACCAATGTTTTTGACAAACGCACGAAAAAATTGTAAAAATAATATTTAATAATTAAAAACAAAACTTTTATAGAGCGAATAGCAACAAGGTATAGAATTCTTTACGTTTCCAACTATAACTAGCTCGATTCTTCAAGTCAAGAGTGGATAGATTCTTTATAAGCAAGCGCGTAATATCGCAGACCTGGTCGTCATCACTTAGCATCAGGCGATATAGATATCTCAGCGTATAATTGACAAAAACACTTAGCACGTACAGTATATTTTAATTGATATAAAATTGTGTTGTATATTATGTGATCGGTGAGAACCTAAGTGCTATTGTGCTGTATACAAGAAGCTTGGCTTCTATTGAGACATCTTTTTTTGTGTATAGTTTTGTATAAAGTACTTATAAGTAGTTACGTGGTAATCGCTGGTGCGTGAAAGATTTATTTTCTGTTATTAATATGTTATCTAAGTGTAGTACTTTTGACCAACTTACATTGTTAAACACGGGTACCACTCAAAAAAGTAATAAGTATCGGTCTTGATTTAAATTTTTATACGTACAATTTTTTTCATGATTCAGAATTTTAGGAAATAAGTATATACTGTGGCAACACTTGAAACATATTTGTAAGACATTTGTGAAAACATATCCACATTCATAAGGTTCAATTTTAAATATTAACCACTATTAATTTTGTATTTCACAAGATTGTATTTACGCCTCTTGAGTGTTATTAACCTTTTTTTTTTGTAAATAAATATCTTCGAGAAATATTTAGTTGTGCTAAATTCTGTTATGATCCAGGAAAATTGTGTTTAATATTTATAGTGCCTTTATTATTTTGACGAAATGTCCGCAAGTGATCCTGACACCGGGGAATCGTCCAATCTAAAGCCACCTTTTTCTCAATCAGATTCGCCATATAGTTCACCGTCTCAACAAGTTCCGCAGTTGGCTAACTTCTTAACTGTGCTATCGTGTGCTGATACTTCATCTATTAACGATGGCGGTAAGTTTATTATTGTTTAACAGAAATTCTGCAGTATAAACTTCATTTCGTCTTGAAATCATTTTTCATCATAAAAATCATATGCTACGCATTTACAAGTTTTTGGAAGTTATATATCAGAATTTAGAAAATAATGCGAAAGTCGTATATCTTGAAGTATAATGAATACTGCGTATTCATTATATATTTTTATCTAGCTTGTCACCTCTTAAGCATAAGGTGAAAAGTTGTTTTTCCAACTATTCTCATTCGTAATATAACTATAAATTCGCATCAGAGATACTACATAAACCTACAGTGTTTGGTATCTTTTAACTTTAAATCACTTGTTTAATTCTCTAGTTGTGTCCCATTAAGTATATATACACAAACTGCTGTGCACTTCGTTTCCCTTCAACCTGCAAATTTCAAAGTTATGTATGTAAGAATATTTTTTACAATTTTTATTACAGCACAAAATGGACAAATAAAAAAATCGCCACTTGTCAACATGATTTTGTGTTCCAAATTTAAATTTTTTAAGATGTTTTAGGTATAATTGTTTTGTTTTATTTCCTACACAATGGTTTTGATTGTCCGGAACTGATGAACTAAACCCAAGAGATGATCATCATCATTTTGTCAGCTGGTTGATGCCCATGCAAAGATTACCACAAATACACACAAGTCTTTCACTGTCTGCATCCAGAAACTTTTCTTACTATGTTGCAAGTCAATATTTAGCCACTTCCGCACATGCAGTGGTAGTCGTGCAACAAAGTGCACCGCCCGCCAACCCGCTGATAAATACGTATGCGGCAAACAATGTGAATCACACAACCGGCACCGCCAAATTACTCAACACGTGTTTCACCCCTACACGCGGCATCTTCATGAGTTATGTTACACCGATTAGTGCCAAACACAGAGCTCAGTCCATTGTTGTCCATTGTTTCGTATGAAGTTAGTGCTGTTAGCCTTGCGGCTTTTACAGCTTCATCTGTAATGTGTTCACGGAACAGAGGGGTCCGTGAATTATATAAATTTACAAGATTCGAGATTCTGAACTCGTATCAATACTCGGCGGGGAGATGAGGTAGTTACAAAGGTAGTGGCCGCGAGATAGAGGCAGCGGAGTCAACCCAGTTAGCCCTCGAGGACATAAACCCAGCGCGACCCAGTCGGCCGGCAGAACTTACGACTAGCGCGCATGTCTGGTCATTGTTGCTGAAGTGTACTGAGTGAGGAGTTAAGTGTTGACGGCAGAGTGGACAACTCGGCGATCTAAGGAGGGATACTGATCCTACCTCGGATCGCCCACGCTGTTCGCGGCGGCGGCGCCGGAAGGCCGACACCGTTTACGTAACGGACGGTGAGAAGTGTGGTGGGTGATCTTTGAGCATCGCACGCGTGTTTTCGTGTGGTGAGTGGTCGCCAGTGTAGTGGTTGTTGTAGATGGTGAGTTGACGCTTGCAGTGTGGTGAGTGTCTGAAGCGTGCGGTGTGTGGCGAGTGGATTGTGGGAACCCTGCGATAGGATGAGTAAGGACGTTTTTAGGACGCCTCACGAGGTTTCTGAAGGAAGAGCCGGGGTTGTAGCGAGTGGAGCTCGCTATGAGGGGATTAGGGTGGGAAGAGGCCTTCGCGAAGTATGC
Source organism: Battus philenor (assembly GCF_028537555.1). Taxonomy (NCBI): domain Eukaryota; kingdom Metazoa; phylum Arthropoda; class Insecta; order Lepidoptera; family Papilionidae; genus Battus; species Battus philenor. Next base: position 18,670,885 of record NW_027181661.1, read on the forward strand.
CTTGGAGCAAGCCTGGAAGAACTCTTGGAGGTCACTGTGGAGATCGATGTTACATTGGAACCACCTGGCACCGGTTGCGAGCCTGGTAAAGCGATTCTGCGAGCTCAGTCCGTCGCCGCTTGTTATTTATATGCCACCTCCTTCCCCACTACAACTCAAAGTCACGTGACCGATCTCGTGGGCTGTTTTTTACTATACCCTCTATTACGCACGAGTGATATTTGTGATTTAACGCAACAGGATCACGGGACAACAATAATGGAGAGGAGGAAACATTGACTTGCTCGTTAAATATAGTTCCAATACCCGCGTGTCTTATTATTTCTAACCGTTCCAACACGTCCATCCGCAATCCTTTGCTACAGGTATGCAGCACGTCATAGGAATGACCGTGCGGTAAACTATGTCCCGACTCTAATAAATGTAGAAATCTCTCTAGAAATGAGATCTTTTCGGGCGATCATTCCTATACGCGGAAATATGTTCCTTATAACGAATATTAAAATTTCTACCAGTTTGACCCACGTATACGCCATCACACCCACCACACTTCAACCTATAGATACCCGACTTCCTGCCAACCTCGGTTCTTTCTTAGCTGTTGTAAAACGCACGCCGAATAGTGTTGTGGATTCTGAACGCCACATAAAAGCCGTTTTTTCTTAATATTTCAGATAATTTTTCCGATATTGGTCCTAAATATAATAAACTAGATCTATGGTTATGGATACCGCGTTCAGGTGTCGCTGGGTACAAAAGACCCCTCACACGTTGGTTTACCTTCTTCTTAATTAGACCATCCACCGTTCGCCGCTCGTAGCGATTTGCAACCGCAATTGAATAAATGGTATTAAGTTCTTTGTTATAAGCTTTTACATTTAATGGGTATGTCATTAATCTATTTATGTATGAATTAAAGGCCGCAAGTTAGTTAAGTAATGTTGCCAAGGGTGACAGGAAGAGTCCCTTTGTCTATATTATTTTTATTATTTATATTTATTATTTATATGTTGCTAGTCTACTTGGTAGAGCAGATAATGTATACCTCACAGACAATGTTGACATATTTGAAGAAATTAGTTAAATTAATTAAAGAATCAATTACAATACTTAATTTGGTGTTAGATATTTAACTGTGTACAAAGCAAATCCTATCTCCAGTTTTTTTTTATCTTGAACAGTTTAGCCCAAGTATAGGTAACTAAAGAATTGATAATAATTTATTAAAATTGAAAAAGAATTTATTATTATGAAGTGTGGCACTGCATAGTGTTTACAATTTTTTTTTATATTGGCTCAAATTTACTAGTAGCAACACATAACACTGCTTCCAAACTTACATTCAATATTGTTCTATTTACATTGTATAATATACAATGTAAATAGAATAATATTTACATTGTATATTATATTAATGAACAAGAAAAGGGATATTGAATGATTAGCATGCAAAATATAGGATGTAATCAATGAAAAGATAGCAATGTTATAAAAACAGATAAATGAAAATTCACACAAGTAGTAATATTTTCTCTTTCCATTTTTGATATATTGTTCCGCAGAAATAATTGTATAATATGTAAAGTATGTATTCCTTGCTAGAAAATAATTATATGATAATTTAAGTTAGTGAATTATTCCGGGCAAGCGCGGATTAGATGCAGATTAGCACAGCATAATAATTCTGATGAACATCCACACATGTTGTTGGATCATGACCAAAACAGAGATGTCAGTGCAAAGGTTCCAGAGCATGGCAGCTATAAAGTTGGGTTGGTAAATTTTAAACTGATTACATGGATGCCTTTCAGGGCACAGACCTATTTGAAAGTGATATACCATGACCACAGTAAAGTTAATCAGAGATCCGCCGCTGAATGTAGCTGTACTCTGTAGATTTCCAACAAGAGTGGCTTGAAGTTGCCAGCATCCAGCTTCTTCCGATGAACCTAAGATTGTTTGTCCACTTTGTAAGTAGACATCAAAAGCTGCACCCGACGGTCCATTGTCACTTTTTCAAAATTTAAGGTCCCAGCGGACATCTGTTATGCGTGCTATGTGACCTGGCCTCTGCCACTTAAACTAGCTACTACGGGGATATTTAGGTTATTTGGTTATGGATCTTTTCATTTCTGATTCAATGTCATAGAGACATCCGGAACATAGCGTATTCCATGGCCCGGTGAGCGACCGTGAGATTGCCAATGAGACCTGAAGTGAGAAATCACTTATAACAAGTCGATTGTAAATTTTTTTCTTAAATCATTCAGGGATTTTAGATGGTGAAAATTGATTGGTCCATAGTTAAAATTCATGCTCAGTCTCTAGTAATCATAACTAGAGGTACGGAATTTTCGCCAAAAAAAAATCACCAATTTCGCATTTATATTTTTCAAAATTTGCAAATTTCGCATTTATACCTTAAAATTATAAAAATTTAAGTAAATAAAACATTTAGCAACAAAAATTTCTATTTAGTAATTTTATTTCCAAATTTAAAAGTAAAATTTTACAAAATTTTAAAGTACAAGTCGCGACATCAACAGTTTAAATTTTTTAAAAGATAGCTCTTTAAAAAAGGAAGATTCGACTTTTTAAACGTCGTTTTTGGTCTAAACGTCAAGATTTTATATGTAGAAGAAGCGTTGAGCGTGACGCTGTTTATTGAACTTTTAACACTATGTGTAATGCTGCGTTCAGCAAAAAAAAAAAAAAAACAAAACGTTGCATTTAACGTCAAAAATATGTCCTGCACATTGAGGTTTTTATTAATTTTAAAAACCCAAGATCAATTTAAGGAAGACTTTGGAAAAAAGAAGTATACCATACATTTCGCATTTATTCTCATTAAAAAGTAATTTTCGCATTTATTCGCATCTATTTCGTAAATACAAATATTCCGTGCCCCTAATCATAACATATTAATAGCTTAAAAATTGTTACTATCCCTAGTACTGTTATAGTTAAATTGTTGTGAAAATTAGGTGTTCATGCAATACATTAATTATATAACACGTTATATTCTTGATTAAATGGTGCCTATTGATGCGTGTCGTGGCGTATCGTGGCGTATCAAATCCTTATCCTCATAGAATAGTTTTTGTTGGCTTCACTTGTTACATATTAATATTATTTATATTTTGATTACGTTAGATTCCCAGGGATAGCTACAATGCACACGGCGAAGAAGGATGTCCCGCAACTATTGTTTGAAAAGCATGAAAGTAAAATGAAAAAATGCTTCGGACTGCGAGGGAGCGGTGAGACCAGTGTCAGTAGAATTGCTGAACGTTTAACAAATGTTGCAAATGTTTGAACATATCACAATTAACTGACTTTGGAGTGTAACAATTTTGACATTTATCATTTTAACAACTTTAGTCCGATATCAAAATCGGACTTGGTGTTTGATAAACAATCTTATTTGATAGCGCTTTAACACCTTTTCACTCATTATTTTTATTAGTTATAACTTATTTCTGTTTTAATACATTATTATTACTAATACAATTATGTATTACTGTAGAAATATGTTTAAGCATAATTTAAAGTGGTTGATAAATAACGCTAGATTAGGCAGGTCACTTGTATAATTTTTACAATTCAATTACGCGTATGATTTTGCATCAATAATAAAAGTTATAAAAATTATAGACTGGTTAACACAACATCCTGAGTTTAATAGTCCGGACACAAAAACGGATGTGACAGCTATTAAACATGCATTATTATAAGTTTGAATGATATAGTCCTGTACTTTATATTTTATTTGATTATCATGTTAATAGGGAGTAAAAGTTAAAAAACGTTATAACAATTTTAATCGGGCAAACCAAACCTAATTAAATGTACCATTAAATTACGATACAATTAAATCGTCCGTCTGATAGTGGAAGTTGTAACCTTTCAGTCCATCGATAACGCAGGTTTTTCCAATCCTAATTCTTAAAAAGTTGTCACGCTCGCCGCCATCACAATGACACGTAGATGTTGTCTTCTGTAATAGTCACCGTGTCGTCCGGTGGTCGCCCACCGCAAGGCGTCGGCCCCTCAGGTGACTTCCCAGGATCTTAACAACATCGCCGGTCCGCTGCAAGGTCCCTCAGACCTCAAACTCGTCTCCGCGATGCTAGTAATCTAAATGTCTTCTGATACACTACCTGAGGATTATTTCGTCTCGTGTCGCATGCTGTCTGTGACATGATCATGCACGTTTCTCATGTTATATTGTTAAACAGTACAGCCTTTTTAAAATATGGTGCCTAGTTTCAGTCGATGCGCATGCTGACCGTTGTTAAAGAAATATGCATGTTTTTTGTGTCTAATATTAAATGTGTTTTTTTTTTTAAAATAGTTCTTACCTTAAATTGGTTTTTAAGAAATTAAGTGTTACATTTGAATAAAAATAAACGTTGCTTGTTCACGAGACAAATTATAATACGTTATAATGTTTTATATCCGGACCATTGTACATATCATCTTCATTACAATTCAAATACGAATATATATTTACGGTTTTTTTTATAAATAAATTCTGAAAATAAAAGGCCAATAACATAGGTTGTTGATTTCAACAACCTATGTTATAATATATACTATTTAGTAGTATATAGCGGCCCGAGCCTAGGTTCGCCTGGGAGTCCTTGAGCTTCGTTTCCTTAAAAGAGCCTGTTCCTCCTGCCTCCACTGCCCGCGAATACACCTGCGGATCCTACAAATGCAATTTGGGCAGCTTTATTAAGTTCAAATATAATTAATTTATATAAACTGCAAAAATAAATAGATCGTAAATTGAAACTTGTACAATTTATTACAAATAAATAGGTAGAGTGTAATAGTGTAACAGCTGGAACATGAGGAATGGCGGCGTCTCTTTATCGCAACTTGTTTGAAATCACTCTATTGTTTTGATTAGTTGGCATTAGTTTGCATCGGTTGGCTTTAGGTTCGTGAGCGTTCGTGTAGCACACTAGGTCCGACACGTTTGAGCCTGTTAACAAAATAATATTTGAAAAGTGTTGCATTAGTTGAATAGTGCGTCTGCGGCGACTGCGGTTTGTTGTTAGTTACTTATTTATGCTCTTAGCTTCGATCGCGTTGCGACGACATTGCAACAAACATTGACCTGAACATTGTGCGCCTTAGGTTCAGTGCGCACGACATTTGGACTGACAAGGAGATTTGCCCACCGATATTCTCCGAGCCCATATACAACATGAGTGAGTATTTTGGGAGGAATTCTGCATTTTTTGTGGAAACGATGCGCACGCGAGTGAAATCATTATGGATCGTTGTGCTGGAAGAAGAATACCGACACTCGTTGTTATACAAAGGTTCCTCATCCCAAATCGCGGCAATGCTTGCGCCTGTGGACACGCCGCCACGCCTCCTGGTAACGTCAAAATGTCAACAAATCGACAGCAATTCAAACGCGTGTAGTTTGACTCTTTGTGCTCATGTAAGTACTTGTAGTTGTAAACGAGATTGGGCGCGGTTCTGTGATACAAACCAAAGGAAATTTTGACGCAAATTTAATTTGGAGAGTATAAACCCCTGTTTCCAATCGCCGCAGATAAAGTGATCACTCGGAACAATGTTATATGAATTTAATTTTTCTATCCTAATTATTAAGAAGTCTAATTTTGAAAATCCTTTTCCTATGTTAGCAATATGTCGTTTATTATATTTGAAGGCATTGATTTTTGTTTAGGCTGTACCCAACCTGCACATTCACCCGTTAAAAGGTTTTATAGCTGGTACATAATCAACCAAATGTTTATCATTTCATTACTTCCTTCGACAAAAGATTTATTTATGACTCAAAAGCTCCCCGAAAGATGTGTTGTATCAAAGAAATTGGTAGTTTAAAGATTGTTTCTCGATACGTGTTTAATAAAATTGACTTTGAAATGTTTTGAATGAAATTTAGTTTAATCAAATTGTCAACGTCATTTCAGACGTAGGGGACGTCCACTGCTCGTTCGCGCGCTCGTTCGGCCTCTGGCACGTCGCTCGTCGTCCGGTGACGATTGTTTCTTTCACAATTCGATTGACATTATATGTTATATTGTATGTTGGTGTTGCTGATGTACACGGATCAATGTGTACTTGTTTATATTTAAATGTTACACTTGTTTGCACCTCTACCGTTGATCGGCAAAGACCTTTCGACTCGCGTGCAGTTAAATTGTCGATCATTTTGATGGTTACTTTATGCTTCGCTTTTTATTTTTATTTACATATCTACGTTTGTATTATTTACGGCATTTTACATTAGGCTAAATGCCTATCCGCACTTTTGCTCATTATTGTTATTGCCTCGCGGTCGGCCCGCAGCCCGCTGCAAGGCACAGTTCTCGTTCAGAGAGATATTTGGCCGGATGTACCGTGACCGCCGCGCTCGGCGCGCGGGGTGCCGATCGCTATTTCGCTGTTTGATATTACGCGGGCGATGTTGTTTCGTCGGCAAATTGTTTTTATGAGCAGCATCGTTTGAGCAGCGGCAATCCTTTATAATGAATGCACAGTGTTGTTATATAAGATCGAATCCCGGGAATGGAACCCACGACCGAAGTCAGCTCTCTACCGCTGAGCTACCGCTTCTTATTATCTATCTTAACTTAATTACTAAATTACTTAGAGCTCGTTATGTATGCCTTGTATGCGTGCCTTTTATAGGTGCCTTGTATGCGTGCCTTGTATAGGAGGCTTGTATGCGTGCCTTGTATAGGAGCGTTGTATGCGTGCCTTGTATAGGAGGCTTGTATGCGTGCCTTGTATAGGAGGCTTGTATGCGTGCCTTGTATAGGAGCGTTGTATGCGTGCCTTGTACAGGAGCCTCGTGTAGGCGACGAGAGCCGTCCGCGTAACGTCCACTTGTAATGTTTGTACATCACTCGTTGTTTGTGTCGCACGAGTGGCCGGCACCGCTCGTGCTTGTAGTTGGCCGGGAACAAACCTCTAACGATTGCCAGGAACTGTCCTGAAGCGCACTTCCAAGCCACTCGTCGCAAGAGCTCTTGTCGAGGTTATAAGAGACATTGTGTTTGTAACATTGCGCTCCTAATTTTTGAATCGTGTTGTCGCATCTACCAGCTTGTGGCCGGCATCCGAGAACCTTTTGGCTCTTCATTCATTTCTGATACCGGAAGGTAGAATCAATTGATTTTTTTTCGCAGAAAATATTCAAGTTCGTTTTTATGAGCTTTCGGAGAGTGGGGAAGAATGTTGGTCGGCGAATGCCCGCTTCGATCATACCGATGTTCATCATCAGTATGGTATCGTGTTCAGGTACGTATACCCTTATATTAATAGAGTGATGGGTTAGATAACTGAGTTTATAAATTTTTAAATTTTCAGAAATAGCAAATCATGCATGTAAGTATGTTTGTGTGTTCCTTTATTATTACATTACATTAAACAAATTGCTTCACCCACAGACCTGCGCCAATATAAACAAATAACGCACGATTCCTTACACTAAATAATTTAGTATTAGGTTCATTGCAAGGCTCAATCCCAGCGCGCTTCATAGTTTTTATTGATTTATAATGTTTCATAGTGATAGGTGTTTCAATTTACTTTGCAGTTTGTGTGGCGCGTGTTGTTTTTACTATTTATTATGTTTCCCTTCGTAAGAAATAACGTCTTGCGTTAACGGAAATATTAATTAAAAGACTACCTGCCTGCTTGTGCTCGTGCTTAACGATTCACATTCTGTTTTTTTTTAATTAATTTATGTAAACCCAAAAAAAACGAATTAGGGCCACAGAAGTATACAATGGTCTGTTAAACATTCTCGAATATTCGATAATTCGAATAGATTACATTCTACACTGATTTGAGACTATATTATTTATGCACGTGTTGCACAAATAACACAGTTTAACAATGACCTATTTTTGAATAATTTTTAGAAGGTACTCTTATCAGACGACCAAGTCATGAAAGAGCTCAGTCCATTCAGTATACCTGTGAGTATTTGACAAATAAATTAATTAAAGTTTACTGGAGATCAAAAGGCAAGCCAAGCAGGAGGACATGCGTTCCTTAGACCTCTGTTCATCAGTCTGGAAGATTGTGTAAATATCCGAGCACCTGTTCGAGAACAAGCTAACAATAGGGATTGGAAAATAATTTGTTTTACTTCTAATTTGGACTCGGAGGAAATCGCTCCTCACTAATAGTTTTAACTTAAACTTAGAAAGAATTATTTTCATTGATAGAGTTCTTACTTATATTCGGGTAGTAGTGTTGTCTGAAGACATTGGAAAGTTCAGTAGCTCTCTGACCTGAAGAATTGAGAGGAATACATCCAAAAGCTGACCTAGGGCTCAAGTCTGGTATCTGTTGCAAGCCCGATTTTTTCTTTTTTTTGTTGTTCTTCTATTGGAAACCGACAGATCAATAACTTCAATATAGTAAACAATAATTAATGTTTAGTATATCTATTTTGTCGTTTTTGAAAGCTCGAATTTTGGATGGGGTTTTCTATACAATAATTGACAGTCTATATACTGTATACATTCAACGTTTCAAAACTCTTACAAGTACAACCAATCACCTTTTCTATAGTAATCCTCTTAGGCACCTCAGCCTGTAACGCCTGCAGCGCCCGCGTCGAATGATTTACCGACGGCGGAAGCTGTGCCTTACAACGAGTCTGCACGCACGCCCGAACAAAATGTCGACCAGCATTTCAATAAGGATCCGATGCTGGGGCAGCCGAATGTTCCGGCGCCTCCGGTGTTGCATTTCAACTCGTAGGAAATCGAACGCTCGCTCAAACATAATTCCAATATTTGTATAGAGGAGAAAAAGCAGTTCTGTGAAGCCGATTGTGCAGGTGAGCAGGTTTTTTGTGATTTTCATTTAAAATTGATAGTAGAGTCGGGCGCGATGTAATAGATTGGTGAATTCAGAACGTGAATATGAATTCGCCGCAGATCGTTGGTCTTTTTAACGTTAGTTGATCATCACGTCAGCCGATGGAGGTCCGCTGCAAGCGAGGCCGCTGTGACCAGTCTTGCGCTGCCCGCGTCTCGCGACTTGTTTCTACCGTCACTGTGTTGTCGGTCCACCTAGCGGTCGGCCTCGCCGCTCGGCGTCCACCGGCGTCCACCGGCGTCCACCGGCGTCCACCGGCGTCCACCGGCGTCCACCGGCGTCCACCGGCGTCCACCGCCTTGTGGTCGCCGGTGGACGAGCGGTGCGCACTAAACTTCGAGGTGCTTTAATTATATTATTGATTTTTATTTTACTAAAAAAATATTTATTCCATATAATAAAGCATTATTTTCTTACCCCAGTGTTTCATATGTTAAATTAAACATATGTTGTGAAACTTATAAATCACTTACTATCAGAAACATAAGCAACTAAAAATCAGTGTTGAATAATTTTTTTTTATTTTCAGAATACTTCAAATCATGTGGCGACAGCGTAACAGATGGGGTAATAGATTAATATATCACCGATATTAGTCACTATTCAGATCTCACTATGATAAGTACAGTACAGTAATCCATTTAGTTGCCATATTAAAAGTTGATCAGTAAATAAGGTAGTATTTCATGCAGTGTTTAAGTTTTTAATCTCGAGTCATTCCATTAAGTGATGTTAAACATACCACGGCTGTGTCGCTAGTAGAAATAAAAAAATTGAATAGAGTATAAAAATGGCTTTGTTACATCCTGAACAATGTTTTGTAGTACAATCAGCGATGAAAATGACATTTACACGATGATTTGTATTTGATTTAATGAAACAATTGTATTTCACTTAATTACTAACTTTTTTTTTTTTAAAGTTAATGTTCAAAATACTTCTATTACACACAACGTTTATTTTGAAGGTAATTTTGTTTTAATTTGTGATTACATTTTGTTATATCTGTACATTTGTTTTAATGAGTGTTGTGTTTTTACAAATGTAAATAATCTATTTAGTTGTTTTCTATATTGTTAACAAAACTTACTAAATTGTAGTCGTCGAATAGAGTTAATGTTGAATTTATTAAACGCACTTTTATAGAAAATTGTAAAAAATAGAGAGTACACGAGTAGTGGAGGTCTATAACTGTAAAGAAATGTAAAGATGCGTTTACACATGGCTACCACTTTTAAAAGATGTCCAAGTAATCATTTTTATATTTTTTAACTATTGTTTCCTTATGATAAATAGCATCACAGCACCCGTGTTGCAGGGTTTTTTCGATTTTCGATTTAATTGAAATGTAACACTGGTTACATTCAACAAGACGATCGTAACAAAGCACCAAATCAAACGCGTTGCCCTCGTGCAAGTCCGTTCTTGACACTTTCGTGTAATCGCACGAGTTCCACTAGGAAGCGTCGTTAAAAACAAAATCTTCGAATCTTTCATTCTTTTGTTCAAGTCAACGGTGTGTGATGAATGGAATTGAATATTAAAGTATTTTGTATGTTTACGTATAAAATTAAGGTTAACTAGATTTGTAGTAGTTCCGTATCTTTAACTTTTAAATATTGTTTTTGTTAATATTTATGATCAAAAAATCAAAAAATTAGATTTATTGGTTTGATCTTTTAAGCTGTTATGGTGTTCCTTTATACATATATAAATAAAGAGAAGACAATTTTAGTTCCTTTGCCATTTTGGCATATTTGCTTTATAATCTAATAATATGTGATATTTGAAAGTATCTTAGTTTATAAAAAATCTTAAGGCAGGGTTTTGATATATTTTCATTGTGTTTAAGGCAGTAAATTGTGTATTGTTTGTTTGAACAATTTATTAACAATCATGACAAATCTAATGATCTCTATTTTGATTCTCAAAAGGTTTACTTTAAAGAAATTTTAACTATATTTCAATAAACATCCGTACAATCGAATCTTTTTCTTTTATTAAATACCTTTTGTTAATATTATTATTTTATTCTCTGTTTTGTTATGATTTGTTTTTCGAAATTCTGTATATGCCAAGTCAAAAAAGATAGCCTGGTAAAGGTTGCAGAAATATAAAACTTGAAGAAAAAAATTACGTAGCAAACTGGTTTCTACATAAAAGGAATATTTTAAACAAATTTTATACAGTAAGGATGTTTTGTAGAAATATATTTTGTAGTTATTGTATAAATGTATAAATTATTTACTTGGCTTTATTATGATTTTGTAGATTATATTAATTTCGTCAAAAATTTAGCTCAGTGTTGCTTTTTTTGTAAAGTATTAATTAGCTAAAGCAGGGACAGGCGAACTTCAGCCGGAACAACTAAGTGCAAGGTTGTTGGACTATTTTCTATCTGTTTATGTTGAACTCAATTAAATTACTTTTTACTTTAAAATGAATTTTTAAAATAATTTAGTCTGTTCAAAATATCGGTAGAGATGCCGGATACACAGGCCCACGGCCCGCGATGGTGCGCCGGCCCCCTGGGACTGTGTCAGCTTTCCAATCGTTAAAGTTGTAGCGCAGCTGTTAAATGCTTTGAAGTAATGTAGTATTAGTTTAGTTCCAAATTAACATTCATCATGAAATTTCCAACAGTAACGCATACGAAGTATTCATAAGACTAATTAAAATTTAATACTAACTTTGATTTTGTTATTTCTAGACGGTCCGGTATGGAATTTATAAGATTGTTGTCCGGCTCCGCGCGCCCGCGTGAGTCTAACCTTCGAACACGTAGCGCATTGCATTTATTGCGAGGGACAGTTCACTTTATAAAGTGTGAGTTGATTTTATTTTATTCTGCCAGTCTCTCATGCACCTGATTCAGTACGACTTTTTTTGATGTAGGTGTTTTTCTTTGGTTGTTGCTGTTAGCCTGGCCTTCCCCCAGGTCTTGTTGGAAGAGTAAACCTCGGTGAAACGTTCCAGTCTCTCTCTCTCTCTCTCCCTCTCTCCAGCTCTTGATGAGTTCTCGTTCTTACTCTGCTTTCTTGTGAGTTTTCTTTCGGGCGGCGCTCTTTCTCGGGCATCTAGTCCCATGTATTAATAACTAATTTTGGAGGCCTCTCTAATTTTGCGATCCGTCTTTTGGCGAGGCGGGATTAATGTATCGCGATCGGGTAAAGCGTGGTCACGGGCGTCGTGGTCACGGGCGGTGGTCACAAGCGTGGTCACGGGCGTGGTCACGGGAAATTGCTGGATGCGATCAGCACAAGAGCAGCGAACTTTGGAGGAGGCCCGTGCCTCGCAGCGGGCGTCTATTGACTGATATGATTCTATTGATGATATTTGCGTTAAGAGTTTATGTGGACCTTAATTAAACTAACTTTTGTAATGTTTCCTTTTAATTTTTATTTTTGTATAAAGTTTTAAAATATCTACGTTTAGTTCATAAAATATAATAATGGTCACATGCGTTGTCAATTTGCTGACTAAAGGAAACGTGCGCGAGCCGGAACCAAGTCCCGCGTCCGGCGAAGAGGACCGCGTTCAAATATACATTATCCATAAAGAGAGCCGCGAGTACGCCGCTTTCTATTCGACAAAAGACAAACCAAAACAAAATAAAATATTACAAAGGTATTTTCGAAATGCATAACAAAAGAATGCAATTTTCACATTGTACATTTGTTAAACCGACCGCGGTACCGTTGAATCAGCTTAATATCTATAAATTTGTACGATAATTGAATTAATGTGATATTTTTACCAACAGATCGCGAAGCAGTTATGCGAAATGATTAAAAATACAACTTCACAAAAAGCAAGTTGTTAAGAGCAAACTGGAGCGTCTCTTCGAAATGCGACTTTCTAATGGAGAAACATAAGTTAATTTTACCTTGTGTAAAAAAAGTTAAAATTTTACCTGGTTTAGGGATTTTGGACCAGAAATGACAGATCGGCATGTGTATCGGCGGAGAGATGAAGAAAGCTGTCGGAGGAGCTCGGAAGCAGACCCTGGATGCTTCCAAGCGGTCTTGTTACAAATCTATGGAGAACGCCCAGCAGTGGGCGTCTTGTTATAATTGATGATGAAGCTGTAATTGGAAAGTATCGCTGAAATAATTTCGACTTTAGCAACTAACAATAATAGACGAGTTCTTTTATAGATCATGTTCGTACAGGCGACCGCACGTCCGCGCTGTGCGAGACGCAACAACACATAGTTTGTAATGGATCCCAGCTAATATTATTTTTATTTATGCATAATAAGCTAACAATTGTTAGCTTATTATAGATTCAGGTCTAATTTATTCTCAAAATAATAATTTCCTAAGTACAGGGTGTGAGATATATTTAAGAACATTAACAGTGCTTTAGGTGAATGTCCCACACTGTACCAGCCGGTCGGTGTACATTCTGCGCGGCGAATGTCCCGCTCGCCGCTGCTTCGACTCGTCACTTCGCGGGGCGGTGGTGTCGTCACTCGCGGTCGCTTTGGCCGCCTCGTCCTGGATCTGATCTCGACAGTGACATTCCTCTCCGTGGCTCGGTGACATTCCTCTCGACTGCGCACTTGTTGATGAGGCCCACAACGAGACACTGCGTTTCAGCGCCTTTAGTAGCTTCCGTACTAAGGAACTAACAAATGCCTTTGACTCCTACGATACAACCATTTTAGATAATAATAATAAATTGATAAGAATTTTGCCAGGCTCGAATTTCTTCTGGATAAACTAAACCGTTGCACCTTCAAAGTGTTTAAGGTACTTTGACAGGTTGTTGCGCACTCGCACGCGGTGTCCACTTGCAACCAAACCTGTTTACAGGAGTGCACTGTGAAGCTAATCCATAGAACAAGACTAACAACCGGGCGCAATCGATACTGCAGATACTGCAGATAGTGCAGATACTGCACCTCGCTGTTATTCACGACCAGCCCAAGCTCATCGCTTTCTACTCGTTTCTAAAGGTGATTAATAAATAATTCTCTCTTCTGATAATTAAGGAAAAAAATATCCAGTTTCGCTGCTTCCATTTTACTATTTTTAGACACAGCGCTCGCTCGCATCCATCTGTTTGTTGCGTATATATTTCTATGCGACTGTTGCCATGTACCATTTATAAACACAACTAATATAAATAAGTTGTTGTTTCCTAGAGAAGAGTTAAATGAATAGTGCATTATTAATTAAGCTTTAGTGTCACTTAGCATCGTCAGGGATGGTAATGAAGAACATTAGAAAGATGTGGAACATCATATTTTTCTGAGAAGTACACAATACAGTTCTCTGAGAAGTATATAACAAAGTGTATCTGTCCAAGTATAGCAGACATGCTGTCCCTCGCCTAGTTTATGAACTTAACGAATGTCGCCTCAATCATCATTCTTAACTCACCTCTAGGGCGCGAAGTGATCGGCACATGGGCGGATATTGCATACGTATCAGATGTTCAGCCGTGTCCCAACTCGTCGCAATATCTCTATATGCACATGACTCTATACGTACATCATTTGATGTCCGTATAGAGTACCGGCACCTCTCTTCAACAATGCCTTTATAGATATCTGTCAACAGATATAAGAGGGGAAACGATGCTAAGTTAAATCATTTGTATATTGTTAAATAATTGCATAATCTTTCAAATAATATTTATGAAGAATATTTCATTACGTTTTAAAAGGCATAGAATAATAAAAAAGTGTTTTTGCTGTATATCGATACAGACAACACGTACAAAATAATATTGATATATATTTTATATTAGTTTTCAGGCTGTAATCCGATGATTGAAGACAATGAAGGCAATAATGCAATACATTATGCTGTCATCTGCCAGATATGTTTGGTCCCGTTGCTAGAAGCTATCAGCCAGCCTATGAGGTCAACTTCGATATTAATGCTTATAATAACGGCATGTCTCAAATTATAAAACATGTGAAGGTACATATAGCACGTATATACATCAACATATTCCGCCTGGTTTGAAAGTGTAAAATGTTCTGAAGCACTCTTTATTTTTGTCGATATTCGCAAACGTTATCGCGCTTGTTTTAGCCCGCGGACGCCCACTGCAGCGCACAGCTCTCTGCCAAAGTTATCTATTAAAGAAAACACCGTATTCGGCACGGCTGGCGGGCTGCCTGTTCGCGATCGCGTTGTGTTGTACCACAGTACGCAGAGTACGCCGCTAACAATCCTGTAGAAACTTGTCGGCGCTAGCGATCCTATATAATTAATGTTAAAAGAATGAATTTAAGACTGCATCGCATGGGAACATGGATATCGCAAACTTTGGGAGAGGAGACGTTGTCCCAACAAATCAACAGAAGTAAGGAATTAACAACGACACCCGGTTAAACGGTAGTTCCAAAACAAACGATATGGTTCGCTTGAAAACGGGACTTTTTATCTCTAAATTAAGACCAACATTTAAGACTACTTTCTATGCGCGGGAGCATATAGAATAGCATAATGAGCGATTTTTGTAAATAGGTTAAGCTATATATAGGTTATCATATAATTTTATTGTTAAGTATTCAATATTTTTGTTATGATATTTACGTCCAAACTTTAATATTATTTTTGAATACTAGGGAAATATATATCTTTATTCTTAAGTTATACAATTTAATATGCCACAAATCGTAACATCTACGACTAAATAAACTTTGTTAAATTTCGTTATAATTTGATTACAAACTCAACTATTTTTTTACACTATTTTATAAATACACGAATCTTTCATTCTAACACTAATTTCTAAATTGTCAAAGCTTAGAGAAACGCATCTATTCAACAAAAAAAAACACATCTGTAGAATTACGAAGTTCTTTAAACCAACCCTCACGATATACTCGTATACTTGTAGATAGAACTTTTGCTCCGGTCCAATACAAACTCCTGTTTGTGTTTACACCATTTTTTTGTGAACTACAATTAATCGTTTTTGTGTCATAGATTACTTATGTAATATGGATATTTTTTATTTCTTCTTCGGTACTGTTTTTTAGGAAAATAGTTAGTTTTTTTTTAATTCTTCGCGATTTTTTTAAATTATGAATCATATCCCCAAATGTATACATTTCCATATATGGAATGCAATGTGTCATTTGTATTTTTCTCTAAGGAACGTATATACCGTGTAAAAAAGAGTTGGTCGTGTTAACAAACTCGTCCCTTAAAATAGGTGGTCCGGGCAGTCGCCGCCTCTTTATCCGGCGCTGTCAAGGTAGACAAGCGCATCATTAGAGACGGTAGTGCGCGTGTAAAATTGTTAACAGACAAACATACGGCGCCGCACTCGGCCGCTGTACACGGCGATCTACACGCGGATCCACACGCGGATCTACACGCGGATCTACACGCGGATCCACACGCGGATCTACACGCGGATCTACACGCGGATCTACACGCGGGTCGGAGGAGGGCGCGCGTCTGTCGCGAGCGCACTGTCGTCCGACGGCGCGTCGCTGCGGGCACGCGGGGCCTGGCCGCATCTCTGCCTGCGACGACTGCGCTCCCGCCGTGCGCGCCGTCGTCAATGTTGCGGAACTGGTGACCGTCATCCTCGTAATCGTACAACAGCAGACATTGCCCTGAGGACCGGCGAATTACAAGTGCTAGTGGACAGTAGATAGGCTGCACCCGGAGAATGGATGCTCATTGAGGTTTTGAGGTTCTGGAATGAACACTATGGTTTATTGTGCTATTTTTATATATATATGTTTTAAAAAAATCAAATGTTTAAAAATATGTATTATAGTTGATTTCTAGAGCGATATCGATGCTCTAACTCGGTGATTCCCAAAGTGGTCTATATCGACCCCTAGAGGTCTATGACAACCTGCAAGGGGTCTACGTCAGCGAAAAAAAATTTGGGGGTCTATGAAATGAAAATGGGGGTCCACGATAGTGGATCTCAACACATACACAAAATGACGAACACTTTCGTCAGTTACTCCTTCACACTGAAGTACGCTGGCTGTCGAAAGGCTTATGTTTGACAAGATTTTTTGCACTTTTTGAGATTATTTTAGAATTTCTGGATACTAAAGATAAAATTTTAAAAGAAAATTTAATGAAGAGGAAAACAGACATCGCCTATTTAACAGATTTGTTTACAAAATTTAATATGGTTAATTTGCAATTACAAGGCGACTGTTTAAACTTGATTAAAACAAAGTCCATCTTATCAGCGTTTCTTGCCAGAGTTAAACTAATGAAGCAAAATATTGGACGGGGCGAATTTTCTCAGTTCCCCAATTTGTCACAGACAAGCTGCCAGGAAGACGACGTTTCAACTTACGTTCAACATTTAAATGCCCTCTATTCAGATTTTGAATCTAGGTTTGAGGATATTTTGACTGTGGTAATACCACCGTGGATAATTAATCAATATGGTGACATAGAAGAAACGAATGTCATAATACAAGAGGAACTGACTAAACTAAGTACAAACGAAGAACTTAAGGTTCAGTTTAAAAACGGATATCAGCAATTCTGACTGCAAAACAACATACCCGTTACTTATCCCGTATTATGGAATATAGCGAGGAAATTTATAATTTCCTTTCCATCGTCATACCTCACTAGGTAGCGCTAGGTAGCGCTAGGTAGCGCTGAACCCCCTTTCCACTGAAAGGGGGTTCAGCGCTGTTACCAATCTCCTAACAAAAAAAAAGAAACAGACTGGACATCATTAGCCCAGGAGATTTAAGATTAACCCTAACAAAATTGACGCCAAATGTTGATAATTTATTATTAAAGCATCGGGTTCATCCTTCTCACTTAAAATATTGACTTATTGCTTATGTTATTTTATTTATAGTTTATTTAATGTTACGTTAGCTAAAAAGCTATAAATTAAAATGTTTTGCCTTCGATAAAATTTTGCAAGTGTATGCGGAAGATTTACTACCATTTACTACTACGAACTGAAACATTAAAATTTGTTTTTACACATGTACTTTAAGAATTAAAGCGTGTCATTTGGCTACCATACCGTATGTTTTTGTGGGTATGATATAGAATATTTGAGTAAAATGATGTGGTTTATTGTATAGACTTTATCGATGACTAGGTGGTATAACAGTGTTTCCCAATGCGGGGCAATTTGATTGTTAATACGGGTAGCTCGGACTGTGGTCAATGAACTCGATAAGAGTTTAACCCTGATGAAATGATAGAAAACACTGGTTTATAAAATCATCAACATCATCTCGTATGTTAACTTAAAATGACATCATTCAAAATTTTATGAACGGCCTCTTGTTAATTAGAACAAACTTTGTAAACAAAAACAAACATTTTCTCTGGTAATATTAATGATTATTTACTTTGCCACAAATGTTTTTTACTGTCTTTAGAGTTTAGTTAAATAATTATTATTTATTGAATAATCATTTACACAGTATAAGATTTAATAATTAAGTCGTATCTTAAGTTTTTTTCTTGATTGAAATGACTACTACATTGATGGTTTCCAATTGTAATTTTATGTTAAAAGTGCACATGGATTAAGAAATAATAAAATCATACGTTTTTAAAGTGGTTTTTCTTTTCATTATAAAGTTCATTTTATGATCCCGGATCAGAGGTAAAACCCTTTAAAGGGAAGCGGGTCCGTTACCTGTCCTTCGCATATTTAATCTTTTCATTTTTAACCATAAAGCTTTGAGAAACACCCTTGTTAGGAACTTGGTTCTCACGATGTTCATTGACGATCCTACTTTATGCTCTCCACTCCGTTGGCAAAACACGGGCCTGATAGGTCTACAGACGCTGTGATTTATTGTCTTCCTTTTTGGACAGTGGAATGATTGTGGATTTTGACCGACGGCCCCGTGTGTTTTCGGATCATAACATTTATAAAAGCATCAAAGAGTATAATGGATAAACTTTTTCGCAAGTGAAATTGTCGCTTCCTGAGGCTCGCCATTATTTTTGGGCGCACTCGATCTCGGAAGTTTAGAATTGTCGGTATCTCTTGGTTTGCATTTTCTCCATAAAGCTCCTTAGACTGTGCACGGTGGACTGCATGTTATCTGCGCCGGTGTAGAGTTCTTTGTGGAATCGAGCCTTCATTTATGACTTCAGGTTTCAGGAAGAAATCGTGCAGCGTTTTCACGTTTCAACATTGTGTTCACTGTTACTACTGTATTAAATCCATGTTCTTTCGTTATTTTCATTCTTACTACAATTCTTCTTTCTTTCCCTTTCGCTCTGTAATGCCTTTCATTCATCCTTCGTTACTCATTTTACTTTACTTTGTTTTACATTCTTACTTTATTCCTATTTCACATCATTTTACAGTTTTATTGATTTTATTTATTTACAATTTTATCAACTTTTGTTTTTGTTTATTACATTACTTACTATTTCTTTACAGAGTATGAGGAAGTCCGTTTTCGTTTTTTCTTCTCTTATCAGGGAGGCTATTGATTCCTCCCTGATTTTTTTACCTGACCGGCACTCGAAGTCGAAACGGAGTCATCCGAATGCGGGACAGAGGGCTGCCAGGTGGCCCACGGTCAGGTCCTCGCCCGGTCCACAGAAGCACGGGGGGTCCTCCTTGAGTTTGAATCGGTGAAGGTACTTAGACCACCTCCCGTGCCCTCTGAAAAGCTGGACCAAGACCAAACAAGACAACCCAATAAAGACTAACATCCTTCCCATTTTCTCTCGCTCTCATAACATTCTCTTTCACTCTTAACGCTGAGGGCGGACCGCGAGTCACTTAATACGGCACATTTCTGCGCTGACCCGCCGGCCGCGTACCCTGTCGCTTCTGCTAATGCCGGCAGCTCTGCCCGGTATACAGTGCAGATGCCGCCCAACTTGAGCTTTTCACTGTACAGCTGTGCGGCGTTACGCATAACGCAGAACGCCGCACCCACCTTTTCCTCTATTCGGCTGCCGTCGGTATAATTTACCTGATCGGCAGTCCCGGTGGTAAGTTGAGCAGCCACCTCACCTTCCTCCAGGCAGGAGAACTCCACACCGATTTGTTCAGATGGGTGTGGTAGCTTCAACAAGCTTGCCAACAACTCCAGATCCCCAACACGTGCCGATCAAACCCACGCTTTATTTCAAATAAACGGACTGCTTCATAGACCCGCAGGTCCAAAGGAAGGCCCGGCAAGGATGAGGGCCGAGTGCAGAGACGGGTCCTATGGGTCCTCGCGATTTTTTGCGCGAAGCCCCGCTGGACCGCATTCATCTGCCGTTTGTTGTGGCCGTAACCCAAGCACTGGACGAGCGGGGAATGGTCCTGCACCCACACTCGCTGAAGGTCCACGTGCATATAATTAAAATACTATAGACGGTTTGCAATCAACTAAGTACTTTTATTACAGATTATACATATGTCGTTAGTTCACAACTAAGACACTAGATGACGCTAGTTGTAAATAAGTATTATTTTGTTATATTTATTTAACACCCTGGACCAAACAAAATAATCGAAATTCTCTATAAGACAATATAATAAACTGTTTTTAAAACACAATATTATTTAATATTCTTACACTTGAAACACCCATTAAACTTAAGAACTTATAGTGTTTCTCTTTACATGAGCTTTTTGTAAGTATGTCTGCTGGCATATCATTTGATGAGATATATTCAATTTTTATTTTATTTTGCGACACACATTCTCGAACAAAATTAAGCCGTATGTCAATATGTTTAGTACGCGTATTGTGAAATAAAGGATTAGAAGCTATTTTAATAGAACTTTGATTATTATAATACAACACAATGACATATTTTTACATAGCATTGAACCTGACATAATGAAACAAAACCCAAAATATGACCTTCTTTCTAAGGAACAAGAAGCCCAATCAGCATCAATAAAGCCAAAATGCAAAATATCTGCATTTTTCTTATACAAGACCACAGTCTGTCTTTTTCAAATACTTCAGTAAACGTTTTAAATGTTTCCAATGCGTTTCATTGAATCCATTATTATACTGACTCAGAAAAACCAAATGTTATATCTGGCCTAGTTAATACTGACAAGTACATTAAGCTGCCTATTAATTGTTGATAAGGATAACTTTTATCTGAATTATTGTCTACAATTTTATTTTATTTTAAATTATTTTCCATAGGAATATCACAACCTGAACAATCTGACACATTAAATCTCTTTAAAATAGTCTCTATAAATTTCTTCTGGTCTATAGTAATACAGTTTTATATACATTTATATTCACACCCAAACACTGTTTCATCTGACCTAAATCTTCTATTCTAAATTTTTCAACTAACTCTTTTATAAGTTTTTTTTAAGAAAGTTTTGACTTAAAGAAGTGTTTACATCATATGTACCAAAATCTATGAAAATTATATATACTTACATACATTACTCTTAATGTGTACGAACATTATTATTTAAAGAATAATCTAACAAAATGTCCTGTAATCACAGAATGTCCTGTAACACTATGAAAAATTCTAAAACTGGTTTGTATTAATTTGAACAACAAATAAATATTTTATGACAAGACCAAAAATTATCCTTGATACACACAAACACTGTAATGGCCAAAACATTACAAAAAATAAATAATCAATAACCATATGGCAAAAACTAAAATATAACTTATTTTGAAGTACAGATACTAATGATGTGACAAAAAGAAAATTTGTGTTTTTATATTAATTACTAAATTCAACAGATTTTAAAAGTATCCTCGATGTCTACAAATTGTATTAATTAATTGATAATAATATACAATATGAATACTATAAAATACTAGTTTAATATCCGGTCGGACGCGGGGCGGCGCGTGTTGTACTTGACGTAGGCCAGGAGCGGCCGTGAGCGCCCAGCGCGGCGCCAGCATAGCGCCCGCCCGGCAGCGCGCCGCCGCCGCCGCCCCCCTCGCGCACGAAGCAGTACCTGGCCGCGTCGGCGGTTGCACAGAGAATTCATATGTTTTGACACAAAGTATATGAATGGATTATTATATATTTCACATCTATAAAAGTACACACCTTTGTCCTATATATTAGTAATAATGATTACATATTGAATCCGTAAATCTTTACCAAGTTTACCCTGACTTATACACCCATCCCCCGATTTACACGGTACTTGTTTTACACGTTTTCGCTTTTACACGGTTTTCCAAATAAGTTTTTTTTTGTTTTTATCTCACTCTACTAAATGCTACTGTGATTGAACACGTGTGCTGTGTACACATTTCACGAGGAATACCGAACTTATGTGCTGACTTGCTGCACACGCACACTGTGTCTGTATTTCTTCGCATAAAATTAAAGTTTTATCTATGGAAAATTGTATTTGAGTGAAAGTTTCACAGTTTCAGAAAGATTTAATTTTACATATGTGTAAATTACAAATGAGTGCATAATTTAGATTATTATAAATTAACAAACAGTGTTTCCGTAATATATTAAATATTTTATCTTGTCTATGCATTTTATTTTTATTTCTGTGTTCACCTAAAAATATTGAATAAAATCACAACTGTTAAATAGCAAAATTAGGCATTTTCTGCAAGCTTTTCGATTTACACGGTTTTCGACTTGAAAATTTTTAATTTTCGATTTACACATTTTTCTCAGGAACGTATCTACCGTGTAAATCGGGGGATAGGTGTACACTATTGGACCACCATTAGATACATTATTTTATTATAGCAAAAATAATATACTGGGAAATATTTTTCTTCGGCCATCTGCACAAAAATTTATTTGTTAATTTAGTAAACACGTAAGTTAAACTTAATATTATTTGTTATTTACATGCACAAAACTAATGCACAATTAATGAGCAGAGACGACTTTACTTATTTTTACGATTATTATTGTTTAGTAGAGACCTATTTGATGTGTCTTATTATTATTTACAGTTATTAGTATCGTTTCAGCAGACGGACCTTCACAGCTGGACATAGACATTCCCGATAGATATTTAACAAAACCGGTTGCAAGAGATGTTTCGTCGTTTCAAGAACGTTGCACAGCCGATTCGGATTCGTCAATTGACCTATTCTTCAGAATTATATTAACCTAGTTTAATGAGTTGCGCCCATTCTTACCCAATCATAGCCAAACTCACACGAGATCTTCGAACATCGCGCTGAGTTACAATGTCTTTGCACTGGCTACGATGTCGTTGGCGTATCGCTGTTATAAAATGTAAGTAATTTTTGATACCAATAATCTTAATAAACATATTCTAAAATATTTCAAATCGTTCATATACAAAACATTACAGTACATACAATATATAACACAAAAAAATTACGCGGCTATCGAACGTTACAGACAATTCCACTGTCGCTTGTCTATGATCCGCATGTTTGTTAACGAACATGCGTTTGCTTAGGGGACTCCCCGCATCGTGACGGGTTTTATTGTTATTGACAAAATGTAAGCATACCAAGCGGCCGTGTGGTTGTTAGGTCATTTCGTCGTCGTCGTTCGATCATGTCGTCGATCATTTAGTGCCGTAAAAATTAGAGTCTTTTCCTTATCCCATAATTAAAAGTAATCTCTTTAAGGAAACATTTCTTTGCAATGATTTTGTAAAATGTAAAGATCGGAACGTTTTTACGTGCGGTGAATAAAGCTCGGCGGCGAGAGAGTGTTTCGTTCTGTGCACGAGTTAAAGTTACGAAATGTTATTGAACATGTGTAAAAGTGATGACTTGTGCAGACGAGATAATAGAATAAGTGGGCAATAAAATGTTTATATAATTGAAGTGTTAGTTTATTATAACCTGATTAAATAGTTTTGGTAAGTATTTTTAAAATTGATATTATATGCCACAGACATTACCGTCCACGCTTTTGTTTTTACTTTTTTATTTATTTTGTTAACTAAGGTGCTCTGTGCGCACCTACTCACCTGCCAAAAGCATACACACTCGCCAAATTGAGACAATATATTTTATTGTGACGTACAACATAATGCAAAAAATATCCCTGTGTTACATATTTCATCTTTACTTTAATTCGATCGGTCATATTATAGCAATCAAAAGAAATACATTATGTATCTGCACAACCTAACCTCACAGACATTGACTAATTTCTAAGTCACAGATCTCGGCGGCCATTGTGTAAAGACGCTTACAATAACCGAGATCCAAGAACCAAGTTCTGTAGGCAAGTGTTAATAATGCCGTGCTTGTGTTTAAAATCTGACGTTACAATATATTTTGACGTCATATTTATTCAATCTCTATTTAACGCCCATTATTTTTTGGTAGATCCCAACGCTTGACCGATATCCCTATGTGACCGCTTATACGAACACATACAAAACAATTCTATAAAAAATACTCATCAAACACTAAAACTTCTGTTATTCAGTGACAGCTTCGTTGCAGTGCAATGCTAGGTAATTATTAATTAAATGTTATCAGATGTTAAAATTTAAACCTAAAAAGAGCTGTAATAGCTGTGCTATACATTTTAGCATTGGAATTAATAAGACTCCTCTTACAAGGAATTTTTACTTCAGGCTATTTTTATTTAAAAGAAAAGTTTGATGAGTTTATTTAACTTTTAAAATAAGTATTAAACGTACGATCATTTAAAACGACATTTGGTTATATTAATTTCAACATGCGAGACTTGACATTATTTAATTTTTATCATCTCAAAGAATATTGTCTATTGTGTCGACATGTTTTGACACCCTAGTTTACGACCCCGCAGCGCCACCACCGCGGTAGTGGTAACAAAATAACATCACGACGGGGAACGCTACTGAAAACTCAAATGTTGACTGTTGTTTTTTATTTATCTTGTTTATTTTTTAAATGAATTAATAATAAAAAAAAACCACAACGGTTGCTATTGTCACGACTCCAGAACGCCGCAACGTGTAAACACTTAAATATAGAATTATTAAAAGTACTAAATATCCATTAGGTTTTTTTTTACACATAATATTTTTGATATTTATGCAACAACGGCGCTCCTGAGCAAAAAATTTTAGAATATCGACATTATTTTTCTGCGCTTATAGATCGAGCCCGATAAAGAAAAGAGTTTGTTTTGTATGTATATATAGAAGTGATTTAAGAAAACATACGATAGATGTCGTTAATATACTTTGTTTTGAATTATCAAATTTAAATTTATTTTTTAAAAATCAACTACATTTCTCTTATATTTTTAATTATTTATAAATTTAAATTAGTTTTGGTCTATTGTAAATTTATTATTATTCTTATCATTCTTTTTATACTTTTGTTCTTTTTATTCTTCTTATTCTTTTAATTCTTCTTATTCTTTTAATTCTTGTTATTCTTAAATTCTTCTTATTCGTTCAATTCTTCTAATTCTTTCAATTCTTATTCTTTTAATTCTTATTCTTTTAATTTATCTTATTCTTTTAATTCTTATTCTTATATTCTTCTTCTTCTTATATTCTTCTTATTCTTTCAATTCTTCTTGTTGTGGTAGGTAGGTGTGGTCTATTGTAATTTTATTATTATTCTTATCATTCTTTTTATAATTTTTGATCTTTTTGTTGTTCTTAATTTTTTTAATTCTTATTCTTTTAATTCGTCTTATTCTTTTAATTCTTCTTATTCTTTTAATTCGTCATATTCTTTTAATTCGTCATATTCTTTTAATTCTTCTTATTCTTTTAATTCTTCTTATTATTTTAATTCTTCTTATACTTTTAATTCTTCTTATTCTAATTCTTCTTATTCTTTTAATTCTTCTAATTCTTTTAATTCTTCTTATTCTAATTCTTCTTATTCTTTTAATTCTTGTTATTCTTAAATTCTTCTTATTCGTTCAATTCTTCTAATTCTTTCAATTCTTATTCTTTTAATTCTTATTCTTTTAATTTATCTTATTCTTTTAATTCTTATTCTTATATTCTTCTTCTTCTTATATTCTTCTTATTCTTTCAATTCTTCTTGTTGTGGTAGGTAGGTGTGGTCTATTGTAATTTTATTATTATTCTTATCATTCTTTTTATAATTTTTGATCTTTTTGTTGTTCTTAATTTTTTTAATTCTTATTCTTTTAATTCGTCTTATTCTTTTAATTCTTCTTATTCTTTTAATTCGTCATATTCTTTTAATTCTTCTTATTCTTTTAATTCTTCTTATTATTTTAATTCTTCTTATACTTTTAATTCTTCTTATTCTAATTCTTCTTATTCTTTTAATTCTTCTAATTCTTTTAATTCTTCTTATTCTAATTCTTCTTATTCTTTTAATTCTTCTTATTCTTTTAATTCTTCTTATTCTTTTAATTCTTCTTATTCTTTTAATTCTTCTTATTCTTTTAATTCTTCTTATTCTTTTAATTCTTCTTATTCTTTTAATTCTTCTTATTCTTTTAATTCTTCTTATTCTTTTAATTCTTCTTATTCTTTTAATTCTTCTTATTCTTTTAATTCTTCTTATTCTTTTAATTCTTCTTATTCTTTTAATTCTTCTTATTCTTTTAATTCTTCTTAGGTAGGTAGGTAGGTAGGTAGGTAGGTAGGTAGGTAGGTAGGTAGGTAGGTAGGTAGGTAGGTAGGTAGGTAGGTAGGTAGGTAGGTAGGTAGGTAGGTAGGTAGGTAGGTAGGTAGGTAGGTAGGTAGGTAGGTAGGTAGGTAGGTAGGTAGGTAGGTAGGTAGGTAGGTAGGTAGGTAGGTAGGTAGGTAGGTAGGTAGGTAGGTAGGTAGGTAGGTAGGTAGGTAGGTAGGTAGGTAGGTAGGTAGGTAGGTAGGTAGGTAGGTAGGTAGGTAGGTAGGTAGGTAGGTAGGTAGGTAGGTAGGTAGGTAGGTAGGTAGGTAGGTAGGTAGGTAGGTAGGTAGGTAGGTAGGTAGGTAGGTAGGTAGGTAGGTAGGTAGGTAGGTAGGTAGGTAGGTAGGTAGGTAGGTAGGTAGGTAGGTAGGTAGGTAGGTAGGTAGGTAGGTAGGTAGGTAGGTAGGTAGGTAGGTAGGTAGGTAGGTAGGTAGGTAGGTAGGTAGGTAGGTAGGTAGGTAGGTAGGTAGGTAGGTAGGTAGGTAGGTAGGTAGGTAGGTAGGTAGGTAGGTAGGTAGGTAGGTAGGTAGGTAGGTAGGTAGGTAGGTAGGTAGGTAGGTAGGTAGGTAGGTAGGTAGGTAGGTAGGTAGGTAGGTAGGTAGGTAGGTAGGTAGGTAGGTAGGTAGGTAGGTAGGTAGGTAGGTAGGTAGGTAGGTAGGTAGGTAGGTAGGTAGGTAGGTAGGTAGGTAGGTAGGTAGGTAGGTAGGTAGGTAGGTAGGTAGGTAGGTAGGTAGGTAGGTAGGTAGGTAGGTAGGTAGGTAGGTAGGTAGGTAGGTAGGTAGGTAGGTAGGTAGGTAGGTAGGTAGGTAGGTAGGTAGGTAGGTAGGTAGGTAGGTAGGTAGGTAGGTAGGTAGGTAGGTAGGTAGGTAGGTAGGTAGGTAGGTAGGTAGGTAGGTAGGTAGGTAGGTAGGTAGGTAGGTAGGTAGGTAGGTAGGTAGGTAGGTAGGTAGGTAGGTAGGTAGGTAGGTAGGTAGGTAGGTAGGTAGGTAGGTAGGTAGGTAGGTAGGTAGGTAGGTAGGTAGGTAGGTAGGTAGGTAGGTAGGTAGGTAGGTAGGTAGGTAGGTAGGTAGGTAGGTAGGTAGGTAGGTAGGTAGGTAGGTAGGTAGGTAGGTAGGTAGGTAGGTAGGTAGGTAGGTAGGTAGGTAGGTAGGTAGGTAGGTAGGTAGGTAGGTAGGTAGGTAGGTAGGTAGGTAGGTAGGTAGGTAGGTAGGTAGGTAGGTAGGTAGGTAGGTAGGTAGGTAGGTAGGTAGGTAGGTAGGTAGGTAGGTAGGTAGGTAGGTAGGTAGGTAGGTAGGTAGGTAGGTAGGTAGGTAGGTAGGTAGGTAGGTAGGTAGGTAGGTAGGTAGGTAGGTAGGTAGGTAGGTAGGTAGGTAGGTAGGTAGGTAGGTAGGTAGGTAGGTAGGTAGGTAGGTAGGTAGGTAGGTAGGTAGGTAGGTAGGTAGGTAGGTAGGTAGGTAGGTAGGTAGGTAGGTAGGTAGGTAGGTAGGTAGGTAGGTAGGTAGGTAGGTAGGTAGGTAGGTAGGTAGGTAGGTAGGTAGGTAGGTAGGTAGGTAGGTAGGTAGGTAGGTAGGTAGGTAGGTAGGTAGGTAGGTAGGTAGGTAGGTAGGTAGGTAGGTAGGTAGGTAGGTAGGTAGGTAGGTAGGTAGGTAGGTAGGTAGGTAGGTAGGTAGGTAGGTAGGTAGGTAGGTAGGTAGGTAGGTAGGTAGGTAGGTAGGTAGGTAGGTAGGTAGGTAGGTAGGTAGGTAGGTAGGTAGGTAGGTAGGTAGGTAGGTAGGTAGGTAGGTAGGTAGGTAGGTAGGTAGGTAGGTAGGTAGGTAGGTAGGTAGGTAGGTAGGTAGGTAGGTAGGTAGGTAGGTAGGTAGGTAGGTAGGTAGGTAGGTAGGTAGGTAGGTAGGTAGGTAGGTAGGTAGGTAGGTAGGTAGGTAGGTAGGTAGGTAGGTAGGTAGGTAGGTAGGTAGGTAGGTAGGTAGGTAGGTAGGTAGGTAGGTAGGTAGGTAGGTAGGTAGGTAGGTAGGTAGGTAGGTAGGTAGGTAGGTAGGTAGGTAGGTAGGTAGGTAGGTAGGTAGGTAGGTAGGTAGGTAGGTAGGTAGGTAGGTAGGTAGGTAGGTAGGTAGGTAGGTAGGTAGGTAGGTAGGTAGGTAGGTAGGTAGGTAGGTAGGTAGGTAGGTAGGTAGGTAGGTAGGTAGGTAGGTAGGTAGGTAGGTAGGTAGGTAGGTAGGTAGGTAGGTAGGTAGGTAGGTAGGTAGGTAGGTAGGTAGGTAGGTAGGTAGGTAGGTAGGTAGGTAGGTAGGTAGGTAGGTAGGTAGGTAGGTAGGTAGGTAGGTAGGTAGGTAGGTAGGTAGGTAGGTAGGTAGGTAGGTAGGTAGGTAGGTAGGTAGGTAGGTAGGTAGGTAGGTAGGTAGGTAGGTAGGTAGGTAGGTAGGTAGGTAGGTAGGTAGGTAGGTAGGTAGGTAGGTAGGTAGGTAGGTAGGTAGGTAGGTAGGTAGGTAGGTAGGTAGGTAGGTAGGTAGGTAGGTAGGTAGGTAGGTAGGTAGGTAGGTAGGTAGGTAGGTAGGTAGGTAGGTAGGTAGGTAGGTAGGTAGGTAGGTAGGTAGGTAGGTAGGTAGGTAGGTAGGTAGGTAGGTAGGTAGGTAGGTAGGTAGGTAGGTAGGTAGGTAGGTAGGTAGTAGGTAGGTAGGTAGGTAGGTAGGTAGGTAGGTAGGTAGGTAGGTAGGT